>NC_090928.1:90640101-91890101 GCF_040938575.1 Ambystoma mexicanum | reverse complement strand
ACGGAACATGATTCATTTATCTGGCACTTGACATACACTTGTTCCCACACCATATAGAATATCTTACCCACAGTCGTGTAATTTTTCTCGTTCTTTCATAGTCTTTTAACTAACTTAATATTGCAGCATTGTATGTGCTGTTTTTTATTTTAACGTTTTCTCTGTTTAATTTCCACCTGTGCTAGAATATTTACCTAACCACTCAGACTTTAGCCTTTTCCTGATGGTGTGACCCCTCCCTTTTCCAACACTTTGCTTGTACCCACCCAGTCATCTCTGAGGCTAATTGAGGAATGCTACATCACTGGGCCGGTGATGCCTGATATTAAACATCCTGTCTGTATATAAAATTCTGGAGACTTAGCCCCTGATTCATGGAATTATTTGCACGTAAAACGCAGATTTGCGCGCCATTCTGCCTGAAAATCCCCATACCTCAAACAGGGATTTTCGGGCAGAAGGGCACGCAAATCTGCGTTTTACGCGCAGATAATTCCATGAATCAGGCTGTAAGTCATCTCCAAATTCCAAGAATCCTGGGAGAGCAACTCTCGCGTACAAATTTACCAAGCACTGTCGAAATGGACTGAAGACTATTAAACATTAGTTAAGAGGTACTAAAAACATGGATTACAACACATCAGACACCTTCATCCTACTGGGCTACTAACTACTCAGTCGTTCTTCTTCCATCACCTGGATTCTATACCTTTGTTTCCGAACAATACAAAACACAGAACCCCCTTACCTGCCCATCTATTCATGAGCCAACTTCCCACATGATGTGGGCATCATCTTTGATGAAAACTTGCCATGCAACCCTCCGATTGATGGAAGAACCGAATCTGCCCATTATCAGCTGAACATCCTGAGAAAAATACTACCGCTGCTTGCCTTGTTACAAGCGCGACGCAAGGAAAGCCCTGAAACTGTCTCCCACTTGGACCAGCTTGGAAGGTTCTTTCTTCCAGGATAACCAATGCCTCGTGTGTCATCAGATGACAATTCGTTTCTTGACCCGCCGAATGGCGCCTTTCATAGTTTTGATTCCTCCTCTCAAGATATAGAGGACATTGGCTTAATGGAAACCTGTTTGTCTTGGGAGGATAGCTCAGGGGCAACATGCTCTCCTGGGAAGCAAGACAACATGGAGTGCCACAGGTACCCTCTGGGTATTAAGCACGTTATAAATAACATATCATATTATATCAAACCAGAGTAGTAGTAACTCAAGAGAAATATGAAGGTTCCTTGCATTTAGGCAGATCAATATATAGAAATGGAACCTAGTGTGCTGTTTTTATCCATGGACTCAGCCCCTTGCCGCATAGGACAAACCTTTCAACCACATCCCCATGGCTCTCTTTTTTAACTGATAACTCCGCGTTTTAAATCAGCTCTACGATTGCAGGGGACATTGTTATGTTCATTGTTTCCATGCACTGGAAAAGGAATGCAAAATATTTGGCCCACACTTACCTCTAAACCGAAATATAATGAGCGACGTGAGACACCTGGAAGAAAAGTCTGCATATTGCACCCTTTCAGCAACGTGGAAAATCCATTAGGGCGAGGTGTGAGCCTGACGTCATGAAGGCCACGCAGGGGTATTTCTGGTGTAGTATCTGCCCGTGCCAGCAGAGGATACCCATAGGAGGATCGCGCCAGTCTGATAGTTGGGCCGGAATGCAGCTGGAATGGTATGTTCACTGCTACTGCCAGCCTCTCTCCAGAGTGGTCTACAGAGCACCCCTTTGCCTGCATGGCTGAGAGTGGCATTGGTGTCCTCAGGCGCTTTATCAGGGACTTCTTTAGGCGTGGGGTGCCAGTGGAGAACACCCGCACTGCCACCCATACAGGTGGGAAAGGCATTTGGCTGGGAGAGGTTCGCCCATGTGGACAATATTGTAACGGATGACCCTATGCTCTTCAGATCGTTAGGAGTTCTGAACCAAAACTCAGCGATTGTGTGGTGTCTCTCTTGTGTGGGCTCACGCGTCAACTCGCACAGTCCCAGGTAAACATGCGCAAGGTTGCCAAGGAGCCTTCTGCGCTCCTTCGGTGCCCCTATAATCCAGGCCTTCTAGATCTACCAAGAAGAATGCTGGATAGTTTATGTGAGGGTATCAGACGGTGTGTATTGATTGGCAGTACGCTATGGCTGAGCTAAACACAGCGGGACAGCTAGAATTGAATAGCCGAGGTGTTGCTGTCAAAGACGGCATGCTAGCTGTCTCATGAGCTGTTAAATACACACACACTCAACGAGGGCCCAGTAATCCAAAAAGCAAAGCACACAAGGAATCTGTTACGCATTGGATGGGAAAAATGTGTTGTATTCAAATGTTTACTTGCATGCAAAAAATGACACACATGGAAAACATGATAACCTATCAGAATGAAAGACTGTGAGCGGCATTAAGTGTTAGATCAGCAGCCAAATGTACATATTTAACGTAACATTACACAGGAGTATACCCTTTAATGCTTGCACTGCCTGTTGTCTTGGAATAATGCAGAACAGTTTGTATTTAGGGTGTATCATGGGATTGTGCTTGGATCAGAAAACCTGTACATTTGGAGAACAGCAGTAGTCTGATCAGTTTCATGACTGGGTGCTTTAATATGAATAGCAAATGAATACCTTTAGTAATAAACCAGATGGTGTTGGGCTATAGAATTCGGGAAGCACACACTGACATAGCAATAATAATGCAGTATGTACAATTAGATACAAACATGTACAGGCGATTCAAAGGGGTGGATTAAGGGGTGGGGGTAATGCCATGGTAACGTGCACGTGCTCCCTCCAGGTAGAGGAAGTGCTCTGCTTAGAGCCATTCTGGAGGCCTCGACTACAGATATGTTTTTGATTTCAGAGTAAGGGAGGGTCCTCGGGCAAGAAGGGTATAGGATCAGAAGCATGAATATACCCAGGGTGCCTGAGGATCCGAGAGGCTGTGGTGTGATGAGGGCTTGGGATGGAAGACTGCAAAGCAAGGTGGGGAGTAACAGGAGTCACAGTTGGTGGGATATGGCGAGGAGTCATTCAGTGGATTTGATTTGGAAATGAAAGAGAAGAAGGTATTTAATGAGGGAGTGGTCCTGCATGCACAGCCATCCCAAATGCATGTGATGTGCAAAAGAGGGAGAGGAGCGAAGGAGGGTTAATGGACTTTGGCTTGCAAAGGTATGTGTTTTATCTGTGGTGGGGTGCAAAGGAATCAAGGTTTAATTCCCACACCAGAGGATGGAGCCATAGTCCAGTGTGCTGCGGTTGAGAGTGGCAGCCAATATTTTGGTTGTGTTCCATGTAAGATAGATCCAGACCCTGGAGATGTTCTGAAGGTTAATGTGGGCTTCATTGGTTATGGTGGTAATGAAATAGCTGAGTTTGAGGTCGCTGTCAATGAGTTGGGGGCCTTTAGTTAATGGTGTGAGAAGAACATGGGGCGGCGTACAGGAGTAAGGAGGATGAGTGAAGCGCTCTATAATGGAGGCAGATAAACCTTGATCTTCTAGGAGTCGAGCACTGGTTATCAAAGAAGCCTCCAGCGGTGGTCTGCAGAAAGCAGTCGAAGTTGGGAAAGGACAGTCGAGGAGTGATGGAGAAGAAAAAGAAGATGACTTTAGAGTTATGAGTTATTAAGTGGTAGGAGAAGCTGAAGGAGGTGATACGCAGGAGGTGTAATGGGTGGATGTTGAATATGAGAGAATGAAGGGTGGATACTTGTGCATCTCCTGCTAAGGCACGGATGGCAAAGAATACGTCTGTGTTCTAGGAGACGGAGAAGATGTGGTTGGATAGGTGGGAGGTGATCCAGGCACGAGCCATGTCCCGGAACCCAAAGCCTGAGAGAGGCACTGGAGAAGAGTATTCCAGTTGGCATTGTTAAAGGTCACTGAGAGGCCAAGGAAGCTAAGGATGGCAAAACGTTTGGAGTGGTGAGCAGCAGTGAGGAAAAGAAAATATATAGATGAGTGGCGTTTCAGTGAAAGGACCGCCTGACTCTAGGGGACTGCCAGGTCCAATGTGCTCCAGGTAGAAAGAGATGCGGTTGAACACTACATGCTGAGAACTTCCACGGAGAGAGGGGGAAGGGATACTGGACCATAGTTGGCCATGTTGTTTGGGTCACAATGGCTGCATAAATACAAGAGTTCAGAGAAAAGGCCATGTGTATCAGCTATGATAAAATCAGTGACCAACGTGAATAGAATATTAAGAATGTTGAATCCTAAAGAACTAAAGAACAGAGCAATATATTTAAAAAGTGAAAGAATAGTCTTGGAGTAAAATGTTTATTGCTTTGTTTCTATCACCATGAGTGAGCTCTATAGATTTACCATCATGCGTGGAGCTTAAAATTAAGCCTGCTTGGAGCACAGAGCCATTCTCACAGCACGTTTTCGCTTGGGCTATTTGGTGATGCGTTAGTGCCACCTATAAGCCAAAACGATTGCATTAGAGTACAGATAGGGAGAAATGACATATGAGGAGGGACACACAGCTTGTAGATTGTGTTTGGTTATTTGCCCACTCATTGACTGCCCATGACAATGCTAATTCCTGTGGCCATTCTCCCTCAGTTCCTGCACCTCCCGACCCAAAACACTTTGTCCTGGGAACTCTTTGAGCTCACTTTAATCAAGCATCATCATCAAACCTTGCACTCAAAGTGCCTGCCAGAGTTAATGACTTAGGTGGAGCTGTAAAAATGCTACTGGTGTAATAAAAATGTCTTAACCAGGTCTGCTTCAGCCACTCAATTTATAAGCTCTATCCGTGTCCTTCACTGAAGTCATTTTAAAAACAAGCATTGGCAAAGCCAACCGTTTTGGCTTGTGTATAAGTATTAGACATTTGCCAGGCACTGCTGTTAAATGCTCAGATACTCGCACCATTTTGAACCTTGCAGGCATCAACGGCCAGTTAATACCAGTATGGCAGTGCCTGGCAATTGCCGTTCCCATTCCTACACACAAGCCTAAACTGTTGGCATTGTCACTGCTTGTCAGTTTTCGTTTTAGTTTGTGTTCTTATGTGGGAGAGGGCGTGCCATGAAGTGGCCCCCTTCCAGGCTGTGCTTATAGAGAACAGATGTACCACCCTGATGAGGCTTAATCACGCTGAACCATGCCCAGGGTTGCTTGTTACTCATATGGAGGGGTCATAGCCCCGCCGTCCGGGCTGAACAGATCCAATTGGTCGCAAGATGGAGACCAATTTGCTTTGTTTGTTTGTTTATTCACTTTTTATGCGCACCAGACCCGTAGGTAGTAGGGTGCAACACTAAGAAGATACAAGGCTTACATAGTTACAGAATAAAACAGTATACAATATACAATAAACATATATGGATCTCGCATAGATACAAAATATACAATATACAAAGTACAGATTTACCAGTAATTACAGCAGGTGGTGTGCGACTAGCGGTTCACTAGGGGTCAGTAGAGATGAGATGTTGAATTACATTTTGTCTGAAGTGTAGGTAGGGTTGGGTCTACTCTCAGGTTTTGTGGCAGTAGGTTCCAGATTTTGGCAGCCTTTACTGCGAAGCTATTTCCACCGATTGTGGTAAGCTTGTATCTAGGTATTACCAGGCAGTTAGCGTTGCCAGCTCTGGTAGGTCTGAGGGAAATTCTCCTGTGAAGTTTGTCTATCAGGTGACTGGGGGCAGAGTTATTGAGGGCTTTGTGGGTCAGAGATATCATCTTTAGCTGTTTTTTGTTATCAGTAGACAGCCATTTATGTAAGTGTCTGATGGAGGAGATATGGGTAATCTGTGTATGACTGACTCCCTCCCATAATAACACAGGAGGGGGCGTGGAAGCCCTTCCCGCTGCCATGTTCTTAGCATTATTCAAAGCTTTTCAGCCTTCACTTTTTTTGTTTATAATTCGACTGCATAGGAAGAATGGGCACAGGCTAGGTTTATTTCGTGTGAGGAATGCAGCGGTGAAAGCGTGTTATGAGTCCAGATGCGTCCATTTTACGATCAGTGCAAGATAAGCGGCGGCGTTGGGCCTCTGAGCGGCTGTGCTTATCAGGACGAGGCATTTCCGCCCACTCATGTAAACGCAGTGCAACTCTTAATAGGGGTGTTATTCCAGAACCATGAACGCGAAGGGCTGTTCGTAAGATAGCAGCACCCTGTGGGGCAGTGCTATTTCCCCCACACGAAGCCTTATCAATCCAAGATAAATAATATTAAAATGTATGTTATTGTTTCAGGTTCCATAAAGTGGTTAAACACGTTAACAAGTTACTTTCCATGCACAGCCTCTTTACATTCATAAAGACATGGATACATTTGGTGTTTTTTAAAAAAAAATGTAAGATACTTTAATAATATACTCTTACCCCTCTATCAAAAACAGAGTTTCTGTAATTCTTTACAAAAGTGACAAGAAAGATATTTGCCATTTTATGCTATGTCATTAGGTCACAGAGTTTAATTCCTAAAAAAAGATGCGGCGGTGTGGGAGGGGTGGTCTCTGATGCACACATTTAGAAGTGACGTCATAGGAAGTGAACCTTTCTGTAAGTTAAATATGCACATTTTATTGAACTTGTCTTTCACAGTTGTAGAAAGTGCACAGGTCAAATAAACATTTGCAGGTAGAATATATGTTCCTGTTGCATTAGTGGTGAATTATGAAATGAACCCAACTTTTAGATCTAAGAATCACCAACAAACACGTCCTGCTTCGCAGACTGTCAATATGGGACGGTTTAATGCTTCACGGTACGTGATTCGTGTGGTCTTGCGGTTAAGTTACTCCTTTGAGCGTCACATGACCCGGGGATCGAATCCCAGACGCAGCACTATTGAAAGTTGACTTCATGTGGGTGCATCAAACTGTTTGACTTTTTTAATTCCATAAATACACAGGGAGGACAGCGTCCAGCCTCTCAAAAAAGTGGGCAGAGGCCATCCACCCGCATGGTCTCTCGATTTGTGCCCTGGATTATGATGTATTCCGTGCACCTCTACCCTATTCACAGGCTCTAAGTGCTCAGGTGGCCCTGAGTTAAAGTGGGGGCTGGGCAGCTTAGTGGGGACGAGAGGAGAAATGCAAGCTTGCTTTGCTTTATGTTCATGCCTGGAGACTGGAAGTGCACTGAGCTCTGCGCGTGTGTGAGTTTCCTAGCCTGGTGTGGTATATATGTTTATTTATTTATTGTTGAATGGTTTCGGGCATTGAGCCGTGTTCATCCGTAGAGGAGACCTTTGCATAACATGTTGTGCCTGCGTTATTCAAAACAAGAGTGTGGGTTTTGTGCCAAAATGAAGATAATGGGATTGCTTAGGCCAGTGTTGGTTTTGGGGGTATTATTAATCCAGTACATGTGTAGAGAACAATTGGAAAAAATAGATCATTAGTACATTAGAATATTCCCCACGACTACATGAGCAGACCAGCAACTAGACATTTTCGGATTTAGGTTATAAGAAAGTATGTCAAAAATCAAGTCTGGCCAGCTGTTTAAATGCAAGGGGTGTTCTTTCACTGACTAACAGGATGAGTATCTCTCTCTGTCTCTCTCCCTCTCTCTCTTTCTTTCTCTCTCTCTCTCTCTCTCTCTCTCTGTCTCTCTTTCTCCCTCTCTCTCTCTCCCTCTATCTCTTTCTCTGTCCTTCCCTCTCTCTCTCTCTCTCTCCCCCCCCCTCTCTCTCTCTCTCTCTCTCTCTCTCTCTCTCTCTCTCTCTCTTCTCACCGCATCTGCTGGGAAGTCCTGCCCATTGCACTGTTTATTTGAAGAATGATTTAGCTCAGGTATTTTGCATTTTGCAGTAGTCTGTCTAAAACCTTTCCACGCAATGCTGGTATTAGCAACAAACTCAGGTTCAATGTCGCAGTTTCTTTGCTGGGTATAGATTCCCGACGTCTGAGCATGGGATTCTCCAGACATTCACTGAAACTTGTTATTAAAGGAAAAGGGATTTAGGCCAATATTTCTAAATTCATCCAATTTTCAAACTCCACATATGTGTTAGTTGCACACTCAACCTATGCATGATTTGAAAAATGAGAATCAGTCATCAATGTACATGGATATCATGAAAGCCATGAGTGTACATGAATACCATGCACTTACACATGTAAACTACAGGTATAATTTGCACATACATATGTCAGAAAGGTAAGCGGATCACCTAGCCTGATGAAAATCATAGGTAGTCAACAATAAAAATGACACATGTTGAAGGTCGCACTCTTATACTTGGTGATGAAATATGTAACGTTGAAGTCATTTTAATGACTTTCAGGAGGACTACCACCAATACAACACAGGGGGTTGTTTTAGTGATTAATATTGGCCTTTTCTTTTCCCCACGTCTGGCCAGGGATCTAATTATGTGCCATTCCATTTCTTCCAAGATGCGGTGCTGGAAAAAGCCATGCACAAGTGCATTCTAAAGCCCCTGAAAGGCCACATCGAAGCTGCACTGAAGGAGTTCCATACCGCAGACGGCTCCTGGAGGCAGCTGAAAGAAAACCTGCAGCTCGTGCGGCAGAGGAACCCTCAGGAACTGGGTGTCTTTGCACCGGTGCCGGATTTTGTGGACGTGGAGAAGATTAAGGTGAAGCTGATGACCATGCAGAAGATGTACTCGCCCGAGAAGAAGGTGATGCTGCTGCTGCGGGTCTGCAAGCTCATTTACACGTGCATGGAGAATAACTCAGGTGAGACCGGCGGAGGCGCTTGGTTGAGAGCTTGTATGGTGGCAAAGCAGATTGTTTGTTGGTTTATTTATTTGGTAATGCGCACCAAACCCTTAGGTAGCTGGGCGCAGCAGATACAAGCATACTTGAAGCTTAGTTACACAGATAGGGTACATAGGTAATATTACAATGAAAAAAGGATGGGTATGCAATGGGTACAATGATACAGTTGGGAGTAGTAAGATACATAGGAGGTGCAATGTTAACTGAGTAATACAGTAGATAAAAAATGTAGTCGATAAGGCACAAGTGCTTAGGATCCAATACAACAAACCGGTCTTAGTTGTCATTGGCACAGAGCCAGTTTAGCAGATTACGTCTGAATCTAGGGTACGGTTGCTCCGTTCTGAGGGTTGAAGGGAGTGCATTCCAGGTTGTAGCTGCTTTCACAGGGAAACAAGCTCCTGCGGATTGGGAGAGTATGAATCTGGGAACTTCTAGGCAACAGGAGTTAGATGATCTGGTAGTGCGGGACGAGGTTCTTCTAATCATTCTGTCTGAGAGGTAGGGGGGTGCAGCATTGTTCAGGCATTTGTAGGTAAGGGATACTGTTTTAAGAAGTGGTTTCATTGGGGTACATTGTCCAGGGAGTAGTGGGGGGCTCATACATTGGAGGCGGTATTTGGACTTAATTCTCCCTTCTCATTCAGGCACTGTAGTTATCTGTCTAAATTAGAGGTCTTAAAGCTGTGGGGCTGGTCCCCCGAGGGGTCATAAAGGATTTCAAGGAGGGGCGTGAGGTTCTTCAAAAAGGGAGCAGTTACTGCTTTTAATAGAACATATAAGCAGATATGGCATCTATGGGGGCCTGCGAAAAAGGCGGGCCCCAGCATAAAAAGGTTTGAATACCACTGGTCTAAACGCTTTTCTTTTCTGAGAAGCTTCCGTGTGTAGTGCCAGCATAATTGCAATGGATCTGAACAAAGTTAAATGTGTTGTGCGTGTTAAAAATAACAGTGAGTAAAGAATACGGCATTTGCCCCAGGCAACTTCTCCTTCATTTGTACACGACCCATTCCCTTTGTAGCTGTTCTTTGTGCTGAATGATAGGGCGTGCATTTATAAGAGTTGAAGCGGATGAACATGTTCTTTGCCCTTTCAGCATTTGCCAGGAAAGCCTGTCATATGCAAATAGAGGGTGGAGTCTCTGGCAGGGCGGAGCTCGTCGACTCTTTCGTAAATTCCCTGCAAATGGACTGGCTGCTCGGTGTGATTATCGCCCTTTCCTTCTTGGCATCTCACTTCCCATTGCATTGCTTCACGGGAAGCGTTCACTCTGCTGAGCTGAAGCAGCACCATTTGTAACCGACCTCATATGGCATCTGACATGAAAGCCATGTTACTCATTTTAATACAAATATTCACTGATTAAACATGAAACAGACCGATGTTGCAACATTTGCCAGGAGCAGTACAAAGTAAGAGAAGTAGTGTACATCTGTCATGCAGCATGGCTAGTCCCATCATTTACACATGATCAATGTGTTCTGTTTCATTTTCTAGTCTTTAGTAGCGAGGCAGCACTTTTTACATAAAACATGACGCTTTACATTTTTAAGAGAAAAAAATCACATCTAGTGCTCAGTTCTGTTTGAGTGACAGGGATACAGTCAGGTGTGGCTGTGTGATATCCAGGGTCGGATTGGCCCCTCGTCCTTTCTGCCTGGGCCGGTTTGGAAAAATAAAATTGAAAGAATAATTTTTTTTTTCACATTTTTTTTTTTCAAAAAGCCTTTCATCCTTCTTAGGTCCATAAATGGGTAGCAACACAGGTTGGGTGATATTGTATGCATATTTGCTCTATAAAAAAGAGCTTAAGGTAAGTGCTATACAATAACATATCATTTGGCCTTGGACCTCTGCTTGGATTCAAAGTAGGAACAATGCTATTTGATGCCACTTACTGTTTTTTCAAGGGATGAAAGGTTGTGTTTCATCGCTTCCCGGGATGTCACTTTGGGGTGGAGTCAAATGACATCACTTCCGGTGATGTCATCAGAGGTCAAGGAGCGTGAGGCAAGGGGTGGGCCACTTTTTTTTGGGTGACCAGGCCTATTTCTTGTCCCAGTCCTACCCTGGTGATATCTGCCCTGCATTGCCCATCAGTGTCATACTCAAGACTGCGCTGCACGCGCACACCGATCTGACCAGCATCTAAAATAATGTGCTGGAAACAGTGAAAAACGGTTTAATAAATGTCAGTTACTCAATTGACAAACCCTATTCCACCAACCAGCATTCGTTTATATCATGCTCCCACTCCCCCCATCCCCGTTTAAGCCCTGTACTCTCCACTTTCCCCCATGCTGCCTGGTCATTAGAGCGATATCCTGCAGGAATATTACCCAGGGACAACGGCAGGAGCATCACAACCTGCACTAGGGAAACACAATCACTTTATCTTCAAAAGACCCCCCCTCATCCACTCGTGTGATATGCTCAGCAGTTCTGGACCTGCCTTCTTTGGCGCTTTCATGCAAAACGTTCATTCCATTCTAAAATGGCGGCCTCTATTTTGCATTCATTCTATTACATTTTTTCAAGCTGACTACTGCGCTTCTAGGCTACACGTGCACACCTTATTATTCACTAGCTTTAAAAAGTAATTTCCCAAAGATTATTGCTTTATTGTGATCGTTAACTACTGGAAACGAAAACGTACACTGGGTGAGATAGCAATTTTAAAAGGAAACGAGATAAGGAGTGGTGAGAATGACAAATGTAGATTTAAAAATGCAAATATAGACAAGATTCCTGGATGAGTTATTCATGGGAAGATGGCAAAATGAAATGAGATGTTAAACATACATTTTACTTAGAGATTCGTTCAGATTCCCGAAAATGCATTAGTTGTAATCAACAGCATAGCATATATGTTTCTAGTCAGAGTGGGTCCCAATCAGTGTTAGTAGTTGTTGCAAATTGTCAGTCTCTCTTCACAGGTCCTGGTGGAAGAAATCCTGCAGGTGTTCTTACTTGAAGCTCCTTGTGAAGGTTGATGCTTAACTAATGCACAGTTTATATAATCACAGTACTTGAAATAGGCTTCCTGCATAAACTCATCTCTTTGTTTCATCCTTTGATCCATTGGAGATAAATGTTTACATTTGCCAGGGGCAATATAAGCCATACGGATCCAGGTGGCAGCAAGATTCTAGCACTTGTACCATTGCACGCTCCCAGTCACTTTTCCAGGAAGAAGTTGCCAAAGACAATTAGAAGGCGGGGACAACTAGCTTCATAGGTCTGATCAAACAGTGCCCAAACACTGTTAGTTGCCCCTGTAGGTTTAGTGTGGGAGGTGCCAGCTGATCAGCCGGGCCGCTGCATCCCGTGGGAGCATCTGGCCTCTGTGCATGCTCGGTTTGGGAGCAGATCTTTGCAGGTCCACAACCCTGGGATGTGGAGAGAACCGATCTTCATGAACCTCTCCTTGGGACATGTTATTTACCTTCCATTCCTCTACAGTTGTGTCCAGCTGTAGAAGATGGGCTTTCATTTTTGGTCCCCGTCAGGCTAAGTTGGACTCTTTTCGTCATTGAATTAATGATCTGTATTGTCTCTTTCCTCTTTTGTTTCATTTCTCTGTTTTGTGTTTTTATGATGCTGTTCATGTGTGCAATCTTTCACCGCCAAGGTATCTGTTCATAGGTTTAAGATACTCTCTGTAAAAATGAAGTTCAAATCAATTTAAAAGGGTGTGGGGATTACTCCACCCTTGAAGCCTAGTCTCAGGGCTTTCAGGACAGCTAGGAAAGAAGTAAGGTCCGAGTCAGTGCATGCATGAGCTTGTCATCCCAATAATTGGAGTTAAGGCAACCTACTCCCGAGAACCAAATCAAAACCAGCAACCAGCTAGTCAGTGAACAGAGTAACACATCTGAGTGGAGATGTATGAGATACCTCCTCTTCCCTCCCCAGATCTGAAAACACACGGGTCCTGAAAAAATGGACAAAGTAGTGTGTGAAGTAAGAAACATACAAACAACCTTTAATCAATATTCACTTGCTCGTGGCAAGAAAAACATAAACGTCTAATTGATAGATAATAATCGCAACATAATACACAAGAAAGGTCCAGAAAAACATGTGGCAAACGAAAAACGTAAGCATTTATACTCCCTCAATCTCAAAGACAACACATATGAAAAAACAAATGCAACTGCTCCCATTTGTGTCCGAGCTGGCCCTACATGTTTCTGTTCCCTTACATAACTAGATTACGCTGGGTATTCGTCAGGGGCTGAAAAAATGAAACAGATAACCTGAGATACATAGAACCAAAGCAGCAGTTGAAAGGAATTTTATTTCGGAGGCGAAAGCAACCCGTGGAATTCAGCTCAAAGAAATTGCAGGATGTATTTTCCTCCGGTTGAAACAAGTGACCATTAACTGGATGGCTTCCCCTTGGGCTGAAATAAGAAAGCTAACAAATGACCAACAGAATATCAGGATGGCTTCCCTTCAGGTGCAATAAAGAATATAAAAAGTCAGTTTTAACAGTCTTAAAATCCGGGTCTTCTTGCATTGCAATCCACAGGGGCGGAAGTCACTCATAGTCTGAGGAGTTGTGAAGGCCCTCAACACATCTTTCCTCAAGTCCAGTGGGTGTTGTCCTCTTCTCCTTCACTTCTTATGTGAGGCCCTGGTCCAGGGGTCACACACTGCTGCCGTCAAAAACTGGAGTCCACTGAAAGAAGGGTGAGGGTCACCCAGTGCAGTCCCTACAATCTATATGCATTGACTGGTAAGTAGCTGAGGTCTCGGAGAGAGGCAACGTTAACTCTGGCTCCAGGTATCGCTGACTAACACTTGGTGAGGAAGTATAGCTCACGGGCAACGCGTTTGTCTTGGAAGCAAGACAACACATCGCAAAACAGGATTGAACCCTGATCCCGCACTTAGAAACCACTCACTGGTATTAAGAGCATTATAATAGAAACATTATATTATAATAACACTGCCACCTCCTCTAACCCCTGTCTAGCATCCTCACACCTTCATAATGCTCTTATTCCAAGGTGTTCCTTGCTAGCTCTCTCTTTGCCTTCACTACTCGCTTCTCACCTACTCTTCTTTTGCCTCCTTGCCACTGTATCAAATGCTTGTATTTCCTTCTGCCTCTGCTGGTTCCCAGATGTTGGAAGTATCTGAAGAGCCGTCCCTTTCTATCTCTGCTTATTCAGGCTTTTCGTTTCACCTCTTCTTCCAAAGTCTACTGTCAGTTCCTCCTCCATGCCCTTGTTGTTTATTCTTAGTACCCCTTTCTAGGCTATCTCTGTTCTCTCAGCTCCCTCCTTTGTAATTCTACCACCACCTCCTTATCTGGATGCACTTCCCTTCTCCATTATACCATAAGCTGGTCTTTCACTGCAGCCCCTCCTTTTTCTCTCTCCTACTGTTCTCCACTTTCTTCTATCTTGCCAGTCAACAGCTTTCTTTCCTCCACTTCCTGAATTTTCTCTCTTTCTTCTTTCCTGGCTGTCTTTCTTCCCACCCTCCTGGGTCTCTCTCTCTCGCCCCCCCACCCAAACCCCGACACCTGACTTTGTTTTATCACCAGCCTCCTGGGACTTTGCACCAGCTTACTAAGTCTCTTTCTCCCCAGCATCCTGGGTTTCTCTTTCCCTACTCTGCTGTGTCTTCTCTTTCCAACCTGTAGGGTCCCTATCCAAGTATCATAGGGTCCTTCAATTCCCATCTTCCTTCTCTGAAACCAATCTCTCTCTGCCTCCTCCAATTCGCCTCCTTACTCTCGATCACCCCCTTTGCTCTATTCCAGGCCTGTCCAACAAAATCTCAACTTCTATACTTTACTTTATACATTTATACTGCACGCCTATGGACCCGGAGGTTTATGGACCCAAGATAAACAAAACATAGCTCACCGAATGCGGCAACGGAGCCTGATAACTGCCTGGTCTGGAATGCTCTGAAGCTAATTGAAGAGCAAAGTCTTTAATTTCTTCTTAAAAGTTTCAGTGACTGTTATTTTTCTAAGATCCGGAAGAATTGCGTTCCAGACTTTGGGGCCTGCAGCAAAAAAAGCACACTTCTTAACCTGTGAGAGCGTGCATCTAGGCGCCCACATCTGGTGTGTGTTGTTTGATCTAAGAGTTCTGGCATTAGCTTTGATACGCATTGCCTCACTCAATTAAAATGAGTGAGGCAAAGCGTATCAAAGACAATTGTTTGCTTGTCATTTGTATTTATCTGTAATGTTTTGAAAATCTTAATAAAAATCAGAATTGTAAGAAATAATAATCTTCTCACCTCCTGCACGCTCCTTCTCCTCGCCTTCTCTCTCTCAAATTTCACAGACTTTTGGCAAATGTCTTTCCTTTTATAGGGCCATAACCCTGCATCCAGCCTCTTCCTCAGATTAAGGGAACTCAGGTATTTCTATCCTGTGTAGCTGGTTTAGGTACTAACTGCCCTGGGGCAGCCTTGAAGCTTTCATTTTGACTTGAGGTTGGTTAGTCCCTCCTCCTGGGGGGGGGGTCCTCTCTCTATGCTTTCCACACCCTGGCACATGTAGCGTTATTTTGAGAGACCACCCTTAACCTGGGGAGTTCCTACACCCCCTATCAAGGAGCCTGACAATATTTTGCTTAAGTTTACTTTTAGCACTGGCCTTATTAAAGATTCATATAGAACTGCAGAAGTCTCCCCTCCTGTGCCCACGGTGAGCTAAGAACCAGGCTGGGGTATAGAAAGAATATATTTATTTTAATTAGAAGCTCAATGAATATTAATTTAGTTCAATCACAGCCACCACCTTCTTTGTGGCAGAAAACAGAGCTTCAAGGTCTAGGTAGTGGGGACAGTTTATGAATTTTGGTTTTCAGACCCCCCCTTCACTAAAAGGCTAGTGTTGGGGAAGTTGGGCAGTTCAGAAATGTCCTTTGTGGGGACAAAGGCACCATTTGGTTAAATACAATGTTGAAAGAGTGGTGACAATTCACAATTTCATTTTTAAGATAAGAATACCTTTTATTTAAAAGCAAGTTTTGGGGTTGGGTTTTAGTTGGGAATTTTCGTTTTAGGGTCAAGTATCTTTTGGTTTGAAAGGCAAAGTTTGGGAATGGTGACAATTGTCCATTTCGTTTTGGTGGCAAGTATATCTTTTGTTTAAAAACAAGTTTTGGGAAGGGGTTCAGTTGGGAATTTTTTCGTTTTAGGAAGGCACACCCCCTCTCATTAGAGAAGTCAGGGGTGAACAGGAAAATTAAGACACCCCAATTACTTTAAATGACTAGCTTGTACCTTCTCGCTAGAAGAGAGGGTGAAAGTTTCAAATTCTTTCAAGCTTTCCCCTGCGTCAATGTATTTGGGAGTTAATTAAATTAATATACAGTCAAATATGCTAAGGGTCTACACAATTATATCCACCCACCCACTGATGGAAGAGAACCCACTAGGAAAGGGAATGGGTTTATTAAATAGATGACCATGCTGACGTTTTGTTGGATAATCTACTTACTTTTGGAAATCTCTGGGCTCTGCACTCATGGAAACTGAGCAGGACTTCGCTCTTAGGGAAAACAAGGATTCTGGCCAACACTTCAATCAAATGGAATTCCACAGCAATCCTCTCTCTATGGTTCCAGGGAAGTCTCACAACCTCTGTTTTGTAGTCTCCCCAGAAATATTTCCACCCAGATTAAATTTCTGCAGATCTCCTTTGGTGATCTTTTGGCAACTGGCTCCTTTCCATAGTTCAAGTCCTTTTTACACTCTAAGCCCCTCCCATAGAAAGTAAACATTAGGCAGTGCTAATTTATGTTCTCGCAACCAGGATTGGACATTCACATTTCTCTCCAACCCCCAAGTCCAGCCCCTGTCTAAGAATTGCTCCAGGAGTCTAGAACAGAAATATTGCAACTCTTCTTTGAGATTCACATGTTTTCTTATTCCCAACTTCAACCAAAAAGTACATACATGGCAAAAGTTAGTAATTTACTAATAAATGCCATGATATATACATTTCTGAGGCTTGTGGAATCTGCTTAGATCACAAGCTGTGCATAGGCCAACATCTAGTGGAAGCTGCAGAGTATTACAGTTTGTTTTTCGAAACTCGAAAATGGGCGTCGACACAGGGCCTGCCAGTAATACTATCCCTAGTGTGACGTCCACTGTACCCATGATCCCTCACACGTCTAGGACCCTCAGATTGTTTTTTTCCACCATGCTGGTCGGAAGCACTGAGCGGAGTTCCCTGACGTAGTCAGATTTTGCAAATAGTGTTATACATTTCCCCCTTTATTCCACCTATACGTCGAGTCTCCGAACATCGACACTCGACGGCGGATCGGAGAAAAGTCAACCGTTGAACTACAGCGACGGATTTGGGCCTCGGAAGGCCTCTGGCCTCAGCCCGGGCCTCGGAAGTCCTCTGGACTCGGCCCTGCGAATAGGGAGAGTGGGGGGTGGCACATATCCTACACTCTGATTAATATAGGTACATTACTTATATTCCTACACTCCGAGCCCGCTGCCACAGGGTGCGTATGGAGGGTACCCCTTTTCAATTTTGCCCCAAGTGCAACCACAAGTATCCTTGGGTTGACAGACACGCCACGTGTAACCTCTGCTTGCCGAGGGACCACCCAAGGCGAATTGCAGAGCATGCAGTCGGTTCAAACTGAAGACCCTTAAGGACCATTCGACAAAGCGTTGGGCCCACCACGCCAGGCGACAAGAGACCATGGCCGTGGAGGGTGCCTCCAGCGATTGCAGCAACGCCGTACTTTCGGACGGCGAGGGCAATGTGGCGTCGATGGACAGCCAAGCCACCTCGGAAGGTTGTCCGGCAGGGCAGCTATGGGGAAGACACCCGGCGACGCAAGCGCTACCCACACCACTTCTAGCAAACAAAGGTCGAACCGAGACTCGACGCGCACGTCGAGTTCTCGGAAAGAGGCACGTAGAGAACGGTCCACCGAGTCAGTGTCCTCTGGGCATTCGCGTTCGAGATCGCCTCATGACACCAGGCAACCCTCCACTGTTGCTAAGAGTGCCTCGCTCCCCATAGTGACTGAGGTTTGGTCGTCGGAGGACGACGCCGACCTCTACCCCCAGGCCGCACTCCAGGAGTCGGTATCTGCAGGCAGCGCAAAGGCTTCTACCGAATCCCTTACACTCTCCAGAGACAGGGACTCTACCCCCGAATCTCGGCGCCAGGCATCGAAAAGCTCTGATAGGGCACAAGAATCAGGGAAACACTCTTCCACCCACGGGGAGGGGGGAAAACAACAAAGTAAGCAGTCCAAGCCTACTTCCACTCCTAAACTACATTCTACTCCACCTAAACAGACGAACAAGTCTCAGTCTCTTGTCCCTAAGACCCCTGTTCAAACCAGTAGGTCTAGTCAGGATAAAACAGGGAAAGCACTCCAGAAAAGAGTTATTCCCAGTTCAAGGGAATGGTCCAGTGATGACATAGACAGAGTAATGTCAAGGATGTCATCATTGGCAGATTTCTACGCCAAAAACCCGGAACACTTTCTCTCTTATTCCCCAGAAAGGTCAACTCCCTCAGGCTCTAAGGATCCAATACCCCCAAGTAAGAAGTCCCGGGGTGAAGCACCAACTCAGTCTTCAGACCCCTTCTATATACAGCCCTATTCTCAATATCAGGAAGATCCATCCGTTGGTGAGGATCCAGACGTGGGCATGTTCGAAGAACAAACTGGGATGGGCTATTATGGGGATGATGAGGACCAAGAGGAGGAGGGGGAGGATGACCCAGATACATACAGGGTAGATTTCCCCGGTAGAGAAAGGACCCGCGGTTACCGACTCCACTGTCGACAACCAGCCTCTCCTGAATGAGGTCCTGTCCAGAGCGGCACAGCACTTCCACATTGACACCCAAGGTGCTCAGGACTTTGCAGATGAATTGGTGGGAGAAACGAGACCTGTTGCTCAGGCCATCCCTATCCTTAAGTCAATACAAAGGAGGATAGACCCTTCCCTTGTTAACCCCAATAATCTCACTAGGGCAGTAAACCCCAGAATTGAAAAGCTTTTCAGGGCAGCCCAATCTGACCCACTGTACATAAGGGGACATCACAAACCGGACTCCCTGGTTGTTACAAACACCCGTAAGAGGGCGTGAACACCCTTGTCATCGTCCGAAGCTCCCCCCCGACAAGGAGAGCAAGAAGATTTATGGCTTGGGCAGGAAAGTAGTCTCCACTTCCGCCTACCAGGCAAGGATTGCCAACTCCACCACCCTACTGGCTAGTTACAACTGCCACCAGTGGGAAGAAGTCGCGGCTCTCATAGACTCCACCCCAGAACCCTTAAAAAGCCAATTGGCACGAGTTTCGGCAGAGGGGAGAGCCCTGTCAGGTTGCATTTTAAAATCAACCTTTGATGCCACGGATAACGCCGGCAGATTAATTGCTGAAAGCACGGTCATCAAGAGGCATGCTTGGCTACGGCAGTCTTGTTTCAAGACCGAGACCCAAGCATCATTGATAGATAAGCCAGTGGAGCAGGATCTATTGTTTGGAAAGGCGGTCGAGGACGTGCTGAAGAATGCCAAGGACGAGTACGAGACACTCAAGTCCCTAGGGCAACTAACCAACAGACCCCCTAACCAGAGAGGGAATGGCAATTTTCGTCGGCCTCGAGGACAAAACTCCCAAAGAGGCTCAAACTATTCCCAAGGCCAGGGTACTCCATGGAACACTAACCAGCAGTCTACCCAGAGTTATGGCAGGGGTAACAAAAGAGGTCATGGTAGGGGTAGAGGCGGTCCCAATAAAGGAGGGGGCACACCTCCACCAAAACAGTGATGCTCCGTTCAGGGTTCCTTCTCTCGCATCCCCAGTAGGGGGACGCATTTCCATCTTCACCCAAGCTTGGGAAGGGATCACATCAGACAGATGGGTGCTGTCCACAGTGTCTTCAGGATACTGCATAGAACTACTAGAGCGTCCCCAAAACCACCCTCCACGACAAAGAATACACTCTTTAGACCACCAGAAGATCCTACTCGAAGAGATCGAAAATCTTCTTGCAAAGGACGCGATAGAACTCGTCCACGGACACCAGGTAAACAAGGGTATTTATTCAACTTACTTCCTTGTGCCAAAAAAAGATTTGATAAAGCGCCCAGTATTGGATTTACGGCCTGCAAACAAGTATGTCAAGCCCCAAAAAGTTTGCATGACTACTCTCCAAGAGGTAATTCCCCTCCTAAAAAAGGGGGATTACATGGCAACATTGGATTTCAAAGATGCCTATTTTCATATTTCCATGTTCCCAGCGCACAGAAAATATCTGCGCTTCAAGGTGGACAGTCAGCACTACCAGTTCAAGGTACTGCCCTTCGGGATAGCCTCGGCTCCAAGGGTATTCACCAAGGTACTGGCGGGGGCGGCGGCACACCTACGCAGGGAGGCAATCCCATTGTACCCTTATCTGGACTACTGGCTCATCACGTGGGAGACCCCAGTAATTTGCAGGACAAACATTCAAAGAACTATCAACCTCCTCTTCGAATTGGGCTTCTCCACAAACGAGAAAAAATCAAGTCTGGTGCCCAGCACCTCCAAGCAGTTCCTAGGAGCTGTTCTAAATACTCAAGAGGGGTTGGCTTTTCCTTCAGAGGAAAGAATTCGGAATATACTACTGCAAATTCCGCAATATCAAACCGGTCGCCAGTTAACAGTACGCAAAGCAATGCGTTTGCTGGGCATGAAGGCGTCCCATGCAAGAATAGTTGGCAAAACTGTGGTCTCAGGCAAGTGGTCAGTGGGACGATCTAGTGGTCGTTTCGCCAACACTTGTACAAAGCCTCCACTGGTGGACAAGAGACAATCTATCCAAGGGGAAACCCTTTTACGATCCCGAGATACAGGCGGTAGTCAGGACGGACGCATGACTGACAGGATGGGGAGCTCACCATCTCCACCACACAGCTCAGGGTCTCTGGGTCTCATACAGTGGCCAAGAATCACATCAACCTGCTAGAGCTTGTGGCAGTTTTCAGAGCACTCGTTCGCCAAATCTGTCCAGACTTGCCCACAAAATTTGGATATGGGCACTCAGACGGAACATCTTTCTGTCATCTCAACATGTTCCAGGGGATCTCAATTCTGTAGCGGACGCTTTGAGCAGAGATCCCCTTCCAGAGGAACACGAATGGTGTCTACACAGAGAAATCGTAGAAGATTTCTTCTCTCAGTGGGGTTTCGCCACTATAGACCTATTCGCCACAAGCGAAAACAAACAGTGCCCAGGATTCGCATCCAGGTTTCCCCAACCAGACTCCCTGGGGAACGCCCTGTGGATGAACTGGTCAGGGATGTTTGCGTACGCTTTTCCACCAACTCCTCTCATCAGGAAGGTGGTGAACAAGATGAACAGAGAGTCAATGACGCTCGTCCTAGTTGCTCCCATGTGGGCGAGACAACCATGTTTTCCACACCGAAGTAGACTCTTGGTGTGCGATCCCATCAAACTCCCGGGCTGGTACAATCTTTTGTCCCAGCACCAAGGTCAGACGGTGCATCCTCAACCCAACTCCATGAACCTAGCAGCATGGCTCCTGAGGTCATAGAGTTTGGACATCTTAATTTAGCACAGAGGTGTATGGACATCCTAAAAGAGTCTAGTAAACCTAACACGAGGCATTGCTACTTCGACAAATGGAAGAGATTCGTTATCTGGTGCCAGAATAAACAAATCAACCCAGTTGATTGCACTCCTTCCACAATGGTGACATACATGCTCCACCTGCTGGATGCAGGGTTGGTTTTCAACTCACTAAAGGTACACCTGGCAGCACGGTCAGCGTACACCACCTCACATAGCAAGGGCAAGGGCAAGGTGTCGTGGTGGAAGGTACCCGTGGTTAAAGCCTTCATGGAGGGAGTAAAGAGACTTCATCCTCCTATATCTAACCCACCACAAGGATGGGACCTGAACGTGGTGCTATCTAAACTCCTGGGCCCCCCATTCGAGTCCATGCATAAGACAAGTCTCAAACACCTGACCTATAAGTCTGCCTTCTTAGTGGCCATTACATCCATAAGAAGGGTCAGTGAAATACAGGCTCTGTCAGTGCAGGATCCTTTCTTTACTATTCATAAGGATAAGCTGGTTTTACGGACGCACCCTAGGTTCTCACCTAAGTTTATTTCTAAATTTCATGTAAACCAGTCCATCGAGCTTCCGGCTTTCTTCCAAAACCCACAAAGCTCGGCTGAGGTTAAACTACACACCCTAGATGTGCGTAGGGTGGTCCTTTACTACGTAAACAAGACCAGACCGCTTAGGAAAACAGATCAACTGTTTGTCTCCGTAGCCACAGGCAAAGAGGGAGATCGCGTCTCTAAGGGTGCCATCTCCAAGTGGGTTGTCAACTGTATCCTGTTTCTGACAAAACTTTGCCTTTTACGCCCAGAGCCCACTCGACAAGAGGCATTGGGGCCACTCTAGCTTTCATTGCAAATGTTCCCCTTGACACCATTTGCAAAGTAGCTACTTGGAGCTCTATTCACACTTTTACTCAGCACTACTGCATTGACACCCATTCCAAGATAGATACTCAAGTGGGACAAGCGGTTCGAAGACATTTATTTGCTCATGACCCTTCTCAAATCCCACCTCCTTCTAACACTGCTCGCTAATCTATGCACAGCATGTGATCTAAGAAAATTCCACAAGCCTCAGAAGGGATACATTACTCACCGTAATCGTATTTCTGATGCTTGTATCTGCTTAGATTCACATGCGACCCACCCTTCCTCCCCTCTGAGAGAAGGCACATGGATACTTGTAGTCTTATCTTATCTATCTTCTATCTGCTTGGATCATCTGTACTCACGCTACTCCTCATGCTACCTCGTGTCAGGAAAAATACAATCTGAGGGTCCTAGACGCGTGAGGGTTCATGGGTACCGTGGACGTCACACTAGGGATAGTATTACTGGCACGACCTGTGTCGACGCCCATTTTCGAGTTTCGAAAAACAAACTGTAATACTCCGCAGCTTCCACTAGATGTCGGCCTATGCACAGCATGCGAATCTAAGCAGATACAAGCATCAGAAGTACAATTATGGTGAGTAATGTATCCCATATATATTCTGCTTCAGTTAATCATGGGGCATTTGATAAAACGACAGCCGTGCTTGCACCATGTTGCCCAGGCGTGTGACAATGTTTTGCCGTTTATACAAAAATATAATAGTTATGGACATGCAATTTACTCTCCAGATACCTAATTTTACATTAATCAGCTCGCCAATTCTTAAATTCAGTACATTTTCGTGGCAGCCAGAAACAGAAATCAGGTGATAACATGATTTCCAAAAATCACATGTGGATCACATTTACATCACAATAACTATCTCGTTGCTAGCTTTCAAATGACCTATAAATAGACGCAATGCAACTTATTGTTGCTGAGGAAATCACTAGTTATGATAGTCCATTTAAACTAATGTGAAATCTTCACATGTATGCAAATCTTAGTTATCCTTTTTCCAGGCCAGTTTAATTTCTTGGCAAGCATGTGACCAGAGAATTCTGTACTGAATGTTTTGTTAAGGACGGGCTAAAAGCCATTAGACTATTTGCTGTTTGAAGTTGGCGGGCTGAGGAGATGCTTTTCATACAGCAGACAGTTCACCCCTGCCCTGTGATGCCATAAGTCATGCTGACATCTGGCACCTTGTCCTGTTATCTGAAGTTGACCACAATTTTGATCTCAAAACCTTCTATTTGTTTGCATTTTTCCCGATCCAGGGGTGGGTCTGTTGATCATGCCCTGTCGTAAATACTTTGAATGTACATTATCTCCACAGAGATCTCTCTTCCAGATAAGTATCCAGGCAGGCCTGGAATCTGCCAACAACAAGCAAAAGGGTCTGCCTCGGGCCTAAATTAAATTTACATGTGCCCCATGGAAACAAAGTGGCTTTTTCTTTTCAATTGTTGCTGGTAAATGCAAATGCAAAGCCATTTTAGATTCAGTGTCTGAAACCTCTGTTTTCCATGTAGAATTTCTTCTGCACATGCAACTTAAAGGCTGCTTTCCAGTTCAACCTTTCCTTTTGAAATGCAGGATAGGCCTTTGCTTTCCAATACTTGGCCATTCATAGAGCTCTTCCTTTTGTTACTTGCAGAAGCACACACAGTCTACATTAATAGGCCCATTTTCAGTGTGGAAGTTTTCGAAGGCTGGCAGGTCATTTTGGCCGGTGCGCCTTTCAGTTGCGTTTGTTTGGGCCTTTGATTAAACCCCACACACCACCCTTTGGGAGGACTCCCTTAGCCTAACTGGCCTTAGGTGTACATGTAGCATTCTGGTGCCATGACTAGTTATTTCGGCAGTTTCATTTCCTCAGCAAACTCACCATTGCTTCTCACCAATATTGCATACAAGAACATAGGTATTTTTTTCAGGGTGGGGTAGTTGACATATGTTGGTTTTCAGAAAAGGGGGTCTCTATCTTAAAGGGTATTTTGGTAAACTGACCACTCTTGTCAGAGGGGTGAGATGTGGGACTGGAGCACTAGTGTTTTGTCAAACTCATCTCTAGCAACTGTGATAGATCAAGTCGTTTGGCAGGCTTCCACATTTTCTACTGGTAGTACTTTTCTTTTGTAAAGCAATTCTACATGAACCTATGAATCATGCCTGAAGAGCAGGGTTGGCCTTCTAGGCCCGGCACTGGATTAAATCTCTTCTTGGTACAATACACGACAAGTTTGCATGCACAATTTACAAAAAGAAGATTGGGATTTAAACACATTACTAGGCACTTTTTGCTCTACTGCACATGTGTTTTGTATTATAGATGTTTCACTCTATAAAAGTGTCCATAAAATCTTACTACCCCATGAGACTTGCTAGGTTCTGAGTCAGGGATTTAGAGGGCGTTTAATTATATGTTCTAGGTTAAAGAATGTATACACAAAAAAGTTGCTGTCTGTGCAAATAATTGCCTTTTCCCCTTTCAAACCCTAGGGAGGATGTATGGAGCTGATGACTTTTTGCCAATGCTGACCTATGTTATAGCTCAGTGTGACATGTTGGAACTGGAGACTGAAATCGAATACATGATGGAGCTACTGGATCCTATTCTGCTGCACGGAGAAGGTACATTAGTCAATTAACTTATATGAAGATTGTTACAGTGTTGTGCTTGTTGCAGGCTTGCTTGTATGTTTAGGTATAGCTGTAGAAAAGGGATAATATAATGGGCTTTGCATCTGTTCAGCAACAGTTGTCACCACATTTTCATTGCGGTCCACAAGGGCAAAAGTACAATGCTGTGATTTTAAAGTGTGTGTGTGTGTGTAGGCAAAACCTATGTCATGCAAGTATCTTGTCCACAATAACTATAGATCTCAACTTTTTTTGGGAAGTTTAGCATTGATTTCATGACCCTGAAATGGAAATGTGGGTGTGTTCTGTTAAGATATATTTATACTGCACCCATCACCACAGTCTTACAACGTCTAGTCTTGTGAGTTACAAAGAGACATGTGTTAGTTGTATGATGCACAGATGGTTTACTGGGGGTTAAGGAGAATGTTTGGGGTAGCATGGATCCATGCCTTTAGTCTGCACTTGCTTATAAAACAGTGAGAAACCAACTCTAAGTTTAAAATAGGCCTTTTAGGTGAGCAGCAATATGTAGGGTTGGAGCTCTGTGGTCACAGAAATAAGTTTTGTGTTGTTTCATAATGGACTTGAGATATGTTCAAATGGGGCCTTGTATGCTCTGTAGTTTATTTGAAACCAGTCCTGCAAACACTGTGAAGGGCGAGGTATACCGAGTCAGTTGGCAAGATGCGACATCACCAAGATTTGAACATGTCAAGATGTGTGCTTTTGGAAACATGGGATACAGGCTGAAGTGGTGATAATGGGGAAAGTAATACAATTGACATACCATATCTTAGACTCTGACAGCGGTGTCCTGCTTGAGATCAGATGTGATGTATTGAGTGACATCAACAACAACCTTTCAGTCAAGACAAGGATAAGCAGAAGTAATGATTATGCATGGGGTGACTTTTTGGCCACATTTTTCTATTTCTTTGGCATTATATACAGCACTAAAATGCAGCCTTGCATTAGCATCCTAGTGCTTAGATGCATCCACAGCACTGGTCCCGAATTCCTCCAAGATAAACTCACATGTTACCGACCCTCCAAGACCCTCAGATCTGGTGCAGCACTTCTCCTACTTATCCACCAGTATAACTGCACTAGACTGGGAGGTTCCTCCTTCGCCATCCAATCTCCCACCATCTGGAACTCTCTCCCTCTCAACATTCGCTGCAATGACAACCACCTTGCATTCAGTAAGGTCCTCAAAACCAGGCTTTTTCCTTCCTCTTCTTGAATCCCTCTTCCACATTATCCTTTGATTGCTCCTCGCACATAAGTGCTGGTGCAGACCCAACAAAACATCAACAATTTAACACCAAAGCAGATGGCAGCAGCGTTCGTGATGAACTTGTCCCTTTCCACTCCAACAGATGATCATACAGCAAGCACCCCCGAACCTCCGCCCTTCCCCCTCCCGTCAGACTTACAACTCTCTAACTGGTGCACTCTGGTTATTGAACATCACCTGAAATCTGATTGTACCTTGAACTTTGCCACTAAAAAGCATCTGGACAGAATGCTTGATCAGACGAACCACTAGAGGTAGCAAATGTAGAGTGCTTAGTTTGATTTGGGGACAGGACATGTTAAACACTCAGTTTGGCCGCCCTACCTATGTTACCCAAGCACTCAGAATGCTCAATTCATAGGTTTTCACTGGAGATAGAGGGTAAGTGCATCAGGTTAACATGGGGTATAGGACACAGTACGAACTTAGTTAGCCTTTGGGGATAGGAATATTGACACACTAAGATTCACCTGGGGGGCATAAAACACAACGCATTTAGACAGTTGTCTCTTTTTGGGATGGCAAATGATACCATTGCTCCTAGGCCATAGGTGGGAATGTCTATTCAATGTATTTGCCTATTGCACTCAAAGACTGCCACTAGCCAGGTCCTTCCCAACGGTAGTATGCTAACCGCACCAGAAGATGCACTTGCACAACCACCCTGTTGTCTTGGGAGACAGAAAAACCCTGACAAAGAGACATTGAAGATAAACTGTCTGAGATTAAGGTATGTATAAATGCACCACCTCTGTGGTCACAAGCCACATGCATGGCTTTCCATACATGCATTCTAGAATGCAGCTATGGCTATGTCAAATTCGATGTAGCTGCTCGCATAGCCTTGCACACTGAAACCTCAGACTTGCCTTGACACTTGTGCCATTAGTATACAGCGACAACCTAGGACAGATTTGTTCTGGCTGGGCACACATCGTCTCTCCTACACTAGCACTCTGTCTTGACAACTGACAGCACCCACCCACATACCTGATCTCCTGGGATGCTTAATGCAGCCTAGTCAGCCCTCCTAAGTCCTAATTCCGGCAGAATGCACAAACACATCTTAAAGTCCACTCTTAGAACGTTTTTCCCATACCTGGACTTCGGTCCCAGAGGGCGTTGCAACCACAAAGCACGTTGAGGCAATACAAATGGGGAAATCGCACTATATAAGTGATGACTACAATACCATAACATACGCTGCAGTGTGTTGCAAAGCCCAGGAAAAACAAATAAATAAATTAAGCTGAATCATTCAAAGAGGATTTGGAGCACCACAAGACTGCATTGGGGCCCAAGGGCTTTTTTGCTAGGCTTCTGTTGAATGTTTCTATTAGGTCTAGCCATCTCTGGAGAAGTGGCTTATTAGAAACTTGGAAATAAGCAATGTATCATTACTAAATGATACTCGTGATAAGAAGGGTCTATGCATAGGAACTGCAGTTGTTTATATGTGCAACAATAATGATTAGTTGCTTACCAACCATAATTCAAAGCAACCACAAAGTCATTAAAGGGATAAGCAATGCAATAAGCTGCAACGTATAATGATGCTGGTAAACCAGAACCTGAACACATGTTTTTATTTATTTAAATTTTTGTATCACGCCACACACCCGTAGGTTTCAGGGCGCACATAAAAACACAACCTAACAACAAGAGTCAGTTGCCATGCCAGGTATAATGATACTATTATTTGTGCAAGGGTGAAATCAGTAAATAAAAGCCATTTGTGCGGGTGGAGATCACCATAGGGAATGTGGACCTCATTACAAGTTTGGCGGAATCTGATGTGCTAATTTTGCCAGACTCATTTGCTTGCTGTTTTGGCAGAATATCTGCCACATTATCAGTTGATGTCATACCCTCACTCCTGTTGGGATTTTGGAATTATCACTGAAGGTTATTACATCCCTGCTAATTCCTTCATTTTTCTAGAGGAAATAACTCCAGCTATAGGACGGGGGCATTTCCTTTGAGATTCCTCACTCCCTTTCAATTGGAAAAGAGGTAGACATGGCAGTAAATCCATTCCCACAATTTCATACTGCTCAGTTCTTAACGATACCCCCATAATCGCAATGAGGCTAGGGAGCTCATGTTCATGATTCCTAATGTAAACCTTGTGCATGAAAGTCATGCCTAAGACTTTTATATAGATTACTAGCCATTCCCGCCATAGCATACACCATTCTGCCACAATATATTATACGGCACAAGCAAGTCAGGGATCTCCTTCCCCTACAATGAATGTGGCGCACAATATAACAATTTTTATTATTACAACTAAGATTCTTTTTAAGGAGACCTCCAACCCGTCTCACACCCAACCTCCACCAGCACCACTTGTCACAATAGACCAGGAACCAGGCCGGTGTGTTGTCAATTAATATTTTATTTATTTATGATTATAATGAAAGATTTGATAAACAGTTACAATGGCCACCAGGGGGTGGAAACACAAACCTCAGATTATTCTTAGTCAGAGGGCACACTAAGACAACTCAAACAGGTATGGCACAAGGATGTACTTTACTGATTTCACCACTACAATGAACAATTCAGAACATGAAATGAATGCAACCCACAAGAAAGTACATGCACACACAAACGATTCTTGATGATTTCACCAGGTTGAAAGCAAATTTTAATTGGGGTTTCCAGATACAATATGGGAACAGTAATGAATGGGACAATTTATTTTCTATACCAGGTAAATAAGTTTTTACTTTGTTAGGACCACTGCTATGGGACAGCACACCAGGGCACTTTGTGCGGCTTGCTTTTGGGAGTCAAATACAGCTTCTAAACCAACTAGCTAGCACACAATAGGAAACTCAGTTGTTATAGATGCAACATATGGAAAAATAAAAGGGAATGCAATTGTAAATCCGTTCTCAGAAAACAGTACGGGAAGAGGGATAGACCAGAAGGAAACAGTTTTATAGGTTAAGCAACATTTTTAGAGAAAAGAAAATGGAAATCACACTTGTTTTTCTAAGGCTATGAATGGCAGAAAAATGAAAAGGGAATGCAATTTGAAATCCATGATCAAAAGATGGTAGAGGAACATGGATAGATTTAGAAAACCCATTTTTGATGGATGAAGCGAAATTCTTTGAGAAACGAAAATGTAAAAGACTTGTTTTTCCAAGGCTGCAAATGACAGGCAGGATTTAAGCAATGTGAAATTCACATACGGAAATCGGTTTTCATTTAAAATGACAGAGGTAACTAACAGGTAGGCTTTGGGCAAAGAGATTTCTCACAATAGGGAAATCGGTTTGGGTTTAATATGATAGATGGAAATGGGAATTCGTTTTTAAAACACCATTTAACAAATGGAAGAATTGTTTTTTCAGCTCTTAATGAAATTACTTCTTGGGCAATATTTTATACTTATAATGACTCACAAGACACAGGGAAGGGAGAGTTAGTTTTGAATTCTAACTTTCCCTATCCCGTGAAGTCATTTGGGAATTAATTGATTTAATGAGCAAAATATACTAGGGGTCTACACAAACACTGGACATTCTTAAATGGCAAATGACAGCAATGCACGGACATACAACAGATTCTTCCACAGGAAAATGACTTCAAAATGCAGGCAAACAAAGGACTTTTCAAGTGGAAAAGGACTACAATCGACAGGCAAATAAGAGATGATTTTGTTCAATAGGAAAAAATGACTTAAATGCACAGGTGAACAAAGGATTTGTCAATGGAACAGTTACTACAATGCAAAAACAAGTAAACCTCTTTTCAATAGGAAAATGACTGAATTACACAGACAAATAAGATAGGGGTTATTTTTTCCTTCGGGGAATCTCTATGGCAATGCTAATGAAGATAGGGCTTGTTTGATGTATTTCTGGGGATGTTTATACTTACTAGAGCGGACTGCATGGGGCACCAGGAAGCATCAGGGCCTCACTACTGGAACAGCCAGGGGTCAGTCAAGGATTCTCTCTGTCCACCCAAGGGTCCTACGTAAGCTTACTCCAGCTCCTGGCGTCACTGCAAGATCTAGGCCCCACTCTGCAAGGCTGGTTCAAATCTTTGGCAGCTGCACACCTCAAGATATAAGGCAAATGACATCACTGATTTTTCATCTTTCTTGCAAAATTGATAGGGCAATGGTCAGGGGACCCTCCCATCTGCCGGCCGATAGGTCCACAGAAAATGGGAGTGTTCTGGGAAGCCAAGGGAGGATCCCCCATCAATCATCTAACAGGGAGAGGGGATTAGATCTGGTTTTTGCACATGCAAAACTCACATTATCAAAAATGCCCAAACTATATTCCTGAAAAATCGGGCATTCGCTGTGCGTAATATTCATCACCTGTGACAGATTTTCTCAAATTTGTATGGTTGCCACATTTATGCAGAGGTCACAATCAATTCTTTCCTTGTAACGTTTGGTATGTTGATGTCACCAAAATCGGTTTGGGCTCACCAGATGCAGGTTTCTGACAGCTTTCCAGAAATCCTAACATGAATATTTTGGGATGAATATTATGGATATTACATGATGAAACGTATGTCTCCCAATTTCCACAATCGGAAATCAGCTCCCTCCGTCAACCTAGACCGCACCGTGGCGATGTGTGGATGTGACGTCAAGAGGGGTCCTGTGTTTCAGATTAGATCACATTCCAAGAGCTTCAATGGGCTAGTTGGTAGCTAAGACAAGTTTTATGGTGGCCTTGAGTGGTTTCAGGTCATAAAACCTGGAGAGTAGGAGAATTCCTCAACTCGTTTCCCTGGCAACAGAGCTTTGCAATCTGGTTTCACACTAAGGGGTTCACTGTAAAGAAATGAAATTAGGATGTTGGCCTACCTCTGCTGCAGGCATTTTACATTTAACTCAACTCTTAAAATTGCACACTTTCCCATGTAAAACCCTTGCACAGCGGTTACCTGCAAAACAGTCATTACTGAAGAGCAACATAATGTACATTTCAAGACTTCAGCTGAACATGTGGAAGCTCCACGTGTTGATGTTTAAAAGCACAATTCCAATGTTACTGAAGAAAGTTCCAGCCGTGAAACCCTTCATTCTGTTGCAGTTTCAAAATCTCCATGTAGGTTCTGTGAATTATTTTGTCTTTTGTTGATGGGCCCATGATGGACAAACCTACAATTCCTTTATTGCATTTTTGCGCACATTTTGAAGAGCATGTCTTTAATATGAAGGGAAAACAGACTTAGAAGGCAATGATTTCGGTCATAGTGAAAAGCTCTATTCTGCTGTCCAGGCCTGCACACAATCTGGTCATTTTTATTTACACGCTGGATGCTGCCACTTCTTACAACAGTACGTTTGCTGTTTGAAATGGTTTTCAAATGTTTCCTCAAGTATTTCCCTTCTGTGAGGCCATGAACATTTTAGGCCCCTCCAAGTTTTGACTCCTAACTTCACTCCTTTTCGTTTTAGCATTACAGGGCCTGATTTCCATGTTACTCAAAACAGGCCTTTTGCAGCATGGCATGTTCCCCCACTGACTCTGGCCTTTAGTTATGGTGTTTTAGGGCTATTTCACCCCTAGCATATCTTAAAGGTCAATATCAGTCGGTAATTCTTAGGATCACTTCTGTCGCCCTTCTTAAATATCAGAATTACCACTGATCGCTTCCTGGAAGGGGGCGTAGGTCCCGGTGACTTATTAATGGTCATTGAAAAGGATAAACGTATAGGTAACTGTCTTCTTTTGAATTTGAAAGGCATATTTGTATCAGATGGAGGAGAGGTATGCACCGTATAAGAACAGTATCTAAGTTGTAACAATTACACAGGCCTCTATGATGTGTCTTTGCAGATCCGTAATTGTCAACCTTGTTCCATTGCAGAGTCCCTGTTATGGTATAAGATTGCGTAGTAGCATAATTACAGCACCTGCTTTCAGTTTTAGCTTGTGAGTTGGTATTCGTCCTACAGTGTTTCCCTCTTCAGAGACTGAAACATTGAGCCGGTACTTAACTCTTCATTGACACTGGAGCCGTTGTGCCCTGTCTGAAGAGAAGTGGGGGTGGAAAGAAGTAACTTGAAATTATTCTGAATGTTTGCGATAGTGGAAGGTGAAGGTGACCGTGCAGAACCATGCTCATTCTGTTTGTTAAAATGATTGCTGTTGATGAATTGGAAGGGCACACAGAGGTGCACTTTGCCATTTGGACAGCAGAGGGTAACCTAACACTGATAAATTACATCAGCTGAGTACAGAAACATACCTACATGTTATATATATATATATATATATATATATATATATATATATATATATATATATATATATATATATATATATATATATATATATATATATATATTTTACATTTTTTAGCTTTTGCATCATGGGGTCCTTAATACTAAAATAATTGTCGCTTAGTGAAATGCTGCTAATACACCCCTTATATCTCTAATTTGGGGTGCTGCTGAAACTTTGTGAAGTGTTTCAGGGGTTGCTTTAGGGTTTGTGTACAACCTTGGAGAAAGTTCTTATCTGCAGGTCCCAAATGGCAATTGATGGGAATTGGTATCCTGTAAAGTTGAAATGCCCTGCATTAGGCACTGACTCCTGCTAAGCACAGAATTATGTAAAACGAAGCATTCATGTATTCACGACAGACTGGGCATGCTCTGCCTTAGATGCCATTTAATCGTGGATACAGCCCCAATGCTTGGTCGGGTTGTGCCAGTGCAAAAGCAGACAGTGCAGCCGCGCTGCATGGATACGTGACGGTGCGTCTTGCCTTCTTTTGGTGGGGGCTGCGGTCCTCCCCCCAGTGAGCTGCAATCTGTGGCTGCAACACACACAGCAGGGGATCATAAGGTATTTAGGATCCTCATTTTCCCCTCTGCCACAGGTCCCCGTTGGGGAGATGTAACACATAGACTCCCCTGGAGGCAGAGTCTCTATTCTGTACTCCCTTAATGATGTGTGCTTCTCCCAGTCCATGCCCTGTAATGTGACATGTGCCAAGAAAGGGGTATATTCTCTCATCACACTCACCACTTGTGTATAGGCGCGTTATAAATGCCATCTATCATATCATCAGCATGGCAAACAGCCCTGAGCACACGAGGGAACTCTGTCTCTGCTAAAGCATGGGCAGAGAAACTCGGTGCCTTCTGCATGCCCAAATTCATGGGCAGATGTGATAAACTGAGCCGTTCTGCCAAAGTCATAATATGACAGGAACACTTCATGATGGATTCTTCCTGCTTCTAAGTGCTGCCAATTTACTAACGTCAGGCCCCTGAAAAGAGAGGACACTGCAAATCCTGATCCGTGACTGCACGTTAAGGACCGATTTCTCAAGTGAGAGTTTTGCTCTCTGAGCTGTCCTACTGGATATATGATGCTGGCCCGGGATTGCACCCCGTTTGGTAAGGGCACTGTGTAAAATGCCCCTTAAAGGATAATGCCCTTTGAGAGGGTGTGTGTCAGAGTGAGGGCGCATATGATTTCAACTACTTGAGCAGTGCTGTCTGGCAGGGAAATTCTGTTCCTCAATCCACCCCTCCCACACCGAGTTCCTAATGAGAAGGTACTTTTGTCCTGAAGCTGAGCCACTTTTACTTGGAAGAGGCGTATAAATAGACCCGTTTCAAGGAAACACTTTTTTTTTTAAAATGTATTATTTTTTTTTATCCCAGGGGCATTTCATTTAGTCTTTTACCCAGAGAGACACCTCGAGGAGCTGCTCAGAGAGAAATGGCTACACATTGGCAGGCAGGAATGTTGCAGATTTTGGCACGACATGCACATGTGGCGTTCTTTCACCAGCAGATTGCTCAAACAGCCGCTAAGGTAGTTCAGTGGGTATAAGCACTTGCTGCTGAGCTGTGTGCGAGATTTGCAGGTTGCAGGGTTACATCCTGACAAGGACAACTGAGCTTTTCATCCATGTGAGGTTGTCAAACCCGTACCAGCTCCGGTTGGATAATGAAAATTGGTTGCAACAATATGCTTACACAGCAGGTTGGCGAAAGTGCTGTATAATTGCAAAAGCGGTACACACTATGCATCCACCCGCTTATGCGTTTGCTGCTCAATCTTAAAAACGGGGATGCCGTTGGCCTGCGCATGACACTGCCCCATCTGTTAATCACAGCAGTGCATGCAGTTACAGTGTGGCTCACTCCTGAATAAGGCGGTTCTTGGCATGGTGTGGGCTGAGCTTTCAAGCTGATAACCAGGCTCTCTAAAAGTGGTATGACTTCATTTTTTCCAGTGGATTGCTTGCTGTTAGAAAGTGTGCTGGCCCGTTGCATCCTGTCGAGTGTGCGGTATGTTTGCGCACACACTGCCAGGTCGCCTCACTTCCTGCACTTGCCTCTAAGAAAACAGTTCCTTGGAGAATTCGCTTCTGGCATGTTGAAGCTGAACATACCTAATGCATGACATGCCATTCCCTTCATGACTGGGCCGCATGCCAGCATTATGTGCTGGCAGTGATGGAAATGGAAAAAATGTGATGGGGTGATCCCACAAGGGCCTGGGTGGGGGCGAAGTTCAGTGGAGGCGGAGTTAAGAAGGGGCGGAGTTGGTAGTTGAACTCTGATCAAAGGATGTTCGAAATAGTTTAAAAATGGTGCAATTTCATTCATGGCTTAAAAAGTGCTCAAACACCTTACTATAGTTTGTGTACTTTTCAAGCCATCTTCAAGACTACAAATACCAGAATCTATTTGGGAAAGGTAATGATCACCAAGTCCCCAGTTTTGCGGGCTCGATAATGTAATCTGCTCTGTGTGCACAGTGTGCTCGCACAGAGCAGATTACACAACTGAGCTGGGGGCTCAGTGATCAATGCGTTTTCCAAATGGATTCTGCTCTGTGTGCAAAGTGCGCTTTCTGCTTTGTCACAGGGTCTTTGACCCTGGGCGAACGTGGGGGTTGTCCTCAGCAGGGGAGTATCCAGCATTGCAAGGAGGTGGGGGCCGGGGGTTGCGTTGAGCAACGAAAAAAGGCCTGCTACTTTCCCTCCCAAATGCAGTTCTTGCAATTCCATAAGGTCTCAAATGACTTTAGAATAAGTTGCCATAAGTAAGCCAAGTGGCAAATAACTTTGTGGTGCAAAATATCTAAATGGCACTATTATAATGTATGGTGCATTTTTTTAATAATAGCATGATATACTAACATAGGCTGTGAAGTTTATCAGAATCACTGACAGAGCAGCAGATAAGACACTGTGTGATTAAATGATAGCCCAGGATCACACAATTCGGTTGAATGGTGAAACCGGGATGTGAACAATTTAAGCAACTGAGCACATCTTCCCAGCTTTAGTTGATATACGTATTTATTAAGGTTTTGCTTTGCGTTTCATGTGCTTAATTAATACTTCATTTATAGCAATGCCTTGGAAGCAAACCACATTACATAATAAACTAACCTTTATTAGTAAACTAACTATACCCTATATACATTGTCATTCAAATAAGTTGAGCAATACGAGTATGGCTTTAGTTTTCTTCTCCTCATCCTGCATTCAAAATGAGCCCAACAAATCTCCCTTGGGTTTTAAAGCCATAGTAATTTCATAAAGAATGCAACATTATACACCCTTCTCGCTTTCGCCTTTCAGATAGCACAGCGAGTAGAGCTCTCGCTTTGACATCCGTACAGAGCCTGCTGACGTAGGTTTGAATCCCGGCAGGACCAAACTCAGCCTTTCATCCTTCCGAGGTCGATAAATGAGCACCACATACCGTGGGAAATAAGCAGCGCTCAGATACCTGAGGTTTTGTAGCGCTATACAAATGCACAAACAAACAAACACTTCTGATCACTCTCTCCCATTTCTAAAGGGACAAAGTCCCTGGTAACAGTCCCCTCCCATCAGTGCCTAATGGCTCACATGCTAATGCTCCTTTTACATAGAGCAACAAAAGAGCCACAAAGCTCCCTGGGACATTGTCCTGGCAGCGGGACACCTTTCCCGTTAGGCACCCTCATTGAGGTGCTTGACGGGAGAGGTGTCTCACTGCCAAAAGTCCCACAGCTCCCACCCCGCCCCCGCTCAGTATGCCACAGTGATCTAGTGTGCTCTGTGCGATTGCACTGTGCACAGTGCGCTCGCACATAGCAGATTAGAAAGTGTGCCAGGGGATTGTTTGCTGGGGATGGGGCAGAGGCAAGCAGGATCCCGAGATCTGGCTTGAAATCTGATGCCGGATCTCAGATCCGGCGAGAGCCGGCCCATTAGCCAGCGCTGGGTGCTGGGCCACAGTCAGTTTTGTTAGTGCAGGCAGAAAACGGCCACTGAGCATTTCACGTTCATGTCACAATAGGCTTGTGAAAGGCCTTCCACTGATTTGACACCACAGAACCAGAGGTCAAAGTGGGTGGGAACTAAAGGCTATGACGTTCCTGTACTTTTTGGTAAAATCAGCCATCGTTCCTTTAGTTTTTTTGTAATGCTGAGACCCTTCCGGGACAGCAGGCGGAGCGCACGTTTGTTTTTTGCTGCCCCTTTGCTGGTATTCAAACCTGGCCCTGATGAATTTGCTCTCATGTCACATGCCTTGCTGAGCTATCTTGCAGCCGCTGCCTCGCTGCTGTTTATTTCACTAGCCTGCTTGGGACATGACATCCACTCCTGAGCCGCAGTGATCAGAGTGTGTCCTCTGCATTTAAGCCTGATAAACATGACATTGCTGCAGGCACTGCTCTGTGTGCCCATACTGGTCGGGTGGTGAGTGCATTAGTCTTTGGCATGCCTTCACGAGGTGTAAATAATGGTGGGTAATTAGGAAGGGAAGGGGGCATGCTGTGGGGGACAGTGACTGAAAGTCATTATTTTGGTGAAGTTGCATTTCCTTTTATATTTATTTATTTATTTATTGCATTTGGTTATAGGCCCAAACACTCGGGTATCAAGGCGTAGGTTACAAGATTACTTAGGTGCTTATCTGATATATGTTGGCATATTTGAAACCTACAACTTTCCCTTTGTTTCGTTGTGTCTTGCCGGGCAGTAACACACAGCAGTGCGGATGTGGAGAAATGGCAGGCCCCCCTGTGTGGGGTTTGTATTATGGGGGCATGAGGGTGGGTATGGAGTTGTTGGGATTTGAGGGCGAGGGAGTCGGGGGCAGCAGAGAACATAGTTTCACTATTTCTTTTTTTTACTCTTTGACTTTGACAAATGCACGTACATCCTACAGTGCGACACATATGATAATTTGTGATTTCTTAGTGCTCTTTCTGTAATTCGGTAGAGACCCTTTCGCATTTGATTTCCATCACATGGTTTCTGATGACTGTACACATGAAGACGGTGGGATCAGACAGTCCCACACCTTCCACCTCAGCCGCCAGAAAATCATTTTGCAATGCAAATTTCGATTGCGCACAAAGTGAACTGAACTGCCTTTAAATGCTGCCTACTGATTAATTTCATGAAGTATAGACATTAGTGGTGTCACGGTATTAGTTTTATGATGGTACAATAACCTTCTTGCCAAAAGACGGTATATCATGGTTATTGCGGTATAGCAGGTGGAGTTAACTAATCTTAACAAATATTTTCTAAAAGGTCATAAATTGTCAGGTTTATCATCACAAACAAAACCAGGCACCCAGGGCCAGAATTGGGCTTTTCAACATACTTTCCACTGAAATGCCACCCCTTGCTTCCACCACACACAAACACGTGTGGAAAGGGGGGCGGCTGCTGCAACTGGCAAAGCAAACTGAATAGCTTTTATTAAATGGTCATTTAGGCTTTTAGCTCCCCCCACTGGCTACTGGTGAAGATGAACATGTTACCATCTTGATAATCTGCATGCCACAGATCAATGGAGTCTGATGGTAGTATACGCTTGTGCGCATACACACACACACACACACACGCACACACACTCTCTCTTTATGTTACAGCCTTTAGTTTACTTGCGGGCCAAAAGGTGTTCAGTAATCACGGACATGTTACCCGTTGGGATGGCAGCAGGGAATACCCACAGAGATGATTACATTTCGCAGTGTGACTTATTATATGTAAATTCAATGAAAGAACCAGACAAATCCCCCATTGTCATATGTTTAGAAAACATTATCCATTATAAATATATAAACCCCAAAGCCACCAACCCAAGTCCCGGGAGGATAGCTCAGCGGCAACGTGCGTGCCTTGGAAGCAAGACGACACGAAGCAACACAGGTTCGATCCCTGGGTCCGCGCTTAGAAACCTCTGGGTGCTTAAGTGCGTTATAAATACGCAACGAAGACAAAAACAATTACGCAACTAAATAAACAAAACCAATTTCTTTAACAGCGCCTCGATGCCCGCAGGCTGTATGAGCGCTTTAAAGAAAATGTACATAAAAAAAAAACCCTCTTCCTTCTTGGCACTGTATTTATTCTTCCTATTGCTAACATATTGCTTTTGTGTCAGGCACGTGTGGTTTATGGAATGGCATTAAAAACTGCTCCAACTGAAACTACTTAGCAGACGGCACATCCAACAGTGCAAGACCAAGACTGTGCAGCACTTGCTTACTGCAGCCTTTCCAAATCATATTGAAAAGCACACTTAACGGTATGAACGGTATAAACAATGTGACGGTTATTATTGTTCAATTAAGTGGTTCACGGTATCTTTAACGGTATACCGTAATACCGTTACATACCTAATAGACATCTATTTTATTTCATTATGTCTTTTCCTCTCTTCCCTTCTCAAGCTTCTCCTTCTCTCACTATTACTCTCCTGTTAATTTCCCCCCACAGATCATGGTCTGGTCTAGTTTAACCGTGACAGGGGCACAATGCCCCTCTATCAGGGCAAGGCTTGGTGCCATAAGACCACTACGGGGCTAAAGTGTGAACTATCTCAAAGACCCCTTAACACATGACATGAAAGCCATTAACTGGGGGATGGGAGGGGGTGGGGTTAATCTAGCGTTACAGCCATGTATGTCACTGACATTGTCCCCCCTTTACTTCACCTAGAAAACGTCCCCTAAACTTACTGAGTCTACCTTCCCTTCACCAGACATTTACTTTGGAATACATGTTCTTCTTCATGTCTGCATGTCTTTACTTTGTCTGCATCTTTGCTGCTAATACATGTGGTTAAGGTTAGCTAAAGGTTAGCGTTGGGGTCAAGGGGGTAGACTTTCTGGTAAAAAAAGGGTTTGCAGGGGGGTCTCGCCCTGTAATGACAAAGTGAATAGTAAAGGAAGTGAAAGACACAGGAGAAGCAAACGGATGGTGCATTCAATGTGACCAAGTGAATGTATGGTGAAGTGAATGCAGAAGTAAAGACACACATCCCGCGCTGATCTACACATAAATTAGCGGCACTACTAAAGACTAGCTGGGAGGGCTAGCTTGAGCCTTTGCTCAGACATATGCATAGTGAACTTGCCGTGCACCACATTCCACTGCAGGTGGGATTTCAAATCCTGTTGCTTGGCAGAACTTAATGGAAAAAGTGAACAGCAAAAGAACATTGCGTGCATAACATTCAAATGAGGACAACATTGTTTTCCCATCTGCAGGAAATAAATTCCCAGTAGCCTATGGGCCTGTGATCTTTCGATGGTGTTTATAATATTTATTTAATTAAGAATCGGGCAATGTGCAGCATGCAACCTTTCGGCTATTCTAGCTCGCTTTCTCAGTCATTTTCAAGAGGCTGGATGGGCTGTGTCAAAGCCAAGCTCCTTTCCACTGGTGATGCCATCAGAGGCATCTTCTGGGTTTTCTAGCTAATTGCCATCTGGAGCAATGGTTCTTAAGGAAGGAGTGCTGTGTCTAGAGTGAAGCGAGTGATTATTAGGCGGCATATGAAGGGTAAGGGAGTCATATTGCTGCATCTCGCTTACTCTTGAAGGACTGTCTGACGAGGACACATTTTGGTCACTCCTAAAGTTTTGACAGATCTCTTGAGACGTCAAAACACCATCCAGTTTATTCTATAGATTGGCCGTTTGCAGACTCAGCTGTATCACGTTTACCGCTGCCTCGTTCAAATGCAACAGCATGGGAACAGGTAAGTCTGCCTCTTTATTATGAAGATAGGGAGTAGCACTTGCTTAAAGAGTACACTGATCGTTTGGAGACTTTTCAAAAATAACTTGTATACAGTAGTTTCTTTTAGTTGCTTTTTAAATGTGCTGTAGGTGTATTACTGCATTTGAGGGTAGGGTTATGGAGCGGAGCCTAATTAGACATTACATGTTAAAGCATTTCCCCTGTTTGCTTCTGCTTGTGTGTTTGGCACTGCACCATTTTTCCGAGTACAGATTTGGCAGAAAAGTGTGTAAGTTGTCCTTCAGCACTTGTCACTGCTTGTTCCATGAAAAGGAAGCCAGATTGATCTCACATTATCAGCTCAGTGCATACTCTGCATGTCTGCAGATTTCAGGCGGCAACATGGAGGGATTTGGACATTTGTACAGCCCTTTGTTGCAAAGCCCTCTATTGCAACATGCGAAGTATTGTGAGAGTGAAGACAGGCAGCACAGATCCAGACACAGCAGCAGCAGAGAAGAAGAAGGTGGCCACCAAGTGTAATCAGATGCAGGCTAAATTCTGTGGTCCTCCCTGAGCAGCAAGTACTGGCATCCTACATGGTTTATTTTATTTATTATTACATTTGTAAGGTGCGCCTAACCCTTGGGCATCTGGGCGCAACAATCTTAAGAACATGGTTACAGAGACAACAACTTAAGAGATTGGTTACAGGTTTGACTTAAGGAAGTGGTTACATGAAATGCAGATCATAAATAGGCATGCTTAAAGAATATGGTTACAGGGTAGACCTAGTAGCACTTAGGTGGCTTGGTAAAGAGACTTAAGGAAATGGTTGCAGAATCAGAATGCTTGAGAGATTAGTTATGGATTTTGGCAGGTTTAACCCTTTAAGTGCCAAGGATGAGGTATCCCGTCCTTGGGATTACCTCCCCAGTGCCATGGAGGAGATAGCTCGTCCTTGGCACTTAAGGGGTTAATGAAAGAGAAAATGTTAGAAGGCTTTGCATGGTGAAATACTGAAATCACCAAAAAGGCCTTGGCACTGGGGGGAAAACCCATGACAGTTAATATGGTTACAGGTAATGCAGATCATAGAGAGGCATGCTTAAGTATATGGTTGCAGGATAGCGTGGCCGAAGTGGGTTTGGGCTTAGCGTTGCCACATTGTGTCACTTTAAGCGTATGGTTGCATGTCTTATAGAGGCTTACGTGGGGTGTAGGTCCTGGTGCAGGTAGGTGGGTACCGGTCATAATAACTGGTTGACATGGCAACCATTGCTTCCATCTTGTAGGTAATTCAGTAAGACCTAGGGCCAAACCACAGCATTTATACAGCTTTCCTATCTCTGCCAAAATGCCCAACAATGCTCCACCTCTACACCATGGCCTCATTTGAAAGTGTTCTTTAAAAACCTGTGTGAGTCCAATAGGTAGCATGAACTGGGTGCAAGATAGTTGTCAGACTCCGGTTCCACCTCCCCTATCTCCTCACCTGATTCTTCAGAGGATAGATCCTTGAGAGGATTCTTCTTCTTTGGAAGCTTCTTCTTCTTGTTGCTAGATGACTTGTCCTTATAAATCCGGACCTTCTTTTCGCGGAGATAAGGTCTATCCCCTCCGGAGGCCACCGTGACAGTAGTGGGAACCTGTCTTGGGTGCCTCCAGTGGGGCCAGCCTCACTTTCAGGGAAAAAGCCAAAGCAGAAAAAACCCTGTAGATCTTGATGGTAAGAGATGAGGTGGACAGTCCATGATAACCCAGGCCGTTGGAAGAAATAATCTCTCCTAGCAGAAACCACTGTGGGCCGACGCTGAAGGTGGATAGCGAAGGCTGACTGGAAGTAAACAGATGTCCGCGACCAGTTTCCCAGACAGAGCTCGGAATAAGACTTGCAGGTAGAACCTTTCGATAGCAACAAGGAAATCGTAAGTAAGTAGCAGGATAATAGATGAAAAAGAGGAAAGGAAAGGAGAATAAATGGCCTAAGAAGGAAACCCGAAAATGCATACCCAGTGAAAGGAATAGATGGCAAGATACCGTAGAGTAGAAAATAAACCCGATACAGGAAGAGAGTGCCGCTTTCCGAGCGGAGCCGAACAAAAGTTGGAAGTATCGGAAGACAAATGTAAGTAGCAAACAGTGCAAACAGTGCCGCGCACAGAGAAGGCTGCAGGCAGCAGGGAAGGAACGGCGAGAAGCCGAGCAGGAAAGTAGGAGGAGCCACGTACCCAGGTAAGCAAGACAGCAAGGCACCAAAGCGGTGAAACCGCGGAGTACACGCCGTGAACCCAAAGATTAGATGGTAGGGTTGTAGCGCGGCAGAATACGAAAGAAGGAAATGCAGCGAGAATCAAAGGTTGTACAAGATTAGGATATAGTTGGAAACTAAGGCGGCTAAGAAAGCCCAATGGAAGGTAAAAACTAGAGAGTAACAGAGCGTTAGCGTGCGAGAAGCAAACACAGATACAACGCACCGCACAAGGGGGCGGAGTCAGTACTTATAGAGTCCTCCGCCATATTGGATGAGGACTAGAGCGAGGTAACCGCTAGCTAGTGCCGCCAGCGGTTCCATAACTTCCACCCCTGATTCCTGACAATAGTGAGTGGGCATTGCCCTTCATGTCAGAGATGGTTTGCTAGACTTTTCGCATGGTGATTTTACCTCTGCCCACCACAGTATGCGTTAAAGGACTTGCACTGGAATTTTATAGTATGTAGTCTGTGTGTTGTGTGCAAGTTCCTGGGCAGTTGGTACCTCATCACAGGTATCAGCGATGTCAATCTAAGCCTATCTTTGAGAACCGTCTGCCTCAACATGCACAGCATTGCCACCGGCAGCTGTGACCGCCATACATGTCTCATCTTCCTGTCCTCACTGAGCTCCAGCAGCATCGCCCGCCAAGTCGCGTTTCTTCCCCGTATAGATTCCGTAAGGACTTGACTGAAGTGGATCACAGCCTCCGCTATCTCGTACCCAAATGATGCCACTAATATTCTTCCTAAATTGACACTTCGATGAGGCGCATCACGTTTTCCTGATGGGGCGCCCTGCAAATCTTGAATGCAAGGTCCCAATTTGATGCTCCCTGTTTCATGTCTCTTCGAAGCCCATCTCCACCATTCAAGAAACAGATTTCTGATATGCCTCGCTGTATATACAGTGAATGATCTCTTGGCCATAAATTAACGAGCTGCTTCTGGCAATGAGTAATAAGAACTCCAGACTTCTCTCTATATGGATTATGGAGCAAATTAATTTTAAAAAGATGCATTCTGTTTAGGTGTATTCTGCAAAACAACAGTGTCTTTAAAATGAATCTGTGTGATATTTAACTACGTTTTTTGAATAGCATAATCAATTAAACTTCATCTGCCTTATCCTGTTGCCAATAGCACCAAATAAGGGGTTAAGTGTGAAAACCTGGTTTTCCCTTTACATCCCAATTTTCACCACATCTAAGAGTTTTACCCTTCTCCAGCATGGGGTCTGGCATGGATTCACATGCTCATGAATATTCCCCGTCGTCAGGCTGGGAATCCTCGGTAAAGAAAAAACCAGTATCAGTTTCGTTTCTGATCTGTCTTTCGTAGTAGTAACCAATCACTGATCTCTGCGTCATACTGACCACAGCCAATGACTGCCCTCTACCTAAGCCCCGCCTCTGGCAGCCATCTTCAGATTTTTACCGCACGTTCAAGTGTTGGGATCCTCGTGCTATTGCTCTCGAGCGTTAGTGCTATTTTTTCACGTTTTTTTCTCAAAAACTTCGATTTTTCGGTCAAAAGAGCCTTAAGCTCCACCGTTTCTTCATCCGATCAACGGGGACCCGTGTCGGATTCGTCTACGCCCCTCAAGGGTGAAGATTCCGTCGAGCCACGCTTTTGGAGGACTCCAGAAGTTTCTCAGGCCCATCTCGGACATGGCCCAGGAGAAGGGAAGCTCAACGCCCGGAAAGCTGTTCAGGGTCTGCCCTGGATGCCAGCTTCAGAATGTCTTTAAGGAGGATGAACACTCCTTTTGTCTGAACTGCCTACATGAGGAAAAGACGCACGTGGAGAAGGACTGTGCGTTTTGCGGCAATATGACGGAGCGGACCATGAAGGACCGCCATCAACGTCTCGCCAACTGGCTGGAAGGGAAGAGTCCGTCAGGCGAGAAGAAAAAGAAGAAATCCGAGCGTTCTTCTAAAACCTTTGAGGACGCCCCAGCGACGGGGGTCCAACACAAGGCCAAGCACCGCGAGTCCGCTGGCACCGGGAGCGCTGAACGGTCGGGCTCTACGGGCGCCAGGCAGGGCGCATCCTCCCCGGCACCATCAACCACGAGCCAACGCTCTGGTTCGGGTAAGAGGAAGGCCTCGCACCCGGCGAAGCTCCTGGAGAGGCCCCGGTCGAGCTCGAAGGCCCCATCGGAGGGAGAGCGAGGCAGTGACCCTCCCCCCAAGGAGAAGGCAGTGAGCGCACCTAAGGTGGTGAAGCCTTAATCCATCCGGCCAAGGCCTCTATCGAGACAGTCGCAGCGGCCCTGGCTCAGCCTGTGGAGGCTACACCAGTGGTGGCGACCTCGGGGCTCAGAGTCTCCCTGCCACCGCAGAGGGAGTCCTCTTTTATGCCCATCGACAGGACCCCCGTGAAACCTCCGACGGAGAAGAAAAAGGGGGGGTAGGAGGTCGTCGTGGGAGAGCTGATCGAAGTCTTAAGCCACGGCGTTGGCGTGGAAGAATACCAGCCCGTCGGGAGGGACCCCGACGTGGGAGACGACCATAACGTCGAGGGTGCCGACGGGGCCCCTGACCGCCCGTCGGAATCCCCTCAACCAGTGCCGCAAGACAACTCGGCGGCCATTTTGTTGGCTATACAGTCCTTATGCTCAGAGATAAGGACGAGACTGCCGTTACCACCAGCGGAGGAACCGCTCCCGACGGGTGACCCGGAGCTAGGCCCTTCTGGGAGCCCTCCCCCTAAGAGAAGAAGGATTCATCCTCCACCTCCTTTTCAGCCATCGCGCCCTGTTCAGCCCTCCTCCCCATCCACGACTCGTGGGGATGATACGGGGACTGACATGGCCACGACGGGTACGGACGACGAGGTTTACGACGAGGATCTGCCATCGTCACCTCCCACCCGGGCTTCCCCGCCCGACGAGATTGGATTGTTTCACTCCATGATCGCCAGGGCATCCAAGCTTTTCCAGCTCTGCCCGGAAGAGAAGAAGAAGGAAGGTTTCCTTTATCAACGGCGCAAGGCCAAGAGGAAGACGGTCCTCTCCGTACCTCTACTGGACGATATTTGGGATGAGGGCCTCGCCCTCCTCAAGAACCCATCCACGACGCCGGCTAGAAGGGATCGGTACGAGAAGAAGTACCGGGTCCCGGACGCGGCCCCCTTGTGCCTTCGGGCACAGCTGACCCCGGACTCGGTCGTCTCCGCGGCAGCCAGGAATAAAGCGGGGGGGGCGCGGCCTCTACGTCGACCTCCCCGCCGGACGGCGAGGAAAAGAAATTGGATACGATGGGACGCAGGGTCATCTCGTCTGCAGCGACGACGATTAAGGCGGCCAACGCCTTGGCTATCATAGCCCGCTACGACAGGGAGTTGTGGTACAAACTGGCCCCCCTGCTGGACTTCCTACCGGACGACAAGAGGGCAGATGCCCTAGAGATCTTGCAGGAAGGAGAGGTGGCGTCGGACCACGCCATTACGATTGCGACGGACATCGCTGACACTGGATTTTGCCAGTTGGGCAACGGCGTGTGCCTTAGGCGGCGTGGATGGCTCAAGGCTACTGACTTCCGTCAGGATGTGCAGACCAGAGTCTTGGACATGCCGTTCGACGGAAACAACCTGTTTGGGAAAACAGTGGACGATTCCCTTCAAGCCATCAAGGCAGACACGGAGACGGCCCGGGCTCTTGGGGTTCTCCAGCAACGGCGGCCGCCCTTTCGGAGCGGCGGAGGCAAACAGGGTGCCTCCAAAGGTTCCGGCGGCAGATTTTCCACCTACTGTCAAGCGGCCCGTTCGTCGTCGCAGGAAGCTTACAGGGGACGAGGCAAGTCAGGCGGACCCCGCCGTCGTCGCCAAGGAGGTCAAGGCGGCAAAGCCTCGTCGAAGCAGGACTGAACCGGCCGTGGGGTCGGGCCCCCACCGAAGCACCCCGGTGGGAGGCCGGCTGGCGAGCTTCGTCAGCGTGTGGGAGTCCATCTCCATCGACCGTTGGGTGCTGGACGCCCTAGCCCAGGGTCACGCGCGTCCCCCCTGTGGCCAGGAAAGAACATCACGTCCCTTAACTTCTCTTGGAGGTAAAGGCGATGCTCAGGAAGGGCGCCATTGAGCTTGTCCCAAAGAGGCTTCGGGGCTCCGGAGTTTACTCAAGATACTTCCTCGTGAATAAGAAGACGGGAGGATGGCGTCCCATCCTGGACCTACGACGACTGAACAAATTCATCAAGGCACAGAAGTTCCGGATGGTCACCCTCCAACACGTCCTGGGTCAGCTGGAGGAGGGCGATTTCCTGTCGTCGTTGGATTTGGAGGATGCTTACTTCCATATTCCCATCCTAAAGGGACACCGAAAGTTTCTCAGGTTCGTGGACCAAGGGCGTCACTATCATTTCAGAGCCCTTCCCTTCGGACTGAGGTCGGCACCCAGGGTGTTCACCAAGTGCCTCGCACCGGTGGCGGCGCAGCTGCGCCGAGAGGGGATCCACGTCTACCTCTACCTGGACGACTGGCTCATCCGAGCGAAGACGAAGGAGCTCGCCGTGGAGCACACGGCAAGGACCGTCCAACTTCTCACGGACCTGGGATTCTCCATAAACTACGCCAAGTCCCACCTGGTGCCCGCGCAAGACGCACTGTTTCTGGGAGCGAAGCTCGACACAGTGTCGCTTCTGGCCTATCCGTCGGAGGAAAGGACGAGGGCCATTTTGGGCAAGGTGCAGCGGATGCTGGTTGCAGACGCGGCCAGAGTGAGGTCCATCAAGTCCCTCCTCGGAATGATGTCTTCTTGCATTTACCTCATCCCCCTGTGCAGGCTCCGGATGCACCCGTTGCAGGAGTTCCTGGACGCGCGCTGGATCCAGACGACAGGCAGCTTCGAGGAGAGGATCACACTCGACGAGAGTTTCCGACGAGCAATCCGGTGGTGGGGCACCCGCGCGCATCTGACGGCGGGCATGGACTTCCAGACCCCCGGCAACCAGGAGACAGTGACCACGGATGCCTCCCTGGAAGGGTGGGGAGCGCACACCGAAAATCTGCACGCGAGAGGCCTTTGGCTCCCGACGGAAAAGTCCCTCCATATCAACGTCCTGGAGCTCCGTGCAGTGTTTTGGGCCCTCAGGTCCTTCCTTCCATCCCTCAAGGGCAAGGTGGTGAGGATCTTCACCGACAACACCACCACCATGTTCTACATCAGGAAACAGGGCGGAACCAGGTCCCCAGCCCTGTCCAGGGAGGCGCAGGATCTGTGGCATTGGGCCGTCGCCCAAGGGATGTTTCTGGTGCCGCTTCATCTGGCAGGGATAAAAAAACACCATCGCCGACTCACTCAGCAGGGAGCTGCGCTCGTGCCACGAGTGGGAACTACGACAGGATCTAGTGGACCGCCTCTTCCGACGGTGGGGCACACCCCAGATCGATCTGTTCGCGACGGCGACGAACTCCAAGTGCCGGAGGTTCACCAGCAGGTTTCCCCAGCCGAGGAGCATGGGCGATGCTTTCTCATTCCCCTGGGAGGGCCTGTTTCTATACGCGTTCCCTCCATTGCCATTGCTGATCCGGCCGAGGCAGATATGGTTCCCGGACCTTCTGGACTTGTCAGCGTCCCCGTCAATCAAGCTGCGAGTGGACGCGGATCTTCTCTCCAGGGAAGGAGGCGCCATCCTCCATCACGACCCGAAGTCGCTGAACTTGCAGGCCTGGCTCCTGCAGCGTTAGAGTTTGGAGGATACGACATACCGGCCGACTGCAGAGAGGTTCTTGCAAAGGCCAGGGCGTCCTCAACTCTTAAATGCTACGGACACAAATGGAAGAGGTTCTCTGTCTGGTGCCACGCACAGAAGATGAACCCTCTACGGATTACGGCTCCCCAAGTACTGCCGTACCTACTGACGCTGGCCAAGGCTGGACTGGCTCACGCGTCCATCAAGATTCATCTTGCTGCGATCTCCCGATACACCAGAACCACGGGGCGGACGTCTTTGTGGTCCCATCGTCTGGTGAAAGAGTTCATGAAGGGACTGTTCAGATCGTTCCCGCCGGTGAAGGCTCCGGCCCTGGCGTGGGAGCTCAACGTGGTGCTGACCAAGCTCATGGGACCTCCGTTCGAGCCTCTGCACTCGGCTCTGTTGAAGTTCTTGTCGTGGAAAACAGCGTTTCTTGTGGCCATCACCTCCGCACGACAGGTGGGAGAGATCCATGCCCTTTCCTGCAAGGCCCCGTACTTGACTTTTCACGACACGAGGGTAGTGCTCAGGACGCACCCCTCCTTCATGCCCAAGGTGCCATCGGACTTCCACCTCAACGAACCCTTGGTGTTGCCTGTTTTCTTCCCGTCGCCTTCGTCGCCGGCTGAAAGGACTTTGCACTCGCTGGATGTGGCTAGAGCGCTGAAGTTCTACGTGGACCGCACAAAGTGTTTTCGGAAGACGTCACAACTCTTTGTTAACTTTGGACCTGTCAATCAGGGGAAGGCTCTCTCGAAGGCTTCCATTTCCAGATGGCTCTCCGGCTGTATCATGTACTGTCATCGGTTGGCAAACCGGCCGCTGCCTGGCCGTCCGAGAGCCCATTCCACCAGAGCAATCGCAGCTACCACAGCGTTCCTATCTGGTGTGCCCTTGCTGGACATCTGCAGGGCTGCTACGCGGAGGTCGACGCACACCTTCACGATATTCTACTGTGTCGATCGGGATTCCAGGGAGGAGTCCATGGTCGGCCAAGCAGTGCTGCGCAACCTGTTCACCTAAGGTGAGCCTGGTGAGGAGGTAAAATTTGCTTAATGTTGAGTTTCATGTAATGCTTAATGTTGAGCCTTTGCCACCTCCCGTGGTTGTGCATGTGTGTACTGCTATGTATTCTTTATTCATGAGCATGTGAATCCATGCCAGACCCCATGCTGGAGAAGGAACAAGTTACTTACCTGTAACTGTTGTTCTCCAGCATGGGTCTGGCATGGATTCACATGCGAACCCTCCCGCCTACCCCTCTGCGGCTCTTCACTTGGTCATACTGCCACTTCACGTGCTACCAAATCTGAAGATGGCTGCCAGAGGCGGGGCTTAGGTAGAGGGCAGTCATTGGCTGTGGTCAGTATGACGCAGAGATCAGTGATTGGTTACTACTACGAAAGACAGATCAGAAACAAAACTGATACTGGTTTTTTCTTTACTGAGGATTCCCAGCCTGACGACGGGGAATATTCATGAGCATCTGAATCCATGCCAGACCCATGCTGGAGAACAACAGTTACAGGTAAGTAACTTGTTCCTTCCCATTGCTTCCCAATGGCCCCTGCATCCCTCTCAATTCCCCTTTTATTTGTATTATTATTATTTGTATTTATATACAGGTGGAGCAAAGCTATTTTGATCACAAAATAACATATAATAGATAAGAAATCATATTTGACGGGAAGCAGTGAGCTTCTTACAATGGGGTGAGTTTGAGGGACATTCTGACTAGGTTGTGGAGGTAAGTAAATGGAACGGTCACCAGGGACAATACATAAGTGGACATGCATAGATTAAGGACAACCAACATTGGACTTTGTTAAATTTAGGTAGGCCATTGTGCTCGGGATGTGACCTTGATGTGTGAAGTGCTAGAGTGGAGGCAGAGGAAGGGAGGGAAAGAGGCAGGTTAGAGGCAACAGAAAAATGTTAGATAGAAGGCAGATGAGCGGTAGAGTATGAGGGTAACTCAGAGCCGAGGAAGTATGCTTTTAGTTTGATTTTGAACAAATCCATTTGGACTGTTTCTTGGATTTCCAGGGAAGATAATTTCATGCAAGTGGAGCAAGAAGAGAGAAAGACCAGAAGCGAGAGAAAGCAAAGGCAAGACGAGGAGCCACATGGGTAGTCGAGGAGGCAAAGCGAAGATTCCGAGTAGGCTTTTCGAGTTGGCTAGATTCAGTTGTGCCTTGCCATGGATATATTTGTGAACCAGGAGAAGGCATTTAAATCTGGCCCTGTTTTGCATCATCAGCCATCCAGTATGGTGACTGTATGAGGAAGTAGGTGTGTAGTGAGGGAGTGGAAAGAAAATCCTGGTAGCGAAGGTAATGATCTTGTTAAGAGGACAGAATGCGTAGTTGGGGAGACCAAAGAGGATGCTAGCACAGTAGTGCAGTTTAGAGAAGACAAGAGTCATTAAAAGATGGTTGGTGGTGTTGAAAGGAAGGAGGTGCCTGATTTTTCTAATATTTAGATGGTTGTTCCAGTTTTGTGGATCAAAGTAGAGAAGGTATGAGAAGGATCATAGTTGACACCAAGGTTTCTAGCTGACGAAGAGTAGGGGAGAGTGTCAGGAGAGGAAGAGATGAGAGAGAGCTTTTTGCAGGGAACAAGAGCACCTCTGTTTTGGTAGAGTTTAAAGTCAAAGCATGCAAATCCATCCAATATTTATTGGCAGAGAGGCCGTTTGAAATTTTGATAGCGAGAGATCAGAGGAGAGTCAGGAAAAGAGAAGAATATTTGGGTGTCATCCGTGAACAGTTGCTACAAGAACCCAAAGGAGGAGATCAGTGCCACAGAGCAGAGATGTAGAGTGTAAAGAGGAGCAGATCCAGGACAGAGCCTTGTGGAACACCAACAGTTAGAGTGAGTTTAGAGTTGTTGCTCCAGGAGACAGAATTGGCGAGTTGCAGAGTAGGATTCAATCAAGGCAAGGGCTCAATTGCAAATCTCAAGAAGAAAGAGAGTTTCCAGGAGATCAGAGTGGTCGACAGTGTCAAAGGCAGCAGTCAGATCAAGGAGAATTAGGATAGAGGTTAGGTTGGAGTGCTTAGCAGAGGGGATAAAGTTGGACATATTCATAAGAGCAGTTTACGTGGAGTGACAGGAGCAGAAGCCTGTTTGTACGGGCTCTTGAAGGTTGTAGATGTCTAAGAAAGACCTCTACTAGTCAATTTCAATTGTAATTGGCCTTTTTGAAGTTCAGTTTTAATATTGGTGGGTTAAGCTCAATGGCCACAGTCTTTCAGTTGTTGTTTCCCCTCGTGTCTGTCCCCATTTTTGATAGACTGTAGCCCCTTTGTTTCAAATGGCCATTCAGTCACCGCTACCTGGCCCGCTCGTGCTTCTGTAGAGGGGCATATGCTCTTTGCTCAGTTGCCCAAAGCAACTGGAAAAGGCTGCAATGGGAGTGGTGGGAATGCAGATATAGAGCCAAGGAGTAAGTGGTTATGTGGTGCTTAGCCTCTGCACCCATGGACACACCTGCTGCTGATGGAAAGTTCATTGCCAGATAGGACGTTTTCAACACAATATACCTTGTGATTATTGATTCTGACACTGCATACTCCCTCCAAATGCTAGATGATAAAAATAATGTCAGTCCTAGCAGTGCATGCTCCATATTTTGGTGCACATTCCCCTATGAGCGTGTGAGTGGAGTCATCCATGGCTGGGATGGAATTACGCGTGGCTGACCTGGCAATACTTCTCCCAATTCAGGATAGCTTTGGTCAGTTTGATGAGGTTTGTGAGGAGGGATGAAGGAAGGCATGCATCTGGGTCATTGGAGGGGCAGGAGATCCTTTGCCTGGCTGTAGTGGTGAGCTGCCCACATTATTACTGCAGGAAGTGATAATTACGTACTACATCCCGAAAACCCGGAATCGTGACTCAGAAGAATCGTCATGATAAGCCTCATGTGTAGATAGAACCTTGACGACAAAAGTGAGACCCCCAGCCCTGAGGATCACGCAGATGAACGCAGGTAAATTGGGAACATCCCCTTTTGTTGTAGATGGAATGTTCATGGGATGCCCCGTCACGTCCTCATAACTTAAATCCGGCTAACTCCCAGGATTGACTGCCCAATGATCACCCTCGTACCAGATGTGTTTTCAAATGTTTGCATGCCTCCATGGCTGGACAGAATACAATGATGCAGGCATGTGGTATCCGAATCTAACTTCATCTCATCCACCAACCCTGCATGGAATATTAGTTATTATTTAAGAACATGTTTGTAGAGAGAGAGATCAGAGGCACCTTTTTCCCTCTCATAGGGTAGGGACCTGATGCTCCTTGGGTCTAGCCTTAAACAAAAATGCACTTTCTCTTGCCAAGTATGATGGCCACAATGCCTGCCTGGAAAAGTGTTACTGTGCTGCCTCCACACTATCGAAGAAATCACCCCTCTTCTCAAAATTCCGTCATGTAAGAGCTTGAGTGCTTCAAGTGTTCCCATGAACTTAAACTCCTTTGTCAACATATAAAGGACAGAGTGCTGCTAGGTTTGGCGTCTGCAGGAAGCCGACTTAACTCTCTTGCAGATCTGTCGAGGTCGGCATGAACCAGTAAACAACAAGGGTGAGGAAGCCTTATTTCGCTATCCGGATGGACACCTTAAACAGTACTCTAGTGGAACTGATCAGGATGGCACACAGTCTTGTTTGTTCTGACTGTGTAACTAACAATGTTGCTCCAATTGGGAAGCTCTTCAGTGAATGCCACTGAGTGCTTCTGGGGTGGCATTAACCCGATGTTAACTATGCGTTTCAATCCCATTCCAAAATCAACTCTTGGAATGCCCAATTTAAGCCATGTCCTCACTGCCAAATGTGTCCCACTAACCTCTGGTGTGAACAGGACAACTTGAGTTTTTGATCCGTGCACTGGAGACCTTTGGAACAGGGGGAGATTCGATGTAAATACCACAATCATGAGGCTTTCAGCATCGGTTGTTGGAGTGCTTATCAGAAATACCTGGTTTCACCCTCCTTAAAAAGACAGGATTTCATGTGGCTGGTCTCCCTAAGCTGAATGAAGAGGTCTTCCATGAACTGATCACTGCGAGCAAGTGATCAGGCTCTACAATGTATCCTGCCTCATCCTTTGTATTCATGAAACTCTTGCAAGTATCTTGAATTCTCTTCATTGTTAGATTGGCAATGAATACTCCCCTACAAAATGTCTCCTTTCCCTGTCTCTTAAGCATGAAGTAGTAACACCCAATTTTAAAAAAAACGTGACCCAGAAGCTTCAAATTCCATCCCCCTTTCAAACATTCCCCACCCATAAAAACTGTAGAAAATGGTGGCCAAAAAGAAGTCCACGTCTTTGTTGAGGAACATCAAATTCCCCTCTCAATGCTGACTTCTAAACAGGTAGAGGGACTGAATCAGTAGAAATGGCAGTACATGATGACATAGAACTTGCACTTCATAAAAGAGGGATAGTGCTACAAGCGTTTCTAGACTTGATGGCATCATTCAGGACTCTGAGCCATGCCACACTCCCCCTGGACTAGAAGAGACAGGGGTCTTAGAGTATACACTGTTCTGTAGACTCTTTTAGTCTTTTAGTTATTAGGGGCATTGGTAATCCCTCTCTTCTTGTGGCTATTTTAGCTGTTGCGGGATCTGCGACCCATCTGGAATTTCATCCTATTCGGGTTTCTCAGGCTCCCATAAACCTTCTACATTCAGTATCTCTATCTGGTCCTTTGTGACACTGGTACAGAGTTGGGACAATCCTTACCTCTTCCAAACTCACTCTTTCCTTTCTCCAATGGCTTCCGAACTGGGCGACCTGCGTACCTTCAGCGTTGCTGGGTCTCTCCATTGAGGGCATTTCTCTTTGGCAGCAGTGCCTTTCTGCATGGTGTGCTGTTATTCCAGACTGTATAAGAGTTGTTTTCAGACTCCGCTCATCTTGGCATTCTCTCGCCTTTCTGCTCCATCGTTGGCATCAGAGAACTCCCTCCTCCACCGGTTCCTGGTTTCAGTGTCAGTGTGCAGGCACCAAGTCTCCAGGTAAGCTTCTCTTTGGGCGGCTTTGGCATCTCAGGTTCCCACGTCTCTGTATCTGGACATCAGCGTCTCCCTTCAGCGCTGGACTCTCTCCCTGCCACAGCTGGCTCGGCTGTGCAGTGTGGCACCGCTCCTCGCTGACATACTCATATCAGAGCCTTGCCTCTGCATGTGGTTTCTCCACCCTCACTCAAGGGTCCTTGGTCCTTTAGTCGTGTTCCTGTAATGAGAGGGTGCATACTGTTCAAACAAGTATACAATTCAGCATTATTTTGAGCCAAACACAGAGGTATTGACAATATTATCTTGAGTCAAACACAGATGTATTGTCAGCTTTACTTACTCCCATGTGTGGCTTCACCTCCCTAGCCTCAAAGGCGGTGGCCCCCCATAGGGAAGAAGGGATTAAGTCTCCAGATGTGTGGCAACACTTAAAAAAGAATCCAGTCACGACAATGTTTGGACCCATTTCCATCACTGGAGTCCTGGCCACTGACTTATTTCATGAAGAACACTCCTTGTCTCAAGTAAGGAGGTGAGGAACAAAGGTGTGCCCCTTCACAGTTCAATATCCTTTAATAAACAAGTTTTCAAAGTTCTGAATTCCTGAGGACTCTTGAGACGTCTTTTCAGAGTCTTTGGTAGTCTGTAGCATGTTGCAGCCACACCTGTGCTAGTACTATCAAGTCTGCACTAAGCCAATGGAGCATACTTGGGATTGCCAAACTACTCAGTCTCTATACTTCGGCAAATCCAGTCAGTAACTTCGAATGTCCTGCTTAGTCATCCAAATTACGCATTAACCTCAGAAGCAGTGCATACAGAATATTATTTAAAGCCATCTCTTTCGTTTGGAAATCAATCTTTGGAATGGCCTCCTTCGTTTATGTGTCTCTTGGATGATGTGCAGAGATGGCGTTGGACAAGATCAGGACTGAACTACAGCCTGTCAGAAGCCTTTGGCACCATCGCTCTTGATAAGCTGCTAGTCCATCTCCGAGAACTGCCCGGAATTGCGGGTACTCTTCTTGAATAGGTCTCTTTTTCACAGGTTAGGGCCAAACTGGTGTGAATATGACTATTATTCGCTGTTTGTCCCCACCTGTGGTCGCCAAGCCTTCTTTCATCCCTCCCCTCTGTTTCTTAATGCATGTATTCGGAGCATCAGCCATATCACGGTTACAGGTCAATTGGTCAAAAATAAATGGTCGACAGGACAAATGGTCGACGCAATTTGGTCGAAAGACAAATGGTCGAATGTTGTTTTTTTGTATTTTCACTTTTTTTTTGGGGGGGGGGGTGGTCCCTCCCCAACCCCCTTTTTTTTGCTAAAAAACCCTTTTTTTCCTAAACGAAAACCTGAAAAATATATATATATAAATAAAAAAAAAATTCGACCATTTGTCTTTCGACCAAATTGCGTCGACCATTTGTCTGTCGACCATTTGTCTGTCGACCAAATGACTGGACAGCCCATATCACATAGCGGCGTGGCCTGCAATTTATCAGTTTGCCAATTGCACAGAGATTTGAGTCAATTTCACAGGCAGCCCCGTGGTGCTTTCCAATGCCTGACAATCTGCCTGATTGAGCTCCCCAATTGGCTGACAGTCTGCTGGTCTGAAGTGTCCAAATGAACGGAGAGAAACTGGCTAAAGTTGAACATAGAAAAGCATTATGACTGTGGACCTCAAAAAGCAGCTTAGGTTAAGTCAGGGGAGGTGTGTGCTTATATTGATCAGTGTGGTGCAACCCCCTCTCATTCACACAAGCATCCTGTTTGGTAACAACCTTAAGATTCATGTTCCAGTGCTTCATTAATTAAACGTAGGTATTTGTAACTGGGGACAGTCTAACGATGTATCCTTTAATGCTGACTCCAACTCTAAAATCATTCATCTGCAGTTTTATGTCAATGCGTTTGGACTATGGAAATGTGGTTTATGCCAAGTGGCCTGTGTACTTTACGCCTACCTTACAGCCGGTACAGAGAGCTGCTGCTCAAATGTGTGAAGTATCTTTGCTTATCGCTTGTTTCCCAAGCTGTGCGATTTCCTCTGCGTTCTGGGGGTTTGCTGCGAAGACCTTCGAAGTTTTGCAGGTACAGAGGCAAAGGCAACGCTGTCTGCAAGGTCATGTAGTATGCCACAATGGCAATTAGGCACACTCTAAGATCCTTGGCGGGACTATGCCTCATTGTGGTACACGTGTTTTACCTGCGGTGCCCCCTTTTAAATAGTGGGCTCATATTTCGAATACTCGACCCCCATATGTCTACTGCACATTAGCTCTGTCAGTCAAACAATCAATCAATCATTCTTTAAAAACTGCGAATACTACTACATTGTTGCATTGCCTAAAGACCAGAACAAATACAATACAATCTACAATAAAATATTAAAATAAAAACGTAAATCTGTCATATTACAAACATGAACATTATTTAATGCTTCAGCCATATCACATTATGTTTATGTTTATTGAATGTATATAGCGCTTTAAGCCAAAGCGCTTTACAATATAACAAGAGGTACAAAAGTGAGAGAAGCATATTTACAAACATGAACAGGTCATTAGAACAATAAGTAGAACTATTTACAATGGGGGGGGGGCAGAGCGTAGGGGCAGGGCAGAGAAGGGGGTACTCACATAATTGTGAGAAGAACATAAAATGGGCTATACCTCGCCTTGTCCATCGAATACACAGGACAGATGAAATACAGTTCTGAAGTGACTTAATTCAGAGAAGCAAATATAGGTTACAATACCCTTGCCTACCGTGACCAATTTATAAGACTAACACATTATACTCAGCAGTGTCGTACAGTGGCCATATAAGTATTGAAATGTTCTAATGAATACTGGAATGCAGAGCCATTATCTGATTTCACAGTGCCCTTAGTGATAGTAATCAGTAGGGAGATCTCTCATATTTAATATTCCACATATGAACCAGATGTATCCTCAATGCTTGCACTTATCATAGGACTAGTGCATTGACATCACCCTTAATATAAACCACAGGTTATGGTGCAGAGGTACATTTGTCACAATTGGTCACACGCATTACGGATGTAAAGTTGTTCTTAGTATATCCTATGTTATGTTAGCTCATATAAACTTACATCCATGCACTTCATTTGTTTTTTGTAAAAGGCACTTAAAGTGCCCAAGATGTGGCTTGATCAACTACTAGCAATAGCTGTTAAAAAGGAGGTCTGCATTGGCAAATTCCTCTAGATCGCACAATTGGGATCCACGTTTTTTTTCAAGATCAGCTGATACCTACGGCAAAACAATATACAATGCATTTTAGTTGGCGGCTCATTTGAGCAAAAAGGACACCGGAATTCACCAGTCTCTTTTTGGATCTTTACCAGTCCATAATGCCAGCACACAGCCTGTGGGTAATATAGTGTCCCTATCCCACATATTGCCATGCTCACTTCTTCCTTCTCCAGTTCCTTCTGAGGGCATCAGTATGCATATGGCAGTAATGGTAAACGTGGGCAATTGTAAAAATCTCCACTTTTCTAAATGCCATGTCCTACAATACTATATTTACTCTATGGAGAACTTTCTATGTACCCCATGCTATAATGTGTTTATTATTACCACCATACTCAGGATGAAGCCCTTATTATTATGTTTTTAATATTGTGTATGCTGGCTTTGCTATATTTGTTCTATGCAGTGTTCTGCTTCCTCTTTGAGGGGACGAGGGTCGATTAACACTTTAAGAAATAGATTGAAAAGGTGATATTGAATTGAGGAACACCTGACTTGTTTTTTATTGCTACACGTTTCTAGGTTAAGTAGTGTGTTTAAGTGATTTTTCACCGTTTTTTTTACATAATGTAAATGCACCAAATGAACATATTTATGCATTGAATAGGGATTCACTAATGGATACACTCTGAAATCCCATATTTTTGATTGAGGAATAAAAAAATGTCTGTAGTTCTGGTGGTTTCCACCAGTGATGACACTGGAAAGCTGAGTAATTTCCTGTTGTCTGTCACCCTGAAAAATGATCTTTTTGCTCCCTTTTGCAGGAGGCTATTACTTGACAAGCGCATACGGAGCACTTTCTTTGATTAAGAATTTCCAAGAAGAGCAAGCAGCTAGACTGCTGAGTTCAGAAGCCCGGGACACTCTCAGGCAGTGGCATAAAAGAAGGACAACCACCAGAACAGTACCTTCAGTGGATGACTTCCAGGTAGGATTCCGCAGGGCAGCATTACGTGCACCAGTCAAGCTGCTTACAGAAACGCAGAACTTTCCACACTGTGGCATATACAATTGTTGCACAAATCCTATAGAATAACTCACATTTCTGACAAAGTTATAAAATTGTACATTTTGAGCTGATTCTCACATATGTTCACTGGATCAAATCAGGATTTGCGAATGGTGTGAACACCCAGATTTTGATCAGCTACCTTGTACATGGTTGTCAAAGCCTAAAAACTCAAGCAAACCTGGAGATGCTATCGAGCCAAACTTTGTGAATCCCAGTTGCACGTGTGCATCTCAAAGATGCCCTGGACAGGTCTAGATTTGCTTGAGTCTTCAGGTTTGTGAATCGAGAGTCAGGTGTCAGGGGCAAATCGGCAATGCTCACGGGCATCTCTTTGTTTGCTCCAGTGCAAGCCTTTGAGAAGCAGGACGTGTGTTTGAAACTGTCATTGGTGGTATGTTGGCAATCCCCAAATTAATAATCCAAGGTCTAGCACGCAGAGGTATCTAGCGCTCAATATACCTCTTTGGCTTGTTCCAGAATAGCCTTGTTCTTTGGGAATTCTGAAAGCAGGCACTTCAGACAGAAGGCTTCCAATAGCAGGCACTGTTGCTCCATGCAAGAAGAACTGTCCATTTACTAGTCCTGCAATGCATAGCTGATCAGTTGGTCGAAACCTGGTAGACAACCTTTTGTCGCTGGCTACCAGAGGCCAGGGTATCTCATATTCCTCTGCAGTGAAGTTGCTGCAGAACTTCTAGTCTCCAGCATGAACAGCCGTACCTTATTCGGGTTCCACAATGTGCACAAGCTTAAGTTCTGAACAAAGCTATGTGTAACAGTGCGGACATGTAATGCTCCTGTGAGCTTTGCTTTCGAGCTACTGAAGTCTCCTGCACCACCTCTTTAATCCCGCATTGAGGCAAACCCCTGCCTGAGTAGAGAGTCTTCCTTGCCATAGCTCCCAATTTTTTGTACCAATGAGCTGGATTAGCCATGCCATACCTCTGAGGATAGAGACACACTTCTGTTCACAGTGACTGGGATTCAGAATAGCGCACTCCTAGGAGTAGGTATTTTCTTGCCACAGGTAGTGTTTGTTAAACTGCCTAGGAGATGGGGTCTGCATTTCATTGGAGCACTTGTTACTGGCTCGCCAAAGAAAGACCTGTTGAACCACACACTGCACTCTGCTTTGCTAACGGGGAAAATGTGCCATTAAAAATGTCGATCATCACTGGCAGTGCACTTATGTGCAGTATGCACTTGCCCTATTAACAATGTACAGTGTTTGGCAACTTTATTATATACATTTTATACTAGAATCACGTGAGGAGTAAGGCAAGCAATTGGCAAACGCCTTCGGTGGCAGGAAGCAATTCAATCTGGCTGCTCGGCCAAGAGTTTCACTCCTGTTTGCAGAAGATATTTGATCTGAAACACAACATCGTCTGCTACAATCATGGCAATAAAGAGTGATCACATGTTTGATTTAGCATAACATGGAGAAGACTGCATACGTGTGCAAGTCACCATATTTATTGAAGCAGGACTCGTGGAGGAATTGCACAGTAGCAGGAACATCAATATAATCATTTAATTACAGTTAGTGTTGTTTAGTGTCTCGCATTGTTACTATATTCACAGCGACATAGTTCCTCCAGATAATCCTTTAGTCCTGCCTCAGACGCCAGGAAGCACCTCTCATTACTTAGCGAATTATACACACTGGCCCTCATTACAAGTTATGCCGGCAGCCATGCCGCAATTTGCCGCATGGCTGCCGGCAAAACCGCATCCGTGTCCGTGGAATGAGGACTTAATGGACCATTCCGAGTTCGGATGGCCCGGTAATTCCTCACTCGAGGACACGGACACGGTTCATCACCATTCCCATTTCAGCCCCCATAGGGCTGAATGGGAATGGGAGAGGGAGTAAACAACGGGCCATTACGAGATGGCCCGTTGTTTGCTCCCTCTTCCCCTCGCGGGACCCGGTATGCACGCCTGGTTTTCCCAGGCGTGCTTAACGTGTCCCGCGAGGGGACCTCGTAATGTGGCGGAACGGGTTGAACGGCGCCGCAGCCTTTTACGGCGCCGTTTCACCCGTTCCGCCAGGGTCGTAATGAGGCCCACTGTGTGGTTTGTAATCAATAAGTGTGTCGTTCACGGGGGCCAAACGGAGATTGAGGGGAGAGGAAGGAGGTTCTAGCTAAGGAAGAGCTGTGCTGCACATCCCCTGTTCACACCAGGGGGTGGTGCCTTTTCATTGAGAGAGGTTTAGGTTTCGATCATGGAAAGCCTCGCTCTCACTTAGACCCAGCCCGCAGACAATGGGAAAGGTTTGACAGATTGAAGTCCAGATATGTGTTGCTCCATACTCTGCCATCCTCCTCTGGTTTGTCACATCCCAGCTCTGTCGCATTCATATCATCCATGACAGCCTTACTTGGATCTGTAGGGTCATGCTTTGCTGACCTCAGTGGTGAAACTAGTCTATAATGACATTAATAATGTGGATCTGGGGGCATAGTCCAGAAACCTTGCACTGGAGCAAGTGCAGTTAGCACCAGGGCAAAAATATCCCTAATGCAAAAAAAACATTTTGTTACAATGCAATTTTCCAGTAGCAGGAGGGTTAACTTTGCACTGGTGCAGAAACGTATTTAAATACTGTCGGTCGTTTTTTGGCCAAGGGTTGCTAATTTCAGATTTTCTGTAATCTGGCCTCTCATACTTCAGAAAATGCACTCCATGGGCAATGTCTTTACTGAGCTCTCTTTAAAAAGATGTTCTAGCGGCCCGGAGCAAAGAGAATAAAGGTTGATAAAATAGTGGCACAACCAAACTGCGCTCTTTAGGTATTGTTTCCTGAATTTAACACTGGTGCCTTCCTTTGATTGTTATTCTTATTTCTTTTGAATTTGGACGTTTGTGTGTCTCATGTAGAACTCTAAATGAGATGGGCTCTGAAAAACATGGCTTCATTTGTACAGGTGAGAGGGAATGCTTGAACTTTAACATTTCGTGTAGTTTGTTTTCTTAATCTTGTGCTTTTTCAGGCTGATGTTTTCCCTGTCTGTGCTTTGATGCAGTGCTGTGCAAATTCATGGATACGAGGCTAGACATTTAAAAAAATGAAATGTTGGTAGTGATGGGGCTCCAGAAGAGGGTGTGTACAGATGTTCGATCTGTGAAGACATGCTTTGAAAATAAAACGGATAATTATTCTCTATGAACAATAAATGTATGGTCAATTGCCCATGTCAAATTAACGGAGACCCCCCGAGGACTGTCCCCTGTTTTAATCACTCATCCTACCACCAGGTCCAGCTTTTACCTTTGAAGACCTTTCAAAATCCTACCTCTGTCACTCAAAATCTTTGCTGTAGTCAGAAAAGAGTTTAAAAAAATGTCCTTTCAGTTTCGTGTGCTTGCTTCCAAATCCTAAGTGGCATTCTGCCGCTTTTTAGACAGCTGGGCAGTAGTGGGCTGTCTTGTGTATTAGATCTGGAGTATGTCTCCAGATTCACTGAAAATGTAGGTACTCATTACTTGTAGGTGTAACTTTGTTTAAGTTGGGAAAATGGCAATAGAAATACATTCTAGAGTACGGGCATTGCTAAATCTACTTAACCACTCACATGGTCAAGTAGTTTTTATGAAGGTCGAGTATTATTTGCTTGGCAATCAACCTTGATTGCGAGTAAAATGACATTCTGGGATGTATGAAAATGTTATTTGACATTACTGCAAACAAACACTGCAGTACATGTCAAATAAAAGTTTCGATGTGTGCAGCTGGCCTCTGGGTGGCAGCAGTGCACCAAACATGAAGTGGGTTTATGGTGAAATGCACCATTTCACAGAAAGCACTGGTAGAAATGTCACCTGGCGCCATTGGTCGAGTGCATTTTTCTCAGGTTGAGTACGTAAACCAAGGTGCTCGACCTGCAGGTGTTGCATGATTTTAAATAATTTGCAAGTCCTGGGAGTACTCATTTGCATGTGAGAGCTACTCAAACATATGTGTCCAAGTCAAGAATTTGACATACAAAATCTAAACCTCAGAGTAAGCGCCAACTCTTTTTGTTTGATTCTCCCAATGAATTTTAGCATTTCATATTTAGATAACAGTGGGAGGATAGCTCAAGGGCAACGACGACACGGAGGACCACAGGTTCGATCCCCGGTCCGCGCTTAGAAACCTCTGCGTATAAATAGTGCGTTATAAATAACCTATCATATCAGTGTGCTCTTTTAGGCTTGTGACAAGTTTCGCTTAAGGGATGAATGTCGAACCTTGGCGTGAGAACATAGCACTCTTCCCTGCTGATTTACAAGACATTAGTGAAGCAGTATCTGGACCTTTTTGGTAGCTTCCCCTGAGGGTTTTAGTTTCTCAGTGACAGTATAAGTATCATCCAGTGCAGCTTACAAGTCACTATTAGTGCTATTCCAACCTCTGCTAATCACATTTCATGTGTTTTGAGATTGCTGAGAATTATGCCACCGGAAGCCATGCATGCCCTGCTACGCCCTTGAGTAATAGCAAAACGTAACACGGCCAATTAACAAGCGGACATATTTTGCCTGTGTTGGTTGCTCTAGTTCTCTCTTTGTTATGGAGAGAAAATGTATGATAGTGTTCCAGAAAAGTGAGATATTTATCAAATTGTTTTCTGTCTCCCTACAGAACTATCTGCGAGTCGCCCTGCAGGAAACCGAAAGTGGATGCACCGGCAAGACATTGATTGTGAGGCCGTACACAACCACAGAGGAGGTGTGCCAGATTTGTGCCGAGCGCTTCAAAGTGCAAGACCCAGAGAACTTTGGCCTCTTTCTCTACATCGATGAAACGTGGCAGCAGCTCACGGAGGACACCTACCCTCAGAAAATCAAGGCCGAGCTGCATAGTCGGCCACAGCCACAGGTCTTCCACTTTGTCTACAAGCGAATCAATGGACACTTTGCCGGCATTTTGCACTATGAAGACAACGATGATGATTTTGATCACTTGGCTTCATAGACTATGTGTGCTCTCTGCTGTTTACTCTTGCTGTCTTGGCTTGGCGTCCAGAAAAGCATTTTACGTAAAGGAGGACTTGGGGCTTGACGGCTCTGTTCCTTAGCGTGTCCAGTAATGTTGGGACAAGCCAAATCGGATCTGAAGCTGGGCGGAGACTCACACCCTCTTGGTGAGTGCGTGAGAAATCGGGCATCACAAAATGAAGTCATGTGCCACCTTTTGGAAAGGGCATTAATCGCCAGAGGAGTTCACTCCCAGCAAGACCACTCTGCTGCTACGAACTGGCAGCCTTTCAAGCAGGACAAAATGCGTTTGTAGCATTCATTTTTAAACGGGTTTCTCTTTTGCCAAGGTGAGCAATGCACCCAACACAGAAACTCCTTTTTTACTCTTGTGGCTTGCCATCGCCTACCTGGTAGGCTTTGGTGAATAACACAGAGTTTCAGTCAGATGGGTCCTGACATGCAATACCTCTGAGAGTGTGTGCAGGTGCTGCCTCTTGTACAGAGTATCCTGAAACATTCTGAGCAGTGTCAACATTTGGACTCCTTTTTATATTGGAGAAGAAACCACAACTTGATTAATTTTGTGTTGAAAAGGCAAATTCATGTGCTTTTTTTTACGAAGAAATGTCTTTTTTTAATGATTTATGCTCATGTCATTTATAGTGGCAATGCCACTCCATGCAAACAATTCCCTGCCGCTGGAACCGGAAGGGATTTGCAGCCACTGCGCTGAAGCTGAAAAAGTGGAACCTCCTCAGACCGGTGACTGTTTTATGCCTAGCTCTTTTTTCCCTCCAGCTTCTTTGTTACTTTGCACCATCTTGTTGTAGGAATGGAAAGTGTGCCTTAACCCATTGCAGAATATATGTCAGGCCAGGTCACCCATAGCAACACAGTCTGCTGATTCCCTGTCTCCAACACCAATGACATTCCTTGCGTTGCTATTTTCCTACCCAATGAATAATGGAATCAACACCAGGGTTTCCTTTGTCTTCCAAGTCAGTATTGAGGTGCCTTTTTCATGTTTCTTTTCTGTTTCTTTCATCTTTGTCGGTTTAATTTTTCCATCAGGCACTACTCATTTCACTTCACAAGCTGATCTTTGACACACAATCCTAGCTTAAAGATTATGGGATTTGCTGAAGTTCAGTCTTTACTGTAGGCTCCCACAAAGCATGCCCGCTTGCCTAGGGCATTGGCATGCGGTGGGATTGTGTCAGGTTTGCCCTCACCTGGATGCATCCAAATGAAATACCTCCATTGGACGAAAAGCACCTATGAAGAGATGCCCACAACTTTTTAGACTATAATTTTAAAATCACATTGACCCCACATAGGTCTACAATGTGTGGTATCTGTGTTGGTAAAGACCTTCCGCCATGTAGACCTTTGCAGGAGGACTATCTTGTTACCATGTGACCTATCCATTCAATACATTTTCTGGCTGTTATTTTTACTGTATTTGAATGGTTACCATGAAGTGATCTGAGTATGACCAGAAAACTGTAGGGCTGGTCTATGAGGTTCTCTCTTAAAGGAAAACTGTCATGTCTTATTATACGACTCCTTTTAAGGGTCCAGTTTCTGACAGCTGAGGATGAAGGATTAAACAACCATATCTGGGTTCTTCTCACGAGTATCCCATTATCATTTCTGTATCATTTCATCTCCGCAGCACTATCCTAGTCCCCCAGATTTGCACATGTGATTCCCTATTTGGTTCAAATTAAATGTATTCATAAACTCTTATGAATGAAGCAAGAAGAAAACAGACCGCAGATCAGGGCCCTCCGCTATTAGATGTCAGCTGTCAGCCAAAAGCAAAAAGATACAGTCAGATTACATAGGTTCCTTGGAGAGCCCATTAGGTGGTGCTTACTCACTAGTGGAATTTTCTGAAGTCATTCATATTAGACGTCGTTGACAGTGGAACTGGATTTAGGAGGATAGAGACACTTGATGACATAGTCCCAACTATCTAAACGTCATCGTCTAAGTCCTTTGCGAGCCACATCTCTTAAAGAGGAATCAAGGTGGGAAAGAGTGAGCAACTTCCTTATTTCTTAGTTTACAGGATTTGTTTATGAAGCAAAAGTAGTCAAAATGAAGCCATGCCCTTCCAATTTGTAAGTTTGGATGACAGCCTGGGAAGATTGTCGACATCATAATACAACACTAGGTTTTGTCAATGAACTTTGGAGTGGACTATCAATCCCTTCCTTCAACGCTGTATGTACTGCCCAGCTACTTTCTTGGCATCTGTCTCATGAAGGCATTAACCGTCACCAAGATACTCGCCTACCTTTGGGGCATGTGTAAATTCTCAAGGGTGATTAATCTCTTTGCTAAATGCTGTTCTCTTAAGACAATTTCACAGAATCCCTTTTTGTGCTTTCTGCCAATGATGGATCCACACCATCAATAGAGTTATAGTATTATCAGAGCCATGTTGTAAAACACGGTTCTGAACCCTTTAGATGTAGTGAATTGAAGTTTCCGACTTGGAAACAGGCTGACTAGTGGCTATCACCAAGTTCCTTTGAATGAGTGAACTCTACTCTCTTTTAGCTTCAGTACTAAATAGCTTGACCTTCTCAGAGACACAATAACGTACTGTGTGAAGGTTTTGGTCATTTCAGATTTTCATCACTAAAACTCTATATCTGTCTTATATGGCAATGCATGTCTCAATCCTTGAACACTGCTCAATCTGTTTGTGAAATTTACGATCAAATTTTGCATTGCCCAAAGCAAGGAGTGGAGCAACCACTCCCAGCCTTTTTGTGACCGATAATCATCACTTTACTACCAAGAAGGTTTTTAAGCATTGCTTCCCTGTTTATGTTGATCCGCATTCATGGGCTGTGTGTCTTATGTCACATGCCCGTTGCACCCAAGCAATTCCTACTTCTAAGGCTGTCCCTATTTCTGGAGTCTGTAATGTGGGCAGCCTGACTATTCTGCTTGCATTCCGTCTACACTCCCAATCCACACTCTGTGGCAGGTATTTGGTTTGCCCCGGTGGTCTCTTAATGTCCCGTTCAGCTGTCACTTGCTCCCAACCTTCTGTGGTCCCATTACCTGGGGATAGAGAGAAACCAGAATTAGGAGCAAATAAATGTTACTTGCTTATACTTATTTAATATGTCTAAGACAAAATGACTCACCTGCAAGGTCTCTTGCCGCCATATGCATACTGATGTTTACTATTATCCAACATAATGTTACTCTAAGTTTATGATATCTTCCTTATTACTATCACCCTCCCAATGGCTTACCTATAGTACATGGTGAACTGACCAGTCAGAGCCACGCATCCAGCGCACAAACAAGAAAGCACTGAAGGGAAACGGGCTAATAGTGACCGATAGATATTTCATGCTCCCTTTTGTGTCACAAATTTGCAAAGGGCCAAGAAACAAGTTCCAGTTGGGACACAACATGTCAAAAGATTGCGAGTAATTGGCTTTGTAATGGAGCCTGTCAGCTAAGAGTAGTAAAGTTGCTTCAGTTGCAGAACCTTTTATTTTCTGAGAAATATTTCAACAAAAAGAACTTCATTTTTAATTTGTAGGTGACGGCCTCGATCGATAATTATGGATGTTCATTACAAAGTAAGATCACCTTTGCCTTTTACCACACCTCGAATATTGGCAATCATTGTCTTGTGGATTGGGTGACTGCTGGAGGCTTTCCCACTGTGTGGTCTGAAACAGAAGGAGGTGCTTGAATGTCGTAAGGACAGCCATTTTAGAGGAAAATGCAAAATGGATGATGGGAAGCTGCAAAATCTTGCATTCAATTCATGATACCGAATCATACATTCACACCTTGAAAAGAGTTTTTGAGTTTGGCACTTATCTCTAATAGCAACCTAGTACTCTAGTAATCCACCCATGTCCGTTTCCATTAATCACAGGAGCTATTCCCAGCTCACTAATTCTCACATCCCTCTCGGTCTCTGTCTGCCTACCCTTCAGTAAAATGTGTTGCAGTTGCAACACTTTGCAGGAAGTCGTGCAACCCCTTTCAGGTCTGTTGAATGCTTCTCTATTACAAGGCTTCTTGTCTCTTCGAGGCTTCCTTACAGATAAGTCTCTCTTTACTGTTCATGCATTCACTCTCATTGGCTGTGGTCGGTGCTTGGAATACTGCTGACCACAATTACAGTTTCAGCTTTCAAGCGCAAGGCAGTGTTTTTGAACAGACTCTAAAGGCAGGCCCTACTTTTGTTCAGATCAGCTTTCCATGGATCTTAGACTGGCATGCTCTACGCTTTGCCAGCTTAGGAGTTTGACAAGACTATCCAGTGCCGCGTTCTACACCTACAGTTCACATGGATGGTTACATACTTCGTTTATGTTTAAAGAAAACAATCTGTTTTGTCATGCATTGAATAGCTTCATATTTGATTTTATTGTTTTTCATAGAAATGTTTATAGCAGTTGCAGGTAAACTGTCCAGGATGGTTTTAAACTATTTTTTTAACTATAAAGTATTCTATAATTATGCATGTGATTTTAACATTAAGATATACGGGAAACAAATCTCTTGCTGGTTTTAGAGGATTTCATTAAACTGTTTTAATCAATCAAAATAACTGTATTTTGAGTGTGGGTATTTCTGTGACTAAAGGGGCTATCAATGCATAATGAGTTGGGAAAAAGAACAAAATGAATACCACAGTGTTAAAAGAGGGAGGAACCATCGCAGTGCATGCAAGGTCAAAACACTTGGTGGTTCTGTGTGCTCATGACATTGCTCTGCTTTGGCTGGAGGGAGTTGTAAGCCTTCCGTAATGACGAAGGACAATTCCGCAACATTTTAGCAGAGGGACCCCGGCCCACCATGTATATACCAGGTCATGGTGTCCCAACGGTGGACGGGGAAAGCTAGATCTGCCGATGCCCAGAACCTAAGCCCCACTAAGGTCCGATGCATTGCGAGAAGTCAGTCGGCACAGCAGGGGCAATTGTGTATATGCTAAAAGCAAATGACATGCAATGCCATTGCAGTAGTAGAGTTTGTCACAAATGTTTTCACTCGTTTCCGGGGATGAACTGGGTGGTTGTTTTTTTGTTGCATTTGAATCTTAACTCATTGTTTGTGGTGTTATAAAAGAGCAAGAAACCTACAGAGCATTTGGAGGTGATATAAGGCTATTGTGACCACAGCCATAATGGGGCTTGTCATTCAAAGTACAGTCATAACAAGACTCCTGACTTGTGGTTGTTTGACTAACAGCGGTGACTGAGTCACATGAATTAAAATCGATTCACAATTGGCGGCAGTATGTATCCTGCAGTCATTGCCTTACTGTTTCCCAGATTCATTGAACCCCTCGTCTGCCTCATTCCTGCAATGTCCTTGCTCAGACATCGCTCTCAAAGGCTTGCTCGAGACCCTGCAGGCCATGATTACACTTGATATCCCCTACAGAACAGATATTGGTTACAATATAAGTGGCCTTGTGATAACCCAGGATACCCCACGAGCGGAAGGAACTGTACGTGTGATGTGCTGTACACTCATGTGCCCCTAAAACGTTCTGTCCGACAGAAAGAATGTGTGGAGGGGTAAAGACAGTTGTACCACTCCCCAGAGAATTTGGAGAGCCCATAACTTCTCTATGGTTTGTTGATTAACCCAACAGGTTGCCTCCGGAGTGGCATGGCATGTGAATATCCACCACAGAGTTAAAAGAATACTCTTGATTCAAAGCTCGCACACAGGTCTTGTCAAAGATCATGCTGGCTTTGAAGCTTTGTTTTACATATATGTGACTACCTACATAGAGAACCGTTTGATAGATGGCTAGCAAACCCACTGCCATATTATTGATCTGAGTTCTCACTAGGTCCTTTCAGAATCATCAAGGAAGGACTGGGTTGTTGTATGTTCTCTATATTAGTAAAGTACAGATCTGCCTTTAGTGTGACCAGCAAGGAATTTCTGATTAGTCTGGCAGCTGTTCAAACCAGTGATCCAGATAATAAAGCTTACTCACACACTGCTCTAAACACACAATTGGTTTGAGGTCTTTAAGGCTTCCAAAGAAGTTGCCTGTGACTCACCATCTTTTTGTTAGTTTACTGCGGTCTTTGTGTCTTTAAAGCAGAGCATTCTGTCCACAAATAGAGCAGTCAAAGTAGCTCAGGGTCTTCTTCCGGAGCAGTTGCCTTGACAGAGGTGCAGCTGGAGTGCTGCGCACCGTCCGTGCAGCATGCATCTCAGAGATGGGCCTGAAAGGCTGCGATTTGGTTACTTGGTGGCTATGCGGTCAACACCAAGCAGAGATGTTTACTATGAATGTAGTGTTTTGCTCGAACTTGCAATGCACAATAGTGCTCACTTTCTAAAGAACCTCCCCGTGTCTGATTTGTCCATGTTTCCATCTCTGTATATGTTCTGATTATTTGTTATATGCTTTGATTATGGGTATCCTGACATGGTTTCAGTTGCAAATAACCCTTATTTGTTGTATCTGAAGCTTCTCTGGGAAGTCAAATGGATACGATTTGTGTCCGTAATTAATGAATTTGAGGGGTTAAATAGTCAGAGCTGAATACGTCAAATATAAAATTGTCATGCCACTGTTTTTGTTTAAAGCCACACACTCCTGCACAACCTTTCGTTAAATGCACCTGCTCAGTTTCTCAATGCAAGTTTGTGAAATTGTTCTGCTCATTTGAAAGTGATATTACAACTGCGTCATCACCATGCCCACCCTGCCTTGAAATGAAATCATATAATTGTTTAGTGATGCCGCCCTAACTGGTTCTTTTGTTTGAGCTTCTGAAACAAACATTGTCCCTACACAGGTAGCACGTTTCCCCCGGGGAGTGCTGATTTGAGTGGAGACGTTGTAATATTGCTTTGAAGATGAGTATATCATTTGACAATTCTTTCAGGAAACGAGACTGTAATAAGTATGTTAAATGGGGTAATAGCAAGTGAGAAGTCCTTTCAGAGGAGAAATAAGAGCTGTCATAGCAAATTTATTGAGACAATTGTCGAGTACCATCAGGCAAATGCACCAATGGGAGCCCAGGGATGTGGGAGGAAAGCATGTGATTAGAAGGTTGGAGGGAGATGCTAACAGCCCAACATAGGAATTAAGCAGCCTTGAGTCTGCTGGTCCAGGCTCGGGGCAGAAGCTAGGTGCTGGAGGCACTGATGGAGCCGCTGTATGTTAGGAATTTGTGATAGATTGTACGTGTGCCATTTGATCTAACATGATCTTTGTGTCCTGTCGAGTGTGCTACAAATACACAATCTCTACAAAAACACTAAACTTCCTTTAGCTTCAAGTGTCATCAGCAGAAACTTTAGAGAAAAATATGAAGACAAGTGTATTCTATTGGATGTCATTTGGTAAATTAATCATCTCTATATGAAAACAGCCTTAAGGAAAGGTAAAATGAGCCAACAAAAAGTGTAAGTTAAAGGAAATGTGGTGTAGAGTAAGACAAGCTCAAAGGAAAAATATACATTATTTGGCATGTAAGGAATTGTACTTTTGTAAAAATGTTTGTCATGTTTCTGGAATTGAATCCCCTGCGCACTGTTGTGTTGTATTTCATTTTGTAAATGACAAACAATAAGTTTTGCACATAATACAATGTAATACTGTAACGTACCAATGTGTTGTGGTTTATTTTCCAGCAAAAGCATCAGTATAAAAACAGTGCAACATTTACATTTAGTTACAAGCACACATAGAATGAGACTAACTCCGACCCTCAGCCCCCAAAACAATGAAAATGTGTACCCTAGGGTATCAGAAATAACAACACCTCACCATCTCTTAATACGCTACCGTGCATGTGAAGTTAGTTGCACGCTTTGTAGGTGGTTCATAATGGGACGCAAGGTACCATAAGATTCACTCACATTTGGGCTACATTTAGGGCATCCTGCCACTGGCCGGTACCCCATACCACAAATCCATTTTCCTTTACCCCGTTGCTCAGAGGAATGCCTGTAAGGACTTCAGTCTAATGGTTCCGGGCAATTCCTATCTTTGTTATAAAATATAGAAAACGTTATGAACCATTGGAGCTACTTGGATGTATCTGATATCCACTAATTAACTCATAATTAAGCAATAAGCCCCGAGCAAGGGGGGGGGCATTGCCGCTTCAAGGAAGGGGGACCGTAGGCTGTTCACCCTTTCCCTGGCGTCCATTAAGAAAATATGAAAAAGTAAACAAAAAAAATTGCTGCCATGGAAAGGAAGAAGGGACTAATTAGTCCCTTCTTCCTTTCCATGGCAGTGTGTCGCTGATGGGGAGCGGACGCACTGGCGACAGAAGTACTCCCAGTGCATCTGCTCCTGAAAAGCAAGTGTGGGAGGGGTTGGTAGGAGGAAGGGAAATCTTGGAGGTGCGGGTGGGTGGTGACAGGAGGGGAGCACTTACCTCATTCCCCGGCGGGGAAGATACTAATGGATCAAAATGGCAATACACGAGAAGCACTACAGGTGACTCTTAAGGGATTACATCTATACAACAAAAAAAAAGACTACCATTGGGTGTGTCCCCAAAATATGAAATACCTTCCAGGCAAATTTGAAACAGCATCTAATCCCCTTTTTCCCATGTAACATTATCCTGAGCCATGAGGAATCTGTATTTGACAAACCCCCAAGGAAATATATCAGTATCCAGAAGGATTCCATGGCTCATTCACAAAGAATGCTGGTGAAAGTAGGTGATGATCAAAATACTCCTTCCATTTCTTTATCCAGTGTTATCTGCAAAAAGATCCTCTTTTTCACAAAGAGGACCTTTGTGCAGTTGCTGGGCCAGCCGTGAGTGCATGTGATAAACTGTGGGCGGCCCTTAAATATTTCATTTTTGTTGAGATATTCATCAGCAAGCACGGCAGTGTAGAGGTGGGACTCAGCTCACAAGCCACATGTGGTACATGTCACGTTCGACACTATTAGCCTCGTTATGTCAAGAGGCGGGCTTCAAGGCTGGGAGCGTGTTTGGGAAGTGACACAGAGTGGACCAGGGTTTTGGGAGTTCGTTAATAAAGTTGGAGTTGAAGCCGGTCATACGCGTGGGCCTCCTTTTCTTTACTTCCGTGCCTCTGGCCATTGGTGGCCACATTGCTGAGAGAGGTACCCAATGCCGCCTGTTAGGCTGCCAGTACACATTGCCATGGCAATCTTTAAAGCCCCTCTCCCCCCATTGGCAACACATTTATTTTACTTTTACACCACTATTTCAGCACTGAAAGGTCTTTTAAAATGTAATTGCCCGTGGCATGTCATACGCGGATGTAGCCGCACCTTTCAATGGTTCTGGGAATGTTCACCTCCCATTTGGCTTCTTATTCAGCTTTGCTCTGGATTCCTGTGGGGCCAAATCCTGCCCAGGTACTCAGACAAGTCACCCCACTGTGCGCTCTCCTTTCCATCTCGTCCCAGCAATATTGTGCATTCTCCTACTTGGCTCCCCCTATTGTTGAGGTCTGGGAGCGCCACTCCATATTCCTGTGAGGCTGCAACCTCTACTCCCATCCAGTGGTCCCCACTGCCGTCCCCATAACCACACTCTGAATTATCCTGCTCGACTCCCTTTTCTTCTCATCTAAGGGGCACATCTTCAGGTTCCTGTGTGAGGCCGCATTCTCTCACCCCTATCATTTGCCCTCAAGGCTTCTTCCCACTGTGCTGCTCTGCGTTTTTCTGGCCGGCCTTGTCCCGCTTTGGGTTCTTTTGCTCCGTTTCCTCTCCTGCCCCTTTTTAACTGTGTTTATAATGTTGGTTCCATGATGTCAGGGGTGATTGTGTAATGTTAAACATGTAATAACTAGCTAACAATTCAAGACTTGCTACACAATTGTGTCAAGATTTGCAACGGTTTCCCTCCCTTCCTCCTCACCTGAATCGTCTGTAGAGCTATCCCGAGGCTCTGACTTCTTTCCTTGGCGTCCTCGGGTACGTCCTCGAATGGTCTTCTTGATCTTCCTCTTTTCGTGTAAGTAGGGGCGAGCTCCCTGGGATGGCACTCTGTCAGATAATTGGGAAACCAAACAGTGGGGACTCCTGTGAGCCGGCTCATGAGCAGGGAAAAAGCCTAAACGGCAGAAAAAACCCTGCTGGGGGATATGCATCCAATATGGTATCAGGTAGAGGTGGGGCTGATATGTCAAACCTCCGGTGCTTAGAGGTCCCAGCAGTAGGCAGAGGTAAGTGTGAGATTGACAGGCTGGGTCTTGATGAGATGGTCCAACAATATACGAGATCTTAGGCAGATAAGAAGTCTTTAAGGGTTGCCAAGGGAACAGCGTACTAGCAACCGGGAACAACAGCAAGGCAATCCCAAGTAAAAGGAGGTGAGGGAAGTCTCCAGAGAGCGAAGGCAAGTACGTTTCAGAAGCAAGAACTACAGAACAGAAGGGGGAAAAGGATTCAAGGGTAGAGATAGGGTCCGGAGGGCTGGAACGGGCAAGCGGGAGGTAAACGAAGAGCGAAGGAGGAAAAGAAGAGAAGAAAAGGGGTAATTGAGCAGGACTGCCAAGGAAGGCGAGAGAAAAAGAGGGAGTGGAGCAAAAGCAAAGGGAGCGAGGAAGGGTCCAAACGAGAACAACTGGATGACAAGCGGTCTGGGGATGAACTCAGAAAACAGGCGGGAGAGAGCGGGGAGAAAGGCAGAATACACAGCGTTACCTTCGGAGGAGCAGTGAAGGTGAAACGCGAAGAACGCTGCACTGAGCCGGAACTATAGGAGGCGGCAGCCATCTTGGAAAACACTAGAACAGTGATTCCAGACAGCCGCCGACGTGGTGGAACATGCTAATGGCGCCTCCACAAGTCCCAAAGGCGCCGCCCAACCGAATGCATGACAGTATGGCCTCTTCTACTTGGGGGGCCTCCCGGTCTGTCCGGGTGCAATTTGTGAAATTTTCTGATGAGCCGGGGGGCGTGAATGTGGCTCTTGGGCTCCCATGTACGTTCCTCAATGGGATTACCCTTCCAATGAACCAAGTATTGTAGAACTCCATGATGGTAACGGGAATCTACTAGATAAGATACTTCATATTCTGCTTGTTCTGACGGAAAGGTTCCAATCAACATTTTAGATCTTCTCTTGTAAGGATCAGGTAGGTAGGGCTTAAGCAGAGAGGAATGGAACAAGGGATGAACATTTTTAAGCGAGGAAGGTAACTGAAGGCGAAATGCAACAGGGTTCACCTTCTTAGTGATCTGAAAGGGACCAATATACCTCGGGGCGAACTTCCCCATGTGTGTCCAGCGAGGTAAGAACTTTGTGGCTAACCAGACCTTGCTTCCTTCAGTCCATGGGGGTGCTGCCTTCCTCTTCTTGTCGGCCCATGCTTTATATGACTGTCGACTGGCGTTCAAGGTCTCACTGGCTAACTTATGGGTGTCTTTAAGCTCTTTCACAAATTGTTCAATGGTGGGTAATCTTGAAGGGCGTAACTCGGTCAGAGGCAAATGTTTCGGATGGTAGCGACATGTTGATGGCCGTATGTCTGGTGTTATTATATGTAAGCTCAGCCATGGGGAGGTAAACACACCAGTCATCTTGTTTTCTGCTACAGAAACAGCAGAGATATTGTTCAAGTGTGTGATTATGTCTTTCAGTCTACCCATTGCTTTGTGGGTGGAATCCAGAGGAAAGGGCTCGTTGAATTCCTAATTGTTTGCAAAGAGACCCCCAAAATTGGGAAGTGAATTGCGGACCTCGATCGGAAACTACAGTATCAGGAAGGCCATGAAGTTGCACTATTTCTCTCAAGAATACCTTGGCCATCTCAGGGGCTGTGGGTAACCCCTTCAAGGGCGTAAAGTGGGCTAATTTGCTTAATGAGTCCACTGTCACCATGATAGCAGTATTCCCTTCGATTTAGGTAATTCTACAATAAAGTCAGTAGAGATGTGGGTCCATGGCTGTTTGGGTGCTGGTTCCTGCTGTAGTAAGCCGACGGGTTTAGAGGTAAGATACTTGTTAGCTGCGCAAATGGAGCAGGCTGATACATAAGTCTGTATATCTTGATTCATTTCTGGCCACCAGAAGAGCCTGGACAAGAGATCCTTGGTGGCTCGTGTGCCCTTATGCCCAGCCCTGGGCGAATCATGACACCACGAGTGGGCCAAGTCTTGATGCATCTTGTTGGGTAGGTACAAAGCTTGGCCCTTAAAAAAGAACCCCTGAGGAGGCCACCAGGGGGCGCATAGGCGATGGCAGCCTGAATCTCGCGCTCCGCCAATGGCCAGGTCGAACTGGGGATTGAGCCCCCCTGATACCCCCCCACTGAGAACGAAGGAGCCGACACGGGCAGTTAACCCCCGGGGCCCCCACCGAGAAAAACAGCGGCGTCGGTAGGCCCCCGGGAGGCTGAGATCCAGAGCTGCGGCCTCTGCGTCAAAACCGCCTCCGGAGAGTTGGGCGGGGGAGGCCGCCTAATCCAGAGGCCTACCTCCGCGCTGTGACTGGATCCCCACGCGAGAGGCCAGAAGAACAGCGAAGCTGTCTCCCGCCGCTGACCGAGCTCAACACCTGCAGGCGCGGCGACGACCCTCTCTTGTGGCCCCCGATCGGGCGGGGTGAACCGCCAAGGACCCACGGAGGAGGGGTCCCTCCCGCCTTTCCCCGGGCCCGACGACCACCGTCACTACAGGCGGATCAAAGCATCGCCCCCCCCCGGAGAGAACGAGGCGCCCCCCCTGGAGTGCGCAGAGGACCCCCAAAGACCCCTGCTCTGGGTGTGAGGCCCCCACCTGAGGCTGGCGGGGCGTGTGCCCGCCTGACAGCATTTGCTCGAGCACCAGGGAGGTCCGGGGAGGGGAGAGCGAGTTATCAGTGGACCCGCCAGGTGACTCTGTTGTCCCCGCAGGAGCGAGGCACACTTAACGGTAAGCCGGGCAAACGGATGAGCTGGCAGAGGAAGCTACAAAAATACCGTTACCAAGAATCCAGGCCCCGCGCTCTCAGCCCGCCCCACTACAGTGCAATGGCCCAGTCTGAAGCCTCGGCGCCCTTGGCGGAGGCAATGGAAAGGGGCTTTGCCTCCATTTGACAGGAGATAAGAGACATGCATTCGGACTTTACCCAGAAGTTCCATAAAATGGGCCAAAGAATAGACAAAGTGGAGGATAGGCTCCTTCAGGTGGAATCTGGCCAGTCGTCCTTAGCGACTCTGGAGGTGGAGATGGACATGAGGTTATCCGCCCTTGAAAGACGGGAGGAGGAGAGGTCGAGACAAATGGACGACTTTGAAAACAGGGAACGGAGAAACAACCTCAGATTCTTTGGGGTTCCTGAGGCAGAGGGGGAGGCGGAGCGAGAGGTCACCCGTGTGGTCCGAGACATTATAGTCCTCCTCTTCGAAGAGGAGATTTATTTATTTATTTATTTATTTATTTGTAACGCTCCCAAGCATCAGGGCGCGAAAAAGACACAAGGACGAAGATTAACGGGACGACACAAAAAGAGAGTAGAGAGAGGAGGAGCAGAAAGATGGCAACATGATGCAGTGTAGTAGTTGCCTAATTATTTGAAGAGAAAGGTCTTCAATTGCTTCCTAAAGAGTTGGATGTTGCTTCCCAGTCTAAGGCTGCAAGGCAGTTTGTTCCAGTGGGAAGTCGCCAGGCTCGGAAAAGCTCGACCGAGACCAGTGGCTTTACCTGGAAGGTTGGGATTGATCAGTCCTTGTTTGGCGGATCTCAAACTACGGCTTGGCTCATACCAGCTGAATTTTTTCCTGAGGTATGCTGGCGCCGTGCCATAGAGACATCGGTGGGTTAGGGTCAGTGATTTAAACAGGATCCGTTCCTTCACTGCCAACCAATGGAGATCATTTCTGTCCTTGGTGATGTGTTCACACTTAGATTTGTTAGTGATGGACCTGACAGCATTATTCTGGATAATCTGGCATTGTTTCAGGTAGTTGTTGCTGGCGCCAAGCATTAACGCGTTCCCATAATCCAAGCGAGACAGAATGGTAGCTCTCCCTATCGTGGCACTATTCTTGATGTTTAGAAATGGTCTGATCTGGCAGAGAAGCCTTTGGTAATATTGACAATTTCGCTTTAAATAAGCGGTTTGGGCTTCTGCACCTAGGGAAGATAGTAAATAAATACCTAGGGTTTTGACCTTATTTGATACCTTAATGGTGGAGTCTTTTATAGTGAAGGTGGAATAGTCCCAGCCAAGATTGTTTAAGGCTTTAGCGCTTCCAAAGGTCATAAGTTCTGTTTTGGAGCTATTAAGATAAATCCAGTGTGTTATCATCCAGTTTTCAATGGTGTTGTAAATAACCAATAACTTCTCAGTGTCTAAGGAATGGTTTCCACTCAACTCTAGAATGAGATGAGTATTGTCAGCGAAATTGGTGAAAAAGATTCCAAGCTGAGATAGAAGTGTACAGAGGCAACGGATGTATACGTTGAAGAGCAAGGGAGAGAAGCTGGCTCCCTGAGGGACGCCACAATCTACCGGTTTGGGTGAGGTGGAATGACCTGCCCAATTGATTTTTGAATTCCTGTTTTCTAGAAATGATGATACCCAATCTATTGCATCATGGGAGCAGTTACCAGCTGCGCCTAGGGCCTCTTGGAGCTTTCCGTGATCTAACAGATCAAAACCCGCCTAGAGGTCCAAGAGGATTAACAATCCTGTTTTACCTCTGTCCAGGATGCTCAGCATTTCTGTCTGCAAGTCCAACAGTGCTGACTCTGTGCTGTGGACACTTCTAAAGCTCGATTGTTGGGGGTGTAGCAGGCTGTGTTGATCTACATAATCTTGCAGTTGCTTGGTCGCTATTTTGTCAAGAACCTTCAGGAGAAAGTTACAATTAGTAATAGGTCTGAGGTTGGTGGGGTCTTGTTGATCTAGTCCAGGTTTCTTGACTAGGGAGGTGACTGACTGTTTTCATTTCTGTCGATATCTTCCGGTCCCTGAAGGAAGCATCTGTCATGCGACAGAGAAAAGGGGAAAGGATTTCAACATTATCAAGAATCAGTTTTGGAGGTATGATGTTTTCGGCGCCGGTAGTGCAATTTATGGAAGAAAGAGTGTCATTCATGTCTTCGATGGAAACTGGTGAGAATGTGAATTTAGGGATGTCTAGAGCAGGATACGTCACCTTGGGTTGCGCAGGTGGTGACGGATCCGGTGTTTTGCAATTTATAATGGAGTCTCTGGCTTTTTTGATTTTATTCGAAAAGGCAAGTTGAACTGCTTCGCAGTCGGTCAAGGTTGGTTGAAAGGGTGAGGAGAGAGTGGGTGGATTTTAGGATTTGGAACAATTTTCCAGTGGAGTTAGAAGCACTGGTAATTTGAGTATTATAGTATTCTTTTTTTACTTCAACCAGTTTGGCTCTGTATGAGAGGTCACATTTTTTCCAGTTTTCTTTATTTTCCTCAGAAGGGGCTTTGTGCCATGTTCTTTCTAATTTCCTTCTAGCTATATTGAAAGTGCTCAATTCAGGTGTGTACGAATGCTGGTGGTTAGGGTTGGTGCGAGCCTGTTTATTTTTAAGTGGCGCATGTTTGTCGAGAATCTTCTGGAAATGATTATTGAATTTGCGGATGATGTTTTCACAAGAATCATTATCTGCAGTATTGTTCATGACATGAGTAAGGCCTTCTTTAAGAATGTCATGTGTGATTTTCTTAAAGTTTCTGCTTAGAACTGGTTTAGGGGAATTGTCAAAAAGATCAGTTTTGAAAGTGAGGGAGAATGTAGCTTCAACTTTGTAGTGATCTGTCCAAATGCATGGAATGGTATTGGTCACTGTCAATTGAACATTATTTGTGATAATCCAGTCAAGTTGATTACCAGAGATGCAAGTGGAGCCCTTATTAGCGATGTGGTAATTAATGTTTGTTAGGCTGTTTTCTAGGCTTATAGCCACTTTGTCGCAGGGGTTACCTCGCCATCTATTCAGATCACCCAAGAGGATAGTCCCAGTGTTAGTTCCCTTCAGATTATTCAAAATGTGACATAATTCGTCGTTGAAGTCTGAGGTCAATGAAGGGGGCCTGTATAGGACGATGAGGTTGATGCAATGGTTGTTGGACGGCATGAGTTTTAGATGAAGAACTTCGCAACCCGTGCAAAGGATTTTAGTAGTGAACAGCTTCAGAGTCTGTTTAGCTATTATAGCTACCCCCCCTCCTTTACCTGATGTCCGGTTTTCATAGTAAATGTTATAATTGTGGGGGACAGCACTATCGCTAGTTGGGCCTATTGGTTCTTGCAACCAAGTTTCCGTGAGGAAGAGTATGTCCAAATTGTCTTGAGTAATGTAATTATGCACATCTTGTGAGTGTTTGTTGAGTGACCTGGTATTTAGGAGTGCAATTTTCAAGGTGGTATTTCCAGGGCAAGTAGGTATTAAGTGAGTGATAGCGGGGGTGGTAGGTCTCGAAATGGTCTGGGAATGTGTTTCATTTGGCAAGGTGTCTGTGCCTAAGTCTTTGTCAGGAAAGGAGAGGCCCGGAGATTTCTCTCTCTTGTCGAGAAAACTTAAGTCTTTCGTTTTCAAGTTTGTTCGCATCAGTTAGCAACTGTAGGAATTTTAGAAAGCCCATTTCTTACCCGTTTTGTTAACCCTGTATGGATGTAATCGGGCAGAGTGTAGGGCCGATAGCCGATGCCCACCGTGGACCGGCGTAGACCGGCACCATCCCAGAAGCGCCGGCGCTGAAGCGCCTGACGTTTCTATTTCTGCAGCTCAAAGGCTGCTGGGATATGTAGTTCACAAGACGCTGACTAGTACTCAGGAATCCGTTTAATGTGAAAAGATCTGAGCAGTCAGCTGAAAGATAAAATCTCTCAACTCACGCTCTCTTTCTAGTTTGCAGGCAAAGGTAAGTAGGATGCGCAAGTTCAACACACACAGCAGCAAAAACAAACAAATACGAACGTTCAAGCGTTCGAGTAAGTAATGTTGTATGATGTGGCACGGCTTCGCAAAATGCAAGATGCTCGTAAATACACACAATCAGGCAAGCAACGCACGTTTCAAACTTGGATGGTGGTATTTCCCAAATTCGAAATTCAAATTCAAAAGAATAAGTTCAAATGCAGTAGTCCTTAATCCTTAAGCAAATGACTCAAGACTAGTTAGTTTCAGATCAAAGTTCCTAGTTTTCAAAAAATGCGTAACCTGTAATTCACAACCCTGACTAACCTGTGTCAAAGGGGGAAGTGAAGATGTTAAATAGAGAGCCCACCGGGACCGGCGTAGACCGGCACCGTCCCAGAAGCGCCAGCGCTGAAGCACCTGACGTTTCTATTTCTGCAGACCACCAAACTCATATTTGACCGGGTGCACAGGGCGGGAAGACGGGCGGGTGGACCTCGATCGATTCTGGTCTGGTTCCACTACTACGCCGACAAGACTCGGGTGCTGGAGGCCGCCAGAAAATCTCAGGAAGTCACATATAATAATTCCCAGGTCTCCATCTTCCAGGACCTCTCCGCATATACGTTAGCCAAGTGCAGGATGTGCCGCCCCCTCACACACCTGTTAAAAGAGAAGGGGGTACAATACAGATGGGGTTACCCCTTCTCTCTAACCTTCGAATACCTGGGCCAGAGGACGATGTTGACCGCCAAAGAGGATATCAAGGGTGCCATCCAGGACTACGTGACGGACCAGGCCCCTTGGAGGGGGCCAACAGGACCCGACCAGGATAGATCGAAAGGCCGGGTCCCATCGAGTGAAAGGAGGAAGAAATCCGGCCCAAGGAAATTTAGGAAGATGAACACTCCCTCCCCAGCAAAGGATGGAGAACGGAATGACTCCGAGGGTATCCCGGCCGAGTTCGGCACGGGAGCTCGGACCATGGGGACGTGAAATGGGGCATGACCACCTGGTGGTCTGGAAACGAGAAACTGCAGTCTAAGCAGCACCCTGAATCCCCAGTCAATGCAAGTAAGGCGTGGCTGACCGGGGGGACGAAGGAAGGGGGGGGCTCAAGAAAATAGGTGTTTGTGAAAAGATTGCCTGGCCGTAGAAGGGCGGGCTGGTGGTCTGGCCAAAATGCCAGAAATGGCAGAACTATCTGGCTGGACGCTGGGGTGGGGGAGGGGGAGTACGAATCAGTTGGGGTTTGTTTGTTGGGGAAAGGGCCTAGGGGGCAGTTGGGGGAAGGCCCCGAAAGTGTCCAAAAGATGAAACAAGGGGAGCAAGAAGGGAGCAATGATGCAATGACAGTGGCTAATAGAGAGGAAAACACAGATCATGGTTGATGTCTGGCCGGCCCTGGGTGTGGGCACCCTCAACATGCGGGGGCTGAACACCCCCACAAAGAGATCTCTGGTCCATAGGGAGTTCAGGAAGGCGAACCTTGACCTGCTCTTTCTGCAGGTGACACACTGGGCAAAAGGAAAAGAGGGGGCAGAATTGGAGAAGTCTTTCATGCCTCCCACAAGACCAAAAAAAGAGGGGTGGCCATATTGGTGGCAAGGGATACCGTCTTTGAAAAGGAGGCCATCCAGAGAGACCCTGAGTGTCAGTACTTGATGGTGCGGGGTTCCTTGCAGGGGTCCCCCTTGACACTAGCAGTAGTGTATTGTCCTAACGAAGGCCAGGCCCAATTCTGGGAGGAGGTAGGGGACAAATTGAGACTGTTCGTTCAGGGCCCACTGGTGGTGGGGGGAGACTTCAACATGGTCCTAGACCCGACTATTGATAGAAGACGGGTTGGCCCCCAGCACCTCAGACACACAGATGAGCTCATGGCGCAACACTTCCAAAGGGTCAACAGAGACCTGGGACTGTCGGATACGATCCCATCTCTCAGGGTGTGGACCCCCTCCTTCTCCTACCACTCAACTATCCATAACTCATTCTCGAGAATGGACCACATCTTGGTAGACGAGGTCCTCACCCCATATGTAGCGGGCCACCGGATAGACCCAGACCCCTGGTCGGACCACAACATAGTCCGAATCACCTTAGCGTTGGGTTGGGGTGAAGAACGTAGGGGGCGCTGGAGATGCAATGATGCCCTGTTGAGAGACGAGGTACTGGCCCAGGAAATCCTCGACTCGATAACAGAGTTTTTTGAGTTTAACGACAACGGGGAGGTGGCCATGCACACACTTTGGGACGCCTTCAAGGCAACCCTACGGGGAGTCCTCATAAAAATAGGCTCCATGAAGAAGGAGAGGGAAGCTCAGGAGAAAGCCCTGCGGGGTAAAATAGCCTGTCTCCAGCCGGAGAGCTCCCCGGACTAAGCTGTAGAGCAGGACCGGGTGGAGGACTACAGGCTTCAACTGAAAGATCTGCTCCTACACAAAACCGAGAGGAGCCTCTTAATGGTGAAACAAAAATACTACGAGAAAGGGGACAAAGCCGATAAAATCCTAGCCTGGAAGCTAAGGGAAGTCCAGAGAAGTAGAAGGGTGAAAGAGGTGAGGGATACCCAGGGACATCTCGGCCGCGACTCCTCCCACATAGGAGAGGCCTTTCGCCAATACTACAGAACCCTCTATTCCTCGGAGTACGAGGGGGACGACTCCCAGATGGAGGATTTCCTAAACTCAATACAAATCCCATCCCTCTCGCGGGAGATGGCAGAGGGGTTAGAGGGCCCGGTGACAGAGGATGAGATTGATAAGGTGATAGGCGGGATGAAGGTGGGAACCTCCCCTGGGGATGACGGCTTCACTGTCTATTTCTATAAAAGATTTCGCTCCACCCTGGCCCCGTTCTTGGCGAGAGTCTTCAATGCTGTCCTGGTAGACGGCATCCTCCCTGAGTCCATGATGGGGGCCATAATAGCAGTCCTGCCTAAGGAGGGGAGGGACCCCGCGGAATGCTCCTCGTACCACCCCATATCTCTGTTAAATATTGACGTTAAGATTCTGGCCAAGGTGGTGGGGAGGCGGATGGAGGGAATTATGCCAAAGCTAATCCATGGTGACCAAGTGGGCTTTATTGCGGGAAGGCAAGGGTCGGATAATATTCGCAAGACAATAGACCTCCTCCACTTTGCCCAGAGGTCGGGGCTAAACGCGAGTGTCCTCTCCCTGGACTCGGAGAAGGCCTTTGACAGGGTCGAGTGGTGATACATGGGGCTCCTCCTCTAGAGGATGGGCTTCGGTCCCCATATTATGAGCTGGGTATCCGCCCTCTACAGGGCCCCCACGGCAAGGGTACAGGTGAATGGGAGCCTGTCCGAACCATTTCCCCTCTCCCGAGGGACAAGGCAGGGCTGCCCTCTCTCCCCCCTGATATACGTCCTCACGATAGAGGCTTTGGGAATAGCAATTAGAGCTCATCCGGACATCAAGGGGATCATAAGGGGAGACGTTGAGTTCAAACTGTCCCTGTTTGCAGATGACATCCTGGCATACCTGGTGGACCCTGGTGCATCACTTCCCACCTTCCTGGCATTGGTAGCCGCATTTGGTCGCTTCTCAGGCTTGAAGATAAATGCCACTAAGTCTGTCCTGCTCCCTATGAGGACAACAGACCCGGGGCTCAACCCTCTAGACTGGTTTCATGGGATCAAAGTAGAGAAGGCCGCTGTACGGTATCTGGGTGTTCTCCTCACCAGAGACATATCAAAATTGAGCACCGCAAACTATGACCCCATGATGGCGGAGATAAAGTCAGATTTGAGGAGATGGGACAAGATGACCCTATCGTGGTATGGCCGAATGATCTCAGTAAAAATGAATATTTTACCACGGCTTCTCTACCTTTTCATAGCTCTCCCAACCAACATCTCCGCTCAGACTTTATGGAGCTACAAAAAGGGGTCCAAGACTTTGTGTGGCAGGGGAAAACCCCGAGAATAAGGAGGACCACTCTGTCTCTGCCTAGGGAGGAGGGGGGATTTGGGCTCCCGGATTTTTACCTCTACTTTTGTGCCACCCAACTACGCGTCCTTTTGGAGCATATGAAAGAGGGAATGGGAACGTATTGGATATACCTGGAAGACATGGACGCCCATCCCCTGAAGGTACGAGACCTCTTGTGGGCCCCCCACGGGTCGGTCCCTCAACACTTAAGTTCCCACCCGACCCTGGGAGTCCTCTGGGACATCTGGAGAGAAGGCCCCCGGACCGCTCACCTCACCACCTGGCCGTCTCTGATGACCTCTCTCTGGGGCCACCCCCTTAGATTGGGAAGCAGGGGGTTCCGGCACTCTCAGAAATGGTCGGAAAAGGGAATGGGCGGGGCAGCTGTTCAGAGAAGGGGAATTCCTAACATATGAGGACCTCAGGGAGGCTCTCGGAAGAGACTCGCTGTCCATCTTCGAATACCTCCACCTGAAGGGCATCCTCTGCAACCCGTCATGGGGCCCGAACTTGAGGAGACATCTGACCCACTTTTAAAAAACTCTTCGATCTGGCGACCTCTAGGAAAGGGGTGGTGTCCAACATGTACAAGATCTTAAACACCTTTGACCTTCAAGGCAGAAGAAACATTTGTTCATTTTGGAACAACCTAGCAGGTGAGGAGATCTCCGAGGACGCCTGGGCCAGTATCTTCAAAATAGCATTTCATGGAAATGTGTTCACCTCGGACATGGAGCACAACTTTAAGGTGCTACAGGGGTGGCACAGGGACCCCGTGAAGTTGTCGAGGATGTCCACGGGGGTCTCGCCTAGGTGTCCGAGAGGTTGTGGATAGCCGGGCACCAGAGGACACATGTGGTGGCTCTGCCCGAAAATTCAGGACTACTGGGGCTCCGTGCGGGATTGGATGGCAGAGGTAATAGAAGAGCGCTTGCCACTGAATCCCTTAACAATGTTGTTGGGTCTCCCCCCAGAGGAAACAGGGCTATATCGATACCCTAGGATGTGGGAAACCATGCTGAGGGCGGGCAGAGTGGCCCTTGCCCAGAAGTGGAAAAGCCCCGAGCCCCCCTCCAAAGAGGGCTGGCAGCTAAAAGTGAAAAACATGTTCTTGATGGACAAACTAACTGCGATGGTGAACAAAGAAAGCAGCACGTTCCTCACAAACTGGTATGGTGTTCAGCAGTCTTGGGGCTGGGACGTTCATTGACATTGACGCCAGGCCTCCGGCCTGAACGAGCCAAGATGGACCCCGAAAGGTGAGACTATGTGCCAGGGAGCCCACGACCCAGGGAAGAGCGGCATCTGACCATCAAATGAAAGGCCACAACTCGCATCATCTCCACGGTATAGACGATGGACTGACCATTGACATTCTCCCAAGGCAAATATAGGTTTTTGGACACAGGGTAAGGGGGAGTGCAGGGGGTTAGGGTGGGAGGTTGGGGGGGTAGGTGGAGTTTTCCTTTGGGTTCTTGAATGTGTTTGTTATTTCTAAAAATGCTAATAAAAACTAAAGTTTAAAAAAAAAAAAAAAGAACCCCTCTCTTTCTTCTAGTTCTGCTCCTAAATCTGTCCTCATCGGAATATTGCATTGTTTGAATTGGACGTCACATAGGAAAGTATTGGCCACTGTCTGGATCTCCTTGCTCGCTAGCAATAATTCATGGTTACCTTCTACCTCAGTGTCTGAACCTTGACTACGGGAAAGGGCATCGGCTAAGATGTTCTGTTTGCCAGGTAGGTAGGTAATTTCGAAATCGAACTGGGAAAAAAAATACGCCCAACGGGCATGTCTGGCATTGCGACATTCCATCCCTTGGAGAATGCGGAGATTACTGTGGTCTGTGCTTACAGTGAACCTGTGCATAGCTCCTTGAAGGAGATTTTGCCACTCATCACAGGCATGTTTGATAGCCAACAATTCCCTTTTGATGACGGAATATTTCTTTTCACTAGGGGATAAGGTTCTAGAATAGTACGCCACCGGATGTTCGAGATCATCTTTGCCCTTCTGTAGGAGGGCTGCGCCAATAGCTCCTCCCGAAGCATCAGTTTCTACTATGAAGGGTAAGGTTTGATCTGGTTGTACAGGAATAGGTGCCAAGGTGAAGGCCTTTTTGAGGGCTTGAAAGGCAGAATCTGCCTCTTGTGTCCAAGAAAATAACACCCCCTTCTTAAGTAACGAGGTGATAGGAAGGACCAAATTAGAGAATCCAGGGATGAATTGGCGATAAAAGTTTGCCAATCCTAGGAAACCTTGTACTTCATTAATGCTTCCAGGAGCAGGCCAGTGTAGTACCGCTTGGATCTTACAGGGATCCATACGGATGCCTTCTTTTGAGAGGATGAACCCCAAATAGGATACCGAAGGTGCCTCAAAGACACATTTTTCAGGCTTGACTAAGAGCTTATTCTCGAGTAAACGTTCCAGTACTTGGAGAACATGTCTTCTATGTTCAGTAAGAGACGAGGAGTAAATCAAAATGTCGTCTAAATATATCACCACTGTGGAGAAGAGGAGGTCAGCAAACAACTTGTCCATAAAGCGTTGGAAAACCGCGGGTGCATTCACCAGGCCAAAGGGCATAACCCGAAATTCAAAATGACCTAGTGGTGTCCTAAATGCAGTTTTCCATTCATCCCCCTTTCTAATACGGAGCAGGTGGTATGTTCCCCTGAGGTCCAACTTTGTGAAGATGGAAGCACCTTGTACAGCTGCAAGAATCTCCTTGATAACACGCATCGGATATCGGTCCTTAATGGTAAGACAATTCAAGCCTCGGTAATCAATACAAGGGCGGAGTTCAGATGATCACTTCTTGGATATGAAGAATAGCGATGCCCCTGCTGGAGGCTTGGATTCTTGGATGAGTCCATTTTGGAGATAACAGTCCAAGTATTCCTTAAGGGCTCTACGCTCCGGTAGCGATAACGGAAACACCCTCCCAAAAGGGATAGGCACATCAGGTTGGATCTCAATGGCACAGTCTTCTCTTCGTTGAGGAGGAAAGGAATGTGGCTGCTTGTCAATGAAGACCTCTAGAAATTTGTGATAGTGTCTTGGTACCAAATGAAGAGAGGCAGCCAACACGGAAGCGCTCTAGTTCAAGGGACCAGGTGGAAGACCCTGATTCAGGCATTCATTTTGACCAAGGGAGGGTTGGAACTGTATGGTATTGTTAGACCAGTCAATCAGAGGGTTGTGTCTGCGCAACCACGGTATCCCTAAAATCACTGGGAAATGTGCTGCCTTAATGATGTCAAACACCATTTCTTCCTGATGATGAAGCAATTGAACTTGAAGGGGAAGAGTCTCCTGAGTGATCGGTCCTGAGGACAGGGGTTGGCCATCCACTCCTTCCACAGGAATAGACTGGTTCTTGAGAAGGATAGGGACATTATTCTCTTGAGCCCATGAAACATCGATGAAGTTCCCTGCTGCGCCACAGTCCAACATAGCTAATGCCTCCCAAGCGGCGGAGGATCCCCTGGACAACTTGATTTGGAAAACCATCAAACGGTTGTCTTCTTTGGGTAGGAGAGATAAAGTATGATTACAGGTATTTCTTCCATCTTCCCCGGACCTGCCCCTGATAAGGTTCATGGAGATTCGTTTCCCTGGCGGCGTGGAGGAACCTCTGGTCAATTGCGGCGTAGGTGTTTACTGGAACCACAGTACATACAGAGTCCCAGCTCCTTTCTTCTCTTCTTTTCATCAGCAGTTAAGGGTCCTCTTGCAGTCCCAATCTGCATTGTTTCCTCTCCAGAAGTGGGAGCGGAATGTTCCGTGGAGATATGCGGAGGTAAAGGTATGGGAGAAGGTCGAAGTCGTCTCCTCTCCTGTCTTCTTTCTCCTAACCTGAATTTGATCTGTAGTGCAAATGAAACAAGTTCCTGGAACGTCTGAGGTCTTGCAGTGCGTGCCAATTCGTCTTTTATATCTTCATGCAAGCCACAACGAAACAATGTCTGTTGGGCGGAATCTGGCCATCCGGCGTCGGTGGCTAGCTGCATGAAAGACGTAACATAAGTTTGTACATCATGGGGGCCCTGTCTGATTTCAAGGATTGCTTCGCATGAGGCATACTATACTTCAGGGAATTCAAAACGAGTCTTCAGAAGTTGTACAAACTGGTCATAATCATTGGTAGCTGGATCAGACTGTAAGACTAGGGGAGAGGCCAAACCAAGGCGTTCCCTGCTAAATTGGAGACTAGGAATCCCACCTTGGCTTTGGTTGACTCATAAGTGTGAGGGCGGAAAGTAAAATATAACTTGCAAGCGTCCAAAAACTCTTTCAGTGTCTTGGGATTCCCATCGTACTTCCCACATGGCAAAGGAAGAGGAGGTAAGTCTCCACGGACTTCATCATGGGCTGCCACGTGCTGTCGCAAGGACTGGTTCTCGGATCGAAGGGATTGTACTTCTACCGTTAGACCCTGGATGGCGGCCACCAATTCTTGGTATTGTTCAAGAGAAGCCATTGGAATCTTTTGGCGTTGCACACTGTCAAGATTTGCGACGGTTTCCCTTCCTTCCTCCTCACCTGAATCGTCTGTAGAGCTATCCCGAGCCTCTGACTTCTTTCCTTGGCGTCCTCGGGTTCATCCTCGAATGGTCTTCTTTATCTTCTTCTTTTTGTGTTAGTAGGGGCGAGCTCCCTGGGATGCCACTCTGTCAGATAATTGGCAAACCGAACAGTGGGGACTCCCGGGAGCCGGCTCCTGAGCAGGGAAAAAGCCTAAACGGCAGAAAAAACGCTGCTGGGGGATGTGCATCCAGGATGGTATCAGGTAGAGGTGGGGCTGATGTGTCAAACCTCTGGTGCTTAGAGGTCCCAGCAGTAGGCAGAGGTAAGTGTGAGATTGACAGGCTGGGTCTTGATGAGATGGTCCAACAATATACGGGATTTTAGGCAGATAAGAAGTCTGTAAGGGTTGCCAAGGGAACAGCGTACTAGCAACCGGGAACAACAGCAAGGCAATCCCAAGTAAAAGGAGGTGAGGGAAGTCTCCAGAGAGTGAAGACAAGTACGTTTCAGAAGCAAGAACAACGGAACAGAAGAGGGAAAAGGAATCAAGGGTAGAGATACGGTCTGGAGGGCTGGAACGGGCAAGCGGGAGGTAAACGAAGAGTGAAGGAGGAAAAGAAGGGAAGAAAAGGGGTAATCGAGCAGGACTGCCAAGGAAGGCAAGAGAAAAAGAGGGAGCGGAGAGAAAGCAAAGGGAGCGAGCAAGGGTCCAAACGAGAACAACTGGACGACAAACGGTCTGGGGATGAACTCAGAAAACAGGCGGGAGAGAGTGGGGAGAAAGGCAGAATACACAGCGTTACCTTAGGAGGAGCAGTCAAGGTGCAACGCGAAGAACGCTGCACTGAGCCGGCACTATAGGAGGCGGCAGCCATCTTGGAAAACACTAGAACAGTGATTCCAGACGGCCGCCGACATGGTGGAACATGCTAATGGCGCCTCCACAAGTCCCAAAAGCGCCGCCCAATTGAATGCATGACAAATTGTGCTAGTACAAACTATAGATATGAAGACCCACAATGCATAGAAATCAGAGGCACATACAGGGAAACTAAAGTAAGGACGAAAGAAACAGCATAATCAGAAAATGTTAATAGCATTAAAGTTTATCTTCATGTATACAAATGAATTGTGTGTTTGAGGCCTGCTTATTACCCCATGTACGTGCACCATGAGCTGAGGCCCAACCCTAAGGAAAGTACTTTAAGAAAATATGAATAGGTTAACGTCTAGATATACAGTACCTTTTGAATTTTATTATTCTGACTGTCAGTGAACAAAACCACCTGGCCTAGATATTTCAGTGAACAAACAAGTGGGCCAGATATTTTAGCAGTGCACAGTGGTGGTGTGAGTTATGGTTGCTTAGGTTTTTGGGTTTTACTTGTGACCATAACGTCCCTTTAACAAAGTTTTTTCATTGAACATTTATATATTTCTGAGGCTTGTTGAATCTGCTTAGATCACATGCTATGCAAAGGCCGATATCTAGTGGAAGCTGTGGAGTATTACAGTTGTTGTTTTCAAAACTCGAAAAGGGACGTCGGTAGGGCGTGCCAGTAATACTATCCCTAGTGTGACGTCCACTGTACCCATGGTCTTTCAAGCGTCGAGGTCCCTCAGATTGTTGTTTTCTGCCATTATTGTCAGACGCTGAAAGCAGAGTTCCTTTCTGGCTAACGCCATTTATTGTAAAGAACTAGAGCTAGTTACACTTTCTGTCCTGTTTTAGCCATTTCCCTACAACAACTTCGGCAACGTCTTCGAGGACTACCTTCGTCAGCTGCAGAACTTGCCTCTGCAAACTTCCAGATGGCCACGGAAGGCCGCTCCGGGCCTCAGCCCTCACAGTAGGGAAGGTGGGGGTGGAGGGTGGTACATATCTTAGCTAAATCTAAGAGAATTAATATTTCGCCTTCTTCCCACGCTATTTGCCAAGCTGCCTTTCCCATTTTGAAATGGATAATACACCTTTTAAATGTTGTACTACATGTAATAGAACATTCTGCTGGAAGGACTCACACTGGGTGTGCAACCATTGTCTTCCAAGGGACCACAATGAGGCCCCCTACAAAGCTTGCAAGCTCTTTAAGCCCAACGATTTGAAGGACCGCAAAACGAAGCTCTGGGCCCACCACACCATGCAGACCAAGGACGCCATGGACGTCGAGGGTGCATTCAGCGACAGCAGCATCAGTGTCTTCAGTGACGACGACGGCGAAAGAGATCTATCGGATTCCCAAGTGCAAGCCCCCAAACCCACCAGACAGGTCGGCGGCTCTGTTACAGGGGCGACACCCACGGACCAGCATAGACAACCTTTCCCATGCTAAGAACACAACCCAAGGCCATAAGTCGACATCAACACCAACTATAAGGCCACACACATCGTCAAGGGAAAGGTCCACCAGTTCCCTGTCCTCTGGGCATTCGCGATCGTGTTCACCTCATGAAAGGCCTCCGAAGTCGAGAGAAATGTCTGATTCAGACACCGTGCCCAAAATTACAGCTGAAAAATGACCATACAAAGACTTGCCACCTGTCACAGGTTTCCCCCTTTCTCACCTGTCTTCGATGTTTGCTGGAATTCTTTGAAGGAGTCTTCTTGCGTACGGTTCGGGTTTTGTACAACCCCGTGCGAGCGTCTTTGGGTTCCAGCGTGCGTACAGCGTTCGAATCCAGGAATGCTTAGAATTTCCAGGAAAGGGAGTATCTTTTTTCAACAACGCAATGATTGGTTGAACTATCTCTGAAAAGGAAGGTATGAATTTTCGATAAAAGTTAGCAAGCCCCAGGAAGGATTGGATTTGTTTCACTGTAGTCGGAATGGGCCAGGATAGTATGGCCTTTACCTTTGCGTGGTCCATCCCGATTCCTTCTGGGCTAAGGACAAATCCTAGATAGTGAACAGTAGAGACATGGAAGAGGCACTTCTCGGGTTTAGCCAGGAGCTTGTGTTCACGTAGCCGCTGTAACACTGTCTTAACATGCTCCTCATGCTTGAGATGGTCCTTAGAGAAAATTAAAATATTGTCCAGGTATACTATGACGAAGAGGAACAGCATATCAGAAAAACACCTGATCCATGAAGCGTTGGAAGACCGCTGGGGCATTAGCAAGTCCGAAGGGCATGACCAGGTACTCAAAGTGAGCAAAGGGTGTTTAAAGGCGCTTTTCCATTCGTCACCTTCCCTGATACGGATCAGGTGGTAGGCTCCTCTGAGATCCAAATTCGTGAAGATTACAGCTCCTCTTACTGCTTCCAGGATATCTGAGATCAAGGGCAATGGATAACAATCCTTCAGGCTGCATTGATTTATACCACGATAATCAAGACAAGGCCTGACCTCATTAGTATCTTTTTTAGGAACAAAAAACAAGGCTCCAGCTGGGGATTTGGATGGTCGTATGGTGCCATTTTCAAGGTTGGTATCAAGTATTCATGGAGGGCCCTTTTTTCAGGTTCGGATAAAATGAACATCCTTCCAAAGGGAATCACAGCTGAGGGTTCAGTATCAATAGTACAGTCTTTTGGTCTTTGAGGGGTAGGGCCTGAACTATGGCAGTTGAAAACACATCGGCGTAGTCCTGATAGGCCCTAGGAACCTGGATGATATTTGAGACTGTGAGTGGCCCTTGCTGGTCTGTCGGTGTACCTCCAGAAGATGTCGGCATGGAATCCAGGAATAGACAATGAGACATACAATGTTCGGAACCCAGGAACATGGATCCTGCTTCCCAGTTGATGTATGGGTTGTGCCTTTGTAGCCAGGGCATACCCGGTGCAGACTTTATGATGTCAAATTTAATCATCTCTCGATGGTGATTTATTGAGAGCTGTATCTCCTTGGTTTGAAGGGTTATTGATCCTGAAGAAAGGGGTCTTCCGTCAATTGCCTCTACAGGTTGCATGATGTCTCGGGTTTCATAAGGAATGTGGTGGTTAGTGACCCACTCTTGATCTATGAAAATTCCCATGGCTCCACAATCCACCAATGCCAAAATGGGGTAGGTTTCGTTCTTGGATGGCGATAGAAAGGCCTGTAAAATCACTAGATTGTTTTGTCCAGGAGAGTTCAACGATGGAATAGATGTGGAGCAAACATCTCTCTCCCGAAGCTGCGCTGATCTAGGATCGGGAGCTGGCATTTCCCGAACGCCGTGGAGGAGCTAGAGGACACTCTCTCACTAGATGTATATCTGAGGCACAATACATACATAACCCCGTGTGGATCCTTCGCATTCTTTCTTGCGGGGATATGGGTCCACAGAAGGCCCCAAGTTGCATGGGCTGTGGTTCATTGGCAGGAGCAGGAGTGGGATCAGCCTTCGAGGAGGTCTCTATAAGATGTTTCTGGAAGGGCATCTTGGTTTTCTTCTTCTCTGCCTTCCTTTCTGGGATACAAAAGTCTATCTGTAGAGAGAGATCCATAAGAGCCTGGAATGAACCTGGGCGAGCCACTCTGGCTAGTTCGTCCTTGATGTCTTCATTTAGCCCTCTTCGAAAAAGAGTAAAGCAGGCTTCTGAGGACCAATCCGCTTCTTTATCCAATTGCTTAAAGTGTGTTACATACGTAAGCATGTCCTGGGAACCTTGTTGGAAATCAAGTAGGCGTTCCTGGGCACTATAGACCTGTTCTGGGTGGTCAAACATGGTCTTTAGAGCCTGTATGAATCCATCGTAGTCATCCAGGAGGGCATCTCCAGAATTAATTAAAGGCCTTGCCCAAGGTAATGCATTTCCAGAAAGGTGCAAAATTATAAACGCCCACCTTAGCCCTGGGGGTAGAAAAGTAGTAGGGCTTAAAGTTAAAGTGGACTAAGCATGAGTCAAGGAATCCGCAAAGGTTTTTTGCAGACCCGTCGTATTTATCAACTACACCGCCCAATAATACGCTTTCTTTGGTAGCGGAATCACGGGACAAGACTAATTGTTTTAATGCGGCATTCTCCACTTTCAGATTCTGTACTTCAGTCGTTAATTCTTGCATGCTGCGCATGAGGTCTTAAACAGCCGCCTCCATGTCCGTATCGACTTCAGTTAGTTGGCGTCCCAATCTGTCACAGGTTTCCCCTTTTCTCACCTGTCTTCGATGTTTGCTGGAATTCTTTGAAGGAGTCTTCTTGCGTACGGTTCGGGTTTTGTACAACCCCGTGCAAGCGTCTTCGGGTTCCACCGTGCGTACAGCGTTCGAATCCAGGAATGCTTAGAATGTCCAGGAAATCCAGGAAATGAGGGATGGTGTACTCAGAGACGTGTACACTAAGTCCGGGATTCAAGAGGATAAGAGGAAGGGAATGATAGAGGAAGGAAAGCTAGGGTCCGGGAACCAGGAATCAAATGAGTTCAGCGAGGGCGAACTACAGAGCAAACGTCTAGCCACTGCAAGAGGTAGCGCTGAGATGCGCGGGGCTGCGGGACCATGGTTTATTTATAGAACGTGCTACGTCTGACGTGGAGGCTGGTGGACAGCGTTCTATGTTAGACGGTCATGTTGGAAGTACTACGGAATGCAAGCCCCGATGTGTCAGGGACCAGGAAGTCCAAAAGGGACGCGTCCTATGGTTCATGACAGCACCGGCCTGGTCACACGCCAATAAACGAAAGTCGATGGACACGTTGAAATCGTCAAAATCCCCTCAGACCTCAAAATTGTCACATCCTGTTAAAAAACGTGTTCCAGAGACACTGCTGAAGGGGCGGACTTCGAAACACCACACATCGAAGACCCACAAATCCCATAGGGATAAGAAGACTGTTATCCAAGGTGAGGGAACAATATCAGAGGCTATGAGGCACAAAAGGCAGCCCACACCTGACCTACCTCCCACACCTTCCACTACCCCAATCCCAAATTCATCGCAGTGGTCTGCTGAAGAAATAGACACGGTCATGAGACACATGTCCTAACTGGCCACCTTTTTGTCGACAGTCACCCTCAGGTGCTAGAAACCCTCCAGAACACGCTACCAGCTAGTGGGGCAGCACTGTCACAACCCTGCACCAAAAGAGCCCAGGCAGACACACTACAGGCAGGCACCCCTCAGCAGGAGCCAGGCCATCTTGAACACTATGACCCCAGCCAAAGCTTCCAGGAGACTGGAGCATATCCGGACTCCGAGGATCAGTGAGACATAGGGGAGGTGGACCACTATTATGATGATGATGATGATGAAGAAGAGGTTTATGTCATACCGTCACCAGACCATGTAGACCCGCAGGTGGCTGACCCACCGGTAGATAACCAGATCCAGTTCAATGACGTGCTCCTAAGAGCAGCAGAACACTTCCAAATGTAGACACAAGAAACACAAGTAGACAAAGATTTTGTCGAAAACATATTGGGAGACAAAAAAGCAGCAACTCAATTCATCCCCTTACTACAATCTGTGCAAAAGCAAATACAACTCTCTTTGGTAACCACAAATCTAACACGACAGTAAAATCCTGCATTGAGAAAATGTTCCTTCAAGCCCCTCTGCATCAGGGGTCAATTAAAACCAGACTCATTGGTTGTTACCAACCACAAGGAAAAGGGCGGGAACACCTCTCGCATCATCAGAGGCACCCCCCAACAAGGAAAGCAAAATAATATACACTTTTGGTAGGCAAGTCAAGTGGGACAAAGTGGCTGAAATAATGGCCTCAGCCCCAGATCCATTGACATCCCAACTCTCCCTCTCCGTTACAGAAGAGAAAGCTGTTTCGAACTGCATTCGGAAAAACAATTTAGATGCAGCTAACGCGGGGAGAATCATTGCTGAGGGCACACTTATCAAGGGCCATGTATCGCTGTGACAATCGGTCTTCAATCTGGAAACACAAGCAAATCTTCTACACATGCCGATAGAGCCCAATGTTCTGTTCGGCAAGGCAATAGAGGATGCACTCAAAAGTGCTAAAGAAGAGTACAACACTCTAACATCTCTGGGCCAGTTTACCAACAAATCCACTGCTCAGGTCAACGGGGAGGCTATAATTTTCGTCACTTAAGGGGACAAAATTCTCAAAGGGTGTCTGGATACAACCAGGGTCAGAGTTCATCCTGGGGCTGAAAACAAGACCAATCCTCACAAGGCTTTCAAAGAGGTCAAAGAAGATCTCGAGGCAGGGGCAGAACCACCTCTTCCAGAGGTGGATCCACCCCCTCAAAACAATGACCACCCAGTTCAGGTCCCCTCCAATGCCACTCCAGTAGGTGGACGCATAACAATCTTCACTCACGCATGGGAGGGAATCACCACAACAAGTGAGTGCTTTCAACCGTAGTGGATGGTTATTGTGCAGAGCTGCTACAACGACCCTCATACCATCCTCTGAGACAAAGATCCACCACAAGGGAAGAACAGCACATACTTCTGGAAGAGGTGAAAGCACTGATGTTAAAGGACGCCGTCGAAATAGTCCCTGCAAACCAGGTAAACAAGGGTATCTATTCAACATACTCCCTTGTCCACAAAAAAGATCTAACACTGAGCCCTGTATTAGATCTGCGCCCTGCAAACACCTATGTCAAGCCACAAAAATTCTGCATGACAATGCTACAGGAAGTAATCCCAAAGCTAAAGCGAGGAGACTACATGGCAACCTTGGATGTGAAAGATGCCTATTTTCATATTTCAATGTTGCCAGCGCAGAAAATTCTTGCATTTCAAGATAGCAAACCAGCACTACCAATTCAAGGTGCTACCCTTCAGCATAGCATCCGCTCCAAGGGTATTCACCAAGGTACTGTCGGTGGTGGCAGTGTACCTGCGCAGGGAGGCAATCCCAGTGTACCCTTACCTGGAGGACTGGCTGATCACGGGAGAAACACCCCAAATCTGCAATCAAAATACCTAAAGAATGATCAACCTTTTTTCCAATTGGGTTTCTCGATCAAAGATAAAAAGTCAAGCCTTGTACCAAACAGTTCTTAGGAGCTGTGATAAAAACAGAGGAAGGTTTAGTCTTTCCATCAAAGGGAAGCACACAAAACATATTGCTGCAGATACCTCAGTACCGAGCCGGTCACCAGATAAGCATACGCAAAGCTATGCGTTTGCTTGGCATGATGGCATCTTGCATTTACCTGGTCCCACATTCACAATTGTGCATGCACCCAATGCAAAACTGATTGGCGAAACAGTGGCCTCAGGCAAGCGGTCAGTGGGCCGATCTTGTGGTTGTTTCGTCAACACTAGTACAAGCTCTACGCTGGTGGACAAACGAGAATCTGTTGAAGGGAAAACCCTTCCATGACCCGCATCAGACTCCGGCTAGGGGGGCCTATCACCTTCATCTCACAGCACATGGTCTGTGGACTCAAATCACAGCAAAGACCCACATCAACTTGCTGGAACTTCTTGCAGTATTCAAAGCGCTCCAAGCATTCGAAGCGCACCTGACAAATCAGTTGGTACAAATTCTCACAGACAGCACCATTGCAATGTTCTATATTAACAAGTAGGAGGGCACACATTCTCAAAATGTGTCCAAGCTAGCACTGAAAATATGGAAATGGGCACTTAAATGGTGGATGCTCCTGACTTCCCAACATATTCCAGGGGAACTCAACACCCTAGCGGAATCGCTAAGCAGATATTCTCTACCAGAAGACCACGAGTGGCAACTCGACAGAAATGCCGTAGATCAAATTTTCTCACAATGGGGCTACCCCACGCTAGACTTGTTCGCTACAAGAGAAAACAAGCAATGCCCAGACTTCGCATCCAGGTTTCCCCAACCAGACTCCAAGGGAAGGTCCTATGAATGAGTTGGTCTGGGAAATTTGCCTATGCTTTGCCCCCAACTCCACTAATAAGCAGAGAGGTGAACAAGATTCACAGGGAACAGATGAAGGTAATCTTAGTTGCTCCCATGCGGACGAGACAACCTTGGTATCCACATCTGTGCAAAATGGCGATATGTGATCCAATCAAGCTCCCGTGCCCGGCCAACTTGCTTTCCAGCACGGGGGGACAACAATACACCCTCAACCTCACTCACTGATCTTGGCAGCATGGCCCCTGAGGTCAGACATCTTAATTTATCTCAAGGGTGTATGGATATCCTCAAGGAGGCACGTAAACCAAACACCAGACTCTGTTATTTCGACAAGTGGAGAAGATTTGTAATTTGGTGCCATTCAAAACAAATAAACCCGATAGAATGTACTTCTACACACATTCTTCATTACATGCTCGGGCGGCTTTATCCGCATACGCCACCTCTAACAATAAAGTATCATGGTGAAAGGTTCCTGTTATTAAGGCATTCATGGAGGGAGTAAAAAGACTCCACCCTCCTATATCAAGCCCACCGCCAGGCTGGAAGCTCAGTGTAGTACTTGCAAAACTCATGGGATCCCCCTTTGAGCCTATGCATAAGTCAAGCCTTAAACACCCCCTGTATAAAACAAATTTCTTGGTGGCTATCACCACCATAAAGAGAGTCAGTGAACTTCAAGCATTGTCAGTGCAAGACCCTTTCGTTGTTATCCACAAAGACAAATTGGTATTAAAAACGCACCCTAGGTTTTCACCTAAGTTCTTTTCAAAATTCCACATAAACCATTCCATTGAGCTACCGGCCTTATTTCAGAACCCAACAAGCTCAGCTGAGAAGAAACTCCATACACTAGATGTAAGGAGGGTGGTCCTTTATTATGTAAACAAGACCAGACTGTTCAGAAAACAGACCAAATATTTGTCTTTGTAGCACCAGGCAGAGAAGGAGACAGCATTTCCAAAAATCAGAAGGGATACATTACTCACCGTTATCGTAATTCTGATGATTGTATCTGCTTAGATTCACATGCACCCAACCTTCCTCCACTTGGAGTAGACAGTGCATAGATATTTTTATGGCCTTTATCTGATACATATCTTTACTTCAACTGTACTCATGCTACACTTCATGCAACCTCATGCCAGAAACAAAACAATCTGATGGACCTCGACACGTGAAGGACCATGGGTACAGTGGCTGTCACACTAGGGATAGTTTTACTGGCACGCCCTGTCAACATCCCTTTTCAAGTTCCGAAAACAACAACTGTAATACTCCGCAGCTCCCACTAGATGTCGGCCTATGCATAGCATGTGAATCTAAGCAGATGCATGCAACAGAAATACGGTTATGGGGAGTAATGTATCCCATATAGGATAGGACAAATGCAAACCTTTTGTGCACTGTGTGTGCATTTATGTTTTGGGCTCTGCAGTGCAGGAAGGGATCTGAAAAGACCCCCAGTAGCAGCCCACTGGGTCTGCAGCACGGCAGGGCAAGCACAGGAATCCCACCAATCTGTTATCACATCTTAGACTGCATCCTTTTGAAAATAAAAATAAAATAAGGAATGCACTCCAGGATGCACCTTCCACTCCCCCTGCATGCTTCCAAAATACACATTTTGCATCTGCGTTACAACTGCGTGCACAAAAAAACATTTACATATTCAGTTTTTGTTTATTCACCCAAAAAGTGCCTGTTTTTCCTGACTTGAGTGCACCTACATGAAATTGCGTATGTTTGTTGTAAGGAAACCGACTGGGATCTCCACGGGTCAGGAGTTGCAACTATGCACACATCCTCCACGGAGTCCCAAACTCATCTTCCTAGGTAACCCCTTCCTCTATAAGCCACCATGAGATGTGTTACTCAGACAGAAGAAGCAGATCTACTACAGTAGATACACAGAAATAGTCGGGTGTTATCCAACAGGAAATCATGGCTCATCAATGCAAGGGTACATTATGCAGGAACACTGTACCAGGGGCCACTTCCCTGCTTTTCCCAGGTGTCATATGCAGATTCGCTAGCAAAGCTGAAGAGCCTCACCATCCTCACCATCCGACCACCAATAAATAGGTATTTGCCTTCTTAGGATTAGGCTGTGTTATATATATTTTTTTTACTGTAGCTGGGCCCCTCTCTATCAAATTCAAGATTGATCATTCCTCCAAGTTAACTTGGAGCTAAGAAGTGATAAAGGCCTTCTAATACTTGAAGACCACATTATGCAATTCCTCTTTGACGTTTATGCCCGATTTATTTGGTGCCCGTACTGTTGGAAAATGAGGCAGCAAAGGTGGGGATTGGGGTGGCATTATTCCAAGCGATAGAGGGCTTTGAACAACCCATGCTGTATATTAGTGGCAAACCTTTCCTTGTGATAAATTATACTATCCTAGAGCTAGAATGTTCTACATATAAATGGGTCTTGAAAGCCTTAAAGGATTATCTGACAGGCAGAAAGTTTCCCTCATCACAGACCCAACCCCCTTACATGGTTAGTGTGCAACAAGGATAGTAACCCTCAAATCATGTGCTTGCTCTTAAGGCTACAACTTTATTTTGACTCTGCAGAGGATAGAGATAGCATACTTACATTTAATTTTGTCATTTTAAGTCAACACCAAATATCGTTACCTGAAACAACTCTATTATGGCAGGCAGACATGAGAGAGGTATGTGAGGATGTCACTTTTGGGGGTTCTAGGAAGTCACCCTGCTCTCATATTTCTCCAGCATGGGGTCTGGCATGGATTCACATTCTCATGAATATTCCCTGTCGTCAGGCTGGGAATCCTCGGTAAAGAAAATCAGTATCAGTTTTGTTCCTGATCTGTCTTTCTTAGTAGTAACCAATCACTGGTCTCTGGGTCAGACTGCCCCCAGCCAATGTCTGCCCTCTCCCTAAGCCCTCAGATTTTTACCACGAGTTCAAGTGTTGGGAGTCCTCGTGTTATAGCTCTCGAGCTTTTACTGCGTTTTGCGCTTTTTTCAAAGAGATTTATCTCATTTTTCAGGTTAATCGAGCCTCAAGCTCCACCGTTTCTACTTCCGATCAACGGGGACCCATTTCGGATTAATCTACGCCCCTCAAGGGTGAGGTTTTCGTCGAGTTACGCTTCATGGAGGATTCCAAAAGTTTCTGAGGCCTACCTCGCGGACGAGAAGAACATGGCCCAGCAGAAGGGAAGCTCGACTCCCGGCAAACTGTTCAGGATCTGCCCTGGATGCAACCTACAAAATGTGTTCAAGGAGGACGAGCATTCGAAATGCCTTTACTGCCTCGACGAGGACAAAACGCACGTGGAAAAGGACTGTGCATTTTGCATGAACATGTCGGATCGGACTATGAGGGATCGTCGGACCCGTCTCTCCAACTGGCTGGAAGGCAAGAGCCCAGCAGGTGAGAAGAAGAAGAAGTCCGAGCGGTCTTCTAAGTCCTGTGAGGGCGCCCCGGTGACAAGGGCCCAACAGAAGGCAACGCACTGCGAGTCCACGGGCACCGGGAGTGCTGAACGGTCGGGCTCCTCGGCTGCCAGGCAGGGCGCACCTTCGCCGATGCCATCAACCGCGAGCCAACGCTCTGGCTCGGGGAAGCGAAAATCCGAGAACCCGGCTAAGCTTCTGGAGAGGCCCCGGTCGATCTCAAAGGATCAGGCCGAAGGGGAGCGAGGCGTTGACCCTCCGCCTAAGGTGAAGGCCTCAAGCACGCCCAAGGTGGTGAAGGCCTTGATCCTGGCCAATGCCTCAATTGAGGGAGTCGCTGCGGCACTGGCGAAGCCTGTGGAGGCTATCCCAGTGGAGGCGACCTCGGGGCCCAGAGTCTCCCTGCCTCCGAGGAGGGAATCCTCTTTTACGCCTGTCGAGAAGACCCCCGTGGAAACCCCAATGGAAAAAGAGGGGGGCCGTTAGCCGTGACGGACACAGACACAATCTCTGAGGAGGAACTGGCCGAGAATTTTGAAGAGGCCCGGTCCCACGGGAGGGATCCCGACGAGGGGGATGAAGAGAGCAAGGGTGGCGACGACGAGGTTCCTGTGGAGGAGGAACAACCGTCGCTCCCGGCACGCCCGTCACAACCCGAGCCACAAGACAACTCGGCAGCGATTTTGACGGCAATCCAAGCCTTATGCACGGAGATAAGGATGAGACTGCCCCTACCCCCAAACAAGAGGAGGAGAATTCATCCAGCTCCCCTTCATCCCTCACGGCCTTCTCAGCCTTTGTCACCCTCCCTGGTCCCAAGGGATGACACGGGAACAGACAGGGCCACGACGGGGACGGATGACGACGGCGGCGACGGCGGCCTGACCTCCCGTCTCCGATTCCTCGGGCGTCTCCGCCTGACGAAATTGGCTCCTTCCACGCCAAGATTGCCGGGGCATCCGAGCTTTTTCAGCTCTGCCCCGAAGAAAAGAAGAAAGAAGGCTTCCTCTACCAACCCCGGATTCGGTCATCTCGGCAGCGGCCAAGAAGAAAGCGTGGGGGCTTCGGCTTCAACTTCAACTTCCCAGGGAGTTGTGGGACAAGATCGCCCCCCTGTTGGACTTCCTCCCGGACGACCAGAGGGCAGAGGCCCTGGCGATCCTACAGGAGGGTGAGGTGGCGTCGGACCACGCCATAACTGTGGCCACGGACATTGCCGACACTGGTTTCCGCCAGTAGGGCAACAGCGTTTGCCTTCGACGGCGGGGGTGGCTCAAGGTGACGGATTTCCGCCAAGACGTGCAAGCCAAGGTTTTGGACATGCCCTTCGACGGGAACAATCTGTTCGGAAAGACAGTGGATGAGTCACTGCAGGCCATCAAGACCGACACAGAGACGGCTCGGGCCTTGGGAGTTCTGCAGCAACAGTGGCTGTCCTTTCGGAACTCCGGAGGCAAGCAAGGTGCCTCCAAAGGATTTGGTGGCGGCCCCTCGACCTACCGTCAGGCGGCCCGCTCCTCGTCGCAAGAAGCCTACAGGGGACGAGGCAAGTCAGGTGGATCTCGCCGTCGTCGACAGGGAGGCCTAGGCGGCAAGGCTGCTTCCAAGCAAGACTGAACCGGCCGTTGCATTGGGCCCCCACCAAAGCACCCCGGTGGGAGGCTGGCTGACAAAGTTCTCCAGCGTGTGGGAGTCCATCTCCACCGACCGTTGGGTGCTGGATGCCCTGGCTCACGGGCACACTCTGGAATTTCTAAGGAAGTGCCCCCAAATTCCTCCCGTGGCCAGAAAGGAAAACCACATCCCTCAACTGCTGTTAGAGGTAAGGGCAATGCTCAAGGAAGGAGCCATTGAGCTCGTCCCAAAGAGGCTCCAGGGCTCCGGAGTATACTCAAGATACTTCCTCGTCAGAAAGAAGACAGGAGGTTGGCGTCCCATCCTGGACTTGCGTCGGCTAAACAAATACATCAAGGCACAGAAGTTCCGGATGGTCACCCTCCAGCACGTGCTGGGCCAGCTGGAGGAAGGCGACTTCCTATCGTCATTGGATCTGGACGATGCGTACTTTCACATCCCCATCCTAAAAGGACACCAAAAGTTTCTCAGGTTCGTAGTCCAAGGGCGGCACTACCAGTTCAAGGCCCTCCCATTCAGATTGAAGTCGGCGCCCAGGGTGTTTACCAAGTGCCTAGCACCAGTGGCGGCGCGGCTGCGCCCGCAGGGGATCCACGTCTACCCCTACCTGGCGACTTGCTCATCCGAGCAGGGACAAGGGAACTCGACGTCAAACACACAGCAAAGACCGTCCAGTTGCTCACCGACCTGGGATTCTCCATCAACTTCCCCAAATCCCACCTGGTTCCGTTGCAGGTCGCGCTGTTTCTGGCAGCCAAGCTCGACACAGTAGCGCAGTTGGCCTTGCCGTCGGAGGAAAGAACGCAGGCCATCCTGGGCAAGGTACAGCGTCTGCTGGCCACAGACGTGGCCAGAGTGAGGTCCATCAAGTCCTTTCTCGGGATGATGTCCTCTTGCATCTATCTGGTGCGCCTGTGCAGGCTTCGGATGCGTCCTCTGCAGGAGTTCCTCGACGCCCGTTGGATGCAAGCGACGGGCAGCTTCGAGGACAAGATCTCGCTCAACGAAGTATTCCGCCAAGCAATTCGATGGTGGGGCACCTGCGCGCATCTCGCAAGCAGGCATGGACTTTCAGACCCCAGCATACCAGGTGACGGTGACGACGGATGCCTCCCTGGAGGGGTGGGGTGCGCACACCAGAGATCTTCACGCGAGAGGTCTGTGGCTCCCGGAGGAGAGGCCGCTCCACATCAACATACTGGAGCTCCGAGCAGTGTTCTGGGCCCTCAGGTCATTCCTCCCGTCCCTCAAGGGCAAGGTGGTGAGGATCTTCACCGACAACACCACCATGATGTTCTACATCCGGAAGCAGGGAGGAACCAGATCCCCAGCCCCATCCAAGGAAGCCCAGGATCTGTGGCACTGGTACCTTTTCATCTAGCAGGGATAAAAAACACCATTGCTGACTCACTCAGCAGGGAGCTGCGCTCGTGCCACGAGTGGGAACTACGCCAGGATCAAGTGGATCAACTCTTCTGGTAATGGGGCAAACCCCAAATTGACCTGTTTGCAACGCCGACGAACTCCAAGTGCCAGAGGTTCGCCAGCAGGTTCCCCCAGCCGAGGAGCATGGGTGATGCTTTCTCGTTGCCCTGGGACGGCCTGTACCTGCATGCGTTCCCTCCGTTGCCGTTGCTGCTCAGGCTCATCAACCAACTCAAGAAGTCCCGGTGCAGGATGGTCCTCGTCGCACTGAGGTGGCCGAGACAGTTCTGCTTCCCGGACCTTCTGGACTTGTCTGCGTCCCCACCAGTCAAACTGTCGACGGATGCAGATGTTCCCTCCAGAGAAGGAGGCGCCATTGTTCATCACGACCCAGAGTCGCTGAACTTGCAGGCCTGGCTCCTGCAGCACTAGAGTTTGGAGGGTACGATATCCCGGCTGACTGCAGAGAGGTTCTTGCAAAGGCCAGGGCATCCTCGACTCTCAAGTGCTACGGACACAAGTGGAAGAGGTTCTCTGTCTGGTGCCGTGCACAGAAGATTAACCCTCTATGTATTACTGCCCCTCAAGTGCTACCGTACTTACTGTCACTGGCCAAAGCTGGACTAGCTCATGCTTCCATCAAGATACATCTGGCAGCGATTTCCCGATACACCAGAACTGCAGGACGGTCGTCTGTGTGGTCTCATCGCCTGGTGAAGGAGTTTATGAAAGGACTGTTCCGATTGTTCCCCCCGGTGAAGGCTCCAGCCCCGGCATGGGAGCTCAACGTGGTGCTGACAATCACCTCTGCACGACGCATGGGAGAGATTCAGGCCCTTTCCTGCAAGCCTCCATACTTGACTTTCCACGAGACGAGGGTGGTGCTGAGGACACACCCCTCCTTCATGCCCAAAGTGCCGTCGGACTTCCATCTCAACGAGCCCTTGGTGTTACCAGTCTTTTTCCCGTCGCCTTTGTCGCGGGCCGAGAGGACTTTGCACTCGCTGGATGTAGCTAGAGTGCTGAAGTTCTACGTGGACCGAACGAAGAGTTTTCGGAAGACATCACAGCTGTTTGTGAACTTTGGACCTGTGAACCAAGGGAAGGCTCTCTCGAAGGCATCCATTTCCAGATGGCTCTCCGGCTGCATCATGCACTGTCATCGGTTGGCAAACCGACCGTTGCGCGGCCGTCCGAGAGCCCATTCGACCAGAGCGATCGCTGTTACCATGGCGTTTTTGTCTGGTGTGCCCCTGCTGGACATCTGCAGTGCTGCTACGTGGAGGTCGACGCACACCTTCACGAGATTCTACTTCGTCGACCGGGATTCCAGGGAGGAGTCCAGAGTCGGCCAGGCACTGCTGCGCAACCTGTTCACTTAAGGTGAGCCTGGTGAGGCGGTAAGAGATGCTTAATGTTGAGTTTTATGTAATGCTTAATGTTGAGCCTTTGCCACCTCCCGTGGTTGTGCATGTGTGTACTGCTATGTATTCTTCTATTCATGAGCATGTGAATCCATGCCAGACCCCATGCTGGAGAAGGAATAAGTTACTTACCTGTAACTGTTGTTCTCCAGCATGGGTCTGGCATGGATTCACATGCGAACGCTCCCTCCTTCCCCTCTGCGGCTCTTCACTTGGTCAAACTGCCACTTTACGTGCTACCAAATCTGAGGATGGCTGCCAGGGGCGGGGCTTAGGGAGAGGGCAGTCATTGGCTGGGGGACCCAGAGACCAGTGATTGGTTACTACTAAGAAAGACAGATAAGAAACAAAACTGATACTGATTTTTTCTTTACTGAGGATTCCCAGCCTGACGACGGGGAATATTCATGAGCATGTGAATCCATGCCAGACCCATGCTGGAGAACAACAGTTAAAGGTAAGTAACTTGTTCCTTACCACACTTTAAAGTATATTTCACACAAAGAGGTCTCCCATAGTATTGCCATGGGAATGGCGGGATTTCAGGGACCATGCCATCATATCCTATCAATGCAAGGGTTTATTGAGAGAAAACAATGAACCAGCAGTGACTCTCCCTCCCTTTAAGGGCATATCCGTAGATCCACGTGTTTATTTGTAGTGCATCGCACGGTATAACCTAGTTTACAGTGAGTTAATGGAGAGAGCAAGAACAAGCGTGTAAAAACCCATCAGAAGTGAGCAGTGGACACATTTTTGCAGTGAACCTGAGCGTGTGGCGGGAGACGTCAGCTACCAGAAGTAGCATACTGGGGTGCGTTAAATACCCTGAGACGGTTAGTGAACAAAAGGACGCTCCAGGATCCAACAAATCTTCATGTTTGCTGTTTGTGTACGGCATTAGACATTGCACTAGGGACTTACGTCCCCTTAGAAAAGACCACTGAACTAAGTTGTTTGTCCTCCATAATGACAAGGTTAACTTAATAGGTTTCCACTAGGATTTCCTAAAAGGAGTTGATACAAAATAATAACAAAAAACTATTATAATTAAAATAATTAATGATAAGTATAATTACAATTAATTATGTAAGGCCTCTGCTTATTACCCAAGAGTCCCTGGTCTATATTATATTGAACTGGTAACAGGTTGAATATAAATTGAGAACAGTCGTTTGGGCTTGAGCAGCCAAAATGATTTTCCATTAAAATCCTCCCAGTGAAGCCTCTGCAATAAGGCTTGTTTTCAAAGAATTGTTCATTGCTTGCTGGGGACAACCAAAGTTGGCACTTATGTGCTGTGGCGGTGCTTGCTTGTAATTGTAAATGTCCATGAGGCGGAGTGGACAAGGAAAGAGTAAAAGTGAGAAAATCATGCTTTTATTCATACATTTTCCCATTCGATTGCCATCATCTTTGCAGGTGATATTTACAATGGATTCCTATTGGATCCACATGTTCTTGACCATGTGCCAAACCGAGACTGATTTCATATGAATCGGTGCGTTGTGCACGTCCATGAAAATCTTATGCAGGCTTACACCAAAGCACATTCATGAGACAGAGGAGGTGAGCAAGGGAGAGCTCTTATCTCCACTCCATGCATCTCCTCCATCTCGTCAGTGTTACAGAATGAAGCAGCACATTTAATTGAGGCATTAAATATTATGCCTTGCTTTTTCACCTTTCTTTAAAATGTGGCTGAATGTGCATTACACCAGTGGTGATCTAAGACTCTTCTCATACATGATTGACTGATGAGTCTCACTTGGGCAGTGTCATAGTAAAATGTTAGATTCACTACTCCTATAAAGAATTTAGATAGTTTAGCGACTCTTCTCATACATGATTGACTGATGAGTCTCACTTGGGCACTGTCATAGTAAAATGTTAGATTCACTACTCCTATAAAGAATTTAGATAGTTTAGCGACTCTTCTCATACATGATTGACTGATGAGTCTCACTTGGGCAGTGTCATAGTAAAATGTTAGATTCACTACTCCTATAAAGAATTTAGATAGTTTAGCGACTCTTCTCATACATGATTGACTGATGAGTCTCACTTGGGCAGTGTCATAGTAAAATGTTAGATTCACTACTCCTATAAAGAATTTAGATAGTTTAGCGTTTTCTAAGTCTACTTTGCGTTAGAATGCACGACTTTCGTTTGATGTTGAGTCTTATTAAATGTGATTTTGGCACTCAAAACAGCCAAATCTGACAGGAAAAAGACATACCTGGTGCAGTGCTTAGTTCAACTGCTTTAAATATATTATGATGGTAAATCACTCCCATGTACGAATTTATCTCCCAGTGTTATGCTTTTAATTTTCTGATGCCTGGAGTTTAATGCATATAATATTTATTTAAAGGTATAGAAAATTCAATTGGGAGCGACACATACATTTTAAGGCATTTCATGTTGTTTTCTCCTGCAGTGATGTCCAGTGGATCCCAGCAGTAGAAAGAAGGAGGGATTATGTAGGAATACTAGGGGCTGTGAGGTACAGGGGTTCATGCATATGTAGTGGTAGTGGGATTACGTAGAAATACAAACATCATAAGTGGAAAATGCAGCCAGCACGTGCACCAGATGGAAATGCACACATTATTGCAGTGAGCACATGTTTAAATTATTTAATTTCAGGATAATATTCCATTTGACTGAATTTGCACCACATTTAATAACTAATATACATTAACATACTAACTTAATGAATCCCATTTAACAAACTGAATCCCATATTTTTAACATGGTGTGCAAATTAGTTTACATGGGAATAAATGTTCTGAATCCAAATTTGAAATGCATGTGGCTTCACTCAATGAGGATTTTAAACGTGCAGCATGGGTTTGTTTGCTAGGCTGAACTATGCAAAGAAGGGCATAGTTACAGAAGGCCATTGTGTGTGCAGGAAGCGATGTTACATTTGTAGTTAGCAAAACTGTCATTTTTCAAAAGGAAAAATACTGGGCTGAACCGATGAGGTGACATGAGCTAAGCAAGGGGAAGGATTCGTCTTGAGTGACAGTGGGAGGTTTTAAAAAGAAACTGGGAGAGGGTGTGAGTTCAGATGTGCAGGGAGACGTACAGTACAGGAGCCACTTAGGGGGCAGACATTCACTGGCATCCAGGTCGTGACATTCTTTAAGGCTTCACGAGAGCTGGGCGGAGGCAGTCCTAGTAGTTGCTGGGGTCCTGATAATCCTTATTGGTGGGCAAGCCAAGAGAGAGGGGATTCCCTCGTTCAGCAGTGAAATTAATGTCATCAATTTCTAGGTAATTATGGTTCGAAGTGAGGGTGTGCTGGATTTGCCTCTACAATAGTCAGTCACGAGTGGGTCATTTCATGTTTAATATTTCAATGTTAAAAGTTCATGCGGTTCTGAATTTACAAGGTTGTTTTTTTTTATAGTTGGATGTTCATAAAGTGTAACTCCTGCCAAGTCCTTTACTTCAAGGTCAGGTTGCCAGGGCTGCTTACAGTTAATTCTATTTGTTCTGAAATGTGCCTTTTGCAATTGTTTTTTTCTTTCACATTCGCACTAGCAAATATGTTCCATGCATAGCTGTTGTCATGTGTAATTGGTAAATGTATCTGTCACAATAAAGACGCATCATAAAAATTACTTTGTGTTCTGATGCATTTTGTGGCATTTGGTCATTCTATTTGATCTGGGCTCACAGACAAGCATGTGATAATAAATGCTTCCATGTGGATAATCTGATGTGAACTCTATAGTTACAAAGTGAGCGAGTGTGCAGTATTTCATTTTGCATATTTACAGTTGTGCAGATCAGCCATCAGGGCATATTTCGGCATCGTATATAAGTTACTGAAGGGTAAATTTACCGGCCAAACTAAGTGTAATAAGTCCAGTATCTAGTATTGTAAAAGACCGGGGATAAAGAGGACATTTATTAGAATATATTCTGAGGAGCGTGCCAACATTATAAAAAGGGATTTTCACAAGAGGTGCTATGCTGTAATACAAACCACTATTTACCACCATAATAAGCTACCACAGAATTAGGTGTAACTCCTTCAGAAAATATATCTAACATATTTGGTGCATTGGTCATTGGGAACTTTAAAATAGTTAGGGGGCGTGGCATTGCGTTAGGCATAACCATTCTGTGCACTTAAAAAGGAATTAGTGCTGTGAAGTGATAGTGCAGCGTTGTTTGCAGTGTCCCCATGCCCCAAGTTGAAGCTGATTTTTCTGATCTGGCGAACTACCCTGAGGCGAAACTATTCGCTCATGGAGTTTGGTCTTCAGAAAATGCAACGCCATGGAAAGACATGATATGCGGGAAGTGGAGAAAGAGTTACTGCAGGATATTTTTGAGGAAGGGAGTATTGCACAAATATACCTTATGAGACTGTTTAAAACTCCAGACCGGAAGGGGGAGAAGGATTGTATCATATGGCTATGCGCTAAATTATGGTTTCTCTTACACCGGTTTTTGAAAATGCAAGGAAATGACACAGAGGTCATTAGTAAATTGCAGGGCAGTTTGGATGATGCAGTTAATCAAATACAGTACCTAAAAGCGGAATTAGAGCAGTCTAATACAGAATTACAATCTAAATGTAGCAATATGGATGCTCAATTGGCTCAGAAGGAAACACAATTTAATGAGAGTGGGCAAGAATGAATGCACTTAAAGGGGACTTTAGATGCAATAAGACAAGACAAAGATGATGCCATTTCAGAATTACAAACACTTAGCAAGAAGAGCAGAGAGAAAGATAAGGAATTCCGTGCTGTAGAACAAGAAATAGTTATATTGTTGGAAGAGAATGACAAGAAAGACAGAGCTTTTTTTTTTAAAAACTTTTTTTTATTAAACAGCTTGGCAGCTAAACACAGGCGTGCAATACACAAGGTAAATCCAAGGTAGGTACATTTAAAACAGTATAGGCATAAAGTCGGACCGTTTAGTTTGAACATTTTCCATCAGGGACACATACATTAGCAAGCGCAGTATAGGAGAACCCTCAGTTCAGGTTAGACCACCTATGCGAGTGGGTGTAGTAGTTGGGGAAGTTGTATCCGGCGTCACACTTAACTCCGACATATAGGAGCGGAACCAGACCCAGACATCCCTGGGCCTCGAGTGAGCTGGTTGTAGGCAGGACCACGCTTCCTCAGTGTCTGAGGCCCATGTGAGAGCTCTGAGCCATTGTGTATGTGTGGGGGGTGCGGGGCGAAGCCAACAAAGCAGAATGGCTCGCACCGCAAGGAGCATGCGAAGGCCGGCCAGTTTCTTGGAATTTCGGGGGAGCCCAGGGAAGTCATGGAATAGAGCCTTCATTGGGGAGGGGTCTATACGCTGATCGAGTACAGCGGAGACGGTTGTGAACACCGTCTCCCAGTATTGGGAGAGTCAGGGGCAGGCCCAGATCATATGTATATAGTCGGCGCCATCCTGTCCACATCTGGGGCATCTTGGGGAATGATCGCTAAGCATACGATGCAACCTGCTCGGAAACCTATGTAACACCTTTAGTTGGACCAATTTGAACCGAGAATTGAATGATACCTGGTGTATGCGGGCACACATGTGAGCCCAGCGGTCGTCAGTCACCTCCTCCCCGAGGTCCTCCTCCCACGCCCGCCTGAGCCCAGTGAATTTCGGAATGGATCTGGATTGGATCATTGTGTATAGCCTAGATATTTTCCCTCTGGTAGGCATGGGGGAGGTCAGTTCCTCAATGGCGGGATCGTCCGGTGGCATTGCTCGGAACATGGGGTAGGTTTTTTTCAGAGTTTTACGTAAGGCTGAATACTGAAGCCATGCACCCGAGCCTCCCCTCAAGGGCAGCGGTAGGTCGGGCCACTCAACAAAGTTACCCTGCTCGAATACATCGCGGGGCAACTCGTATCCCGCTTCAGCCCATCTACGCACAGTCGACGGAGGGACCTGCGGGATCCCGGGGAGAAAGTTCCACAGTGGGAGGTTGCCATGAAAAGGATGAGGGGTGTCTAGTAATTTCCACGTTTTCGTTAATGCCAGGGAGGTACACGCCACCGGATTTAGTGTATCCCGTGTCAAAGGGATGGGCCATATCACCAGGGAGCGGATGTCACGGTCGCTGACCGCTAGCTTTTCGAGTCTAACATGTGGGGGGGGGGTCTACTGTGTTGAACCAGTAGGACGTGTATTGGATTTGAGAGACCAACCAGTATTTAAGAAAATCGGGGGCCCCAAAGCCACCGTCGGCCATCGGGGTAGACAAGGTCCCGAGCTTGAGCCTGACCGTGCCCGAGTGCCATAGGAACGAGTTGATGTTGCGTGACAATGCGTGGAAGAAACCCTCGCCCGGCCACAAGGGGACATTTGTGAACCTGTATAGTAGTTGGGGCAACACTATCATTTTTAACAGCCCTATTCTGCCTGCCAGGGAGATCGGCAATTTACTCCACGCCTGAGTCTTAGTCTCCAGGTGCGCTGGGTAGTTATGATAGTTCTCCTCAAGGGTCACCTCGGACTGATGTGTTATTTCAATCCCCAGGTAAGTGAACTTCGATTGTGCCCATGCAAACCCCATGGTGTCGGGGGGGGGGGGGAGGGTGCATTCCGTGAGTGGAAAGAGCATAGATTTTGCGCAGTTCACCTTGAGGCCTGAGATGTATCCGAAGTAGATGACATCTTTCAGTATCGGGGGTAGATTAGTGGAGGGGGACCGCACGAGGAGGAGTGCATCATCTGCGTAGAGGGATACGATATCGGCTTGGCCCGCCAAGCGAAGCCCCCTGTGCGAGTGTCGTTGTCGAAGCATGTCGGCGAAAGGTTCTATCGCCAAAGCGAAAATCAGGGGAGAGAACGGGCAGCCTTGTCTTGTTCCTCTGGAAATATTGAATATTGGAGAGCATCTGTCCTCCGTGCGGGCACTGGCAACGGGCCCTGAGTAAAGTACCTTGACCCAGGAGCAAAAAACCGGCCCGAATCTGCATTGTTCGAGCACCCTCCAGAGGTATCTCCAAGAGACTGAATCAAACGCCTTCTGCATGTCGAGGGTCGCGGCAACCGCCTGCACACCGGGGCTGATCCTGCTAATTATATTAAAGAGCCTTCTAAGGTTTAGAGCGGTGGAGTGACCCGGGATGAATCCCGCCTGGTCCTGGTGTATAATAGATGGCATACAAGGAGCAAGTCTGGTCGCTAACATTTTGGTGAAGATTTTCGTGTCACAGTTAATGAGGGAAAGCGGGCGATATGAGCTGCACTCGGTAGCAGGTTTACCAGGCTTGAGCAGTACAGTAATTGTGGCTTCACGGAGTGATGGGGGAGTATGCCTGCTTCCACCGATTCCTCCCAGAGAGCTATTAAATGAGGGAGTAAGAGAGTCTTATAGGCTTTATAGAATTCGACCGGGATGCCGTCGGATCCGGGAGCCTTCCCCGAAGCGAGAGAGTCTTTAGCCTCCGTAAACTCTTCAGGGGTGAGTGGAGAATCGAGGGAGCCAGCGGTCTCGGGAGAAAGGACCGTTAGAGGGAGAGCCGCAAGATAGGAATCCACCTCCGCCTCTGTGGCCTCATCCGACTCGGAGTACAGGGCTTTGTAGAAAGCGAGGAACTCTGAGTTGATGGCCTGCGATGTAATAGCTAAGGAGCCATTTGGTCGAGCAATCCCAGGTATATGTGGAGGACCAAGCTCATGGCGTACGAGTCTAGCCAGGAGGCGGCCCGGGCGTTCGCCCTCACCGTATCTCCTCGCCAGGCCGGGGTTATCTAGGAATTTTTGTTCTCGATCCGCTAGAGACCGAAAAACGTCTAGTTCCGCCCCTATGGCTGCAAGGGTCGCAGGGGTTGAAGACCGTGAGCACTGGGCCTCCAGGGCCGATAGTTTGGCTTCACTGGCAGCGATATCCCTTCGGATTGTCCTGAGTATGCCGCTCTCTTTAGACAGTGCTATGCCCCTAATATATGCTTTAAAGGCCTCCCATAGGGTGGCCTGCGAGGACACCGAGCCCTTGTTTATTTAAAAAAACTCCTCAATGGCTACCTCGAGCTCCGATCTGAACAGAGGGTGAAGGAGAGAGTGGGGTTTCATCCTCCAGCGTCTGGTGCGGTCACCGTCTAGCCCCCAGCACATGGTGATGGTCACCGGGGAGTGGTCCGATAGGGTCCTAGGGGGAATCGTTAGTTGTACTACATTTTTGACCAACACGTCAGAGATTACCCATCTATCAATTCGGGAATAAGAGTCATGAACTGAAGAGTAAAAGGAGTAAACACGGGAATCAGGGTAGAGTAGTCTCCATGCGTCCACGACTGCAAGGCGGGGGAAGGACAACAGTGCAGCATAGGCCGCCCTGGAGAGCTGGCCGGGCCTGGACCCAGATCTGTCAAGGTCTGTATCAAAAATGGTGTTAAGTCCCCCCCCAGAGAATAGGAACCAAAGGGAATCCATCTAGAAGGGATGTGAGGTGTGTGAAAAACTCTGGGTCATCTATGTTGGGGCCATAGATGTTAAGCAATATCACCTCCCTATTCTGGAGTGTAGCATGGAGTAATACATATCTACCCTGGGGGTCTATTTGTGATGAGAGGAGTGTGAATTTAAGACTCTTATGAATAATAGTCATAACCCCACGGCTTTGAGTAGAGAAGTTGGTGAAGTATCTCTGGGGGCCCCAGGTTCTGGCAAATCTTAAATAATGTTCAGAGCGCATGCGTCTCCTGTAAGAAGAGGATCTTGGTTCCATGGCGTTCCGCGTGCAGCTGTATCTGTCTCATTTTTCTAAATTTGCCAAGCCCCCTCACATTCCAACTCATGAAGGTTAGATTGACCTCCGTCGGTGGAGCGGCGACGCTCATATCGGCAGGGTGATAATGTCCAGTGAGCTGATGTAGCAGCCCTGTAGCCTCAAGAGCACAGCATTACCTTGTGATCCACCCTCGCTGCCAAAGCCAAACTTTTTTATAACAAAACACCCATCCCAACCCACCCCCACCCACATCCCTCCCCCAAATAGAGGAATGACAATCCCAAAACCCCTGAACCAAATCCAAACCAGTGGCATCAACGCCTGGGGGCCTGTGGGCCGGACTGATGACACCGCTCCGGGCCTGTGGCAGATCCAGCAAGAACATGGTGCCCGCAATAAGGCTTCGGACGTGACTTGATAACTATATTCGGCACAGTTTAACTTGGCACAATCATGTAGAGTAATCCAACCAATAATCGTTGAAAGGTACAAGTGTGGTATATTCTTGGCGTCGGGGAGAGAGCCGGTGTCGGCGCACCCCAACGGGCGAACTGAGTGGCTGTAGAGGAATAGCTGGGGATAGAGGTCAACCCGGGAAATGGTCGTCAATAAACCTGGAGGCCTCCTCCGGAATCGTGAAAAATGACACCTGATTGTTGTGTTCCACCCGAAGCTTAGCGGGGTATAACATGGAGTACTTGACTCCGTGATCTCTGAGTCTTCTCTTCACTGCCAGGAAAGTTTTGCGCTCCCACTGGACGGCCACCGAGAAGTCAGGGTATAAGTGTATCCTTGCTCCATCCAATAGAAGTTCGCCTTTGAGTCTTGCGGCTCTAAGAGGGCATCACGGTCTCGAAAGTTAAGGACACGCGCTATAATGGGTCGTGGAGGAGCTCCTGGCTTGGGTTTAGTCGTCAGGGCCCGGTGTGCCCGCTCTATGGCAAACTGTGGAGAGAGCTTCGGTGAATCCAGAAGCGACAGCAATGTGTGTTCTATAAAGTCTTCCATCGGTTCTGTGATGCCACTCTCAGGGACCCCAATAATACCGAGGTTGTTACGCCTCGAGCGAGACTCCAAATCCTCATTTTTTTTTTCCACCTCCAGGACGCGGTTGGATAGCGCCGTGACCTCTGAACATAGCACTCCCAGGCCGTCCTCGGCGGAGCTCACTCTGGTCTCCACCTCCAACACTCGACGGTCAGTCCTCTCAATATGGGCCTTAATAGAGGAGATAGTGCCGTTCATGTCATCTAACTTCGAGTGGAGCAAGGTAAAACCTTCACGGATAAAGTCCATCATGTTCTGGGATTCTGAGGTAGCAGGGGTTGAGATAGACACAGGGGCCTGTGCAGAGACCTCCTCAGCAGGGCCTACCGCAGTCTTCGCGAACATGTTGATGGAGCTCTGTTTTTTCTCAGTCCTTTTTGTCATTGTGGTAGTGATGTGACTCCGGGGAGGAAGAGCCGATGGTGTCAGCAAAGTATAGCCCCCAGAGGGACCAGGCCTCTGCAGCAAGGGCTGGTAGGGTAGTCCAAAGTCAGGCACCCTGGGAAGAGGAGAAGCGGGGTCGGACCACAGTGAGGCGCACGGCGGGAGCAGGCCGATAACAGGGCGTCCTCTATCGAGCGTGGGTGGTCGGTATCAACGTATTAATCTGACCTTATCTCCGCCTCGAGACCACCAGGGGTGGCAGCCACCCCAGCCCCCATGTACCTTGCGGCCACCACGGGTCCAGCAGTCTAGTCCAGGCCAACAGGGGAGCGCAGCACCCGCCATCAGTTGGTGTGTCGCAGCTCTACCCCGGGTTCCGAGATCACGCTGGAGGGGGGAGGGGAGAGCCCAGCGAGGGGGTCGTGCAGGATGGAGGCCGATGTAGCAGTCAATGAGGGCCCGGGAAGGAGCCGCCCAGCCTGGGGGCAGGCCCGCGCACGAGCGGTTATAGTTCTAATATCTGCGCTGTTCAGCGTCGGCGCCGCATGGCCCAGGCAATCATGTGGTTCACTCCGGGTCGTCGACGCTGAGGTGTTCGATCGTCTCACAGGCTTCCGCAGGAGAGGCGGGGCGGCACAGTTCCAAGGGCTTGAGCCGACTGACCCTCCTCGGGCGTCGGATCTCGGCGCGCAGACACGCGGGTGATGGGGGATGGTCGCAGCAGTTCCCGATCCCAGGGTTACCAGCGCCGATTTTCTTCGGGATTTGGGCCAGTTGGTCCCTGGTCCCGCAGCTCACGAATCGTAGCAGTCTGATTCAAGTAGTAGATTGTAAATGCCTAAAATCAGGATAGCGTGATCTGCCGGCCGCAGAGCTCTCGCCTCAGGCGGCCATCTTGTTCGGCGCTCAACAGTGCCCCCCAAGAAAGACAGAGCTTTTGACCAGTGCCAGGTGCAAATAAATGAGCTGTAAGCCGTGATCAATAAGGTTAGGGACGAGAAGTCTAATCTTTGTCATGAGGCAGAATGACTTCATGGACAATGCAAGAATCTGGAAGAGCAAATATTTAGCCTAAAACATCAGGAAAGGCGACAATGCACTACATTCAATGGGGATGAGGTTAACCTCAACTCTGCCTGAGGGAACAGTGTACCAATAGCCATTCCTGTGGCCAGACCTGATTATAGCCCACTGGTGGGGTATGAATCACCTGCCAGTGGTTACAATCATTCCAGTTCACCAGAGAACAGAAATGATGCTCACCAAAATGCACCATGTAGCCCTATCAAAATCATGAAGTCAATCAAAACTTTGATTAAACCATTCAAAAAGGGATGAGATTGTTGCATAGAAGACCCGTTAGAAACAGTCCATGACATATTCAAAGTCCTCCAGATACCTAAGGAACAGTATAGTCAGTACTTTCACCTAATGCTTGATTCATCAGCTGTTAGTGTTATTCTGGGTCTCAATGAACAGGAAAACCTGTCATGGGCAGACTTTGAGAAAGAAGTTAGACATCAATTTTCACCTTACCAGTCGATACAAGATGGCAAAAAAGCAACGTATAAAATGACTGCAAAGCCGGATATGTCCAAGAGTTAAAAAGAGCATTTTCACGCCTTGATGTGTCCTTTAATCTTAATTCTGTGTAATTTAAGACTGCATACTTTTATGGTCGCCAAAAATAAATTGTATCCCAGTTAATTTGTGAATTTGACAGGGAAAAATCATTACAATGGATAATAGAACAGGGGACCAAACTATATGAAGTAATCTATTGTCAGAGAGAGGAAGGGTCCAATAATAAAGAGATAAAATTGAAGTCTAAAGAGTCCACCCCAGCAATAATGGAGATAAAATCTGCAAAAATGCCACTTGAATCAGCACAAACCCAGGCAAGAAACAACATGATACCTAATCAGAGGGGCATACCAGCACACAGGACACCACCCCAAACTCCTATGTTCCAATCTGTTAATATGAGCAATAGTGATTCTTACATAAGCCCCAGATATTTTGGCAATGCCCCCAGGGTGGGTTTTCGCCCCAATATGTCAGGAATGAATAACTAACAAAATCAAATGTACAATGGCACATACCAGACTCTTGGGGTCGCAGAGCAGATTTGACCCTAATACAATGGTGTATGGTCACCAGGAAATACTGAGGTATGTGGATAGATTAATTAATTGAAATGGAAATCAGCATAGGGGACAATTCCCATCAAATGAAAGACAAAATATGAATTAAGTCCCTCGCCATTATAACCAAACACCACCACCAGTTGACCATTGTCAAAGGATGGTCACGCCGCGTTCCCCACGTACTATAGTCCATGAGTTCATCAGTAACACAAATAGAAATCAATCTCCTGAGAGGTACCAGAATAGACCTAATCAGGGTGGTTTTAACCAATACTGGCCTAGGCCACAAAGAGAAGAATCCAGGGACATGGACAGGTTTCAATGCCTAAAGGCCCAAGTGAAAATGTTGTCTGAGCAGATAGGGAAGTTATGTGCAGTTCAAAAACAGCAGCCACGGGAAGGTGCAGAATGCCATAGGAGTGATCTTGTGCGTTCTGACAACAAGTGACTATTTAAAAGCCCTTCTACTGATATAAATACAGAAACTCATGAATCACCTTTGTATAACGGTCCTGAATTGCTTGCTGATTCAAAAATAAGAACACAAATGCATAAAAGTGAGACAGGGAATGCCAACACACACAAAAAGGGAGTGTGGTTCAATTTAGCATTGAATCAAACTATTGAAGTGTGTGAAGAGGAAGAACAAAAGGGGGAAAATGAACCGAGTGACAGATTTAAAAAGAGCACCCAATGTGAACATAAAACACCAGATGAAGAGGTAGGATTGGTAGTTAGAATATCCTCCCTTAATAGTCAGAATACTGTTGAGCTCCAGACAAAAAAAAACAGTAGCTCAAAAGGAGGGAGCAGCTCGGTCACCAGAGGAGTATTTTGAACCACAAATATTCCAAGAGACAGAAAGGACAGGCACCATGCAAAAAGCAGATAAGTGTCATGCGCCAGAAAATGACAGGCTGCCAAAAATGTTCAGTCAAAAAGCTGCAGCGTGAACACTGGTAGCCCAGGGCAGAGGGGCAGTCAGTGGCTACACTCCATATGGGTTCTGAGCCATAAAAATAGACAAAGAAATCCAAAACGAAGTGAGCAAAAAGGGGGGAAAAATATCATTTCACATGCCCATGTGTTTAGCAAGGAGTGAAAAGGGTCCAAGAAAGTTGAGTCTTGAAATCAGCAACAACTCACTATTTTTGTGTGTGCTAGAGGAAGTTGAAGATAGGTACTATGTATCACTGTGGAAGAAAAATGTAAGGCATGTGCAATGATTGACAAGGGAACAGGAACACCGACTTTACTATATTGAAAATCCCACATTCCATACAGGCCACCAGATCCTCTCTTGCCGCTGCTATTTGATTGTTTTCAGAGCACACTGTTCTCCACGCTGCCCCAGAAGGCATCCTGCCCCCTCATCTCTCACCACCTGGTAACCTCTGCAAGATTATCCCGAGCACCCTTGTTATGCTTTCAATAAAAACAATGCAGGCAGGAGACAAATAAAGAAAGAATGCGTAATGTTTGCTGCAATCTTCTGTAATGTGTAACATCAAACTGCTCATCTAGGTGGTAATCCCGCCTCCTAATGTGACCACAATCCCCCATGCCTAATGCTGTTGATTAAACATGAAAACGGGTCGTGGCAGAGACCGCGTTCCCCATGAACATAAACATAGGACATTACATCTCCCTTTCCACTTTTACGCACACATGCCCACACTACTCCATTTCTTCAATCCATCTTGTGGGCCTTTGGACAATTCTCTTAGACAGGCTCCAAGACACCAGAAAGTGACTTTCACTCTCACTCTCACTGTCATCAGTGTCCACGTCACCGTCCATGAAGTCAGAGCAGCTTTCTGATGAACTCACAATGCTGGCATGCTCCCCACCATCATGCACGTCCCTTCTTATCCTTTAGAAGAAGGAAGAATTTCTGGTGATGTTGCCACTCGGGCTCACAGCCGACACCATGGACCCTTTGATGTGAGTCACAGTTAGAGGTTCAGGGTTGAAAGCAGGCACCTCTTTTGACCCTTGCGGTTGGCCCACTAGAACTGACTCTTCATTTTTTCAATTCCAGCTGTCTGGCCCTTCTCTTATTGTCGACATAGTTCTTCATTTTTGCCTTGCTTGCCACATCTTTGCTTCGCGCTCTTGATTTTGCATAAGCAGTGGACACAGACCTCGGGTCCTGCGGAAGTATAGTTTTTATAATCCTTCCGAAAATCAGCTCTAAGGCACATACTTCTGTCAAGCCTTGTGGGGTGTTTCGATAGTCCCTTAGTAGATTACAGATGGCTTGCATGAATGACCCTTTTGTTGTGGAGCATATTTGAAGGGTGTGCTTCAGGTTGGCCATAAAACATTCAACAGTGCCATTAGCCTGAGGCGGTAAGGGTGTGACTCTTTGATGTTGAAAGCCAAGGTGTTCAGCAAACATTGCAAAGTCATGTCCACTGAAAGGTGGGCCATTGTCAGATTTTACTGTTGTTGGAATGTCATAGTCTGCAAATGTCTTATCAAGGGCTGGGATGATGCCGTGAGCCACTGTTGAATGAACCATATGTACTTCTGGAAACCGAGGCATTTCATCCATGATGACCAGTAAATGTTTTCTGTTTGCTAGAGACCCAAACAAGTCAAACGCTACATCAGCCCATACCTTCAGTGGCATGGGCTTCGTCTTCAGCGGTTCAGGGAATGTGCATGGTGCTACTGCCTTGCGTGTGATGCAGTTCTCTAGTGCCTTTTGTATTTTGATGTCCATTTGGGGAAACCAAAACTTGGTTCAGAGCTGTCTTTTGGTGGAGACACCCCTCGATGACCTATGTGTGGTAGATTGATTATTTTGTCCTGGAGTGCCTCAGCAATGATGATTCAATGTTCCTTCAGTAGCAGGCCTTGTGTACAGACAGTACCTGCTTCAGTAGATGGAATGCTTTTAAAACCTTTTGTTTACCTTCCTACAGGGTCTCTTCACCTTTGTGTGATTCATACCATCTCCCTGATGACATCATGTACTTGACCCACATCATCATTGAGTCTTGGTGCATGTTTTTGAGAATTTTAGGAATGCTTATTGACTTGGGCAGGGTATTGCTTACAATGTAGTTGATGTATTGATCTGCCTTGGCTGACTGTGTTTCCTCTTTTGCAGGCAGGTCATATCTGGATAGGAAGTCAGCTGGATTATTGTCTTTTCAAGGCTGGTGAATGATGTCAAAATGATATTCTTGTAGCCGGAGGCCCCAGCGTGCAACACGGGGGGGCATCTTTGCATTTGACTTTCCTGTAAATGGTTGTGAGTGCCTGATGGTCCGTGATGATGGTACATTTTCAGCCTTAGACAAATAAGTGATAGTGTTCATATGCCCAGACTACTGCTAGGCTTTCCTTTTCTGGTTGGGAATATGCACATTTCATGGCTGACACGATGCAGCTTGCATACGCCACTATCCGGCGGGGCGAGGAGGAGCCTGACTTAAATTGTGCCACAATAGCACCTAGACCCACAGGGCTCGCATCCACTGTTAGTTCTGTCTCCAGATCCGGGTCATAGTAGGCCATGCAAGATGCAGACGAAATACATGCTTTGATTTCATGACACGCTTCTTCACACTCTTATGACCATATAAACTCTTGCCCTTTTCCAGTTAGAAGGCGTAAAGGTGTGCTCACGGATGCAAAATCCTGGATATATCTGTTACGATAACTGGCCATGCCCAGAAAAGACCATACTGCCGACACTGATGTAGGTGTTGGTGTAGCGATGAGAGTTTGTACCTTGTCAGGGTCAGGTTGTAAGCACTCCTGTGAAACTATATGCCCGAAAAATGTTAGTGTTAACATGCTGAATTTGCATTTTGCTGCATTTAATGTTAAGCTGTCATTTTCAAGTGCCATGCACACTCAACGCAATTTGTCATCATGCGCCTCCTGTGTAGCCCCACAAATTAGGATGTCATCAATGTAGTTTAGAAATTGTGGTATGTGCTTTATCACTTGAGGTATTTCATTCTGGAAGATCTCAGCTGCAGAAGAAACCCCAAAGCTGAGACTTTTATATCGAAATAATCCTGGATGTGTGGAGAATTTGGTTATATATCGGGATTCAGGATGCAATTCAAGTTGGTGATACCCTTTCTTTAGATCTAATTTGGAAAAGACCTTTGCCTCATGTAGTAGATGCATCATGCCTCTCATTCTGGGGGAAAGATCTCTCTCTCGATGGCCACGTTTGGAGCCCTCATGTCCACACAACTGTGAATGCTTCTTCCATTTTCTTTCTTGGGAACTAGGACGATAGACGACACCCATGGTGTGGGTCCTGTCACGTGTTCAATAATGTCTTGACTGAGGAGCAACTGAAGTTCACCTTCTACCTGTTTTTGAATATTTAGAGGAATTCCACAATAATGTTGTGCAACGGGTTTAATGTCTGGGTTGATGTGCAGTTTTATCTGGTTTCTTTGAGCTTCCCCAGCCCTTTGAACAGTGCAGGAAACATTTTGACTATCATGTCTTTCGGATCCATAGTGTATGCCGTCATAATCTTGTAAATTGATTTGAAACTAAGAATAATGCCTCCAGGTATGTCACCTTTCACCACATATATGGTCAGTTTAGCTACTTTGTCTTTGTAGGAGCATGTGGATTTGAACAAGCCCTTGCATTCAAGTTGTGTCCCTGCTCCATAGGGGTAGATGTCAATATCAGTCGGTTGTAGTGTTTCCTTGTTGCTGAGCCCTCAATACCTGTCTTCATTGACCACATTGATGGTAGCTCCAGTGTCAATGAAAAATTCTCGGGCATTACCATTAACTTGCAGTAATAGTGTCAGGCTATATTCAGCAGCCGTTTTGTTTCCTATCGCATGGACGTACCCTCTTTTATAATCACTGCTTGATGATGAGGAGTCAGGAGCATTGCAGTATCTTGGCGCAGCCTCAATGTACATTATTTTTTGACGTGTCAGCCTTCTTATTGTATCTTCAGTCGTGGGCGCTCTGTGGTTGTCCTCCCTCCTGTCCCGCTGTTGCCTGGTTCTATGAGGGGACCCCCGATGCTTGCTCATTGTGTGTTTCCTCCTGTTGGTGGGGGATCTCCATCTTCTGGACTGAAACCCTTCGGCATTCCTGCTCAACTCCATTTGTTCTGCCGTCCGCTCGAGGTATTTTACATTTTTGCATACTGATTGGAAATAATTCTTGTCTCCACATCCATCGCAGGAATGACCAATTGCCAGAAATGTACCTACATGAGGAAAATTATAACCACAACAATAGCATTAGCGTTGTTATTTGTTGGTGGGGGCTTCTCTGACGACCACATTTGACAGACGGTTGCTGTGGATGGTGACTGTGTGATCTTGATGTTGCCCAAAGATTCTGCTTGCATCGAGAGTGCCATGTCAGCTCTAGCGAGCTGCAAGATTTCTTCTAGGGACCTGGTTTTTTTGCAACAGTTTTTTAATGAAATTCGTCCGACTCACGGTGAGCAATTACCTGTGACTTTAGAGCTTCATCTGTTGAATAGTGTTCAAAATTACAGGATTTTACATAATCCCATGACTAAATTGTCCAAAGTTTCACCCTTTTCTTGATTGGAAGTGTGAAAGATATGTCTTTTGGAATCAACGTTCCTGAACTGCGCAAAGTAGTTGTTCAATGAAACAATAATGCCTTGGATGGTATCTGTGGCGCTTTCAGGCATTTCAAATATGATGTCCCTTACTACTGGCCCTATTGAGTGCATTAATATCTCCCTTAGGCAACGTTCTTCACAAACCCGTGTAGCATCAATGTAGAGGTTGAGCTCCTTGAGCCATCTGTTCCATCATGGTGCTAGACTGCTGGTGTTGGATATATCAAAAGTCGGAACTGCCTGCATATGTAAAGGTTCATGGCTACCCTCCTCTCTGGGGGGCGGACTTTGGGAGGGGGTGATGTGGACTGAGCTGTGGTGCTGCTGACATGGTTTTAATGTAAGTTATTTGCAGCTCTCACCTTTGCCAATATGTGGTTGAGCCTTTTCAATCAGCATGCACGTGATGTGGTTGAGATGCGAAGAACAGACCTGGCAAACAGCCACGATGCTGGCATAGTGTATGAGCAGGCAGATCTCACCTGAAATGTCAGTTTTCAAGAATTGGCACGCTTCTAATGTGGCGACGTTCAGTATAGCAGGATCCGACAGGTCTTGCGGAGCTGGAGGCCACAGGCGGTCGGTGTCCCCCCCGCGTGGTATGTCGGTGAATTGGTCTAAATTCAGGTGCAGGGAGGAAGCTACCTGATTACTGCAACGCGGACTAGCTCTTTGCAGCGTGCTGTTCTGACGATCTGCCGGAAGGGGCGCTGTGTGTGTGTGCCCGGCGAGCATGCTTGCAGGAGACTGAGCAGGTCTTTTACTACAGCACGAGTGGGAACTAAGTCCTCATCGCCATTGTTATGCTTTCAATAAAACCAATGCAGGCAGGAGACAAAGACGGGACGCGTAATGATTGCTGCAATCTTCTTCAATGTGTAACATCAGACTGCTCATCTTGGCGGTATCCCTGCATCCTCACGTGACCACAGTCCGCTGTGCCTAAGGCTGTTGATTAAAAATGAAAAGGGGATGAGGCAGATACCTTGTTCCCCATGAACATAAACATAGGACGTTACAACCCCCACCCACTAGCTCCCATTTATCTTCACTTCTGGTCATTTGCCAGCCCACCATTTCTGCAGCCATTGAGATAAAAAAGGAACACCTTTTCTACTTGAGTGGCAGCCATCTTTGTAGTTTTTAAGGATTTAAGGAAATTTGGTGTGCCAATACAAATTTCCTTTAATAAAAGCCACTAGGACCCAGTCTCACAAGCCTGTGGATCTGATAGCTATATATCACTTGGAGGGTCCGTTGCCAACCTGCATTGACTTGCTGCCCTGTTAATGTCCTCACTTTGGCCCACCTCTAAATTAAACTCTAGTTCAATTACTTTCCAGTAAAGCCCTCTCCTTGATGAATATTGTTCAAGTGGTTTCGTTTCCAGGGCGTTGGGCCCAGGAGAAATATGTTTAAAATGACAGCTTTCCCACTTGATCTCATATTGTCATCCTTGGAAAATTGCAATATCGCCCCATGACTTGGTACCCATATATTTCAAAACTCGAAGCATTTGGAAGCAGTATATATGCCTTGGTGAAGCTCACTACAAGCTGGGCATATTGCAATGCTAACTAAAGAAGTGTCAACTTGTCACGTGAAGGTGAATTTATAAAAATGCCAGCAGTAGTGGAAGTGATATTACACTCCAAATGACATTGCAGGAATTGACATCACATGACCTGTGTCTCTGATGGCATCTCAGTAAGTGATGCTATATGGCCTTTGGCCCTGGTGACATCAAAGGAAGTGGCATAAAAAAAGGATTTTCAAAGTACCGTAAGTGTATGATTAATAAAGTAACAAATGGTACTAATGCAGCACATTATTAATAGAGTTTTCAATCATATATTAACCGAGGTGCTATCTTGATCAGGAATACTGCCTTCTTATGCCCATAAAGCTTCATGTGTCCAGCTACTATAACTTTATATGTGTTCAAGCCTTGCATGCCTGGTGTTATCATAATAAGCCAAATACCGCCTCACATGCCAGACACTGCTATAATATGCTAAACACAGCCTCAAATCCCCAAGTAGTACCATAATATACCAGGTTAAGCCTCATATGCCATGCATAGTCATCATATGCAAGATAAATCCTCACAAGTCTAAGTGTTGTGATATTTTTCCAAGTGCAGCTCATTCGCTCAAGTGCTGTAATCCTATGCCAGGTAAAGATTTATATGGTTGGTACATGATTAGAGATTTCTTTTATAGTGCAAACTGATTTGAATCACTTTTATGTGATATCAATTGGAGAACTTAAAAGAAAATTAAGCCAAGTGAGGTGAAATGATTTGCTCAAAAAAACACATGTTGGTGAAATGTAGGAGCAAACATATGTGCCCATGTGGCCTGTATCACTGTCTTCAATGTACCCTGCAGACCACATCTCCCATCATTTTATCTTTAGTTTTAAACCAACATTTTAAGATTCCTGAATTGTGTTCTCCCTGGTTTGTGTTTAATAAAGCAGATATGTGGGACACCAAACCATTTTCTAAGACAGTAAAAAATATAAAAGAAATCGTTGTCAAAATCTGTGGGGTAAAACAAGTGGTTTTATTGTTCTGGGATGAAGGGTGATGACAGTTATTAATGGCAAGCAATTAATTCACACAGCTTCCTACATCCTCTGGTGCATACTTCATAAAATTAGAGGATTTCCTAGTGACAAAAACGTAGATACAAGTACATAGAGATAAGAGCTGTTCACATTTGAAATGAAGTGTCATAAGACATAAAGGACCTGCTTCATAGAATTATTTGCACGCTGAAAAGTGACTTTGTGCACTTTTCAACGTGCAAAATTCTGTTCAGCGATTCATGGAAAAGATTTTGCGTGCATTACCGTGGCTTTGAGTGGGTCTGTCACGTCTTTGCATGCAGTCGAGCACTGCGCGCGACACTCCACGCAAAGTGTGGGATGGCCTACACAACTAAATAAAGGAGGGGGGCGTGGCTACGAGGGCCATGTAGGAGGACGCGATCTGGAGGAGCTCCCGAGATCCCAATGATCCTGGCAAAATAGTGCATAACAACGTGCCTATGACTGCTGAAAACACACATGCCGGTGTGTGAACGGTCTGACTGCGCTTGGTGAACTTTTGGAAGGCGTGGGAGAAACAGTGGTGGAGTTTTGTGTGGAAAAGATAAGGAGCACTGGAGACAGAAGACGAAACAAAATGCCTGATCAATGACCGGAACAAAGGAAGGAGCAGACTGCACGGTGGTCGGGTGATAGGAGCGGACTGTGTGCGCATTTGTAACTTGTGCGGAATGCAGGTCCCCTGGGTCATGTCTAATAGAACAGTGAGACCGAAGGCGAAGCAGCCCACGTTGGACGACTTCGCCAAGACGCCCCCTGGTCCGGAAAGTTCCAAGAGCAAGGATAAGTCGCCTGCAGGCGGCATGCCTGTGACGGGTACTAACCAAGAGGTCCTGGCTGCGATTGCGGACTTAAGGCGGCCTGGGAGGCTAAGCTTGAACTGGCCGTAACTGAGCTGAAAACGGCATTGGACCTTAAGGTCGGTGAGGTGCAGGAGGAGGTGAATTTACTCCGGCAGGACGTCAGGTCCCTGGCGGAGCGCACTGAGACCCTCGAGAAAGAGGTGAGCCTGAGCACCGCAGATTGTGCCTCCAATAAGGCCGAATTGCATGCCCTGGTGCAGAGAGTGGGCAACTTGGAGAACAGGGCGGAGGAGGCGAAGGACGCGCCCGACGGAATAACATTCGCATCGTGGGCCTGCCAGAAGGATCGGAGGGCCACGATCCCACGGAGTTCATCGAATCTATGCTGTTGCAGGAGATACCCGGAGGAACCTTATCTCAAGGATTCGCGGTGGAACGTGCGCATAGAGCTCTAACAAGGAGGCCACCACCGGGAAACCCACCTAGGCCAGTAATTGCCAAAATCCTTAATTACTGGGACCGGGAGAGGATACTAGAACACTTCCGCAAGGAAGGAACGATTACACGAGGAGCGGCAAACATAACGGCCTACCCGGACTATACCCTGACTGTGCAGCGTAGCCGTATGAACTTTGGGACGGTAAAGCGGAGATTGAGAGAGGCGGGATATAAATACATGTTGCTGTACCCGGCGAAATTGAAAGTTTTTCACAAACACAAGACTTTGTTTTTTGAGACTCCGGAGGACGCCATGGGATGGCTCGACGCACAGGGATGTCCCCAGGAGCCTGACGTTCGGACGGGAAGAGGAGATGGAGGAGATAAGTAGTGCACGAGGAGGGCGCTACAAGATGGCGCGGAATAGGTCTCTGGGACTTGATTATAGTCATTTGAGCAGCCTTAGGCAGAGAAGGTCAGACTGTTGCACAATATATTATGAGCACTGTGACTATTGTTGTATTTAGGGGAGCCTTGCAGAGTTGATCTCTTTACCCCACTTAGTAACCTTAGTTAAGTGGCCATTAGGGCAACTTCACCCTACTGAGCTCTGGGCATTGGTTGGTGCTTGCAGGGCTAGATGTGGGGGTGCCTGAGTTCCATGGATGGAGCTGGGCAGCAGTTGGGGAGTGTGGTGTTGGGGAAGGGATGGATAGAGGGTGGGGAGGGAAGTGGGGAGTTTGGGGTCAACATGGTAATGGGGAGTTCGAGTTTGTACATGAGGCTACAAGAAAAAGCCAGAGGCTGTATCTGTATCATGTGGGCAGTTGGGATTTGCTGCACAGAAGGGGGGAGGATACGTATGAGCTATGGGGGATCTTAAGATCGTAACGTGGAATGTCAGGGGACTCAATGTCAGGGGACTTTATGTGTAATAAAGTTTGCTGTGGCAATTTTTCCTCCCACTCATCCTACTGGTCTTTGCCTATCCTTTGGGTGGATGGGGGTGGGTTGCTGGGGGAGGAGGGTAGTTTGGCAGGAGTGAGAGACGAATGCAGTATGAAAACGGGGGGGGGGCATTGGGAGCAACAAAGGCTGCCACCGTGCCGCCCCACTGAGGGTGTCGGCGCTACGACGGGCTCCCGCGCCCTACAAAGGAGAGCCCCTCGGCGGGGGCCCCCCTTAGTGCCGACTGCCTCATGAGGCATGGTGGCTCGAGGAGTCATGGGGGAGGGGGGTGAGCCACGCATCGTACCCCCTGGAGGGGGTGGAGGGGCAGGTGACGTCATCACCTCGCGCGCCCATTGGGCTTAAATACCCTGGGAAAGGTCGCAGGGTCTCTCTTTGCCGGCTCTCGCCTACGTTGCCCTCCCTCTTTTCAAGGTTGTACTGATGTGTGATGTTTTCTCTTGCAGACAAGCCCAGCAGATGTTACCTGGTGTTCCCGTTAGAAAGTACTGGCGGATACCACAAGGGGAACTGCACACACCGGTCAAGTGGCACAGCGAGTAGAGCGCTCGCTTTGACATCAGTGCAGAGCCTGCGAACGCAGGTTCGAATCCCGGCAGCGCCAAACTCAGCGTTTCATCCTTCCGAGGTCGATAAATGAGCACCACACACCGTGGGTAATAATAAGCAGCGCTCAGATACCTGAGGGTTCGTAGCGCTATATAAAAAAAAAATAAAAAAAAAAAAAAATAAATAGTTGCTTAAAGAGGAACAAGGTCATGATGTATTTGAAAAGACAGAAGATTGATATTGCACTGTTGCAGGAGACGCATCTGACTCGGGAAAAGTTGGAAGTGGTGGGGAAGAAATGGAGAGGTATTGTAGTGGGTTCTCCGTATTCTGCCTACGCTAGGGGAGTGTTGGTCTGGGAGGCACCGCACGTTCCGCTCCAACTTACACAAGAGGTGGTGGATACAGAGGGGAGGATGGTCATATTGAAGGCACTGGTGGAGAATAAAGAGGTGTGCATTGTAAATACGTATGCCCCTAATCAAAATACGGCGGCATATTTTAGGACTCTGTGTACCAACCTGGGTACGTGTGTGGGTGGGGTGGTTATTTGGGGAGGGGATTTTAACTGTGTGCTGAACCCCAGGGTAGACAGATCTGATGATAAGATTGATAGGCCCACCCCAGCGGCCAGGGCATTGCAGACACTGCTCGACGACTTCGGGCTGGCAGATGTTTGGAGGCTGAAACATCCTAATGAGGAACAGTATTCGCATTACTCAGCCCCGCAACAACTGCATACGAGGCTTGATTATTTTTTTGCCACGCCAGATGTGGTAGTAGAGACCACCCAAATAGAATACAAAGTGAGGGTTCTGTCGGACCACTCGTCTCTGGTCCTGGGATGGCAGTACTGCCGCCCCAGAGTGCGGATACCGACGTGGCGCCTCCGGGCTGAGGCGCTCAAGGATCCGGTCTTCAGAGAGGATATCAGGGACGAGATCATACATTATTTCGAAGAGAACGCTGGCAGAGTGGATTCGGCGGGCACGCTCTGGGAAGCCTTTAAGGTGGTATTGCGGGGTGCTGCCATTGCTAAATCAAAGGGCCTGCAGGGTGGGGTCCTAACAGAGTTAGGAGAAGCTGAGGATGAACTGGAACGGGAACTCAATAGGGGAGGGGGGGATGCGGAGCCAGTACTTAAACTACAGCAGCGGTGTGCAGAACTTTGGGAAAGGCTCTGCAACCTTAACTATAAGAAGTATGTTGAGAGGCAGCATGCAGGTGGGGATAAAACGGGCTGTCTCTTGGCTATGCTATACAAGAGTGAAACCCCTAGGCCCCCGATTAAGATGATAACCAGAGAGGAAGGAGAGGTAGCGAACACCCAAGAAGGAGTCAATGAGGCATTCTTAGATTATTACAGGGCACTATATGAGGACAAAGGGGGGGGCAGCCGAGAGGAGATAAGGGAAACTTTAAGAGATATGGGATTACCTTAGATTAGTGCCGTAGAAAGGGAGGAGCTGGATGCACTGATTACTTTAGAGGAATTGGAGGAGGTGGTGAGGCAGCTGCCCACCAGTAAGACCCCGGGTGCGGACGGACTTCCTAGTGAATTTTCTAAAGCATATAGAGAGGAGGTACTCCCCCCCCCCCCCCCATGCTGGAAATGCTTAATGAATCGTTTGAGGTGGGACGGTTGCCGGAATCGCTTAGAGAAGCGATAATAATACCGCTCCCTAAGCCCAACAAACCAGGGCATAGCTGCGGCTCCTATAGGCCCTTGTCAATGCTGAACCAGGATGGCAAGATATTGATGGCGGTCCTGGCTAATAGATTGCGGAGAGTTATTAGTAAATTGATACATCCGGACCAAACAGGTTATGTCCCCAACAGGAATATAACCCACAACCATAGGCGACTCCACCTGGTGATTGAATGGGGGAGCAAGAGCGAGGGTGAAATGGCGGTTGTGTCCTTAGATGCAGTCAAAGCTTTCAACTCAGTCAGGTGGTCATGGTTGCTGGAGGCCCTGAGGGAATACGGGATGGGGCCGGGCTATGTTAGGTGGGCGAAGTTGCTGTACAATGAGCCGCTAGCTAGGGTATGTACAGGAGCGGTGATATCCGATAGGTGGCAACTTAGCAGAGGCACCAGACAAGGGTGCCCCTGGTCCCCGATGTTATATATTCTGGCCCTGGAGCCCCTGGCAGTGTACCTTCGGCAACAATATGACATGATAGGCATTGAGGTAGGGGGAGAGAAACACCTAATATCCCTGTATGCTGACGATTTGCTATTAAATTTGAAATATCCGGAAGAAAATCTTCAATATATTCTGGAGGTAATGGAAAGGTATGCAGAACTGTCTGGCGTAGCGGTGAACCCCCAAAAATCGAGCATATTCCCATTGGGTAGCTACAGAGGAACCCTTCCGGAGCGGTTGCCAGTGTTGCCGATGCTATGGGCGGTTGGTTCCTTGCGCTACCTCGGAATAGATGTGTATCACACGGTAGAGGAGGAACATTTGCATAACACCGAGGTGGCTGTGGGAAAAATCCATATAAGCATGAAGTTTTGGGAGAAGTTGCCGTTGGCCATGATGGGACGGGGGGTGATGCTCAAAATGGTGGTCCTGCCTAGACTCTTACATTTTTTCAGCAATATTCCGTATATGATACCTAAGAAGTTTTTTGCCAAGCTGAATAGTGTGTGCAGAGACTTCCTATGGCATGGCACCCGGAATAGAGTGGCGCTATGGAAGTTGCAGAATTTCTATGAAAGGGGGGGTATTAAGCTGCCTAATTTTGAGGCCTATTATGTAGCTGGTCAGTTGCAATATGTGGTCAAATGGCTCTCTGATGAGGTAACTCCCGAATTTAGGCTGTTTGGACAGGACTGCACTCCGTTCTACCTGAAGGAAATTATTTGGTTGCCTAGGTCAGAAATGAAGGAGCGCCCGGGAATGATGTTGCTGGGGTGGAAGATGTGGCGTAGAGTATGTCGAATGATGGAGGACCCGTACCCGTGTTCCCCGCAGGTGCCGCTGGTTGCTTTGGCAGGGGAAGACAAACAACTAAGGATGATAATCAGGACCTACTGGGAGTCGGTCGGGCTGGTTACATTGGGGGATGTCTGGCAAGAGGCGGCCATTAGGGATTTTGAAGGACTAGGGGAAGAGGCGGGCTTGCATAGAGGCCAGTATGTCACATACCTAAGGCTGGTGCAGAATATTCGTAAAATCTGGCCTGAGACTGTATTGGAGGAGGAACCAGACGCCACTATTGGGACAATATACGACATATCAGAAGGGGGGCATGAGATCTCTAGATTGTATGAGATGGTGATGACCCGGGTTGGGAAGCAATTTACGCATTTGAGGTTGGATTGGGAAACAGAGGTGGGAGCACAGATGCAAGATGGGATGTGCGAGCGTGCTATGGGATACCACAAGAAGGTATCAAGAAATGCTAGATTACAACAAATACAGTTGTATATAACGCACAGAGCTTACATGACCCCGATGAGAATATCGAAGTTTGTAAATGCGGGACGACAAGCGTGCCCAAAATGCGATAAGGAAAATGCTGATATGACACACATGTTTTGGTCTTGCCCAGTGATTGAGAGTTTCTGGGGAGAAGTGGCGCAAAGACTAGCGGACAAAGGGGTCACGCTCATTATAGATACGGCCTGTTGGGAGGGTTTCCCAGACCACGGAAACTTAAACACGTTGGGAAATTGAAGGACTTGGCATATGTGCTCGCAAAATGAAGGATTGCCATGGGATGGAAGCAGTGCCATAAGCCACGGGTGGAGGTATGGTGGCGGGAATTGCAGAAATGGGCGGAGGCTGAAACGGTGGTATGGCAGGAGGCATGTAGCATGTGTGGGGAAGAAGAAGTGAGTACCCTGCTGGCATGGAGAGTATTAATAGCAGGACTGTTTGGAACAGTAACGGATTCTGCAGTCTCAGAAGGAGGTGATACCCTGTCACACGCAGCAGATACGGAATGAGAAGGACAAAAAAGCTCTTGAGGGTGGAGGGATTGGGGGAGCAGTGGTCTTGACTAATTGATGTTCATGTGATTGTTGCAAAAAGCTCTGCCAGTTTGGTAGTTTGGTTTGTATTGTTTGTTTGTTTTAAAAAATAATAAAAACCGTTTAAAAAAAAAAAAACTAAATAAAGGAGGATGGACATGCACATTCCCCATTCCCCTGGAAAAATGAGGAAGATCAAGGAACAACATGGGCGTGTTGAGGGACGGGCCACACAAAGATACCACACGCCCATCCAAGCCCAAACCGAATTCAAGGATTTCACCACACTACTGCATGTCGGGCAAGGTCACACGCAAACCTTGTGATCTCATCGCCACATGATAGTAGATGCAAAGTACAACGCGCAAAGGAACCAATGCGTATGAAGCACGAAATGCACACCATTCCAACGTTGGTCAGCCAGGATGAATGCAGGTACACTGGGAGCCATCGTACATGGACACAGAAGGAAGAGGAGGAGGATGCGGAGACCCCAGATTTTCACAACACGCACCATGGCACAAGTTGGGCCATTAATTGCAGGCATCCAAGTTCTGTACATCCACTATCAGGTGTCACGTGTGCCTTTGGATCACCCATGGATGCAGGGGAGATAAAGATACACTAAGTGAGGAGGTGAAGGTCTGCGGAGTGGAAGTACAAGTGTGGGAGCTGATCTAAAGTATGACAGAGGCCTGGAGGGAGACAGGACACAGAGTGAGCAATGTTTAACTGCAGAGTGTAAAGAGAGAGGGGAATTGTGGAGCAAGGAGAAGTCTGGCTGGTGGGGAGATGAGGAGAGATATGATGGCTGTTACAGTGGCTGAGGGCAGAGAGAAGGGGGTGAAGAGAGGAAGACAAAGACAGAAAAATGGAAAAAATGGCAGCATAGACTGCTAGCCTGTTATGTTATGTGATGTTAAAGATTATTATACTGTGCACTGTTAGCACCTATGTGGTTTCTTGGTGCCTGGAAGGCACATTGATGGAAAAATAGCACATGTTGGTGCCGAAGAAGGACAATAGAGGGTGAGTGAGAAGGGCAGACTGGGAAACAAAGACCACCCGTGGAAGGGCAATCTTCAGCTCCTCATCACAAAAACTATTTGTTCAACACATCATGCATCATGGCATGTAAACCAGAAAGAGACCATGTTCGCAACATCTATGCAAATAAGTCTGTTCAACCACAACTCCAGAGTCTGTACCACCCACCAGCCCTCCCTGGTGGATACCACAGTTCATGGACGTGACATTCATCTCTAGCTGTTGCCTCACCCTCCAACATACCACACACCCTGGACGAGACATTACCAGGAAGGGGGTGGGGATCATAGGGTGCACTGTCAAAGCCTGGCGCTGGGGACAATGTACCACATGCATGTGCCCACAATGTACACACACATAACATGCAGTCACTCACAATGCTGGATTAGAACAACAAGTAATGGAAACAAAGTAATGCAATACATTCGGGAAGAGAGAACACACAGAAAACAGCACTGAACAACAGGTGACTTGAATGGGGAACACAGGTAAAGGCTGTTAGGGGCCCTCATGTGCAAACCAGTACAAACCTAGATGCACCAAGCGTACCAATCCTGTCCTGTGGAGTGCATGGGCATATGGCCAGATCTGTGTTTCCAGAAGCAAGGTCATGAAGGGGAGCAGCTGATGTCTTCAAATCTGTGAATGGACGTGTGTGTAAGATGTGTAGTTTTAGCAAGGCAGGTCATGTTAGCAGAAAAGAGCGTGGAGGGTGCTCTGGCACAGGCCAAAGAGTAGTGTGGATAGGGTGCACACCTGCAGGACCCTGTGGGACACATGGGGCAGAGGGAGGAGAAGGATGGTAGTAAAAAGACACCATAATGACAAGAGGTGAACAATAATAATGCAGAGTCCAGATGTACAGAGAATTGAGGTTGTGTATGAGGATGCTGTTGTAGAATGTGTCAAATACTGTCAATGGCTGAATTGTGATAGGTGCTGCACATTCCCATGAGTCGGCTGCCCTTTGAGGAAGTGCAACCACAAAACGAATGCACACACATGGATGTTCAAGGGGACATACACACACATGAATGTGGACAAACACACACCTTCACTGACATTCACTGTGAAATAATGATCTCACCCGCTGAAAATGAAATGTGTGAGAATGCATGAAAAGATTGCTGTGCATACTAAAATAGACATTTACATGATTGACAGTGCTGAACCTTACCTGCTGATCTAGCTGCCCTGATGTGATTCCCTTACCGCCTCCTCCAGAAACTGTTCCTCCATATTTGTGAATGGAGGGCCAGTGCCCGGCAGTCGGCATGGGGACTAGGGAGGTGAAAAACTGATTGTCACCTGCACATGTGATGCTGTTGCAATCAAGTCAACCATGGCAGTTGTACCACTGTGCATAGCTGCATGGCCAGTACTTCACTCATTAATCTCTTCAGAGGACAACAACACATCTCTCAAAGTAGGGAAAAAAGAAAAATAGTCCATCCCGGACAGGGGGAAAAAAAGTATATGCGTCCATCCTGGACTGGTATAATAAAAATCAGAACAATGTGTCCATCATGAACAGGGGAGGGGCGAGGGGGTGGGAGGAATTCAGACCACTCCAGCTAGGATCAAAACTTCCATCTTGGACTAGGGGGAAATAAATATCCGCCCTGGAGGAGGGAGAGAGCGTGTCCATGTCCACTCATTGAGAGAACCCAAAGAATCAACACCAATAAAAAAATAAATACATCCCTCCATGGGCTCATGGGCATCACAGCAGAGGTGGTTTAGGTGGAGTGGGTGTTTGGGGACTGTCATCCTGCAGTGGATCATCAGGTGGTGGCGGGGATGGCAGTGCATCCTACCCATGCAGTGCCAAAGCCTGGTCTTCATTGGCTAGGGAGAAACAATATTGCAGAACATTTAGTAAAAAAATAAATGAGGCAAACACCAATGGGGAAAACAAAGTGCTATCTACCCTTATAGGAAGAACACCCTGACCCTAACGGGGGTGCCTGGCCCTAGGTGGCGTATGATGTAATGCCTATCTAATAGGGATAGATAGAGAGGAAGCTGTCCCTCATCTCACCAGTTGTATGAGAAAACCAAAGTTCATAGACATTTGAATAGTCATAAAAGAGCAACCCAATAGAAAACACAATTTATAGGCTGCTGTAAGCAACAAGACTGGCTGTTAGATCTTGTCAGAACAGCTGATTAGCTTGCATGGACTTCATGTAGATGTGGGATTTCCATCAATTTTTTATTCACCATAGGGCGTCTAATTTGCCACATGCAGAAGTTGTGTTTTAATATATAAAAATGTACCCATCTGACTGGGACACCTTAAAAAGCTCACGTAATGTGAGTTGTGCGCTAATATCTCAATACTTGTGTATCCCCCCTGGTTAATGGGGATATCTAAATGGTCATGGGAGCCCCCATGGCCAGAAAGGTCGACCAGTTTCGATGGTAAAGGTGATTCGAACCATCTTCTTCAGGACCACCAGTTATCTTCTGTGAAAGATCAGTCTTCCAGCATTGCCCTAAATTGAGGCAATATGGACGAGCTGCTCCGTCTCCTGTGCGGGAGACAAAACAAATGAGAGAGAACGGGGTATAAGGCAGCCCGTTTCTCAATCTAAAGAAGGCAGATTTCTAGTAAGAAACACATTTTTCAAGAGTGTGAAATCAATCATAGATGCGTATGGCATTAGAAATATGCATTGCCACTAGTTACGTGGCGGTGCCCTAGTGCTGACACCCCGGGAACAGGGAAAAGGGGAGGGCAACGGGTGATGTTCCAATCCGTACATGTCTAAGGGCAAAGGCATGTGGAAATGGCTGTCTTGCATGCATCGCAAACAACTGTTTAGCATGCTTGCCATGTTATGATTAAAAGTCCACCTAATGTATGACCATAGCGCGCGGCGTGCGGCCTAGGAAATCTGAGCACTAATCAGTGTGCAGCTTCTTGAGTCTGGTTTTGTTCTCCTATACAAGTGAACAACACAAATGACAGAAAATGAAAAAACCGTCCTCATGGAAAGGGATGTCAACAAGCAGCATGGTATTGCGTTTGCTCTCGTAAATGCCAATGTGGCACAGGTTGCTGAAAAGTGCTGAGCTTACCTCGAGAAAGATTTTCTTATTAGCCCCTATAGCAGCTGTTCTCCCAAAGAACCGTTTGTGTTATGATATGGTACTGTTTACTTAACGGTTAGGGAATTTAGCTACCTTTTCCTGCATTGTCTTTGAACTTACCCTGTTGTCCTTTCTTCATTGGCTAGGGCCAGCCCTGACACAGATGCATGAAGTGAAATCCCAAAGGTACTGATGTCATGATGCGTTTCTTCCCTAATTGCCACAGAGTTTGCATGTGCACTTACTCGTGATGCATGAATTTGCTGGGACAGTGTCTTCCTCAAGGCATCCATCTCTTTGTGGAGCTGGGTCCTTGTGGCTGAGAGTTCATCATGCAAGCTCTCTGTCTCACACCGATTAGAGTCTCAAGATGCCAACATCTCCTGCCTCAGGGCTTTTCTATGTGCCTTAGAATCTGCTTGCAGGGAATTTAGATCAGCCCGTCGGCCGCCACTCCCAGTCTCTGGGAGAGCCTTGAGGACCGCATCTCAGCATGCAGTTTCTTCTCCAGGCTGGATAAGAGTCGCTGCTGTAGTGCATCCCGGGCCGCAGGTGTGGACATGTTCTCAGCCAGGAAATCCACACCCTCAGTAATGTGATGTAACATATTGCCATGATGGATAGTGGAACACAACATATGCTTCTCCCACAATGTCTCTCCAGCATGCATATGTTCACTTCGTGTGTGGTGCCGATGGTGGTGTGATGCAAGGGACCAGGACCGTTGCTGCGGGACACCAGTTGTTGGCTGCAGGTCTGCAACCCTCTGTTGGAATATCAACCCCAGAATCTAACTCCAGCTCATGAGGAGGGCGATCTTGCAGTCATAACCACCGCAGACGAGGGGCTTATCACTGACTGGCCTTGTGAAGCCTGGTGCAGTGCAACAGACTCAGCAGCCCCGTCTGATTTGCCCATTGGGGCACCCACCTTCTCCCTCAGTGCGTCATCCACACCTGGTTCTGAATCCGAATCTGCATTCAGAAGAGTCCAAAGAAGCAGGAGCATGACTGATGATCTCCTGTAGCACATGTGGATTTTCATGACGTACAGGGCCAGGGCCTCCACTCGTGGACTGACATACAGTCTCCTCCTCTTCCTCCTCCTCTGCATCCACTGAATCATCACCTGCACATGGATAGACAAGGACATGTGCATTAAAGTGCATACAGGCTCAAAATGGTTGTACACCCATACATCAGACATAGTGACTTGTCACACTGTGAGTTGTAAGCCACAGATGTATGGCATTTGCTGACATGCGCACCCACCCTACCCCCAGCCCCGGGTCTTGTCCATGCCGTTAGTATAGATATAGCCATACAAATGTGGCCTACTCATGACTGATAGGCCAAGCAACAAGGATTTGATTTCACAACCCAGGGACAAGTACTGCACATGGGGCATTGTAATGCTGAAGGCCAGCACATGCCATCAGTTAGCTGGCTAAATCCACATATACTACCAAGAACTAAATATGACAGACATTACGTGATTCCAACTATTTACATGATTACCAGTCATGTCAATTACCACTTGTATACTGTTCATTCATATAACTTCATTGCTACATATGTTGCATGCCTGTGAAGGCAAACTGAGATGTTCTTGCCAAAGTGCTCCAGTGGATGCATTGGGACATGGCCTACATGCATTCCGTCACTATCGACATCCTCTCCATCCTCCCAACATGCTACCCACTGTCAGTTGTCTCCCAAATGTGACTTTGCAGCTTTATTTGGACAGCAGTGTCCATTGTGTCATAGTGCATCCGATAGTACATTTACAATCAATGGCGTGATATGTGTGCAGCAATGATTAGTGTGCTGGCCAAATCATAAACCTCTCAGTCAAGGCCTCCCTGTGCTGGGATAAAATGTGACTACACATATGACTGTTACTGTCTGATGTGTCACATCAATGATGATCCCAGGTCTACCTGCACCCTGCTTGTGAATTCACGTGGGCATGAGTCCCTTGCTGTATGCCTAGCACAATTCATGTATATGCAGTGTCAATTCTCATTGTGTGTGATGACAGCACCCTTTCATGGCATTTTCATGTGAAGTGTTAAGCACTGACTGTCCATGAGTCAGTGACTGACAGTCATTGACCGTCGCTTTGAATGACACTGCCATGTAACAGGCACTGTAATCTCACAAAATGTGAAGTGACACTTCACATTGTGTGTGTTGGCTGTGCACCATATTCGCTGAGGCTCTGTGTGACCACACAACTTGATAGTCGCTTGAGCCAGCTCTGTGTCACTTGTACATACAATAGTGCACTGGGAACGTTGACATATGCATCTACTACGAGTGTGCCATACTGCACCCACACTCAATCAAATGAATCAATCAAAGAATTCACCTCAAATGTAATACTCCATTGTACCAAACCCACTTACCGCACTGCCACAACATGGTATTCACAGGCTGCAGGCCAGCACTAAGTAGGGTCGCTAATGCCAGCACTGTCAGTCAAAGCATGGTCCTGCTCTTTTGTGCACGATTCACCCATGAGGCATGCATAATGGTAAGGAGGCAGCGTCTGTGTAAATGTGGACCCATACGACATATCAAGAGACACTTTTATCACTGATACTGCTAAAGCATGAGCCTAGAAAGCCTAGAAACACTTGTGTACAAGCGCGTTATAAATGCCACATCTTATAATATCATATCAAAGGTAATTCATTCATGGTCTGGGAATTGTACATAGGTGCAACAATCATTCTCTACATTCATGCCTCCTGTATGGATGATTTTGGTGGGGTATCAGTTCCTGTCTATGAGCATCATCCAACAAAGATGTGTCTGTATTGCTGACCGGGCATGCTCAGACCGAGAACTAGAACCTCCTCATCTTCTAATCTCATGATACAAGGAGCAACAGAGTCCTCGTACAAAGTCTGAGTGGGCAATGTTGCTGCCATGTCAATCCATTTCAAACATACTCCACATGTCTGGACAAGTATGTATGTCTCGAGGACACAGGGCAACGTTCGGGTGTGTGTCATCAACAGTCATGCGAGCAACAAGGCATGTGTCTGTCATATATATCGACTGATAACCAGATCCGGGCATTTCAAATTTGAACTGTATAATCATACTTGCAATTCGAACATGCATGTACATGACATGCAATGCAGACAAGCAAACTCATTGGTGTTATTCATCGCTGCAAATGTTTGCATGGCTGTCTACAGACATTTCAATAGGAGAGTACTAGATTGCTCACCATGGAATGATGACCCATCATCAGCTGATTTCACTTATGTTTTGTCTAGTGACGCCCCTTGCAAAATACAAGTTAAGTTGTTTCTACATAACACCTGCTACACAGAGCAGTGGTCTGTGGGCACTGTAAGGAAGGCATGGTATAAAGATAAGACAGACACAAGTGATCACAGTTCAAGGGTGTTTATTAAACTGTAAAATGGGTGAGATAAATGCCTAATCTAAACCTAAATCTGAGATGGGACCAAGCTACGACCATCAAATAATAATAATACTGTCCAAGTGGAATCTACGCAAACAAAAGGGCCTATACTAAGAAACCTATTGCTCTGTTACGTAAGAGTGTGGGACAATGTTCACAAGAAAAGAAAGTAGTGTTCACATAACGTTAAGTCAGGATGTTATGGCCGGGGTCTCCCTTCCACACATTTTAAGCATGGAAAAAGGTGGGATTCTCGAGCACAGCACACTCCTGGGCATCTCCAGCACAAGCTTACAGTTCCTTTTCTCTATATCAGGGCCTTCTGTGCCCAAGTCTTTTCTCATGCAAATTCTTTTGCTTCAGAGGGCTTGATATGCCAAAACCAACAAAACGACCAGCTCCTTCTGGGAACCTTCACGTCCGGTGATTACTCTTCACCCTAGGATCCCCCAAGGCGGGCTCTGATCCTACTCTCAGTAGTGAGTCTCCCTCCGTCGGGCTCAGACCAACCAGAGCACTTGCCAATCCAAACAGAGACTTCCAAAGGGCGATCTTGTGTCTCTGGGTCACTCTGTTTGCTCACGGCAGGCGCAGTTTTCACACATTCACAGTTCACATTGCATTTCCCTCAGCCGGGCTCAAATCTCACGATGTCAAAAACCTCAGCAATCAGTTACGGACTTTCGATTCTACAAGAGATTTGTCTCGACCCTTGCATGACCACCTTAACTCTCTATACCAGCCTTCCATATGGCCTCTTAGTACTTGTAGTTTTCTTTCTTTCCAATATTCAATACAGGCTCTTTGTTCATAAGAGGGGTACCAGCCAGAGACCTTCGACTGGGTGCTCACGTGGCACCAGACCACTCTAGGCCTGTTACTACTGTTTTCACAAAAGACCTCTTGATTAATTATCTTCTTACTGTTGCCACTGCAACCTTGAGTTCAACACACTTCGGTTGACTATCAGTTTTTTCCGACTCACTGGCTGTGCTGGACTCGTTGGCCGTTCCTTTGCCACAGGAGTCAAGGACGGTACCATGATTGCAACCTTGTCTCCCCGCCATGGCTATCAGTGCGGGAGGGTGCCATGTACCACGGACATCCGTCATACCATGGGCCAGCTGCATTTCCAGGTCTTATGTTTCTTTCATAAGAGGTTTAACGGGCCTGGGTTGAAAACAGCAAGGCAACTCCCTCCTTGACATCCTTTCAGGTCTCACCGCCTTTCCTCTCCGTTTGAACTGCCGCCCTGGATTTACTGCTACCATGTGCATTCGGCCTTGCTCTGAGTGTGCTCGTGTGCTGACTCTGCCTAACCCTTGTGTTGGGACATATCAGGTAAACAGCTCGGGTATTAGTCTGTTGTCGTTCACGCTGTGAGAAAGTGTTTGTGTTGGAAAAGGCGGGGGTAGATTTTCTGAGTATTCCACTGGGCAGGATAGGGAAAAGGTGTCATAAGGAAGGGGATACCACGTCTCAACCTTCAGGGTCCCACTTCCACTCCCTGAGGACCTTCCATCCAAGGGTTCCTCCCGCACTGGTCCATCCCCAGGAACTGGATCCAATAGCGATGGCCGTGTCCTGGCCACCTGGATGACAGATCCCTGGGGACTAGTAGGAGATACTCCTTCAGGTTTCTCACAGCACTCATACCCCCGCAGGCTGGTCACAACACAGTGTGTCATTACAGGCAGCTTGGAAATGCATTCTGACAAGGCGTTACGTAAGAGCAGGTGACGGAAGAAATATGCACCTCAGCAGCAACTGATGTGTGTGGATGGTCAATGCAACAAGTGTGGCAATGATTAATTCATGTGGATGAGGTATTTTTCAGCGTGACACAGAGGTGTGCCTTGAGAGTGATGTATGCCTGTCAAGGGGGCACATCATGGGGTCTTGCAATGTGCACATATTTTCGACATTACATCCCTGCATGGAGGTACTTGCACAACTGTGAAGTCCACTAGATAGCGATGTGTACTGTCACACAAACATGTGCCACACATGGGAACCATACAGCAGCCTCCCCGAATGGAGGCCATGTGACAGAAGTGTACATGGTAGCATACATGCATTGGAAAAGGATGGCTAACAACTGAAGCCGACTGTACTACTAAACATTTATGGTTTGGACAACCATGATTGTTCCCACATAGGATGCACACAAATGCCATTCACCAGATGTGTCTTCAAAGGTCTCTAAGCCTCCCACACCTTGCACCTGCTCCCTGCTGATGAGTGTACTTGCAGCCTCTTCAATTGGGGTCAGCTTCTTTTCCTCTGCTGGCCCCCCTCCAGTGGCCTTTGCTCAAGCCAGGTTGTCCCTGGGCTTCTGCTTGGTCCTTCGCGTGAGATCATTAATCTGCTTCTGGACCTGTTCAGCAGTACGCCTTTCCACACTACATGCATTTGATGAGTCCTGTGACATGCTGCCAATGCACCAATCGTGCCTGAATATGGGTACTGCCCGCAAACTGGTACATCTCTTGACAGTGATCCGTCACATAGTATACGAGAATCTGAAGCTCCTAATCAGTGAAGCACTTCTTCCTCTGCGGGCCGTGTCTTGGGGCAGAGCCCCTTCCTGCTCTGCAGAGTGTCCCCTCTTGGATCTTGTGGCCCTAGGTGGTGCTGGTTCACCTGTCTGCCTCTGACCATGTCCATGTACAAGTGCCTGGTCACCTGGGGGCTGCAGCGCACTACATCCTCCTGGTTCTGGGGCATGTGTCCTCACCACATCCCCGTCTTCTCATTTTCCCTTTTGGGGCCTTACCACTCATTGATGATTGGAATGCCCATGTTCTGGGCAAAATGAGGAAGGGAACAGCCTACGTGATGTGCTACGTATCTACGTATCATCTGAGTGGTCCAGCAAGGCTCCAATGCACCCCAAAAGCAGAAATATGTGGTACACGATATGCAGAGGCACCCTAATCAAAAATCTTGTACAACTGTAAAGCTTCCAGAAACGAAAAATAGCAGTACACAATATGCAGAGGCACACAAAGAGGCAAAAATTGTATGTGCGATACCCAGAATGCTCGCGAAAGGAGAAAAAAGAAGTATGCAATACGCAGAGGTGCCCAAAAACAAAAAAATTGTATGCGCAATACACCGTAGGCTTCAAAATGGAAAACTAAAAACCTATGTGCAAAGACAACCCCCAAAAGAAAAATGTGGTACACGTTACTTGAAGGAAATAGCTTGCATAGCACCCCCAAATGTGTGTCTGTGAAACTCATCCATCTTTGTACCTTCTCATGCACAACCAATGATGTGCATTGCACCGCTTACATATCACCGTCATTGCTGTGTACCGCGTAAGCCGCATAGGCGTGCTGCGTGGAGCACGTAGCATATCATTTACGTGATATGGGCCTTTACTCTGTAATCAGCTGCCTCAGATGAGAGACACAACAACACCCCTTCTCCTGCCTCGAGTGCCATTTCAATTGCCTCCTCCTGCCCTGTATTGCTTCCCACCTTGCCATCTGCTGCTGCCTGCCAAGAGTGAGTGCCTGCAGCCCACCTGCACTGGACAGGAGTGCCTTCTGACCCACTATTGCTTTTGCTCCTGTGTCTGGCCTGTCAGGCCCCGTGACCACCTCATCTGCTGTATTGGACTCCTACCTCTTCATTTCACCTCCACTGCTCCACAGCCCTTTTCTAGGACCCAGTTACCCCACACACACCTGCCTCAGGGTTTTCCATGTCTGGTACATCCTCCTCATCACTGAGCGGCACCCCCACGGCAGCGAGGCAGAGGTCTGCCAATGTCACCTCCACTAAAGTTGGCATCCTGGTGGATGGGGTCCTGGAGAATTATGATGCCCTCTTCAAACCAGCAATGCAGCTGGGGATGGCAAGACATAAACCGATCTGGGTGACCACCATGACTGCCATTAATTCGGAGGGGGTGGAGGACCATTGCCCTGAGACCATGCATAGGCAATGGGAGAATCTCAAGTCCCAGACCCACTCCAAGGCTCTAGCAGCCCTCGAGGCCAGTGCCACCGTGGAGGTGCAACGTGCGGGCTGCTACAAGTTGTCATCAGCCAGTACGTGAGTCCTGGAGAGGTTCTACCCAGAGCTCCATCCCCAGGTCTGTGAGTGGCTATGACGTCTGGATGCTGCTGGTGAGTAGCCATGTTGTGCACTGCACTACAGCGTATGTGTGTTGCAGTTACTCCCTTCTGCATGCAGCATGTGTGTTTCAGTGATCCACAGCATCATGCAGCCCCCAAACAATGCTTTCCATGTGTGATGTTAGACATCTGTTGATTGGACATGCGCTGGTATGTGCAGTGTTGTTAGTTGGTGGCTTGCACCACCCGTGCACAAGCAATGTCAGTTGATGGTAACACATGCTTGGACAGTGAGGATGCCAGATTATGATGTAGTGCCCATGTGAGGGACATACATGAAAGACACATTTTTCTGTAGTACATTTCAAAGTATAGCCATCCATGCCCAACATCTGGAGGTGACATATGTGTATGGATGTTGGTGATTGTCATGTTGGTGCATCACCCTTTTAGGTACGTTGATGTTATCTGTCATTGCATTGCATGTCAAGTCTGAGTTGACCTGTGATCATGCCATGTGTATTTGCTTGGGGTAACACCATACTCGTTTGTGCCTCTGTAATCTGTGCATGCATATGTTGCATGCTTGCAGGTCAGGATGTAGGGAGGTTTGTTGCTTCATGTAATTGTGTAGATAGATGCCCGAGCAGGTTTTTGCATGGCCATGCTGTGTGTAGTACAATCATGAGTGTCTTGTGAGATCAATCATTCCACTGGTGTCTTTCCACCAATGTTTTCCAAGCAGTACCCCTGTCCATCTGTGCTTCCATGCATTATGTGGTTGGCCAACCTGCCAGTTGACTACCTGACCACGCCTGTGCCCCTATGCCATGACTCCCGAGGCCATGCAGTAGGTTACAGTTGGGTCACTTTGAAATTGCTATTGTGCCATGTCATTTTTCTTGCTATGTGTTTTTGGACCACCATCTATGTGCTGCTTTGACATGTGAATGTGTCATGACTGTGACTCATCATTGCCCCTACACTCGTGTGTTCGTTTTTATGCGAATTGCATGGGCACGTGTATGCATGTGTGTGGCTGTTGCTGGGTGACCCATGGTGGCTTTATGTTACTGTAAATGTTGTGTGGGACACACATGCTTTGACACTGTTGAATGATGTCAATGTTGTTTGTCTGCTTTCCCACAGTTGCTACAGCTGGCAAAGAGATCAGGAGCAGTGCTGTGGAGTGTTGAAGCAGGGAATAGGCATTCAGACCAAAGCGCAGACCCCAGCCACTCCACTGAGACAACTTCTCTTTGGAGACCGATGTGGCTGAGGGAGTGCCTGAACCATTGGGCTTGGCTGCTGGGGGTAAGTCCCATGAGGGGAAGGAGGCAGGGTCCACGTCAGCAGCAGTGGGAAAGTGTGATGCAACACAGGGGACATCCAGGGCGATGACACTGTGGAGTCATCCAGCTCTCTAGAGGTGGAGGAGAAGGGCATTACAGGCCCAGCCCATGGGCTCAGGTGGGGCGTTGAGGAGGTTGTTCATGCTGCAACCCTGTCCCATGGTCATGAGGCTGTGCAGGCCACTGTGGAGGCACCTGCACAAAGTCCTGTCCCTGGGCCATCTGCTGCAGCAGTGCCCACCTTGTGCGATGCCTCCACCCACACCAGCATCCCCATGCCAACTGATATGTCCGTTTGTTTCACGTGCTGCCTCTGCTGGCTCGTCTCACGAGGCGGACCGCAGTCATTTGTGATGAAGTACAAACTACTTGAAGTCAGCTTGTTTTTCATCACATTGAGATGTGCTGCCTCATGTCCATGCTGGCAATAGCACTGGTCTTGGGTGGGCTATGTGGGTTGTTCCCAGCAATGACCCCCTCCTCCAATTCCTCCGCTGTGCACCAGTCATCCTCTGGAGTGCCTTCTGGGCCTCATTCTGGCACAGCCCCCTGTGCACCATTCCCTCCGCCACTGCCCAGTCTGGTTGAGCTTCCATCCCTGTCCATGGTGGGAGTCCCTACAACATCAGATAAGGTGGTCACTGTGCCTACCAAGGCACCGACACAGACACAGGAAGTGGATGGTCATCAGGCACCTCAGTGCAGTGTAGGTGCTGAACGTCCCTGACGACAGTCATCAGGTCGGAGGGCGTACCTCTGTAGTTTGTGCTTTGGACGGCAGCAGCAGGTGGTGACCTTGAGGAGGCAGACGTTACGTGAGTCTCCACCCCGAGGAGGTGTTTGGCACATTGAGGCAGGAGGACCAATGGGGGGCAATGCAGGCTTTGTCATCCGTGTTTCAGAGGTACCGGAGGCAGCTGGTGGCAGAGATCAAGCTGGCACGGGATGCAGCCGTGATGGTGGCCAGGGCTGAGGTGACGCTGAGGTGAGCAAGGAGGTGGGCTGTCATTCTGGAGGATGCTTGCAGGTCAGTAGAGGAGGCAGAGCAGTAGATGGTGGCCACCCTGCAAGCCATCCAGGCAACAATGGAGGCCCGACTCAGTGAAGAGGATATTGCCTATTACTCAAGGCTTTGTCTGAGATAGGGGAGGACTAACCCGCTGCCTGTGTAAATAGTTCTTTAGGATTAGGTTTCATTTTTGACTTTTATTTATTTTATTTCCCTGGACCATTTTGACATTCCATCTCTTTTATTGTGTACATAGTTCTATTTTAATACAGGTTTTGCATTATTTCATTCCACGATTCGTGTAGTATATTTGTCTATCTACATATTTGATTTTGTAATGTTCTCTCAGTGCATCTGTTCATTGTCAGCCATGTGTATTGTGGCCTCACTGTGTGGGGGCATGTTGATGCTGTGTTGTTTGCTGGGTGAGGGATGTACATGTGCCTGACATGTAGGACTGTGGCTATCAGACAGCTTGAGGGTGAACTGGATGATTTTCTGATTCCATTCCGTGTGTAGGGGCACTGCATGTTTGCTGTCAGTGTGTTGGTGTTGTTAGTGTGAAGGCTGCATTTGTGTGTGTGTGATGGTGTACATATGGGTATGGTTGTGGTGATGTGTGGATGTCTTTTGATGGTTTTTGTAGTCTCTCATTAGGGATGGATTGCCACATTTTCATGTGAATTTCCACATGTTCCACATGTTTTCATTGTGTGTTGTATCTGGTGTCATCTGTATTGCCTCTGCACATTTGCTACTGGAGGTGGAGTTTATTTTGTGTTGATTTCATTTCAGGTCCGCTGTTGTTCAGGTGTTCCCTTTGCACATGCTTGGGATTGTGTATGTGCCCACACTTCATTCATTGTTGTGTGTATGTGGCATTGTGGGTGCTGCAGTGAGAAGTGCGCTCACTATGGACGGGTGCCAAGGAAACATCACTCGTGCATTTGATGTTTGATTACTGTGTCAATCCCATGTCATGGTCACCCACCCACACACATCTGCAGTCACGCACTACCTGCTCTCATGTCATACACCACCTCTGCCACTGAAATGTAGATGGGTCCCATGATTGCTGTTTTAGTGTGGCAACACACATTTCCTGCCTCATTGAGTCACACACTCTCTGAATGGCTTCCCATAACCCATAGACAGGCCTGTCATGTTTTTGTCCCTGACAGGGACTTTGCCTCCCCTACCACCTGGCTACTTTTGATCGGGCTGAAATGCACCGAGTCATTCTTTGTGGATATGCACAATCTATGATTCTGTGTACTTCTGTCCTCCACAGGCCTTCACTTGCAGTGCTTTGAGGCCATTGCAATGGCACATGGGCACTGCACACATGCCACTTTGCATTGCTTTTCCATGTCTCATGTACATGGGGTGGCCACAGTGTAGGTGGTGCAACAGTGTGCTGTCCAGTTGAGCTGCTGCAGATCTTGGTCTACTAGGGAGTGACACAAGATGTAGCAGTCCTGGATTCAACAACAGGGCTCCCAGTTGATTGTGTTGGCAGAGGATATGTGGCAGGAATACTTCATGGTGGAGGCAGACCAGAGAGGTTGAGGTAAGTTACATCTCCACATTTGAGTGGCAGGGTGGCAAACTGACAGGGGTATAATGGGGTAGTGGTGGAGGTGAGGGGGGGCTGGTGGGTGGTGTCAGGACTTGAGGGTGCTGCCTGAGGGTAGTGGGGGAGGCCAGGGAGATGCAGTGAGGGGGGTGTACTGTCAGGGGTCTGTCTGGGGGTAATGGCAGAGGTGAGAGGGGCTGGTCGGTGGGGTCAGGACTTGAGGGGGCTGCCTGAGGGTAGTGGCAGATGTCAGGAGAGTGTGGGGAGGGTGTGTACTGTCAGAGGCTTCCTGCGGCTAGTGGCTTGGGTCAGGGGTGTGTAGGAAGGGGGTGTACTGTCAGTGGTCTGCCTGGGGTAGGGCAGAGGTGAGGGGTACTTGTGGGTGGTGTAAGGACCTGACAGGGCTGCCTGGGGGTAGTGGGAGAGATCAGGGGGTGTAGAAAGGGGGGGTGTACTGTCAGGGGGCTGCCTGGGGCTTAGTGGTGGAGGTCAAAGGCTGTCAAGAGAGGGGTGTACTGTCAGGGGGCTTCCTGGTGGTATTGACAGAGGTCAGGGGGAAGCGGGTAGGGTGGTGTACTGTCAGGGGTCTGCCTAGGGTAGTGGAGGAGGTGAGTTTTTTTTGTGTGGTGTCAGTACCCGAGGGTTCTTCCTGAGGTAGTGGCAGAGGTCAGGGGGCTGCAGGGAGGTGTGTGTACTGTTAGGGGGCTGCATGGGGGAGTGGCAGAGGTCAGGGGGCCTGGTTGGTGGTGTCGGGACCCGACAGGCTTGCCTGGGGGCAGTGGGGGAGGTCAGAGGGCTGGTGGGTGTTGTCAGGACTTGAGCACGCTGCAATGACTTTGGAAAATGCTACGTTGATTGTTCAGAAATCCATCTTAACAAATTGGTGTTCAGCGGTGTTAAGCGGTGGGATAGGACTGAAGGTATCTAGTGTTGCACACTAGTGAAGGCATTTCTGATTACCCCTACCTAGGACACATAGTGACCTTAGTAGTAAGTAACTGTAAAGGCCATAGACCTATCTGTAATAATGGAAACAATTACCAATATAACCTTGAATGCTTCAAAATCTGAATAATTGAGAATGATGTGTACGGAGAGAGGCTTGCCGGCTCAAGGTACAGAGGGTGAAATGATTCAAAGAATCATAGATTGGCAAGAGTTGCAACTCACTGCTATTGCCACAGATGAAAGTGCAGAAGGAAGTGGGGCTGCTCTCATTGACAGATCCATGGTACTCAGGAAGACAGTGATGATGCAATGTCCCAAGTTTTCTCTACCAGCTCTGATGCTGATGCCAAGCAATAACTTCTGTTTAAGCAGAAGGAGCTTGAATTCCACATGGCTAAGCTAAAAGAGGAGCATGCAGAAAAACAAAAGGACAGGGATCACCAGTTGGAACTGGTCAAGCTTTAAGTTTCAAATGGATCCAAGGGATCTGAACCTGGATCTGCATCCTCCTCTCATCCAAGGTTTCCTAAAGATCTGCTCAGTGCGTATGAAGAGAAGAATCTCATTATGGACCGGTTGAATGCATTTGAGCATGCATGTGAAGTTCAAGAGGTTGTAAATGCTGACAAGATTGCATGGTTGCTCACCCCATTCTGGCTGCAGTGTTATTATGGAGATGTCAAAAGCAGAAAGAGTAGATTTTGCAAAATTGAAGCAGGCTCTCATCTTAAAGTTTGGGGAGACTCCTGCCCAATACTTGAAGAGGTTTAGAGAGTACACAAAGACAGAAGGTAGTACTTGAATTTCTCATGTAACTGATTCCTTAAAGAACTTGACTGGTTGGGTTGAAGGCTATAAGGTCTCCACCTTTCAGGGTATGATATGTCTTGTCATGCTTGAACATATTTTTGCATCCTGTTCCCCTGAGCTTAAGCAGCACTTGGCAGATTCAAAGGAAGTAGATCGTAAAAAGCTGGCCATATCAGCAGATCTGTGGGTGTCACATAGAGTGTCCCATAAGGACAAGACTCATCCTGGCAAGGAGGAGGGGGGGAAACGCCCAAAGATAAAGAGGGTGGGGGATCTTAAAAAAATTCATCCCAAAAGAGCCAGAAAAAAACAATGTAAGAGTAAGTCCCAAGAGAATGTACAGCGTAGTGGAAGTTATCCTTCCAAACAGAACTCTGGTAATAATAAGCCCCCTATGTCCCAGGATCCAGTGGATCAGGTGTGGCTTGTGGTGCAAGTAACCATGTGAAGGGGGACCCCAGATCTAAGGTCACAACCTTGGGGTCTACTCTGTAAATCTGGTCTTCCCCCTTCCCCTCCCAAAAGTCTCAGAGGCTTATGCTAGCATTCCTGATAACACCAAGCACTATTTCAAAGACAGTGTGCTGATCAATGGAGTTGACACACCTGCCCTTATGGCTAGTGGTGCCAGTAGTGGATTCTACCTTGGTAGACCCACAAGAACTTGCCAGAGCTCCTCTGATGCCCACTAACTTAGCTGATGCCCCCCTCTCAAGTTCCCAGTTATGCCTGTAAATCTTACTATAAATGGTACAGTGGTCAGGATTCCAGTGAGCATCCAGAGGCAAGTCCCAGGAAAGGTCCTGTTGGGGAATGATCTCAGAGACTTAGGTATTGTGGGTGACACAAGAGACCAGCAGAGAGACCATGCACAAGGTCACCAACAAGGGCTGCACTGGTCAGGTCCAATGCCAAGCCCAAGCTAAAGGGGAAACACAAGGCTAAAGGAGTCAAAAAAGACAGAAGAGGGAAAGAGCATATTCCCCCTAACTCACCTACCACTGAGGTAGAGGTAGTCGGTCAAACACCTGAACCTGACGAGGAAGAGGTGCTGCCTGAAATCCTCAATCCCCATGACCATCCTGAACTGCAGAGTTTGTTAGTGTAAGGTGGTCCTGATAGGGTTGAGTCCATTAATGGGAAATGTGAGTGCCCATCTTTGAAGGCCTAAGGAGACAGGCCTGCTCCCAACTTGAGCGTGAACCTCCTGAAAAGCACAAGAATTATTGGGAAGGTGGGCTCCTCTACAGTGAGCCCACAGAGTCTACAGGAGGAGATCATAGGAGGTTGGTGGCTCCCCTTGTTGTAAGACCCTTCCTCTTGCAGCTTGCACACGAAGTACCCCTTGCTGGTTACCTTCGCATCAAGAGAGCCAAGCAAATGTTATCCATGCACCTCTAGTGGCCCAAGATGGGGGTGCAAGTAGAAAGTCACTGCAGCAGTTGTGCCACATGCCAGTTATCTGGGAAAAGTGGCACAACAATCCAAGCTCCATTGGTACCACTCCCAGTTTTGGGGGGTACCATTTGAGAGGATAGGGATCGACATTGTTGGTCCCCTTGACCCCCAAACATCCTCAGGCAATAGGTTTATCCTGTAGCTGTCGACCATGCCACCAAGTATCCTGAGGCCATCCCATTGAAGACTGTGACTGCCAAGTCAGTTACAAAAGCTTTACTTGGCATCTTTTCTGGGGTTGGCTTCCCTAAAGAAGTTGTGTCTGAAAGGGGCAGCAACTTTATGTCAAAGTAAATGCAGGCCACATGGAAGGAATGTGGAGTTACCTATACGTTCTCATCTGCATACCATGCACAAACCAATGGTCTAGTTGAGCGGTTTAACAGGACCCTTAAGCGCATGATTGGGGCTCTGGAAGAGCCCCAAAGAAGAAAACGGGATGTTCTATTACCATGCTTACTGTTTGCCTGCAGAGAATTACCTCAGGAGGGTGTTGGCTTCAGCCCATTCGAGCTTCTTTTTGGTCGCCATGTAAGGGGACCCTTAGCAATAGTCATGGAGGGCTGGGAGATGCCCACTCCCTCCATCACTACCAACGTATGGTACTATGTGCTAGGACTCAGAGAAAGAATGATACTCCTGATGTGTCTGGCTAGTGAGAAGCTGAAGGCTGGGCATGCTTTGGTGAAACATTGGTATGACCAGAAGGCTGCCCTCATAAACTGCACACCAGGTCAGCAAATCCAGATCATGAATCCTATAAGGCCTAGAGCTTTGCAGGACAAATGAGCAGGCCCTTACACAGTGGTGGAGTCACTGGGTGAGGTCAACTATTAAGTGGACCTTGAAAGGGCTGGACAGGCTCCAAAAGTGTTCCACATAAATAGGCTGAAGGCTTTCATACCAGGAGTTGAAATAGCTGCACTGCTGTTGGCTTCAGATGCCTCTCTGACTGCTCTCACAACTCCTAAAAAAACCAAGAAGGTATTTTGGTCTGAAGAGTATGGGAATGCCTTCAATAGCTTAAAAGACTCCTTGTACCAGGCCCCTGTTCCCTGGGCCCCTGCTTACCAAAGACCTTCTATTGTGCAGACAGATGCCTCTGACACTGGGATGGGAGCTGTACTATCACAAGCAGATGAGAAGGGTAAGGAACACCCTATTTGATTCATTAGTCACATGTTTAAGGACAGAGAGTCCAGGTGGATCACAGTAGATAAATTATGTTTCTCTGTTGTGTGGGCCCTAAGGAAGCTTAGGTCCTACCTCTAAGGCACCCACTTCACTGTGCAAACTGACCATATGCCCTAAAAGTGGCTAATGAACATGAAGGGGCAGAATCCAAAGTTGCTCAGGTGGTCCATAAGTCTGCCCAGTTTGACTTCACCATTGAGCATAGGCCAGGTGTCCAACATAGCAATGTTGATGGGTTGTACAGAATGTTTAACCGACCTGAACATGAGACTCATCGAGGGGTGGATTAATTCCCCCTGTCCTTGGTCTGGGAGGGGCGAGTGTTAGGAAGGTTTCCCATTTATGTGTAATTTTTCCTCCAGTTCTGTACCCCCCCAACTTTTTGCTGCTGTTTAAACACCATAGTCTGACTTTTGCAGAACAGTACAGTGCACTTGGGTCTTCCTTTCGTTTCCAAAGGCCCTAGATTCCCTCAAAGGATGTTTTAGGAGAAGTGCAGATGTGCCTTGGACAGGGCTGGTGGCAGCTTATCTTTTCACTTAATTGGAACCCTTTCTTGCTATGCAAACCGCGTTCACCGCGGTTCGCACAGGAAGGTGGCCTGGCTCCAAAATGGCCATGCCACGAGGTTCTTTGTCCTGTCCTTTGGCCATCTAGCCCCTGTACCTTCCCAAGGTCTATCCAACCCGGGTCAGTCCTTATTTGGGCATGCATTCTCTGACGAAACACCAAGCTTTTGCGGGCTTCTGCATGCCTTGTGTGTGTGCCTCCAGTATGTGGGCTGGACTGTCTAGTTCTAATACACATCCTGGGTGCCAGAGAGTCTAGTGTGCTGAGAATGACTGGGACCACTGTGGTCCGTGATTGGTCCATGTCTGGTGTGCCTGTATGTGAGCAGATCTCCCATTTGGTCCTCTTCATTTTGGCGCAAATGAGATTCTGGATAAGAGAAGGCTCCAAACACGCATACCAGGTCGATCTCTTGAGTTCTCACTGAACCTAGGATAGCATCCAAGCATCCTGAAACTAAGAAGCTGAGTTGAGGAACCGCTGGTGACCCGCTGGAAGGTTTGGCACCCTGAGCCTGCTGTTGTCCCGCTGTTGTCCTTATGCTTATGCCAATGGATATAGTGAGCACTACTTCAGCAATTACTTGTCATGGTGACTCCCACTTTACAATCAGTCATAATTTTGGAAAGATGCATGGGACTGAACACACTTAATGTGTCGATATGATTTATTTTAGGCTAGCAAAGTACTTTAGCGAACAGAAAATCACTCTTTAGCATTTAAGTATAAGGGCCAGTATGTACCAAGGGAATTGACCAGGATAGCAGCTGTTATCCATAAATGCCCCAAATTGTTGTCTATGATTTGCCTGATCTCATTGTAAAATATTGCTGAAGACTCGCCCTTTCAAATTCCACATCACTGGCAAACTAGAATGGGTCTCCACCTCCAGTACAAGTCCATACCCTTCCATCGTACGTTATGTTTTCTATGACAGCAACCTTCATTAAAAAATCATCTTAATTACATAGCATAATTCAATTTAAACAAATCACATTAATTACATAAGATAACAGTTCATTTTACCGATCAATCTAACCAGGGGCAGCAAAATTCATTACATTTACCAAGTATCATAAAATATAAATAAAAGAAATTAAAATAGAAATCACAATCCATTTAAAAGCAAACCATTTACATGGGTGCCAAAATCTCTTTAAAGAAATGTATTGCTGCCGTCAGCCAATGGTTAGCACCTTGAGAGCCCATAACTCACTGCCAAACCACAGCAAATCCTCCAATAGATGATTGACCGACCAAATGGTCGAAATAATGTTGACGCCTGTCATTTAGGGCCCCACAGTATACTCAACCTGGCCCTGCTCAGAGCAGTAATGACAGGACCTTGACTCCCACAAGATCCCGGCTGTAGCACCCTCAATTTCTTTTCTTGATGATAAATGGATACTCAGCCTCATAGCCATTCTGCACCATAGCGGGCTCAGGGATTTGTATATATAGGTAGGTGGCATACTGACAGGCATGACATTAATGAGCATAGCTTTAAAATGCTTGTATGATTTAACTTATCCAATTGTCAGGATCCAGTGTCTTTTAATTTTGTCCTGTTTTCAAAGGGGAGTACTGGAACATGTCCATTGAGATGCCGCTATCTTGCAAAACTTTGTAACATTCCTGTTCCTATTCATTGAAACAGGGCCAAGTTTTTGAGTCTAGGAGCAACCTCAATTCCCACCAAATAGAACCCTGCTCAGCACACAAGATGTTTTTCAATACTGCAAGATTTTTAGACAGAAGATGATACTTAATAGAGGGAAGGCCTAGTTCATAGCGGATCACAGCCACGGGGACACTGTTTGGAAGCAGCAGGACTTTCCTCCAGAAGGTAACCTCAAGCATCTCCCAGCACGTTACTACTGGAAGTCCCTGGTTTTCACTGGCATATAGCAGGGAGGGGACAACCTTCGATTTATAATGTTCCACGACAGGGGTTAGTGAGAAATAACCACATTTTCGGTTGATTGCAGCTGCCTGGCATGCCAACGTTTTCACCTTTGAGGTTAAATTACTCTGGAGTTCTGCGTTGTTCTGCAGTGCCTGCAATCTAGTACTCAAATATACAAAAGTTGGGGAATTTTCCAAGGCCTCCCTGTTGACACATCAGCAGAAATGTCTGTATTTTTGTCTCATGTCTGGCCATAGCACCAAAACCTTTGATTTCTTCAAATTGATGGTTAATTTGTTTAGACTTGGATAAGCCACCAATGCGTCCAGCGTCCGCTGGAGGCCGATTGGAGTGTAATCGAAAAGTGCCAAATCGTCGGCATAGAGTAACTAATCTAGATTTAGTGTGGATAGGTGAGAAACTTTGAATGTTTTTAAAGATCCCGCTGATGTCGTAGATAAAGAGAATAAACAGAAGGGGAGCCAGGGTGCACCCCTGTTTCAAGCCTCTAGTACTTTCAGAGGCTGTTGAGTTTGCCCCGAGCATTCAGCCGGACCCTAACGGTCGTGTCTAAATGAAGAGCCACAATCATGTTTAAAAGTGCAGCCGGGCAGCCCCATTTCTGCAATTTAGACCATAACAGGTGCCTGTCCACACTATCAAAGGTCATGGAGAAATCAATAAAAAACCGCATGTACCAGCTTTTATCTCGCCATGGCCTCCCTTTTTTGCAGTGCCAGCAAAAAAAGATTAGCATTTGTCGCCACACCCTTCCAAAACCAGTCTGTAAAGAATCCTGTCTGCCAGCCCCCTCTGCCGAGCCAGTTAAATCCCTTAGCAGCAGGGTTGCAAATATCTAAGAAGGGATATCCAATAGTGCAATTGGCCAATAGTTGGTAGGGAGCACCCGAGGGCCCTTTTTGTGAATTGTCACAATAATTGACTCCGTCCAACTATCTGGGAGGCATACATTAGCAAGAATGTCTTTAAAAGGGTGCTCAGTAGGCGAGCCCATAATCTAAGATGGAATTTTAGGATACATTTGACAGTCCGTCGGGGCCTGGGGCCCATGAATATTTACTACGCAAGATGAATAGCTCAATTTCATCCTCCGTAAAATCCAGGTACCAAAGCCCTTCTGGGCACACCTCCCTATGAGTTGGGTCATCAGAAGCCTCCTTATAAACCTCTGAGTAATGAGCTACCAAGTCCTTTTCACTGATGGAGTTTATTTGATGGTATGATGTTAAACACCCCACACTGGTTATTGCTCGCAAAAAAGCACCGATGTCCCTAGACCTAATTAATGCTAACATCTTTACTGCATCGTTTAACATCAGCTGCTGTTTATAAGACCGTACCCAGTTCTTGTATGCATTTTTCAAAGCTTTTTGATTTTCATAAGTGTTATGTTTCTCAATTTGCAAAGATCTACGCAGGTCCCTCTTCTGTTTAACAATGGGGTCATAAGAGTGGTTTCTGACCCCCTGGCAGGTCATTTGTTTTGTTGGTGGCATTGCCACATATATTCTGATCAATATCGCTTTGTAGGTAGTTGATATTAACCTAGGATCAAAGTTCCACCATTCAAAAAAGCTCCCCAAAATAACATGGAACCTCTGCACATTCTTAGGGTGCCAAGAGATTCTATTTTTCCCAGCATTAATATTTAATGTGGGCCTGTAGATTTCAGGCAAAAGATTCTCCCTCTCCACAGCCCAACTGAGAAACAGAGGATTAGGATCACTAAGGTCAGAGTGTACAATTGATAAAGAGCTGGCATTTTGAAGAATGCCATCTGATACTAAAAAGTAGTCAATTGTACTGCTGCTGTCCCCGCTGTGCCAAGTCGTGGGTGCAGGAGAGTCCCCTATAACATTGCCATTTAAAATACAAAGACCCCATGCATCCATAAGCGCACCCCATGCTGTTCCTCTGGCCAACTGCGCTTTATTTTGTGAATGTATGTCCCCCAAGCCGGAAGGGGTGAGACAAAATGCGTTTATATCCCCACAAATCAAGATTGAGTATGAACTCCTCTTGGTTTACCATGAGTATAAAATCTCCTCTGTGGAATCCAGGAAGAGTTCCTGCTCAGTTTCGACCAGGTTCCAATAACGATTTAGAACCAAAGTAAATCCCTTCTCCGGGTAGAGCTGGCTGCCCCACTCTAACGCGACAGCTAGTACAAAGGCGTTAGGAGCTGCGTAGTCAGATGGCGGGATCTTCAATGTACAAATGCTGCTGGCAGTTCCAGTTTATTTTTCATTAAGCGGTGCAAACATCTTAGAGCAATCACAGATCAGACCCAAAAAAACAAAGGCAGAACATACTGTTCTTGTTGGAGAAATCCCAACTATCAGACTGCAAAAATATGTTTTGCCTTGAATTGCTAAATCATCAGGCAAAGTGGCTTTCCCTATGAGGAAATGCGTGTGTAGTAAAACACACACTTCACAGCAGAGAGCAGCTCTCTGTATGTTTGTGCTGTTATGCGTCCATTAGAAAATCATTAAGGTGATACTTTTAAATGATACGATTTGTCATCCCATGTGTTTATCTCTCGTCTAACAACCCACACAAATTGCAAGCAGATGGATTAAGGGGCTACAAGTAAGGTCCCGCTGAGCTCCCATGACTGGAAGTCACTTCTGTCGAAAACACGTATCAATTGCCAGAACTTTCATCTACTCTAACATTGCTTTTTTGTGAATGAATTAACAAATCATTGTGAAAAGGATTCGGGTCATCCTACTTCTCTTTGGGCCGCATTACACGGTAGGCGGAGGACCAAGGTGCTATTAGCACCTTGGTCCATGCCGGTAAAATACCGGCACCGCCTTGGTGGAAAGGGGAATTACCGCCCTATTCCAAGGTTGGCGGGGCAGTAATTCCCCCTTCCCCCATTGCCCTTCCCCATTTCCATTTTTGCCCCATAGGGCTCTATGGGAATGGGGAAGGCGCTAATTACGGTGCCGCAAATTGCGGTACCGTAATTAGCACCCTGGTCTCTTTGCGGGTTGGTTTTTAACGCCTGCTAAACAGCAGGCGTTAAAGTACCTACCCGCAAAGGGACCTTGTAGTAAGGCGGTAAGGGTTAACGGTCACCGGTACCATTACCACTGACCGTTAACCCTTACCGCCTTCCGTGTAATGAGGCCCTTTGTCTGTGTGGCAAAGGGCGTTCAAGCATTGAGGCATTTTAGGATCAGGCTGTCATAGAGAAGTTCAATCAGTGCCTGGCTTCAAAACCTTCATTTCTGTGTCACTTCATATAGCAGTGTATGAAACTGACCTATTTATAATCCTTGTCATCTTTCAGAGGAAGGGACTCACTTACAGATGTTGACTGGCTTCAAATAATACATGTTGTGTGGTGGCTGACTGTCCATCGGCTGTACTCGGTGTGGGAGGGCCGGTTACATAGTGCACACAGGGCTGTAGTGATGCAGAATGTCCAGTTGAATAGACCCTGGAAAATGTACAGTTTTACTGTAAGTTATTTTATGGTTCTTCAGCTCCTATCAGCCAATGGACAAATATATCAGATTTTCAGAGATGGGCATGTGAAAAATGAGGCATAAATCACGGCCTCCTCTGGTTTACCACAAGTTCCACTCTTTGTCAATGATACACTTTCCCATTCACTGGATGCTCACCAGAGCTATATTAGTTATTCGTTATTAAGTGTCTGTCTGCGTGGGTAGATCACAAGTGAACTGCTTACCTCAGACAAGGAGCCAGCCTGCACTTCGCAAGTAAGCCTGGAGGAACTTCATTCAATCAATTCTTTTTGCCATCATTCATCCAGTATTGCGAGTGTGCAATGCGTTTTTGATGTGGTCTGTTGCCAGTTGGAATTTGCAGCGGGTTTACGGATCTCTTGCGATCATTCAACTTTCAGTCAAGAGCCTGGGTTTCCGGGTCAAATCTCAGGCTTATTTGTAGTGTTTGTTCAGCCAATCAGAGCCCTAGAATCGCCTACATGAATTCAAGGCACTATTAAAGGCCAAAAGCACTTTCTGTTCCTTTTTGGGTTTTCCTAGAGAGTGTGAGAAGGCGTTACAGGCAGGCTTATACTTGTAGATTGGTGATTTTTGAGAATTTCGAACAGTGTTTTTGAACAGTTGGAAATTCACTTTTAGCAGTTAGCTTTTTCTTACATCAGTCGTTATTCTTAGGAATATTTTTGTTGTCCATTTGTGCCCCATTTTCTGCTTAGTGTTTTTCAGTGTTTTGTTAATGTCCTCCCTTATAGTAATAGACAAATTAAAACATTGCCCGTTCCTTTTATCCCTTTCCCCTTGTCTTCCCCTGATAAATTTAAAGAAGCCCCAAAAAGTGGTTTACCCTTTCTTACCTACCCCAATTATTTTTTTGTTGTCATCGTCTCATCTACCCACTTGACTTGCTATTGTGTTACTTTGTCATTAGTGTATTGTGATGTGTTGAGCATTGACTTGTTCCTTGGATTCCTCCCCAGTTCCTTGGGTGTCGTTCCTATTTTGCATTTCTCGCTGTGATTTTGGTTCTCGTGGTTCTTTTTCTTCAGGAGGTGAAAAACACATATACGAAGGTGGGAAGGGGCAGGAGGAGTTGGAGCAGTTGTGTATCTCCCCGCAGCAGGAGGATTTCCTCATGATTGATGTGAAGGAGGGGGTGTCATGCTGTTTCTTGGCACCAGTTCAAGAGCCCTGGCTCTGCAACTTTGTCAGTCTTCTAAGTGAGAGGGAGATGTTCCGCCGCAGGCCCAATATAGTGACACAAGAAAGGCAGGCCCTCTGGTGGATGCTTTCATGAAGGCAGGCTCTCTGGTGGATGTCCCACCATTACAGGTCTGTGGTGGAACAAGACGATATACAGGTGGAGTGGGAAGGCACAAGAATGGTCCTCATATGGGAGAAGAGGTCATTTGCAGAAAGCACCCTAGAGGAGAAGTAAAGTGGGATAGCTCCTGCTTGGTTGGTGGCTATTGCTGAGGAGGAAGCGATCTTCATACATAAGGGTTAAGGTGTAAAGGAAGGAGAAATCCTTCAGAAGGAGCCTTAGCAGGAGGAGATGCCTGTTGTTTTTGGCAAAAGGTTGTGGGCCTGCATAAAGGAAAGAAGTAGATGAAGGCGACAAGAAGGTGATGTTGGAGGAGAGTCGCCCTAGGCTTGAAATATTTGAGAATGTTAGGCAGGGAGTGAAGACCTCTACCACTTCCAGGGAGTTAAGGCTTCTACCCCCTACACACAGCCTACATGGTCATGGGTGGAGTATTAGCTTGACCTGCTACTGGGGAAGAGCATCATGAGGTAGAGGAGGAAGTATTTTGCTGGATAGAAGTGTGGGGAAGTGGAGTGTGGGGAATTGGAGGGTGGGGAAGTGGAGTGCAACGGACACAGAGAAGCAAGGTTAATGCACTGGGGATGACGGCCATGCAAAATTGCACTCACCGGTGGCGTGAATATCTTTACTGGCCAATTGAGTCTTTCATCTCCACTGACCCGGCTGCCACCACCGTCCACTTCAGTGATGGTGAGAATGTGGGTGCTAGTACTTCCAAGGGCCAGAATGCAGCATTGCATTATAAGGCAGGTCATGCCAGACTAGTAGGATAGCTCAAGGGCAATGCACTTGTCTTGAAAACAAGGCAACTCAAAGCAGCACGGTTTAATAGGCGGTCCTGCTCCAGCATGAAGCATGATATGGGAACGCAAAGTACATTTATTTGTTTTGCCAAGAAGTAATTATTATTTGTATTTTATTTTATTTGTATTTTATTTGTAATGTGCGGAAACCGGGCAGACAACACTGTGTCTGGGTGCAGGTTTTGGTAACATGCATAAATAACCACAACCAGAGGAGAAAAAGAAACAAAGGGAAGATTAGTTGAAAAGGTGCGTGTTAGGAGCTTTAAGGAGAGAGTCTTTTAAGGACTATCTATCGTTTAACTTAAATCATGCATTACAAAATACTTTGTACGGTATCTATAACATTATTGACTCATAGATACATCTGCGTCTTGTTGGCATATGAATGATATTTAAGGGCAAAGTTAGAGAAAAGGGAAATCAAAGGCCAGATATAAATATTAAACAGCAGTGGCGACATAGAAGCACCGTGAGGTATTCCACAGGAAACAGGAAGTGGATTGGAGCGACAACCACCAATTTGAACTTGATGGGAATGATTCTTCAGAAATGAGTGGAACCAACCCAGCACCTGCCGGGAAATGAGTGGTAAAATGTTGTGGTCTACGGTAAAGCTGCAGAGAGATTCAGCACAATGAGCAGCATGCAGGTGCCGTTATCTGCAATCTTCAGGATATCAACCAACACTACTAATAAGGCTGTCTCCATCCCATGTGCTGGGAATCGGTCTAATAGTTGATGATCCGCGACATGATCCTGTAGTTGGAACGTCACTACTTTCCCAAGAACCATTTTAGGGTATGACAACCTCACTATCAGCCGGTAGTTTTGTGAAAGCCCTTGTGCAAGCAATGTTTCTTTAGCAAAAGGGTGTGTTAGTAGAAGACATAACAGTCTCCAGCACCACCCAATGAGAGAGAGAGGAAATCACAAAGACTTTAATAAAGCATGTCAATAAATACAAATAAAAATCATGGGATCCTTAAGGTTCTCATCTGGATTTTCTATTGTATTTTAAAGACTTAAACACACCCAGCAAAATATATTTTGTGATGCACTCTCCTTAGTCATTGTTTGACACTGACTTGCAGATATTGCTGTTCATTATGTGAAGAAAAACATTTGAAATCTTAGAAAGAAGTATACCATTATTGTGTGGCAAATATGCATACCTTAAAATAAGCCTGCTAGATGCCTCTGACATTTGGTCAGCTATCACTTGTGTTTTCACTCAAATAGATTCTGTGAAAGGAAAGAGCAGTCAATTGGCTTAAGACTGCCACCTGAATGTGAGAAGACAAACCCATTCACCAAAGACATCACAGTAAGACAATGAGATAATACTTGGCTGTTTGTGTAAACTGTGTACTCCTACATCCCATCCCCTTTCCTCCATACTGTATCTGCGTCCCTCGCTAGGGACGGGAACTGAACCTTTTTTCAGCAGAAAAATCGTTTTCCCCTTTAAAATTTGTTGCGAGCGGGGGCGTGGCCCCAGTAGCATGCACTCCCTTGACTCCGCCCACCAGTGCCACAACCCAGTCCTCTTTTCCATGTCGACGGGAGCGGACCTCTTCACCTGAGCAGTGGTTGAGGCCCTTTTTCCTCATTCTTCCACGCTACCGGATTTTCCCCAGGGACATTTTTCTCCATATTCTAGCTATTAACTAACATTCCCTTTGTTTTAGAGATATAAATACTCCGTCCTCCGGTACCTAAGCCCCCCAGTGCATGTCAACCTCAGCTGGCTTTAGTCGGTGCCCGGCCTGTGTCGGATGCTTCCCCACTTCGGACCTGCATGCAATCTGCCTGCAGTGACTGGGTGAAGACCACGTTTGGGACGGTTGCTTGGTGTGCAACGCGCTTACTCCACAGGCTCTAAAAAACAGGTTGGCCACCTGAAGGTGTTGTTCTCCAGATCAACACCAGAGCAGATCCAGGAGTTCGAGCGCAGGAAGACCAAACTGAAGGTAAGTACATTGTCTCCAAAGCACCCTGCAAGGGAGACTCCTTTCCAGGGAAGCAACCAAGCCTAAGGGGTCTATTAGGCTCTAGTACCAGCAAGGGGACAGAGGCTCTCCAAGCTTATGGCCTCACGGTCGAGGGGTCCATGGATCCTCCCTGTCCCAGCGCTGAGGGGCCTGAGGGCTCTGGTACAGGGAGTGCCTGAGGGGCTCTGCTCTACTACGGAGAGCAAGCCTGAGGGTGCGTATGCACTCTCTATGGAAATCATTACCGGTGTCACATCCAATGGCACACTGCATTCCAGGTCCACACCTGAGGTGCAGGGCAAGCCCAAACCTATGCACCGAAGCAGACAGGCGGGGACTCGGCCCTGGGCATCAGTCGGCATGCATCAAGCACATGGCACAGTGCAGGGTAAAATGGCCATGCACCCAGACAAAATGGTGGCTCGTCCGGAGGTGCGCACCTCCAGCAAGCCGCAAAGGCCTGATTTCACAATGAGGGTGGAATGTTCACCTATGGTCACTTGGTGCACCTCATACCCAACTCCATCTACTCAGGGGAGCTACACTGAGGTGGGCTGTGCCCAGAGCAGGCAAGCCGCAGGGCGGACTCAGCAGTACGCAGAGGCAAATGCCTCTGTACCATTGCAGGAGCACGCTTCACCAGCATGTGAAGAACGCTTTTTGACAAGTTTACCCTAATGAAATCCACTCAGATGGGGAATATACTTAGGGTTTTATCCAAGACATGATCCCACCTGTCCTCCTGCAGAAGTCATTTCCTGTACATACACCTGCTCCATCACAACCGCCGGCTACCGTACAGCCATTGGTCCCAAACACCACAGTGACCTCACCTCAGCCCACGGAGCCTCCTTGGGGGCGGCCTATGAGCGCGGTGCAGCCGCTGGCAGCTCATTCGAGCACACCTCCAGCAGACTCCTGGGACCTCCAAGACACAGATGGGGACACGGATGACAACAAGGATCAGGATACTTCCTCCTCTGCAAAGGCTTTCCATTAAAGGTTGCCAGGAGTGGCAGAGTATCTAGGCATACCACAGCCACAAAAGGAGCAGCCAGAGGCGGGAGTCCTGCCAGAGGTACTTACAATCCGCTCTACCTCTAAGTCAGGCATTCCCTTGCAAAAGGACATAGAGGCTCTAGCAAAGCAGGGTTAGGCAAAACCTCAAACAGAGCCAACTAACAAACGCCTAGATGCCAAATACAGACAGGTGGAAGGAAATTCCCTCATCCTCTCCATGCACCCCCAGCCGCATTCCACAGTCATAGCGGCAGCATCAATGTATGCTTAGCCTCAAAACTCCACATCCTCATCCACCTCAGCCCTACTAGGCAAGCAGGAAAAGGTCCTTGAGGCTTCTCGAAAAATGTCTATTCCAACACCACTCTCCACTTAAGGCAAGCAAATGCCAATGCCATGCTAGCTGCCATCAACCAGAAACTGTGGTGGGAGATAGCTGACTTCATTCCCGATCTTCCTGTCCATAGACAGGCGCGGTTCCAGTCTGGCAGAAGCAAAACTAGTGGCTCTGGACTTTATGGAATCATAGGTGGGGCACATAGACATGGCAGGCAGGGCTGTATGCTTGGCTACAGACATGAGGAGAGCGACGTGGCTCAAGGGCACTAGGTTTAATCCTGATGTAAAGGATGGTACCATCGACCTGCCTTTCTAGGGAGGGTACTTGTTTCATTAATCTACTGATGAGGAGCTGGATAAGAAGAAGAATAGCTCCCAAACAGCCAAATCACTGATCATACTGGCAAAGCCGACTGCCAAGAGTTTCAGCCAGAGCCAAGCAAAGTCTGACAGAGGTTGTACCTTCAGTGGTTTCAGGGGCTTCAAGGTACGCTGCACCAGGCAATCTGACAGGTCTCCTAGTCAGCACTGCCGTAAGTAGCAGAAAACCACACACAAAGGCTTTTTTTAGTCTCCCTCCCAGACACCAGCCTCAGAGGGAAAAAGCAGTGACAGGGTCATCAGGATCCACACTCTCCGGTGGGAGGCAGCCTTGCCCTTCACTATCAGTCCTGCCGGACAAGGTTTGCAGACCAATGGATTCTCTCAGTGGTTTCCCAGGGCTTCCACCTGCCCTGCCCATACCTCAAGTTGCCCCTCCCCCCCACTCCTGCAGATTGGCACGGCAAATTTCCTGGCAGAGATCTGCTCGCTAATAGCGAGTCATGCAGTGGAGGAAGTTCCCCCAGCCCAACAAGGTTTGGGGTTCTACTTCCGCATTTTCACCATACAGAAAAAGACCTTTCTACCTTGAACCTTTTCCTACCCCTTCAAATGTTCAAGATGGTTACCCCAGCATTGTTAATGGAGTCCCTGTGTGGGGGAGACTGGACATGCTCCCTGGATCTAAAAGATGCACACCTACACGTTCCAATTTGGCGGGCCCTTCGATTCTTCCTATGATTCCAGGTCATGGGCTTCCACTTTCAATACAAGGTTCTCCCATTTGGTCTCAATTCAGCCCCAAAGGATCCTTATGAGATTTATGGCAGAATTACTCAGATCAGAAGGCCACCACCTATATCCACACCTCGATGATTGGCTGGTACGAGCTGATTCCCCAGAGGGTTGAGAACACATCGGCAGGCTTTTGCACACACTATACACATTTCAGGTTCTCCATCAACCTCACGAAGTCGCCGAAGCAATCAACTCTGTTCTTGACTTTCTCAAGCCTCATTTGGGATACAGACACAGAGAAGATATTCCCCTCTGCGGACAAGGTGGCAGCGATCAAAGCTGCTACTGGCCATTTACTGAGCAGAGCGATAACGTTGGCATGGTGGTACCATCAACTGCAAGTTATTATGGCGGACTGTATTCCGACAGTGCCTCATACCAGGCTCAAAATGAGGAGGCTGCAGCTAGATTTCCTGGCCTCTTGGAATCATGAAACTGGCTCCTAAGCAGCATTGGTCAGCATACCAACCCACCTCCACCAGGACCTCCTTTGGTGGAGGACAGACTCCAATATCCTGGCAGGCAAACCCTTCAGACAGGATCTACCGGTTTACACTATCACCACAGACCCATCCCTCCAGGGGTGGAGACTCACCTTGAACGACCACAGTGGCCACAGACTCTGGTCGAGACAGGACCAGGACTAGCACATACATTGGTGCAAATTATGGCTATATGGCTGAACTATCCTCTGAACCATCACAGTATTCAGCTCATCAACATGCATTTCAAATTTGGTTACTGCATGTGATTAATATACTTTCAAAATAAAGGTAAACATGGAGCATAATGTGTGCAATAGTGATTGAGCAAACTGTGTGTAATACAGGGGTAATTGATCAATTGAGGCCTCAATTATCACCCACCAGAAATCACGGTAAGTCACTCAGCTGCACACTTTGCAATAGCATACAACATGTTATATATTTTCATAAAAATGCACACTGACTTCTTTTTAACAAGCAAACAGGTATGGATGAGAGTTTGAAGCTTTTGAGGTTTTCACCTATTAGTGCACAGTAATCAGTGTTAGCAAAGATTTCATAATTGTATGTAATTTTCCCTCCATGTTGTGTCCAGTGATCGAAGTGTACGAAAAGAAGTAGTGGAACTTTGTTCCCTACTGGCCTGCACCGCTCCCCACAAACCCCATTGAGGCAACCCCTCCCATGCACAATACAAACCTCAAAACACATGCGCCTGATGTTTAAGGGAACATCCAGTGCAGTGCGCTGCAAGTGCAAGTTTCAATGTGTTCCTACACCTTTATTTTAAAACGAAACCGGAACGGTTCCTTTTTAAAATAAAAGTGTAGGAACGGTAAAACCTATTTAAAAGAAGTATAGGAGCACTGCTCCCGACCGCTCCCGCCCACTTCGACCACTGCATGTGTCAACCCCCAAACTTTTTGCTGCTGTTTAGACACCATTGACTGACTTTGCCAGAGAAGCACGGCCTTCAGCTGCACTCCTCTGGGCTTTCGCTCACTTTTTATGGGGAAACTGACATGCCCTTAAGACAATCAGTACTGGGAGACTTTGTTTCCCTTAGTCCTTTCCTCATATTGCAGCTTTTGTGCAACATGTAACAAGTGTGCAAAGTATCTTACCATACAGCACACTTGGGTCTATAGTCATTCCCAAAGGCCCTAGATAATCTTGCTGGACTTTTTTATGAACTGTGCAGATGTGTCATGGACAGGACTGGTGGTAACTATCTCTTTGCATTCGTTTTAACCCTTTCCTGCCATGTTAACCACGTTAACCGTTTTTGGCACGAATAGGTGGCATGGCTCCAAAATGGCCATGCCACAAGGTTCTTTGTCCTGTCCTTTGGCCATCTTGCCCCCTCACCTTCCCCAGGTCGACTTGACCCGGGCCAGTCCTTATTTGGTCATGCACTTTCCCGTGAATCCCAATGCTTTTGCGGGCTTCTGCATGCCTTGTGTGTGTGCCTCCAGGATGTGGGCTGGAATGTCTGATTCCAAAACACATCCTGGGTGCCAGAGAGTCTTGAGTGCCATGAATGCCTGGGACCACCGTGGTCTGTGATTGGTCCACGTATGGAGTGTGTGTTTGTCAGCAGATCTCCCATTGGTTCCTCTCCGTTTGGGCGCGAAGGGAACTTTGGATAAGAGGAGGCTGAAAACACCACTACCAGGTCGATCTCCTGAGTTCTCACTGAACAAAGAATAGGATCCAAGTATCCTGCAACTATGAAGCTGAGTTGTGGAACCGCTGGTGACCCGCTGGAAGGTTTGGCACCCTGAGCCCGCTGTCGTTCCGTGGGACACCTCTGCATCTGGTCGTCCTAGAAGGTCTGCGGAGACGCTTCGACCCATTGGAATAGTGGGACCAACTATTCTCGGCACCTTCATCACTTTCACCTTCTGCAAGTAAGCTTTCTCAGAAGCGTCCCTGGGCCAACCAATGGGCTGACCAGCTTACCCAGTATCTTTGCTCTGTCACCGCCACTGTTTTGAGGAAGCCCTTGAAACTTGGTCTGCTTGCATCGGGGACCGGTAAGTACTCCTTACCCCAACCGGTGGCCCCTAGTGCAAGAGCCCATTTTTATGCATGAGTGGCCCCTGGGGGCCCCTCTCCTTTCCACAGCTATTGCGAAATAGCGACTTCATCCCGCACTCTCGAACTGCCTCTGCCTCCAAGTGGAGGTCCTTCTTGAATAGTGGGAACTTGTTCTGCATCACCTCATCCACCTTCCTGAGTTGCTAGAGACCCTTGAAGAGACCCTATTCCGCCCATTGTCACAAGCGCGTGCATGTACTATTGAGCACAAGGCTCCTCTCTTTGTAGGGCTTGGACTGCCTCTTAGTTAGGTGTATTATTGATGTTGAACTGGGCCTAAAGATTACCTGCACTGCCTGTTTCCTTCCCCTCTAGGCTGTTGACATATTTTGTGCAGTCACCCCTTTAGACCCCCATGGTCTTGTATATATATATTGTACAGAGTGTGATGTATTGGTTTACTGAGTTATACTGTGATTCTTTTGCTATGGTCTATGCTACAAAGGCCTTGTAATATATGTGTCTATATCTTTGAAATAACACCTGTCTGGAGTAATTTGTAAGTGTCCTTGCTCTGTGTGCTCACTGAGGTCCTTCAGTCACCCTCACCCCTCCTGTGATTTAGTCTTGACCGCCTGCCATAGCTACCCTGATTAGTCTGGCTTGTCCAGAAGTTACCCTGTTCCAAGAAACTTGGTCGGCCATCTGTACCTCTGCCCCTCCAGGTCAGAGTTCAGAAATCCTTCTTAACAATCAGTATTCCACTAAACTCAAGAACAGCAGTAGCTTCTCACTCCTCAGTCATCCCCGACCCTGTTTTTAAGGTCACAGGTTAGGCCCTGGGAAAAAGACATTGGGCCTTGTCCTTCAGGCCACACATTTTCTACACCAGTGAACGTGCCTTTCCTGACATTTACTGTCTGCAAAACCTCTCAACTCCTCTTCTGGTCTTGATCCTCATCAATTCCAATTCATCCACTGTGTGTGGGTTTAACTCTTTATGACTGGGCCTCAACCATACCCCCTCTTTTGGGCTTAGCATCCTTCTTGCTATCACTAGCTACTGCCTAGCTATTCCTTTGCACTTTTTGTGGATTCCCAACCTCACCTTCAATCTTAACCTTAAACCCTCATTGTCCTTTCCCATGGGCACCTGCAACAGTTTTCAAATACCACCTCCCAATGTCTTACTCCTATAACACTCTGCTATCTTCCTCCTACCTCATCCTTATCTCTTCCTTCTTCCACCTTCTGGTGCTTTCCCCCTACCACCTCCTGCTATGTTTGCTATCTTTCTCCTACCTCCTCCTGATCTATTCCTCCTACTAACTCCTGCTTTCTTCCTCCTACTTTCTCCTGATGTCTTCCTCCTACTACCTCCCAATGGCGTACCCCAACCACCTTATGATATCTTCCCTTTGCCACCTCCTGATGTCTTCCTCCTACTACCTCCTAGGACTTCCTTTTAACACCTCCTGGTGTTTTTCATTTACCACCGCCACATGTCTTCCTCACACCAACTGCTGATATGTTCTGATTACCACCACTTGATATCTCTTTTCACTGTTTAATGTCCTGCTTCCTTCACTCACTCCTGTCTCTTTCCCAACACCATCAGGGACTGCCTCTCGAATCACCAACACACACCAAACTCTGGCTAGAACTCCTCCAAATGAGCAAGCTTCCCCTTCATGGGGTGCCCCTTTCACATCCTAGTGGAATCTCTCCTTAGGCCCATCTAGGTCTTATGGGATGCATGTGTGTAACCTTATTAGTGATACTGTGTGATTGGTTGCAGCAGAATTGCCTTTTCCCAAGAGGTGTAGTACAGTTGTAGTGTGAAATCTGAACAGCAGCTGGAAGCCGGTCCTCCATCTTGGATTTCTCAACTCAGAAAGTCTGTTTATGTATTTGGGCATCCTCAGGTCGTAGCAGAGCCACATGTGCAGTGGGACCTGATGAAAGTGTTTTCTGTGTATTAGAATTGTTAGGATTGTTGCTGGTTAGGTCACGCCCTGCATCCTAGTGAGTCTGACATGGCAATGGGGTATATTGCCCTGGATTGTTTTCTTGGCAAGGCCAAGGTAGCACTTTTAGCTGACGTATGATGTTTCCCTGCCCAGTGGTGGGGGCTAAGTGGGAGTGACCAGGGGATCCTCATCATACCACTGTAGGGCCATCAGGCACAATCTAAGGGATGTCCCAAGCCCCCTTGATCGCCCATCCAGAAATACCCATAATGACTTCATCTTATATCTCTCACTCTTATTTATGCCAGGTCTGTGGTTCTGCCACAGGGAATCTTCATAAGGATTCTACATTAGGTTGGAGTTTTTCTTCCCTACCGAGGAAAGAAGAGGAGGAGGTTTGGAGAGCCAGAAACCATCTCATCATCCTTGTTCCTGAATAATCAAGTGAGCAGCCCATGGTCTCCGGCCAACACATCTAATTGTGAGGCATTCAAGTTTAATAGTGGAATAGTTCTTCTCATATGAATAGAGTTTATGGCTGATAAAGAAATTGGGCTGCACTACCTGTAAGGGAGGCATGGTATTACAAGTATGGCACTGATACCAAAGGTACAATTTGTAAAAACTTTATTAAAGTTTCTGGGTTTGGAAAAACTCCTACTTTGCCCTATAACTTGGATGGGAGTAATCTCTACCATCAAATAATAAACAAAACAGTCCTAGTTGAGTCCGTCAAATCAAAATGGCCTATACTAACAAAACCTAATGTCTTACGCATCTCTTGTACAAAAAGTGTGTAAAGGAGAATATGTATGTAAAGGAAAATCAGTGTTCAAAGATAATGAATAAAGGTGGCAGCTCTCCTCATCATGTTAAACAGCACAGAGTATATGGCGGTACCCGTAAGCAGGATGACACACTCTGACTCAGGTTCATAACACAAAGACAGTTCAAAACATGGACCAAGGCCTGCCTGGCCTTCCACTGTAAAGTCTCTCTTCCCAGCTTTCAAAACACAATTCAACAAAAAGTTCATGCAGGTCCTGTTCTGTCGGGCTCAGACCTCTTAAAGCAAAAGTTCAGTCGGTCTTCCTCAGTCGGGCTCAGACCATTTAAAGCAAAGTTCACAACACTTGCAGGGGTTCCCTTCCCCAAGCTCAATTCACATTCTTTAGGGGTTTCTTTCCCCTAACTTATTACACTTCCGGTCTCCCACAGTTGGGCTCGGACCATTTCCTGATGTCAAAGACTTTCCAATGTATGTGGCTTTTACTACGGATCTCTGCAGGACCACTTTGACTGTCCTTTCAGCTCACACTCTTGTCTTATTTGCCCCAGTGCTTCTTGTTCTGGGTAGTTCACTGTCATAAGCACCAAAGTTCAACATTCTCCTTTTTACTCTCCCCTTTTCACTGGGTTAATTTTGATCACTTTGCTTTTACAGTTCATTCACTTTATCGCTACAAACATTTCCCCTTTCACAGTGAATTTCGTGTAGGATACTTCCTTTTGACAGACCACTCTGTTACTCAGTATCGCTGGTTTTAAAGCTATCAATACTTCAAAGTTCATTCACAGGTCTGCCATTGTTCGCGTCTCATCCACACGCGTGCAGCCTTCAATTGTGCGACATAATGTTGCAACTTCAATATTTCCTTCACCCACACCAGTCTTTCATGTCACTTGCCAACTCACCAGCTGTGTAAGTTTCTTTCTTGTCTTTCTTTTCTATACAGTTTTTGATTCATGAGTCAAGGTTTGTCCCACAGGCTTGGCCGTTCCTCCCCAACTCTGCCGTTCACCCGGGAGGGTTGCTGGCATCGTTGAAACACAATGGCCCTCATTAGGACCTTGGCGGAGGACCATGGCGCTATTAGCACCATGGTCCATGGCGCTAAGCTGCCAACTCCGCCATGGTGGTTGGCGGACTTACCGCCCCATTCCGACCTTGGCGGGGCGGTAAGTCCCCAATCCCCATTTACCCTTCCCCATTCCCATTTTTGGCCCCATAGGGCATAATGGGAGTGGGGAAGGCGTTAATTACGCCACCGTAAAGTACGGTGGCGTAATTAACAACAAGGTCCCTTAGCGCCATGGATTTTAACGCCTGCTAAAAGCAGGCGTTAAAATCACCATGGCGCTGAGGGAACTCGTACTCAGGCGGTAAGGGGCGGCATGGTTTACGCCGGCGTAAACCCCTTACCGCCTGGGTCCTAATGAGGCCCAATGCAACTTTCTTGTTTGGGATTTGTCTTTCTCCACGTGTCTTTCATGGCCTTTTGGAGGCAACAACCTCCTGCATGGAACTCCTGGTGTTCTCTGCTCCAGTAGGTTTGCCCCAGAGGTTTTGCTCTTGCTCGTGTTCCACCTTGCTCAGAGTGTGTCTCAATGTTCTGCCTTTTATCCGTGCGAAGAGCGCTAATTGGAATCAGATGTCTGCACTTAAAGTTAAGTGCCTGACTTTGCCTGACCCGATTAGCGGGACATGTCCAATGCGATATGTTAGGGTTATGTAAGGCCGCTTTACTCTCAGTCACCCTCGGCCCAGTGTTTGTGTAGAAAGGGGGGGGAGTGGAGATATCAGAGAATTCTATGAAATAGGATGGGTCATGGGTACGGGAAAGGGGGAATCCCATGTCTCACCATCGGTCGCCTCACCCCCACTCCCCGAAGACCCATCATCCAGGTGGTCCTCCCGCACTGGTCCACCCCCAGGGTCTGGTTCGAAAAGCGATGGCCATGCCCTTGCTACCGAAAGAGAGATTCCCGTGGACAAGTAGGTGAGCCACACTTTAGTTTCTCACATACCCCAATTCAGACTTCAGAGAATATGCCCTCTATGCACACGGGGGAGGCATTAATTTGTAGAATAAACAGATCAGTTGGGCATTGGTAAGAGGGTGAAGCAACACAATGAGTCCTTCAACATTCTACAGTTCCATACTTTCAGTTCATAGGATGTCGTTAAATTAGAATCCTTTTAACTGGTCAGTTAGAGTATCCCCTGATGTTTTCAAAGTTTGAATTGAAGCAGTGGTAGTACCCGAGTAAGCACAGGAATGCCTGCAATTCTTTCTTCTTTCTTGGGAGTCTGGATGTACTGGATGCTTTCTCATTTTGCTTCTTGTGGTCCAGCCATCCCCTTTTCAAGGTGAAACATTTGGGGCTCAACATAGGGCCGAGCAAGGCCATCTTCTCTCAGTCCTCTTGGGTAAGAGGATATGCCAGTAACCGTTTGTTAATTTGATGGTGAAATTGCACTTTAATGGACCAATTATATTGATCATTACTTTCATTATCGGCATGGAGTAGGTGTCATGGCAATTGATTTATTTTATTTCCTGAGAAATATATGCAAAGATGCCAGCAACCATGTAGCATAGGTACCAGAATGATCAGGGGTGACCTGCGGCTCTGCAAGTGTTCACCCAGCTTACGTTCTAGCATCTTCACCTCATCCTCCATGGCCTTATGATAGGCCGTTTGTAGTTGATAGGCCTGCAGCAGTACTGCTTTGTCTAGAATGGGTTTGATATGATGCACAGCATTGTTGCCTTGCCCTGGTCAGACAACAATGGCACCATGATAGTGTTGAAAGTATGTGTGCAGATCTTAGGTCTGGCCAGGAGTCATGTCCTTCCGTATGAGACTGGTTAGTGCTGCAACGATTTTGTCCCTTTTGCCTTTCTCCTGATGTGTTACCAGAGTTGATTCCTTTGATTTCAGTCAATTGACCTGGTACTCTTGCAAGGACTTTCGGTGATAATCCTGCTGTACTCAGCAGTTCATGTCCAAGAGAACTTAAGTGACTGTTAGATCAATGCCACTTAAAAACTCACTTACTCTCAGAGGTAAAAAATAAGCCAATACATTATTGCTTACTTTGAACCGCCTTAATGTGTCTTCTCAGTCATATGGATTCTGCTTTTCTTGGCTTGTTTTTAAATTTTTCCTGGGTGTTTCTCCCCAACTCTGATGTCCCTCCTTCTGAGTCTTCTCTTCCAGCTCACCCATCCTTCAGGATATCAAGGACGTCTCAGGTTCTCTCCATAGATAATTTTGAATGGGGAGAATACAGTGGAAGCATTTGGTGTATTCCATGAAGCAAAGAGGTTGCAGGGTAGTAGCTCATCCCAATTCCTTGCATCCTCAGAAAACAAGTCCTTTAGGGTTTGGTTGAAATGCTCCATTAGGCCATCTGTCTGGGGTGATAGGTGGAGATCCAGATGGTATCTATTTCTAACAGAAAAGTCAGGAGTTTGGAAATACATGCCTTAAACTGGTCTGTATTTCGTTCTGGCATCCCAACCATGTAAAGTATGGTAATAAATGTTTCAGAAATGTTGTGTGGTATTCAGTTTAATTGGAAACACCTCTGGATAATGGGTAACATAATCAAATAGAACTAAGATATTGTTATTTCTGTCCTACGATGGGCTAAGAGGAACTACTACATCCATTCCAATCCTAGAGAATGGAACACATTGATAGAAAATGTCTCTAGGAAAGACCTCTTAACATCATTTTGAGAGGTCCTATAAATTCTTAGCATTCCATACAGTATTTTTCTGGTGGATCACAGGTCAAAGGAACCAATTAAGGACCTGGTCCTGGGCTTTGGTCACCCTTTGGTGTTCAGCAAAAAGATGGCAGTGCACTAGACCAATAAAAGTGTTCCAGGAAGTATGGGGGCATCAACAAGTGATTTATAGACTCCCTAACTCCCTTCACTTTAATCATCACTCTATACAGGAGACCCCTTTTTGCTACACAATGGGGCACAATCCTTAGTCCACTCTCTTATTTTGACATGGAGGTGTCAAATGTGGAACACAGAGAGTCATTCCTCTGGGCTAAAGCAATTTAAGGTTATAAAAGAGGCTACTCTGTCCCACCAGAGTCTAGTACATCTTCCTCAATGGGGTCTGCCTGATCTTGTTTAATTCCCTGGGACATACTATAACCACTGTCTCTAGTTATTTGTGGCAGCAATCTCATGCATTTCCTTCTGCTGAGTGGAATGGTTCATATCACAAATCAATTGAACTATGGTATCCTCTTCCTGAACTATACACATCTCAGGGGCTATGGTTACAGAGGAGTACCTCACTAACCCCAAATAATCAGTATCTAGCACTCCATACCCAACATTGATATTGTGACTCACCCCTAGACCAGATATGGAGATGGTCCTACAATTGGTATTTTGCATTAAGTCAACTCTGAAACCTGTGAAAACCGGATCCCAGCTCGCTGGGGAATATTCATATTGTCCACACTTTACAGATCCACCACAGCTGACTCAATGGTATCCTTCCTGGATGTATGGACAACTCGTACACTGAGAAATGGGAGTCTGGGTTAGCTTCCGGAACAACCCTTCTAGACCCCACTTTTGACACCATCTGTCAAATAGCAGAATGCAGTGCACAAAGAGTGCAAACACTATCTCACGTGAAAACAGGCTTTATATTAACAATCTTTCGGGTAAAAACTCAATGTATAAAGTATCAATAGAGTCTGTACAAAGTTATACCAGTTCAAAAGACACCATTTTGGGGTACCCCCCTGTTGTGACTCACCAAGCACGGATCTCAACCAACTCAGCAGACACGTATCTCAACCAACTCCTCTTCACCCGAGGCAACTACTGGACACTGGAACCCAGACATGTAAGTCTAGGTCTCCTCACCAGGAAGGAGTACTTCCTATCAATACACCCGTCTGTTAAATGTAATATACTAAGAGAAGGGTTACTTAATGTGAAGAGCAGGGCAAAAGCACTACAACAACGCCAGTTGTAAAATCAGCAAAGAAGAGCAATTAGCGGGATGAACATGCAACATAAAACAGGCGTGTTCAGGAGCGAGAGAATAGCTAACCTCTTAACTGAGGGTGAACTCCCTACATGGTGTTTATTATCAATGTTTTTGGTAAGTGGGGTGTAGACCAAGGATTTTTTAGGAGACCTGGGATTACTAGAAAAACAGAACAGGGAATTATGTCTCAGTTGTTGGGACAGAGGTAGAATGAGTTCAGTGGATTATGTGATATCTTATCGGTGACTTGGGACAGCAGGCAACCAGAAGGGAAGGTGTTCCATTAAAAATCGAGCCAAGGAAAAACGTATGTAGAAAGGAGATGGGAATGTTAGTGGGACCTGATTGACGAAGGCACGAGGACACCTGAGCACCCAGGAGGGTGCACCAATATCAGAAAAGCATCTCTAGTCCATGCACTGGCTCTGTAATGAGCCGGGAAGCAGTCCGGTGAGCAAAGGAAGATTGGCAGGTTGTGGGCAGCAAGGAATCCAAACAGCAAGAAGAGACTGTGCTGGGACGATGAAGAAAGTCGGCGATATTCGGGCAGTGAGGTACAAAACACGAGGCAGGGAATACGTGAAGATATTAACTGGGTTCTACAATTGCAAGGGATAATCCGAAAAGGCAAGTCCAAGAAGTAGAGTCAACAAACAAGGAATCAAGAAATGCAATGGAAACAAGGAAGCAGAAACGCAACTTCAATCAGAAGCAGTTGCTTATGGATGAATGCAGCATTTAATCCAAAAGGGAGGCAGCGCGCACTACGTCCTGCCGTGTCACGTGAGAGTATGTGCCACTGTTCCCCTTGGCAACTGCACAAACAGAGGAGCTATGTCTGGCATAAAATGGACTCCAACATTGCCATGGCAACTTCCATCGCCGGAGGAACAGCGCCGTATTAGAATGTGAAAGACAGCTCATTAAAGAACTATGATGAAGCACCCTAGGCAGAGTATGCTGCAAATTTGGTGGGATCCTAGCACCACCTGTTACTTATAGTCTCTTTAATTTTGTTCCAATAGTCGTCAATCTTGTCTCCTGTTGATGATGGAATACCCCACCTTCAATGGTGTCAGGTAATATTATCCCCACCAAAAATTTCACTGTATTTATGGTCGCCTGGAATGCCATAGGTGATATTTTTTGGGTGGGGGGGTAATTTGTGGGAGCAGGGATTGGGGGGTGTCCCCCACACATTCAAAATAATGCAGGGGTTGCGGGGGTGTCCCCGCAGGGTCCATGCCTAAATATCGCCACAAAAATATGGTGATATTTTTCTACCAGAAGCTGAAAATACAGCTGTAGATTCTATTCCACTTGCATAAAAGAGCCAACTTGGGTTGCTGCCTCATTTCCCAGGAAGAGCATAAAAAGGTCTTGTTAACTCCCTTTCTGAGGGTGCCGATGTCTAATACCTGCCCAACTTCTCTACTCCTCTTGCCTTGATTCTCCTCAGTGCTACACCACAAGCTCATTCCTTTTCTCACCTTGGATGTAACCCTTTCTGATTGGGGACACACCCATACCCATGACATGTGCCTTCCTGATTTGGCTCACTATCACTTCCTTAACCTGTTGCATTTTCTTCTGATTCCTAACCTCCCCATGATGTCTTTGTCATACAACCTTCTGATCTAATCCCTGACAGCCTCATCATGTCTTAAACCTAACACCCCTGCTGCCTTCCAACGGTGTCCGATTAAAGGTGCGATTACAAAAGGTTTGAATGCAATAGGTTCGGGTCAATAGGACCGAAAACAAAATGTTTGATTTTTTTTATTATATATATTTTTTGGGGGTTTCTGTATAGGTAAAAAAAAGTGGTTTTTACCACAAAAACATGGGTTGGGGGGGACGCCCCCCCCAAAAAAAAACAGAAAAAAAACAAACAAATATGTTCGAACCTTTTGTTTTCGGTCCTTTTGTTTCGACCCTATTGTATTTCAAACCTTTTGATTCGAACCTTTAACCTATAACCCCTTCCAACTACTACCTCCTCATTTCATCCTCCTAACACTTCCTGTTTATTTCCTCTTACCACCTTGTAGTGTCTTCCTCCACCCACTCCCTGATGTCTTCCTTCTACCTTCTCCTGATGTTTTATCAATCCTCCCACCTCCTGATGTCTCCTCTCTCCTCCTGTCTCCAGGTGCCTTTACCCTCTTCTGTCTCTTTTCTAATGACTTTCACTGCTTCCTTCCCAAATCACCAACTCGCTTCAAACTCCATCCATAACCTCCCAAAAAAACACACTTCCACCTCCTGTATCACCCCTATTACATACTAGTAGGACCTGCTCTTGGGCCGATTTGAGTGTTAGGCTGTGCGCCTGAATAGCATTAGTAGTGCTGATGTATGATTGTTTGCTGTGGAATTGCCTTAGTTCCACAGGTGTAACATGTCGTAGCATATCATCTGAATCCTGGCTGGACGGAGCCATACAGAAGTGTAGAGAAGGAGCCAAGTATCACTACCAGAAGCTCCGCCCCCATGTTGCCTATATGTTGGGAACCAGAAATTGCAACACGTGCAGTCCCAGTGAGAATGCTTGTACCGCAAAGAATTCTTGAAACAAGGTATCCATTGAGAAGGCCCTATATGTATGCACAAAGAAATAACGTTCTTCTGGAAGAAGTTCTGGAAGAAGTATGAGAGTGAGCAAGAAAGAAGATTGGTGACATCATGCGAAGCAGAACTGACGCACCTTGAAAAGATACATAAAACGGAAGAACATAAACATTCTATAAGATCTGAAGAGGAGGTGTCAAAGATGGGCAACATTTAGGGCTCGAGATGAAGATGCTTATGCAAAGAAACGCTGAAGAAAATACAACATCATTTTATACTTGTACAGATGCCGTAACACAAGTAGACAAAGTGATCTTAAGGCTGGCTACGTAGTGAATAGTTTGCTGTGATGCGCCAATTTATATACATAGAAATGTATAGAACCTGGATGTTCCACGATGCACTTTAGCAAGGCTTGAAAGACTGTGTATGGAAAGGTTTCTAGTGTGGCGCAGTTGGAAAATAGCTAATGGCGAAGTAGAAATTCAAGAAAGGCTTGGCTGGCCCAGCACCAAGAGTCAAGGCCACCGTGAGCCGGGTTGTTCATCCAGTAGTTACAATGAACGTGAGAAAGGAACAAACTTCTGTTTGCGGTGAAATGGAAAAACACTGAAGGTGCCAAGAGTTCATCATTTAATAGTATTATATGCAGCAAAGAGCTTGAAAACGTGGTCTCCAGGAAATCATACCGCAAAGTTCTACTCGTAACGAGGGAAGACAAGAAGCACAAGACTTTCAAGGAAGAACATTTCAAAGTGATCACACCAGAGCCCGAAAAGAGTGGAAATCTTTTCAAAAGTAGATTGCGAGTAACACAAGGCAACAAAACCTGGCCACTCAAAAATAACTTAATAACAAGTGGAAGCCACCCCACAAATGGACAGAGAGTAACACAAGAAGCAAATCTTTTTTAGAATTATCTGACAATAAGCCAAACTTTGCACCTCCTAAAGAACCGTCATATAGAAAGACGGGGAAACACGTGTTGGGGAGCAAAACACATTTTGTCACAAAGGAGTAACAAAGTAGGGGAGCAAAACAACTTCTGTTATGAAGCAAGAATAATTGAAGGACCTTGGGAAACCCAAAAAAACATGGTGAATGAAGCTAATTCAAATTGGAACAAAGGGAGTACAACAAGTTTTGTCAAAAGGATTAAACAAGCAAATTCAGGAATACAAGAAAACCCTAACGGACTTTAGCAAGCCAAATAATATTTTGAATGAAATGAATTAAATTTGAAACAAGAAAGCTAATAAAGTAGAAAAAAATGAATGAACGTAATTCAATTTGAAGTCTGTTATAAAATGAAGCTAATCTAAATAAAATCCTGAGGAAAAAATAGTAAACATTGAATATTGTTATTTTTTGGCAACAGCATCTGCATACAAGTGGAAGCGCAACATAATCGGATTCTAACAAGTCTCTTTTCTACTGAATTCGAAGTCCTGGTCAGCCACAGGACATAGAGTCCGACATTGCAGCCCACATTAATGAATATAAAACATATTGGGTGAAGTGCCAAGTGCTGTCAAAGGCTGAATTCACTTTATAAATTCTGATGAAAATAGACATTGGGTCGATCTGCACCAAAACCGGAAGATGAGACAATGCCATGCTCCCTTTAATTCTCAGGCACAGAGAGACTCTGCAAGGCCAAGTTCAAAGCCTTAATTGAGTGGCAGAATGCAAGAGTGATGATAGATGTTGGGCTAATTGGGTGGGAGGCATGACCACGCCGACCCTCCCCGCACCTCGATTGGTAGCCTGCGTGCTGCTAGCATGTGGAATATTCCAGAAGGGTACAAGCATGCCAACCAATTGCAGAGGGCCACGTATCAAAGAGCGCTATAGTTTATGTAATCAATGAATTGTCATGCATTTTATGACAAAGATAACTTGGACTACAGGAGGGCTTAGTTGTCCACCTGATGTTAGAGACCCAATCACTACCCCTGTTAGTATGGAACATATACTTAAATGTTCCTTGTAAGCATTTCACATCCCCAAGTAGTTTCTTTGTAGTTTGCCATGTAGTGTGACATCAATGATGATGAATTTTGACTATAAAAGTTATGTTTTATCTAAAATATATTGAGAGCTCGAGTGAACATCGGACAATGTCCATTGTAACCTCCCTGTTTTAGATCATTGCAAATAAAGCAGAACAAAGTTTATTGATGTTTGAGTAAATTCTGCATCCCCATCCATCTCTAAGTATTGCTACCTTGTCTTAAAGGGCCCAAGTATACGGGTTCACATTGTAGCAAAGGTAGGCTGGTTAAAGATCCGTCGACCCAGTAAGCTTTTAAGGGTCTTGGAAATATCAGATGTCCTCTGCCATTTAGCTGGAGGACCGTGAGGCTTCCTGTGGATAGTGGCCAAAACAAGATCTTGCAAGACACAATGAGACAGGTGGGATGGGTCCCTCTTTCACAGAATTCCCCTCCCGGTTTCTACAGGCAGCTGAGCGCACCAAGGGCTATGGTGGCCGGTTGAGGGGGAGACGATCCGAAGGGTCTGGAGCTGAAAAGCGAATGGTGAATAGATTGAGAAAGGTGGCAAAAATAATGTTGTATTAAATGGGTAGTAATAATAGGAAAGAAAGCAACGAAGGGTTGGTTGGGTAGTTGAGTTAATGTCCAAGAGCGTCAAGTAAAGATATATAGACAAGGAGGCGATACATCCATAGGAGAAGCCCAGAATACCACGTCAAGGATGTCTAGAGGGAGTTGTTTCAAAATCCAAGTGGATATATAGGCTACAAAAAGATAGATCTGTTAAAGGAAACAATTCACACTCCCTATCAGGAGTCATTTTAGGGGTGAGAGTAGCCAGGGGGAGTGCTGGCAGAGATAAATGTGGGGCCAGCCAGTCTGTCTGTACATTGTATGTGTTACATGTATTAAGGAAATAATGAAATGTTGAAGAGCGACAAATAATAGATTGTGGTAAAAGGCTGAGAGTAGATTTTTTATTTATTTCATTGTTAATGGTGTCGATTGAATAGGTGGATTGAAGTAAAGTGAAACATAGAGGTTTGGAGCAGCGACAGTTGGTGCACGCTCATAATGTATTGTTTTAAAAAAAAAGTATTCTCTGTGTAAAATAATGGTAAGTATTGATAGTCGATTGCGACTTGTCAGGATGGAGGATGTTACTCTGCTCATGCACCTGTGCAAACAACTACCAAAACATGCACCCAAGCTTAAGCAATGTAGTGCAGAATGGGTTAAGGGCACGGCAGATGAGATGTTCATGCCATGGCCACAAGGGGGATCACTGTCAAAAGCAGTTTTGCAACACATGACTACGTACTTGCACGCTGCGTACACAGGAAAAAAAAATGGAAAAAAGGTTAGCCAGTATCGAGCTTTGGAAAATGTATCAGGAGGAACGGGAAGACCCAACTCCTGAAGACTGGATGCTTAACCAGTGTAAAGAGGGGGGTGTTGAGCCTTCTGCTCCAACTACTGCACCTGAAGTAAATGGTGATAGCACGAAAGATGATGGAGTGTATCCGTTAAGAGAGCTTAAAGCAGCGGCAGGATACAGTAATCCAATGCATGAGCCGTCTGCGTATAACAGTGATGAGAGCTCAGAGAACTCCCGAAAGAACTATGTTCTCTAAAGTCCCACGGGACAAAGATAAAAGTGAACGGCCAATTGTGACCCTAGATATAGAACGAGAAATTAAGAGATGGAAAGGAGAAAAAGACAAAGCTGACGAGATAGCACTCATACAGAACAAATGGATGGGAGGTCAGATATTGCTCAAATTTGATGGGAAGAGCATCAAGGAAGTAAGGCAAGAAGAAGATCAAGATGAGCAAGATAAAAAAGACACGGAATGAGAGAAGCGATTGAAAGAAGATGAATATAAAAGAAAGAGTGGACAGAGATGAGAACACATGTATCAGGAAGAACAGTTAAGAACGGAAGAAAGAGCGGAAGAACAAAGAAAATGAAATTAGACAGAGAGCAATTGAAGAACGAGGCAGGCTACAAAAGAAAAGAGAGGAATGGAAAGAACAGAATTAAGAGATAAAAGAGTACAAAGACGCATAGATGATGAGGTGCGCAGGGCTAATGAGAGAAGAAAAGCGAAAAGAAATGAAGAGAATTTGATGAGGAAATGGAACAAAAGAAAAGGCAGAGGGAACACGACATTGATCGCATTGAGCAAGAGCTAATTGAACCAAATCCAATAGTGGCATGGGAGGACATGAAGGAGTTCCTCCCATTGCGAGAACCTATGCCAGGACCCTCTAGAGTAAATCTAGAGGAGAATTTTAAGATAGGAAATATTGGAGATAGAATCGAAAAAGCCTATCAAGAGATGAGGACAAAAAGTGAAATGAGAAATAAAGGCAAGGATCGATTTGAAATTGGCCAGTCACGAGGCAAGGAGGGAAGCCTGCTTAGTCTCTAGCACAGAGCTTTGTCTTTGGACAGGCTGACTTTAAACACTGATGAGAAAGAGGACAGCCATACAAGTTGGGCACAGGATATGTCAGACGAAGACAGGGAATCCTTCTGTAGGGAGGAGGGGGCTAATGCAAGCGGTGCCGAGGGCTGTGTTCAGACAGAAAAGGAAGTGACATGGCTAGATTTGGACTTGCCTAAACAAAGGACACCAGAGTCCATGGCGCATCCAGAATGACCTAAAAGGCGACCTCTTAGTGAGAGGGGGGAATCACCACCATATGTGAACAGAACAAGGTCCTTACCAGGAAGAAGGCAATCAGGAACCATTGTCCCCACTATAGCTAGGCAGACGATGGAAGCCGATTGTGATTTTGGGATTTTGCAATTTCCTTTGTTAGAAAAAGGGGGGCCAGACCACAGTAGACCCCGTGGCCCCAGATGGATAAGGATATCCTAAGATGTAAGCTCCCGAGTTTGACTTTGAGCGCTGGAAAATGGATTTATGAATTGGAAAAAACAACAGTTGGAAACACGTTAGCTATAGGGGAAATTAAGGGCCTTCTAGCAGCTATCCTTGGGGAAAGGGCTGACGACATTTGGACGAGAGCAGGATACGCAAGTGTCACAGCACAGAAAACAGCGCATGATGGAGCGCCGCTTAATAATTGTAGAGCAGCAGTTTGGAAAGCGCTTAGAGTGCAATACCCTGATACATAATGGCACGTAATGGCACGTAAGATGCAAGAAGGCAAAGATCTGCTTGCTTACATTCAGAATTTTCAGGAGCAATGGTCATTTGGAAACTTGAGAGCTTTGGGGGAAATCGATACCTGTATTTTATCAAGTTTTATGTCAGGGGTTGCTAGAACAGGTACAGAGACAGCTCAAGAAGCTGGTGGGTATGGAGGCAAAGCCATGGCCAGAAATACAGCAGACTATTGCGCACCATTGTCGACTGTTGCAAGAGAAAAATCGAAAGAGAGAAGATGCTAGAAAGCTTGAGGAAGCTAAATTAGTACAGAAGAAGTTGTCAAAATATGCTACAGAAGGGTCAATGTTGACCAGCGAAGAAGGACTAGGATCACAACAGACAGGAGGTATGCCACAGATGAATAACCAACGGTAGTCGGATCAAGGAGGGATCTGATTTACACCGAGAAGCAGGGGAGGCTTCCGTGGAAGAGGTGGCTTTCAGAATAATCAGGGAAACTTTAAGAATAACCAAGGTGGGTTTCAGAATATGCAAGGAGGTAATCAAGGCATGCAGGAAGGGCAGGTTAGGAGATTCTCTCTTGTGTGTTGGACATCTGGAATGACATGCTATATTGCGTGAACATGTGGGAGCCAAGGGTATGTGCAGAATGGGCAATGTTCAAGAGGGGGGACAGCTTATCCTCCAGCATATAGCCCACAAAGTAGTGATGGATTCGTCCAAGATCAGACAGTGTATCAATCACAAGCACCGCAAACACAACAGGCTTTGCAACCACAGCAGGCACCATTGAATCCACTGTAAGGACAGTCACAGCACGCACCCCTGCAGATACAGCAGAGCGCAAACACAGGGCAGTTATTGACTCCTAGATTTGGGGGCATCACCATCGAGGGTGGGAATACTTTTACAGATACAGGAATACATATCTACCCACAATAGGACACCTCACAGGGTGACTTGATGGGTTCAGTACTATCGATGATGCCAAATCCTCAAGAAGAACCAAGGGTTGATGTTACCATAGGAGGCAAATCCTTCTATTTTTTAGTAGACAATGGGGCAACTCACTCAAGTATATGAGACAGAACATTTTCCCTATCAGGAAATGCCATGAATGCTCAAGGGTTCTCTGCAGCTACAAGTAGAGTTCCTTTTACAGAGAAATTACCAGTCTCTATAGGAGAATGTGCTATGTCTGCCCCATTGTTGTATTCAAGGCATACATCAGTTAATATACTGGCCGAGATTTAATGACGAAATTAAATATGACGAATTCCTTCACTGACAAAGGTATAATGTGTTCAACACCAGGAAAACACTATTTAAATTTGAGTGACTTTATGATGGCATTTACAGGACAATTAGCCATGCGAGGAGCACCGTTAGAGCCAGGGGTTTTCCATTATGGGGTCCGCATTTTGTTAACATGGTTACCTGGTTTAGTGGGCAAAATAATGAGAATACCCGATGAATTTCTGTTCGGGCCACAGATACCTATGGACAAAGAGGGGGGGAACAGGTTTTTCCCTTTGAATTACAGGCAGCCATAGTGCGAGGGGAATTGGCCAGGCTCGAAGGATTTGAAGATGAGGGCAGGCCATGGAGAACAGTGATTGCTATTAGGGAAGGATATAGATTGACTGATGTCACTTATGAGGATATGTTTAAAGAAAGGCAATCAGACGACGAAGTGGTGTTCTAAATTGGCATTACATATTGGATCAGGATAGAAAAACGAGAGGTTCCACAAAAGATGATGATAGTGCGGCAATATCCCACATTTATTGATAAAGATATGGAGAAAGTGGCAATTTCATAATGGGCTACAGACCCCTATGACGTAGGCCTGTTAAAATGAGTTGGAGAAGTTAAGATTACGCTGTAACCAGGAGCAATTTTACCTCAGGCAAGACAGTATCCCATGTCTCGAGAGGCAGACAAAGGTATTTTCAAGACTATATCAGCCATGATGGAACAAGGCATCTTAGTGACGTCAGAGTCACCATGTAATAGCACAGAGTATCCTATCAAAAAATCAATGGGTGGGTCATGGCATTTAATTCATGACATGAGGCCGATTAACCAGATTGTAGAGGCAGAATTTCCTCTAGTTCTGAATTCTGCGACGATACTATGTAGTATCACTGTTGAGGCGCGATATTTCACGGTGATTGACTTGAAAAATGCGTTTTTCTCAATCCCGCTGCATAAAGATTGCCAAGATCTCACGTCATTTACATTTCATCAAACTAAGCTGAAAAGCACACGTTTGCCTCAGGTGTACTGTGAGTCTCCATCGATTTTCAATAGGGTCCTGCAGATGGAACTAAGCAATATTGATTTGCCAAGTAATGTGCTGCAATACATAGATGATATTTTGGTCTGTACCACATCAGAAGACGAGTGTAGACAAGACTCAGTTCAGCTAGTGATTATTTGAGCAGACAAAGTATATAAAGTGGATAAAGAAAAATTGCAGTATTGTCAGGAATAGGTGTTGTACATAGGACAGTTAATCTCGCATGAAGGAAAGAAAGTTATACCTGAAAGAGCTGAGGCGATCTTGAAAACATCAAAATCGCACAGGATAAAGCAAATGCAACAGGTTTTAGGACTGTGTAATTATGTCAGAACATGGGTATTTGATTATAGTTTATATACAGTACCCTTGTTACAGGCCCTGAAGAAGGCACAAGTGAATCAGGAGAAAATTGAATGGACTGAGGAAATGAAGGGGGTGGTTTGATGAACCAAAAAAGGCAAATTATACCGCTCTAGTTTTAGGAATTCCCAATTATTCTGAGGAGTTCTTTTTATTTTCGCACACAAATGGAACAGTCATGACAACAGTGCTCACAGAGAGAACTACATTGGGGTACAAGCCGTTAGCATATTACAGTGGGATTTTGGACCCAGTAATGAGGGGTCCAAAATAACGCACTTTGTACTTGGAAGTCCATAATGATAAATATATACACGTCTAGAGTGGTACCACTAATGTTATCAAATCTCATTAAAGTGCATCAACTGTACGGTTAAAATGTCACACAGATCAATAACGAGTAGACCAGCAATAGAGATAGGAAGGAACGTAAGCTGGTTGAAATAATAGGCAGAATGCTGGCCCGTTACCTAGCAAACAACCGCTGGCAGCAGCCGCATTCACTACCCAGAAATCTGCAAGCATAGTGATGGGGTGTTACATGACTTTATTTGTTGAGCATGCTTTGTTTGGAGAAACCTAAGAGTACGCTGATGTCTCAAAGAGTTTCCGCTTCTGAGGTTCATATCGAATCCAGCAATCAAAATAGTTAGGTGTGAAATTGTGACGAAATCCCAAGAGTAAAGGAAAATGCTCTACCAGCTGGGGAGATTCTCTTTATTGATGGTTCTTTCAAGATCGATCACACTGATGGAGAAAGGCATTCAGGCTCAGCTGTGGTAAGACACAGAGCCAATGGGGAAGTTGAAGTGGTAGCAAGTGACTACCGTCTCATTTTTCAGCACAGGCTGCAGAATTGGTGGTGCTTATTGTCGCGCTCAAGAAACATGCGGGGCAGCAAGTAACAGTGTACAGTGACTCCACCTACGTGACGTCAACCGTGCATGCAGGATTAGCACATTGAAAAAGGAGGGGCTACCTCAGAGCAGACGGCACTCCAGTGCAACACGCTGCATTATTGGATCGGCTTATTAAAGCACTACAACTCCCAGTAGCCATCACCATAGTTAAATGCGGAGCACATACTAAGAGAACTGACTTTATTTCACACGGAAACCAAGCCGCTGATGAAGAGGCAAAAAGAGTTGCATATTCACCTGATATAATGAGTTTTGATATTCCTGATGTGAAAGAGAAAATGGTTGTAATAATGGTTGTGAATGAAAGCTTTAATCACTTATCACAAACACAGTTGATGGAAATTCAAGGTGGGGCTCCACAGGAAGAGAAAGAACTGTGGATGCTGAGTGAGTGTTCTTTATCCCCTTCCGAAGCACTGTGGTGACAAGACAGCACTGGTAAACTGGTGATGCCTGTAGCCTTATTAAGGGAGGCGTTAGAACAGCTACACTACCCTGTAAATGTCATTAGGGAGAGCCTCGCAGCAACCATTGCAGAGGACTGGTTCGTACATGTTGCGTTTTCTCTAGTAAATTGAATTGCATGGCAAAGGTTTACTGCTGGGTCACATGCTGCAAACAGTCAGAGGAGTAATTCACCAACCAAATGGTCCTTTTCAGCATTTGCATATCAATTATGTTGATATGCTGCAGGTCTGTAATGGATATAGGTATATGATAGTGGTAGTGTGCCCCTTCTCAAGGTGGCTTGAAGCTGTTCCATGCACACATCTTGATGCCACTTGCACTGCAGAACTTTCAGTCCTAGAAGTATTTCCTAGATGGGGAGTATGTGAGGTGCTGAGATCAGATCATGGCCCCCATTTTGTGAATGAGGTATTTTAGCAGATTAGCTTATTGCTTGGCATTAAACACAAGTTTTCTTCTGCTCATTACCCGCAAGCAAATGGAATATGTGAGAGACTCAATGGTCTGCTCAAAGAGAGAATAGCTAAGCTGAAATTAACATTGAAAAAGGGGTGGCTGCATTGCCTGCCCCTTTCATTATATGCATTGAGAAATCAGCTAGGCTCTGACCACCACCTCACACCCCACAAATTAGTTCCAGGGAGGCGAATGAGAATGCCTCTGACTCTTCCATGGAGGACTAGAAGTGATGCCCAGACAACTGCAGAACTGTTAGGAGATGAGCTATGTGCATACTTAACATGTATGACGGCTAGTATCTCTGTCATTTCAGATCAAGTCAAACTGATGGGGTGTCAGTCTCAGAACACAGATGAAGACCATACAGCAACCGGACCTGAAGGACTATGTTTACCAAAACTCTTTGCTAGAGATAAGGTTTTTTTTTTTTTTGTTTAAAATTTTTATTAATTTATTCAACCAACAACAATACAAACCAAACACGCAGTGCATATATCAACAGTTCAATTGTTCATCGTTTAATTCCGGTCACTGCTCCCCTTATCCCACCCCCCTCCTGAGCCTGTTTATTCCAAACGCTCTGTGTGTGCCTCACGTGGTGGGGTCTCACTTTCCGTGGATTCAATCAGATCTTGTGTTGTTCCAAACAATTCCGCTATTAGTGATTTCCATGCCATCAGGGTTCCCGCCTCCTCCTCTCCACCTACATTTCTTGCCTCTTGCCATACCATGGTTTCTGCCTCCACCCATTTCTGCAACTCTTTCCACCACATCTCCACCCGTGGCCTGTGACATGTCTTCCATCCCATGGCAATCCTCCTTTTTGCAAGCCCATATGCTAGATCCTTCAGTTTACTAACATGCTTAAGTTTCTGTGCTCTGGGGAACCCACCTAGCAATCAGGCCCAGGCCGTATTTATGATGAATGTGACCCCTTTTTCGGCTAGTTTCTGTGCTACTTCACCCCAGAAATGCTCTATCACTGGGCATGACCAAAACATGTGTACCATGTCAACATTTTCCTCATCACATTTGGGGCATGCCTGTCGTCCAACGTTAACAAACCTAGATATTTTCTGAGGTGTCATATATGCCCTATGCGTAACATACAATTGTATCTGTTTCAGTCTGGCGTTCCTTGACACCTTCTTGTGGTATCGCAGGGCGCGCTCCCACATCTTATCCTCTATCGAGGTCCCTACTTCCGCTTCCCAGTCTAGTCTCAATTGTGTTAATTCTTTCCCGACCTTAGACATCAACATCTCGTACAGTCTAGAAATCTCGTGTCCCCCTTCCGTTATATCATATATTACATCGATTGTAGCATCTGGTTCTTCTTCCAGTACTGTTTCGGACCATGTTTTCCTAATTATCTGCACCATTCTGTGATGTGTGATATACTGGCCCGTATGTAACCCTGTCTCCTTCCCTAGCACTTTAAAATCCATAATAGTCCCCTCTCGCCAGATATCTCCCATCGTTACCAACCCCACTGATTCCCAATGGGTCCTTATTATCATCCTCAACTGCTTGTCTCCCCCTGCCAGTGTAGCTAGTGGTATCTGCGGGGAGCATGGGAATGGGTTCTCCATCATCCGGCATGCCCGGCGCCACATCTTCCACCCAAGCCTCATCATTTTAGGGCGCTCTCCCATTTCTGTCTCGGGCAGTCAGATCATTTCTTTAAAAAAACACAAAAACGGGGTACAATCATGTCCAAACGGCCTAGATTCGGGGGTCACTTCATCTGAGAGCCATTTGGCAACATATTGTAGCTGGCTCGCTACATAATCAACCTTGTAATTAGGCAGTTTTATCCCCCCTTTCTCATAGAAGTTCTGCAGCTTCCATAGTGCCACCTTGTTCCGGGTACCATGCCACAGGAAATCCCTACACATGCTGTTCAGTCTAGTGAAAAACTTCTTGGGTATCAAGTATGGAATGTTACAAAAATAATGCAGGAGCCTAGGTAGGACCACCATCTTCAGCATTGCCCCTCGCCCCATCATTGCTAGAGGCAACTTCACCCAGAATTTCATAGACTTCTCGATTTTCACAATGGCTACCTTAGTATTGTGCCTATGTTCTTCCCCAACCGTATGGTACACGCCTATCCCAAGATACCGAAAGGTACTCACCGCCCATGGTATTTGTAACACCGGCAGCCGCCCCCCAGGAGTACCTTTATAACTGCCTAACGGGAAAATACTAGATTTTTGGGGGTTCACCGCTATCCCAGACAGTCCCGCATACCTTTTCATCACCTCCAGGATATATTGGAGATTTTCCTCAGGGTACCTCAAGTACAGCAACAAATCATCCGCATATAAGGAGATCAAGTATTGTTCCTCTCCCACCTCGATACCTATAGTGTCATATTGCTGTCTAAGGTATATTGCTAGGGGCTCTAGGGCTAGTATATAGAGCATTGGGGACCATGGGCACCCCTGTCTGGTGCCTCTGCTGAGTTGCCATCCTTCGGATATCACTGATCCTGTTCTAACCCTAGCCAGTGGTTCACTATACAGCATCTTCGCCCACCGTACGTATCCAGGCCCCATTCCGTAACCCGCCAGGGCTGCCAGCAGCCATGGCCACTTGACCGAATCAAAAGCCTTAACCGCGTCTAGGGACACGATCGCCCGTCTGATCGGGGTGTATAAGTTTGTCAATAACTCTCCTCAGTCTGTTTGCCAGGACAGCCGTCAATATCTTGCTGTCCTGGTTCAACATCGACAATGGTCTGTAAGAGCCACAGATATGTCCCGGCTTGTTTGGTTTGAGAAGCGGTATTATGATTGCTTCCCTAAGTGACTCTGGCAACCGCCCGACCTCAAACACCTCATTTAATATTTCTAACATTGGGGGGAGCACTTCCTCCCTATAAACTTTGGCGAATTCGCTAGGGAACCCGTCTGTCCCCGGAGTCTTACTTGTAGGCAGCTCCCTCACCACTTCTTCTAATTCTTCCAAAGTAATCTGTGCATCCAACTCTTCTCTTTCCTCACCACTTATCCTAGGCAGTCCTATATCTTCTAGTGTTTCCATCATTTCCCCATGACTACTTCCCTCCTCATCCCCATATAATAATTTATAATAATCTGCGAACTCCTGATTAACTCCCTCTTGGGTGTCCGCTACACTACCATCTTCTCTAATTATCGTCCTGATCATAGGCCTGGGAGTTTCACTCTTTTATAACCATGCCAAAAGCCTTCCTGTTTTCTCTCCTCCTGCATGCTGTTGCTCTATATATTTTTTATAGTTGAGGTTGCTCAGTCTTTCCCATTGTTCCGCACATTTCTGTTGCAGTTTGAGTATCAGCTCTGTGTCTTCGCCCCCTTTATTTAATGGCTTTTCTAGTTCCCTTGCTGTCTCTTGTAGGTAAGCCACAATCCCACCTTGCAGGCCTTTTGATTTAGCTATGGCTACCCCTCACATCACTACCTTGAAGGCTTCCCATAGTGTGCTCGCCGAGTCAACGCTACCCGTATTCGTCTCAAAGTAATTTTTGATCTCCTCCCTTATATCCTCCCTGAAAACAGGATCCTTAAGCGCCTCTGCCCGGAGGCGCAATATCGGAATCCTTGCTCTCGGAGGGCAATATTGCCACCCGAGAACCAGGGGCGAGTGGTCCGAGAGAACCCTCGCTTTATATTCTGCCTGAGTAATCTCTATTATTACCTCCGCCATAGCAAAGACATAGTCCAGCCTCGTATGTATCTGCTGTGGGGCAGAGTAATGTGAATATTGCCTTTCCCGGGGGTGTTTCGTTCTCCTTACATCTGCTAGACCAAAATCTCCTAGCAGTGTCTTCAGTGCTTTTGCCGCAGGGGAGGGTCTATCAAACTTGCCATCCGATCTGTCTACCCAGGGGTTTAGTACACAGTTAAAATCCCCTCCCCAAATCACTGCACTACCCATGCACATGCTAAGGTTGTTGCGTAGAGTTCTGAAATACGATGCCGTATTCTGATTGGGGGTGTATGTATTTACAATACTTATCTCCTTATTCTCCAATAGTCCCCGCAATATTACCATCCTCCCATCCATTTCGGCCACCTCCTGCAACAGTTGAAACAGGACGTGCGGCGTCACCCAGATGAGTACCCCTCTGGCGTAAGCAGAGTATGCTGAGCCCCCCACAACTCCTTTCCATTTCTTCGCAATCACTTCCATCTTCTCCCGTGTCAGGTGAGTCTCCTGCAACAGTGCAATATCTATCTTTTGCCTCCGCAGGTATAACATAACCTTGTTCCTTTTCAGATAACTATTAAGTCCCCTGACATTCCACGTGATTATTTTAAGATCCCCCATGTTCTCTGAGAGTTTCCCTTCCCCTCCCACCAGTGCAATCCAGATCCCACTTCCGTCTCAGTCTGCCTAGGCTCTTTCCCCAATTCAAACTTCCCATAACTACAAACACCCCAAACTCCCCGTACCCTCTCCCTCCCCCTTTCTCAACTACAACAAACCACTGCACACAACCCCTTCCCTCCCCCCTCCTCACCCTACCTCAACAAATGCCCAGCTCCATCCCTGGATCTCAGTCTCCCCCACGTGTGGACCTACCCTGGAACCCCAGGCCAAGACCCCAGCAGGGTGTCACACTATTGGTGACCTAACTAGTCTCTAAATGGGGGTTTAAAGACTAGCTCTGCAAGGCTCCTAATAAAGCAATAGTCACAGTGCTGACGGCTCATTTTCTATTCCAACCTGGCCCCACCAGCCCACGGGCCGCATCAATGACTATAGTCAAGTCCCATAGTCCTAAACCGCATCACCTTCAGGTGCCCCCTCTGCTCATTACTTATCTCCTCCATCTCCTCCTCTTGTCTGGATGTCCGACTCCTGGGGGGAGCCCTGTGTGTTGAGCCATCCCATGGCATCCTCCGGAGTGTCAAAAAACAAAGTTCTGTTTTTGTGAAAGACTTTCAACTTTGCTGGGTAAAGCAACATATACTTATGGCCCGCTTCCCTCAATCTCCTCTTGACAGCCCCAAAGTTCATTCGGCTCCACTGCACCATCAGGGTATAGTCCGGGTAAGCCGTTATGTTAGCCGCCCCTCTTTGAATAGTTCCACCTTTGCAGAAGTGTTCCAGTATTTTTTCTCGATCCCGGTAGTTAAGGATCTTGGTGATCACTGGCCTGGGTGGATTACCTGGTGGCGGCTTCCTCATTAGAGACCTGTGCGCCCTTTCCACCGCAAACCCCTGAGACAGAGCACCTCCAGGTATCTCTTGCAACAACATGGATTCGATAAAGTCCGTGGGGTTGTGGCCCTTTTCTCCCCCCGGCAAGCCCACAATGCGGATGTTATTCCTCCGGGCGCGTCCTTCTGCTTCCTCCGCCCTATTCTCCAGATTGCCCACCCGCTGCACCAGAGCGTGTAGGTCCAATTTGTGTGAAGCACAGTCTGCTGTGTTCGGGCTCACCTCTTTCTCGAGGTTCTCAGTGCGCTCTGCCAGTGACCTGACATCCTGCTGGAGAAGATTCACCTCTTCCTGCACCTCCCCGACCTTGTGGTCCAACGCTCTTTTCAGTTCAGTCACAACCAATTCAAGCTTGGCCTCCCAAGCCTCTTTCAGGTCTGCAATCGCAGCTAGGACCTCCTGGTTCGTGCCTGTGACAGCCATGCCACCAGCGGGGGGCCTTGCTCCTGGCACTTTCCGGGCCTGGCGGCGTCCTGGCGTATTCGTCCAGCGTAGGCTGCTTCCCCTTTAGTCTTGGAGGTTTGTTGGACATGGCGCTACAGCTGTAGGTCGTAGGTCAGCCCTACCACTTGTGGTCTGCAGTTCCAGCGGGGCAACCCGCTGTAATCTCACATGCTCAGGGGGGCCGCCTCAGAGGAGTTCCAAACCTATCCCTTGTTTGTCGCAATGGGTTGTGTCCTCCCACATAACCGAATGAATCCCCACTTGAGCTTCACCTCGGGGTGGGGGGCACACACTAAGTCTCAATATCGCCAGCGCCACCCGGGCATGGGGCACCAGTACCTCAAAGGCTCATCCAGCCTCCCCCTCGTCCTGTCCTGGGCGGTCTGCAGTGGCCTACTAGTCCACTTTTTCCCTTCTTCCCTGCTATTAGGGTAATACCAAGGTGCTAGTGCTGGTTATACATCTGGTCACATCATCTGTGCCATTGAGTGTTCCTGTGATTATGCCAGGAGGTGTTGTGATGCGGTACAGAATGCTTTTAAGTTCCCGTGCAAAGCATCCCATTTACAGCGTTCTGTTGCTTTTATTGTGTTGTGGCGTGACCCATGCGCTCCACTTCTTGCCTGGGGCCGCCGCCGAACACCCGCGTCAGCTGATTGAGGCCCGATGCTCTTCCTGCGCTTGGGCTACGCTGCGTATCTTATACTACTTGCACGTTCGAGTGGCCAGTGCTCTTTGTTGTGCTTCAGCTTTTCATTACAATATACACTCCCTCGGGGCTCAATTCCCAGCTTCCCGCCTCACGTTCATTCCCTGCACAGCTGTCGTGTAACAGCAGAAATCGCTTTTGCACCGCTGGCATCTCCACTTATACTCCATCTGCTGTCCTTCGCCGCGGCTCCTCCTCACTGCCCCCGTGTCCTCGCGGTCCCGGGCCTCGCCACTTAGTTTCGTTTCCTTGGGCTACGTGCCCATTGGAAACTTTGTTTCTCTCCTGGTGCTTCATACATATTATGGCTACAGTTGCACTCTCTGGCAGCCCCCGCCACCATCTGGCTCGCAAGAGCGGATGCTGTCTCTGTGGTCCGCGGCTGTCTCAGCGGCCCGCAAGCCTTTGCTGCGCCATGCCAGGGGGCTCTCCCTCATATGTGCCAGGCTCCCTCCACATCTCCATCTACTGCACTCCGGGTGTTCAGGCTCATCTGAGCTTGCGTTTCGTCACAGGGAGACTCTGTGCATTGCACACCGCAAATTTGCACACAGTCCGCTACAGCTGCCTCGCCATCTCACGGCCGGCTACTTGCTTTGTTCTGGCTATCAGTCGGCCATTTTACATCGTCCTTCTTCCCCGGCTCTCGTAATCTTACGATGTTGATCACGCCGTCACGGCTCCTCTAATGCACTCCAAAAGTTCAGCGGGCACGTCCATCCCATTCCTAAATCAGCATGTCAATTGTCAGCGATCATAAGCATCTAGTAGTGCACTATTTGCCAGGATCGTTTCAGGATCACAGGAGCTCCTCCAGACCACATCCTCCTACATGGCCCTCATAGCCACGCCCACCGGAGATAAGGTTTTAATATGGAATTTCACAAGAAAGTGGCACGTGCCCCGTTTCAGTGGCCCTTTCATTGAGGAGGATATTACTCCATCAGCAGTCAAGGCCGAAGGGAGACACACTTGGATACGCAAAGGAGTTGAGAAAGTCTACAGTGGAGAGGCCGACATACCCCCAATCCATTCGGAAGGAAGTGAAGGAGAAGAAGTTCAGCATGTGCAGACTAGATTGATGACGAGGAAGAAGGATACAAAGACTATCCAGTAGATAGGCAAAAGTGTACATTTGGACTGTGGCTCCACTGAAAAACTCTTTGCAGCCTGCTATAGCAAGGAGGGAGAAAGCTACAGTTCTTGAGCCACAGGAGTTGACAATGGACTGTGGAGTGTGCAAGAAAATAAAACATGCCAGATGTGGACTAATTGTTAGACGACTGGAAGAGGGAGCAGTTCCCTGAATCGTTCCTCATTGAGTTTCTTTTTAGAGGGTGCCCATGATGTTAACCAATGTTGACGTACACAGACTACTTCTTGCTGTCTTCATATTTATACTCAGAGCTTACCCTGCTTTTGTTTGGAGGAGCACTGATATACATGCTTTTATCCAAGATCTTAATAATAGCCCAGCAATTAGAAGCCTATCGGCAGCAATTTTAGAGCAAATAAGACAATTACCTGAACATCTGTTCGAGCGCACAAATGGTTGTATCTAAAGATGATGCCCACAAACTACTTGCCATGATCTTTTATTATTTCCTCCAAGTTAATCTTTATCTTGTTTGGTGAGACACCAACACGTTTGTGTTCATGCAAGATCCTATAAATCATTCAGCAATTAGCCGATTACTAGTGGAGATCATAGAACAAGTTCGACAGCTACCGGAGCATGTAGTCTGAATAAAACTAGTTTTTCTTTCCTTAAAAGTAATTACAGGCGATCATGTGGTCCAATTAGAACATATCCATTCCCAGAAAGTGAGCAAGGTCAATGACGTATGGAGAGACAGTGATGGAGGAGCCTAATGTATTGGTGCATAATCTATGCATGTTCAGCATTCATTGTTGTTGTTCTGATTTTGTTGGTCCACACTGTGTATTTCATTGGTCCTAAGAAAGAGGGAGTCCCTCTGATCCTTCCCACTCCATTGGCTTCTACAGAACCAGATATTGTCTGAAGGCAGGAGGCCTTATGTGTTTGGCCCTACTCCAGTAGCTCAAGTGAATTCACCTATTTCACTGACAAGTGTCCCTATGATTCCTCCTGTAGGAAGGGTGATGTCTGATATACTTCATGAGCATTTTGCACGTATTCTTTTGGAAAGAAAGAGACCTAAGAGAAGTGCAAGGGAGGATGATTATGATTTAAATGATTATTTAGATAGTACAGCACACTTGGGGAACAACATGTGGTATCAACACATGAAAGAGGTGGGGAAAAGGACCTCTGAGGAGGATTGCTATGTGTGTGCATTCTTGCCTTATGCTATGGGTAAGTATAAGATATTCATAGCTATTGAAGTAGATGTTCAAACGGCTCATGACCTTACTCATCTTGCACTCCCCCACACAAGAGGTCAGTTCCAGGGTCGAAAGGCATCCATGGTATGGGTGACAGAATGGACATCCCTAGATGAAGATGATTATGTCCAAGATTTGAAAACAAGAGAAGGTGCACATGCCAGAATTCATGGGTAAAGATATGAACAACCTGGCATGAAAGGAGCTGGAATCAGATGGCAGATAAACAGGAAACTCAAATGTCAAGAGAAGACTGATGAAGAAGTTCGAAGTTGCAAGGAAAGAGGCCAGATGCGAATCTGGGGAACAGTACTCTCTCCAGATGGCTGGGAAGAAGGCACAGTCATATGCAGAGCTGTTGCAGTAACTGGTCATCACAAGCCAGTTATTGAGCGAGTGGAAAATGGATGCAAACCTCTATGTCTGAGGCTTGTGAAGCTTCTGACGTGGGTGTAATACAAAGGAGGTTCACTACAGATAGTGCATTTGGCTAGTGTAGAGCTCTGTTTCAGAAATAATGGCACGAGAAAAGTTGGAGAAAATCAACAGTGCAGATGAATCTTTGATGTACCAGGAATGAAAGATGGGACAGTGGTGATAATGGATCACTACTCGGCCTGTGGATCCAGAGTTATATGAAACGTTGCAGAGATTGGGGAGGACTATGTTCTATAGTGATCATTCATGTTCCAGCGTTGATGATTCCAAAGAGTGACCTGAACATTGGCTAATTTCCAAAAGCAGATGCACACCTGAGGAAGAGATCTGCTGAACTCTTGAATGGAATGAAGAGAGAAAATTATTTCTCAGCTAAATCGATAGAAGCTTTTGATGCTATTCCATATGAGCATCGATTGTTCAGTCAGACTTCGGCAATGTTCATGACAATCTTTATGCCCAGGATCCAGGTGATGACGAATGCCAAATGGTTACAGATAACTAGATGGGAGCTTTTACATAGATCAACACCACCATAAAGGGATTCAGTGCTATCGAGGAGGAGCTGAAAGCCATATGACTGATGACTCTCCAGAATAGATATGTCTTGGATCTGATTACAGCTATAGATAGACAGAGGTGTTTGTGCCAAAACCGGAGAATCATGTTGACCGTTCATACCTTCTCACGATGACGAGAATGGCACTTTGACAGAAGCCATAATGATGCTGACAAACCTACACGTCAAAATGGAAGACGAAGTGGAAGATATTGCTGATGACAGCTGGTTTGTGTCGATCTTCTCATGAGTTCAACAACGGATGGCAAACATTTTCAAGCTCCTTCGAGCCCTGCCCTGTTAATAATGATCCTGTTTGGATTCTGTGTGATCAGGATAATAAACACACAGGGCAAGAAGACTGCAAAGAAAGCAGCGGGAATGAAGATTGCGATTGATGTTGAATCTGCGTTCAAACCTAAAGAGCTGAACGATGAAGAAATCAGAGACTACGTGAGAGCCAGTATTCATTCACATGATGGAACAAAGTTCCTGTATCCAAATAACAACAAGAAGTATGTGGGGAGATGGATCTACTTCAGTCCCAATGGACAGTGTATGCTTATGACCTGGAGTGTTGATGAGCATGTAAAATTGGCAGGATGCCTGAAAGGAGTCATAAAGATATGGGTTCTGAAGAAGCACTTCTTCAGACGTGGATGTCAAGATGTGAAGATTGATGAGAGAGTGGTTGATTAATTGCCCAGAGGGGGAAGTGTAGAGGAGGAGCCAAGTATCCCTACCAGCCCTCATGTTGCTCGTATGTTCGGAACCAGAAATTGCAACACGTGCAGTCCCTGTGAGAATGCCTGTACCGCAAAGAATTCTTGAAACAAGGTATCCATTGAGAAAGCCCTATATGCATACATAAAGAAATAAGGTTCTTTTGGAAGAAATTCTGGAAGAAGTATGAGTGTGAGTAAGAAAGAAGATTGGTGATGTCATGCGAATAAGAACTGATGCACCCTAAAAAGATACGTAAGACAGAAGAACATAAACATTCTATAAGGTATGAAGAGGAGGTGTCAAAGATGAGCAACATTTCGGGCTTGAGATGAAAATGGTCTTGCAAAGAAACGCTGAAGAAAATGCAAAGTCATTTTACACTTGTACAGATGCAGTAACACAAGTAGACAAAGTGATCTTAAGGCTGGCTACATAGTGAATAGTTTTCGGTGATGCACCAATGTATATACATAGGAATGTATAGAACCTGGATGTTCCACGATGCACTTTAGCAAGGCTTGAAACACTGCGTATGGAAAGGGTTTTAGTGTGGCGCAGTTGGAAAACAGCTGATGGCGAAGAAGAAATTCAAGAAAGTCTTGGCTCACCCAGCACCAAGAGTCAAGGCCACCGTGAGCCTGGTTGTTCATCAAGTAGTTACAATGAAGAAAAGAACAAACTTCTGTTTGAGATGAAATGAAAAAACACTGAAGGTGCCAAGAGTTCATCATTTAATAGTATTATATGCAGCAAAGCGCTTGAAAACGTGGTCTCCAGTCACATGGTCTGATGAAAATAGACATTGGGTCGAGCTACACCAAAACCAGAAGATAATACCATGCCATACTCCCTTTAATTCTCACGCACAGAGATCCTCTGCAAGGCCAAGTGCAAAACCTTAATTGAATGGCAGACGGCAAGAATGATGATAGATGTTGGGCTAATTGGGTGGGGAGGCATGACCACGCCGACCCCCCCAGCACCTGGAGTGGTAGCCTGCGTGCTGCTAGCGTGTGGAATATTCCAGAAGGGTACAAGCATGCCAACCAATTGTAGGGGGCCATGTATAAAAGAGCCCTATAGTTTATGTAATCAATGAATCGTCATGCATTTTATGACAATGACTTGCACTAGAGGAGAGCTTAGTTGTCCACCTGATGTTAGAGACCCAATCACTACCCCCGTTAGTATGGAAGGTATACTTAGATGTTACGTCTAAGCCTCTCACACCCCCAAGAAGTTTTTTTGTAGTTAGCCACGTAGTGTGACGTCAATGATGACGTATTTTGACTATAAAAGTAATGTTCTTTTTGAAATGTATTGAGTGCTCGGATGATGTCTGTTGTAACCTCTCTGTTTTAGGTAATTGCAAATAAAACAGAACAAAGTTTTGCCAACTTACTGAGTCGGTTTTGATTATTGATGTTTGCGTAAATTCTGAATCCCCATCCATCTCTAGGTATTGCTACCTCGTCTTAAAGGGCCCAAGTCTATGGGTTCAGAAGCAGGAAGCGTGAGTCTATGCTTGCGTGCAGACACACTGTGGACAGCCGTGTAGCCTTGTGTTCAGCGTGACTTGCGGTTAGTGTTTTTCCTGTTTTGCAATTGTTAGGATGGTCACATCTTAAGTCAGGGCCTGCTTTTTGAGGAGTCTGGCTTGGTGAGGTGATGCATTGCCCACGTGTCTCCTGAGAAGGCTCTTAAAGTGCATTTAAAACTCCTGGCTGGCATGTGAATTTCCTCTACATAAAGGATGGGGCTAAGTTGAGGTTACTAGTGTGTCCTCCCCATACCACCACTGGTGCTCATTGTTGGGATCCATGGCTCCCTTGGTGACCCCACTAGAAGTACCCAGATAAAGGCAGGGGATTTGGTCACATTAGTTAGTATTTAAGGAGAGTCCAGCTTCTACTACCAATTCAAAATTCTGTAATCTCTGTGAAGGGGCTTGAATAGTTGTGGTCTGGAGGAAAGTCCAGGTTTACATCCTTCTCGATCCTTGGCTGCCTTTCTATTTATGGTGTCCCACGTCTATGCTACATTATGCTAGCTAGGCTCCTTACCCATTAAACGGGTTTCCTCTCTTCTAAATTGGACCCACACCCTTACCCTTAAGTAATAGGGGGGCAGGTGATGCTCTATCCCTTTTCATTTATTGGTTTCTTTTTTTAAGTGGCTAACGGATCTAAGGGTCTAGAAGTAACTCAGTCTCTTTGCTTTTTCCACCATTGGCTTCTGGGCCACACCTGTAGGTGTTGTGCCCATTCAATTATTGGCCTTTCTTTTGATATCATCTCATCTGTAGAATACTAGATGGAACATCAGGCAGGATACATATATATATATTCTTCTGATGAGGTGTATGTTAGCCACCTTCCAAAGTAATTAACTAGGGTCCAGACTTCATGCCCTTTCCTTTATATATGCCCATTGCTGATCCAACTAAGAGCATCTCTGTTGTGGATACCACTCAGGATCAGGGGAGAGTACACATGCAATGCCCATTTCATTGCTGCCCTATATGTTCAGGTCAACAGCACCTCTAGCAGACTAGAGTGCCCATTTAGTTCTTGATATATTAGTTAATTGTGTTTTGCTTAGAAGGGAGAAAAGGGAAGTTGATGCCCTCTGCCCCTGGATTTGAGAGGTCAGAACTCTAGTGGACCATAGGCGAGTTCAGTCTCTGCACCAAATCAGTGCCTGACTGTTCTGTTGAGGAATTACATATCTTTGAGCAAGGCTCTAGCTCCATTGCATTATTAACCTATCTTTTGAGAGCATCACATCTCTTGGGGAGTATCCAGGTCCAGGTCCAGGTTCTATGCCAAGGCTGGTACTACCTCTCTGTTGAGCAGAAACCTAGATCTAGGCAACAAGAAGAGTATTTCAGATGCTGTGCCCATTCAATACTCGGTCTCACTTCTGAGGTGGGTCCCTCTTCAGGGGATCTGGAGGTGAGACAGTTGCTGTGCCCATTCAATCCATGGTCACTCTTTTGAGAACGGTTCACAATTTGGCAATAAAGAAGGAATCTTGTATCTGATATATTACATGTATGAACTCTCTGTTGAAGGGTCTGTGCTGTAGGGAGTAAGTGTGAGTTCTGATGTTTGCCTGTTGAGCCATTGTCCTTTCTTATAGGATAGCATGTTTTATATAGCCCCCACCTGCTGGTGTGCAATAATGCTATATCATAGTGTGGAAAAAACAGTGTTTACCATTAACCATTATTCATCTTAATGTTATCCTTTTTATTCATCTATGAAGAGTGGAAGGCCAAGTTGGCTCGACTGAAATTTGAACATGCGACTTAGGATGCACATTGAATTCTGCAGCTGGAGCGTTGTTCACTGAGCTTTCTTGAGTGTTGATGACAAGATCACAACTCCAGGGCATTAGAATAATGACACCATGCTATTAAGTACTTGACCTCTCTTTTGATGTATTTACATATATTAAAGTACAGTGTGTCATATCGAACAACAACATAACACAGAGTCAGTTTCTACGTAGAGTGCTTTTCAAATCATATCAAATATAGCTCAATTTTCGGCACAAGGCCATACAAGCATACACATTCATAAGAATTGGGCCAAATAAGGATGACATATGATTTTAAAGTGTTGTAGAACACAGAAGTAAAATGTAAAGTGCTTTACATAAAATGCAGTTCCAACAAGGGCATTAGTTGTACAATGAATATCCAATTTGACATCTAATAAAGACTTGTCACATTGATTTGGCATATTCAACAAATAATTTCAAAAATAATTTTATACACTTTAAAATGAATGTTTAGAAGATAATAAAAACATAGAATTTTAAAAATAGGGAGAGTGAACTAGCAGCCCCAAGATAACATTATTTCCCATCTCAATAGTGACCTTGCAGAAGGATTCAAACACCATCTCCAATATCAAGGCAGAGTTTCCATCTACATAACTGTGCTCTAGCACCTTGAAACATCTGTGTGCTAGATGGAATTACCAATAAAATATCTCAGACCAAATAACTGAACAAACTCAAAGGACATGATCAAATAATGCTTTAATTTTAACCAAGTAAAGAAGGTCGAATAAACACTCATCAAATCGATTCATGCAGGATCACACAGTCTTTTCGATTATACTCAGTTTATATAATGCTAGATGCATTATCTATGACATCATCCTACGTGGCAAACTGTAAAACCTATCAAGGGGTGTGATTGGATTAAGGGAGCATGTCTACTCTACATATAAAATACATAAATATTAATATCTGATTGGCGGCCGCTTATCTGTAGAACAAGCCCTGAGCTACTTCTATACATGTGGTATCATACATTCATCATAGCAGAAAATGTGCAGCTGAATAATACTTTGCAACATTGTATCTAAAAGTGCATGGCAGGATTTTCTAATTGGTTGGCAACTCAAATCCAACCTTGCACATTCGGCTTGCTAGCAGCATGTACATAGAAACAAAACCCTGGTGCTTGGAGATACGTCAGCTTTCCCCTGGTTTTCCCAATTAGGCTACCCTCTCTCATCGGTAGGCCTCATGCCAGTGTCTTCTTTAATGAATAGCCCTTGTTTGTGAGCTCTTCATCACATATTACAAAACCATGAATGTGTCCATTTTGACATTATATTATACACCATTTGATTCAAGTATGCTGGGTGCAGTTGCTCCTCTTGGCCTTTAGATACATACTCACTCTATCCCATATTAACTGCATGCCCTTTTAATTGTCCAATATTTGGCATCCATAAATGTTCATGTTCCTCCTAATCTTTGGGAAATATGTCCTTGCACATGGCCTGCTCATAAACTCCCTTTGTGCTTTTCCTTCATCTCTCAAAATAGCATCCTTTGTTCCAAGCCAATGTACTCCTCTATTCTGCAAAGGAAAACAGCTTCTTCATCATCTTTTAACTTCAAGACCCTGGGCTCATATTTTGAGGTAGCTGGGTTGATTGACATAAGTCATTTGCCCTCATTACAACACCAGTGCTAAACCATGGTGCTACTAGCACCATGGTTGGTGCCAGTGTTGTAACGGGTCCGCCATGGTTCAATGGGGAATTACCACCCCATTCCAAGGTTGGCAGGGCGGTAATTCCCCATTGAACCATGGCCCTTCCCCATTCCCATTTTCACCCCATAGGGCTCTATGGGAATGGAGTAGGCGCTAATTACGGTACCGCAAATTGTGGTACCGTACTTAGCACCAAGGTCCCTTTGCGGGTCCCTACTTTAACGGCTGGTGTAGACCAGCCGTTAAGGTCGGGTCCCGCAATGGGACCTCGTAATCAGGCGCTAATTGGTTAACAGCGCCGCAGCCTTTTACGGCGCCGTTAACCCATTAGCGCCAGGGTCGTAATGAGGCCCATTGTCCATTTTCTTCTGATGGTCGTCCTAAACGTTGAATATATACCCCTCACAACCAAACTTCTATGTATTTTTTCTATCTTGCATTTCAGCATATTTACAGTTATTGACCAGTGAGTCATTTCATTCTTCTTTGTGTTCATAAGTATTGCACTTACAGAGTACATGTTTTTCTTAGTGCTTCAGTTACATCATCATTCTTGAGTATTTTTCATATTTTTTCAGCATAGGTTCTTATATCTTCTTTTTCACATTCTTTTGCAGTCGTCAGACTTTGTTTTAACACACATCCATTCTGTTCATGACTGCATTTTAACAGCTCGGCAAAGTGCATCCTTCTTAGTAACTTTCCTCCACTTTGTCAGCTTGCGGGTGTACTCTGAAGGCTTGTCTGAGTGCAGAACGTCTCTCATATAGTCAATGAGGTGCAGGATCATTGCAAGAATTCAGGAATGGGTTCCCCGTCATGGCTCTTCGTCTGTCATCCCAATATGATAGTGGCAAGGGGGTGGGGACTAAAGAGCAGACAGGTACCTCCCCCTCTCTATAACCATGCCCGATAAATGTAGCTTGCAATGCTTGTCACAAAATTATGGCTAGTGGTACTTTTACAAATGTTAAAGCATCTGCTATTGAGCGTATGCCCTTACTTTGTAATAATCGTTTTAAGAGCCATGCTCTCACCCATTTCAATGGTTCACACAAGAATATAAAGTGCACAATTATTTCTTCTCCCAAATTATATGGAGGACAAAGACCATTCCCACCATCTTCCGATGATTAGGTGAAAGTAGCAATTTTTTATGTCCTATTGAACTCATGATGGCAACAGCAAAGACAGACACAAGTGATAACAGTTCAAAGGTGTTTATTGAACTTTATAATGGGTGAGATAAACGCCTAATCTAATGCTAAATCTAAGATGGGAGCAAGCTACGACCATCAGATAATAATAGTGCAGCCCTAGTGGCGTCTTGTCAAATAAAAAGGGCCTATACTAAAAAACTATTGCCAATCCTTACTACTAAATTACAAAAACAGTGTGGGATAATGTTCATCAGAAAAGAAACAAGTGTTCAAAAAAATGAAAAGTCAGGATGGTATGGCTTGGTCTCCCTTCCCCACGTTTCAAGAACGGGACAAGGCGGGACTTCTGAGCACAGTACACTCCTGGGCCTTGTCAGCACGAGGTTCACAGTTCTGGTTCAACGATATCAAAACCTTCAGAGGCTAAGTCTCTTCCCTGACAAAGTCTCTTGCCTTAGAAGGCCTGCTACTTCACAACGACAAACAAACAAAAGGTTTCTTCAATACTCAAGTAACTTGGGCGACTTCTCTTCCCCCTTTGAACCTCCATCCGTGGGGCTAGGATCCTTCTCACAACTTGGGCCTCCCTCTGTCGTGTTCACTACACCTTTCCAATATAGTTTGTATGATTCAAATGTCCTTTTAAACAATTTCCCATTGCGGACAACCCTCAACCGTTTTTACCCTTGTGGACACAATGTTCACGGGTGTATTACTCTTAATGCAAAATAACAAATACATAAAAGTTCTCTCTGTGGTTTTGCACCCTGGGCAATTGCGTCTCACCCCTAGGACATGCCTCTGTCAGGCTCGGATCCTCCTTGCAGTCTGGGCCTCCCTCCGTTGGGTTCAGTACAACCTTTCTTTAGCACAGTTCATCTACCATTTTAACCTAGTTCATGAGTTGCTCATTCATCAGAAAGCAGGGTTTTCCTTCTCCTAGCTTTCTTTCAGCATCCCTCTGTCGGGTTCAAACCTTCCTTATTCCACAGTTCACAATCTTATCGGAAAGCGGGGTTACCTTCCCCCAGCTTTCCTCTGGCAACGGGTCAGAGACTTTTGATAGTGCATGAAGAATTTGACATAAACCATATATGACCACTCTGACGCCTCACACAACCCTTTCCTAGTGCCTTCTGTTTCTTGCAGTTTCTTATACAGGTCCCAATCAGAGACTTTCGAATGAAAGTCCACGTGGCGCTGGACCCCTCTGCCACTGGACCTCAACTTGGCTTTCTTTAAAGTTCAAACACACACACAAGTTCTTTCTCCTAGGATTCCTTGTGTTCAAAATGTTGCCACTTGCAACCTTGGGCTCAGCAAAGTTTGGTTTACTATCAGTTTCTTCCGTCTCACTGTCTGTGCTGAACCCGTTGGCTTCTTTGTTCTCTGGAGTCAAGGATTGTACCACGTTAGCAAGCTTGCCTCTCCGCATGTGTTATCAAAGGGGGAGGCCACCGTGTACCATTGATGTCTGCTGCTTTGCACGCCAGCTGTAGCTCCTGATCTTATGATTTCCCTTTCAGGGGCTTTGCAGGTCTGAGGTAAAAAGGGCAAGGGTAACTCCCCCTTCATAGTCATTCCAGGTCTAACTGCCTTTCTTCTCTGTTTGAACTGCCGTTTTGGTGTAGCTGTCTCCTCGTGCGTTCAACCTTGCTCAAAGTGTGCTTTCATGCTCTGCCTTTTTTTTTATCCCTGTGGGGAAGGTAAAGGGCTGTCAGGTGTGCGTGATGAATATCAATTGCCTGACTCTGCCTGACTCATGTGTTGGGACATGTCAGGTAAATGGCTCTGGTGTTAATCCATTGTCTGTTACAGTGTAAGAAAGTGTACATGTGGGAAAGGGGGCTGGGGGGTAGAGCTTCTAAATATCCTACAGGGAAGGAAGGGTAAAAGGTGTTACAAGGAAGGTGATACCGCATCTCAACCCTCGGTATCCCACTTCCACTCCCAGAAGATCCCTCACCCAGGTGATCCTCTCCCACTGTTCCACCCCCAAAAACTGGATCCAATATTGATGGCTGTGTCCTGGCCACCTGGATGACAGATCTCCAGGGACTAGCAGGTGAGACACCTTCGGGTTTCTTACATCATCCTAAAGCTAACAAATAGAGCATGCACAAATGATGGCCTCAAATAATACAAATAATCTTCCTGGCCAAATTTTTTCTTGCATGCTAAATGGTTGGATCCCAGCTTTAACATGCCTGCAGCTTCACCCATTGTACTCCTATTTAGGGCTGTTGCTTTGTTCTTTAGCCTAGATGTATCACCCTTAACCATGGATTGTGGGTCCACCCATAATGAAGATTCATTAAGGTTATATAATATCTTTTTCACGTGGGCAAGCACGGGGATGCTGCTGCCCCCTTAGAGAGCTAGGAAAAGTAACATTGTATCCAGATATTTCTCAAGGCCTTCTGTACTCCATAGCCTTATCCAGTACAGTGCATGCTTTAAAGCAATCTGATCTCCAATCGGATACACATCCGTCTCCAAGTGCAGCAAAGTATTCGGGGAGCCTGAAGGTATCTGAAGGAGATGATACAAGTGTTTGTGTTCCATTCCAACTACAGTTTTTGAGTTAACACAACCTCAGAGTTCAACACTGTAGATACTTGTTGGAATGGCTTGTTTGTGATATAGTTCTAGTACTGGGGCAATTGCCTCGCAAGCCTGTCTTGCATGGAAAACTGTGTGGGTGCCAGCATATTTCCCCAAAGTGGTCCAAGCCTTGTCTGAGGGTGCAGACCATATTCCGTTCTCATTAAATCTGATTCCAAGGGAACCGTTCTAATCCTTCCCTTTCCGTACTAAAAGCAAGCCTGTGATAATCAGAAAATCGAGCCCTGAAAACCAGGATCTTTGTTTTATTGATGTTCAGTCTCAAATTAAGCTCTTCGCATTTTCATAGAAAAATAGCCAAGGTTACTTCCAGGCCAGAGGGGTAGTAGCTAGCAGCACAGTATCATCTGCATACAAGGGTGCAGGATACCAATCCGCCCTCGTTCTACGACAGTCCAAACACTCCTGTATCAGAGGCAAAAAGATCTCTTCCATACAAATGGAAAAAACAGAGGAGCCAGTCGGTGGCCTCGCCTCACACCCTTCAATCCTCAATCCTGCACAGGATTCAGTAACTTCCTCAGTCAAGCCATATCTCACCACAGCTTCATTATTACTATATAGTGTCTGAATTACAGAGATTATGTGGGAGGGTGCTTTTCTTTTCTTTAAAACTTGCCATAAAGCTTCCCAGGCTCAGCATCAAAAGCAGTTTTGAGATCTACAAAAATTGCATATAACTTCATACCTTTCATAACCTGTGTACTTCTGAACCAACAAGAGTAATCGAAAGCTTCGATCTATCGTGCCTTTATTTTTTCGAAAAGCAGCGTGGGGGTTTGCTAATGATATTACTATCCTCTGCCCAAGATTTTAAGTGAACCAGAAGTGATTTCACAACAATGTTGACAACAAAATCTTAAAGCGAGATGAGCCGGTGATTCTCAGGCAAATCCCTACTCTTTTCTTGTAAATAGGCACAATCAAAACAGGTTGCCATGAGGAGGGAAAAGATTTTAGCGCAAGGATAACATTCAAATGTTTCCATAAAATTGAACCCCTTACACATGCTTCATCTTTATAAAAATCTTTAGGAATTCCGTTTGGGGCTGATGCTTTGCCACACGTCTGAGTACAAATAGCATTACAAACTTCCTGCACCATCAGGTAGAGACTGCTCTCCACAATCAGAGGGCCTCATTACGACCCAGGCGGAACACCATGGTGCTATTAGCACCATGGTCCATGCCGGTGTCCGCCATAGCGGAATGGGGAATTACCACCCCATTCCGAGGTTGGTGGGGCGGTAATTTCCCATGCCGCCATGGCCCTTCCCCATTCCCATTTTTGCCCCATAGGGCTCAATGGGAATGGGGAAGGCGCTAATAACGTTACTGCAAATTGCGCTACCGTTATTAGCACCAAAGTCCCTTCGCGGGCCCCTACTTTAACGGCTGGTAAAACCAGCCGTTAAGGTCGGGTCCTGCAAAGGGACCTCGTAATTAGGCGCTAAGTGTTTAACGGCGCCGCAGTCTTTTACGGCACTGTTAAACACTTAGCGCCTGGGTCGTAATGAGAGTGTCCTCCAAGGGGGCAGTATCCACGTGACTAATGGTAGCACCATATAGACCTGAGAAGTACTCCCGCCAATCATCAGCAGTGATACAGCAATAAAACAAGTCCCATACCTGTTTGTTTCTGCCCCTGAGATTCTCTTCCAGAAATCCATGGAATCACCAATATCAAATGCCTGCAACAAATGGCACAACCAGTTCCTGACATGTGCATTCTTCTTGTCTGCCACCAACTTTTTATAGTTCGTTCTACACTTACGAAGTTGTACTTCATCCAGTGCAATGTCAGATTCAAGGCAATCCAATAACTGCCTCTTAGCTGCCCGGCATTCGACATCATACCACTTAACCTGGTTTAAAGTGCTTTTTTTAAACCTTTACTGGCTTCACTGGTAACATTGTGGAGAAAGATCTGCAGTACATTTTTCGAATTCCCCAAGAATGCTATCATTTAAGATTTCTTTGAACAAATCACCTCTAAATTACTCAAGATAGATTCTTATCATGCTCAATATATTTTTGCGATGTAATGACTTTGAAGGCGTGCCCTGAAACCGTTAAAGCCCTGGCCTTTGAAGTGGTCTCGACATGTAAATGGCAGTTATTTTCTAATTTAAGATTAATGGCCAACGTTTGGTGGTCGTTGGCATGAAAATTCAATACCTTAAACCATCTGCCTTACTCCAATCCTTGACCATTATCAAGATACAATCTATAACTGAACGGTCAGTTACCCCCAAATATGTCTGATGAGCTGGCTGGTCCCATGGAAACGTTCATTGCAGGGTCTTAAATGTAGATTGAACAGCATACGAGTTGTGTCAATCATGCGACTCTTGGGTTTATCTGCTATCAGCGGCGGAATATCCCACACAGCGTCCTGGTCCTCCCATATATCCTCCAATTCTCTAATAAGTTCTCGTTGGAGATTGAAGTCCCCTGCTAAGATTATATGTCCTTTCTCTGGATCCAAGGTCAAACCAGGTCCTGTATCCTCTCAATTTGGAGCAGGCCACCATGCGTGCAGGGCCAATTATAAATATTAAACAACAGGATGCAATCCCCTCCACTAGTATACATCACCAAATGTAAAAGATCGGGTGAACCAGAAGGTTGAGGCTTGATCTATCAGTATGGGGTAGTGTCGGCCCAAATCAAAAGGGCGCCACTTGGTCTCCCCCTGGGATAATTCTTTTCTGGGATGAAGGACTGATATCCTGGTAGTTCTACCACCTACAGGACCAGGTTTCTAGTGCAAAACCCCTGATAAACTCCAACCATCCTGGGTGCTCTAGTTGTCTCAGAATTCATGCAGTATTCGACAAGATTAACTTTATGGCAAATCTTATGCTGTTTGCAGCCCTCTGCCTCAGTCAGTCTATTTCTTCCGGATCCCTCCCAGGCAAGACCCCGTCAATATCCGGGCTTCCAACTTCCCTAGGACCAAAACCTTTGTCAATTCCACTCATGTCTTCCCGCCTTTTTTGGTGTACAGTTAAACCAGACCCCGGTCCAATACTACCCCCACTAATGAGCACACGTGATGAAGGAATTCTAATGGTTATTTGCGAGCCATGTAGCTGAAAGGTACGTAAATCAATGGCAAGAGTTCCATGTGTTAAAATCGTGGCAAAAATGGCCGTGGACACAAAATATTGCATCAAAAAAGGCTGTGGTTTTGCTGCCACAATCCATGTAAAGGATCTGAAGGACACCGCCACAACCCCAGGACCCATTATACCATTTAAGGGGAGCGGGGGACACCCCCCAACCCCCTGATCTCCTAATATGGTGTAATGGGGTATCCCTTTAATGGGTCAAACCACAGCATTTTTGCCACGATTTTTTGTACAGGCCACATTTTCGCCGCAATTTTATCACTGCATACCATGGCAAGCAGACCATCCGCAAGATCCCATGAACGCCGGAACACTTGGAAATAATCGTAGTAGCTATTGGGTATTTGCTCACATCTGCAATTCACAATGTCTTCTCTAACTATAGAGAGACAGCCCTTAACACTAGGGATCCAATGAAGTCATTTATTCTTTAGAGAATCCCGATCTTCCTAAGTATATGAGCCCAATATCGGCACATTAAACATGGGTAACGAGGGGGATTTATCTTTACACAAACAGGTTGCATCAATTCTTTTCATGGCTATTTCCAAACGGGGGCTTCCTTTTATAATAGGCCTAGGGTTTACCACTCTTGGTTGGAACCGCTGTCTCAATAAATGGCCATCTTGAATCCATATAGGTGCAAAGTTATTAATAGCACCTGTTTGAACACAAGGTTGGTTAATCTCACTAGTAACATGGGCATTTCCACACCCGCTCCTAGCCCCAATGGGCATGTGTCTTTTCTTTGAGAAACACCCACCTGGGTGATCCCGAGCTCCCCACTTAGGAGCTCTGCCAATACGATTTTGTTCCTCTCCCCATACAGGTGGGCTTCTTTCCCATATGGGCAGTGGAGTCTAAATGATAGCAGGTTTGAATGCTCTTGTCATAATATCTAGGACTTCAATGCTCTCTTTAAGCATTTTAATTTCACCAGCCAAATACAACAAGCAATTCCCAATCTTGTTTAGAATAAGGCTCTTAATTTCATCAAGGAGCAACTCAACGTTAATTTCCTGCTGGGGTGTTACCAGTGCAATAAGCTCTATAGGTGATACCATAGAATCTAAAACGGTGCCTGAATGATCATTACGACTGCACGACCCCAGTTTAGCTAGGCTGTTACGTCTTGATAGCGTACACGTTTTAGGTTTAGAGTTTTTGCTAATTTCCGTTGCGTTTTCCCTTTTTTAGATGTACCCCTTTTTTCAACCATTTGTCGCGTGAACCAACCTGGGCCAAAGGGGAACATCTGTTGGATAATGAGTGGGTAAAAAAAAAGCATATTCTATTCTAGATCTGTTCCACTTTAATCCCTGCTCACTTTATTTATAAAAGCTGTCGCCACTAGGTCTGTCACATGGACTTGATCTTTAGGTCCAGCTAGATTGTGCACTTTGATGGGGGTATTTGTTGTATTTGTTAAAATCCCTCCTCCCCCACTCAAATTAACAGGTAGCGCATACATTTTCCTTCCCTACTGACGTGATATCTTCTCTGTTTCAAATTGGACACCATGGTCCTTATTACGACTACCTCGGGCACTCAGATGTGGCTGTGTTTCTTCTTTTCTTGAATTCACTAAAGAGGAAGCCTCAGACACAGCTGGGGACAGATCGTGATCTATATCTGGAGTCAAGTCATGATCTATATCTAATACAGGTAGCAGCAGATCCCCCACCCCCTCCAGCGGCAGAGTTAGGGCGTCCTACCTGGTTATTACTTTTAATACCCTCCGGATGATCAATGTCATGCAATGGCCCTCTTATTTTCGTAATCGGATTGTTTACTTCCTTAATTGGCTAAACAATGTTACAATGCTTCCTGTGACCTGCCCTAGGGGACAAGGATGCAACAGCCTTCCCTTTAGACATGTTTACCGCACTGCTCAGCCACACAGCACTATCAACGTTATTGTAATGATCAAATGGCCCCCTGCACATACACTCTTAACAATGACAGAGGGGCACAAATAATCGAACAATCCACAAGTCACACAAATCATACAACACTGGGCACAGCGCAGAGGACACAGATCATAATTCTCAGTTAGCCCAAAAGTACAACAATACAGAGGGTCCATAAAAGTGCTGCAGTAAGAGCTGCGGGAGCACAAAATACAATAGGGATCCAGAACGCTGTTCACACAGTAGCAGGGAACATCCGATTGATTTTAAGAGGCAACCAGAGTCCGACAACTCCTCCCATGCTCCCTGTGATCAACAGTCCCAGTGCACTCCTATTCCAACAGCAGCACAGTAATACATCATAGATGGTTACAATGTAAAAGTTAGGTTCTACTATGAAGTAAGAGCCCAGTGTAAACAGGACCTTCCTGTTATTTATGCCACAATACAAGCTCCCAGGAATGATCACCCAAGAAGACCATCACTTCATTGCAGAGACTGTTCCAAATCAATTTGAAAGAGTTGATACATAGGGCATAAGTGTGAGTGTGGGGCACTCCCATTACGAACATGCATGCTCACAGCTCTTAGCCCCCAGGGACCAACAAACGTACTGTCCACTGCGATCCCAGTCCTCTCCCTGGCAAACGCTGCTCAATTTCAGAAAACGTTAGGCAACGATAAGCAAATGGACCCCGGCTTGCAGACAGCACGTTGTTGCAGACACTACCCGTCTGCCGCGCCGGGCTTCTCAGCTGCCGGGGAAGGTTCTTGGTTTAATGGAATGGCTGGGAAGCAAATCAGGCATGCGGCATATGTGAGGAGGACCACGCAGTTGCAGACACCACCCTTCTGCTAGGCTGGGCTACAAAAAGTCAATACATTGAGTTTCCAAAGGGGTAAACCGAATTCCTAACAATGTTTGTTATGTTTTTTCTATATTTAGTTGTCGACCCCTGGTGGAAATGGGGTCCTTTGAATAGGATCGCATATAATGAACATTGCATCCACTGAATTTTCACAGCAAGTTTAATTAGGTGGCATCCACCCCATTTCTCAATCAGTTTGTTCTTTCATTCTTTTTAACACAAGTGAGTGGGTGCACACCATTCTATATATGTCATATGAAAATGTTTCTAATCTAACTGACAAGGAGCTGAAAAATTAGGTTCACACAGGAGGCAAATGCTGTATTGAATCTGATTAAAGATACAAGTAGATCTAATACTGACGCAGATCCTGCAAGTAAGGTGAAACATTTGGAATGTCTAATACACATAGACATCAATACGAAGTTGCATGCTGTAACAGTGGGAAGTTTCTCTAGAGTGTAAAACATTCCCAGTGGACTTAAAATTTCCCTGAAACCGATTCTATGTAAAGAAAGTTAAGAGTTAATTCGCAAATTTGGACACATTCTTAATATATGTTGCCTATATCCAATATTATTGACAATTTAAGAGTGATCTAAGGGTTTTTATAATCTATCTAAAGAAATTGAGGCGATACAACAAGAGTCTTTGGGGATCTATAGCAGTACAGAATTTGAAAAAATATTAAAGGATGTCAATTTGAATCTGACACATACAGATCAGAACTTGAACAAAAGAAGTGAACAACATTTTGCAGGGATAAGATTATTTGCATGATGAGGTTTATACTTGGATGAATAATCCAAAGGGCTCACCCCTGAGCTCCTCGCCATCAGCTCAAAAAAGCATGCTGCAGAATCAGCCTGGAGAAAGAACCCTTCCACCACTACCAACGCTCAATTCAGCACCCTTGCCAAAGCATACTTAAAAGAGATCCTCACTGGCACAGCAAACAGCTACAACGGTAGAATTAACAATGCCAAATCCAGCTCTCGCAAGCTCTTTTCAATCCTGCGAGAGTTCGAGTCACCCACTGCCCCTTTCTCGACTTGACTATAGCCAGCATCCGGTGCTCCAAAATTCAAGATTCCCTCAGTGGAAAAATCAGCTTCCTCAAGGACAAAATCCACCTCAAACAACTAGCCATGCACTCCTAACCACCCCAGTCCTCTCCCATCGCACCACCCAGGGCCCCCCTGATCCTCCATACTGCCCCTTTGACTTCCAAACAGTCTCATAACTTGAGGCTGGCTACATAATCAGAAGTCTTAAGCCATCCCGATGCAAAGGAGATGCCTGCATGGCACCAATCATCAAAGTCTGTGCCGAGATGCTCACCCCAATAATAACAGCTATCATCAAATCCTCCATCACCTCAAAAGCCGTCCCTACATACCTGAAGGAAGCCTGGGTTCTGCCCCTGCTAAAAAAAAGTCCCTAGACCCAAGCATCTCCACGAACTACCCTCCCATCACAACCGTGCCCTTCATCCCTAAGATCGTTGATTGAGCCGCCTACATCCAGGTACAACAATACCTTGAAAACAATCATATTCTGGGTATCCACTAGCCAGGATCTGCCCCAGACACAGAACTGAATCTGCCCTGCTCGACTTGAAATATCAACTTGATGCCATTAAGGATGCCGGCAAACTCGCCCTACGTATGATGGTGGGCCTCTCGGCAGCATTTGACCTTGTCGACCAGCAGACACTTTGCAACCACCTCTCATCAACAGCAAACTTCTCACCATCAGCCACAGAGTGGACCAGATCCTTCCTGGCTGACAGATTCTCCCGAGTCTTCATTGATGACCACACCACCTCACCAATGCCAGTAACGTGTGGAGTCCCTCAAGGCTCCTGCCTTTCCCCCACACTGCATATCATTTATACAAAACCCCTCTTCATTCACCTTGATTGCCTTGGCATATGCTACACGAACTACACCAACGATACCCAACTCCTTATCAGGATCCTACACCAAAGATTCTGCAGCAGTCAACGCAGTCTACGAAACCATCCAAAATTGGATGGCAACCCACCTGCTATGCCTTAACGATGACAAAACTGAAATCCTCATTGTTGGCTCCCACTCCACACTCCGAAACATGGACCCAGCATACAAGGAGTTCAACATTGATGGTAACCTGATCCTTAACTCATCTGCAGCCAAAACAATGGGCATTTACCTTGACTCGAATCTTGACCTCTCTCTCCATGTAAACTCCATTGCTTTATCAGCTGCATATACCCCCAAACTGCTGAATGCCAGTAAGCCCTTCCTCTCCACTCCAAATCATCTTACAATAGCAAGCGCCATCACAGAAGACAACCTTGATTACTGCAATGCCCTATTTGCAGGAATTTCTATTTCTGAACGTAATCTGAGCAAATTACAGGTCTATCCAAGCAAGACCACATCACCGAAGCTAGAAGAGATGCTCACTGGCTTCCGATCTGCGAGAATATTACATTCAAAACCTTATCAACCAGGCACAGATGCCTCTCAAACACTGCCCCAGGCTACCTCTCTCAAAGTGTGGAAAGATGCACCCCTGCACGGCCACGTACATCTGCAAACTGCCACTTAGTCAAAGTCCCCAGCTTTAGACACAAATCTGCCCTCATTCTGGACATTCAGGGAAAATCCCAAAGACCTCAAAACCAGACAACACAACAAGAAAACCTTACATTTAATCTTTCTAACAAAAGTCCTAACAGAGGTCTTACCAATAGAAAACTCAATACATTCAAGAAACACAGGATGAGTTATCTGCATTCATTTAGCTTAAACCAAAGAGTACCTTTATATTTACAATACTGAACCAGATGATAGGTCTGTTTCATAGATTAGTACTTACTGATTTGCCAATGTTATCATTTAAAAAAATACAATTTTCCAATTTCAGTTGACAAGAAATGGGCATAATCAAGTCTTTATATATGGTTGAACACATAACTGTACGACTGGCAGATAAAGGAGGACCCTTAGTAATTCTGAACACTGAGGACTGAATGCCAATGCCAACCTGAGGACAGGAATGTATATTCTCCTGTAGATGGAGATCCTATTTCTGGAATGTATTCTAAATTAACTATATTGTTGAAGCCGAAGAAAGAGAGTGGATACCTGATAAAATAAAATCATGTTTGAAAGCTACATATCTAACTACTCCTATATTTTACACTTTACACAAAATGTATAAACAAGTTATTTCACCACATGGTTTTCCCTACTCGTCCTTGACACTTAAAGGGTTAATAGAGAACACCAACACATATATTAAACATACTACTCACTTCTCAATATTGTAAGTGGTATTAGAACAGAAACACTTAGCATTCTATTTACCATAGATGTCAAGAGTGTGTACACCTCAATTATCCACGATTTGGGAGAACAATCAGTAGAATGGCTTCTTCTGCAGGAAAATCACCTATAAGGGCTTTTTTGGAAATCATCACACAAAATTCCTGTTTTGGATACAATACTCAATACTACTGACAGGTATCAGGAACATCAATGGGTGCCTTCTGGCAACTGCATATGCAAATATGCTCATGTACAGAATGGACAGAGAACACATACGTAATCATCCAATTTATAATAAACGTATTCATTATTGAGACAGATTCATAGATGATATCTTTTGGTATCTGGCAAGGCACCAAAGAATATCTTTCTCTGTTGCTAACATATATCAGTTAAATTGATGAACAAATTCAACTCGTGGCTGAAAGAGTTGGAAAAAATTGGTTAATTTCTTAATGTTGCGGTAGCTTCGAGTAGAAAAACAATCCTGGCAAGATCCTTTGCACAGTACTTGAAGAAAGACATCACCACCATTGGGTTATATCTCAACATTTGCCAAACAGAGTTTTAAACTGAAAAGCATCATACACAAACTGGTCAATCCTTAGACAAGATAACACCATGAGAGTGTTATAGAAGCATCTTAAAGACATGCTTGTGTACAAAAATGCTATTACCCAAAAGAAGAGTATCAAATGATCTGGGACATATCCATGTCTCCAAAGTGTCAACTGCAGAAATGTAACTAAGGGGAAGACAGTATATCATCATGGGTAGGGTGATTCCACTACATGACGATGCAACCTGTGAAACTGAAAACATCATTTACAGTATTTGCTTTCCTTGTGGGAAACAATACTTGGGCCAACCTTCGAGAAAAGCCATATTACAGTCGAACAAGCATCGCTCTAACTTATGAACAAAGAATATGAAATCTCCAGTGGTTGCGCATTCCTTAACGGAAGGTCATCAAGATTCAAAAATGAAGTTTCCGATTTTGGAAGTACTACGAACTGGTTCTCCTAGTATAAATATGTCACATACACTTTAACAAAGAGAATCTTTTTGGATTGACAGATTGAACTCATTGTTCCCAGGAGAAATGCATGAGGATTCTAATTTAACTGTTATTTGTAATAAGTTATCAATAAGGGGGATGTATCCTATTACATAATGGGCCTCATTACGACCCTGGCGGTAAGGGGTTAGCGCCAGCGTTAGCTGCGCCGACCCCTTACCGCCAATTACGAGTTCCCTTTCCGCCATGGCGGTTTTTACACCTGCTTTTAGCGGGTGTAAAAAACCATGGCGGTAAGGGAACTTGGTGTTAATTACGCCACCGTAATTTACGGTGGCGTAATTAACGCCTTCCCCACTCCCATTATGCCCTATGGGGCAAAAATGGGAATGGGGAAGGGTAAATGGGGATTGGGGATTTACCGCCCCGCCAAGGTCGGAATGGGGCGGTAAATCCCCTTACCGCCATGGCGTTAACGTAGTTAGCACCATGGCGGTAAAGTCACGGCCCTGGCGGTAACTTACCGCCAGGGTCGTAATGAGGCCAAATGTGTCCATATTACAACGTTTAGAATATGTACTTTGATCATAATTGCATGATTCACAATCCCCTCTTTGACTGCAGGGCCATCTTTAATAATCATCTGTCTAACAATAATGGCATACCAAGCCCCCTCTCTACACAGCCGCAGAGCAATCCCTTTTTAACCACAATGATCTCCCTCCATGCTACACTTCAAGAAAGACCTAAAGATCCTATTTTTCACAGAGCGTTTTTGCCAATGACTGATCACTCCACATTGCCATACTTCTATCGCCCCAACACCACCCCTTCCCCCATTTCACCTACCAATTGCAGATAATCTGTTACCCTCTGACCCTGTCTATAACCCTCTGGGTGTGTACCCTATATATGGTACTACATTACTTGCTAGCTAGGTTTGAGCCTTTTAACATATACATACATATTATACATACATACACAAAAAGATCTGGGAGCGCCTCTACCGAGGACGAACACAACCAAATAAACGGTTCTATGGAAAGGTGCACACTCGGGAGGGTCTACAACCACGTTTTCGCTCACTTTAACTTTCACAGAGGAGAAATAACCATTTGCATATCAGTCTTTGTCCCATCCACAAGGGCAATCCAGAACCAAAATGCTAGGCAATTCTCCTCTGAACAAGATTACCAACAGCAACACCAGACATGTGTTTCGGCCTAGTCGGGCCTCATCAGTGAGGTGAAGCTGTGCCTCTATATGCACAGTGAGCAAGGTGTCCAAGTCCGGATTACCCTGGGTAACATAGGGTGAAACCCAAAGTTCCTAAAAATGCACAAAAGGTCTGGGAGCCGAGGACGAACATGGCCAAATAACATCATATATGGGAAGGTGCCCACTCGGGAAGGTCTACAACCATGTTTTATCTCCCTGTACCTTTCACAGAGGAGACATATCTATTTGCATATCAGTCTTTGTCCCATCCTCAAGGGCAGTCCAGCACGGAAATTCTAGGTAATCCTCCTCTGAACAAGAATACCAACAGCAACCCCAGAGATGTGTTTCGGCCTTGTCGGGCCACATCAGTGAGATGAAGCTGTGCCTCTCTAAGCACAGTGAGCAAGGGGTCCACGCCCGGATTACCCTGGGTAAGATAGGGTGAAACCCAAAGTTTCTAATAATGCACAAAAAGGTCTGGGAGCCCCTCTGCCGAGGACGAACACGGCCAAATAACCTGTTCTATTGGAAGGTGCCCACTCGGGATGGTCTACAACCACCTTTTATGCTCACTGTACCTTTCACAGAAGAAAAATACTATTTGCATATCAGTCTCCCTCCCACCAACAAGGCCAGTCCAGCACCGAAATGCTATGCAATTCTCCTCTGAACAAGAGTTCCAACAGCAACCCCAGACATGTCTTTCAGCCTAGTTGGGCCCCATCAGTGAGGTGAAGCTGTGCCTCTCTAAGCACAGTGAGCGAGGGGTCCACGTCTGGATTACCCTGGGTAACTAAGGGTGAAACCCAAAGTTCCTAACAAATTCAGAAAAAGGTCTGGGAGCCCCTCTACCGAGGACAAACACAGCCAAATAGCCTGTTCTATGGGAAGGTACCCCCTCAGGAGGGTCTACAACCAGGTTTTAGCTAATTGTACTTTTCACAGCTGAGAAATATCCATTTGCATATCAGTCTTTGTGCCACCCACAAGGGCAGTCCAGCACCAACATACTGGGCAATTCTCCTCTGAACAAGAGGACCAACAACAACCCCAGACACGTGTTTCGTTCTAGTCGGGCCTCATCAGTGAGGTGAAGCTGTGCCTCTCTAAGTACAATGAGCAAGGGGTCACGTATGGATTACCCTCGGTTACTTAGGGTGAAATCCCAAGTTTTACAAAGTTACAAAGGAGTGTGGGAACCCCTTATACTGAGAATGAACATGGGTCAAATCCAGCGCCGAGATTGCAGTAGAGTTCATGGTCATCAGGACAAAGAGTGACATTTGTGGAAGCGATAGATCTAAAGCCAGGTTGGATGAATGAGCCTGTGGCATCTGTGCGAGCCAGAATGCTGGACCACAGTGCCAATTAATCAGTATGAATCGGTATTAGCGGTCACCAGGATCTTATAGAATTAAGCTTTCCGTAGCCTATGTACTGCAACCACCTAAGAGACAGTCGGGTTCCTAGCTCATTCCTTGTGGAATGTGATACTGGAATTAATTTCCAATACATATACTTATAATTATTAATATAATCACTAATATTATTATTCTATATTATTATTATTATTATTAGGTTATGCAATAAGCGCAAACCTTGCTTCAGGATCTACAGGCAACCAGAGGAGGAACCGGTAGGGTGGTGAGCACACAAGGGTATACTGGTTATTCACTTCACTTGTGTGTCTGAAAATACAACGTTAGCCAGTAATTTGGAAAAGGAGGCATCAGCTTGGGATTCACAACTGGTCCGTGTGTGCCTCTTTAACCCTCCATACTAGAAAGACTATAATAGGGAACACTGAAATTATTTTGCCAGCTGAATTTGTGTTTGGTCTTTATATTTTATATAGATAAGTAATGTGAATTATGATTGATTGTGCGAGGCCCAAACCTTTTGTTACCATTTCTTAAAAAGAAAACCTTTGACATAAAATCAATGGGGCGGTCCATATGCAGAGGGATAGAGAGCCTTCAGTTGGGCAGATAGCTGGTGTTACAGGCCGATGTTTATGAGCGAGGTGCTATCTTCCTCTCGTAACATTTAATGTATAAGGACTCTAGATTTTAAAAAAATATTTTATCAAAATAAAATCCTACATATATATTTTATTTTATTGCTTATAGCGCAAACCTATCCCAAGAGCAGCAGAACCCTTTACAACAGAAGGGAGCCAGAGTTTTATAATATATATATATATATATATATATATATATATATATATATATATATATATATATATATATATATTATTTTTATTTTTTTATTAGATGGACGTCGTTTTTGAAGACAAAGGATCCCTTTTTGGATCAAGTAGCGAATAAATGATTCAGAGTAAAGAAAGGGATTTTTCCTGTAGTTGATTGAAGTAATAAGTACTGAGGAAAACAATATCGATTCCTGAATTTCATGTTGCACTAAGTTCATTGTTGTTATTTAGTTTTAGTTAGATACTATATAGTGCGGAATGTCCAGTTTCGAGTGGTTACCTTGCCCCTATAACTACCGAGAGATCTGTAGGGAGCATATACGGGCTCAACGTCCTGCTTATTGAGAAAACATAATACTGACAGTTTTTATATAGCGCTAGCTCACCCGCGGGCTTCAAAGCGCTGTAACAACAGCTGATATCATTACCCACTGTCGATTCTGAACCTGCATCAGGAGGCTATGAACGGCTGTGCTATCTGACCCGGAAGCTTAGCTCCCTCACAGATGACAGCGTTTGTTTTCGGACACCCACATATATAGTCACATTACTGTATTTTCGTAGAAACTGCCCTCGTCGTTATTTTAGGTCATTGCCGAGCATGACTCCAAGCTTTTCAGCTACCCGTAGGCCGGAAATAGTGGGAGAGGAAGAGAGGCCCGTATCTGCGAACTGAGAATTCAAATAATGGACCCAGCGCACTTCTGTTTTTCTTGCAGGCAGCTGCGCACCAGTGTTAGTCATTCAGAGTGGTTGTCTAATCCCAACAGCTGCCAAAGTATAAGAACCTGTTTCTGCAGATTTAAATACTCCCCAGCAGCCTGTGGATATCTGGCCTATCATTATATTTTTTAAAAGGACATGTGTGCTCCTGCACAAAAGCATCCAATGGAAACATACACAAGTGTGCCAAAGTGTTGCATAGAGTGAGTCACACGAAGGAACACCACAGAGGATAGCACCAGGCATTAATTGAAGCATGTCTTTGATTCTGTGAAGCATTTCCATGCAGGTTTTATCTTGCTTAAGCCTTTACGGAAAAAAGACGGCTCTACCTGCCCAACTGCGATCAGTTTTCCAAAGGCTGCTTGCAATAGAATGTCATGGAACTGGCTATTGTATGGTGCTATTTCTGCCACTTTGGAGGCATCTTGGCACTTGGTCCTGAAAGCTACGGGTTTAATGGGAACAGAGGGAGAGACAAGGTGGGAATCCTGAGTGTTCTGTGTAGTTCAAAAGGAGTGGCTGAGGTACACCTGGCATTTTGCACCAGCGAAAAGCAGGTGGACGACGGATTTTCGCATGAAACTGCTTCAAAGACAGGCATTTTGGATACACAGGATTGTTTACCCTTCTTCCAGGGGGCATGAATGAAGAACTTTATCTACACTGGTTCATTTAATTCCGGGTCATTCACTAGCCTATCAGCCTTTCAAGTTGACTACAAAATGCTATGTGCTATGACCGGTTGATCATTTCTTTTGAAACCATGTTCACAGTGTTTTCACCGACACTGCTCAAATTGCTTTTTGATACTATATTACATTTATCATATATAATTGTGATATTCGTTCCATGCTAAGGGAGATCTTACCATGGTATTGAAACTATACTACAGTGTTTCCACAAAGTCAGATGTATGTTCAATCGGCTTATTGGTATTGCCGAACATATACCTCACATGTCCCGGGAGGATAGCTCAGCGTGCCTGCGGGCTGTGTGAGCGCTTTATAAATGTTAAATAAATAAATAATACTTGATGTATTCAAGCAAAGATGTGTTTTTTTATGACCATGAGCTTTTCGTGGTTCAAAAATTCTTTAAGTAATTATGATGTTCGATTTATTCAACTGTGATTGTATCGTGTAAGACCATGAGCTTTCCATGATTTATTTAATGTATTGCTTTTGATAACTTGTCTAATACCATACCCGAGTTCGGTGTCTAAGCACAGATCTGGAATTCGAACCTCTGTTGCTCTGCACGGGCTTGCTTCCAAGACCAGTGTGGCCCCTGTGCTTTCCTCTGTTCTATAATATAAGGCCTAATGTCCCTCTATCTGATCACCTCCTTGTTCCGAATGGTCTTCTTCACACTGTGCATTTTTAATTACCTCTTTATTTGCTTTTGCCCCTGTTGCTTTTACATGGTCACATCTCGGCATACTTTTGTCTTCCTACAGTCTGTTGCCTGTAATTCCCTCCTTTAGCAATCACTTTTCAGTACACTTCTCCTTCTTACAGTGCATAGTGCACAATTTCTCTCCATATACTATACCCTTTTTTCACCATCATTTTTATTTTAGTGTGTCCGTTATTATAATCTTTGTTTTCTTAATTGTATTTTTTCTGATCCATTTCATTATTGCTATCTGCATTTTTGTCTTTATTGTTTTCATTTTTTTGATTTACATTTTTTAGATTTCATTTTCCTTTTCCTTTTAATATATTCTTTATGTTTCATGCAGGGCCGGACTGGGAACCAAAAGTGGCCCTGGAATTTCTTTTCAAAGTGGCCCCATATTTAGCCGAACGAGCAAGCACAGCGGGTGAGCCCAACCCATCTATGACAGGATTACGAGTATCCTCCAAGAAAATGTTGAATACAATTAGTAAAAATTAGTGAATTTAAAGCATGTTTTAAATAAGTTCATGATCTCTCAAAGTAGAGAAGGTAGTGTCCTAAACGTATGAAGGTATTGCTTCCTATAGAGCTACACGCTCCTACTGCTTGGGTGGGTGTCCCCATCGTGGTCCAGGTCTGGAGACATGGGCGGCGCCAGGCCTTGGCTTGGGAGGGCTGAAGCCCTCTGACTTTGAGGCAGATGGTAGCACTAGTTGTGCTGCCCAGCAGGGAGTTCCTATGGCAAAGGATTGCGATGGCAAGAGCGTGTCAAATTTCTCACGTGGGAGAATGGATTTACATAATTAACTTTGCGACAGCAGCAGAAAACATACAGAGCCAGAGGACAAAAGCCTGACCGGGCCACGATAAAAAAAAACTATGATGAAGCCAAAGGACGGACTCAACTTGCAGATGGCCTACTCCTCCAGTGATTAGCATGGCACTTTGAAATTAAACAGCCCCTGCATTGGGTTGAAAGATGCATCTCATGGGCAAAAGGAGAATGAAATAGGTATGCAGCCTCGTGGGCTCAGAGGCGGGGCCGAAAGCCCAATAGGTGGATGGCTCCATGCATGATCAGCTTTCAAACGTGTCATTCAGCCCCCTCACACTCTCTCCAAACTTTGAGACTGGCTCCACCCATGCCTGGAAGGCAGTTCTTGGGTAGATGAGCCAGTTCACATTGCTCCCGTAATCAAGCGTACAACTATTTTGAAGTTAGGTGAATTGGTGCACCATTGTTTTGTGAATTATTATAATGTGGGTGAATGGGTTTTAGCCACAGATGTCAGCAGGCCCTCATTTTTTAATAACTGTCCATGTGGTAGAGCTCACTGCTCTCGTAAACCCACAATGTAGGATCTGATCGCCTTGCCCCTTTAAGAGACTGCACTGGACTGGAGGGGAGCACAAGCCAATGCCTCTCGAAAACCCCATATTCTCAAAATGACCCTCGCGTGGGCAAATGGTGCCCAATGTCACCTATCAGCAGGCAATGCTCATGTGTCGGGGAGTTCTGTGTGATTTACCTGAAATAAATGTTTCCGGTTACAAGAGAGCTGTTCGGCCTAGGAAGATAAGACAGGTCCTTTTCCTACAGAGCATTTCACACATTCCTTCTGCTCCCAGGAGCCGCTGCTGGAGACCTTTTGAAAATCACCATTTGTTCGCTTTCAAAGCCCTTTCCTCTAAGTGGGTGGTACAATATTGGACTGTGGGTGAGGCTGCGGACTGAAAAGCCTCAATGATAGCCTGCGTGCTGTGTGCTTGGAGCCGACTATGCCCCATGGCACTGAGAGTAATGCACAGGGCTGTGCCACTTTATAAGGACCAAGTTAGTGATGAACTGGGCTGTGACCCTTTAAAAGTGACCCTGCTGACATACACTCCTCGGTTTGCAAAGGGAGGGATAGGGTGTTTGAATTAATCATATTACTTAACATAATTCTGAACAAGAGTGACCGAGATCTGTAGCCCCTGCCAGCCCATGCAGAATAAGTCTGTGCCATGCATACAAAATGCACGTACTATACCTACGCATACCTACGCCTGCCATGGAAATCGCTTTAGCAGCTCACATTACATACAACTCGGCACATCCACCCAGCACCGTCTCCAACCCGCCTATACCCACAACACTAAGACAAAGACTCAATACTTGCTTGCTTGTTTGAAATTCGGTATATTCTCTTTGCTGGTGAAAGTAGCATCATGTAACAAAAAAGTCTGCTGCATGCCAGAGTCACATACTGCGTGACAACTGCGACGTCACATACTGATGTAGAGTAGGGTGGGCATAGCCGTCAGTAGCAGAGCTAGAGCACACAGAAGGACCCAGTCCATTCAGATAACCTGTATGACCAACAGGCGCAGGTGTACGCCCCAATAAAAAGCTTGATCACACTGCACGGGCATGGTCCAAGTGAGAAGCCACCCGCCCCAAAGCCTTGTCTTTTATATATAAATGCACTGCTGCTCCTATAGCTGCATGAACTAATTTAGCTTCTGGAGGCTTGTGTTCAGTGCACGCTCATGAAGGTATCATCGTTATCAAAGACCCCATTAAGTAAAAACAGTCTATGATGTTGATCCGGACATTTCCAGTCTCTGATGCATGTGTGTGCTTTGGGTTTTGTAAAAGGTCCCGCATGCGCAGTTCATCGCCAAGCGGAAAAAACCCAGGATGGGGGGTGCAGGTATCATTGGGCAGTGCTGCCCTGAAAGGCCTAACCATGGTATTGCCATTACTTCTGCAGCTGTCAGTGGGCGAGTGCCGTTTATGGCACATAGGAAATTGGCACATGTCTAATCTTCAATTAGACAGAGAATATGCTCATTTTTTGTCTCATGTGTTTCTAAAATCCAACAGCAGGACGGAAGAGAACATGCTTCCAGGATAAATTCAAGCAAAGTACAAAAGACTCAGTGGACTCTCTTGCACAGTATCATTTAAATATGTCTATTTGCATAAATGGTAGGCATGAATCCACTGACCCTGTATTGGGGCAAGCTGAAGATGTGTTATGGCTGCAAGAGGCAATTTCAACATATTTGAGTCCCCCCCTTGCCTTACACAATATGGGAGTGCTGGAGCATTCAAGATACCAGGAGCAGCAGCACTGGCGTGTGCACGATAGCGTGATTACTGGCTGGAAGTGCTGGCGCATGCAAAATACTGGGACCCTGGAGCATGGAGTTGCCATGAGCACTGTTAGCAGCACACACATGACACCGGGCATTACCAGCACATGCACTGTCCAGGGAGTGCCACGGCCAGATGTATGCACAAATACCCATCATTAGCTACAGATCATGAGTAAAAATCAACCCTTACTTGACATTTGTGATTAGCTAGAGGTGCCAGAGCCAGAGAGCACTCTGCTGCCTGGCCTGGCATGGCCTAATGCAGCAGCAGCATTTACATCAGCCTACCTGAAAACGTCCACAGAGCACCTTGGTTAATTAATTGTTTGAAGAAATTTGCCCATGTAAGGGCATTCATATCTCTACTACAGTGCCCACCGAAAGGGGCCTTCAAAACTCTATGCATCATCCTGACAGGAGCGTATTTGAATAATCGGCACAATTATCGATCTGTCCTCCTCACAACGCCTAACAAACCAACCATTGGGTCACTCAGGTCTGCAACACTGGTACTAATTCAGGCTGACAAACCAAATCATCTCTGCGGCGGAGGTAGGACTATTACCCACCTAGGCCCCAAAATGTGCAGTGATCGCCCTCTGAATGTAAGAGAAGAAAATATGATTCAGTGCTGTACAGGTCTTTGAGGCCTTGCTTCTCCTCCAATTCATCAACCTTGATTTCTAACTGCAGGGCCTGCAGTCTTTCACCAACCCCAACCCCCTCATCCCGTGCACTGCCCACCCCAGCACACCAAGTTCTGATCCATATCCAACAACCAATCCGCCATCTCATGACAGCATTCATCTATCATAGGTCCTTGCACTGTGACATTCCCACCAGAGTGACAATTGCAAGGAACTCTAACTTTGCTAAATGCATTTAATCATATGTTATGTAGCACATCGTTAAATACTTGTTGTTAAAGTGTTTGTCCTCCACTATTGGAATGCAACAAGGATCGCTGGAAAAGCATTGGTAAATCCCTTACCCCCATGCCTTCATGTCTCAGCCTCCTTGTTTACCCCGCTCAGTTTTTCTTCTGCGCTTTGAAACAGTTTGCTCTGCATGTAGCGCTTTACGCATTTACAATTAATAAATGCAAGATACCAGCCCAGGAGTAGTATTGGGACATAAGTGAGACAGGGATTTCCAGGACATGTGGGATACTGAAAATACTGTTACCGTTCATGCAGGATGCCAGTGATCGCTGCACAGATACTTATTAAAGTAAAACCCAAGCACTTTGATGATAATTTCAAAAAAAGCTGTTAACAAGTACAGCAACAGTGAGTGGAGCGGTCCTAAATTGCAAGGTGCTTTCCAATGACTGATTGAGCGGGGTAGGTAACCAGGCCCTAAAACCCCCGCCCACCGGCACTGAGCAATCACAATCCCACTCCTCTCCACCGTCTGCAGCCATTCCTGGCTCGAGCTCCAACACTGCCGCCCACCGGCACCAAGCAAATTATCTATTTAATAATGCACTGACCTGAGTAAAATACTGCCCTGCTTCACTCGCCATGCCAGTTGCCATTGTCAGATTCAAAGAGCAATCTCAGTCAGAGCAGTGCACTGAGACATGTCTCCCGCCTGCCAGCTGTGCGCAGCCCTGCCCCTGCGCAATGTGTGCAGCACATCATGTGATGCAACATGAATTCGAGTGAACACACACCAGGGCCGCAGACCCGACATGCGCGGTGCTCTGTCCTCAAATGCGCAGGCGCAAGCCGGCCCATCCTCAACCCTATGAAGAAAAGAAATGCGTAGCCAATATCATGCAAGCCACCCAGGCCGGCTCAGGCTGGATGTTCTTTTGTTTATTTATGTATCCTTCCGCAGTTCCGCTAAGACCTAAGGAGGCCCTATGCCCCGAGGCCCACCGGGGGATGTGGTGGGCCAGTCCAGCCCTGGTTTCATGGTTTCTTTTGCGCACCTGTTCTACACACCATGTGTGTCTCTTTTTTCACTTAACTTTGCATGGTTTACATTTACCATGCACTCACTAGCATCATCACTGGTACCCAGACATGGTGTCACACTCACTATAAATCCGTCATAATCACGTGATGATGTCATTGTGCGCAGTCTTTTCCACATACAAAGGAACCTTTTTAAACTTCTTGGGTCCTTGTTTGAGTCTGACTTGGCTCCTAGATTTGTCCATGTGTTACTGCAGCATGCTCCTCTCTACATGTGTGGTGAGGACTCAGTAACTTATAACGGGGGATATGCTCACCTGTCTCATTACCACAATTCTATACAGTTTTTGAATGGATTTTATCGCTCACTTCTTTTACTCTTTCTTCGATTCTTCATTGCCTTTTTTATTTTGTCTTGCAGAGGCAGCTCTCTGCAGATTCTACAGAGTATCGGAGCTAAATGACCTGTTTGGGCCTTCATTTTCTCTTGCACAAGGTATGCCAATCCTTTAGTAACTTTAAAATTTTTGTGCTTTTTTATAAAGTCACCATTTTTTCTTTTTGTAATTTTTCTTTTTCTTCTTTTGATTTGTTTAGGTCTTTTTGGTTGGGATTCGTTGTCGTTTTTTATTGGAGCTTTCCATCATTACAGACCAGATATGGCTTTTTGCAATTTTCATACTTTCTCCTCACTTTATCAGTCCTCTATTTGAAGGGTCACCCTTTTCTGTCTGTTTTCTTTTATCTCTAAAGACAATTGCCCTGGTGAAGGACCCTGCGAGGTCTGACATTCATTGGCTTTAAGAACCATGTTAGTGTTACATCCATTTATTGTGAATACCTTTGTAAAGCTTCACCTACATTTGTACAGGTTTTTTGTTTACCTTAAGAGTGCGGCCTTCACTGTGAAAGCAGTGCCATAGTCAATAGTTTGCATCATACTCAACATCAACAGTTCAGATCATGTTTTGTGTGTGAATGGAGGGCACTGGAGAGACATAATCAACAACCACAAAGATATTTCTGGCGGGAATTTGGGCTGCACCAAGAAACACGTTCACAAAGTAAAATTACAGCCATGGGAGTCCCGGCTAAACAAAGAGTTCCCACCGTTACTGTGACAGCCATAGAGCGACTGAAAGAGCTGTTACATGAATTCCAAAACATAAACACCATCAAGCCCATCGCAGCAATATAGAGCAGGACATGATCACAGACAATGACCCCATATCCAGCATATGCAAGCCTTGTAGGCAGTTAAGAGAATTAAGAATATTCTCCAAAGAGGACATTCGGGATGCATACCATCCAATAAGAATGCACAAGAATTCATAATCACTTATCTCATGCATCAGGAGATTTGCAATGAAAAGGTACACTTGCATGCTATGTGGTCTCTCTTCAATGCCATCTGATTCCAATTAATGTTTTATTCCAGGCTCAAAGATGCGAGTAAGCTGACGTATTCTGAGAATCATATCCTCATATGTGGGAAGACTTGTTTAGACCATAAGAAAGCAATTCAGACTGTCCTCCAGAGCCTTCAGTCCTCAGGAATTTGTTTGTACAAATACAGGTGTGCTTTTTCATGCAGAATCTGTTGACTACCTAGGATACACCCTTTCAGCTGAATGAGTAAATCTCAGACTGAACATACTAAAGACCTGTGAACTTACCACTAAAGATTAACTAAAATCCTATTTGGGCTTAGCAGAATATTATGCACCATTTAGTCCAGCCTTTTAAAAAAAACAATGGAACCACTCCATTTCCTACTAAAATAGGAATCTCAATATATGTGAAGTCACAGTCAAAAAGTGGCTTTTGAAGCATCACATCCTTAATGCATCATGCCTTTGACCATTTGATCCCCAACTGGACACATGCATCACAGTGGATGACAGTGCCTCTGATAACAGATGACCCTTTCTCAGAAGATGTTGAAGCCTGAAAACATTATGGCATTTGCATCCAAATCCCTCTCGCCTGCGGAGCAAAACTACTGGACATTGAGAAGTTGATGTTGGCATGTTCATGGGCAACAGACCATTTTCATACCTATATTCTTGACAAGTTCAAAGTATCTACCAACCACAAACCCCTCATGAACCTTCTGATTGCTGTCAGCACACAAACAGCTATGCCTAGACTAGCCAGACCAGCAGCAAACCTCCAGGAGTATACCCTTACCGTAGAGCATGTCCAAGGTTGGAGAAACAGCCAAGCAGCCTGAATATCCAGATTACCTGAAAGAAAGAACATAGTTGAAACCATTTTGCATGACACATGTGTTGTGGCTATGATGACAGATGTGTGTGCTGAATCCGGCATAGCCATCAGCGAAGAGGAATGGAAATAAAGCATGAGCAGAGACACCACGTATCTGAAGCTGAGACCATTTCCAACAGTAGGGTGCCCTGATGAGAGCTCAATTACACCTTCCCTGAGGCCTTTCAACAAGTAGCACCAGCACGCTCCTAAATAGAGGAAGTAATGTTCATTGGTGAGAAAATGATTCATCCACTTAGCTTAGCAGCAGAGGATACATCATAGAAAAGCCCCACCACAGGCACTTGCGGGGGCAACATTACTTCAGAGGTGAGAAAATAGTTTACTCACTTAGCTTAGCAGCAGAGAATAAATCATGGGGAAGTCCCACCACAGGCATCTCGTGGGTCAAAATTACAAAGCATCACATTAGAAAGGCTTTTTGGTGGTCATGCATGGATTCAGGAGTAGTCAACGCAATTGACTACTGTGTTGAATGTATCAACAATGACGAAAGAAAGTCATTTGGTATTCCAGGACCCTCTACAGAACATTGACACAGCAGAAAAACCTTGGGGAAAAAGTTAGGTTGGATTATATAGGTCCTTTAGAATATATGGAGACCCAACACATATATGGTATAGTCAGGGTCGACTACCTGTATACATAGATTGAGCTGTACCTAGTTCCCAACATTATGATTGCTACTGTCATTAATACTCTTGAAGACATATTTTATTGGGCTGGCATGTCCAAACACATCATCAAGAAAATGGAATCCAATTAGTGTCAGTTGAAATGAATGATTTCTAAACAACTAATAATTTAATTCAGTACAATTTTGTCCTTTTTCACCCTCAAGCTAATGGCCAGGTGGAAAGGGCATATCATTTAATCAAGGGCAATCACCAGTTAGCCTTAGATTAAAGAAAGGTCATATACCACATAGTCATGGAAGCGATAGCAGGCCCATATGAATACTCCTTATACCATTAGCAGGGTTTCAACCTTCCAACTCTTTAGAGGCAGGAGAACTCAGGCTTCCTGATTCCGTTTTGGCTCCCAGATTAGAGAATTGATGAGTCCATACATATTGAAGATATTCTGTGGAGAGATAAGAATATACAAAAGAATAGCAAAGAATGTTATGACAAACAATACTCCACAAAAACATCAAGAAAAACAGAAGGGGACAATGTCAAAGTTAGACTAAATAAGTAAGACCACCCTACTATGTCTAAACACATCACATCCAAACAGATACTCATGCAAGGGAGCAATTATCTCCTTGCAGATGACACTAGGGAATGGAACATGGAGAGGATGGCACTGCTCAGGAAACAAAGTCCAAGAGAACATAGAGGCCTGTTTGCTGTAATTGCTCAGAAGACAATTCCACATGAGAGTCTACGAACTATGAGAGAGTGGGTCAAGAAGGAGTGAACACTCCAGAAAATCTTAATGATGGCATGCCTTTCCTAATAGAGGTACTGGCCTGTCCCATATCTCCCTCAGTTGAAGAGAACTCTCATGCCAGATGTGGCCAGAGTGTCATTTATGGTAGTAACTGTATGCCCCAATCAGCAGTCATCACAAGATAGACAAGAGAAAGAAAAATGGCCAGCAGATTTGTATGAATACATAACTGACAGCATCTTGTTCCAAGAAAAGGAGGTATGTGGTATTGGGACATGACCCCACCTCATACAGCAACCTGCATGGACAGAGCACAGTTAACAGTGGAGCATAAAGACATGCATCAACAGAAGGTGTGCATTCAGGAGGAAGTGAATGAACATGGAGCAGCAGTGTATTTCATCACCGGCCCATTCCTTGCCACTTACCTTACCAGTAGTTTATCGTCAAGGGCAATAAATAGTGTTAATCTTGCTTATCGTCTGAATAAATATTGGGTGAGTGCTGTCAACATACAAAACACATCTCACATTCACACTATTGAAGTGTGGAACAGATCACAGGGAAGTAAGAAAATGCCCACTGCATGAATGGAGACCCCCTTATTGCCGGAATGGATGGTCGGCTGGCTTTTTAAAAAAAAAACTTTAAGTTTGCTGTCTGAAGGGAGGGGGCTGTAATTGAGAGACTGGTCACTGTATGAGGGGATTACCTGCTCATTTCTCTCAGTGGTCAAAATCAGTATCTGAGGAGGGGGAGAGTCAATCTGATGATGGAATGGTCACCTCAATTAGGAAAGTCCACTCACTGTCTAAGGGCACAGTTAGTTCAATATATTTGGGAAGTTTTAGGTAACATTGATGAGGCACTGCTCACTGTTTCAGGTACGGATCTGCTTCTTGTCTGAGGGGACATTCCTCTTAGTGGGAAGACTTCACCCTCTCTGAGACCGACAATGGTCCTTTCACTGTTGAAGGAAGGCATGGTATTAAAAAGTGAAGACAGACACAAGTGATCACAGTTGATGGGTGTTTATTGAACTTCAACTGGGTTTGAAAAATGCCTATCTAATCCTAAGTCTAAAGATGGGAGCAAGCTATGACCATCAAATAATAAAGAACACAGTCCTAGTAGAGTTAGGTCAAAATAAAAGTGCCTATACTAATAAACCTATGGCCAATCCTTACTTCTAAATACAAATGGTGTGGGAAACAATGTTGCACAAAAGAAAAGTGTTCAAGAAATGATATGTCAGGATAGTTGAGCTGTTAGCTTACTTACCCCCACATTTTCAGCATGGGACAAGGCGGCACACTCGAGCTTAGAACATACTCTGGCTTTTCTAGCATGAGGATGCAGTTCAAAATCTCAGTATCAGGACCTTCAGTTCCAAAGTCTCTTTGCCATGCCTGATGCGACAAACAAACATTCAAATTTCCTTTCTTTTCAGAATGTTCGTATGCACAACTTCTCACATGATTCACTGTTCATCCCAGGTCCTCCTCTGCTGGGCTCAGACCCACTTTAACACAAAACCTTCAATTGGTCTGCCTCTGCTGGGATTTGACCAAATTTATCTCATTTTCCAAACTTTCTTTACTATATCAAAATCAAAGACTTTCGACTGTGACCAGGATTTTGCTTGACCCATCGCAGGACCACTTTGATTCACAATTCTTTGTTCTCTTCTTAAAACGTCCCTTTTTACTTTCACTTTTACCAGTTCTCAACTGGACACCTTACAGAGACCTTTGATTGAGCACCCATGCAGTGCCAGATCACTCTGTCAAAGGTATTGTATCAAAGTCTCTTGAAAGTTCAAACACTCACCAGCAGTGCAACTTTACTTGTGTCTTTTATCACACGCGTTTTAACAATGTTCGTTCCACCACTCGCCATACAAAATTGCTGCTTGCAACCTTGGCTTCAACACAGACGGATCTTATACCATTATCCCCAACCCACCGGCTGTGTTGACTTAACTGATGCTGCTTTTTTCTTGGAGCCAAGGACAGAACCTTGGTGGCTGCTGCTTCGCCCCACTGTGATTAGTGAAACGGGAGGACCCAGAGTATCTCTGACGCACAATACAGGATTCTTCAGCCTGGTTTCTTGGTCTAAGGCTTTCTTATCTCGAGGGCTCTTGAAAGTAACAGTTTCTTGTCGGAATGGTCAAAAGAACTTCCCTCTTTGCGATACCCTCCTGTTTTGCTGTCTTTCTTCTCTCGTTCAGCTGCAATCTCGAAACTGCTGTTTCCTCTTGTGCTTTGCTTCACTCATAGTGTTCTTTCGTGCTCCACCTTTTATCCGTGTGTGGAAGTGTAATGGAAGTCAGGTCTATTACCCCATATTCCCTTTGTTACACAGTTTTCTCTTGACACCTCTGCAGTGCACAGAATGGGCCTAGGCAAATCCCAGTACTTTGCAGCTGGGGATTGAACTGGGAAGTTAAAAGGTACCCAAGTGGATCAGTTTTCCAACTTTCATTGGATTGCTTGAGCACTTCTGCAGCCCTTCACATAACAGCCCATTCTCCCAAAAGTGCTTAGTACAAAGTACTAAGGTTTAGAAAAAAAAAGAAAAACCCTATAGTCAGCCCAGGTCTAGGAACTCCGGGGCACGGCACAATATGTAATGTCCAGGCAATCCTTGGTACTGGGAGACAAGTACGGTGGTAACTGGCATACCATAAATGCCTATGACATTACATCTGAGTTGATGTCTTAGGTGGTTGGTAAATAGAGGCTGTACAATGATCAGTGGATCTCCTGTATGAGTGGAAGGGGTGCAGACATGGCCTGCACCTCTTCCCCTCATTTTGGGGTACCAGGAGCATACTCGTCAAGGTATGTGATGTATGAGGAGCAAATGAACCAACAAAGAGCTGTACTGGGACTCTGCCTAGTATGCATCAGAAGATCCATACCTGTTGAAGCGCCCATAACCAGACAACCCTGGGCATCACGGTACCCTATCAGACAGCCGTACCAGCCGCTGATACAAAATGAAGAGTACCTACAGACGGTCCATGAAGAGACCCAAAGAGCCCTAATGGAAGGCCAGTGGAAATGACTCAAGGGCCTGAACAGACTCGTGAATGAACAAAAGCAGCTATCGAAGATAGCACACCAGTGCGAGTAACTACGAAAATAAATATAATGGACACAGAGAAGAGACGATGTTAAAACGTGAGGCAATGTTGCTACAAGACAAGATGGGAGCAACCGACCTGTCAAACGTGTGTAAATAGGCTTGGAACGCAAGAGGCAAAAGAAACGATACTGCTTGTAATGCTAAGTAGAAGATTAGAGCGGCAAGCGCCAACCATGTATCTACCTCAATAAGGCACATTATAAAAGTGTGACTCCATTTTGTAAAAGCAGAAATGTACCCAGGCTGCCAGAGGCCTGACAGACAAAGTTTTGTAACCCAGCCAAAGGCAAGAGAAGGAGCGGAATCGAAACTCAACAAAGAGTGGCTCATGCCTAGGAAATCGAGGTCAACCAGAGAAAGGGAGGAGAGCGTCAGCTAACAAGACTCAAACTTCAGAGCATACCAGCCTGCCTCATGAAGGTCAAGATAAGGGGGGCCCATGCAGGTGGTGAGGCTGAAACAGAATTAAATGCACTAAAAGCTGGAAACTGAACCAGATTCATGGTGAACTAACACATGATCAGCCAGGCACGAAGATGTACCACCGCCTGATGTCATCCAGAACCCGAGGATGCCATAACTTTTCCCGATAAGAGATTACAGTTTCGAGGCCATCCTTAGCCAACTGATTGACACATTGCCCTAAAACACTGACTGATTAAATGAAAGGAGGCAAGGTGAATCCTGGGGCACTAGGCACCTGGGTGTCCATTCTGCATGCTGCTAATTAAAGTGGAGATTTATGCTTAGGGGTGTAACTTTCCCAATCACAATGGACCATGTAATCTAGGGTCCTATAGATACTGTAACCAATAGGACGTCGTAGTTGTAGAGACGTCCATCACGCGTGATGTAGAGGGATGGGCGTAGACACCCACCCGATAAGAGTTAACCAATCCACTTGCTCTGTTACCATATAAAGATATAACACCTATATTTAAGTTTCCTTTCCTAACCAATTATATTGCATAATGATTTTTTTATAGAATTAGACGTCAGTGGTGATGAGTTTTGCCTACAACAATGACTGTTTGACTGAAGTTTGAGGAAGTCGGAGCGAGACAGGTGATCGCAATGCTGCTGATTTCCATTTGTTTCTCTGTTTGATGTACTTGTCATTAAACAGACTTCCCTTTGCCAACTTACTAAGTCCTCATTATTGAGTCGTGTTGGAGTAAATGAATCCTGCACCCCCTGTCCTCACATGGTGCAGCTATCTTGTCTTACAAGTTCTAGAGGGTGAGCGCTGAGCTATGGGCCCGTCAGTGAATTCCTCTCCTCTTGAACACTTGGTAGCAGAGGATGGTTCCGGCCATTAATTATTGATTATATAATACTAAGACACCTTAGACCGATGGCACGAAGTAACTCCGGGCCTTCGGCAATATCACAAGTCCTTTCGCCATTCCGGCTGAGTAGACTGACAATGATAGAGTAAGTCCATAAAAAATCTGCAGTGGGTCTGAAGGAACCTGCCTTTCCAAGTATAACCCTTCTCATTCCTACGGGCAGCCAATCAGACGAAAAAACCTTAAAAGGCTGCAAGAGGAAGGGGCAGTGATCCCGAAGTTCCAGAGAGGAAAAGATGCAATCGGTGAGTGAAACAACAAACTCGTTACTTTGGCAAATGTCGTGTAGGCATTAGATCTGGTAAGGGAAAGGTAACGGTGGGTGACGGGGAAAAAATTTAATAGTCAGAAGTAGAGAAGACTGTATATATATATATATATATATATATATATATTTATAGGGGGTAATGACTCGAGCATAAGAGATAAAGAGTGGATACCGGGGGGACACCCGAGAGAAAAACAAGGGGTACCAGGGGGACACCCGAGAGAAAAACAAGGGGTATCGGGGGGACACCCGAGATAAAAACAAAGGATTACCAGGGCGACACCTGAGATAAAAACGAAGGATTACCAGGGGGGCACCTGAGATAAAATGTAAGGATTTGCCTTATACCTGCGCTTTAATACAGCGGTCAGAAGAAATGTGAACTCATAGCCCATATAATAAGGGACAAATAGACTACGGTGACGTTTAAAGACGCATCAAAGGAGTTTGTTTAAACTCCATGAAAGGGTATTAATCAGAAGGCAGGTATATGTATGACCAGCTGGTGTCTGTCTAGTCTGTCAAGTGTCTGTCACATGTGTTTTGTTGTACGTCGAATGTAAAACAATTGTATTATTGATTGTGTGAAATGAAATTTGGTTTTACGCGATTCTGTAACTGAGAGGGAATCACCAATTAATTGATGGTTTTGAGTTAATTGATAGTACATTTTTGGCGGGAAAAGCTTGGATCGGAGCTTGCGTTTTTGGTGCTTGCTCATACTATTGGAAGGATAAAATACTGTATAAACATTGTTGGTGGCGGAATCAAAAATGTAGGAGGTCACCCCACTTGCGCATCTGTGCATGCAACTACCTAAGCATGCACCAAAACTCAAGAAGTATAGCACGGAGTGGGTTAAGGGTACCGCCCACAAAATGTTCATGCCTTGGCCACAGAATGTGTCCCTTTCTAAGGCTGTTTTACAGCATATGATGACCTTCCTACACGCCACATATACAGGCAAGAAGCTAGAGAAACGTCTTGCTGTTCTATAATTGTAGAAGATGTTTGAAGAAATGAAGGTGGAAGAACCAACCACAGACTGGATCCTAAATGTATGTACGGAGGAGGGTGAGATGCCGACCGCGCCACCAGCCCCCCCTGAGCCAGTCATTGAAGGGAGTAAAACAGAGGGGCTTTACCCACTAAAAGAATTTGAAGCTGCGACGGGGTATAGCAACCCCGCATATGAGTCCCCTACGTACAGTAGTGATGATAATAAGGGAAAGGAACAGGAAAACAATATCGCCTCCGCGGTTCTCGAGGGACAAAGTGAGATGCGAAGATGAAGGAAAAGTGTTGGCTCGGAGTTGTGCACCTCCAGATAAGGAGAAAGAGGGAAATAAACATAAAGGAAATGAAGGTAGAGTTGACGAGATAGCATTCGCGAAAGACGAATGGATGGGAGGTCAGATATTACTGAAGTTGGATGGAAAAGGAAGTGATGATTTGAGGCCAAGGGAGAAGTCTGATGAGATGCAAAGGAGAGAGAGAAAGAGATGGAAGTAAGGGATGAAAGGACAAGAAAGAAAGATAGGATAAGATGAGAACAACTATATCGCGAAGAGCAAGAGAAACAGCTCAATCACAGACAAGGGGTAGCCTACGACCGTTACAGACAGACTAAGCTAAGGATGGAAGAAGAGCAAAGGGTACGTGAGAAGACAGCGAAGAGACGAGAAGAGGAGGAAATTAGAAGGGCAAAGGAACGTAGAAACGAAAGAATGCGGGAAGTAGATAAGGCTAGAGAAGAAGAGAGGAAGCGCAAGGAAGTAAATGAAGAAATGGAACGTAAGCGCAGACAGAGGGCACGGGATCTTGAATATCTAGAGCGGGAATTTAAAAAACCCAATACTGTTGTAGAATGGGAAGACATAGAAGAATTCTTTCCTGCACACGACTCGGTGCAAGGTATAAGTGGGACAAATATTGAAGATGATTTCGACACCAGAAGCATTGGGGAAACGATTGCTAAAATATACGATGAAATGGGGCTAGAGCAGATATCCAATGGGGGAAGGGAAGATGAGCGCTTAGAGAGCATTCAGCTATATGACACTGAGGATGTCACCCGAAGTAGTGGGAGCAGGGGACTGTCCCTAGACAAGCTGGAGATCAGGCAGAGTGAAGAGGATGCAAGGAGTTGCGTAGACTGGGATCATTCAGAAACCGACTCTGGTGTGGAAACGGAGGATGAAGCACATGAAGAAGGGAGACGGTGCGAAAAACGGTCCCCAGGGGACCGAGGGGTACGATGGTCAGACGCTAGCGGGTCCACAAGTAGGACACCGAAGTCCACTGCGCAGACCGGCCGACAAGAAGGAACACCTCACGGTCAGAGGGGGGCGGCTGCACCTACCTATGCAGACAGATTAAGGGCATTGCCAGGAAGACGGAAAGGCAGGAGTGCCACGCCAGCGGTAGATAGAGGAGCTATGAGGAAAGAAAAGGAAGACTGCGCATTCCAATTCCTGTTGCTAGAAAAGGGGGGAGCAAGACCACAATATATTCCATGGCCACACATGGACCAAGAGAACCTTAAAAATAAGCTTCCAATGCTGACATCGGGAGCCGGAAAGTGGATACATGGTTTAGAAAAATGACAGGGGGTGTCACCTTAGCTATAGGGGACATTAAGGGCCTCCTAATTGCCATACTTGGTGAAAGAGCAGATGATGTATGGAAAAGGGCAGGCTATCCTAGGGTAACCCTAACTAACATCTCCCATGACGGAGAACCATTTAATAACTGTAGGGCAGCAGTGTGGAAAGCGCTGCGAACGCTATATCCAGACACTTCTGATATGGGGGCTATCATGACTCGGAAAATGAAAGAGTCAGAGGATCCGTTGATCTATATCCAGAATTTTCAAGACGCGTGGGTGCTCAAAACGCATGAGTCTTGGACGAAATCTATCCCTGTATTCTACCACATATCATGCCAAGGGTTGCCTGAACCGGTGCAGAAGCAGCTCAAAATATTGGTAGGAGTAGAAGCAAAACCATGGGCCAAAATACAGTTGACAATTGCACATTACTGTAGACTACTGCAAGAAAAGAATCAGAAAAAGGATGCAACCCGTGAGGGTGAGGAGGCAAAGCTGGTGCAAAAGAAACTCTCAAAGTATGCTCTCGAGGGAGCCATGCTGAGGAGCCCAGCTGAGCCAAGCGCACAGCAAGTGACTAACCCATCGCAGAACAATCAGAGTAACGCAGGATTTTACCCGAGGGGAAGGGGTTTTGGAGGAAGAGGATGGCAGAGTAATCAGGGAGGGTTTCGAAGTAACCATGGAGGCTTTCAGAATAATCAAAATGGCTTTCAGAATGCGCAGATGGGCGGTCCAGCTATGCCAGATGGACAGATGGCCTGACCACCGCCAGTGTGTTGGCTGCGTGGAATGACAGGACATGTGGCACGTGTGTGCAGAAGCCAAGGCATGTGGCAAAATAGCCAAGGAATGGGGACAGGCATGGTGAATCAGCCTGCCATCCCGCAGCAGGGCACTGCGCAAAATCACACAGTGCTGCAGCAGGTGCCAGGCCTGCAGCAAGGTGCACAATAAGTGGTTCAATCCCCGCACATGGGGAACGTACCGCAGGGACAAACCCAGCAGGCACCACTGCAAATGTCACAGGGCACTAGCTCCGGAGGGGTAGTCAACACTGGGGCTGGGGAAATCAACAAGTATACAGTGGGCTGAACTTATATATCAAATAGGACAGCTCACGGGGGACTCTGATGTGTTCTATCCTATCAGTGAACCAGACCCTAATAGGGAACCTAGGGTGAATGTCGTAATAGGGGGTAAAGAATATTCCTTCGTAGTTGACACGGGTGCAACACGCTCGTGCATATGAGAAGGCAAGTTTTCCTTGTCTGGCGAGGCCATAGATGCACAGAGTTTCACGGGGGCTCACAGTAGAGTTCCCTTTACAGACGCACTCCCAGTCTCTGTGGGAGAGCGCAAAATGAATGTACCCTTATTATACTCACGTCATACCGCAGCAAACATCCTGGGTCGGGACTTAATGACTAAGTTGAATATGACAATCTCGTTTACTGGGAACGGTATTGTGTGCTCCACTCCAGGAATGCATTATTCAAATGTGTGTGAAATTATTAGAGCATATTCCGGACGTATAGCCATGAGAGCTATACCATTAGAGCCAGAAGTCTTCGCATATGGGGTGCGGGTACTCATGGCAGGATTGCCAGGCCTCACAGATAGAACTATGAGGACACCCGATGAGTTTTTATTCAGACCCAGACTACCGATGCACGAAGAGGAGGGACAAGTATTTCCCTTAATGATACAATCTGCCGCAGTGCGAGGGAAAGTGTATTGGTAGAAGGATATGATGACGAAGGCAGACAATGGTGTGCTATTATCGCCATCGAAGAAGGGTATCGAGCGACTGACATCACACTTGACGATTTGTTCGAAGAACACCCTGACCTGGAAGAGACGAGAGTAGAAGTAAATCTGACATTTTGGGTCAAAATGATCAAACGGGAGGTGCCACAGAGAATGATGTTGGCGCTGATACGTCCAGAATACTTTGATGACGAATTGGCCCAAGTGCCTGCTGCGGTATGGACTACAGGGCCCTATGATGTAGGCCTCCTGAAGGGGGCAGGTGAAGTAAAAATTAAACTGAAACCAGGAGCAATTTTACCACGAGAGCGACAATATCCCATGTCCAGAGAGGCAGATGAGGGGATCGCAAAGATAATTTCCGTCATGATGGAGCAGGGCATCCTAGTGACGTCAGAATCACCTTGCAATACGCTGTCAAGAAATCAAAGGGAGGGTCTTGGAGTTTAATCCAAGATTTACGAGCATTAAACAATATAGTTGAAGCCGAATTCAATCTAGCCCCTAATCCATCCACAATTATGTGCAACATACCAAATGAGGCAAAATATTTCATGGTGATTGACCTGAAAAATGCGTTTTTCTCAATCCCGTTGCACTATGACTCTCAAGATCTGACGACATTTACACTCAAAAAATGCGCCTGAAAAGCACGAGGTTGCCACAGGGGTACTGTGAGTCTCCATCCATTTTCAACAGAGTCCTGCAGATGGACCTAAACAATATTGCAGTAAACAGTGTTGTTTTGCAGTATGTGGATGACATTCTGATCTGCTGCACCACTGAGGAACAATGCAGGCGCGACTCTGTCCAGCTACTGACAATCCTGTCTGAGAAAGGATACAAAGTTGATAAGGAAAAGTTACAATACTGTCAGCGAGAGGTGCTGTACATAGGCCAGCTATTCTCACACGAAGGGAAAAAGGTCACCCCAGATAGGGCTGAAGCTATCATGAACACGGCTAAACCACGCACGATAAAACAAATGCAAAGCTTCTTAGGCCTGTGCAATTATGTCAGAGCATGGGTTTTCGACTACAGCTCGTATACCAAGCCCTGCCGCAGGCTTTGAAGAAATCCCAGGCAACAAAAGGAGAAATTGAATGGACTGAGGCAATGGAGAAGGGGTTTGCAGAAGGTAAGGGGGCAATTTGTAAGGCCCCAGTTCTCGGGATTCCTAATTATGCAGAGAAATTCTACCTGCTCTCACACTCTGATGGTAATTTTATGACGGCAGTGCTTGCGCAGTGAACCTCGCTGTGGTACAAGCCCCAGCATATAACAGCGGGGGTCTGGACCCGGTCATGAGGGGCCACTTCCCATGCAATCAAAACCTAGCTGCTGCCGCTTTCGCCATTGAGAAGGCGTCATCTATTGTGATGGGGTGCTCCATGACATTGTACGTGGGGAACTAGTTATTTGGCATGCTAGAGAAGCCAAAAGGCCCGCTGACATCACAGAGAGTATCTGCCTATGAGGTGTTTATCTCAAACCCATCGATCAAAATAGTTCGATATAAAACAGTGAACCCTGATACATTCATAGCTGAGCCAGTCGCAGAAGGAGAGCCTATACATGACTGTGTGAATTATGAGGAAGTCTATGATGACGTCCCCTTGGTAAAGGAAAATGCCCTGGCAGGTGGCGAAACCGTGTTCATTGACCGTTCTTCAAGAATCGATCAAGAAGACGTACAAAGATATACAGGCATGGCTGTGGTAAAACAACTAGCGAATGGAGAGTTCCAAGTACTTGTCAGTGTGCGAATACCCTCTCAAGCTGCAGAACTGTTGGCACTGATAGTCACCATTGAGAATCATGCAGACCAGGAAGTAACTGTGTACAGTGACTCAGCCTATGTGACGTCCACAGTACATGCAGGTCTAGCGCGCTGGAAAAGGAGGGGCTACCTCCGAGCAGACGACACACCAGTGCAACACGCAGCCTTACTGGACAGGTTGATAAAAGCACTACAGCTCCCAGTGGGCAAAGCGGTCATGAAATGCGCCACCCACAGCAAGGGGACAGATTTCGTGTCACGTGGAAACCATGAAGCTTACACGGAAGCCAAGCACATGGCATCCAAAACTGAAACAATCATGGACGTGGAGGTGGTACGTACCCATGAGAGGATGATGGCAGTGTGGGCCACACCTGAGGCCTATAGTAACATGGGGCAGACTCAGCTAATGGAACTCCAAGGGGAGGCACCTCAGAAAGAGAAAAATTTGTGGAAGCGTCGAGAGTGTTCTCTAAACCCCCCTGATGGTTTGTGGAGGTAGGACAGCACTGGTAAACCGGTATTGCCTGTTGCCCTACTGAAGGTAGCATTGGAGCAGTTACACTACCCTATACATAGGACAAAGAAAACCTTGCTGCAACGCTCGCAGAAGACTGGTTCACACCGGATTTAGCAGAGCATGTTGCATTTTTCATGGTGAACTGCATTATCTGCCAACGCTTCACCACTGGGCACACATTAAAAGTAGAGGAGTTATCCCCCGGCCGAATGAGCCATTCCAGCACTTGCATATCGACTACGTCAACATGATTCAAGTGTGCAACGGGTACAGGTATTTAATTGTGGTGGTGTGTCCATTCTTTAGATGGATATAAGCAGGTCCCTGTACACACCCAGACGCTACCTGTGCTGCCAAATTCCTAGTGAGGGAAGTGTTCCCTAGATGGGGGGTGTGCGAAGTAATGAGATCAGATAACGGGGCTCACTTTGTTAATGCAGTGTTCGAACAGATCAGCTTGTTGCTTGGTATAAAGCACAAGTTCTCGTCGGCATATCACCCAGTGGGGAATGGGATATGTGAGCGGCTCAACGGCCTGTTAAAGGAGAGGGTAACCAAGTTGAAGCTCACATTAAGAAAGAGATGGCTGCACTGTCTACCACTGGCATTGTATGCACTTCGGAACCAACCTGGCTCCGACCATCATCTTACGCCGCACAAGATAGTTACAGGCAGAAGGATCAGGACCCCTCTTACCCCCCGAGATAGAGCTAGATCTGATGCCCAGCCAAATAGAGAGGTTCTGGGAACAGAGATGCAGGAGTACCTTAACTGTATGACATCCAGCGCCTCTGTCATTTCAGGCCAACTGCAGCGACAGGGAAAAGGGGACAGCACAGCACGAAACACATCAGGAAGTGCTGAAGCAGACATCGCGCAAGGTATACATGCGCCCCTCATCTTCCTGGCAACAGACTACTCATAATGAACTTTACCCGGAAGAGGTGGGACAAGCCAAGATGTAATGGCCCCTTTATCGTAGAGGACTGCACCCCGTCCGCCATCAAGTTCCAGGGCAGAAGGGCATGGATCTTCCTAAATGACATTAAACCCCACATAGGAGAGAGCCTTCCAGCTGCATCCAACTGCGAAGAACCTACAGACAACAGGGAAGGACCTCAGCACGTGCAGACAAGATCTATGGCGAGGAAGAAGGACGCATGAGCAGAAAAGACAAGAAGAGAGAGCTCTTTTGTGAAAATCTTGGCTTTACACTGAACAGTTCCTCTAAGCACAAAAGGGGATAAAAGACAATAAAACGGACACTCTGTGCAGCCAAAGTTGCAGGGTAAAGAAGAGAATCACACATCCAAAGCTGCAGTGACGCTACTCATATGAAGGTTTAAAGCCACACAAAGCATTGGAAAAGCCCTAAGACTCAGATAAGTGGAAAGTAAGATATTTCTGAGAACCCAACACAGTATCCTGAAGCATCCAGTATCAGGACTTTGTGCACAGAATTTATGGTACATGCCAGCAGAAGTCTCAAGTGGGATGTGCTAACCTATTTTCAACTCGTGGTGTTATCATACCCATCACTCATAGGGAGAGAAGCCAGTGTCACAGACTTTATTCAAGATCCAGCTAACAAAAAAGTAATCAGGCGGCTGCTAACCGTCATCGCAGAGGTCTTCGATGAGTTACCCGAGCATAGTGATAAGGGCACAAATGCTTCCACCGCAAACAGATGTTGAAGAACTCACCTTCTCATTGTTCTTCCACATAATTGAAAGTTGCCCAGGACTCGTTGGAAGAACAAATGATACCCATACGTTCATCAGGGACCCAAGACATATCGAACGTTTAAGTCAACTGTGGACCAAACTACACAATCTTGTGGTAGTCCACCCAACAGGAAGGTGCAAAGACTGTGCGAATCAAAAGAAAAGCCCATGACCAGGACCCAGCCAAACAGGACAAATGTCCCTATCTCTCGAGGACACCCGACTGGCACACAACGTCCTGCTTAGACTAGTCACAGACTATCCGGAAATGGTGGAGAGGCCTGCAGATGTTGACGTCATCACCTTCCTTAGAGATCCGGCCAATGCCCCACACATGGCCACACTTCTCCACGGCATAATGCTCCAGGTGGAGCTATCCAATTTCCAGCGAGAATACCTTAGGAGATTCCAGTAAGACATTCCGCCGGGGACAGATCAAGGAGACAAAGACACAGTTCTTCATTCTTCTGCCGAGGACAGATCGAGAGGAGCAGAAAACAGGATTATGACATCTTGTTCCTAGGTTATTTTTAATTTTTTCTTCTATTTTTCTTATTATCTTTTTCGTCATCTTTCCGCTGTGGAGCACATCGAGGAGAGAGACACTGTTCTTCAACTTGTCGCCGAGAGACAGAGCGAAAGGAGTGGACCCAAGAAGTTCACCATCTTATTTTCCTTTTTCTTCACTTTTGTCATTTTTCCGATTTTTTCATATGTTCACTTTATTTTTATTTTTATTTTTATAACATTTTATTTTTGTATGATTTTTAGCAGTTCAATCTCTTCATTCCTTCGCATTGAGCAATTTACAGCCTGTCCTCAGGACCAAAGCAAATTCGACGAGTGCACTGGGACCTTACCTATTATAGATATGCATAATGGATGTGATGTACCAAAGTTGTTAGCCTAACCCTTTTCCATAGTCTAGCACAGGAACTGTACTGAGTAACCAGAGACTACCGTCATCACTCACATGAGGGGGGACATTTGGAAGGCACTCATCACTTAATAGTAATGAACTCTCGAACTACGAGACGAGAGCAAGAGAAGGAATAAATAACTGACTATGAACTCATTGGAAATGGGGCCCAGAACAGTAACTTGGTTTCACCCCCAACAGAAGGGCGCCCCCACTTCCCTGGAAGAAAATGCTGCAAATTGTCGTTCCGAACGATTATGTGTATATGTATAGTTATTATTATTGTTTTTCTGTCATTAACAATCAGAACTGCTTTCTTTAGTGGTGCACGAAGTGTCCCAATCTCAGTGCACCCACCATGTAATGAACGTCTGGGGCCTACGAAAGAATCCAGACCTCATATAGTCATTCCAGTCCCAAGAAAACCTGATGATAAAAGTAATGAACTAAAATTAAATGTAATTAGCAGTAATTTAGACACATTTGAGGTCACAAATGAAGAGAAAAGCTGGAGACAGGGTCAGTACGGAATGAATGACAATGCTGCACTGACCACTGCACACACCCACACACAGAGATGGGCAACTGTCAGTGGCTACAGGGGCTCCAACGACGGTGGCAGAGAAGGGGAGACAGCCTGCCGAACAATCAGTTCCAGAAAATAGTGGAAGTGACCAAGAGAAGTTAAGTGAGAAACCCAAGAGAGAGGGCATAGCAAAATCCCTCGAAAGAACAGAAGTAGCCACAAAGGAACTCACAGAGAAAACACAAACACTGATAGATTATTTATTCCCACTCATAATCAGAGCAAAGAAACTCCACAAGGAGCTGGAACATAGAACTGCAGAGACTATAATGACAAGCACGCCAGCTCGAGCACTGCAAACAAGCACCAGATCTATGACTCAGCCACACTTTGACGAGATGGTGAGCCAATGGCAGCCAGAGAACCACAATGAAAAACTACAAGAGGAGAGGAAGAGAAACGAAAAACCTTTTCCTACCACAGCAATGCAGCAAAAGGACCCTGCTCCACCAAGACGCACAGAGAGGAAAAGCAGCACAGACGCATTTAGAGGCATAGTCATAGCAAACTACAGAAGAACGCTGAGAATCAAGAGAAGCCCGCACAAAGATAACAATGAACTTAATGATTACCTGGACAGCACAGCCCATCTCGGAAACAACATATGGTACCAGCACATGAAGGAAGTAGGACGAAGGCAGTCGGAAGGAGAATGCTTCGTCTGTGCTCTCCTAACATACAGCATGGGAAAATCCAAGATCTTCGTGGCTGTAGAAATTGATGTCCCTACAGCACACTATACGTCACACGTAGCAATGTGCAACACCAGAGGACAATTTATGGGAAGAGACGCTTCACTGATATGGGCCACCGAAAAGGACTACCCAGCCGAAGATGGCCATGTCCAGGACATTAGAACAAGAAACAGGGCGCATACCAGGAATCACGTGATCCGATACGAGAATCCTGACGTCAAAGGATCAGGGACACAATAGGTGACAAACCCGAGACTGAAACATTCACGGAAAAACTGCAGAAGAGGCACAAATCTGGAAGAACAGAGGCCAAATGCAGATCTGGGGAACAGTGGTTTCCCCAAATGGTTGGGAAGAAGGAGTAGTGATCTGCAATAGAAAACTCTCAAAAACTGTGCAAACCCCTATGGCCAAAGCTAGATAAGTTACTAACATGGGTCGAAGATAGAGGGGGACCCCTGCAGATAGTGCCACTGGAGAGCCCGAAACTATGCTTCAGAAACAACGGCACAAGGAAGATGGGAGAGAATCAAAACTGCAGACGAATCTTTGAAGCTCCAGGAATGAAACAAGGAACCGCAGTTATTATGGACCATTACTGGGCGTGTGGATCCAAGGCATACATAAGGCTGCCAAAAAACTGGGGAGGCATATGCATGCTAGTGAACGTCCATGTTCCCGCGCTAGTGATCCCTAAGAATGACCTGAAGTTGGACAGTTTCCCGAAAGCAGATGCTCATCTAAGAAGAAGGAGATCTGTGGTATCCAGGATGAAGAGGGAAAATTACTTTCTCCCAAATCAGAAGAAGCACTCCATGCAATCCCATACGAACACAGGCTGTTCAGCCTCACCTCAACAGTATTCACAACACTACTCCTGCCACACATCCAAGTTGGAGTGAATGCTAAATGGTTGCAGATAACCAGATGGGAGTTATTGCAGACCATCAATACCACTACAAAAGGATTCAAAGCGATCAAAGAAGAGCTGAGAGCAATCAGACTGATGACCCTCCAAAACAGATGTGTACTTGACATGATCACTGCAATGGATGGAGGTGTTTGTGCAAAAATCGGAGAATCATGTTGCACATTTGTACCATCACACGATGAAGAAAACGGAACCCTAACAGAGGCCATAAAAATGTTGACAAACCTGAAAAACCAGATGATCGATGAAAGTGACGAAGTGGACGATGACATCTGGTTTGGAAACCTATTCTCGTGGGTCCCACAATGGATGGCAGATATATTCAAGTTTCTGGGAGCTCTACTAGCAATGGTATTGCTAGGATTCTGTGCTATCAAGATAATCATTACACAGTGCCAGAAAACTGTGAAGAAAGCCATAGGGATGTAAATAATGGTTAATGTCGAGCCAGGGTGGAAGCCCAGATACCTTACTGATGAAGAAATTAGAGACTTTGTGAAGGCCAGCAAATTTGCGCCAGAAGGAACAAGGTTCACATACCCTAAGAAACGAAGAAGGTATGAAGGAAAATGGATCTACTGCAGCCCAAATGGACAATGCCAGCTAATGACATGGAACAAAGACGAACATGTGAAAACAGCAGAGAGTTTGAAAGGAGTGATAAAAATATGGACTCCAAAGGCTCATACATTCACACCATCATGTACAAACCCTGAAGACGATGAACATGACACCGAAGAATCAAAAGAAATAAATGCAAAAGAGGTTGCAGAAGTGGTTGATGAACCGACCAGAGGGGGGAGTGTAGAGGAGGTCCCAGATATGGCCTGCACCCCTTTCCCTCATTTCGAGGTACCAGGAGCGTACTCGCCAAGGTATGTGACGTATGAGGAGCAAATGAACCAACAAAGAGCTGTACTGGGACTCTGCCCAGTATACATTAGAAGATCCATACCTGTTGAAGCGCCCATAACCAGACAACCCTGGGAAGCATGGTACCCTATCAGACAGCTGTACCAGCCGCTGATAAGAAATGAAGAGTACCTACAGACGGTCCATGAGGAGACCCAAAGAGCCCTAATGGAAGGCCAGTGGAAATGACTCAAGGGCCTGAACAGACTTGTGAATGAACAAAAGCAGCTATCGAAGATAGCACGCCAGTGCGAGTAACTACGAAAATAAATATAATGGACACAGAGAAGAGACGATGTTAAAACGTGAGGAAACGTTGCTACGAGACAAGATGGGAGCAACCGACCTGTCAAACGTGTGTAAATAGGCTTGGAACGCAAGAAGCAAAAGAAACGATACAGCTTGCAATGCTTAGTAGAAGATTAGAGCGGCAAGCGCCAACCATATATCTACCTCAATAAGGCACATTATACAAGTGCGACTCCATTTTGTAAAAGCAGAAATGTACCCAGGCTGCCAGAGGCCTGACAGACCAAGTTTTGTAACCCAGCCAAAGGCAAGAGAAGGAGCAGAATCGAAACTCAACAAAGAGCGACTCATGCCTAGGAAATCGAGGTCAACCAGAGAAAGGGAGGAGAGCGTCAGCTAACAAGACTCATACTTCGTAGCATACCAGCCGGCCTCATGAAGGTCAAGATAAGGGGGGCCCATGCAGGTGGTGAGGCTGAAACAGAATCAAATGCACTAAAAGCTGGAAACTGAAGCAGATTCATGGTAAACTAACACGTGATCAGCCAGGCATGAAGATGTACCACCGCCTGATGTCATCCAGAACCCGAGGATGCCATAACTTTTCCCGATAAGAGATTACAGTTTCGAGGCCATCCTTAGCCAACTGATTGACACATTGCCCTAAAACACTGACTGATTAAATGAAAGGAGGCAGGGTGAATCCTGGGGCACTAGGCACCTGGGTGTCCATTCTGCATGCTGCTAATTAAAGTGGAGATTTATGCTTAGGGGTGTAACTTGCCCAATCACAATGGACCATGTAATCTAGGGTCATATAGATACTGTAACCAATAGGACGTCATAGTTGTAGTGATGTCCATCAAGCGTGATGTAGAGGGATGGGCGTAGATGCCCACCCGATAAGAGATAACCAATCCACATGCTCTGTTACCATATACACATATAACACCTATACTTGAGTTACCTTTCCTAACCAATTATATTGCATAATGATTTTTTATAGAATTAGACGTCAGTGATGACGAGTTTTGCCTATAACAATGACTGTTTGACTGAAGTTTGAGGAAGTCGGAGTGAGACAGGTGATCACAATGCTGCTGATTTCCATTTGTTTCTCTGTTTGATGTACTTGTCATTAAACAGACTTCCCTTTGCCAATTTACTGAGTCCTCATTATTGAGTCGTGTTGGAGTAAATGATTCCTGCACCCCTGTCCTCACATGGTGCAGCTATCTTGTCTTACAAGTTCTAGAGGGCGAGCGCTGACCTATGGGCCCGTCAGTGAATTCCTCTCCTCTTAAACACTCCTATTCCTGCTGGCATCCTTCCAGTTACAGTGGATACTAGTGTCTGTTTTCTATACCTTCATGTGTGTTGGCTTGTAGAGAGAGAGTCTAGGTATGGTTCCTGAAATAAGCAAAGAGGTCTCTATAAGATTTCCTGTGTTTAGATGTTGGGAGATGTCAATCTTGCATAACCTCTCAAGAATGAATTGAAGTGGATTGATACAGGAAAATACATGATAGCATTGAAAAAATGGTTTTCAACGACAAGGCAGGTTTGAAATTGTAAGGCAAATTCCATTGAAATCTTTGGACCTGAATGAAAATCTCATGCAGGTCTAAAACCATAGGCTCTCCTGAGACAAAGAAGGAAAGCAAAACAGAGATACTATCTTTGCTTTGCTGCCCTCGAGATCCTGAGTACAGCGGTAAAATTAATTGCAGTGTAAAAGGAAAGCGTAAATGCATTTTACGCTTTCCAATTACTTAACAGTTAATTAAAAAATGACCCCTTAAGTGTTTTAGAATAAATGCACTTTATGATTGTTTTGTCAGTGTGCAGTCTACATGAATTGGAGACAGTTGTAATGTATTGTGAGAACAAATGTCAAACTTTATTTTGGTAGGTCTGTAATAGTGCTAATCAAAATGGCCACCATGCAACACCACAACGTAATGCGATGAAGTGATTGGAAGTTTCTTTAAATAGACGCCATTTTGTCAATGAAGATCGCCTACTAGCACCACAGAGAATTCATCTGTTAGAGCACCTTCAACAAGGAAGATCATTATTAAATCAGAAATGTAATAATAACAGATATTTTGTGCACTAATGCTGCATCATAGGAAGATTTGAGCTAGCCAAACCAGAAGTCTGTCTGGGCTTCAGGCAGATGGTTGAAGAGAGAGTCAACCTAGCTGATGCCTGTGAGACTCTGCAGCAAAAGCAAAAGTTGAAAAACGTTTTCTTAGATTTTCAAGATCTCTTTGCGGTGGACTCATATGACTGTGGTCGCACCAACATCCACACAACAACAATTCCCACAGACCCTGGCATGACTCCAGTGTTTGTGAGGCAATATCGCTTGCCTCTCGCATCAATGGAGGCCCTTACAGAAATAATTAAGAACCTTGAGTCCCGTGGGATAATTCCTCCAGTCCACAGCACCTTCAATAATCCGGTGCTGGGGATTTTGAATCCAAGCGGCCAGTGGAGACTCTGTGCTGACCTAAGGGAGCTAAACAAATGGGTCCACACTTCCCGATGGCCTCTTCCCTACATTGACCAAGGGCTGGCCCAGATGCAGGGGTCAAAGGTATACACTGCCATTGACCTGACCAATGGGTACTGGACTGTACCTGTCAGTAGGGAGGACTAATACAAGCTGGCCTTTACCTTCAGGTGGCAGCAGTACACTTGGACCCGAACTCTCTTCAGATACATCAACTCCAGCAATGAATTTAATAACTTTTTGCATAAGGCCGTGCCCGACTTGGGTGAAAGGGGTAACCTTGCCTATTTAGATGATGTTCTAATCAAAAGCTCAACTGTGGAGGAACACATAGCAAAGATCCGTTATGTTCTGACACAGTTGAGGACTGCCGGAGCAAAACTCTCTTTCCAAAAGGCACAGTGGTGCAGGACCCGTGTCAACTTCTTGGGGCATGATATAACTTCTGTGGGTCTCTGTCCCCAAGAAAATAAAGTAGAAGCACTCCAGAAACTAAAATACCCCACAACTCTGCGGGAGCTAAGAACCCTCCTTGGACTAACCAATTATAGAAGGATGTTCATTGAGGATTACACAGAGATCACAAGACCCCTGATCCAACTGTTGAAGGGGGGGGTCAAGTGGGAGTGGGGCCCGGAACAAGCCGAGGCAGTGAAACAACATAAAAGAAGCCTCTCACAAGCGTGGTGTCTAGGTTACCCTGTCAAAAACACAGTGTTCTTCTTGGAGACAGGGTTCTCGAATATATGCTTGACAGCAGTATTATATCAAAAGCATGACAAAGTCAATAAAGTAATCTCCTATGCAAGTAAGACTTTTTCCTCTGTGGAGGAGAAATTGTGAGAAGGCACTCCTGGCAACGGTGTGGGCATTGAAGAATTACCGCCCGTTTATCCAGGGGGAACACATCATAGTAGATACTCCACACCAGCCTCTGCAAGTTCTTCAAAGTGACAGAATCCGGGCCGGAAATGTGAGTAATTCCTGAATTACTTCCTGGATTCTGTCAATGCAAGGCTTTCCTGTGGAGGTCAAATATGGCCAAAACAAGAAGAGTCCCCTCGTGCAAGGTCTGGCTGACTTGCATGATTGTGCCAAAGAAAACTGTCTCCAGGACGAAAGTCTTAAAATCAAGGACAACATGGAGGCATACCTTAATTCCCCACACAAAGTCTATGAAGAAGACAAGTGTGAAGGAATGCCCGCTGTCTATGTGTTTGGGTGCTCCTACCATGTTGACAACAACGGAGAAAAGGAACTTGTGGCTGGCGTGGCGAATGCATCGGTGAACGATGCCCCAGAACCCTCTGCCAGGTACAAAATCGGTCCCCGTAGTAGTCAGGTGGCAGAGCTGATGGCTGTTCATCAAGCAATCCTCACTGCCATCCAAGGGGATCTACTTGAGGTCGAGTCCCTGTTGGGGGAAATCCAGGTCACTACTATCGCTAGGTCCCAGAAAAATGCTCACAATGAACTCTCAACTGCCCAATGGAGTAAGGAGACCCCAGATGCTGATTTGATTACGGCTCTAAAGGGGATCCAATAATTGGTACGTTTTATCAACACATTGAGGACCCTGAGAACCTTCCACTGACGGATACCAATTGGATTGGGAAAGAGGACCTCAGAGTGTTGATGAAATGTCCAAAAATGTTCCGAATCCAAGACAGTTTGTTGGTGAGGAGATCCATATCTGGCCATGATCAGTGGGTGGTCCCTTCCTCATTCCGAAGCCCCGATGCTAAGTCACGACCATGATGCGGCCACAGCCGGTCATCGGGGGTTTCATACGACATTAGAAATCTTGCAATGCATACTGGCCACACATGAGGCAGGACCTCGACCAATACTTGACGGGGTGTCTTGTGTGTGCACAATTTCAGCCAACATCAATCGCACACCGTGCTCCCCCTCCAAAAGAGGGGGATGACACTGCCTTGGTCAGATTTAGAAGTCGATTTTATCAGGCCCATGATTCACTCCTCCAGGGGGAACAAGTACATTTTGACCGAAACATGATTGTTTACTAAATGGGTGGAATGTCTCCCGGCCTCAAATTGCAAAGCAGAAACAGCAGCTGCAATGATGATCAATCACATCTTCTCGCATTTTGGACTAGCCAAAGGATTGAGCCAGACCGAGGTAGCCACTTCACTAGCGAAGTGATGACAAAGATGCGGGAGATACTTGGGGTAAAAAGGAAAGTACACATTGCCTACTGGTGTCCTCTAGTGGTGGAGTTGAGAGGTACAATAAACCTATTGTGAGCATATTTGAAAAGTTTGTGGCAGATTCTGGGACACGTTGGGACATTCGATTACCCCTTGTCCTGATGGCCATCAGATCTACCCCTTGTTCTGCAACAAAAATGTCTCCATTTGAGCTGATGACTGGACGAAGGATGGTGCTAACCCAGCATCTGCTCTACAGAACCCAAGAGCAGACCTTGATAAATGCCTCCACAACTCATGAGTATGTTGAGAAACTGAGAAAACACCTTCAACATGCTTTTGTGTATGCTCAGCGGAATCTAAAAAGATCTGCAGACAGTATGAAGACCCATTGTGACCTTAAGACAACTGAAAAGGAATATCAAGTAGGAGACCGGGTCTACTTGTACAATTTCCAATGGAACCAAGCCAAAGAGCGCAAATTCCTCACAAGTTGGCGGGGTCCTTTTGAAATTGTGGACAGAATCTCACCAGTGGGCTAGAGAATCTGCATACCCAAGGGCAATTTGACAGAGGGGGAAGACAAGTGATTCCACATAAACCAGCTAAAGAGTTGCCACCCCAGGCATACTTTACAGCAGTTAGAAGAGCTTACCGGAAACCCAGAGGGGGAAAATACGGACCTCTAGAAAAATTATTAAATATTCATTGATTACACCTGAGAAAATGGGTAAAGTATCACTGAATGTAGGCGAGGAATATTTCCAATTGTTAGGGAAAGCAAGTGTTGTTCCCACTGCTGAGATCCTCCAAAGATGTGTGGGTACAGTAGTGGGAAAAGTTTAATAACCGTTTTATGTTCTGTTTTCTAGTACTGGCACTAAATCCCAAGAATCACCAAGGAGTACCACTCGGGGACAGGGAGGAAAAACCCCTAGGAATTCGAAGTATCGTCCCATCCTAACCGGAACCGGCAAGGGGAGCGTGTTGCCTCATTAGTTGACGGGAGAAGCAACTGAATTTCTCCACATGGACAGAAAAGAACATCCTGCTCGCCCGACTCCCCCTCGACTGGAAGTCAAAACGAAGTCGGGAGGGGGAATCTGTGGGATGTATTGACCCACTCTGCTATACTATGCAGCCTCATTCGGCTATCTGTGGTGTGAGAAACAGTAAAATGGCGGCAAAACGATTGTGCGTGCCAAAACCTCCAAAACCATGTTTTTCAACACACAAAAAGATGGCTGCACAAACTGCCACCCATGGTTCATGTGTGGTGGAACAGAGCACACGCTGCAGAAAAAGTGCCAGTGGGCTACATGACAAGTAAACAGAGAGTGCAGAGGGAGAAGCAGGGCTTTGCAAGTGAAACTCCAAAATTTGCCTGTAAATGACATTTACTTTGCTGCTGAAACTTCAAAATGCCTGTACATAACAATTTCCAACACTCAAAATCATGCTTGGCGCTAAAATTAATTTAATCTAATGAAGCACTGTGAATTTACAAGGTCCTGAAATGTTAAGAGCAAAACACCTTTGCAGCAAAACTGGATTGCCTGTGAATGACAACTCCTGTCAAAAAAATCTTTGTGAAGCCACCCCGGGCTACCTGAGAGTGACAGCCCCTGTCAAATGGGCTCTCCTGATTAAACCTTAAGGTTGTCTAAACTAAAGGTCGGTCGGATTAGCAAATATGAAAGGACTGTTGCTGAAAGGAACTCAGATCTTAGTTGTTTTGATCCCACAGGTTTAAATCAAGAATGTACATTATATATGTTATTTGATGCAACAACTTTTTTTATGCTGGATTTCAAGTCAAGAAATTAAGAATTAACATAGGCTGAATGGGCCTGCAGGGAGTTGAAAAACAGGTTTCCACCCAAGAGGAGGGCATTGCTCTCAGCAGATGCTCACTGACACATGATAATTATCGGGTATGCCAGACTTTTGTCTGCTGCCAGGGACTGAACAATGGCAGATTCTCCAGGCCAGGAAATGGACGTGTGAAGAGGTCATAAACTAGGCTTGCTGAAGGAAATCCCAAAGGTGGGGGCTGCTCCTTGCCTCCAGAGACAGACAAAAGGCTGACCATTTGCTGCTAAAGAATATGTAATGAACATTTTTAGAAATGTATAACTCGCTATCAGAGGTGGTGAAAAATATAAATCGGGCAGATTTGTCAATCTAATTTTTGGTCCTACATTTGAAATTTTGGTGGAACTGTGTAGCATATTCTGAACAAGAATGGCAACATATGTGGTTTTATGGGAACTGTATTTTTGCTAGAATTGTTAAACTTTGCACACACATTCCTATGGTAATGGCGCATATTTGTGGAAATTTGGAGGAATTTTGGAAAATGTTTTCAGGGCGAAGTGGACAAAATGCTGCAGAAAGGTGAAACAAGGTCTCACAGCTGTGGGATTTTGATGAACAGATACTCCATAAAATATGTAATCCTTGTATGTGATTTTCGTTGAGGTTGCAAATGTATAAATATGTATTTAGGACAAAATGTGATTTTGATATTAGTGGCTAGGGGAGGTTTCTAAGTATTGTAAAAATCAAACCATAAACCTGACATCATCTGTCTTTGATCTAATCATCCGGATGCAAGGCGGAGATGAGGCTCTGATCCAAACCCATTTCACAGGGGCAAGTTTAGTTAAGCCGGCCCATACACCCATTTGGTGATGTCATTTGACAGGATAAATAGGGACATTTGACAACACATAGGACATGCTCTCTCTTCTGATTCCAGCGAAGCATTTTGATCCAGAATTCAACATCCAGCCTTCAACATCCCTCTAGATCCAGATAACAACTACCAGGCCAAGCAGTAGCTGAACCACTTTCAGCTAGGCATCAAGCCTCAGATAATCCTCACAACCCAGTGAAGCACTGTGGTGGGGGGAAGCATCCTGAAACTATCTGGTTTGCTACCATAAATGCTTGCCTGCTGAACTCGCCATCCCACTGATCTGAAATATCCAGAGACAAGAAGGGCAGATCCCATGCAGTTCCGGCAACCGGCCTAGCTGATGTGCTGTCCTTCCCTTATAGACCGACCCAATTGACCAGAACATTGACGGTCCAGAAATCTTAAATCCCGTAGGATTGTGAGTATTAACAGGACACTTGAGAATTATTGTATACCTTGCCCTATCTTGTTCCACCCTAATCTCTGAACTATCACTACCTTCATAACCAGTAACAGTGTCAAAATCTTTAGTGCTATCCTATCCTGTCTATTTGCTAAAGCTTCATTTTTATAGTCATTTTTATTTGTGCAACTCTTATTTATAAATCCCACTTCGAGTGTTTGGACCGGTTCCACCGGGGAAGGCGGTGGGGATCTGTTACTGAAGTCATGAATCAGTCTCAGAGCTTACTTCGTCCCAACCTATTTGTCTTGTTTGAATGCTCTAGTCTTGAGAAAAAGCATAATCCATATTTCCTGGTTTTAAACTGAACCCTTGTCCAAATTCACGTCTTTATTTTCGAAAAACACCTCTCACTAAAATCTCTATAACTCAGACAGTGTATTTGACCCGTTTTTCTTTAATATCCCACAGTAAAAGTTTGACATGAATTTGCAATTTCAGCCAAAGTACATGTGTCTTTTGCCCATTTTAAAGTGCCTTTTCCATCCCAGCCTGATCTGAAGTGTATATTGTGGTTCATATTATAGCCCATGCATGTTAGGACCAGATTAGTGTTGCTTTCTTTAGAATTTGTCTCCATTTTAGCATTTTGGACATTTTGCAGTATTTCACCAAGCCAATTTCACCTGTCATTTCAAAGTGTCATTTGCCAAAATAAGGTTTTCTATCTTGGTTGGGAGGGAGGATTGCCTATAAATCTACACATTGTATTTTCATTCCTGAAAACCTGCTGATTACTCACATTGTTGTAGGATTGCTAATTTGTATTTAAACAACACTGTGCAGGGGGAACATTAACCTAAACTCTATCTGTGTGCAAACAAGAATGTTCTTTTTCTCTGTGTTTTCTATTTTGCCTCCTTATAAGTAAATTCAATTTCTTTGCTTATTTCTGAATTGTATTGTCACCCTTTGGGTGATTGCTGCCCCATATCTATATCTTTAGTAACCATATGTGTGGTATGAATATTAAATAAATAAATAAATAAATAAGGCTTTACCTTTGCCAACTAGCCGGATTCCTGGTTCAGTGTGACCTGGGGGATATTTTGAAAAGGGTGTGACATGAGTGGTATATCATTCAGAATATTGAACTTATAGACAAAAATAAAAAGAGGGTTTCATTTGCACACTACATGCTAGGCGAGACTTGGGTGTGTGCCTGATTGAAATCCCTCACAGCCCTTCCCCCAAATATCCTTTTATTATTTGTCTTTTAACTTTTGGGTGATCACATGTTGCTGGCTGATTTTTAGTGTTTCTTTTCTGTTTAGCACGACTCACTTCCAAGTCACATGACAGCCTCTCGCATCATTTATGCCTCTAGAAAAATTATTAAATATTCATTGATTACACCTGAGAAAATGGGTAAAGTATCACTGAATGTAGGCGAGGAATATTGCCAATTGTTAGGGAATGCAAGCGTTGTTTCCACTGCTGAGATCCCCCAAAGATGTGTGGGTACAGTAGTGGGAAAAGTTTAATAACCGTGTTATGTTCTGTTTTCTAGTACTGGCACTAAATCCCAAGAATCACCAAGGAGAAACACTCGGGGACTGGGAGGAAAGACCCAAGGAATCCGGAGCATCTTCCCATCCCAACCCGAACAGGCGAGGAGAGCGTGTTGCCTCAATCGCTGACTGGAGAAGCAACTGAATTTCTCCACATGGACAGAAAATAACATCCCACTCGCCAGGCTCCCCCTCGACTGGAAGTCAAAACGAAGTCGGCAGGGGGAGTCTGTGGGATGTATTGATCCACTCTGCTATACTATGCGGTCCTCACTCAGCTATCTATGGTGCAAGAAACAGTAAAATGGCGGAAAAACCCCTGTGTGCGCCAAAACCTCCAAAACCACGTTTTTCAACACACAAAAAGATGGCTGCACAACCTGCCACCCATGGTGCAGGTGTGGTGGAACAGAGCATACACTGCAGAAAAAGGGCCAGTGGGCTACATGACAAGTAAACATACAGTGCAGAGGCAGAAGCAGGGCTTTGCAAGTGAAACTCCAAAATTTGCCTGTAAATGATATTTACTTTGCTGCTGAAACTTCAAAATGCCTGTACATAACAATTTCCAACACTCAAAATCGTGCTTGGTGCTAAAGTTCATTTAATCTAATGAAGCACTGCAAATTTACAAGGTCCTGAAATGTTAAGAGCAAAACACCTTCGCAGCAAAACTGGATTGCCTGTGAATGACAACTCCTCTCAAAAAAATCTTTGTGCAGCCACACTGGGCTAACTGTGAGTGACAGCCCCTGTCAAATTGGCTCTCCTGATTAAACCTTAAGGTTGTCTAAACTAAAGGTCTGTCGGATTAGCAAATGTAAAAGGGCTGTTGCTGAAAGGAACACGGATCTTAGTTGATTTGATCCCACAGGTTAAAATCAAAAATGTAAATGATATATGTTATTTGATGCAACAAGTTTGTTTTATGCTGGATTTCAGGTCAAGAAATTAAGAATTAACCCAGGCTGAATGGGCCTGCAAGGAGTTGAAAAACAGGTTTCCACCTAAAGGGAGGGCATTGCTCTCAGCAGATGCTCACTGACACATGATAATTATGGAGTATGCCGGACTTGTGTCTGCTGCCAGAGACTGAACAATGGCAGATTCTCCAGGCCAGGAAATGGACCCGTGAAGAGGTCATAAACTAGGCTTGCAGAAGGAAATCCCAAAGGTGGGGGCTGCTCCTTGCCTCCAGAGACAGACAAAAGGCTGACCATTTGCTGCTAAAGAATATGTAATGAACATTTTTAGAGATGTATAACTCGCTATCAGAAGGGGTGAAAAACATAAAACAGGCAGATTTGTCAATCTAATTTTTGGTCCTACATTTGAAATTTTGATGGAACTGTGTAGCATATTCTGAACAAGATTGGCAATATATGTGGTTTTATGGGAACTGTATTTATGCTAGAATTGTTAAACTTTACACACACATTCCTATGGTAAAGGCACATATTTGTGGAAATTTGGAGGAATTTTGGAAAATGTTTTCAGGGCGAAGTGGACAAAATGCTGCAGAAAGGTGAAACAAGGTCTCACAGCTGTGGGATTTTGATGAACAGAAACTCCATAAAAATGTAATCCTTCTTTGTGATTTTCATAGAGGTTAGAAATGTATAAATATTAGGGGTTTACCGAACTTCGGCTTCGAGTAAGTATTCGGCAGAATTCCGGCTGAAGAAAAGCTATTCGGCTCCGGCCGAATAGTTCCTTGCTATTCGGCTCTTGCCGAATACCTTGACATTCTCATTTGAATACAATGCAACATAAACTCAGAAAGGCAAATATAGACTTCAGTTTGCAAAACTGAATAGAATTAGACCAGACAAATTGCTATCACACAGCTGAAAAATATCTTATATTCTAATCTGCTCTTTAGGGCATGTTTTGTTACAGATTCTTAGACAAAAAAGGTGCTCATCTTTTATACTTAGCCTGCAACAATACAGGAACATCTTTTCTTTTGGCGAATGTTTACATGCAAAGTGCACTTTTTTCAGTTGGAAATGTGCACATATGCTTTCAGTTCCTATCATGTCGCTTACCACTGCGTATGTCATAGTCCCCCCTTTTCTTTTTTTAAGGACTTGAGTCCTGTGTTTAAAATGATATGATATTTTATCAGGAATTATAAATTGCATATGTTTGTGTACTGGCGAGAAAGAGTGGCTAGGATAAGTGAAAAGTGAGCAGCATTTGTTTGGGTGGGGTGAATAGTTGTGAGATGGAGTTCAAGCATTTCAGATTTCCTCTTGAGTTGTGTCCTGCATGAACCATTTTATACATTTCTATGTGAACTGCAAAGAAGTTTGGAAACTCGACCGCATCGACTTTGCAACTGGACAGAGAATGCAATGCATCCGATTCACAAAGGCAGTCCTTTTGCATTTGTGAAGCCTTCTACTTTAACTGGCCCTGAACATGCAACAATCTTCTGTACATTTTTTCCCTTCATTTTGGTTAAATCTGCTTTATTTCTGGCTTTTATATTTTAAATAAAGATGCTACATTAATAACAATGAAGAGAAATAAAAGTATAGAATGCATTTAAAATGGTGCTTTAATTGTTTTTTTAATAAGTGTGTTTTTTGAAGTTTGGAACACGATTTATTAAATAAAGCAACTATTCGGCTTCATATTCGGCTTTGGCTGAATAGTTGACAAACTATTCGGTATTCGGCCGAATACTAAATATGATATTCGGTACAGCCCTAATAAATATGTTTTTAGGACAAAATGCGATTTTGATACTAGTGGTTAGGGGAGGTTTCTAAATATTGTAAAAATCAAACCATAAACCTGACATCATCTGTCTTTGATCCAATCATCCGGGTGCAAGGCGGAGATGAGGCTCTGATCCAAACCCATTTCACAGGGCCAAGTTTAGTTAAGCCGGCCCATACACCCATTTGGTGATGTCATTTGACAGGATAAATAGGGATATCTGACAACACATAGGACAGACTCTCTCTTCTGATTCCAGCGAAGCATTTTGATCCAGCATTCAACATCCAGCCTTTAACATCCCTCTAGATCCAGATAACAAGTACCAGTCCAAGCAGTAGCTGAACCATTTTCATCTATGCCTCAAGCCTCAGCTAATCCTCACAACCCAGTGAAGCGCTGTGGTGGGGGGAAGCATCCTGAAACTATCTGGTTTGCTACCATAAATGCTTGCCTGCTGAACTCGCCATCCCACTGATCTGAAATATCCAGAGACAAGAAGGGCAGATCCCGTGCAGGTCCGGCGACCGGCCTAGCTGATGTGCTGTCCTTCCCTGATAGACCGACCCAATTGACCAGAACATTGACGGTCCAAAAATCTTAAATCCCATTGGATTGTGAGTATTAACAGGACACTAGAGAACTATTGTATACCTTGCCCTATCTTGTTCCACCCTAATCTCTGAACTATCACTACTTTCATAACCAGTAACAGTGTCAAAATCTTTAGTGCTATCCTATCCTGTCTATTTGCTAAATCTTCATTTTTATAGTCATTTTTATTTGTGTAACTCTTATCTATAAATCCCACTTCGAGTGTTTGGACCGATTCCACCGGGGAAGGCGCTGGGGATCTGTTACTGAAGTCATGAATCAGTCTCAGAGCTTACTTCGTCCCAACCTGGTTGTCTTGTTTGAATGATCTAGTCTTGCGTAAAAGCATAATCCATATTTCCTGGTTTTAAACGGAAGCCCTTCTCCAAATTCACATCTTTATTTTCGAAAAACACCTCTCACTAATACCTCTATAACTCAGACAGTGTATTTGACCCATATTTCTTCAATATCCCATAGTAAAGGTTTGCAGTGAATTTGCAATTTCAGCCAAAGTACATGTGTCTTTTGCCCATTTTAAAGTGCTTTTTCCATCCCATCCTGATCTGAAGTGTATATTGTGGTTCATATTATAGCCCATGCATGTAAGGACCTGATTTGTGTTGCTTTCTATAGAATTTGTCTCTATTTTAGCCTTTTGACCATTTTGCAGTATTTCACCAAGCCAATTTCACCTGTCATTTCAAAGTGTCATTTGCCAAAATAAGGTTTTCTCTCTTGTGTGGGAGGGAGGATTGCCTATAACTCTAAACATTGTATTTTCATTCCCGAAAACCTGCTGATTACTCACATTGGTGTAGGATTGCTAATTTGTATTTAAACAACACTTTTTTTAAGGGGGGACATTAACCTAAACTCTATCTGTGTGCAAACAAGATTGTTCTTTTTCTCTGTGTTTTCTATTTTGCCTCCTTATAAGTAAATTCAATTGCTTTGCTTATTTCTGAATTGTATTGTTACCCTTTGGGTGATTGCTGCCCCATATCTATAGGAACCCTATGTGTGGTATTATTATTAAATAAATAAATACATCTTTACCTTGGCTAAGTAGCCTGATTCCTGGTTCAGTGTGACCTGGGGGTATTTTGAGAAGGGTGTGACATGAGTGGTATATCATTCAGAATATTGAACTTATAGGCAAAAATAAAATACGTGTTTCTTTTGCGCACTACCTGCTAGGCGAGACTTGGGTGTGTGCCTGATTGAAATCCCTTACAGCTCTTCCCCCAAATATGCTTTTATTATTTGTCTTTTAACTTTTGGGTGATCACATGTTGCTGGCTGATTTTTAGTGTTTCTTTTCTGTTTAGCACGACTCACTTCCAAGTCACATGACAGTCTCTCGCATCATTTATGTGCCGGGAGACATGTGCGTGCGGTGGGAGCTCCCAATTCGCACATAAAGTGCTCAAAAGGCAAGCCCATTGTGCCTATTATGGCCTTGGTCGGGAATGTAAATATTGACGTTTGGCCTCATGTTCTTAGTTCCCCACACTCCTCTGCCTCGCATGACACGCATGTAGGCCTTATCCCACAATCTATCTTCCCCCCTGGGTTCTGTCATACCATTCCTTCTGCTAGAGAGTCTTCCCCTGCATACTCCTTGAAATCACTTCTGATTAATTCCCGTTCATTGGTGGCACATGTTATGGACTGCCGTGATCTTCTGACTGAGCATTCCCTTGACCTCATTTGCATTACTGAAACTTGGTTCAGTGAGTCCACCGGCCCCTCCATGGTTCATCTTTTACCACCCGGCTACGATATTCTTCACTGTGATGGGGTGGCTGAGCAACGTGGGCTCAGTGTGGCCAATTTATTTTAAATCCACCCTCCTGGGTAAGGTGTTTCCTTTGATCCATAGTATTAATGGTAGCTCCTTCTGGCTCTCTGACGCCCCATTTTCTCATTGTCTACCGACCCCCCGGTTCGGATTACAGTTTTCTGGATTCTTTTGGGGTGCTGGCTGCTGATTTACAAGTTCATCTTCCCAATCTTTGCATTGTATAGACTTTAATGTGAAGCTAAAGGATCCTACTGATACTCAAGCACAGAAACCACTGGCCACTATGGCTGATCTTTCCCTGGTTCAGTTGGTCACAGGTGCCACCCTCTATCGTGGCAATGCCCTTGACCTTATATTTACACCCAATACTGCCAATTTAGTTTACCCTGTTATCACTTGCGACTATACAGACTCCCATATTAGAATAAATCTCCCCCTTCGTGCAGTAAGAATTGGTGGTCTGTCCAACCTACTGAGATCTCTTCCTTGTTCCTCGACATGTGTGCTAGTACCACCTCAATGGACTTGAGACGCTATCCCAAGCTTTTGTCACCTTGGCCGATCAGTTGCCTCCTCTTAAACCCTTTGCTAGTAGGACATGGACCTCAGAACCATGGTTTAATGATTCTCTTTGGTCTCTCTGATTGCTGCGTGAGCAAGTGGAGCACAAATGGCGTTTGTGCCACTGCTGTGAGACCAAAATCACTTTTCAGCGTTCATCTATGGCTTACCCTTCACCGATAATCCACGCTAAATGTGCATACTTCTCTAACCTGGTGGAGACCTCACTGAATAAAGTCAGGGAACTTTTTAGAGTCATCTGCTATCCCCAGCAAATATGTTATCCCTTCGCAGTCCCTTTTTGACTCACTCTCTTTGTTTGTTATTGAAAAAATAATGTGATCTGTGGCCACATTGCTTTAGCCAGAAAGGCATCCAGGTCCTCTCTTCTTCCATCTGTGCACTATCGCTCTTCTTATCTGTGGTCCTCCTGTCTTGTAGTCTCTCAGGATAAGGTTGCCTGGCGATCTTTGGTCTCAAATCTACGTCTCCTTCTGGAATTCTTACACTTGCGCTTATCAAGGACATTTCTCCCTCAATGCTGTGTGTGCTCACTCAGGTAGTCAATGTCTCTCTCACTACTAGCTTCATTCTGCATTCCCTTAAACATGCTCTTGTGGTGCCCTCTGGAAAATGCTCTCCCTGGACCCCTCTTTACCTTTAATATTCAGCTATTTCTCTTCTCACTTCTCTCTTTTCTCATGAAACGTTTGGAGTATCTTGTACGTCCCCGTCTTACTTCTTACCAGTCTGGCTTCCGTCCGGGGCAAGGCACTGAGAGCATGTTAGTCTCTGTGATCGATAACCTTATGTCAATATATGATCAGAGCGGTGTGGGAGCTCTTATTTTGTTGGACCTCTCTGCTACCTTCGAAACACTGGACCACATGATTCTTCTTGATCTCCTCGCCAGTGCCGGTATTTCGGGTGTTGTACTGTCGTGGTTTCAATCTTTTCGCCAAGACCGCTCACATTTTCTCTCTTTACCTGCTTTTCATTCTTCCCCTGTCACTCTCTCCTGTGGTGTTCCTCACGGCTCAGCCATTTTCCCTGTGCTATTTAATGTTTATATACAAACCCTCACTAATCCCATCTCCTCTTTCAGGTTCGTCTGCTACTTTTACGCAGACCGTACTCAAATTATTTTCTGTTCTGACCTTTCTTCTACTGACACCACACTTAAGCTCAGGTCCTGTCTCCAATCGGTTGGGGTATGGATGAGCCTTAATTGCTTTAAACTTAACAACGATAAAACAGAGGTCCTAGTTACTCGGGATACTTATATTTGGTTGCCTACATTCTGGCCCTCTTCTCTTGGTCGTTTTCCTCCTGCTCTCCCTGTGGTTAGAGATTTGGGAGTCAAGATCTCATCCTCCCTGTCTATGGAGCCCCAAATCAGAGTTGCTTGCTAGAAGGGCCATCTTCAGTTAAACATTCTTCGCGAAGTTCTGCTCTTTTGCCTCCACAGTTTCATGTCCGGTTGGTTGCCTCTCTTGCTCTTTCTTCTGTACACTATTGCAACTCTCTTTATTTTGGTCAGCTATTCTACCACATTAACTGTGTAAAGACGGGAAAGGGGTATCTGTACTTCTGCCCCGTATATTGTAGAGTAAAGGCACAGAACACCCTAGCAAGGCTCTCAGTTTGGTAACAGTGGATGAGCAGCCAGACTTAATGTTTCAGGAGGTGATGCAGGCTGGTTCTTAAGTACAGTGTTTCCCCAAAGCCCCCACAAAGGAATGTCCAAACACTATGTTAGGTGATAACACATTATCTTGCTATCTCTACCATAAATATATACATATAAATAATATCACTTTGTACTTTGAATACCTATTCAAAGAATGGCAAATATATACACTGTATGTGGTACCACACAATACTTGAATTCAGTAAACAATGCACTAACTGCAGACAGCTTTAAATAGGCATGTGGATTCTTAAGTGAGGTGTAACAGCATAGAATAGGGAAGAAAGGTAGGTTAGTGGTGAACAGTGGAAGAATTCTTTCTTTTGGCTAGATAGATAATTCTGAGTGAGGATCCCACCACCTGGGCAACCTGAAAAGGAAAAGTTAGGGAGTATGTTATCTTGTCTTTTATAGCTCAGTCCAATAATGTTCAATAACCTTCTGTTTTTTTAAAAGGTTCTACCACCCCAAAGTACCTGAGAGACCACAGGAGAACAGGATCCAACACTAATCTGGGACCCCTGGATGACTCCTGAGGCTAGAAGATGCTCTTCCTTGTCACAGTACCTTTGGTGCCTTGGCAGGCGTAGTGGCAGTTTCTCGGTTTTACTCGATGATTCCCTACAAGTATGGACCCCCCTTGGAAGTAGGAGTAACTGGGATGCTGAGTCTATGAGAACAATTGATCCAAAGTCTTTCTGATGGGTAGCAGTTTTACACTTTGCTGTGCTCTCCTTTGGTCGACAATTTTTATGACTGTAGAAGTCCTGTGAAGATGAAACTTGCTGTGGGCTCCTTAAAGGCTTGGTGGATGAAAGTTAGACCTATCAGATTCTTCGATAACTTTGGGCGGCGACGGGTGCATAGGTCACTTTTGGAATCGGGTTTCGGATTTACACAGTTATCTGACTTTCGGTTATTTGTTGCTGCAGCCGCAACACAGATCTCTAAATGGCTTCTGGTGACCTGAGCTCAACCACTGGAGTGGACCTCTGATCATTACCAAGTCTGGACCCTCAGGATATCTTCATTCGCTTCTGGTGGTGGTAAAGCCACCAGCAGACCTTCCACTGCACCCAGAGACCCTGACCTCTCTCCGGCAGGAGAAAGTGGTCGGTAGTGATGACAAGGAAGTCCTTTCACATGTTCTTAGGCAGTTTGGAATTTTTGCAGCTCCCGGTATCCAGCAGCACTATGCCAGGATAACCCCTCTTCTGGGTGGTAGACAGCAATGGCTTCTAGCAGTCACGAACCACACCTCCAGAACCTGTGTGACACCAATGGACTTCTTTGACTTCGGATGTCCGGGCACTCCTCCTCAGGGCTTGGAAGACCCCTTCTATGGACGGCAGGCAAACAGGACTGGCTTACAGGATACTTCGATGAAGGTTGCAGCAGGTTGCACAGTGGTCGCTCGTAGCTCGGGAGAGGTATCCTTTACAGGTCCTCTCTAGATCAGTCCTTGAGAGACACAACGCATTTCGGATACATTGAAGAAAAGCAGCAGCAGACCTCTCTTCCAGCTGGGTTCAAGGAGCACCTTCTTCTTGCCAAGCTTCAGCTTCAGCTTCTGAACAAATTGGTAAGTGAGAGGTCCCTAGATATATATATCTGTCCCTCATTCACTCTGGCTGCGCCAGCCTCAGTCAGCCAATCCCACAGGAGGGAATTCATGCAGTCAGGCAGACAATCAGGCTTACAGACATTCAGGCCATTCACTCCACCCAGACACCCATAACAAAGAATGTGGATTGGGGCAAGTACCCAGCCTTTCAGCACACTAAACTGCATTCATGTCAGTTTCAGACAGGGCTGTTTCATTCATTTTGTCACACAGACAGAAATCAGACACCCACAACACAGAATGTGAGTTGACTCCCAACTCTATTCACACAGGTCCCACCCCCAGGGTTTACCCACAACACACAACACCTGGGAAGGCTCCAGTCAGTCTGACAGAAGGCAGTCCCAGGGCCATATTTGGTATTTCCACCCAACAGACAGTCAGGGGGAAAGGAAACCATTACATATATGGTGTTTCCACCCAACAACCATTCAGGAGGAAGGGATAGAGTCAGGGCTTGCCAGGACGTTGTGAAACAAGGTAGAAGGCAATAGAAACCAAGCAGCCACAGGGTCCATCTTGACTTCTATCAGGAATCTATTGATTCCAATGGTAGGGCCTGGGTGTCTAAAAATGGAGGACACTAAGAACCACTGCCAAGTCAGCATGTAGCTGCCACCAGCCTATACCCTGCTCTGTGGGCAACACACAGGTGCCCAAAACACACATCAGGGGTACACGGGTGAACCCCACCTATGGGGGCAATAAGGGTATCCCATGGGCGTTGTTCACCAAAAGATAGAATGAATAGCTGCACTGCCAGAGGTCCAGGCTGTACCTCAGTGTCAGAAAACATAAGGAAAACACACACACAGAATTGGTAGGAAAACGACTAGGAGGCCCTGTCCCTCCATAAGGCATTTCCAGAATCACAAACAGTCTTCAAGTCCTGCAGAATGCTGCGGCTGGGCTTGCCACCTCATCTCCCCATATGGCACACACCTCTCTGATTCTGCGCCAGCTGCATTAGCTTCCTGTTCCTAAAAGAGCTACTTTCAAGGCATTATACAGGTGCTGAATATTTGCAGAAGAAATGTCATTGGTACGTTCCCTCTCAGACCCTTTGTTCAGTGGAAGCCAGGCATGGCTAGTGCCTCGATTTAGATACATGTGTAGAAGTCAGCGCTCCTTTTCCATGGTGGCTAGTCAACTCTGGAATTCTCTGTCTCTTACTCTTCGCACCATGGATCTTCTTATTGGATGTGCTCTCAAGACCCATGTCTTCTGAGCCCCTTCCCCATTTGCTTTTTCTGTCTACTAGCATCCAGGTTGCCTTCGGATGTTTGTGTGCCTTATACATTCTCTAAAAAGAAATAAAAATGGCTGCCAGTTAAAAAAATCATCTTCTTCTAGACACTCTGCATAACCCACAGAGGAATCCATGTCCAAAGAGCTGAATTCATACAAGAAAATAATCTCCATTTACAAACCAAATCGAACACTATGATCGAGCAACAACACCACCATCTGACAAAAGGACCCAAAACGCAGTGCCCACGAGCACATGGCAGGCTGAGGCAGTCACCAAAGCGCCAGAGTGCCCTCAGCACCAGTGACCCCTCCCCCCTCTATGGTACACCTAACTTTTAAGGTATCAATCCATTCATTAGTGGCTACAGCAGTGTACTTAAAAGATCCCCTACAATTGGCATAGTCTCAATTCCGAATAATCTACTGACCCAATACAAACATGCACCTCTAACCCTGCTTCTCTAACCAACATATATACCACTCGCCTCCTCCCCCTCACGCATCCTACAGAGACCATTTGTCTGCATCACACACCCCTTGCTTCATACTACACTATCCCCTCAATTTAAGGGTGTAGCCCACTCAAAGCCAACACCCCTACCCTCTCCTTGGCCTTCACACCAAACACTATCCATCAAGCGAGCTGCCTAGGGCCATCATTTAGGAGTTGCCAAGGGGCGCAACTGCTAAATTGCGACACCTGAGGTCTCCCTTGCTACCCCTGTGGTCTCCCTTGCTACCCATAAAAATGACATTGCGGCTCATGGGCTGTTGCTAGCAGCATGTAGCTTTTTGTTTCGGGAGTGGCTGGTTTTCTGATGGCTATAGCCAGTAAGATAGCTCAGTGGGTTGAGCACGGGCTGCTACAATGTGTGTTTGATCTTCAGGTTGCAGGTTCAACTCCCAGCAAGGTCAACTCAGCCTTTCATCCTGCTGAGGACGATAAATGAGTACCAACACAAGTTGGGTGATATTGTATGTATATCTGTTCTACATGAAGCACTTAAGCATAAGTGCTATATGATAACACATCATTATCATTTGGCCTTGGACGTCTGCTTCCTTTCACAGTGATTTGCTAATATGGGCCTGTACGCCCTGATATGAATGATACATATGGTGATCCATTCTTGTATGAAATGTATATCACTTTACAGTGATATCATAACCATATTTTTCATAGTGTACTCAGAAACAATGCTATGTGATGCCACTTCTTGTTTTGTCATGGGATAAAAGGTCATGGTCCATCACTTCCCGTGATGCCACTTCGCGGTGGGGTCAAATGACATCACTTCCTGTTATGTCATCAGGGTCGTGTGATGTCACGTCCGCTACCCCAGGCATTTTGGTGAAATGATGTCCATGGAGCTGCCTCCCCATGATTCAGCTCACAAAGGCTGGGGCGATGCATCCGTACCCATTCGCCATGAAGTAACTCAACCACCTCTAAATCTCACCCTGGAAGGGGCATATCACCACGCATTTCTCATATGCAGACTCGTGTGGGCAGTGGAGCACGTTTTTCCGATCTGCCTATAACCAATATTTTAGCAACAACGCCATGTTTTTTTCCTACCTCACTAAGCATTCTAGCTCGCCCTCTTAGAAGACACAAGAATCCAAGAGTCCACGAAAAGGGAAGCAAGTTTCAAATTACATTGCATATCCATGGCAACAGGGATTGTCAAGAAGCATTTGTTTTACTATATTCTTTTACTATCCACCAGGTGTCAGTAAAGCCTTTGAAATGTGTTGACATTGGCTGCCCGAAAGTTTTCAAAAGTGATCAGCAAGGCAAAATGCAAAGGGCCATGTATGCAATTTACAATAAACTACTTTGCTAACAGGTCAAACGATGTGCAAATGTATATAGCACAGTATTGCGAAACATGTCCCTTATCGTGTATCCAATATTACGTTGGTGCTTCAATCAAAGCGATGAATAGCAGTTAATATATAGCTTTCCATTTGTTCTGTTATATTTTTTTTATTTATGTCATAATGAAGCCATTTGCGGTCAGAGGCTGGATTTGATTATGCTGCTTCGGGGTTCCTTTTCTTATGTTTTCCTTTTCTTTAAGGTCTCTTATTTGCTTGATTTAAGTGTGGCGTGGAACGCTATTGCTTTGTAGGGCGCATGGCACAATGGGGAAATGCAACATAATGGTAACTCTGAAGGGTTGCACTATTTTTGACTGGCTGTTAGCCTTTGAAGATGAAGCCAAACATAGTAAAAGATTTTACAATATCTTATCAGAACTATTTGTTCAACTCCGGGCCTCGAGGGCTGGACATTTGAGGGTTTTCAGGAAATCCCTCATTAATATTCATGAGCTAAAAGGTGCATACATTTAGAATCCTTCTATGCAAATTTATCTCATGAGTATTAATGAAGTGTATCCTGAAATTCTGACCTGGATCCGCCTCCCGAGGCCTGGAGTTGGGGACAACCCTGGACCTAGCCGCCTCCTCCCAGTTCCAACTCCATCGTCCACCTAACAGAACTGACAAGCTGTTACGAAGTTCGTTGGTCGTGTAGAGTATGAACAACCCCTCTGTCCCCAAGAAACACCCTGACGGTTAGAAATATCGTCAGTGTGAATATTAAGGCCACAGGTGGAAGTCCGGAAAACCAGGACGCGGGAACAGCCGGAAGAACCCTTTGAGCGCTGTAAGGAAAGGTACAGTGGTTAAGTAAAGAAACAGGGCCCGAATACCTATATGTGCATAACCCCAAAATCCCTGAATAACTGTGAGGTCTTGAGTCAAGGCGTGGGTCTCCCAGCTGTAGCTGGAACGAGCTGTAGGGTAGAACAGGTAACCACCTATTTGCAGGACTGAGGCCCTAGCCAGCTAAGGGCTAGGCAAGAAGAATCCGTGGAGCAAGCGTGGGTCGATAACAGGCAATCCAAAAGTACTTGAAGGGCTAGGCAAGAGGAATCCGTGGAGCAAGCGTGGGTCGATAACAGGCAATCCAAAAGTACTTGAAGGGCTAGGCAAGAGGAATCCGTAGAGCAAGTGTGGGTCGATAACAGGCAATCCAAAAGTACTTGAAGGGCTGGGAAGGAGCAATCCGTGGAGCGAGCCGAGGTCAGTATCAGAGCAGGTCCTTGAACGAAAAGAGAACGTCACGTGATCCAAAACAAGACAGCTGTGAAGCAACGCCCTCGGTTCACAGACTCCTTTTATCCTCGGAAGGGTCGTACGTAGAGTCACGTGTGATGTGAACCGAAAGCGTTGCCATGCTGCTAGGCAACAGAAGTCACGTGTTCCGTGAAGCGCCGGGAAGCGCCGGTCTCCGCAAGGGATGTGAGTTCCTGAAATGACGGAGTCTCCAGTTGATCTGCCACCGCCGTGAGGGGCGATAAACACCTGTTACCCCAAACCTGTCATGCCGTGCCCTGCTGTGTGCGACGTGAGTGGGGGGCATAATGCATGAGTGTCGGGGAGTGCGGAAATGGGTAGACAAGGAGGGGCGAGCGGAATGGTGTGTCCGCGGTCTAGGTAGCGGTGTGACAGAATCCCCCCTCAAAGGCCCACGACCCCGTGGGCTCGCAGGATTGTCCCTATGAAAACGAGAAACCAGAAGCGGAGCCTGTACATCCCGGGAGAACACCCAAGAGCGATCCTCGGGACCGTAGCCCAGCCAGTCCACCAGGTATTGAAGCCGACCCCGATGGAAACGGGACCCAAGGATGGCACTGACCTCATAAACATCCTGAGAAGCCACCGAGACAGGAGCGGGCGGGACCAGGACACGGGTAGGAGCAAGGTAAGGTTTCAGGAGAGAAGTGTGGAAGACCGGGTGAATCCTCCAGGAAAGGGGAACCGAAAGCTTGAGAGCCACGGGATTCAAGACCCTGGAGATCCTATAAGGGCCCACAAAACGCGGCAACAACTTGCGACAACCAGGGATTCGCAAATGCCTGGTTGAAAGCCACACCCGGTCACCCACCCGATACTCCGGGGCTGCAGCCCGTTTACGGTCAGCCTTCTTCTTCATAACTGTTTGGGCCTCACGGAGATGGACCAAGGTCTGGGCATGGACACCGGCCAGATCACGAACACAGGCATTAGCAGCGGGAGTAGCAGAGGGAAAATCAGGAAGTGGAAGGGCACGTGGATGCTGCCCGTATAGAGCATAAAAGGGCGAGAAACCAGTGGTCGAATGACGGGAGTTGTTATATGCAAATTCAGCGATATACAGTAGTTTGGCCCAAGAGTCCTGGTACTGGAGGGACAAACACCGCAAATACTGCTCCAGAGCCTGATTTACCCGCTCGGTCTGCCCGTCGCTTTCGGGGTGATAAGCCGAAGAGAAGCGAGCATCGATCCCCAGGAGTCTGGTGAGAGCGCGCCAGAAACAGGACGTGAATTGTGACCCACGGTCTGATATGATGACCTGTGGCAAACCAAAGAGACAGAAGACAGATCGGAAGAATAAGCGAGCCAGGGCTGGAGCAGATGGTATACCAGTACAGGGGATAAAGCGGGCCATTTTGGTGTACGAATCGACAATAACCCATATAGTATCGTAGCCCTGCTTGCGGGGTAGGTCAGTGATGAGATCCATCGAGACGGTGTGCCATGGTCTGGGAGGTATGGGTAGTGGCAAGAGTAGCCCTAAAGGCCGTCCTTTGCGTGTTTTGCATTGGGCACATATGGAACAAGTGTTAACGTAATGTTCGACATCTTTTCTCATGGAAGGCCACCAGCACCAGCGTTGCAATAGGTCCAGAGTACGCTGTTGCCCGGGATGGCCGTTTACCGCAGCATCGTGTGACCATGTTAACGCCTGGTTGCGTACGTCACACGTAGGAAGGAACAATTTATCGTGTATAAAAGGTAACCCCTCGTGAAGGGCAATGTCCCATTCGTTGAGTGCCTGAGGGTTCTGGGAAACCCAACGCCTGATGTCACTAAGCATGGTGGGGGATGGAGTACAGGTACAGATGACATGGCCCTTTCCTAGCAGTGTGTCGGGGTACATGAACAAGGACTCCCCTCCGGGAGAACGGGATAAGGCATCAGCTTTGCCATGAATGCGTCCTGGTCTGTGCTTGACCACAAAATCGAAAGCGGCAAAAAACAAATGCCAACGCACCTGCCTGCTGTTTGCACATTTCAGAGAGGCCAGGTCCTGTAGGTTTTTGTGGTCTGTATATACCACTGTCTGATGTTTTGCTCCCATGAGATGATGACGCCACGTTTGTAATGCATCCTTGATGGCCAATAACTCTTTTTCGGTTACCGTATAGTGTGATTCAGCCACCGAGAACTTACGTGAGTGATAGGCCACTGGATGAAGACAACCCGTGGTCGGGCATGGTTGAGACAACACTGCGCCTAGAGCAAACGAGGAGGCATCTGCCTCCAGAACGTACGGGAGATCGGGATCAGGATGCTGCAAAACAGGGGCGGACACGAACCTGGCCTTGAGTTCCTCAAAAGCCTTCTGATGAGTGGAGGTCCAAGTGAACGGGACCAGGGGGCTGGTCAGAGCGGTCAGTGGAGAAACAATAGAAGAGAAGCCGACGATAAATCGCCGGTAAAAATTAGCGAAGCCGAGAAAAGACTGGAGTTGTTTCAGAGTAACGGGAGTCGGCCACTCAGTGACGGCATGGACCTTAGATAGGTTCATGGACAGGCCTCCAGGGGATATGTGAAAGCCCAGAAACTCCACTTCCTTGGAATGAAATAGACACTTTTCAGGTTTGGCAAACAAGGCATTAGCCTTAAGGCGAGAGAGCACTTCCCTAACATGCCCGACGTGTTCCTCCAGGGAGGATGAGTAGATCAGTATATCGTCCAGATAAACCACCACGAACGTATCCAGGATGTCCGAGAATACGTCATTGACAAAACGTTGGAACGTGGCAGGAGCATTACAAAGCCCGAAGGGCATTACAGTGTATTCGAATAAACCCTGTCGGGAGCAAAACGCTGTCTTCCACTCATCCCCAAACCGCATACGAACCAGATTGTACGCCCCTCTGAGGTCCAATTTGGTAAAAACGGATGCTTTAGTCAACCTGTCCAGTAGCGTGGATATGAGCGGAAGAGGGTAGCTGTTCTTTATAGTGATGGCATTTAGCCGTCTGTAGTCCACACATGGACGGAGATCGCCCTCTTTTTTCGGCACAAAGAAGATCGGACTAGCAGCTGGAGAACAAGAAGGACGTATATGTCCCAATTCCAGAGCTCTCTGTATGTAATCCTTAAGGGCTTGCTCCTCTGACCGTGACAACGAATAAATCCTACCCCTGGGAATAGGAGCATCCGGAACCAGGTCGATCGGACAATCGTACGGTCTATGAGGGGGTAGGCCCTCAGCAGTGGCTTTATCGAACACCATGTGAAAATCGTGATAGGCCGCAGGTATGTTGGCTGTGACAGCCCCCACAGTGTGGGACGGCACAGGGTCCGAAACCGTGTCATTGAGATGGGTGGCGGTCATGGCACCAAGAATCGAGGCAGGAGTGGACAGTGAATCTGTGTCGATGAGACAGTAATGTTGACACAGATCCGACTCGAACGTGACCTGTCCGTTGCCCCAATTGATCAATGGATTATGTTGCCGTAACCATGGTATTCCCAGTATGATGCCGAACAGTGGTGTGTTAATCAGATCAAATACCAGGGTTTCTCTATGGATGTTTTGAATCACCACTTCCTTAGGAGCAGTTTGGAACCTGATCGGACCGGAAGATAGCGAAGTACCGTCCACAGCATGTACTGGTTCCGGGTGTTCCTTCCTAACCAGGGGCAGGTTGAGACGATGGGCCAGGGAAATATCGATGAAACAACCAGTGGCCCCAGAATCGATCACAATATGGACTATGTGTTTGATCTCCCCAGTGGGTTTTAGCAGGGCATGGACCTCTATCGGTCTGACAGGGCCAAAGGCAGGTTCGGAGGGGGTCAGAGATAGGCTCGCCGGTGCCCCCTGTATCATGGGCGAGCCCTCGGAAAAACCGATGCTTTGTTCTTGGGGCGTCTGGGGCATTCCCTTACAAAGTGTCCGTTCAACCCGCAATAAAAGCAGGCATTGTCATTTCTCCGGCGTTCTCGTTCGGATAGGGTTATCGGACTACGGACACCTCCTATTTGCATGGGTTCAACAGGGGCGGTGGATATGGGATGTCCAGAGTGGGCAGAAAAAGATGTTTCGGCCCTTCTCTCGGATCTCCTTGCGTCTATTTGTAACGCAAGATCCACCAAGTCCGAGAATACCAAGGGAAGGGCAGGAATCGCTGAGAGAGCATCCTTCATGGAGTTGCACAGGCCACGGTAGAATACAATTGCTTTTTTCTCCTCTGGCCAGGATGTCTCAGCAGCGAGTTGGTTATACTTAGTAATGTACTCTATCAAAGTTTGTTTGCCTTGTGTTAGATCTAGAAGTTCGAGGTCTCTGGAGTGGGCTTTATACCGTGTATCAAAGACTTTGGCCATTTCTGATACAAGAAGATCGAAGTCATAGAGGGCGGGATGGTCATTCTCTAGCATCGGATTGGCCCAGGTGGCCGCTACCCCAGACAAATGGGATAGAAGAAATGCGGCCTTTGTAACAGAATCAGGGAACGCTAAGGGTCTACACAAAAAGTGTAGCTTACATTGATTAATGAAAGTACGATACTTCCGAGGGTCCCCCTGGTAACGTTCGGGGGCAGCAAGGGGAACAGGCGTAGGAAGCAGTATGGGAGTAGGTGCAGGAGCCATAACCGGGGCTGGTTGGTCTGAGGGGACTGTGTCACCGAATTCAGCATCCGAGGGTAAAGGAAAACGTGTGCTTTGGAGGGCATCCAGACGGTGGTGTATTGCTGCCGTGGCGGTAGTCATGTCGGTCCTAAGGGCCGCCACTGCTTGTAACAAGGCGGTCACTGGATCCCCGGCGGAGGGATTCATACTCTGGACGACCAAAAAATGGCTTCACAGTCTGTTACGAAGTTCGTTGGTCGTGTAGAGTATGAACAACCCCTCTGTCCCCAAGAAACACCCTGACGGTTAGAAATATCGTCAGTGTGAATATTAAGGCCACAGGTGGAAGTCCGGAAAACCAGGACGCGGGAACAGCCGGAAGAACCCTTTGAGCGCTGTAAGGAAAGGTACAGTGGTTAAGTAAAGAAACAGGGCCCGAATACCTATATGTGCATAACCCCAAAATCCCTGAATACCTGTGAGGTCTTGAGTCAAGGCGTGGGTCTCCCAGCTGTAGCTGGAACGAGCTGTAGGGTAGAACAGGTAACCACCTATTTGCAGGACTGAGGCCCTAGCCAGCTAAGGGCTAGGCAAGAAGAATCCGTGGAGCAAGCGTGGGTCGATAACAGGCAATCCAAAAGTACTTGAAGGGCTGGGAAGGAGCAATCCGTGGAGCGAGCCGAGGTCAGTATCAGAGCAGGTCCTTGAACGAAAAGAGAACGTCACGTGATCCAAAACAAGACAGCTGTGAAGCAACGCCCTCGGTTCACAGACTCCTTTTATCCTCGGAAGGGTCGTACGTAGAGTCACGTGTGATGTGAACCGAAAGCGTTGCCATGCTGCTAGGCAACAGAAGTCACGTGTTCCGTGAAGCGCCGGGAAGCGCCGGTCTCCGCAAGGGATGTGAGTTCCTGAAATGACGGAGTCTCCAGTTGATCTGCCACCGCCGTGAGGGGCGATAAACACCCGTTACCCCAAACCTGTCATGCCGTGCCCTGCTGTGTGCGACGTGAGTGGGGGGCATAATGCATGAGTGTCGGGGAGTGCGGAAATGGGTAGACAAGGAGGGGCGAGCGGAATGGTGTGTCCGCGGTCTAGGTAGCGGTGTGACACAAGCACCCATTGGATTGCAAAACATTCTTCCTGTCTGTTTTTGCAGCATCTACTTCCCACTTTCCCATCCTGTTATCTTGGCCTCCCTCATTTTCTTTCTTCCAGCAGATGAAGGTCTGGATAGAGCTGGCAGGGGGCACAGTTTGCCAGTCCACTCACACACCTATGTGCTGTGATACTGCTGTGGTGGTGATTTGGCAGAGTATACAAGCATATTAACATACAATAGCATAACATTAACAAGGCCAGGTGGTGGATTATCAGACATGGTGCAGCGTGTAGAGGCTGTGCTTAACTCTCACTGGGGCCGTGAAGCATTTTCCAGCCGTCTCCATTGCCATGTGCTGACGCTGTGCATGGGTATATATGCAGCGCACAGTGACAGGGGGGCAGGAGAATATACCATGTTCTTAATGTTTGCTCACTGCCACGCTCTTAAAGAGGGTCACAGACATCACAGCAATGAGTGGCAGCTCTTCGCGCTACAAAAGAGTGGGCCTGCAGGTGTAAATTAGTAACATTGAGGGCGGGGTGTTGAGGAGGAGTGCTTCTTAGTTTTTCCATACAAGTTATGTAGTGTACCCAACTAAAATGCAGACTGTGGGGAATTGGTAACCAACTGGTTGTGTACTGTTAATAGAAACAATAGCTATATAGTACTGCCTCTGCTCTTCAGATCTTTTTTTGTAATGCTTTATAATTGCGTGATGTATACTAGCCTTAATCAGATCCCTTCATGGCTCCTACACAACATTCTGAATTCTGCTCTCAAACCACCACGCCAATTATTCTACACCCACACTGCAAGCACTGTAGTATCATGATTTTCACTTAATCTATGAGGGCCGAACCATGACTCAAAACGGACGTAGCTATAGGTGACATAAGAAACACTTCAGCAAGTGGAATGTACCATGGCAATGCTCCATATTATTCTATATACTGCAACACTGCAGTGTGTTAAGTCACGCTTAAGTGACTCCCTGTGGCAGTGCAGACCCACTTCCAGGAAATAACAATTTTGTCAGATAAGGAAACTGTAAGGATATTTAGCAAACAGCACAGAGTACAGCACTACTACACAGGTAGCAAACAGCACAGAGTACAGCACTACTGCAGAGGTAGCAATTTTTTTTTGCAGCACCACCACAAGGGTGCGGTGCATTGCTATATGTGTTACCAGATGAACAAGGAAAGACAGGCCATTCAGTCAAAAACGATTTTAACATATAAGATGCAAATCTATTTTTACAGTTAAAAGCACACGTGCACATTCAAAAATGCACACTATTTTTCACCTGAAATGCCTATGGTGCGAGAGACACATTTGAAAATAACAACTAACATAAATGATAACTAACCTGACTAATGAAACATAATCCACTAATAAAAAATGTGTCTCCACTGCAGAATTAGGCCTATTCTGAAAGTGAACTTTTAAACGCACATCCATTTTTTTTTTCTGTTCTCTCTGCTGCCCTGTCCATATAACTACAGGAAGCAAATGGGCTCGAAAGAACAGGAAATCAGTTGGTTACAAAGTATTACTATAAAAATGAGCCATTGTGTAGAGAAGGAGGAGATGGCGTGATTAATTCTGATTGGAGCAGCGTCATAGCAAGTATCATGCTAGAGGGAGTGATCAGGTTTTTGCTGGGGGAGTTTGAGGAAGAAGAAAGGCAGTCAAGATTTGGCAGAGCTGGGAGGAAGACCTTTTCCTGGTTGGAGCATTCCTATCTGCAAAAGCTGAGAATTCCAGGCAATGACCCCGGTTTGAGAAGGAAAGGCGATCCTTTTTACTGGGGTTAATCTTCAAGGGAGCCACACTCAGAAAGAGAACAGCTAAAGAAAACTTCACTGAACAGATAAGGTAATTACATAAGTGTGGGAGCTTAGTGTGTACGAGAATATGCAGTCAGTGTAGGATTCCTGTGCATGCCTTAATCAAATGCTAATGTTGCAATTTGAGTTCTGTTCTCCGCCACTCTCTTTGCAGTGTGTCATAGACAAAGCTGTTACTGTGCTGTTTTAGTTATTTCTGTAAAGAGTGAGATCGTGTTTAAATGCAACTTTTATAATACAGAAAAATATTTGAAAGCAGACGGGTGGTGTGTCTTCTATTTACCAATACAGTGCTGATGAGGGGAAATTTTTAAACAGTGCCATTGTCATTTTGCATGATCAGATTCAGTATGAACAGTTGTGAGTGATTGTAGCATAGCTTGTTGGAGGTACATGAGCCAACGGGAAGAGAGACTCTCTGGACATAATTCCCTACCGTATATAAGGTAGTGGAAATTACCACATATAGCTCTCTGTCGTAAATAAGTCAGTGAGATTGCCCATGGTGGCACACTAACACTAACACTAACACTGAAAATGTGGTATTCCTGAAATGTAGGCCTGAGGTCTCTCTAGTGATTACACAAAAAATCTAAGCAAAGATAAGGGATTCTGGCATTGGGGCCACCAATAAAACAAGGGAATAACGCTCACCAAAATACCACCAAATACGCATACCAACCACGCACACCAAATATGCATGTCTGGGTGCTGAAATAATGCATGTCCACTGTATTATTGTTGTACAGGGCCCAATCTGAATGCGAGGAGTGATTATTGCTAAGTTATTTTTCGGCAGTAATAAAATACCGTCAGGCCCCAAATCTCCACAAAATACCCTACATATTTATGGTGCGTTGCAGGCCGGGAAAGTGATCATAGAGTACCTACTGGGCATGGCAAGCGTGTCTCACACTGCCATTTGCACATTAAAGGGAACCCATTTTATAATAGCAGTGTGCCACTAAAAACGAATTTCAGAATGTCACAAAGGGAAACCACATTCTCAGATCTAGTGCAATATTTAGAGGCAAAGTTGTTTGCACATGGGAATTGGTCATCGAATAGCACGTTGGAATGGAGTAACCGCATTCAGGGTGAGGTGCAGAAAGAAAAATTAGACAATATTTTTGCAGAAGGCAGCATAATTCAGGTCTGCCTTACAAGATTATTGAATGCAGCCGATAAAAGTGCAGAAAAAGACTGTTTAATACGGCTATGCGGCAAAATATGGTTTATTTTAAACAAGTCCCTGCGAATGCAAGAGAATGATACTCAGCTAATTAACAGGTTAAAGACTGAATTAGAGGGGGCAAGTAAAAATCAGGAAATGTTGAGAGCAGAATTGGATGTATGCCAAAAAGACATGCAATTAAAATGCAGAGACTTTGATACTCAGTTATCCAAAAGCAAGAAACAATTTGAAGATAGTGAGCAAGAATTGGCACACTTAAAAGCCTTAGTGGATCACATTAGGCAGGATAAAGATGAGGTTGTTTCAGAAATGCAGGTTTTACAAAAAGAACATTGTGAAAAAGAAGGTGATCTCCAGAGTGCAGAACAAGAAATTATTAAAATGATTCAAGAAAGAGACAAGAGAAATAAAGAGTTCAATGAATGCCAAATGCAAATGTGCGACATGCAGGAGGTGATTAATAAAATGAGTGATGAAAATAATTATTTGCAAAATGAAGCAACCAGACTCCTTAAAAAGTGTAAGGACTTAGAACCGCAAATGTGCATTCCCAGGTCCCAGGAGAGGCGGCAGGGTACCACATTCAATGGAGTGGAGGTGAATTCTAGCTCTGCCCAAAGAGCTAGTGCTCCAGTGACTGGGCCGGTGACTGAACTTGGTTGCAGCGCCCTTGGGGGATTTGATACTCCCATTGGGGGCAGCCACCAATCTCATACACCTGAAAACAGGATTGAATCACAAAATAGTGCAATTCCATGCATTGCAACAAGTAGCCCCATAAAAATAATGAAATTCATTAAAGCCCTGATCAAACCATTTAAAAAGGGAGGTGAATGCTGCATTGAGGATCACTTAGAAGCGGTGCATGACATTTTTAAAGCAATCCAGATACCTAAGGAACAGTACAGACAATATTTTCATTTAACTTTAGATGCCCCGACGGCCAGCATCATAAGGGGATTACATGAACAGCAGAATATGACATGGCTGGAGTTTGAAAAAGAAATTAGGTGTCATTTTTCTCCTTTTCAGTCATTGCAGGAGGCAAAGAAAGTCGCGTACACAATTACTGCTGGACCTAATATATCCCCTCGCCAATTTTTACAAGACTTAAAAAGAGCATTTTCTCGCTTTGATGTATCTTTTGACTCAAATTCCAATGAGTTTAAAACTGCATACTTCTATGGGCTACAGAAAGACATCATATCCCAATTGGTCCGTGAATTTGACCGTGACAAGTCCCTTGAATGGATTGTACATCAAAGCACAAAACTATATGAGGTACTCTATTGTCAGGGTAGAGAAAGTGATAAAATGAAAGATACTAGACCTAAATCTAAAGAACCCTCAGCCACAGTAATGGAAATCAGATCAGCCAAAAGGTCCCTTGAGTCTGCTCAAAGCCAAGGTAAAAATAATGTGACACCTGAACAAAGGGGTAATCAACAAAGATCGCCATTTCCTGTACCAATGTTCCAATCACATGATCCTAGTAATAGAGAGAGCTATATCAGCCCTAGGTATTTAGGGGACAGACCCCGGGTAGGATATCGGCCTGATATGGCAGGTATGAACAATAACCAGAGACAAAATCAAGATCAAAGAAATGATGGTCCCTACCAGTCATTGGGGACACAGAGCAGATTTGATCCCAGCACCATGATATATGGTAATCAGGCTAGGCCCCGATATGTGGATCGATTTACTGATAATGGAAATCAACATAGGGGCCAGTACCCACAATCTGAGAGACAGGACATGAGGCAAAACGTGAACTACAGTCCACGCCAGTACAATGATTCCCCACCAGGGGACTATAATCAAAGGATGGGTGCAACCCGCTCCCCTCCACAAATGAATCAAGAGTTCAGAAACCATCCCAACCGACATCAATCACCTGAGAGGTATCAGAATAGATCCAATCAGGGGGAAAACAACCAATATCGACCTAGGCCACAGAAAGAGGATCCTAGAGAGATGGAAAGGTTCCAGTGCCTTGAGGCCCAAGTGAAAATGTTAGCTGAGCAAATAGGAAAGCTCTATACAGCGCAAAAACAACCTTCCAAAGAGGGGGCTGATGGCCATAGCAATGACCGGGGGGCTTCCGAAAAGTGACTAAGTACTCATGATAACTGCAGTGCCAAAATGACAGATTGCTCTGATATAATTTTGCATAACGACTCTGAGATGCCTAATGGATTAAAAATGAAAGTACCAGTAAATGAAATTGTGACAGAAAGTGCAAATACTTCTAAAAAAGAGGTACGGTTTAACTTAGAGCTAAATAAAACAGTAAAGATTTGCACACATGAAAAAGAAACATTAGGAATTCCAAAAGAACAAAGGAACAGATTTAAGAAAAATGACTCATGCATGGGGAATACCAGTGAACAGGGAGTAAGTGGGGATGCTATAGCTCCTTCCCTGGGCAAGCAAAACAATGACCAAACACAGACAGAAAAAGGAAATACTCACAAGGAGGGTACAAGTCAATCACCTGAAGAATTCTTTGAGCCACATATTTTTGAAGAGGCTGAAAGGGCTGGTATCACACTAAATGATCGCAAATGCACAGAATTAAAAAATGACAAATTGCTGAATGATGTTGTTACACATGTTCAGTTGGAGGATTGTAATGTGGTCTCTGATGTTACCCAGATGGATGGGCGAACAGTGGCCACACTCCAAAAAACCTCTGAACATGGAGAAATGAATAAAATCTCTCGCACAGAAATGGGTAAAAAGGAGGGAAAAAGTCTTTTCATTTACCAATGTGCTTAGCCAAAAGTGAAAAAGACCTGAGAAAGGTGAGCCCTGAAATCAGTAAGAATTCACATTTCTTATGTGTATTAGAGGAAGTTGAGGACAGATATTATGCACCCATCACTGTAGAAGAAAAATGCCACACCTTTGCTATGATTGACACTGGCGCACAGGCCATAATTATGTCCAAGGAGCTGGTAAAGAGTATCAATGAAGGGAGACCTCCACAGAGTCAGATCACAGTGAAGGAAAATCAAGGCCCAGTGCATAACTTTAATGGGGAGGAGGTGCCCATCATAGGTGTAACTGAGGTTGACATAAAAATAGGAAAGCACAGAATGAAACAAGAGGTATTGATCACATCTATTTGTGAAATTCCATTTCTGATGGGGACAGATTGCCTGAAAAGATTGTCTCCTCTCATAGATGGGGTGAATGGAGTGCTGTGGTCCTTAACCAAAAAACCATTGAGGTCTAAGAAACTAAAATCACAAAACAGCAATATAAATGAATGTCACACCGTTGCCAAAACAAATGATGCTGTGGAGGTATATCTCCAGAATAGCTGCATACCTAGTGTCACTGTCATATTAATGTGTGAAGACAAAATGCAGAGCGACAATGAAAAACTACCTGTACAAATATACTTGGACCCAAGGAAAGATTGGCAGACTGCCATAGATGAGCACACATTACGTTTTTATCTAAAAGAGAAAACGTGCAAACAGAATATTGCTCCTAAAACAGATTCAGAAAAACACATTACCACTCTGGCAGAAATACACATGGAAGATGAGCAACCATGGGTTCATGTTGGTATAAATGATTATTTTAAAACAATAAAAGCCACTTTAGCGCTTGAACATGAAAGGAGTTTCATTAATGAGAAATTGTTGCAAAAAATAATGGAAAGGGAAGAAATCCCGAGATTTAGGATTAAAAACCAATATGTTTCTGGCTTGGACAGTCCAGACTTTGAAAACCGAATTGCAGGCAGATGCATGCTTAAAATTGGCATTGGGCAGAAAACAATTTACCATAATGTATGGATAGTGAGTGGAGCACAAAATGAATTTTACATGGGAAATGACATCATGCACAGAATGTGTATGGTGTTAGATTTCCTTAATCAAAAAATATGGTCACGCCTAGGTGGTCCGGCACCTGAATTTGAAGACAAAAGAAGGGCTTATCATTGTGCACAACTGGTTCCTTATGCAATCGAATTACAAATGAGGAAAAATACTATTATTCCTGCATTTACAAAACAGTTTGCAATAACACTGAAATGCAAAAATGGACAGCAGATGAAAGGCTCTGATGCATTTGTATGCCTGAATGAATCCATAAAACAGCAGGGCCTAGATTATGAATACATTCCATTGGTAGACATTGGTGAGGGATCTGTAAAAATCATGGTAAATAATAAAGGTTGTCAGGATATTCATTTAGAGGAAAACTCCCCATTAGGAATGGCCATACAAAAATCACATTATACGGCAGATTTAAATAACATGATGATTGGGAATATTCCTGAAAAATATGTAGATGCCAAGGGCGAGTTGCCAGAACACCTGGACTCTCAGCCCAAAGGAATATTTAAAATTCATTCTGTGTATCCTTATGATTCAAATGAGACGGTGTGCTGCCATCAAGAGGATTGCATAATATTTAATTTAAATGAAAATGAAACAGAAAATCAGTCCATTGAAGTGGAAGCTGATATGCCAAAATATTTAAAAGTGGCAGCTTTACAAAAAGACACAGCCACACAGTTAGAAGAAAGCGCTGAGATTCCCTTACCAGAAGATTTTCCAGAATTTTCCAAAATGGTAGAAGAGCAGATCTCCTTAGCGGATGCATGTGAAAGCAATGAGGAGAGGGACAATTTGAGGGAGATATTTATGGAGTTTAAGGATGTATTTGCAAAAGATGCTTATGATTGTGGTTTAACTGATTTACATGTGGCCACACTACCAGAAGGGTGTAGCAGAAACCCAGTGTTTGTACGCCAGTATAGACTACCGCTGGCATGTTTAGAATCATTGGCAGAGATTATTAAAAATTTGGAATCACGGGGAATCATCAGGCCCATTCATAGCACATCCAATACACCTATTTTAGGTGTATTGAAGCCAAATGGTCAATGGCGGCTATGTGCAGACTTGAGAGAGTTAAATAAAAGAGTACCAATATCTAGATGGCCACTGCCATTCATTGATCAGGGCCTAGCTCAGATACATGGTTCAAATGTATTTACCACATTAGATCTCACCTCTGGATATTGGTGCGTGCCATTGGCAGAGGAGATACAGAATTTATTTTCCTTTACATTTGACAGGACTCAATATGCCTGGCTTAGAGCTCCGTTCGGGTACATCAATAGTGGGAGTGAATTTGGCATATTTTTGAGAAAGGCCATGCCGGATGCAGCGGAAAGAGGAACAATAGTTTATGTGGACGATGTCCTGATAAAAAATGAAAGTTTGAAAAGCCATTTTGATGAAATAAGACATGTACTTGGCCAATTGCAGAAAGCAGGCGCCAAAGTATCGTTGCAAAAAGCACAATGGTGCAAGAAAAAAGTGAACTTTCTAGGGCATGAAGTGACTGAACATGGGCTAAATCCACAAAAGAAGAAAATAGAGGCCATACAAAGATTAAAAGATCCTAAAAATGTGAAAGCAGTAAAAAGTTTATTAGGGATGACAGGCAAAAACAGAAAGTTCATTGAAAATTATGCTGAAATCACTCAACCATTGACTAAACTGCTTAAACTGAATACTCCCTGGAAATGGGAAAAGGGGCAGTCTGATGCAGTGGCTAAATTAAAGGAATGTCTTGTAAAGGCACCATGTTTAGCATACCCCATAAAGGACAGGGATTTCTTTATAGAAATAGGTTTTTCTGAACATTGTATGTCAGCAGTGTTATCACAAAAACACGATTTGAATCACAAAACCATTGCATATGCAAGTAAGGCATTTTCCCAAGTTGAAATGAAATTTAATGAATGTGAAAAGGCCCTATTAACCACTGTGTGGGCGCTACAACATTTCCGCCCCATTGTTCAGGGAGAAAAGGTGATTATTGAAACAAATCATCAACCTTTGCAATTTTTAGAGAGTAAAAGAATTAGATCAGGCAATCTAGCGCAATCCAGAATCACTTCATGGACGCTGGCATTACAAGGTTTTCCCGTAGAAGTGAGATATGGACAAAATAAAAAGAGCCCAATTGCTCAAGGGTTAGCTGACTTACATGACTGTGCAGCTGAACAAATAACAAATGAAATGGAAGTGGAAACTAGTTTGCAAGAATTTGAACAATCACCACACAAAGCTTTTGATGAAAAAACATGCAAGAATTTGCCAACTGTATATGTGGATGGTTGTGCTTTTCACATTGAAAATGACAGTAATAAACAGTTAGTGGCAGGAATAGTAAATGTCTGGTTGAAATGTGAAGGTGTCCCCAGTATAGGGATGAGGATTGGGGATAGGAGCAGTCAGGTGGCGGAATTGGCAGCCATTTATAAAGCAATTGCTACTGCAGTTGATAAAAAGTTCAGTGAAATTGTCCTGGTGACTGATTCTGACTATGCACGGAATAGCTTTGTGGAGTATTTGCCTGGTTGGAAAGCAAGAGGCATGGTTACATACAACAAAAAGCCACTTAAACATGGAAAAATTATACAAGCCATAGACAAATTGGTGTCAGAAAATAATTTAACAATATACTGGAGAAAAATTTGTGGGCATTTAAAAACACCAGGAGAGGATAAGGAGGGAAATGATAAGGCAGACCACCTGGCTAAGATTGGGGCTGTGATGGGAGAATTGCTACCTATTGATTATTTAATGGGTGAAATACAAATTGATGCAGTCACACGTTCTAAAGCACCAAAGGAGGTAGATCAACCGGTGGTGCAGTGGAGTCATGACACGCAAGACCAAGATTTGATTGAGGCACAAAAGAATGATCAAATTTTGGGAATCTATTATAATCATTTGATAGATCCTGAACAAAATCCTTTAACAGAAAATGATTGTATGGGAAAAGAAGAGTTGAGGGTGTTATTAAAGAACAAAACACGAATTAGATTACAGGATGGACTCATGATTAGAGAGTCCATAACAGGGCAAATACAGTGGGTAGTACCCCTTTCATTCAGAGGACTAATGCTACACCATGCACATGATGCCATAACTGCAGGCCATAGAGGTTCACAAAAAACATTAGAAATACTAAAAGATTATGCTTACTGGCCACATATGTCCCAAGATGTGGAATTATATACTAGAGGATGTCTAGTATGCGCCCAATTTAAACCTGCTTCACCAATGCATAGAGCACCATTGATGAAAAGAGGCCTAACTCTCCCATGGTCAGATTTGCAAATAGACTATGTAGGTCCTTTAAAAAGGTCGAGCAGGGGACACCGTTATATTTTGAGTGTGGTATGTTTGATGTCGAAGTGGATTGAATGCATTCCTGCACCAGATTGTAGTGCGCAAACAGCAGCCACATTGCTAGTGAACCATGTGTTCTCAAGGTTTGGGTTGCCACAAAGAATTGAGTCAGACAGAGGAATTCATTTCACAAGTACTCTAATGAGTAAGGTATGGCAAATACTAGGTGTGAAAAGGAAACTACATATCGCATATCGGGCGGCGTCTTCAGGTACAGTTGAAAGAAGCAATAGGTCTGTTGTGGATATTTTAAAGAAATTTGTGGCAGAAGCAGGTTCCAGCTGGGATTTACGTTTACCGTTGGTTTTGATGGCAATCAGATCGACTCCTGCCAAAGCAACAGGTGTTAGCCCTCATGAGGTCTTGACAGGTAGGAAAATGGTGTTACCACAACACCTACTATACACGACACATGAGCAAACTCTTGTGAGTGCATCCACAGTTCATGAATATATTGATGAACTGAGGAGGCATTTGCAACATACATTTGCTTTTGTGCAGAGAAATCTGGAAAGAGCCGCTGACAGTGAAAAGTCTTATTATGACAAAAAGACATCAGTAAAGGAATACAGTGTAGGGGATCAGGTGTACAAGTTTCATTTTGGAAAAAGTAAACAGAAAAATTCTAAATTTCTAGCAGCCTGGCAGGGGCCATATCGAATTATAGATAAGGTCTCTCCTGTGGTTTATAAAATTTTGAAAAATGAAGGTGAAACAGCAATAGAGCAGTTTGTCCATGTAAATCAAATCAAACCATGCCATACCAGACATGAGATCAGGCAGCTTGAGCATGTAGAAACAGATAAAGTCCCTTGAACACAAAATGAGAAAATAAATGGGTGTAATCAGGAGGCAGTGACAAAGAAGTTAAAAAAGTTGATTGTTATGATGGCACATAAACACTGTAGTATATGTAAAAATATATAATATAAAATAAATAAATAAATAAATAAATAAATAAATAAATAAATGCACATATAACGGAAGCTCATGGTTGGTGTGCAGAGAGAAAATGTATTAAATATTGAATGCTGTTTATGTGTGCTTGTTTTCTTTTAACTTGTGTTTAATTTCAGAAAAAGAAAAACGAAATATTTTTACCAAGCATGTTTTATTTTTGGCAAAAGGGTGAAGTTAGTATTGTGCTATGTACTTAATTTGTTTATTTTCTATTTAATTTAGAAAATTAACATTATTTGGTCGGAGGTTCCGGGATCAGAGGCCACGGGAGACGATGGAGTCGTGGAGTCCCCTGGATGAAGACCAAAAGATGCCTGCCTCCAGGTGGAGGTGAAGACAAGATAACCAGAATGCTGAAAAAGATGACTCCTATGGATCTAAGATTGCCAAGATGAAAGTGTACTCGAATGAACCAAATAACATCGCTGGTCGGGACATATCAGAGGCAGACAAGAGTGCTGACATATGGAGTTCCACGTATTTATTATTTTAATTATTTATTTTAATTTGTTATATTAATTATTTGTTTTAGTTAGTTGTTTTATTTCTTTGTTTTTAATTGACTTGGAAAATCTAAACTTAAAGTAATGCCACTTCAACTGAGTAGGCAAATGTAGAACATTTTGTAAACTAATGAACTCAGATGAATACTGTGTTGATTGCAAATTTTTCATTGATGCACATGAATATTCATTTTGTTGGATTGCTATATTGTAAAAAAAAAAAAAAAGAGAGAACAAATTGTTTTTAGGAATTGGCTTGGATTATAGCCAAGTCTAAAAACAAAAGGAGGGTATGTAAGGATATTTAGCAAACAGCACAGAGTACAGCACTACTACACAGGTAGCAAACAGCACAGAGTACAGCACTACTGCACAGGTAGCAATTTTTTTTTGCAGCACCACCACAAGGGTGCGGTGCATTGCTATATGTGTTACCAGATTAACAAGGAAAGACAGGCATTCAGTCAAAAACGATTTTAACATATAAGATGCAAATCTATTTTTACAGTTAAAAGCACATGTGCACATTCAAAAATGCACACTATTTTTCACCTGAAATGCCTATGGTGCGAGAGACACATTTGAAAATAACAACTAACATAAATGATAACTAACCTGACTAATGAAACATAATCCACTAATAAAAAATGTGTCTCCACTGCAGAATTAGGCCTATTCTGAAAGTGAACTTTTAAACGCACATCCATTTTTTTTTCTGTTCTCTCTGCTGCCCTGTCCATATAACTACAGGAAGCAAATGGGCTCGAAAGAACAGGAAATCAGTTGGTTACAAAGTATTACTATAAAAATGAGCCATTGTGTAGAGAAGGAGGAGATGGCGTGATTAATTCTGATTGGAGCAGCGTCATAGCAAGTATCATGCTAGAGGGAGTGATCAGGTTTTTGCTGGGGGAGTTTGAGGAAGAAGAAAGGCAGTCAAGATTTGGCAGAGCTGGGAGGAAGACCTTTTCCTGGTTGGAGCATTCCTATCTGCAAAAGCTGAGAATTCCAGGCAATGACCCCGGTTTGAGAAGGAAAGGCGATCCTTTTTACTGGGGTTAATCTTCAAGGGAGCCACACTCAGAAAGAGAACAGCTAAAGAAAACTTCACTGAACAGATAAGGTAATTACATAAGTGTGGGAGCTTAGTGTGTACGAGAATATGCAGTCAGTGTAGGATTCCTGTGCATGCCTTAATCAAATGCTAATGTTGCAATTTAAGTTCTGTTCTCCGCCACTCTCTTTGCAGTGTGTCATAGACAAAGCTGTTACTGTGCTGTTTTAGTTATTTCTGTAAAGAGTGAGATCGTGTTTAAATGCAACTTTTATAATACAGAAAAATATTTGAAAGCAGACGGGTGGTGTGTCTTCTATTTACCAATACAGTGCTGATGAGGGGAGATTTTTAAACAGTGCAATTGTCATTTTGCATGATCAGATTCAGTATGAACAGTTGTGAGTGATTGTAGCATAGCTTGTTGGAGGTACATGAGCCAACGGGAAGAGAGACTCTCTGGACATAATTCCCTACCGTATATAAGGTAGTGGAAATTACCACATATAGCTCTCTGTCGTAAATAAGTCAGTGAGATTGCCCATGCTGGCACACTAACACTAACACTAACACTAACACTGAAAATGTGGTATTCCTGAAATGTAGGCCTGAGGTCTCTCTAGTGATTACACGAAAAATCTAAGCAAAGATAAGGGATTCTGGACATTGGGGCCACCAATAAAACAAGGGAATAACGCTCACCAAAATACCACCAAATACGCATACCAACCACGCACACCAAATATGCATGTCTGGGTGCTGAAATAATGCATGTCCACTGTATTATTGTTGTACAGGGCCCAATCTGAATACGAGGAGTGATTATTGCTAAGTTATTTTTCGGCGGTAATAAAATACCGTCAGGCCCCAAATCTCCACAAAATACCCTACAAAACTAAAGCACGGTTATATAACGTGATTTGACCAGGATCACATACATACTTTAGTGAAATGGAGAAGCTGGGAGTTTGGGGCAGCTTTCCTCATTCTGTAGTTTGAGTTCGGGCAGTCGACTATGGAGCTCATTATGAGTGTCCTGTGCAAGAAAAAAGTAGTAGCAATAGAATTATCAGCACTTTTACCACACCACCAGTCTACAAGTTTGACGGAAAAGTAGGGAACATCTCTCCAACAGCAAGACAGATGATTTTTCCTGACTATACATCCAAAAAAGTGAGAATTACCGCAGACGTTTTTACCACCTGTGGCGATTCCTCCAAGTCCTCAAAGGTGGTCTGTGAACTCCATGAATGGGGTCTAACACTGTTCTACCATGAGTCGTAACCAGGTGAATTTACTTGTTTAGCTTTCATATTTTACCGCCTTTTCAGTTCAGAGCACCCATCATTTTAGTGTAGTTGTACTTGCATTTCTCTTTCCTTACTTAGATTTCAACTTTGGGTAGTTTTGCTCTTCAGGTAACACTTTTCTCGGCCATATTGGCATTTGTAATGAAGATTAACGTCTATGACCCACGTGAGTTATCCTGTATCATGTGTTTGCTTGATTGTGATGTGAATTCCTGTAATAGCATTATCTCAAAGTGGACTGGCAGCCCATCGTGACTACCCAGTGATGTCTAGTTTTGACACCTTGCTGATAAGTGTCTTGATTAATTGTTTGTAATTTCTACTTGATGGCCAGTTATATGTCTTTGGAGGACTTGTATATTAGCAATGTGTCATTATGATGATTTCTTTCACGACTGTTATATATCCTTGCTCTATCCGTAAGGTTTCTTTTCTTTAAACATGCACTACAGTAACTATGCCACTCTTTTGAAATGAAGACATTTGTGATAGCACCTTATCCCTAATATTACTGATCCACTAACATTATACAAATTGCTTTATAATACAGATGTTACAGATGTGACCCTATTCTCCTGATAAAGGCAATTTCTTCCCGAAATGCGTTGACCTAACGTTACCATATGAAGATGAATTCAGGAAGATTCCTGAAGCTCCTGTACCTATTTAAACATTAAAAATATACTGTTTTGTTTGTATTGTACTTAGCTAACATTATTTAACTTTGACTGGCTGTTTACCACTAGTATAAAGGTGTGCAGGGAACAGGGGTATCCAGTCCTCTGGATACCATTTGTTGGCCTAACATGCCTGCCTTGTCTGATGAACATCATCTCTCTTTGTGGCCAACCACATCACAAATACACAGTACAGTTTGTTCCTGGGTTGTGGAATATAAAGTCTACAAGGTGTGAACAAGTGGTAGCCAGGGAGCACTAAACTGTAAGTGCTCCCAAGGTACAACAGGACCTAGGCCACACACCCTGTCCTGTCTATCTCAGAGTATGGGAGCGGGGTGAGGATATTGACTCCACCCCCCATCTGCGGGCAAGCAGCAGCAGGAAAGGTTAAGGGAGACATAAAGTGTTGGGCCACTCTCTGTTGGGCAGGGCTGGTCTTCCAGGAGAGGAATGTCCTGGTAGAGGATGGCGGGTGGAGCAGCCTAGACCTCTGAGGACCAAGAAGCGGGAGGCCACGATGAATGAAGTTAAGTTCAGTGATTAGGTGTGTGTCTGTTTGTGGGTGTGGATGTGTGAGGAGAGTGTGTATGTTTTTATCTAGGCATGTGAAGACGGGGTAGGGCCTGAGCAGGCAAGGCCCACCCTAAATCTGTAAATGCCCACTCAGTACCACTGAGGGGGCATTTATAGATGTTAATGTCACTGCGGTGGGCCCAACTACATTCAATTCAGGGTCCACTCTTATGCTCACCTGGTCTCTGCAGAGGCGTTGGGGCACGGTTGCAGCCCCCCGTGAACTTGAATCACTCCCTCCAGGCCTTTCCCTCAGTACAAAAGCTGTGAGCGGTGGTACGTGGTGATACTGTTCCTCTGAATTATGGAAGATAAGCTCTCCGTCCTGCTACTTCTGGCAGGGGCGCGTCGAATGGGATCTAGTTCCTTCACTGATGCCTGATAAGGATTAGTCGAGTCCAGCTGCAACTATGCTTCTCCTTATGATTGGTAAGTCTTTCTTGAGCTCTTGTGATGCTATTCATTCTGTTTAATGTCTTTATATGTTGCTCCTATTTATGCCAGCAATAATGTCTCTCTTCTGTTTTCTTCCCTTAGATGGAAATGCACCCTCAATGCAGCTGTGAGATTCGAGATGTGGCCGGATGGAAGATGGATGCTACCGCAATGGTCGACAGCAGGTAAGTGATGGTTTAAGGAAAAGCGAGAAGTATGGCAAAGCGCAACCTTAAACTGACTGTTTTCTTTATGTCTAACCTTGTCTTCTGTTTTTCCTTGCAGGCGCTGCTGTCGATGATGGAGTGTGTCGTGCTGCGGTGCCAAGATGAAGATTTCAGCATTCCGGGAAAGTGTAAAGATGAATACTTGGTTCGTCGTAGAGATGTACATGTAAGAACAGCTTCCCCCAGTTCATAAGTATGCTGGCAGGAAGCAGGATGTCCAGGAAGCAGGATCTTCAAAGGTAAGTCTGACCTCAGGCGACGGTGAGCGTTACGCTGCTTGTAAGTGCAGAATAACGTGAAACGTCTGTCTTGAGGATCAGGCAACTTATACAGCTGAGATCGTGGGCACACTCATTAGGGCCGGCTTACCAGCCACACCCTGCCACTCCTAGAGAGTGAGCACGTGCGAAGGCAATCCATTACCAGCCACACACAAGAATACACTTGGGGCTGCTTAATGGATGGAATGTTCAAGGTTAATGCATCCTGCTTAATGGATGCAATGTTCAAGGTTGATGCATCTGAAGTGCTATGCCCATAATAAAAGCTTTTTGGTGTTAAATGGATGTTCGTGTTTACTTTTGTTCATGAGCCTGGCGCCAAAGGCAGCAGGACAGTGTCCACCCAGGTCTCCTGTACATGCGACCCCTGCATGCCTGTGCCCCTGACTTCATGACCATGACATCCACTTGTTAGACAATCCTGGCTACGCCTCTGAGTATGTGTGCAAGAGGGTGCAGGGGATGGAGAGAGAAGAGCTGCAGCACTGAGTCTGAGTGTGTGCAGAACTTGAGCACCGAGCAACATGCCACATGATTTTCTATTTGCATAAGCAGGAGTCTCATGTATGTTCACAGTTGCAATGCTGGTATATATTTCTGAGACAGACTACAAGATTTTCTTTGGAGGAGCTCAGCCAGCATATTGTTGGCATGCATTGTTGAGATACTCCAAATGATATTCTTTTGGTGCCCTCAGCATGAACATATATTTTGCCATCACAATGGTGGCTTATATCGCTGAGACAGGCTGCATGGGGTGTCAAGCTTTTGTAAACAGTGCGAATTGCATGCAATGGACCACTATCATGGACATGTATGGGATTCTGGGTCTTCTGCATTCAACCTTAAATTTTCACAAAACAGAGTGCAAAAAGAAAGAGTAAAAACACACAAGATCATTTTTACTCTTTCATTTTATTCTCCATTTTGTAAAAGATGTAAATGATGCCTGCAAATTACACTTTGCAGATGCCATTTACCGTGGATAGCTTAGGAATTGGTTTAACACCGACATGCAAATCTCATTCTGACATCAAACCATGTAATATTTGAAGGTGGAGAAAGAATGCATGGCAGGGATGTTCATACCCCTCTAGAGGAGGAGCCAAATGCCTCTACCAGAAGTCCCGCCCCTATTCTGCCTTCTGCCTATATGTTGGAAGCCAGAAATTTTGACATGCGCAGCACCAGTAATGGTACCCATACCACGAAAAGCCTTTGAAATAAGGTATCCATTGAGAAAGCCCTATAAGATGTACTCACAGAGAGGTGACAGTCTCTTGAGAGAGAGCCCTGATGAAGTGTGAAGATGTGAACAAGAGAGGCTGGTGATGTCACAAAAGATTAGAGTGACACATTGAGTAGGATGGTCAAAGAAGAGAATTTATAGACCTTATGGAATCTGATAAGGAAATAAAGAATGAAGCAACCTTTCATGTGCAAAATGAAGATTGCACGTACGAAGAGCACTGAAAAATATATAAGTCGTTTTATAACTGTACGGATGCTACAACGCAAGGAAACTAAGTAATCATGAATGCTGGCTGTACGTAGTGGATAGACTGAAGGCGGTGCCGCCAATATATATATATACATGTATGGAATCTGGATATTCGCTGTTGCAACTTTGTAAACCAGGACCCGTGACATGGAGGGGCTGAAAATGTGGTGCAGCAGAGAAAACAGCTGAAAATCAAGGAAGAATCGAGAAGTTTGTCTGGCCCAGTGTCAAGGGTTGGGGCAGCCAAGAACTCGTTATCTATTCAAGGAGCTACAAAGAACTTGAGAAGTGAGACAAATTCTTGTTAAGGTGTAACAGAAAGACACTATGAGTGCCAAGTTTTATTCATTTAATATAATTAAATGCGTAGAAGGAGCTAAACCATGGTCTTCTGTCACATGGGGTAGATGGAAATAGAACATGGGCAAGCAGCACCAGGACTGGAAGATAAGAATGTTCTCACACTCCCTTTTATTCTCATGAGCAGTGATCCTTTGCAAGGCCAAGTTCAAAGACAATTCAAATGGCAGAAGGCATGAGTGATGATGGATGATGGGCTAATTGGTTGGGAAGGAATGGTCAAGTTCACCCACCAGTACCCGGGTACCAGCCTGCGAGCTGCTAGCAAGTTGTATATTCCAGAAGCGTACAAGCAAGCCAAACAATTATAGAGGGCAATGTATTCAAGAGCCCTATAGTTTGAGAGCCAATGGTGTGTCGTGTATCTAATGACTTGAGAATGACTTGCACAAGGGGTGGGCATGAGTTGTCCATCTGACTATAGAGACTCAATCACAATCCAATCCCCTACAGAAAGTATATAGATTTTCCCATAGACCATCCACAATCCTAAATAAGTTTTCTTAGTTTGCCACATAGTATGAAATCACGCATGACAGGTTTTTACTATAAAAGTGTTATTTTTCATGTGATGCGTTGAGATCATGCTGTGCGACGTCCGTTGATGTCTGTGGTTCTCCCTGTTTTAGACAATTGAGAATAAAACAGTTTACTTTTGCCAACTTCCTGAGTCGGTCTTATTATTGGTGTAAGAGTCATTCTGCATCCCCATCCATCTAATGACGTGCTACCTCAATTAAATGGGCCTAACTGTTCACCCCTTTTATGCCTTCAGATATAATAATGACCTGATTTGTAAAAGTGAAGTGTAAACGGCTTACATCTTGCTTTTACACCTCACTCTCTCCGTTATTTTAAATTGAGCCTGTCTGCTTTGAAAGTACAATTCATTTTACACCTGAATGAGATTTTCAAGCAGGTGCAAAAAAGCAGGTGCAAAAAATCGGATTCTTTTGGAATCCTCCTCCACATAGCAGCTGCTAAAAGCAGGCGGTTCCCATAGGAATCCATTGTAAATGCCATCTGCAGAGCATATTTCGTTGGCGCCATATATACATTTTATATGATGGAGCATGAAAAAAAGAGAAAGGTGATTTTGCCTGTTTTAATTGTATGAGGCACCTAACAGCGGATGAGTGCTCATGTTGGCATTCTCCTGCATCCAATTACCACTTAATATAAAGGCCCTGATTCATGGAATACATTATGCAGTAAACAGGGACATTGCGTGCCAAACGGCCCACCAAACCCCTTTCGTCGATTCATGGAATTGACTGCGCTGTACTTTTTCGGGACTTGTGTGGACTTTGAGCAGGACTGGCACGCCTTTGTGAGTAGTAGAGCGCTTTGCACTAGACTCCTTGCAGAGTGTAGGTTGTGCCTAGGCAGAGACCTAAATAGAGGGTGGAAAATGAAGAATGAGGAAAAACAAGGGAACATGTGGGTGTTGTGAGGGACGCCCACACAAGGCAATCGCACGCCCACAACTGCACAGTACAAATTGTATTCATGAATCTGGCCACGCAACCTCATGTCTTGGAAATGACCACGCATCTAACCCCCACCCGAAGGCAGGCGTACAGACACTTGCGCATGTGTATCATTGCGCAGAGGTAAGATTGCATGTTGGATTAAGGGGTGTGTGCACGCAGTCGGGGTTCTGATCAGATTTAGGGGTAGGTGTAAACAGATTAGCAGGTTGCAGGCACGGTTTATGTGGGTCGCACGCATATTCAATGGGAAATGACAACTTTTACGATACATGGTACGCATGATGTGGGGGTGCTGGGGATAGTTACGAGGGACCCTACACAGTGTCTCCGGGCTGCTGGTTTGTTTGCGTGGGTCCCCACCCAGGATTACGGGAGTGCATGAGTTTGCACGCGAGGACCGCAGAAAGGTAGGTATTAGTGACTGAATCTGCTTCGTCGGGGGGGGGGGCATGTCAGGGGCGTTTTTCAGCCACGACTTGGGTATAGGCTTCCTTTGCGGGTACAATTGCATGAATACATGGAGCATGCAGAAAAACATATGCACGCAGAGTTGTTCTCGGCGTGCAGGCTTTGCGGGAACTTTGCACACATTTCCATGAATCGGGCCCACAATGATCCACAGAGGAGGAAAGCACAGCATAGATATTAACTCCAGTTTGTGACCATTCTCCAACTTGAAAGTTCTTAAACATAGGCCAGAATGGTAAATAATGGCATAACACGTTTTATGCCTTGCTTTTATACCTTTATGTAAAATGACCCCCATTCTTTCACATATTTTCTCCCCAGAATTGTTTTGCGATCACTCCTTGGGCTCACTTGCTCGGTCCAATGTGAGGAAAACATATATGTCCCACCATTTTAAAGAGTCATCAGCCACAAATCTCTGTGGGGTCTATAGACTTGCAAAATGGCTATTCAGTTAGGAACTGCGTGCTTACTTTTGATGACTCACAAATTACTGCAAAGCCTGAGTGCCCTGATGCACATGATTGACCTCATGATTTAAGTCCCTAGAGCATTATAAAGGTCAAAAGGAGGTGTAAAGGCAATTTCACTTCATAGAGCAAATTATCAACATTTCACAGGGAATAGCTGTTTGCACAAAAGTGCAAAGTTAACAGGTCCCTTCCGTGCAATTTCTGCATGTGATGAAAATGAGCTCAAATGAGAAATCCAATGCTGGGCACATTTTCAACCCAATGCAGCTCACGCTATTGGGTGCACAGACAATCTAGAGTGGACGCCATTTACCCTATGTAGGCATTTTCTCGCAGAGTCTGGCACAGCTCACATCATGTAGTGTAGCAGGAGGTTGGCTACAATAAAAAGATTTTTAAAGTATCTATTTTTATATGTTTGCATACATTCCCATGTCATTCCACTAGGTGGTGGTGTAGGACTGGTTATAAAGAATGACAATACATGGGTTGCGGTTAACTTACAAGCCAAAAGTACTCTGGTGTAGTTTTGAATGAGAGAATCTTTCACACGTGCAGGAAAAAAGAGACTTTCAAGGATGGATTTATGTACAATACATGAAGAGAATCCGTGTTGAGGCGAGGGGGACCTTAGGTAATCAAACTATATTTCTGGCATGGCATGTGAAGTCTCTGGGGCAACGTAAGAAGCAACTAAGGGTCCTTTTAAAAGGTGTGTGATTGATCCCAGCAAGATAGCTCAGCATTTAAAAGTGTCTGCTGCAGATCTATAGTAATATAAGCAAATGGACCTCGGCTGTGAGGTTGGACAGATTCAACTAACACCTTTTTACCATACAAAAACACCAAATATATCAACATTGGATGTATGTTAGTGTATATATGGTGGAATGATTGCGATGATGTCAATTGTGCAGTGAATTGGTGTTTTTTATAAACAAAGATCTTGATATATTTGGTGTTTTTGTAATAAAGTTAATTTTTGTAGGGTAAATAGGTACCCTTATATTCGTATGCTGCAGATCTATGCCTGTGTTCTGCATGTCCTTATTTCCAATCCCAGTGAGCTAGCTGAAGGACTTACTGTTCTGACTGCACACTTATCCCCTAATCACCAAAATGGAAGATCATAGTAAATGAAGACTAAAAGACTAGAAACAAGTGGAACACGTCATTTGGCCGTATTCATTCTCAGTAGAGGGGCTCCCAGAGGTTTCTGTGAATTTTCTAGGAACTTTGGGTTTTACTCTAAGTTATCCAGGGTAATACAGATGTGGGCCCCTTGCTCACTGTGCTTAGAGAGGCACAGGGTCACTTTACTATGAGGCCTGACTAGGCCAAAACACATGTCTGGGGTTGCTGTTGGTATGCTTGTTCAGAGGAGACTTGCTTAGCATTTCTTTGCTGGACAGCCAAAGTGGGTGGGACCAGACTGATATGCAAATGGATATTTCTCATATGTGAAACGTACAATGAGCAAGAACATAGTTGTAGACACTCCTGAGTGAGCACCTTCCCATAGAACAGGTTATTGGCTGTGTTTGTTTTAAGTAGGGGGGCTCCCGGGCCTTTTTGTGAATTTGTATGGAACTTTGGGTTTCACCCTAAGTTACCCTGGGTAATCCAGATGTGGATCCCTTGCTCACTGTGCTTAGAGAGGCACAGATTCACCTCACCTCTGAGGCCAAACTAGGCCAAAGCACATGTCTGGGGTTGCTGTTGGTACTCTTGTTCAGAGGAGAGTTGCCTAGCATTTCAGTTCTAGACTGCCTAAGTGGGTGGGACCAGACTCATATGTAAATGGATGTTTCTCCTCTGTGAAATGTACAGTGAGTGAAAACATGGTTGTAGACCCTCCTGATTGGGCACCTTCCCACAGCACAATCTATCTGGCCATGTTTGTTCCCACTAGAAGGGCCATCAAACCTTTTTGTGAATTTTTTAGGAACTTTGGTTTTCACCCTAAATTACCCAGGGTAATCCAGATGTGGACCCCTTGCCCACTGTGCGTAGAGAGGCACATCTTCTCTTCAGTGATGAGGCCTGACTAGGCCAAAACACATGTCTGGGGTTGCTGTTGGTACTCTTGTTCAGAGGAGAGTTGCCTAGCATTTCAGTGCAGGACTGCCCAAGTGGGTGGGACCACACTGATATGCAAATGGATATTTCTCCTCTATGAAACATACTGTGAGCTAAAATGTGGTTGTAGACACTCCTGAGTGGGAACCTTGTAATAGAACAGGTTATTTGCCCATGTTAGTACTCAGTAGAGGTGCTCTTAGACCTTTTTATGAATTTTGTAGGAACTTTGGGTTTCACCCTAAGTTACCCAGGGTATTCCAAACATGGACCCCTTGCTCACTGTGCTTAGAGAGGCACAGCTTCACCTCACTGATGAGGCCCAACTAGGGTGAAACTCATGTTTCCGTTGCTGTTGGCATTCTTGTTCAGAGGACACCTGCCTAGCATTTTATTTGCTGGACAGCCCAAGTGGGTGGGACCAGACTGATATGCAAATAGATATTTCTTCTCTATGAAACGTTCTTTAAGCTAAAACATGGTTGTAGACCCTCCTGACTGGGCACCTTCCCATAGAACAGGCTACCTGGCTGTGTGTGTTCTCATTTGAGGGGACCTTTTTATGGTTTTATAATTAGCCTGGATTTTATGCCCAGGGTTCGACTGTGGCATAACATTGTCTCAGGCACTAATGAAGAGTGGCCCACAGTTGCAAATGGCAATTCATTCCTTTTATGACAGAGCATTTGGGTAGTGCCCAAGGTTTTTTTTCTTTAATAAAATGTGATGCAAATTGTGAATTTTATAGAATATTTATTCAGTAACACTGATCAAAACTACTAGCCGCATGGTGAAGTAACTTAACAAACTGGCCCACATTGGCCAAAAAAGTGACCCACTTTGACCAACAAAGCGGTCCCACACAAGCATTTAGCTTTTTTGGTTCAGGCATTCTCCTATTTCCCCCACAGGCCAGTCATAGCCTGCGGATGCCCCACTAGGGACTGTTGGTGTATTTTGTGAGCCCCATGTTAGTCTTATATTGGGATCCTGAGCGGCAAGCCAAAACTGGACTTGGTGCGCAATAGGACACAATTTCTATACCTTGGTGGTATTTCATTGGTGGTTTGGTGTAGAGGCTCAGAGCAGACTTACCAGGTCACCTGAAACTACAATATGGGGAATCACCTCCTAATGATTTGACACAGCGAACAATGGTTTGGTGTACCTTAATTTTTATCGCAGATGATAAAACAAAAAAAATACCTCCTTAGCTTTGTACCTCTCTAAGTGTTATCACGAGTAATTATGGAACACAATAAATAGACCAACACTCTTGTTGAAATTCTTCATGTATTTTATAAGCAACTGAGGTACACGACCAACACAAAACGAAATATGCAATGCAATGAGTTCAGCATGACATATTTCTGTAATACAGAAATGAAAGCACACATAGCGATCTCACATTCCCCATGCAGTGATAGCAGATTCTATTCTTCAGGCCAAAACAGGTCTGCAAGCACCTTTCACAGTAACTGCCTCCATGCGATAAAAAACATTTCTCCCACAATGAACTTCAATTACACTTCTATTGTTGGCTGGCCACAACTCTGCTATCTATGGCCTTGAAATGTATCATTCACTTTGGCAGAGTTTTGAGCTTCCAGTTCATATATGTGAAATTTCCTTTTTGGATGGCGAAGAAAACCATGGAAATAGCTATTTATATTTGTAAGTGTGAAATTTGCCAGCCTGCATCTGCCGACAATGTACATTCACACAAACACACAACCTCATGTAGTACTTTGTCCTCACCTAAAAAATGCCTGAAATATTCACGGCCATAAATTCAGGGAAGGATAGGTTCTGTGTGCCCTCGGTCTGCTGGGCTCCGATTACCCCTCTTTCATCTGGTGCTGAGAGTCTCTCTCACCATAGGCCCGCACACGGAAAGCCCTTCTCATCTGCTTCTCTCCCTTCCAGCAGAAAAGCAGTATCTGAGAGCCAAATTTTATTTTCTTTTTCTCTCTGCTTTTCCCTTTTTAAGGCCTCCCTCTTCAACCTGCCCCATCATGTATATTCTACCTACAGAAAGTGTAAGAACTGCCTGCCCAAGACTGTGTTGTCACATGCCAATCAGAAACCACCTCCCAACTGGCCAAACCTCTAGAAGGTATGATATGATATGATTAGTTATTTATAGCGCGCTTAATACCCAGAAGTTTCTAAGCACGGACACAGGGATCGAACCTCTGTTGCTCCGTGTCATCTTGCTTCCAAGGCGTGCACATTGCCCCTGAGCTAACTTCCCGTGCAGGTACCAGAGAACACGTGTTTTGTCTGTTACCTTTGCACAGAGACTGAGGGCAGCAAACAAATGCCACTGAGTTATATTTCCCCCTTCCTGTGCTAGAAGCTGAAAGCTTCAAACAATCAACTTCAGCCCATTCCATGTCCCCAAACTGACACAACTTCATCGCAGCTTTTGTACATTTATTTTTCCAAGCAAGATCATGCAGCCTGTGCTTGCAAATTGCATAAAGTGAGCCAATTTGCACCAATGATTTGCACCAATGAGCTATGGCCTGAGCTGCCTTAAACATTAGTAAGGGATTGAACATCAGTTTCAAAGGAAGAAAGGATCCAGCCCCCTTAGGCCATGTTTCCCTAAGTGGTCTTATGCAGGTGGGCTCATTTATCTGGCAACACGGCCTTAGGGCACCGACCCCTTCTTTGTTTGAAGCTACGCAGTGATGTCCCAGTTACTGCAGGGATGGGAAACTCATTGTTGCTGCATAAATATAAATGTTCTGTTATTATTGACTGAGAGACTACAAATACTAGAATGCAATACAGCAAAAGGCAAAAAAAGGTCCTGAGTGCTCAACTTTCAAGGACTGACAGTAGCACAGTTTAAAAATATATATATATTTCGGATACCCACCCGAGCAGTAACCAGGACTGACCCTGTTTAGCTTCAAAGCAAGGGAAGGGCTGGCACATTTCTTTAAGTGGTCTTAAAACTTTGCCTCATTTATCAGGCAACATGACTTGTGGAGGATAGCCCCTTCCTCACTTTGAAGGTAAACAGGGTCTGTCCTCTTTACTGCATGGATGCGAGACCTGAATGGCAATCATGTGGTTCCTAGTGACTGTTTTGACAGTCAAAGTTTCGAATGCCAAAGGTTCTGACAGAAAAGTGTTGAAAAAAAAGTTTCAATTTTTATTTTTGGGGGGATTTATTTTTGGGGGGTTCCCCCCCACGCCCCTGTTTTTTTCTTTTTCAAACACTTATTTACCTATACTATATTAAAATAAACCCTTTAATAGTAAATAAATAAATTCGAAACTTATTTTTTCGTCACTTTTGTGTCAGAACTTTTGACATTCGAAACTAATGTGATATTTCTCCCCCGAGGTCAGTGTAGCTGTACAAATATCTTGAAAAAATAAATAAACTGTAACCTCGGATACTGAACTACACATACCCTCGGCTATCCGTAGTCCTTCATGGCCTCAAATATAGCTGCAAATATCGGAAAAATGGGTGGAAATAAAATGCTTTCCTGCCCCCCACTTCCTCACCAAGTGCCCCCTAAGCTGTACCACCTACCCTTACTCCCCAGATGGGCTCCTCAACTCCCCAGAAGGGTTGGCCTGCAAGTCCATAATCACTTTTGCAATTTCGGTCAAATCTGTCACTCAAATTAAAAGTTATTAACAATAGAATTTTGAGGGGTTCCTATAGGAGTCCAACTCACCTTAACTATAGGGCTGCTATCGCTGTCCTATAATATCTGATTTTCTAGTAATTAGGTTCAGATCGGCAATGTGCCTGTTCACCAATGTATGTGCAAAGTAAGCCCTTACCACCACCCGATAATAAAGAAACCCACTGATCACCCTACCTAGCCCTTTTTGTGCAGGCTTGTCTCTCCCTTGCCACACCACCCCAAAGTCTTCAAGTAAGTTGTCTTTAACCATCCAATCAGCATTCCTGTCCACCACTCATTCTGTACTACCTTCCAATCAGGTTTCCAGTGAAAACACTTCACCAAATCCACTCTCACCCCATGACTGGATCTTCCTAACCACTTCCAGATGCTTTCGCCTCAACTCTGTTCTTTGAACTATTCCTCACTCCGTCAAACCTTTTCCTTCCTTAGCATCAAGGATATCACACTCAACCAACTGGGTGTGCTCTGATCTCTCTGATCACATCTTTTCCATCTCCTGGAACTCGAACACCTCCTTCCTCAAACCTCTTCTAGAGGGTGTACCTCAAGGATCTGTCCTCAACTGACTCCTTGCCACACTCAATATTGCATTGCTTGGAAAACTAAATTTCCTCCTTTAGTTTTAACTACAACCTCTTTGTTTATTTAAGTATTTGTCAATTTATAAAGAGCGCTAAGTCCCTAGGCATAAAGGCGCTGGTTAAAAAGGTTACATAGCTTAGTTACAAACAACTCAATGATCAGTGGAAGGTTGGTATTGTTCAGTCTTCAGATTGGTAGAGGGCCCTGCACAAAGACCAGCGTTTTAAGGAGTTTCCTGAAGGTCCAATAGGATTGTTCTGCTCTTAGCATTTGGAGCAGCATATTCCAGAATTTCCAGCCAATGACTGTGAAGCATGAGAAACCTAGTCTATTTAGATTGTATTCTGGTGTGTTTAGTTTGTGGGTATTCATGGAGCGGTGGGTCTGGTGAGCTGGAATTTGTTAAATTTATGTGACAGATAGGTCAGGGACACATTGGTTATGCATTTGTGGGTAATGGTTAGTGTAATAAAGATGATGTGCTCCCTAACTTGGAGCCAGTCAGCCTATTTTCTGGCACCAGATATATGCTCACTCTTTGGGATGTTAAGTGCAGCTCTGGTGGCATTGTTTTGTATTACTTGTGGTATGTTGATATTCTGGGAAATGTACCTGCAAAGATGGAGTTACAGTAGTCAACCCTCAAGCTAATAAGTGCCCGGGCGATGAGCAGCCAGCTCTCAGCAGAGAGAAACGATTTGCTTGCGTTGAGTAGTTTTGTGATATATGCAGCCGAGGAGGTAATGGCTCTGACCTGTCGTGTGAGCAAAAGAGTGGTATCAAGGTGGATGCTCAAGGTCTTAACAGAGCTCGATACTGGTATTGTGAATCCCTCAATGGAGAATAAGCTGTAGGAGTTGTCCAGTTAATTAAGGATAGATTGGGAGTCAACAAGGAGGATCTCTGTCTTCTCGTTGTTTAGGTACAGCATGCGGGAGGCCATCCATGTCTGTATTGTTTGGTACACTGAGCTTAGCATGTCTGAGTTAGTGGCATAGTTGCCTGAGAGGGGGACAAGGACCTGTGTATCACCCACATAGTTGGTATAACAAAATACCCTGCTCATCTAGCAGGCCAAATAGCAGCTTTGTGAAGATGTTGTATAACGTTGGAGAAATGCAGGATCCTTGTGGTACTCCGCAAGTAACAGGGGACGGGGTGGCGGCTGCTGTGTCCGACAACACTCTCATGGATCTGGCTGCCAGGAAGGAGACAATCCAGGACATGGCTTCCTGCAAAAAAATTGTGGCTGCCCTGGTTAGGTGTTGGCACAGGATTTGGTGGTCCAACAAATCGAAGGCAGTAGATAAGTGTAGGAGAGGAGAGATACTGGAGATGTAGGGAGAAATACATTATATTCAGAGGAGGCAGTAAACAGAATAACAAATAGCTGGCCTACACTAGTTGCTTACATTACAAATGGAAGTGCACATTTTTGTAGTAAGCACATTTTAAAAGGATCCACTTCAGGGTTTTTACAGTAGAATTAAAACGTGCAGGCAGAGTGCATTAGCTGGGATTTCATTACACAAGCTGCAAAGGCAATTTGTAGAAGGCACTATTGTGTGCTGCAGGAAACAGTTGATATAAACATCCTTGGTAGGTGGTTCTCTGAGGGAAGAAATGCCAAACAGCACGGGTGATTGTATACGTCAGGAAAAAGGCAGGTTTTAGTGAGATTGACAGGGTTAGAATATAAATTCAGGAGACAGGAGGGGTGTGGGCAGATGTTGTTTAGAGAAGAACAGGAGGTGAGTTAACAGAATAACAGAGAAGCAGGCAGCCGGCAGACAAGCGAGTGACTGGCTAGGGTTGTACATTGCAAGCATTTCCAGGAAGCTGAGGCCTTGAGCTGTTTTCTTCATGGGTGGCTGAGCTTTTGCATACTCCTTGATACTCCCGCATGCTGATAATCAAGTTCAGAGGGTTGTCCCATGATAACGGTGCCGAAGCCTCACACACTGGAAGTGAGTATTTGTAAAAGTGAGGCGCATGTACAGATCATTGTGTTTATCTTTACAGTCAGGTAGGATCAAATGGTCGTTTTACGAACAGTGTCTTTTTAGCATTTGAAAATGATAAATGCTGAAGTGTAAAGGGAGAAAAGGCAAGCTGTCCTGCTGTTGTGTGTTTGTTCTTGTTTCTTCTCTTAGACTGCCTTCTGCCCATTGTGTCGGGATCCAAGGTCTGGGGTAAGATAAGAAATGTGCATGTTTTGTCATGAATACATACTGGTCATGCAATCTAATGTAGAGGTGCTATTTTGTATTAATGTTCATACCGCATAACCTTTTTCAAATAGTAGTGCATATTAAAAAAAAGCATTTTTAAAACTGAATCAGTGGGGTTGTGGTTTCTGTGTCTAAGTGTATTCAATGACAAAAAGGGTGTGAAATTACCAGGTAGAGCCCCAGTGTGTAAAAAGAGATAACATATTTTACCACAGGTGGTAAAACAGGAGGTAAAGTTTGGGGTTCTTAGCAAGTACGTTTTGAAACGTATGATGCATGTGTGACTGGTGAATCATACACAATGAAAAATATTTTATGAACAAATCTGTCAAAGACAGTAGTCCAGCCTCGTAGATAAGTGGCTCTGGTGTCAAGCACTGTCAAAAAGGAATTTCAAGTGTGTAAGGTCCAGTGATCTGTGTTTAGAGTTGATCCTAAATAGAATACAGGTAATAGATGGGAATCTTGTCACATCATAGAGGGCATCATCAAAATAACGCAATACCACAGTACCACCATAAGCAAATACCACAAGATTAGGTAATAGCCCTCTGACAAAATCCCTAACATAAATCAAGTAAGAGCAGAATTGCTGATTTGCCAGCATCCTTCATGTCATCTAGCTATATCTTTAGGTCCAACAGTGCTGATTCAGTTCAGAGGCCAGGCCTGAATCACAATTGGTGTAGGCCTAATATGTTGTTAGTTTCTAGGTAACGTTGAATCTGGGTGCAGGCTGCTCTATCAAGGATCTTTAATAGAAATGGAACTGTGGTAATAGGATGGTAATTGGTGGGTATTTCAGGGTCAAATTTGCGATTCTTTAGTAGGGGGAGCATCAGGCTTCCTTCAGACTGGCTGGCACTAGACACAATGAGAAGGTGGCATTGATGATGGCGTGATGTAATTTGCTAAGGCTTCTCAACAGTTCTAGATGACCATGGCTGGGTCGGCGTCACCTAGGCATGAAGAGCTTTTAGATCTTTCATGAGTAGTGCTACTTCTGCTACACTGACATGGTTAAAGTGGAATTCTGGCAAGTTTGATTGATCTGTCAGCAGAATGTTTGCAGGTGAGGGGTAGGCATCGAAAGTGTATTTTATTTTGTTAGGATCTTTTTTTGGAGGGATTCACTTTTGTTCATGAGGGCCGTTTGTATGCTGAAGCACAAGGCAGCATCTTCTGTGCAAGTCGATGGGGTGGCTGAGGGGGATTCTAGCAGCTCCGTAACAGAGAAGGGCTCTCGAGAGCTTGATTTGGCATTTGAGATTCTGGCATTGTATGTGGATCTTTTAGCTTGTATTATGGCCATTTTGTATTCATTTGCCCTGGTGGCAAAGAGTGCTTTGTTGTTGACTGTGGGTGTTTTCCTCCAAGTGGTTTCCCCCTTGCATTTGTTTTGTTGTAGGATGTGGATGTCACTTGTGAAACACATGTTTCTTTGTTTGGCAGGTTTAGATTTGAGCATCCTTAAGGGCCGACGGAATCAATAGCAGCTGTGATGGCTTCGTTGTAAATATTTACTAGGGTGGCGGGATCGGATGGCTGAGAGAGTGGTGGCTGAAATTCTTGCAGCAATTTTAAGATGCTGTCTTTGGTGATGTTGCGGGTGTTTCTGGCCAGGGTGGAAGGTAATATTGGTGTGGGTGTGCAGTCGACAGTAGCAGTAGAATGGAGAATTTTATGTTATGGTGGTCTGTTCAGGGGCGTTGAGATCTGCGAGCCAGTCCAAGATGAAGCCTTTAGAGTGAGTGGGGTTTGTGATTCATTGTATGGAGCCATTCAAGGCCATGGGTGCCACTAGTGGGCAGGCAGTGTGGTCGTCAGGGTCATTATAACCCAAGTTCAGGTCTCCCAGGAGCAAGACCTTGGATGAGGGTTTTGTGTTGATGGACAGATTGTGCATGGTATTCTCCTTGAAGGATAGAGTTGGCCAAGGGGGACGATAGACCAAATGATTGGTAATCTTGGATGTGGGATTTTGCTTAATTTCGGCTGAAAGCAGTTCCCCATTTGGGTAGAGGGGAGGAGCTGATTTCTTTTAGTAGCTGTGCCTCTTTGGCTATTAGTGCTTCCCTGCCCCACTTGAGTCAAGCCTCTCCTTGCATAGGATTGTGTATCTTAGAGGAATGGCGATTGAGAGGGAAGGCCCAGAAGCAGTTTGTAGCCATGTTTCGGATACTGCTAGGATGTCCAAATTGTTAGTTGGGATCAGGTCAGCAATATCAAGTGAGTGTGCAGGTAAGGATCTAGCATTAATGAGTGCACAATTGAGTGGGGCAGAAGGAATGGCATGGGTGCTTTGCCGCATATTGTGTGTTCTGAGAGTGGTAGACTCCTGTCTACACTCAGGTGTGTGGGCCTCTGATTTTAGGATATGGGGGCACAAGGTGCATTTAAAGAAAATGCCATGCCAGAGTAATAAATCATCACTAGACTGGCTGCTGAAATGCAGCCCAGTCCAGCCATGTAACAACACTTATCATATCTGTATGATATGTGTTGTTATGCGGTTAGCCAGTATGGATACGTTTTCATCCTCTGGATTGGCATTTTGTTACCGGGTATTTATGATAAAGCATGTTAATTGTTATTCAGTGACTTGACTGGCATGTTGGTGCAGCCACTCTAACCATTTATTAATATTGCATGACATTTTCGTATGGATATTTATAATAAAGCATGTTAATTGTTATTCCATGCTACACTGACATTTTAATGCAGCCAATGTATCAATTTTTTACTGTGGGATGACATATTCTACTGGGCATCTAAAATAAATAAGCATGATAAGTGTTATTATGAGGCTAGATTGACAATTTGGTGCAGCCAGTCTATCCATTTTTTTTACTGTTGCATGACAGATTTACTGGGTGTTTATGATAAAGCAAGCATGTTAAGTGAGATTATGCGGCTAGAGTGTTCATTTTGGTGCAGCCAGTCTAGCCATTTCTTACTGTGGCATGACAATTTTTACTGGCATCTCTGATAAAGTGAGCCTGATAGTGTTATTACATGGCTAGACTGACATTTTTCTGCAGCCAGTCTAGCAATTTATTACTGTGGCATGGTAATTTTACTGGGCGTCTATAAAAAAGAAAACAAAAGTGGTATTACGTGTCAACAGGAGTATGTTCTTATGTTCAGGTACTAGCATATATTAACCAAGACAGCCTAGACATGGTTTCCTAAAGTATCAGTACTGGCATTATGCACAATGCAAACATGACATGTTCTTACATGGGAATACCGGCATATATAGGTGCAGCCATCATGCTAATGTATGGGCACAGCCAGCATGACAAGGCTTTTTATACTGGCATATATTGTCGGGAAAGTCATCATGAAAATGTGGTGGGAAATACGCCTGAGCACCATTGGTGACTTGCATCTATTGGATTTTTTCAAGCGTTACCCTACAAAACCAATTGCAAACTGTCTGGTTCTTAACCCAATTTTTCACAGAAAGGGTGTTGTACAATGCACCAGTTCAACCTATTATTAAAAAAAATTCTCAGGTTGAGACCCGCCCTAACCCTCCTTGTAGGTTTGGGCTTCCTCGCTACGCTCGTTTGCTCACGCATATTTGTGGAAAATATTTACTCCCATCCCAAAAAGAATTCACTAGCCGCCTCTACAGATATCCAGTTCTGCAAAAATAAATGTGATTGCATGTGGCTGTCTTGGTGACTGGGAAGTCATTCCACAGGGAGGCTCCTGCAGCACCCGCGGTCCTGCCACCTAATTTCTTTTACTTGAAGGAGGTGATGATCACAATAGTACACCCTTGCCATTCGTAGTACATTAGAAAAACATCAAGAAAAATGAAAAACATTCTTAAAATGGAGCAAATGTGTGGTTTAGAATATAATGAAAGAAACAGACCTTTTTATACGTTTTTCCCAGTGTCATGATATCTGTAAGCACCCCCTATGTAACATTATGTGTTAAATAGCAGGGTCTAGTGACAAGTAGTTTAGATGCCTGTAAATTAAACATATACTACTTTTGAGAGAAAGTGTGCACATGGATTGGACTTTAATCGACCAAGGTTTCTTTTTTCATCTAACCGATCTAGAATAAAATGAAATGCCGGGTGATTTGTAGATTATTACTTTTAAATTGATGAACACATTGCAGGATCATTCCAGTAGGTGGCAGGATAAGACTGTATGAAATGAATTGAAAAAGAATAAACTATTGCAGGCTCCAAGCTCATGAAGGACCTTAGCCCTCATTATAAGTGAGGCGGTCCGGAAATAAAGGTGCCGGTAACAACGTTACAGACAACTTTTCTGGACCGGCTCACTATGAGTCTGGTGGTAGGGGCAGTGAACTACCGGCAGGCCCGACCTGCCAGTAATTCTGGCCCCTACCGACAGATTTTTCACTGACGCACTGGCACCATTACTAACGGTGCTAGTGTTTCAGGGCTTCCATTCCCATGGAGTCCAATGGGAATCTACAAGAATGGGAACTTACCGTTCCTCCGCCGCCTGTGATCAGGCGGCGGAAAAGGTAAGGCGAGTCTGCCGGTAACCCGCTGGTAGTAGCGGCGGGTTACCGACAGACTCGTAATGAGGTCTCTGTGCTCATTCAAATGCTGAATGTGATGCAATAATTCCTAAACCTAAAGAGGGAGGTAAACAGTTGCATGAAAGAGGATTTAGACTAGGGGACTTTACAAAAGTGCAATGCATGCAGGGCTATTTCTAGGGGCGGACAAACCGAGAAATGACCCAGGGGTCAAGGGATACCCTGTTAAATCTCCCAGCGGGGAGAGCGGCTGCAGCCTTTTTATTTTGTATAGTTAACATAGTAATTTAACAGGCAGCAGCACTACTCTCGCAGAGGTAGAGGGCAAAGCCTCCCTTGCCATATCCATCCCCCAGGATGCAGCCAATGGCGTAATACTTTGCTCAGAGTTTTCTTTAAGAGGGATCCCTTCTCCCAAGGCAGCATCTCTTTGTGAAAGTAAACATGCTTAAACTGCCCCACAACATTGGACAGTGTGACCATGTCTGCATCTCACTGGCATGCCAGAATGGAGGGATGGGGGTTTAGGATGAAGTAAAAGAGGATCATTTTTAATTGCCTAATCAAAAGGGGCAGGGACTGACTGCAGAAGTAGGCAGATGGGGTGGCAATGGCAATGCTGGGGGACAAAGTAAATGGCCAAAGGAAGGCATAATATGAGGAGTGGAGGAATCAGCATTCATTTCTGATCTTGTATCCGTTGACTAGACTCATTCTTGTTTGTGAGATGTTTAAGGGCAATCAAATGAGTGACTCCATGGCACCTGAACACTGCTTGTTCATTTGAAAATTATTATTTTCTGAAATGTGAATCTAATTGAAACAAAAAAGACTACAATTCCCAGAATGTATGGATCTGCTACATTAAAGTCTAGGTCAAGAGAACATGACAATATGTTGCTTACTGGGAAGCAAAAAACTTTGAGTAAGTAGGGAAAAAGCAATATTGTTGTACCCATTATGTTTGTTGCTGCCCTTGCTTTTTCAGCAAACTGACCTGTAGTTTGAATATTTGAAGATTTGAAGACTGAGGAGATTGGGCTTAATGGAATTGCTTCTTTTGTTTGGTGTTGTATGTGTCCACGAGCAATTTCATGTTTGTGTGCGTGTGTGTTATTTACTGTGAAAGTATTGTTTGTGCTCCCAACCCCCCAGCCTACTTCTGCAGGAGTCTGTCCTGATACATTCTGGTTTTACCATCACCGTCTTGTGGCCAATGCTGGATTTTACTTTTATGGACTTCATTCATTCACGGTGCGTCACCCTTTCTCAACTCTCATGCTGAACTTCCTTTGAATCTTGTACTCACGGTGGTCCTGAATCATGCTGTTCCCATCTTCATCTTGCATCCTAACTTGCAACATTGTGTGTTACTACTGACTTCTGCAATTGTATTCACTCTCCCCTCTTGCTTCTCTACTCTTTTTGACTGCTTACTCTCTGTTCTCTCCTCCTCTCCCTTTCTCCCTTTTCCTATCTCCTCCCCACCTCCCCTTACTTTCTTCTACGCACTTACTCTATCAGAATTGTCCCTGGACCTAGTATGATAGCAACCTTGTCTGTCTCCTCCCCCTTCCCCTTACTTGTTTCCCCACTCCCCTCCAGCACTATCTGAAATGTCGTCAGGTCTAGTACGATAGTCGCTTGTTTTGTTCCTCCCCTCTCTTTCTGCACCCCTCTCCCTCACCTTTTGTTTTTCTTCGGCTCTACCAGAACTGTCAGGCATAGTACGGTAGTCGCCTGTAGGTTTCCATTTACTTCCCACTCTCCCCCTCCCTTCCTTATCTATGTCTTAGCTCTTGCACTATCTGAAATGTCATCGGCCGAGTACGATAGTTAATTTCGCATCCTTATGGCCTGTAGGAATGTCATTGTATTTTCCCTTGTTCCCTCCCTTGCCTTAAAGCGCTTTGAAACCCATTGTGTATAGGTGCTATATAAATAGACTATCATATCATATCATATGAAAGCAAGCAATAACAAAGCCAACAATATTGACATACGTGTAGTGAAAAGGTTTTCTTTCTGGTCACTGTGTCCAGTGTTACAACCACTTGTCCAAGTTACCATATTTTAATATGTTTTTCCCAAGATATTTTAACATTCAACCTATTCCAGGTATTGTCATCATATTCTAAGGAAATCTGATCGTTGCCAGGTATTCACACACACTGACAGCTTTTGCCATCAGGAAACAGCAACTATTACAATTTACTAGGCATTGCAATATGTTTGCATATCATTTTTTGTTTTTTTAGAGCTTCTTATAAATGGACCACATTGAGAGCTCTTTATTAAACAGTTTATATTACCCACTGATGGCCCTCGATTCATCGCCCGCAGACTGATGAAGGGCCTGGTCAGTACAAAGATGGATCCAAACGTGTCGCATGGCATTGTCCCATTCCCAAAACAAGCATGTTGTACATGAGCTATCCGTCCGTCACACCACTGTTTGCTAAAGTTAACATGACATGCCAGGGAACCCGCACCATTAGGCAGCTATCGCCATCACATGCCTAAGTAGTCATGCCATTTTCTAGACAGTTCCATCCTAGACTCAGGGCCTCTCACCATGTACCAGGTTTTCCCATTAAGTGTTCATGGACTCACACCATTTGGCAGGTATTGCTGTACTTTGTCTAGATACTCAGATAGTACGGCAAAGGCAACGTGATTGGTTCACCTCATAGCAGACCTACCCAGCTGGCTTTCCCTTGTAGACCGTGGAAATCGTTTCAAGGCACTCTGTGTGCCCTATCCGTAACATAGCTGAAAATTGCCTACTTTTCCACCACCGCCTATATCTTTCCATTTATTTCACGCCCATCTTCCAATCTTCTGCTGGACAATTTGGAACGGCCTCTGAGTGTGCTGTATTCACCAACTGAACCTATTGAGAGCAGAATTGTTGAAAAAAAGGATCACGCAGTAGCAGCAGACAGTTTTGTGGCAGCAGCATCTGGAAGAGTGCTCTTATTCATTTATTATTTACTTATTTTTTCATTTATAACGCACACAAAATCCCACAGGCCTCGAGACGCGGGGATGTAGACAACACAAACCTGGGATCATGAAAATGAATTACTGTATCTAAAATTGCTGTATACGTTATCTATTTACTAGTTTTAAGTCCAAGTCAATAATATGGTTTTTAAATAGCAATGACTTCATGATTGTGGAGAGGGCGTGTAGTGGGAAGTAGGAGCACAGCAGCAACTGAGGTGAGGGCATATCCTGGTGTTTCGCTCTGTGCGTAATCTTGTCTAGAAACTGCCCTGAATGCGTGCATAGACAAACTGCACGTATATTGCCATTACATCACTTTGATTTAATCAGCATTGATTGCTGCAATTCAATTAGAAATGATAAGGATTTAAACATGCAAGTTAGGGAAATTGATGTTAGCAAACTGGACTAAGCGCTGCTGTGTGAATTGCCTGCGGGACGAAGGCGCTGGCTCATCCATTTAGGTCCATTTGGGATGCCTGAATGCCTATTACTGATACTTCAATATCTGATCAAAAACACACATTAGGACAATCATTGACCAAGCCAATAGCTCTGCGTGCACCCAATCACTAGAAGTCTCATTGGCCCAGCTGGCACCATCTCCAGCCCAGGGGCAGTCTCAAACGCACAAGTACCACAACCAAATGCCAAGTGCAGCTGCATACGGTGAGGCGCTTCCATCAGCTCACAGCTGCAACATCGCTTGCCAGTTGCCGTCAAGGACACCCTTCTGCCGTCAGGGTGCACTCAGGCCTAGCCTTTTGCACCAGGTACAGTCATGATATACCACAGTGCAGTTATAATGCCAAATGCAGTCTTGTCTGTTAGGTAATGCATCAACTGTTTCTTATGTATTGTGTTATGCATATTTACTCACACAATGAACACCACAAAGAAAATGTTAATTGCGATAAATGAAATTCAAAGAGTGGTTTGTGGAATAGAGGGGGAAGAAGTGCCATGGGATGAAACTCTAGTGGATCATTTCATCAGACTTGAATGAATGGCCAGGTCTTTGGATGTTTCATGAGTTGTGGAAGGGAGGTGACACGACACATGTGGCTCGGAAGGTGGTTCCATAAGGAAGGGGAAGCCACTGAGAAGCTTCTGCCTCCTCAGCAAGTGGATCTGGAGCTGGGATCCTTCATCTGTAGTTGATCAGCCCAGACGCTCCTATAACTTGACATGGTTTGTGCTTATTTGGCTCAGTACCGCAAATACATCCCTGAACGCCTGCTCATTTACAATCTTATGCATGTCACTCTGACATAACAGTCAAATAACATAATGGTGATACTTGCCATCTTTGATAAAAGATGGTAAGCTGAAAACATGTGCTCATGCACAAGACTCCAGACTCATCTCTCTGCTTCCTGCAGTGCTTATTTGATTTATTGATGACATTAGGTCCCTGAGTCTTGGAATTATTTGTGCGGTATTGAATCGACTGCACAGGACTTTTTCGTACACTGCGGCGACTTTGCGCAGGCTTGGCATGTCTATGCGAGCAGCCGAGTGCCTTGTGCGAGACACCTTGCAAAGCATGGGCTTGGTCTGCGCATAGAGCAGTGCAGGGGGCGGAACTCGCAAAAGAGGGAAGAACAAGGGAAAATGTGGGTGTTATAAGGGATGGCCCACGCAAGGTGATCGCACGCCCACAACTGTACTGGTAAAATCTTATTCATGGACCTGACCGTACAAACGCACGTCAGGGAAATGACCATGCAAAGCTCTCGATGTAAACATCGCCCTAAGGGAGGCGTACAAACACTTGTGCATACGAATCACCACGCAGAGGTAAGATCGCATAGTGTATTTAGGGGTGCGTGCATGTAGTCGGGGTTCCGATAGTAGTTAGGGGTGCATGAAAGCACTGCTGCAGGTTAAAGGACCAGTTAACGGGGGTTCACACGCATACATTTCCAGAGTTTTAGCAGAGTTATGGAAATTTGCATGCATGTTGTCAGGTTGCCAGTAATAGTTAAGGGGGACATTGCCCCTGAGGTGCAGGCCTGGTTGCGGTGGACACCACACACTGTTTCAGGAGTGCATGTGTTTGTGCCCGAGGAGCACGCAAAGCTAGCTGTATCTGGCTCTTTTTGCTTTGAGTGGGGGTGTGTCAGGGGCGCTCGGGCCACGACTTACGTGTACTGTCAATTTGCGTGAACAATTCCATGAATACGCGCAGCATGTAAAATAACTTCTGGGCACAGGCTCGCGCAGAGTTGTTCTCGGGGCATGGGCTTTGCAGGATCTCTGCCCACTTTTCCATGAAAAGGGCCCCAGGCCTTTGTTAAAAGAAAGTCTCTGGTTGGCAAGGCTACAGATATGGCCAAGCGACCATACTGAAAACATGCCAAAATCGCCAATGGCCAGATATGGGTGCCACTCACAGTGAACAAAAACTGTCTCTTTCAAGAAATTCATGCTTCAGACAGTGAAAAAGATGTCTTAGAAATGTAAAACTGTTATTTGTCCCAAATAAAAACACAGAAGGATAGAGCTTTTTACGATATCCTGTCAATCCATTTTTTTCAGAGCTTAGTAACTTCTCTTGGCACTTTGTCGATTGAGATGCACAAAATCTGCGCCGACGGAGGTGCTCAGTGACTGGTGAAAACTTGCATTCTGATCAACGTGAGAGCTGTGCTCCTCTGAATGCCCAGTGCCCTGCTGCCACCTAACTGCAAAACAGCCAGTTAGCAAGGGGAAAAGGTATCGATTGCTTCTCCCTTAGCCACTACGAATATAGATAGATCCTTTTCAGGGTTACTTATAGCTTTGCAATAAACACTAATAACAGATTACATAGCTGCATTGAGGGAGAAATCCAGAAAATGTTAGGTACAATTGTTTTTCTAAACAGTACAGCATTAGCATCTGTGTTTCTTACTCATGAGTGCTAATGGCATTACCTACCTCGTGGGCTAATCTACACAGCAGATAAAGGCAATGGCAAGTACTGGGTAAGTCCCCTAGCTTAGCTGCAGCCCTTAACTTTGACGCAGGGCTGATACTAGCCAGGAAGGTCTGTCTGACGGGTTGTTGTTGCCTAAAAAATTATCTTGCATTGGAAAAAATATTGGGTTGTTCCAGCAAACATGTTTCCATTGTACTTACAACAACCTATTTAATAGTAATTCACCTGCTTCATTGGGTCATTTGGATTCACCCTTTTATCTTCAAAGGCAAGAAATATGGGACACATTTTATTTATTGATGACAGCACCAGTACAGATAGTGCAAATAGTGAATGATGAATGTTTGAAGTCATGGGTCATGTATCCAAAGTTATTAACATGGGTCAGAAATGTATCCATACTGCCAATGAAGAATGCCACAGTGTGCTTCAAGAACAAGGGTTTGACTAAAGTTGGAGAAAAAAAGGAATGCAAGCAGATAATTGTTGTACCAGGAATGAATGTAGGAACTGCTGTGCTGACAGACCATTATTGGGCAGGTGGATCCAGAGCTTATATGCAGCTGTCTAAACATTGGGGAGGAATATGCTCTATACTGGTCATACATTTTCCTGCATCAGTGATTCTCCAAAGTGATCTCCATATTGAAGACTTTCAGACGATGGACGCGCACCAGAGAAAGAAGAGGTAGCTTAATCTCCTTCGGCTGAAGAGAGAGAACTACTTCCCAGCAAAATTAATAGCAGCATATGATGGCATCCCAGCTGAGCATAAACTACTTAGTAAAATGGCTGTGATATTTACAACAATATTATTACCAGGTGGAAGCTGTTACAAACAATAAACATGACAGTAAAAGGATTTATTGCGATTCGAGAAGAATTCAGGGCTATCAGACTCATGAGCCTCCAGAACGAGTATGTGTTGGACTTAATTACAGCACTGGAAGGTGGTGTGTATGCCAAGATCAGGCCTTCCTGTTGCACATACCACCTGCCCATGATGGAGAAAGTGGAACCCTGTCAGAGGCAATAACTATGCTGTTGCCCCTGCATACGAAGATGGGTGAAGAAGTAGATGAGACTGAAGAAGATTACTGGTTGTCATCTCTGTTCTCGTGGGTTTCAACCTGGTTGGTGAATGCTTTCAAACTGCTTGGCGCAATACTAGTGTTAAAATTGCTAGGATTCTGTCATGTAAGAATAATCATAGGACAATGCAAGAAACCAAAGTGTGAAGAAGAGGTGAAGAAGATTGAGTAGGTGGTTGAGGACTCGACCAGAGGGGGGACATTGACAGACAGATGTATGTGTCATCTCTAGTGCCTGCTCCTCACCTCGGTCATACTGGAAGAACAGAAGACACGAGGTATCGTCCCAATAGTGCATCAAAGATATGAGAGACGTTATGCACTCAGGCATCTGTATCAGATGTACCCTCTGCATGCACCACTGAACATAGAAGAGCTATAAGTGAAATCAGAGCAGAGTAAAGTGACATCATGAAGAGAAGACACTAGGACGCACTGAAACGATATACAAATGCTTAAAGAATGAAGATGTAACTGAAGTGACAAGAGAAACATGTATGCAAATGCAAAGAAATCAATCATATAAACTAAGAAGATAAGTAAGATGAGAATCAAAAAATGTATATACGCAGAAGCACAAGGTAAATGATACATATAGAAGCTTGCTGCAGGAGAAATTATAACGCAAGTAAAGTGGCCCTGACGGAAAGATGAACATTGATTTTGTATAAATGATAAGCAAGAAGCCTTGAAGCGAAAGACGAGAACTGCAAAGCTGACAGGTGCTGAAAAGCAGCTGTGTGTGAGGGACAAAGAATATCCATTTGGCTTGGGATGAAGGATGCTGCATCAAGAGGCAAATGCAAGGCACAAGGGGAGTCAAAGAGGGTAAGCTACATATGCATGACATATTTATTTTCGATTCAATAAAGTAGAAAACATTTGCACGTGCCAAGTATTTAACAATAAAAGATGCAGAAAGCATATGCAAGACAGAGCTCCCAAGTCTCCATTCACCGAGAGAAGCAATAGCACCCAGCTTAATTGAATAAATAGCACTAAATAAAAGGTTGAATTGTAAAACATTGTGGTCTCCTCACATGTATTATAAGACTCAAAAACAAGGCCTATTCATTAAAGCTTCAACTGAAGATAGTGATGTACCGACAATGCCTTAAAAGTCCTTAGGAAGAGAACAGTCAACAAGGTCAACTACAGAGAAGAAGCCTTGGTTTAGTGCCTAACTGATGAGAGATGGTAGGCAAATTGACCAAGTTGACAGTGGTCTGACTTTGTTCCCTGCACATGGCTTTGTTTTGCTTACGTGCTGCTAAAGAGCCGAATGTCCAAGGTTGGGAGAGAATGCCTACCAATCATGAGGGCCTATGTAGCAGTGTACCATACATTGTTGCAGAAGCCAATCCATTGCTGTTGTTCTGATAGTAATCTGTATTATACGTAGTAAGAGGTAGTTCAAGGCGTTCCTACCTGATAGGGAGCAGCCTATTATGTTAATAACGTCTAAATTAAGTATAGGTATATATGTCCCCTTAACCAATCCCTCCTTGCAATAGGTTTTTACTTTTTGCCACATAGGATGATGACATAGCTGACGTACATCGAGGTATAAAGCATTTGTGTAATGGAAATGTAGATGGGAGTGAGTGAGTTGAAATCTGTTTGTTCACCACGTTTCCCTAGTTTATTTGAGTAAATAAATAAAGTGGTATTTTTGCCTATTCTTTGAGTCTGTCCATTTATTTGGGTCTGAGATCATTGAATGGTAATTCCATCTGGCACTTATAACACTCCAGGTGTGACTGCATAGCATTCTCCACACTGGCAGCCAACCAGAACTTTCACACACACACACAATCACATACATACCCAATCAGTCACGCCCCTCTCTCATATTCGCTCACAAGTGTACCGATAAAATTCATACTGCATTCTACCCACGTGCACCCACCCTGAACAGTCACACACAATCCAATTCTTACCAATTCACCCAGCAGTCACTCACCCATGCACCTTCAGTCACATTCACTCACATGTGTACCCAGAAAATGTCCACTGCATTAGTTACACTGGCACCCACCCAGAACATTCACACACAATCACATTCATGCCCATGCAGACACCACTCACTCAAGCATACCCTCATTCTCACATTCACTCACACAGCATTCTCCATTGAAGCAGCCACCCAGAACATTGACACACAATCACATTCATATCCATTCACCCACAAAGTCACTCACCCATACACCTTGTTGGGATGCTTGTACAGCGCCCCGCTAAGGAAAAGAGGTTTACACTATGTAAGTTGTATTAGTCCATGGATTGGCTTGTTTAAACACAGTAATGTGGGAATTAGTGTGTGTTTTGTGTAGTTTGGAAATTCGGTGTATATGTTACCTTGTATATAGTTTTGAATTAATTTTAGTTTGCATCAGGCAGCAACATAATAAGGAACAATGTAATCACAATGTCATCATGTGGGGTACAACTTTGAAGTGCATAAAATTGAGTTGTGAGGAGCTCTGTCTTCATAAGCGAGAGAACTAGCACTTAGCCAGTGGCCTCTTCCCTGGATCTTCTTGGAAATATCCTCCTGGGCCCCCACCAGCACCTGCCCTTACCCTCTCCACCCTCTCTTCCCCCTATCTCCTGCACTTCTTCACTGAATGTGCACATCCACATGCCACAAGGCCGAGTAGGACTATGATTGTATATTTACTGTTTTTCTTTGCCACTGTTAATTACTCCCCTGTTCTCTCCCCACTTTTGCCTTGGGGTACCTGAAAATACAGTTCTGTTGTATAGGCCTCTAACAAATGCACACTAAATAAATAAATAAATAAATAAAAAAACAATGTTGTTTTGGCTCTAAACATGATTGAAGTTTTTTTTATAGATAAGATGACTGTAGGGGGATGCGGTAAACTTATGAAGTGGACACATGGGGACTTAGTATAAATATGTAGTTATAGTACCATGCTATCAAGAGTTTTGGTGTCTTTAAATAAAGCCTTCTTGAAGATTGCAGGCTTATCATAGTTAGAGCCTTAAGCTACAGAGTTTCTGGTTAGCAGTGGTTGAGTTTCCTTCCCTGAACAAGTGTTTGGATGACCAAGGTCAGGAGAGGTGGAAGAAGTGGGGCATATCGGGCAGGTGACAATAGCAGGTCAAATGGTTCCTGGATTTGAGAACGGAATGAACTGCCATTAGGCTTGTTCTTTATGGTTAGATGTATGTTTAGATGAGAGGGAAAAACTTCGTAGGAACACAAAGCCTTGTTATTGAATGGCCAGCGTGTCCAGTTAGGGTGCAAGGGTTGGATTGGGGTTAGTTAATAAATACATTAAATGGGTGCTCGAGGGCAGGAAGGCCATATGATTTAAGGTGGAAGTCGCATGTGGTGTTGGAAAGGAATCATCATGGAGCAGTTTGAGGCGCCAGCAGGTCTGGGCTAATGAGGAGGTCATTGTGCGATCAAAGGAATGGCCACTGTCTTCACTCCTCTTTCTCTTTGATGTAATCATATTGAGGTTATACACATTACAAACTGGGTTCATATTTCTCTGACAAATGGAGGGAGTCAGCTATTGAAAATTGTTGAGATAAGAGACCACTTATATTCCAGGAGGTCATGGCTGACTGCATAGTGAGACAGTGTGAAAAGGGGATTGTGTTTAGGACATGTATCCATAGGGTTACAAAATATAGGTGATGTTTAGGTTCTTTGTATAGGGTTTAGCCAATGGGGATTGTGGGATGATGTTGTAACTCTAATGTGTAATTATATACATTATTTGATTTTGTCTATAAAAGCTGTAACTTTGTTGGTCACAGGGAGGAGTTGTTCGTTTTCAGCTTTACGAAGCTGACTACCACCCCGCAGCCGTTTGCATGTTATAAACTCGCTCTTATAGCAACATGCATTCACTATCTTCTTGAGTTTTTACTGTATCATGTTTTGGGTCTTTCCTTCTTCAACCTTCACTCACATTCACTCACATGCATAGCCAGGACATTCACACTCCATTCTCTGCACTTGCACCGTACCATAACATTCACCCTCACACACATACACATTCTCCCCCTCACACGCACTCAGATACAATCACATTCATGCCCATACACCTTCTCTCACATTCACACACACAGCATTCTCCACGCATACACCCACCCAGAATATTCAGACAGCCACATTCATACCTATTCACCCACCAGGTATGCACCCATAAACCTTCTCACACGTTCACTCACATGCACACCCAGAGCATTCAGACTGCATTCTCCACATGGGTACCCACCCAGAACATTCCCATGCACACACAATCACATTCATACCCATTCGCCCACCAGTCACTCACACATATACCTTCTCTCACATTCACTCACACGAGCACTCAGAACATTCACACTGCCTTCTCCACATATGCACTGGCCCACAACATTCACAAACTATCACATTCATATCCATTCACTCGCTGATACACCTTCTCTCAAATCAATCAAGTGTACACCCAGAGCCTTCACACTGATTTCTCCTCACGGTCACCCACCAGGAATATTCACAGTATTGAATACTCACAGTAATCAAATTCATACACATTCACTCACCAGTCCCTTACCCATATACCTGCTCTCACATTCACTCGCACTGCATTCTCCACATGAGCACCCACCCAGAATATTGACACACAATCACATTCATACCCATGAGCCCACCAGGTGCTCACCTAGACACCTTCTCTCACATATAATCACACATGCACCCATAATATTCACACTTCATTTGCGACACGGTCTCCCACACAGAACATTCACACAATCAATCACATTCATGCCCATTCACCTTTGAGTTACTTACTCATTCACATTCTCTTATATTCACTAACACTGCATTCTCTACATGGGCACTGACCCAGAATATTCACACACAACCACAGTCATACCCATTCACCCACCAGTCACTCAACCATCCATCTTCTCTTACATTCACTCACACTGCATTCTTCACATGTATGCACACCCGCACATTGCATTCTCAATCACACAATGACTCAGATGGCGACACGGTATGACCAGCACAAATCCAGGGTGCAGAATGGCCTACAGTGTCTGGGACGGAAGCATGGTCGACACAGAAGAAAGACTGAAAAAAGGCGTACACGCTGGTTACCGAAGCTGCCGGCACGCAACAAAACCGCTGGAAAGCTGCAGCGAAGGGACATAGAAGATCAGAGAAGATCCAAAGAAGCCACAAGAGCTGCTGAAGCTCTTGGGAGAACCGCAAACAGCTGGAACTTGATGCTCAAGACCCTGCAGGTACAAGGGTGGTTCTAGAAGTGAAACAGAAATGAAATATTCATCAGGGCAAAGTAATTAAGTGAAGGGGGTGTGGGACCGGTATAAAGAAGGCATACTCCTACCCCTTACAAAGGGGGATATGAACTTTACAAATATAAGTGTCACTCACAGACCTTGGTAGGAGAGTAAACCAAGGTTGTGAATCGCTGGAAGATCAGGAAAAGGGAACATTGTACATAATCAAATGACGGGGCTCTGGGACCCACATAAGGAAAGCATACCCTGACCAGGAAAGAGAGGGGAATACAAACTTTGCATATAGGAGTAACATTCACAGACCTTAGCAGGAGAGTAAACCAAGGCTGTGGAACGGAAAGACAATAGATAAAGAGAACATTGTGAATAACCACGTGAACGGGGTCTGGGACCCGGCTTGGAGAAGTATAACCCAAATTGTAAACAAGAGGAAAACTGAGCTTGTGTGTACAAGGGAAACTCAGGGACCTTGGCAGAAGAGTAAACCAATAACTTGGGTGGAAGTGAATACAGAGAAAAATAACTGTTAATTATGGAATGTTGAATACCTGACTTGGCAGGAGAGCATGCCAAGAAGAGGGGTACTGAGAATAGGGTCTGGAACCCTAAACCCGGCTTAGCAAATGTGTCCCGGCCATTCTTCATTGTTTCAGGAACTGAGAGTCAGGATTATCAAGTAAAAGATAAAGACTTGTCTGAACTGTTACAGGCACAGATCTGAAGACGGATAAAGCTGAAAAGACTCGGGGGTGGGGGGGTGAGGGAAACAACCCATTCTTGTGGAACATTGTTTTTTCTAAACCTAGGAGTAAGGCTTATCAAGTAAAAGATAAAAAGATAAAGGGCCTCATCACGAGTTGGGTGGTAACGCTGGCGGTATTACTGCTGGCGGTATTAGCCCTACCGCCAAACCCCCGGCGCTATTAGCGCCGGATCACAGGTTTGGCAGTAATGGAATTCCCCACTGAGCCCATTCGGGAATGCCCCATTCCCCATTGGGCTCAATAGGGAATTTTCGCGCTTTCCCTCCGGCGGTAATAGCGCAAATTTTTGGGCAGATTTCCCCCCCAGCTCAGAGCTGTGGAGAAATCCGCCGATCCCCTAATTTGGCGGACCCGTAAATCCAGCGGTAATAGCGCGACCGCCAGATTTAAGGGTTACCGCCAAACTCGTGATGAGGCCCAAAGTATTTTCTCAACTGTTAAAGACACAGATACAAAGTTGTATAAAGCTGGAATGACTCTGTGGAAAGGGAAGCAACCCCTTGAGTCTTGTGCAACCTTTGTTTGTTTTTTTACACCCTTTTATGGAGCTTTTGTTTTGAACTGCAAAGCTGGGCTGCAGGTCGACAGCCAAGAGACAGTTCACCTTTTCATTTTATATTGAGTTTTGCTTGTGAGGGACAGGTTAGGATTTGGACAGAAGACGGTGAACTATATTTTGGACATTCTGACACAGACAGTTTCATTAGCCCGTTTTGTTGAGGCAGGGACCAAGATCGAGACAAACCACTTAAATCAGCAAAATTAGACAAGTAATTTTTTTCAATTTTATTTCAAGAAACATTAGGCCACTAATATTCTTAAGATGGTTTGGGAAACCATTAATTTTTTTCCAGTTTCTTACCTATGCTGATATCAGTTAAAGGCTCTCAAGGGGATGAGGTTCAATTAAAAGTTTCCCCAACAGAGTCCTTTTTCACCATTAAACAGATAGGGCCTCATTACGACCTCGGCAGTAGCCAAGTCGCATCCGGGTCTGGGTCCTCAGAATGAGGAATTACCGGGCCATTCCGAGTTCGGAAGGCCCAGTAATTCCTCCCTCCAAGGACCCAGACCCGGTCCTTCCCCATTCCCATTTCAGCCCCCATAGGGCTGAATGGGAATGGGAGAGGGAGCAAACAACGGGCCATTACGAGTTGGCCCGTTGTTTGCTCCTTCTTCCCCTCGCGGGACCCGGTAAGCATGCCTGGTTTGACCAGGCGTTGCTTCCTGGGTCCCGTGAGGGGACCTCGTAATGAGGCGGTACAGGGTAAACGGCGCCGGCACCTTTTACGGCGCCGTTTACCCCGTACCGCCAGGGTCGTAATGAGTACCATACTGTTAACCAAACTAAAAATCCCTATACTTCACCAAAAACTCAATTTTTAAGGAAAGCGGGTAAAGAGGGTGCAGAGGTTGGTCAGGGAAGGGACAGGGATCCCTGGATGTCACTGGAGAGTGAGGAAGGGGAAGGGGAGCTGGACAGGGTGACAGAGAGAACTCCCATTGTGCAAAGGTCTTTGTACAATGGGAGTTTCGAAAAATAATCTATTCGAGGTGAGCACACACCATCTTGGAATTTATCTTTGGTATCATATCCATGAACTAGGCACGTACCTGAAATGATCTAGACAGCCTGATCCTGTTCCCTGGACATTTCTCAAAAGTATGGATATTTTATTTTTTTACAACTGAAAAATAGCTCGTTTTGTAATGGATACTGGATTTGATATCTTTGACTTAGGGAGCACGATAGGGATTCATCGGTTACATTTTCCCAACATGCACGATGGTGAAACAGTAGATGAGAGGTTCCTATGTGAGTCAGTACTATTTCGGCATCCTCATACTAAGGTGACACAATGGCCCTCATTACGATACTGGCGCTAAACCATGGCGCTATTAGCACCATGGTTGGTGCCGGTATCGTAACGAGTCCGCCAATGTTCAATGGGGAATTACCACCCCATTCCAAGGTTGGCGGGGTGGTAATTCCCCATTGAACATTGGCCCTTCCCCATTCCCATTTTTCCCCCTTAGGGCTCAATGGGACTGGGGAAGGCGCTAAGTATGCTACCGCAAATAGCGGTACCGTACTTAGCACCAAGGTCCCTTTGCGGGTCCCTACTTTAACTGCTAGTCTAGACCAGCCGTTCAGGTCGGGTCCCGCAAAGGGACCTCGTAGTAAGGCGCTAAGTGTTTAACAGCGCCACAGCCTTTTACGGCGCCGTTAAACACTTAGCGCCAGGGTGCTAATGAGGGCCAATGTCATAAATATCTTGGTCCAGTTTTTCCACGTGGTGAATGTTAAATCGTGTAAAATATATGGCCATAAACCCAGAACTTTATTTTCAGAAAAGCCTCGTGAGAATCATATAAGAGAATAGCAAGAGAGATGCTGAACCATTTATCTGTGCCTTAGCTTTGTAGAATCAGCACCTGAACATGTTTGCTGATTCTGTAATAGTCCAAAGTTATACATTCATAAAAGAAATAAAAGAAGTGATATACCGTGATGTTGTATCCTGTGAGCATTTGCTGCCATGCACTGACACTGTGGGCCTCATTACACGGAAGGCGGTAACCATAGCGCTATAAGTGCCAAGGTTGCCGCCGGTATTTTACCGAGTCCGCCATGGTGAATGGCGGAATTACCGCCCTATCCCAAGGTGTGTGGGGGCGGTATTTCCCCATTCATCATGGCACTTCCCCATTGCCATTTTTGCCCCCATAGGGCTCAATGAGAATGGGGAAGACGGTAATTACGGTACCGCAAATTGCGGTACCGTAATTACCTCCAAGGTCCCTTTGCGGGTCCCGTCCTTAACGGCTGGTAAAACCAGCCATTAAGGTAGGGACCCACAAAGGGACCTCGTACTAAGGCGGTAAGGGTTTACCGGCACTGGTACCCTTACCGGAACCGGTAAACCCTTACCGCCATCCGTGTAATGAGGCCCTGTGTCTGTAAACAGCAAAGCCTAAGGACACCCAGATAACATACAAGAAGACATTGTGAAATTGTGTTAATTAAAGCATCACCCCATTTGTCTAAATGTATTGATATTGTGAGGAGCTGTACATGTGAAGGGATTCCCAACACAAAAGGTCTCTGTAAAACAAAATGCACATCACTATGTCTTAACAAATGATGAGCTGAGAACCATTTGTTAGACCCAATTAATGGAAAATATAGAACAATCTATGAGTTTCATTTTCCAGAACAGTGGTGATGAAAGGTTTAAGTAATTGATGATTAGTGTGCATTTGAGGCCAGTGCCATATGTTAAATGCCTGCAATGTGTACAATGGGCTCAGATGTGGAGATGGCCTTGAACATTTGTTAATGGCATTTAACAGCCAGCATTTCTTTAAACTGAAGGTGAGAAAGGGAGGGCCCTGCAACTGTTGGATCACCAGATATTTTGGACTACAACTACCTTCAGCCTTAACTAGCATAGTTCATATTGAGGGATCATGGGAGTTATAGTCCAAAACACCAGGAGTGACGTAGGTTACAGACCCTTATAAGGCAATGAGATCCTTGGCCTTATTTGTACTCTAGAATGCATTTGGAGCATGCACATTTTCCCCCAGTTGTAGAACAAGCACCACTCACCCTAAAAAGAAAAAGAAAACATACAGCAGCAAAGGCCTCTAAAAGATGGCAGCCACATTGATGTTTGTTGACACTTTGGCTCAGTGCAGGAAGGGAAACACCAGATCCCTGAGCGAAGTTTAGTTGAGAGGGACTAAGACTAAGACACAACATGAAACAGTGAAGTGCAGGGATCCTGTGGCCAGGAACGAGGAAGGGCAGGAGCAGAAAGGGAGCAGGCACACATCATATATGGAATCCTGAGTGTGTACAGCCGAGCACATCCAATTGAAGGGGGGAACAGAACTTAAACATAAAAGACTTCTTGCATAACAGGAAGCAGCCCTTAATAAATAATAAAAAATCAAGGGTTGCTATAAAAGACAAAGCAATAGGATGGCCAGGTGCCCGTCATTAGAGATTTGAAGCGCTCGTTCCAAGTAATTAAATGTAAAAATAATAGGGACATAGAAGAATAAAAGCTCTAGGGGAATAGTTACCTCAGTGTGGAAAATGGAAGTTATTTCAATTTATTTTAAGTGAGCATGCAAATGAACGAATTAACCTAGCAATGAAAATTCAAAGTTTAACTAAAATGACACAAACGTCTGCTAAAACAGAAATAACATGCACATTAGAGTAATAACCTGAGGCACAGAGAAGGGCCCTTGGGATGATAATTCAAGATGTAGCACAAGATGAGGACAGACATTATGACAAGCTAGAGCAAACTCGCTGTGTCCTTCCCACCAACCAATAGACAAAGGGCTTCTTCCCAAGTGCACATACAGAGGGCCATCACTTGAAGATATAGAGAGAATTCCTGACCAAAACAGGGCGTTTGCTAGACCTAGCTCTTGAAGGACGACACACCCAACATCATTAAAAAAAACACAGGATACACATAGATTTTAAAAAAAGAGAAATAATGACAGGAACGAAAAAGGAATGCATTGTACATACATGGGAATTTCCTCTTAAGCGAATGTACAATGTCTAGGAAAAGAAGCCGACTGTCCACAGATCATTTGCGTGAGACGCCATGATTGCCAATGCCAGAAGACGAAGAGCATCTTTGGGGATAGCTCTGAGAGGTAAGTGTTTGCCTCTGATATGCCTCTGATATGTGGTGGCCAGCTGCCACTGCTCTAGCCCAAATCCAGCAAGCCCGACCCAGCTCTTCTGACAACCAAGGTCAATAAATTGAGTTATGTTAAATTGTGCAATAATAACAGCAGTAAGTATGGGGAGGAATCGGGCATGACGCACAGTATACAAAACCTGATATTATCATTAAGATATTTTAATATTCATTGCTTGAATGCTCATGGAGTAAACTCCCCTATTCAGAGGATACCTATATTGCCAGTTTGGCACTTCTTTCCCGCCGGTCCTTTGCCACAGGGCCAGAAAGGAACAAAGCAACTTTGCTGGATGTCTTCCACATATTTCCTTTGGATGTGGGATATAACTGCATGGGAAACGTGAACGAACGAGGACATAAAGGCAAAGGTTCTGAAAATGAAGTGATCTACAGGGCTTGTGGTGGTGTCACTTGCATCAGACATGTCATCACTGGTGTACAAGGTAGAGAAAAGGGGCATGGAGGAGCCCGCAGGTGGCCCTGTGCCCAAATGTGCCAGGCTCCTCAGGCGCACTAAGAGAATCCAGGAAGGCGGGCTTCGGTAAAACAGGCCAGCAGGGAAACCGCCATAGATCCAAACTAGCAAGACGTGAGGCTGTGAAAGGTGATGTTGCCCTACTTCAGATGACCCTCAAGAATATGAGGAAGAGGCTGCGGACAGGTCCTCAAAAAGAAGTGGGGGAACTCATTAGCATACCGATGGAATGTGGCATCACCAGAAATTACCATGTCAAGATGCCCTCTGAAAATAGTGGGGAGACTATGTTCACCCGCAGGTACCTTCGACTTGAGCCCTGGTAAGAAGAAACACGTTTGGTATACCATAGCTCTCAACTCACATGCTTTTGACAGGTGTCAACCGCTATGGAAATAGTTCAATCCCACGCCAAGCCCCTGACCCTTGTATATAATTCAGTGCGCTCTCAATCGCCCCAAACTAAATCCTCTGCTTTCACCCACCAAGGGGGCCTGAAAGATTTAGAGGTACAGGCATACATCCTATAACTCCGATTACCTTTGTTTTCCCCTTGACATGAACAAGTATGGTAGAATTCCTATTTCTCATGCTTTGGATCTGGAGGTATGTTGTATTTATTGATACTGTGATAAACAAATTCACCATTAACAATTCAAATGACTGTACTGACTGGTTCCTTAGTCTAGGTTTTTCTTTAATATGTTGCTTTTATGCTATTTTTCACATTGGCACACACATTAGCACCAGTTTCTGTTACATTTTTCATTATATAATCAATCAATGTAAATTTAACCTCATGGATTGTTGTTTTGTTGCAACTCTTTTAAGGCTATTCAACCAGAAATTAGATTCACTGTATAGATGCATCTTATCAGCCTCAGGAATGTTTAAATTTCACAAAAAAGATCAATATCTACATCAGTCAGGTTATGTGAGATATATTTGGAGGCACACCCGGAACAGAATGAAACTTAATTGGCTTTGGATTTACAACTTACAATAGTTGTGGTTTATGTCCCAAAAGAAATACAAAAGAGGTTTTCAAAACTCTATTCCCACGTTTTACTGCATTCACAGTGAGAAAGGTGCTTATAACACATGAATTTAGTATTGGACACTTTTCAGTTAATGGTTGATGGCCTCCCTGCCTGTTATCTGCAATAGTGGCTAATCTCCGTCTTGAGCCGGATATCCCCAAATTCCTTAAACACCTCAAGACCTTCCTCTTCACCTCCTCCTTCCCCCTCCCGTGGTAAACCTCTCAGTCACTGAGATTGGTGGCCTTGACACTTATGTGTCCTCCTGGGTCATGGCTGTCCTCCCAATCGCCTGCAGCCACCTCAAACCCCTGCTTCCTGGACTTGCCCTTGGGCACACACCGGCCTGTGTTCCATCACAGAACTGTACGTTGTATCAGTAGATGACCATTCTTTCTATGCGACCTCTGCCTAGCAGTTTACCGGTACCCGGAAAGTTACTCCCTGCCACTCCCCCCCAGGGAATCTCCTTAGCACCACCCCTCTCCTGCCCCTCCTCTCTCTCTGCACTTGCACGACCCGAATGCTAACAAGGCCTACTAGGACCACCTCTATCCTTTCATTATTGTATTCTATTCCCTTTGTCCTATGTGCCCTCCCTTTGCCCTGTGGGTGCTTTGAAACACAATTGGCCTCATAACAAGTTAACCTGTCTGGATTTAACGGTGTTGGTACCATACCGGCATCGTTTTCCGGACCGGCTAACTCTGAGTTCTGTGGACGTGTGGTGTTACACCCGCCAGGTCTGACCTGGTGGGCGTAATGCCACGGGCCGCAGATGGACGCGGAAACACTGCCACCATTACTGCATGGTGCTGGTGTTTTTGCGGCCCCCATTCCCGTGGAGTCCTATGGGACTCCACGGGAATGGGGAGTAGCGGAATACTGGTGCCGGAATTACCAGACCACCGTGGCTGTAATGCCCCAGTAATTCCGGCAAGTCCGGTGCCGGTAAATCCCCACGAGTCCGGCGGCAGCCTGTCGGTTTTACCGACACAGCTACCACCGGACTCGTAATGAGGGCCAATATCTTGCTGCATTAGCAACTTACAAATGCATAAATAATAAAATAAATAAATAAATATTTGATGTCAGTTTAATATGGTGGATAACATCACTAAACTGAATGTAAAGCTCCTCTATACAGTGATAATTCTAGTGCCCCAGGCATTAATCAATTGCCTGATTTGGGACCCACATTGCAGCCATTTTACCCCCGTGATGGGATGGAAATGCAAACAGCTTACCTAGGCTAAATCAGATACCCATTTTCCTGTATGGTAAATGACATGTTGCTGAGGGTGCTCACTTGGCAACTAGAATAAGTTATGAAAGTGAATTTCAGACAGAAGAGATTGACGACGAGACCATGAACAAATTATGGGAAGTGAGCAAGGTCACGATTAGGGGTGAGATTATAAGTTTGGCAGCCGCACTTTGCAAAGCACACAATAACATCAGCAGAATTTGAGAAGAAATTGTACAAACACATTTACAGAAAAGTTATCTATAAAGATTCAGATCAGAAGGTGTAACTATAAAGTATAATTGGTAAATAGGCTAACAAAAAGTTACTAATTATCAGTGATGGAAGTGTACCAAAAAAGTAGTGGAACTGTGACTCTGTCGGGGTACACAGCAGGAAGGAAAGGAGCAACGTGCAGAACATTTGTCAAGGGGTGCAGTCATGCTGGTTGACAGCCAGTTGAGTTGAAGTAGATTTCAGTTAGGCTGTAACTGTTATCCGTGCTAAAGTGGAGAAGTGTGCTTTAAATTCATAAAGAACAGTTCCGGAATGGTAAAAATGGTTGCAAAAATGTATGGAGATGTTAACAGTAAAAAATAAGAGTAGTGGAGCACCGCCCCCGACCTTTCCCACTCACTTCGACCACTGCTATTAAACTCATTTATTTTGATAAAATCAACAAAGCGGATTGATATTTAAAATACGAACTCCGTTCCATACAAAATAACGATTGCATAAAAATTATAAAAAATTGAGGAAGTGAAAGCAATTGGAAGGACATTTTCACAAAACTGCATTCAGGATCGATAGCAGAACAGGCCCACATGAAGCAACCGATTGGTGTAGCAGTACCCGCTATTTCCTAAACAAAAGACACGTATTAGGACGTCCACCAGAGGTGCAAGCTAGCATGCCATTGGCAACTCCATAATAAGACATGTCATGCTCAGCTGCTTTCTCTATTCTTTTCTGTAAAAAAGACTTGGTTGCTGCCTGGGCTGGAGTGTTTAATCATTTTCTGAAAACAGTCGGGTGACCAGCTCCATAGCCACGTTATTGGGCTCCCCAATTCCTTCTGGCAAATGAGGGGAAGGGCCTATTGAAGTTTGTTTCTAGTAGACCTACCACTTTCCTCACGAAGGCCAAGAATATACAGACATACAGGTGCTAATGGTGGGGGATTAGAAAGGGGTGGGTGCTTAAAGCTGCATGCTGTGGGGGGCAATGGATAAGGCAATGGGGATCGTTTAAAATATTATTTTGCATTTTTTTCACAATGTTTCCTTCAGCCTTTCCACAGTGGGGGGTAGAATGGAGGGAAGGCGGGACACACATATGGGGTTTGTATTGCGCGTGGGAGGGGGCCTGGTGATGGGGTTTGTGGGGAGTGGGGAGCGGGTCAGCAGGGAACATAGTTCCACTACTTCTTTTCGTACACTTCGACCCCTGCCGAAATGGCATTTCACAGATCAGTTTAGCACTTCCTTAGATTAATTTTAAAAACATATTGTTTTGAGCCAACCTTCAGCAGCATGTAGTGGTAAATAAGGCAGTACCAGAAGCTGGAACCAGAGTTGATAAGATCTTTTCCTTCAATAATAATGCGGCAAAAGGCTGACCTCTTTTCCCCTCCTTTCCCCTCCTTACCCCTCCCTTTTAACTACTGTTTGAGCCCTTCACTGAAGAAATCAGAATAACATGTAACATCAAAGAGGCAAGATCAAATAATATTGCTTTGATTGTGAGTTAGTGCCTTACAACATTTAAAAAAAGAACATTCAATCACTTATGCAGTTTGCAGCGTTAACATTATGCTCTCAAAGTCGAAAGCTGCCAAGGAGAGACACCAGCCTCAGACCTGAGTTAAGGTTCCTCTTCCCAATATCACACTATTGGTCAGCACTCCTTAAGAACACGCACTCATAAATATGACTCCATGCAGACTGGCCCCCTTCTTGTGCAAGACATTCAAGTGGAGTAGACACTCATAAGCTCCTTATCAGTAAAGTACTCATTAAACAATGCTGTTACTGTAGGTGCTATGCCACTTACAGGAAAATAAATGGCAGGCTCTGTGAAGCTGACACCTTGGAGAGTTTATATAAGATACTTTAAACACAATACTACCAAAGCAAACAACACTGGCTGGGGTGGCAGCTGCTCATATATGTCCTGGAACTATGTAGTGAGTTCCCAGAAATCCATATAGAAACATATGACTTTAGCAGGCCACTGGTGATGGGGTTGGCCTGGCCGCTAATCGATGTGTCCCCTCAAGAGTGGGTGAGTTGGGTTCCTTTAGGCTGCTACACCCCATGGAATGCTCAATTCCCTGAAGACACCAAACTGGGGCAGAAGAGGGCTGGGTGAATTACAAGTCCCTGAATGCATCCATCACTATGAAGAAAGGATCAGATATGAGAACTGGGCCAGAATATATGTGGTGTAATATTCCACCGGAGGAGAGGGTGAAGGAGGAACAGGTACACAAGAGACCTTTAACTATGTTCTAGACAGCTTCCTCACCTTCCTATTCAATGTAGCAGCAGAAGGCTGGGAGAGACAAGAGGTGTCCTCGGCCTGTAGATGTTATATTATGTTACATTATTGTGATTTATACTACGCACCATTGCCATTTTCATGGTCTCTAGGTGTCCAGGCAGATCTAAAAAGGAAGGGGATGGGGCTGGGTTAGTTAGTGGGATTCAGAGGGAAAAATACCACATGGCTTTGATGTACTGTTGGTAGCTTCATTTTGGAAAAAACAGTCACTGTGTGTTGTAGTTGGTTTGAGTTGTGTGGTGTTGTATGCATGGTTGTATATGAGTGGTTTATATGCATCTTGGGTGTCGTGTAGAGTCAGTAGAGTGCTTTTAGGTTGCAGTGTTTTGGTTTTTGTGGCAGATGTGTGTGTCTTGTTTCTTCAGTGTTGGAGGGTGGGTTTACAGAGTATTAGAGAGTTGTTAGTAGGGTTAGTCTCCGGCATCTGAGTCTTTTACTGTGGGTTGGGTTGATCAGTTGGATTAGTAATATCCTACAGTGTTTGGGGTCAGTGTTTTATTTCTCTGAGTGATCCAGTTCTAGAGTTTGTAGCTATGTTGCGTTAGGGGTTTTTGTTCGCTGGTGGTCCCTCTTTTCAGGTTGGTGAGTTGAAGAGCATGTTTTTGAATAGTTTCCTGAATTTTAGGTGCTCTGCTGTTGTTCATATTTCCTTTGGGAGGGAGTTCCAAAGTCTTACCACTGTGCAGGAGATCCACTGAATTTGTGCTTTTGACGTTGTTTGGGTTCCTGGTGAATTAGTGTTTGTGTTGGGTGGTAGATGGAGTTTTTTCCCTGTATGAATTCTGCTCCTTGACGATGGATTTCTCTCTGTGTTATGCAGAGTGTTTTGAAGAAGATTTGTTTTTCGACGGGTAGACAATGTAATGTTTTCAGTGCTGGTGTGATGTGTTCTCTCTTCATGAGTCTGAGGAATATTCTTGCTGCTACATACTGTATTTGTTGTATTTTCCTCATAAGGTATTTTGGCATTCCAAGATAGATGCTGTTGGCGTAATCTATTTTTAACATGATGATAGAGATGACGGCGAGCGCTCTGTGTGAAAAGATGAAGAAAGGGAGTATCCTTTTGTGTCTGTGTAAGTGTGAGAAGCATTTCTTAACTACTGCATTGACTTGTGGTTCTAATTCATTGTCCATTAGTATTCCAAGATTTTTGACCACTTTGGATGGTTCTGGTGAGTTTCCTATTTCGGAATGCCATAGAATGTGGTTATTGTTCAAAGGGTCATTGGGTGCGATCTGGATTTTTGTTTTGTCCGAGTTGAGTTTAAGGCTGTTGGTACTCATCCAATGGTTTAAATCAGTGAGGCAGTTGGCAAAGGTTGGGTTTTGTTCTTTGCTGTGTCATCTGCGTAGTTGTAGAAGGTGAAGCCATGTGTTTTTATTAGGTTAATTAGGGGGTCATGCAGATGTTGAAAAGTAACGATGAGCCCTGTGGGACTCCACATGTTGTTTTACGAGGTGCTGATTTGAATCTTTGAGTCATGAAGAATTTTAGCCAGTGGAGTGTTGTGCTGCCAATTCCAATCCCTTTGCATCTTTTGATGAGTCTTTTGTTGTGAACTGTGTTGAAAGCTGCTGACAGATCGAGCGGTATTAGTGCTGATTCAACATTGGACTCTGCGTTGGTTTTTAGCTCATCCCCATCCCTCTCATGGGTCTGAAACCTACTTGTGTCTGGTCTAGTATAGCATTGCTTTCTGCATGTTCCAGGATTTGTCCATAGACATAGCTTTCTAGTAGCAATCTGAAAGCAATTTAGTCTGTAATGTGCCACTGAAAAGTACAAATCACAAGAGTGCACACTTATTGTGACCAATTTAATTGGATAAACAGAGTTGTCACATTATGCCATGAAATCGGGTAAAGAGAATTATTTTCTCGAAAAACAAATGTCGGCTCCAACAATTTACGCGATTTCATAATTTGCCAATTCTGTTTTTCCAATTAAATTGGTCACAATAAGTGTGTACTCTTCTGATTTGTACTTTTCAGTGGCACATTAGAGACTAGATTGCTTTCAGATTGCTTTTATTTATATGGAATGCCAGGGAAGCATTCCTTACCATGATCTAATCTCATGCAACACAACTAGACACTACTTAATAGCCTTAGCACATTGATCAGGTGGGGTTTTTTCCATATTTAGTCCTTGTTTGAAAAGCTTTCCAGTAGTTTCACTGTGTATGGGATGTTTGAGATTATTCGGTAGTTGGCTAGGTCTTCCGTGTTTCCCAATGGATCATTCAGGAGTTGCTTGATGTATGCCAGTTTGAAGACTCGTAGCACAGTTCCTGTTGCTAGTGAGTGGTTGAACAGGTTGAGGAAATATTCCGCCAGTGTTTTCTGGGTGAGGATAGTCTTGTTATATGTTTTGTGAGAAGGGGTCTGCTGAAGAGCCAGCTCTCTTTGCTTTTGCTCACCAGGCTGTTGAATCTTTTGTCAAGATCGGTGGGAGGTGTTTTAGTCTAATAGATGGCTCTGGTGTTGTCTGGTTGGGGTGATTGAGGTGCTTGTTGGTGATATATGGCTTGCTCTCCATGATTTGCTGGATGTTTGTGATTTTGTGTTTGAAGTAGTCTGCAAGGTCATTGCATAGTTTTTGTGATGTATTTGTGTGTTGTTGCATACTGCAGGGTTTCTTAACTCATTTATGATGTTGAATATCTCTTTCTGGGTGTTGCTTGAGTGTGTGATCGCTCGTCGTAGTTTGTCTTTTTTGCTTTGAGTGTTTCGAGTTTGTATAGTCATATCTGTCTTTGGTATGAGTTTTTTTTTACACTGGTCGTAGTTTATCCTACATACATTTTTCAGTGCTCTGAGGTGAGATTTGAACTGTCTTGCCATTGTTTTCTTTAGAGAGAGAGTGAATGTTTTTTCTGGTGCAATGTCATCCAACATTTTTGTGATTCATCTTTGGATTGTGTCTGTTCTTTCTTCTATGATGGCTCTATCTAGAATGGTGATTGATGGTTTTGTGACTTGCAGTCTCGTGTTTAGGTCCACCATGTTAATGGATTTCCAGTTTCTTTTCAGAATTGCAGGGTTTTTTAGGGGGGTTGGCCAGTATCTGTGTTGGCAGGTGGATCATTACGGGTATAACGAGGTGGTTTGCTCCAGATGATTTGCATGTGTGATGAAGTTGTGACCAGATTCATCTTGCAGAAGATTGCAGCTAGTGTGTAGTCTGTTGTGTGTGTCACTCCTTTCACCAGTTGCTGTAGATGCATTGTTGCTAGTTGATTGGTTAAGAATTTTGGTGAATTGATGCTCTCTTCTGTGAACCAGATGTTGAGGTCACCCAGTATGATCAGGTGATCTTGTTTAAAGGTGATGTTGGTGATGCATCCACGAACATGTCTGTGAACGTAGGGTTGTGTGCCGGTGACCTATAGACAAGTAGAAACAATAGTTTGGTTTGGTGATCTAAGGCTAGGTGCAGGAGGAGTGATTCACAATTTGTGATGTTTAGTGGTGGTACTGTTGTTATTTTTAGCTGGTCCTTGTAGCCTATGGGGAGACCTCCTCTTTTTCCTCCTCTGTTCGCTTGCTTGAGTTTGAAGTTGCTGGGTAGGGAGTAATGCACTATTGCCTTGTAGTGTTGCGTTGGTCAGGTTTCAGAGAGGAATATGATGTTTGTCCCTCCATCACTTAGCAGTTTGTATATTTCTGTTGTGTGTTCCGACATTGAACTGGTGTTGAATAGTTTGCAGTGTATCATTTTGTTTTCTGTGGTTTGATCTTCGGCTGTGCATTTGGGAGATTGGCCCATTTTTCCTCAGACTTGTGCATTCAGATCTGTTGTTTCTGTTTCTTCATTGAGTAGTTCAGTAAGGTTGCGTCTTGGATTGATATTTTCTTCTGGGTCGGCCGCCTGCTGACAATGGTGATTCAGTGTGTCATGCCATTTTTTTGTGACGAATGGTGTGTTGATGTCATTTCTTTCAGTTTTGTTTCTATGGGTTTCCTGTCTTTCCATTGGATTTCTGGTTATTCTCATTACACGCTGACAGTACTTGAGGATGGATGGTCGTTCGAGTGGGTAGTAAGTTGACAGGTAGAGTGACTTTGGTCTTGTTCTAGTGAAGTGACTGCTTTGCGGTGAACGTGTAGGTGTGCATCTCTTGGTATAGGTTAGTTCCGGTTGTGATATTATGAGATTGTTCTGTTTGGTTTATTCTGTTGTGGTTATTCCTGGTTATTCATGGTGCATTGGTCTTTCCTGGTGCAGGTCATTTTTCATGGTTGGGTCTATCCTGAGGGATAAGGACTTTCCCAGGGGATGGGGCTATCCAAGGAGAGGGGCTTCTCTTGGGCCGGGGCTATCCCTGGGGTTGGTGGATAACCCTGTGGTCGGGTCCAACATGGGGCATCTGCCTCTATCCCATGGGTCAGGCTAACTCAGGTGGTTGAGATCTATCCTAGGAGTCAGAGTCTGGCTCAGGGGTTGGGGTCAGTCCTAGGGTTGGGTATATCCCAGAGGTGTGAGCTGTCCTATGGTCTGAACTATCCCATGGTCTGAACTGTTCCAAGGTCTGAGGTGATCTTGGGTCTAAGCTGTTCCAAGGCCTGAGCTGACCAGTGGCCTAAATGTTTCAAGCAGAGTTTCTCAGGAATGAGCTGCTCCTGGGCATAGCTATTACAGGGTGGAATTGTTTCCTGGCTTGCTTATTTGGCAGAGCTGGGTTACTGAGTGATAAGTTCTTATTGTGTTATGGTTCCTGATCCCCTGTATTGATGAGTGACTTAGATTGGTTTTATTCTTCCGATGGTTTGATCAACCATTTTGGGGTCCTGTATAGATATCTGTTTTGCAGTGGGTAACGCCTCTCTGTGGTGTTTGTATCTCAGTCTCAGATGCTGGTAGGGCTTGGGAGACTGAGGTAAGGTTTTTTAAAAAAATGTTTCTGGTTCACAGTGGCGAAAGCCACTCTGTGGTGGTTTTATTTTCTTCTTTGAGTTTCATGATGCTTGGGAGTCCCAGATTTTAGGGTTTTGTAGTGGTATCCGGTTTATAATAGCAAAAGCCTCCCTGTGGTGTTGTAGCTTATTCTCTGGACTTCATAGTACTTCTGAGCTCCAGTATTACAATAGTAGTATTAGAGGATGTGTTCAGGTTTCCAGAATTGGTAGTAGAGGTTCAGAGTGTTGGAGTCCAAAAGGTACTAATTTCGTATTAGTGATATCAGATTGGATCCTTAGTAAGCTGGAATGCCAGTGTGGAAAACCGCAGACATCAGCCAGTCTTACAGGGCGGGCGCTCTTCTGGGTTGGTTTCTTTCCTGGTTTTTGAGTCAAAGTGGTGCACTACAACACACAGTGGCTTCTGCCTTGCCGTGTTTGTTGTATTGTGATTTGGATTTTAAGTGTATTGGTGGTATATATTTGTTATATATTCATGGGGTGGGTGCCCTCCAGCATTGGTTATCTTCCTGGTGTTGGGTTGAATCGGTATACTATGACACACAGTGACATCTGCTTCTCTGTGGTTCTTGTATTGTGATTCAGGTTTAAGGCTTATTTGTGATATGTTCAAGGTGGATCCCCCCTCGGTTGATTGCTTTCCTGGTGTCGGGTTAGTTTGTTGTGTTACGCCTTGCAGTGGCGTCAATCTTGCTGATTCAGTCCAATTTTAGTCTGGCTATATGTAAGGGAATATTATCTTAATCAACTTATCATTACAGTTCTAGTCAAAACAGTGGTAAACTAAGAAGTTCAGCAGGGTTCACCACAATGGAAAAACGTCAGAGCAAATCAAGGTTTAACACAGTGGTATACTAAGGAGGGCAGCAGGATTAAATACAATGGCAAACCACAGAGCACAGCAAGATTCAACACAATGGAAAACTTCAGTGCGCTGCAGGATTCAACACAATGGCAAACCTCAAAGCGCAGCAGGGGTCAACACAATGGAAAACTAGGAGCGCAGCAGGATTCAACACAATCGGAAAACTTCAGAGTGCAGCAAGATTCAACACAGTGGCAAACTAAAGAGCAAAGCAGGGTTCAACACAATGGCAAACTAGGAGCGCAGCAGGGTTCAACACATTGGAAAAACTTCAGAGCGCAGCAATATTCAACACATTGGCAAAATAAGGAGCACAGCAGGGATCAACACAATGGGCCTCATTCCGAGAATGGCGGTAAGGGATAGCGGCCACCGGTAACGAGACCGGTGGCGGTAATCCCTTACCGCCATACTCCGAGTTCCCTTTGCGCCCTCGCCCTTAACGCCTGCTTTGAGCAGGTGTTAAAGTCGAGGGCGCAAAGGGGCCTCCAAGCCAATAACGGTGACCGTAATGAACGGTCACCGTTATTTGCATCTTCCCCATTCCCATTGAGCCCTATGGGGGCTCATTTGGGAATGGGGAAGAGCCTTGGTGAATGGGGAATTACCACCCCGCCAACCTTGTAATGGGGCGGTAATTCCGCCATCCACCAAGGCGCTGCCGGTCCGGGTACGGCGTCAACCAAGGCGTTAATAGCGCCATTGGTTAGCGCCGTACTCGGAATGAGGCCCAATGGAAAAGCTTCAGAGTGCAGCAAGATTCAACACAGTGTCAAACTAAGGAGTGCATGAGGGTTCAACACAATGGCAAATTAAGGAGCGCGGGAGTGTTCAACACAACGAAAAAACTTCAGAGCGCAGTAAGATGCAACACAGTGGCAAACTAAGGAGCTCAGCAGGGTTTAACACAATTGAAAAACTTCAGCGCGCATCACGATTCAACATAATGGCAAACTAAGTAGTGCAGGAGAGCTCAACACAATGGCAAACTTCAGAGTGCAGCAAGATTTAACAAAGTGGCAAACTAAGGAGCTCAGCAGTCAACACAGCGTCACATTAAGGAGCACAACAGGAATCAACACAATGGCAAACTAAGGAGCACAGCAAGATTCAACAGCGGCAAATTAAGAAGTGCAGCAGGGTTCAACACAATGGAAAAACTTGAGAGCACAGCAAGATTCAACACAGTGTCACACTTAGGAGTGCAGCAGGCTTCAACAAAATGCAAAAGCTTCAGAGTGCGGCAAGAGTCAACACAGTGGCAAACTAAGGAGGGCAGCAGGGTTCAACACAATGGAAAAACTTCCGAGCGCAGCAAGAATCAACACAGTGGTACACTAAGGAGCCCAGCAAGGTTCAACACAATGGAAAAACCTCAGAGCGCAAACGATTCAACACAGTGGCAAACTAAGGAGTGCAGCAGGTTTCAACACAATGGCAAAGTATGCAGAGCAGCAGGGTTCAACACAATGGAAAAACATTGGAGCACAGCAAGATTCAGCACAGTGCACACGAAGGAGCCCAGCAAAGTTCAACACAATGGAAAAAACCTCAGAGCACAGCAAAATTCAACACAGTGGCAATCTAAGGTAGGTAGTATGGCTCAACACAATGGCAAACTAAGCAGCACAGGAGGGTTCAACACAATGGCAAACTAAGGAGCGCTGCAGGGTTCAACACAATGGCAAACTAAGAAGCGCATACGGATTCAAAACAATAGAAAAACTTCTGAGGGAACCATGATTCAACACAGTGGCTCACTAAGGAGCGCTGCAAGGTTCAACACAATGGAAAAACCTCAGAGCGCAGCAAAATTCAACACAGTGGCAAACTAAGGATGGCAGCATGGTTCAACACAATGGCAAACTAAGGAGCACAGCAGGGTTCAACACAATAGAAAAAGGTCAGAGTGCAGCAGAATTGAACAAAGTGGCAAACTAAGGAGCGCAGCAGGGTTCAACACAATGGGAAAACGTCAGAGCTCAGCAAGATTCAACACAGTGAAAAACGAAGGAGCGCTCCAGGTTTCAGCACAATGGCAAAATAAGGAGCACAGCAAGGTTCAACACAATGGAAAACTAAGGAGCGCTGCAGGGTTCAACACAATGGCAAACTAAGAAGCGCATACGGATTCAAAACAATAGAAAAACTTCTGAGGGAACCATGATTCAACACAGTGGCTCACTAAGGAGCGCTGCAAGGTTCAACACAATGGAAAAACCTCAGAGCGCAGCAAAATTCAACACAGTGGCAAACTAAGGATGGCAGCATGGTTCAACACAATGGCAAACTAAGGAGCACAGCAGGGTTCAACACAATAGAAAAACGTCAGAGTGCAGCAGAATTGAACAAAGTGGCAAACTAAGGAGCGCAGCAGGGTTCAACACAATGGAAAAACGTCAGAGCGCAGGAAGATTCAACACAGTGGCAAACTAATGAGCGCAGCAGGCTTCAACACAGGGCAATCATGCAGAATGACCGGGTAACCAATTACAGAGTCAGGACAACACCAAACCAATTAATGAGAAATAACCAATTAAATCCTGTCGTTTTAATTACTAAAGTGGGCAGTGTATGGATAAACCGAGAGTGAGACCAGGCCCATTTTGAGAGCTATAAAGCTGGTGGGAAAAGCCCAGTTGGGGAGAATATCCAAAGACATACAGGTGGTATCTCAGTGACTTTGTTTATTCCAGGTAAGAAAAGACCAGAATAGATGATTGAAGGAAGAAATGCCCTGGGCACAGGGAAAGGTGCATGCACTGCAGCCATTGATACAAGGGCATAAAATATTTAGGGGATAACCAGGAAGACGCTCACATGATGGAAACCTAGGGAGCTTTGTCTCAGCTGACAGGCAGATGAGGGAAGACCCGGGAAGAGAGAAAAAGGTCTTAGATGTAATCATTTTTTTTAACTTATTTTAAATTTATGGTATATTTGGTTTACAAATTGAAACCTTTAACACATTCAATGGTACTATTACACATTTTTGTTGTTGTTGTTTTTTTGAGTCTTCAAGAATACAAGAATAGTTTTAAAAGCATGTGTACAAGCTTAACTCCATTGACCTTTTTGCCTGTGAAAGGAAAAAGGTCATGTTAGGTTAGATGTACATTACTTACACATCCTCATTTCACCACCGCAAGTGCGGTCAATGTTTCTATCTTTGCCACCCTTAGGTAGGTCCGGGAAGAGAAAGCACACAAACAGTAATGAAAGTACACATTACCCACCCCTCCTTGTCTCTGTAGCATTCTGCTCCATCGCTGGTCCCCTCGGGAGGCTGTGGGGCCTCCGCCGGCAGGATTTGGTCACCTTTACTTTCTTCACCACCCCTGGGTGGTTCCTGGAAGAGAAAGCACACAAACAGGTAATGCCAGTGTACATTACTCACTCTTCCTCGTTGCTTTCATCGCCTGGCCTGTTGATTGTCTCGTAGTCCCTCAGGAGACTGTGGATCATCCATCTGCAGGATTCGGTTGAAGTTTCCTTCTTCCCCACCACTAAGCTGCTCCTGGAAAAGAGGAGCACATCTTTAACGCAGCACAGGATTCTGAAGCAGGCCTGGATATCTCGCTGTGCTTGGGTCCCTGGGAATAAACAGTACAGCACTGACTTGGCAGTGATGTTTGTTGTAGGGATCAGGCCACTCAACTCCATGGATAAATTCCTCATTAGGTCTCCGGCATAGGTGCATTGCCAGAAGAGGTGGTATTCTGTCTCATCTGCTGTGCATCCCCTCTGGCAGTTCCTGAAGCGTTCAGTCCATTTGCGTGCATGAAGGCTTAGACCGGCAGTCCTCCCTGGACAGCCATCCAGGAGATGTCTTTGTGCTTGTTCGTCAGCCTCTCCAATGCCATGTTCTCCCACATGTGCTCGGTGGTCACTGAGGGCAGGGCACCGATCTGCTCACAGAGGTCCCTCTCATGGATGCATACGTGAATGGCCCCGTCTTCCACTGGTCCGACACCACCGCATCCAGCTGGAAGTCCCTCATGAATCGTTCTGCTTCTCCGAAGTACCAAGGTGCTGTCCAGTTGTATGGGATCCTGGTGTTCCACTCTGCCCACCCCAGTCTTCACCAGACCGGGAGGAGGAAGAAGCAGGTCATCAGGAATCCCACGTGACTCTTGTCGCTGCTCTTCAGTGTGATCCTCACGCAGTTGCATGTCAAGAAGCCTCTCAGGATGGTGGGGATGTCCGGGACTCCCTTCCCACCTTCCTTGTGCTCCTTGTATATCTTGTCCCTCTTCAGTCGGTCCATGTTGGCAGTTCCAGATGAAGTAGAACACAATACAGGTGATGGTCCTCGCTTTCCTCTTCTGCACGGGCCAGACCTGTGCCACAAACTGCAGCACCAGTAGCATGTCATTCCTCAGGGCCAGCGTGTTCCCCTCGATGGTCAGCTTCTGCAGGCTCCAGAGTCCCAGCTTCTGCTTGGCCTTCGCCACTCGCTCATCCCATGTCCTCAATCCGGCACCTTCGTATCCACATTTGAGTTAATTTGCATACCCACAAAGCCTTGCTGTTGTGGCTTAGAACTGGAGGTGAACTTCCAGCAATGGCTACTAGGTGGCGTTGTGGAATGTGTCACTTGGCTCAAATGAACTTTCCTACTTTCAGATTTCAGGTGAAAGGTTTATTTTCAAACCTTTCTAAACCCACCAGACATTTCTTGGTGTTTTGAAAACATGGCCAAATGCTCCAACCACAAGGCAGTCAGGACTATTTTGATCTGATGATCCCTAATACCAGTGAAACCAGGTATGTAGGTGTCCTGACAGCCTTGCAAAATGTCTGTATTGGGTTGATTACGCTATATATGAAAAAATACTGCACTCATTGACAAAGACAATTTCCTGCAGCAAAAGGTTTGCATTTGACATAATTTGCATACCCACAATGCCTTGCTGCTGTGGCTCAGAACTGGAGGTGAACTTCCAGCAATGGCTACTAGGTGGGGTTGTGGAATGTGTGACTTGGCTCAAATGAACTTTCCTGCTTTCACATTTCAGGTAAGAGTTTTTTTTTCAAACCTTTATAAACCCACTATAGCTTTCTTGAGGTTGTGAAAACATGGCCAAACTCTCCACTGCACTTATGATTCATAATAAGGGTGAAACCAGGCATGTTGTGGTCCTGACAGCCTGTCTGGGGTTGATTAAAATATGTATAAAATAGTATTGCCCTCTAAAACAAAGACAATGTTTTGGAGAAAAAGGTTTGCATTTGAGTTAATTTGCATACCCACAAGGCCTTGCTGTTGTGGCTCAGAACTGGAGGTGAACTTCCAGCGATGTCTACTAGGTGGCGTTGTGGAATGTGTGACTTGGCTCAAATTAACTTTCCTACTTTCACATTTCAGGTGAAAGGGTTTTTTCCAAACCTTATTAAACCTACCATAACTTTCTTGGGGTTGTGAAAACATGGCCAAACACAATGCTGTTAGGACTTTATAGTAGTTTTTTTTTTTTGCGTGTTGCGCGCACTGGCGAGCTGTACTTCCGGGTTACTGCCGGTCTTCATGTGGACGGACTCAGGCAGGGCGGAGCAGCTACTAAGTGGAGAGAGTTGGGCTTGAGGAGGCTGAGAGGTCTCCTTAGGCGAGAGCAAGGGGAAAGTGTGTCCAGAAGAGGAGGTAAGGATGGGCAAGGGAGATGGGAAGCCTGGAAAGAAAGGAGGGGTGGAGGAAAGGGAGAAGAGGGGAAAGGTGTCATCTGTGAGATCCTCATCTATGGAGGAGGGGAAAGGGGGAAATGGGGGACGGCTTCGCAGTAGGTCTCCTCAGAGGAATAATGAAGGAGGGTTGGTTCAGGACTTCTCAGGGTCGGAGTGTCAGGAAAAAAGTGATTTGGAGGAGCTGGGGGCTTTTGGGAGTGGTGTGTTGGAGGCAGAGAAGATGCAACATGATAGTGTGTGGAAGGTGGTATTGAAACCTGATAGTCGCGAAAAGACATTTTTGGGGGTGAATCCATTGGAAATTGCTAGATGGATAGAGGCAGCTGTGGGGGATGTTACTCGGGTGCTAGTAGTGGCTGGGGGTCGGTTGCTAGTGGAGGGAACGAATGCTGATAGCAAAGCTAAGATTCTGGAAGTGCGTTGTTTGGGTAGACATGCGGTACATGCAATTGATCAAAGTGGTGTGTCATGTAAGGGGGTGTTGTATGGAGTGCCGGTGACTGTAAGTATGTCTGAGATAGAAGATAAATTAGTGGATGTTGGGGTGGTGGAAGCATGGAGGTTGGGAAGGAGAGATGCACGTGGGGATGTAATATCTACGACAGTAGCAGTGAGATTTGTGAGGAAGGAGTGTACGGAAATGGTGGAGTTGGGTTATCAGAGGTTCCGTGTGAAAGCTTATGTAGCGATGCCAATAAGGTGTTATAAGTGTCAACAGTTTGGGCATATGGCGAGAGTATGCAGGAATGAAAGACATTGTGGGAGGTGTGGAAGGGATCATGACATTAAGGAATGCAAGGTGGAGACTCCGATGAAGTGTGTGAATTGTGGGGGAGGGCATTCTACTGCGTTTAGGGGGTGTGAGAGTCACAGGGTTGCGAGAGAGGTGGTGCAGGTTAGGGCGGCGGAAGGTTTGTCATATGCGGAGGCTGTAGCAAAGGTGAAACCGGCACGGGTAGCAAGTGAGGTGAGTGCGAAAGAGTTGGTAGTGGAAGAGGGTGTGGGAAGGAAGTGATGGGTGAGGTGAAAGGCAAAGAAATGGTGATTGTTTCAAAAATTGAGTTTATGTGTTTCATAGTGAGTGTGCTGGAGTTGGTTCAAAGGAATGCTTCTATTAGTGTGTCAGATCTTACGAAAGGAGTGGTGGAAGCGGGGAGGAGGTATTTGAGTGTTGTGGATGTGGTGGAAGAGGATGTATTTAAGATGGTTGCTAAAATGTGGAAGCAGAGTGGGATCCCGGCATGAGGATTTTGCAGTGGAACGCGAGAAGTTTGTTGAGAAATGGACAGGAGTTAAAAGCGGTGTTGTGCAGGGAATTGAATGTTGACGTGGTTTGTATTCAGGAGACGTGGTTGAGGGGTGATCTGAGGTTTGTGATACCGGGTTTTGAGTTGTTTCGTAAGGATAGGTTGGAAGGGAGAGGGGGGGGTGTGGCTCTAGCGGTTCGAAAGGGGTTGGTAGCAAGAGAGATTGTGGTGGATGGAGAAGTAGAGGCGATTGGGGCGGGGATACGAGTAGGAGGATTGGAAATATTGGTGCTGAATTATTATAATCCGTGTGAGGTGGTGGAAGTGGGTGTGCTGTCTGGAGTGATAAGGGGACATGTGGGACCTTGTGTTTTGTGTGGCGATTTTAACAGTGCCAACACGTTGTGGGGTAGCGACCGGACAGATACAAATGGGGAAATGTTGGAGGACATGGCGGATGAATTGAGACTGGTTTTGCTGAATGATGGTTCAGGTACGCGGTTAGATGTGAGGACTGGGAAGCTGTCGTGCTTGGATTTGACCTGGGTGTCTGCTGCTATAGCGGGTGAATGTGATTGGGAGGTGCGTGTGGAAGGGGACATGGGGAGTGATCATTCTGGTATATTGGTGACTGTAAGGGGTGAGGTAGGGATCAGGCCACGGATGACTGGGAGAAGGTTGAATTTTAAGAAGGCTGATTGGGAGATGTATAAAAGAGTGTGCCAGGAAGTGATTGTTTCTCGAGGTAGAGGTGAGGAGGTGGATGAATGGAATGAATATTTGGTGCAGGGAATGAGAGCAGCATCTGAGGCGGCAGTTCCAGAGATTGAGAAGGGGAAGAGTGGGAAGATTGAGGTACCTTGGTGGACGGTTGAATGTTCGAGAGCTGTGGCGGAACGTAAGAAGGCTAGGGCCAGGGCGGTAAGGTCAGGAATGATAGCAGATTTGGTGACATATAAAAAGGCTAAAGCTAAGGCGCAGAGAGTAATTCGGGAACGGAAACGTGGTTATTGGAGGGGTTATTGTGGGTCCTTGGGGAATGATTCCGGTGTGGGTGAGGTATGGAAACAGTTCAAGCGGATGTCTGGATTAACGAGATCACAGGGTGGAATGACAGTGTTGTTGAAAGGAGAAGAGGTGATTAGTGAGGATGGGGAAAAGGCGAATTTGATGGGGGAGTATTTTGCGGAGGTGCACAGTTCGGGGAATTTTCCAGAAGAGGTGAGGTTACGAATGGGTATGGTAGAGGAGGAGATGCGGGAGGTGCTGGCAAATGTTGGGCCTTGGGAAGAGCAATATGAGGTCCTGTTTTCGATGTTGGAGTTGGATGGTGCGATCCGGAAGGGGAAGTGGTCAAGTCCAGGGGTGGATGGTGTTATGTATGTATTTTTAGAGAAGTTGCCGGCAGAATGTAAGTTGGAGGTATTAGCTCTGATCAATGAGATTTGGAAGAGTGGTGTTTTGCCGAAGATATGGAAAAGAGCGATTGTGGTGGCGATTTTGAAGGGTGGAAAGGTTCCAACGGAGTGTAAGTCATATAGGCCGATTGCATTGACTGTTGTGATGTGTAAAGTTATGGAACGGATGGTGGTTGAGCGATTGGGGTTTTATTTGGAGTCGAATGGGTGTTTGAGTGATTTTCAGAGTGGGTTCAGGAAGAATCGGTCGGTGGCTGATCCATTAGTGAGATTAGTGACTGGGGTGGAAGAGGCAATATGTGATGGAGAGTTGGTGGGAGCGTTCTTTTTGGATTTGGAGAAGGCTTATGATATGGTGTGGAAGAGTGGGTTGTTGGTAAGATTGTTGGAGGTGGGTGTGAAGGGGAGGATGTTTCGGTGGATAAGGGCATTTTTGGCGGATAGGACCTTTCAGGTGAGAGTGAGGGGGGTGCTGTCTGAAGTTTGGAAGATGGAAAATGGGACACCGCAGGGAATTGTGATTAGTGCAATGCTGTTTAATGTAATGGTGGATGGACTGATTCGGGCTATGATGGGATTCGGGTGTCAGGTAGATTTCTTTGCGGATGATGGTGTGATATGGGTAAGAGGGCGGAGTTTGTTGATGGTACAGAATCGGTTGCAAGCTGTGATAGTACGCATGGAGGAGTGGTGTGGGAAATGGGGCTTTTCGGTGTCTGTGGAAAAAAGTGTGAGTATGGTGTTTTCGAGGAGAAGAGTGCAGCAGGAGTTGAACTTGGTTTTGAAAGGTGTGAGGGTGAAGAGTGTGAAGGAGTTCCGGTACTTGGGGGTGATTCTGGATAGAAAGTTGAATTGGAACATGCAAGTGGATGGAGTGATGGACAAGTGTAAACGCAGGTTGAATTTGTTGCGGGCGGTGACTGGGAAAGAGTGGGGTGCGCAGCAGAAGTGTTTACGAATGTTATATAAGGGATTGATTTTGAGTGTGCTAGATTTCGGATGTCAGGTGGCAGTGGGTTTCACAAAGAGTCAGAAGTTGCGGTTGGATAGGATGCAGGCGAGAGCGTTGAGAGTGTGTTCGGGTGTGATGAGATCCTCTCCAATGAATGCGGTTCAGGTACTTGTGGGGGAGATGCCATTGGGATTGAGAAGGGATGTGTTGAATATGAGGTGGTGGATGAAGTGTAGTGCGAAGAGTGTGGCTCATCCGGTACGTGAATGTTTGCGGTATAATTGGAGGTTTGACTATTATGGGGATCGGTGGAGGAGGAAAGGGGGCACTTTGGGGTTTCACATGTGGGAGAAGGGGGTGCAGTGGGGTGTGGGCGAGTTGATGGTTGTGACAGATATGGATCTAGTGAGGTGTCCGATGTGGATGATGGGGTCTCCTAAGGTGTGCTTGAAGTTGACGAGTGTGGTGTCAAAGAAGCGGGGATTGCGGGGTGAGATCAAAGATTTGGGTCAGGCATATGTGGCAGAGAAAGAAGGGTGCAGGGTGTTCACGGATGGTTCAAAGGATCCGGTATCTGGAAGAGTGGGAATGGCGTATTATTTAGAAAGCACGGGGGAGTATAAAGTGGGGCGTCTGACGGATGATGTGTCAATTTGTACGGCTGAGTTGGTGGCGATTGCAATGGCGATTGAAAGGGTATGCGAGTTGAGGTTTGAGAAAGTAGTGGTATTTTCAGATTCATTGAGTGGGTTGCAGGCGATTGTGGCAGGGGATGGTGATAGGAAGGATGTGATTTTGGATATCAGGAGAAAGATTGATCGGTGTGTGCATGGGGGGATGGATCTGGAGTTGGCGTGGGTCCCCAGTCATAGCGGCATTCTGGGAAATGAGTTAGTGGATCTGGCGGCGGGTGAGGGTATGAGAAGGGAAGCGGTTGATGTAAGATTGCCTTTGAGTGTGGATGAGACGAAGGCAGTGATGGTGAGGCGGGTCATGGATGAGTGGCAGGAGAAGTGGGTGAGTGGGGTGAAAGGTAGGTTGATGTTTGGTATTCGTGAGGAAGTGTCAGTAAAGGTGGATTTGGGAAGTCTAGAATGGAGGAGGGGGGAGGAGGTGATGCTGAATCGATTGAGAATAGGGCATGTGGGGCTGAATGAATGTCTGTTTAGAGTGCGGAAGCGAGGGTCGAGGGATTGTGCGGTGTGTGGAGTGCCTGAGACTGTGGAACATTTTCTGTTTAGGTGTGAGAGACATGCTGTAGAGAGAGAATTGATGAGGGTTCGATTGACTGCGCAGGGTGTGGCTGAGTTGAGTGGGAAGGCTTTGTTGGGAGGTGACGGGGTGAGTGGCAGGAGGAGGAGTAGTGTGTTGTTGGATTTTGTGAGGCAGACAGGGCGGTGGGAGGAATTGTGAGTTTTACGTGGGTCGAAAGCTGAATGGTGGATAGGTGCACATCATCCAATTGGATGGGGAAGCGCCTGCGTGGGTCCGTCCACGCCTACTCTAATTTAAAGAAAGAAAGAAAGGACTTTATAGTGGTGCACATCATCCTATTGGATGGCGAAGCGCCTGCGTGGGTCCACCCACGCATTCGGTAATTAAGAAGAAGAAGAAGAAGAAGAAGAAGAAGAAGAAGAAGAAGAAGAAGAAGAAGAAGAAGAAGAAGAAGAAGAAGGACTTTATTGCACTGATGATTCCAAAAAGGGTGAAACCAGAAATGTAGGTGTCCTGACAGCCTTGCAAAATGTTTGTCTTGGGTTGATTAAGCCATGTATAAAATAGCAGTGCACTTATAGACAAAGACAATTTCCTGCAGAAAAAGGTTTGCAATTGGGTTAATTTGCATACCCACAATGTCTTGCGATTGTGGCTCAGAACTGGATGTGAACATCCAGCGATGGATACTAGGAGGCGTTGTGCAATGTGTGACTTGGCTCAAATGAACTTTCCTACTTGTAAGTATATACACATAATGTCTATTCAAAATACGAAAATACTGAAATTTTCACCATAACATTCTCATAAAAACATCATCATTATAAGATCATTAATATTCAATTCCTTATCATATCGCACAAGTGTGCATGTCTTTGAATAATTTCTGCAAATTCTTTCCAAATAAAAAAGGCTGCTGCAGTGGCAACTAATGAATTACCCAAGTGTACTTGTGTACAGAATTGGTCTGTCTCAATTTGTTCAATACTACTGACACATTTATCATAACCTATCATATATATGCGTCAGTGAAGAGAAAGTTGTTAAAACATTTCATGAGGTTTCTATCCCGGACGTTCATAGCCTACATATTATCAAATTATACAGGAGTTTTGCCCATGCTCCAATATTATCAAGAGTATGTCCTAGTTTAAATCTAAGTCTCATTATAAAGCATCCTAATTGAATGCCGTTAGCCTTAATTATATAACTGAAAGGCCTGGAAAAGGGTCTGCATTAAATATTCCTGAAATCTAATATTTTTTGACAAACTATTCATAATCCAGACTGTATCCCAGTCAATGGGCCTCATTACGACCCTGGCGGAAAACCATGGTGCTATTAGCATCATGGTCCATGCCGGTAACTTACCAACACCGCCATGGAGAAAGGGGGAATTACCACCCCATTACAAGGTTGGCGGGGTGGTAATTCCCCCTTCCTCCATGGCCCTTCCCCATTCCCATTTTTGCCCCATAGGGCTCGATGCGAATGGGGAAGGCGGTAAGTACGGTGCCGCAAATTGCGGCACCGTACTTAGCACCAAGGTCCCTTTGCGGGTCCTTTACTTTAACGGCTGGTAGAACCAGTCATTAAGGTCGGGTCCCGCAAAGGGACCTCGAAATTAGGCGCAAATGGGTTAACGGCGCCACAGCCTTTTACGGCGCTGTTAACCCATTAGCGCCAGGGTCGTAATGAGGCCCAATAGCTTTATTTTTCATATTTTGAGGGATAAGCCTAGGTTAAAAAGTGTTACAATTTTAAAGTCAATACTTATATGAAGGCTCTCTACAGCATTATTAAACCCCTTGATCATATTTGAAGAGGCCGTGGCCCCATCAAGAATTTTTGCAAAAGGACAAAACAGGGTGTTTGTATTATCATTATCTGCCAGCATTTTTAAATATAAAGTGCTACGTGCAAATTTCCATAAAGTAAATAACAAAGTCAAACCGAGCTTGCATCAAATTGTCTCTGCAAGGACAGAATTGGGCAAACCCAGGCTTAGAATGCCAAAGTTTATCCTCCAGTAGCTTGATCCACCCAATCTCTTTTTCTACAAAGGCATCAAGGTCATTTAAAAATGCCAGGACAATGCTAGATTTAGGTTTATTGTTTACTTGTTAGGCATTTACACAGCACATACATTCTGTTTCAAAGCGTCCACAGTGCAACCGGGAGGGCACATGGGATTGAAGTACAATTAAAATATACAAAAACAAAAAGAAAAAAAATACAGTGCGGGAGAGATGGCTGAACCTACTATGCCTTGAGAGTATTCAGAACGTGCAAGTGCACCTAGGAAGAGGGCAGCGGGGTAAGTGCTGGGGTGTCTGATGCTCGAGGGTGAGTCACAGATGAAGTGCAAGGAATGGTAAGTGCTATGGGGCCATGGGCCACCTTGGGTGGGAAAGTGTGAGTCTTCAGTGCAGAGGGTGTGCCTAGGCAAGTGCTGAAGGTAGACAGAACCTGGGGAGATTAGGTGTGAGCGGTCTGGGGCCCGAGGATGCGTAAGTGTCCAAGACACCAATCAACTGAGACATTAGCAGAGGTGGGAAGAGGGGAAGGAGCAGGAAAATAGGAAAATCTTGAGGTGCTTACAGAACTTAAGAAGGACCTGCTCAAGACACAGAGGGAGGGGGAGGCTGTTCCATAGGAGGAATCCCGCTGAGGAAAGCAAATGACCCCCTGATCTCTGTTTAGAGAAACACTTTACACACAGGGAGTTGCTGCCGGAGGTACGTAGAGGTCTAGAAGGAGAGCATTTTGTAAGAGAGAGTTGCAGCTTGTGAGGTCCCCGGCCCCAGACAGCCTTGTCGATGAAGCAGAGGGATTTGAATTTGATCCGTCCCGCAACCATTAACCAGGTGAGACTTTTTAGGGCAGGAGAGATGTGATCACTGGGCTTAAGGCCAAGAATAAGCCTTGCTGCTCTATTCTGGATTAGCTGAAGGGGACGCAGAGTGGAAGAAGGAAGATTGAAGAGGAGGCTATTGCAATATTTAAGCCTTAAGAGAACCAGGCTCGGGTAACATTGAGCTTCTGGGGGAAAGTGAGAAAAGGGAGAATTCCTTTGAGAAGGTGGAGTTGAAAGTGGAACTTCTTGGCAAAATCCTGAGTGTGAGGCAGGAAGGAGAGAGAGGAGTCAAATATGACTCCAAGGTTTCTGGTTTCAGATCTGCTTTGCACTCTGTACATCTTTCCGCACCTGTTTGTCATCCTTCCACAATGTGAAGCACTGTATTTTCAAAGTAAATAGGCCTACACTAATATACACACGTGTTTCATAACAAGTCACACAATACACTCCCAAATAACCCACCTACCCCCTTAACAAACATGCTTATGCTCCCAAGTGCCCATTGATTATTGGAAGCCTTCCATTTATACACACACTCTTACTCTTCCTTCCAAGACATCGCCCTATAGTTTTGAAGAATGCACTGCACAAATGTAAGCACTATGCCATTTGCCAATATATTTTGTTACCATCTTCTTATACAGGCGCAGTACCCACCTCTCTATGAAAAGCAACTGGAGTGTGCATTTCAAAATATAGCCTGCAATAAACCTACCCTCAGCAAGCAACAAAGTAAGTACAATACCATCATACTGTTGTACGTCTTAGTAGAAGAGTACACAATGGCTATATTGTAGCACATAGATGTGCGGTCATCCATCAGTATGTACTTCATTGTTACTAATGACACCTCTACAGGTGCTCAGTGTTTGTTATATCGCCACCATTAGACTAATCCCCAAATAGTAAGATACTGTCCCCAACCGAAAGTTAGACACCACTGCAATGTGACACACTTCCAGTTAAATGCCTACCTTCCTATTGACCCACTCATGCACATTGCACATATATACATTTCAATTTTTGCACACCCACAATTCCCATTCTTTGCCAACAGCTACTACACAATGCCTACCAAACTGCAACTCTGTAGAAAGCAATGCAGAAAGAGAGCCACACAACCTAAAAACACAGAAAGTAGCAATGCACTGCAAGCAGAACATGAACAGAAAGTTGAAGGAGAAGAGGTAATTCAGTCATTAAGGAAAACAGATGCATCTACCAGTAAAGACAGTGTAGTTGATCTGTCAAAATGTGAGAATGAAAAGAAAACCACTAAGTACAGTGCAACGCACACTACTGCTAAGAGAGCATGTACAAATGGTAATGTAACCACAAGCAAGCATTCTAAAAAATTAATCTTACAAAAAATGTTCCAACACAGAGTTTTTCAGAACCTTATAAATAGAGGACACAAATCACGCTCAACCCTCAAAACCTACAGCAGAAAAGTTATCCTAGAAGCTCTTGTAGACAGTGCAATGAGCATGAAACGGAAATTGTTTATAGTAATTTTGAACAGAATGAAACAACTAACAAGTTTAATTGGTAAATTGCAAGCACTACTTTGAAACAAACGGAATGTCAAAATAGATACCTTTGGCCACATCTGTACAGGTGAGTGGAGTCACACCACCAACACAGAGCCATACCTCAATGAAGAATCATACAAACAAGAACAAACAAACCAAATTGCCTTACATCAGAGTGGACGAGGGTATGAAAAGATACAAAATACCATAATGGAAGAGGAAACACTGCTTTCAGAAATATCCCCATCAAACTTAGATGTCACTCACCATTCCACCAAAGCAACACGCCTCAACTACGAATGGCTTTCCACATCAATGTATAACGTTCGCCAATGCTTAATCAAATCTTTGCAGCAATTCCTCAATCAGTATGTCAAAGGTAACGACAAAGGAAAAATAAAAATACTACAAACTATGGATTCCTGTCCAGTGTGCAACTACACTGGAATACAGGGACATTACTTAGCCTGTATTTCTGGATCAGCTTGCAAAAGCACCTTCCACCGTATCAAAATGTTAGCAACCCACCATTCAACAGTCGGAAATCTAGTTTACAAACTGTACTATGCAAAAAGTCCAGCTTTAGCACTCCAACATTTAAAAGATATTCTCCTACACAGTACAGCCAAACAAGTGCTCAATGAAATAGAGCACATCCAAATGAAATATTCAGACTATAGTACTGACAACAGTACAGCTATGAACTTTTAATATCACACATACAGAAAAGAAATACAAAAGTTCAAAAGCACATCTGCTGAAATACCAAACCAAGTATGTGTGTGTTGTCATACAACTTTCTATAGAAAGAGCCCCAAAACTATAGATATAATGCAGAAAATAGAAGGCAATGAGGAATCCCAATGGTTTCAATTAGCTCTGTACCTTATAGCTGAAAACAAATACAAAATTAAGAACACCTCCATACTGTGCACATACTGCACTGCAAAACTTGACAATAACCAAAGGCCTTCACAGGCAATCAGTAATAATTCTGAACTATTTCCACAGCCAAATGCACTGCAGCAGCTTAATTTGTATGAGACCATTATAATCCAAACAGTGCACCCATTTCAAGCAATAATACAACTTCAACCGAAAACTGCAACATTGCCTCCCACCAAATTACTGATAGGCATTTGTGGTAAAGTGATTTATTTACCATTACATCTCAAAGAAATATAGACACTCTATGAGTGCAAAGGCCAATTCAAGAATCTTTGATTATCCTGTTAAATGGTGTACCTACAAAAGACAACATTATTTGGCAGCAACTAGTGGATTTAACCAAAGTTAGGGAAGTGTTGCAATACCTTAAAGAAACCAATGAATACTGCAAGGAAATAAACGTTCAAGAAAACCTGAGAGAAACAACCAAAATAATTCAGGACTTCTCAACAACTGGCCAATTTGAACGTCTAGATCCTAGTGCAGCCTCCAATATTTTAGACCGCTATACAATTCACCCACTGCACTCCAAAGACACCATAGACGATGCACTAGAAACATATCAAATGCGGCAGGCCAAAGGAGCGCCAATCAGTATATGTGAAAAAAGTGTGGAAGAGCAAGCCTTTCCTGTACTCTTCCCGACTGGACAAGGTGGAACATATGATGAAAGAAGCACACAAATAACAGCATCAGAATATTGCTGTTTACAAATCTGTTCTGAAGATCCTAGATTTAGACAGAACGAGGAGTATATATTCCACCTGCTCTTTGAAAGTGAACTGGCAACGCTATGTTATGGAGTTGCCCACACATTAAAAACAGGTTCCCATTTTCAAAACATATCTGCTACACAACTACTTCAAAAGGTGCAAGAGAAGGATGAAGTTTTACAGTGAAGTAGTACAAATCTCTTGGAAAACATGCGTGGTACGAAAGAGTACTGGTTCTGATGGCACGCAGATGTACGGTGCAGGCTACGCAACCTTGGGCCACCCTCATGGTTTGTCACTTTAAGTTGTGCAGAGTATGCATTTGGAAGACTTGCACACTGTCCTATGCATAGCAAACAAAAACAAAACAGGTGTAGAAATGAAAACACCAGGAGAGCGTTGCTTTCCCGATCCAGTAAATGTTTCACGCTACTTTCATCATCACTTCCTTGCCATGCTGCACTTCATTTGCAATAAAGCACTTCCTCCCCTCGTATAAGTGGAACACTTCTTTTGGAGAAATGACTATCAAGCTATAGGAGCACCACACATTCACATGCTTTTGTGGATTAAAAATGCTCCTAAATTTGGCAAAGAGAGCGATGAAACTGTTTTGCAGTTCATTCACAAATATGTCACTTGCAAAATCCCTTCGGAAAGTACACATAGGCCCTCATTAGGACCCTGGCGGAGTGGGTTTCCGCCAGCGCTAATCGCGGCGGACCCGTCCGCCGTACTACGAGTTCCCTTAGCGCCATGGAGGTTTTCTCCGCCTGGTTTTGCCGGGCGGAGAAAACCATGGCGCTAAGGGACCTCGTTGTTAATTACGCCGCCGTACTTTACGGCGGCGTAATTAACTCCTTCCCCACTCCCATTATACCCTATGGGGCAAGAATGGGAATGGGGAAGGGTAAAATGGGGATTGGGGATTTACCGCTCCGCCAAGGTCGGCATGGGGTGGTAAATCCGCCAACCCCCATGGCGCTATCGACGGCTTTCCGCCGTGCTTCGCGGTGCATTTAGCACCGCGAAATCCGCCAGGGTCGTAATGAGGGCCATAGTGACCTACAAGCACACATTTTGCAATTCCAAAGACACAAGTATGCAAGTTTTGTCGACGCAAATATAAGGACAGAGGCAAATACTACACCAAATGCTGCTTTAGTTTCCCTAGACAAGTTTGAACAACAGGCCAAGTGAACAGCTTCATGTCTTCGGTTCGACACAGTGTGAAAGGAAAATCTCCTAAGAACACATACTGCATAAAAAGGAGTTAAGCATCAAGGTACATCAATGATTACAATGCAATTATTGCCTTCCTATGGAATGTCAATGTTGATGTACAGTACATTGCAGACAATTCCACTGCAGTTGCACGATATGTCACTGCCTACTTAACTAAAGCAGAGTAAACAGAGCTCAACGACCTCTGGGATGACATATCCTCTGACAAAACACTAGCATTAAAATGGTACAGCTTTGGCATTAAAACGTTGACCGTTTAACTGGCACCGCCTTATATGGGAAATCTGACAACGTGTGGCTATGCCTTGGCCCTGCTGCATCCAGAAAAAGAGAACTTAAATCGTACAAAGACATACAAACAATAGCCTAAAGTGAACCCAACAGCCAGGACATTTTGAAGAACAACTGATTGGACACATACTACCTGAACAGGAGTATTACTTTAGAAGCCTTGTGCCTGTACCAGATAGCCCAAAATGTTGCATACAAAAACAACATTAAACCAAATGAGGAAAAAGGTAGATAGAGAGTGGAAAGTTGAGAAGGCAGCATGGTGAAACTTACCAGAAGCAGCCTAATTAATCATATGAAGTTGTCATTAAAAACCTCTCAACACAAAGGACTGTACTACATGGCTCTACTGCAACTTTTCAAAACATGGAGAAAAGAAGATTTATTAGCCACCTACACCTCCTATGAAGATGCTTTCAATGCCAGTGAAAGTACAATTACAGATGAAAACTTTACACAGTACAAAACCATATTGGACAATGAACGCCAAGAACAAGAAGAACTTCAAGCACAACTAAATGTAGACACTTCTGAGAGCAGTGAACCTTCTCAAACAGGCAGCCAAGAACCACTTGGACTGCCACTCATAGCAAATGAAGCAGAATTAGCCATGGTGGAAGTAAGCACCACTATGCTTCAGTATGAGCACTGTGCAGAAGAGTTGGCAGTACTGAAATCCAAACTAAACAATGAACAGCATACCATTTTTGTCAAAGTAAGTGAAACCAATGAACATGGTATACAGCATGAAAGTAAAACTTGCACCTGTGACAACTACAAACCTGTACTGCTGTATGTAAGTGGAGAAGCTGTGTCAGGTAAAACATTCTTAATAAATATTATCAGTAAATAAATCCAACAATTAACAAACAACACCCTTTCTGCTGTTGTAACCGTCCCCACAGGTTTGGCTGTCTACAACATAGGTGGAGTCACTCTACACCGGTTGCTGCTCCTTCCAGTAGAAAACCAAAACATATTAGAGTACTCTAAACTTTCACCACAATCTGCTATGGAGCTACGCAGAGTTCTGAAAATGCTCCTAATAGATGAGGTGAGCATGGTCTCCAACCTAATGTTGGCTTTGATTCAACTCAGATTGCAAGAGGTCCTCAAAACAGACTAGGAAGAACTCTTTGGAGGAAAACATGAGATTGTTTTTGGAGATCTCCTTCAATAAACACCAGTCAAAACCTTAGGATACAAAGAGTGCCGTAAAAGTCTTGGAAGCATCGGGAATGTAAATCTCTGGCAACATTTCCAATGCAGAGAACTAACTCAAACCATGCGTCAGTCTGCAGACCTCACCTACACCAATATATTAAAAAACATACGGATTGCTGTACTATCAAAGGAGGCGCAGCCTACCCTCAATACTAGATGCATCCATGCACTGTACGGGCGTAACACATGTGGTACTGATGTCATGGAACAATTCGCTCAGAAAAATATCAGCTGTACGTCCTTAATGCCAACTCTAGCAAGCTGTGCACAATTTAATGCAACAATGCTGCAAAAACAAAAACAACCAATAATGGAAATTCATGCCACAGACAAACTGATTGTACACGGTATGACAATACCTATGTGTCAACAAGGCATAGCACGACTACAAACCTTAGAGAACTCTATCTCCAACACAGCTGGTTTGGCGAAAATGTTAACATTATGTGTCAACTGTAGAGTTATGTTAAAGCGTAAGATTGACGTAGAACAAGATTTAGTTAATGGAGCACTTGGTACAGTTGTTGGCTTCAAGACATACCCATGGGACAACAGCATTCAGTTTGTAAACATCAAGTTTGACAAACTTTCAGAAGTCAAAAATATAGGACGCACAACAGCGCGATTTCTTTTTTCAAAGACATGTATGTACGCAGAGAACAATTTTCTCTGTCGCTAGTTTATACAGTAACTATTCATGAATCACAAGGTCTAACCTTAGATCAAGCATTGATTGATATTGGAAGCACAGTCTATAAAGAAGGCATGAGTTATGTAGGACTGTCACGGCTACGTACACTGGAAGGACTGTATCTAATGAATTTGATGCATTCCAGTCAGTGCAGACATTCCTTGCATCATAAAGTACAATAGACTATGTGCACTGTACACACCCCATCTGAAAATGTACCCTATTCCGCAGAAACCGAAAGGTTTGAAAAGAAGGCTCATTCAATCAGAAGTTGTAAATGATTTGGCCACAGTACCATCATAGAAACTGAAAGCAACTCATACTACATCACTACCAAAAGCACATACAAAAGGAGTCAAAAAGACAAACCATACCCAACTCCACCCACTAAAATAAATGCCTCTGCAAAGAAACCACGTACCCTTTTATCAAAGTGCTCAGACACAGAAGTACGTGGCTCTTTTAAATTTTCCAATACAACAGGTGTTAATTGCTATGCAAACGTAACAATGAATGTTCTTTTCCAAATGCCAGCAATTGTGGAAACATTTATTTAAATGGTGCAGACCAGTTGTGTTTGCAAATGCTCGTCCTTCACAGAAATGCAGTAAGTAATCCTGACAACATTTACAGTGTCTCAGAAATAAGGCAAGAATTGGACTACAGTGCTGGAATGGTGAAATTCACTTGAAACCAACAAGAAGATCCACAGGAATTTCTAATGCACTTATTACAAATACGGGAAAGGAAAAACATACTCATAAATGAAATCTTTCACATTTCCTACATGTGGAAACATACATGCACTCTGTGCAACCATGTCATTCAGGAACAAGTCCCTAACAAATGCTTTGTGTATTTATCAATACCTAATTGTGACTCCATTCCATTTTAACAACTGGTTCAAAATGCAAACCGTAGTATGCTGTGTACGTCGTGCAATTCTGATAATCGTTTGACGCTACATATACACTCACATAGTCAATATGTAATATTAATGCTCCTAAAATACAATGCCGACAGAACCAAAAACAACTGCAAACTTACTGCTTCACACACGGCCAGGTATCACTTGGCAAGGAAACCTTCACAACAGTAGCCATAATCTACCACACTGGCGACTCAACCAATGGAGGCCACTATACTGCATTCATTAGAAAGCAATGGTCATAGTTGGAATGCAAGATACTTCCATAAATCCAAAGCAGAGATTACCTGCAAATCTTGCAAATGCCTACTTAATATTCTTGAAGCCAAAATGTACTAATTGATGTATAAACCTGCTATACTTTACTCTCCAGCACCAACCAGTACATTCGTAAGTGGACAAAAATATTTTTCCTTCCACACTGTCAACCTAAAGCAATTTAGCACACTGCAAGCATTGACGAAATGCAATAAAGTGTGTCTTGGACATTTCTATCCCCAATGATCCCAATGAATACACTTGCACAAACAATACATGTACACAAATCACAAAATCACAGTAGCAGTATTTTCCACAGGATACGTGGAAAGGAAAGTGCTAAGTATGAGGCTTCAAAACTATCCTCAGTAATCTCTGAAACCACCATGTACGCAAATCAGTCACCAGATCTCCAAGAATAGTCATACAACTCCAAGACATATGGACCTATCATCACATAACTCCATAATGGTACACTACCACTTCAGAATGTACACAGATGTCCAAGTAGCAATAGGAATGCACAACCGTCTAAATGTACTCTTTAAGAATCGGACACTGTAAACAGTTACAATACGCCACCTGTTATCTAACTGCAACCAAAATACGACAATGTTATTTGCAGAATTCGAACAAGCCAGCTCAACCTTCAACAACTACTGTGCTACAAACATATTGTAAAACACTTCCAAAGTATGAGCATTCACAATAGTTGAAAACCACCAACAGCAACCAAACGCATAAAGAAACAGTGGTACAAGAAGGGAACAGGTAAATATTTAAAAAGTAACACCTGCTGTACAATGCCACCCATCCTACCAAAATGTATAGGCCACATATTGTAAACCCTTACATTTCCTCCTACTTCAAGAGTACACTTTAAAAAGTTTTGTAACCACTCCAAACGTGACTATCATTCATTGTGCACCGTAGTAGCAAAGACATTTTGAAGGTTTTTTTAATCCAGCATGGATTTATTTCCCCCACAGTCCAAATGATTATGCAAAGGAACACAGGAACTGCTTGTTGCACAGTACACTGGTTCAAAGCATAGTACTTAGGAAGTACTAGTTATGAGGGTCCACAAAGTAAAACATTTATGCTATGTAGTGGACTGCAAACTAACGAAATACCTGCTCTAACATGTTCTCTTCTCTTTTCTCACAGATAATGCAGCAACCAGTACTACACCATTTCACACTCCATACACAAAACACAGTACAGGCTCTCCTCAATCCAAACAGTAAATCTGCAACAGTTTCTCTTATTCTTCTCTACAGTGCAATGTATGCACTTATTTCTGCTATACACATACCAATGCCACCATTTTCAATGCTCACCTATATTACACTACGCAGCTTGCGCCTACGCCCTACACGCTTCACTACACCCTGTACAGTGTAGGGCCTCCAGCCATGCACACAACATTCTACACCCTGCCCACAATTGCTGCTGCATTGTACAGCTATGCATCCAAACATCTATCCATGTACCACTAACACCACACATAACACACCCACCTACCCCTTAGCCACTGCAGTTGACATTGGCTGCATTTCATCCACACAATACATAACCTGTTTGCTACGTACACTGGTCACCTAAATCTATAATAAGTGGACACACTGAATGCACAACACTACAGTAACCCACCCGACAATCTGCACATTCACAACCATAAAACTTGATAAATGCATCCATACATCTTACTTAACTGTTGTAGCTGCTACAACATTTGGCTCCTTGCTTTCCACTTCCACCGTGTAGCCCATTAGGTCATTTTCATTGTTATATACACTATTTCAAAAAACGTTATCCAACGCATATTTCAGTGCAGTGCATGGGTCATAGCTCAGCAACCATATTGCAACCACTGCGTTACTGCTTAAGTTTTCAAACTTCTGTTTCCCTTTCTTATTGTGTAAAGGAAACACCATTTGAACACCATAACTCCCTTACACTGTTTGACGGCCAGACACACTAACTCCTTTTCTTTGCTGAACTGCAGCCCCAAACAGGTTCATGCTGCTCGACACCAAACTGCGTACGATGGGCCTCCCACCCACGTATTCTGAGGCAGCGAACACACAGTCTGCCATCTTCCAACATTGCCTCGTTACACACTGCACAACTGGTACTTAGGCACTGTAAAAACACATTTAATGTATGTTGCCCTATGTGCATTCACGGCACCATGTGAACAGCACCATCATCTCTACTTGTACGTTGTACTACCTTCAACGTAATGACATTGCCAACATTCGTAAATGCATGCTACAATCAAAACAAGTTGCCGGCTCATTCCTATTTTCCCAGCATCATCTCTGGAAAGCGAAACCTAACATACCTCTCCTTGAACAGGACACACGCTCATTGTAAAACAGCCTTGAGGGGAAAGCATGTATAGCTCCAAGGTCAGAGATTGTATGGAAGTATAGAAAAAAAAGGATACATAACGTTCTCTGCAGTTCCTCTGCCCATGTGCCCCAAAGGTAGTCTGCAACGATCCCATCGCCTTACACTGCCATTTCTCGCTCACCCAATACAAGCATGGAATTTGCTGAAGTTATGTAAGTACAACTTTACATCACATGTGTATTATGAATAAAAAGTATTAAGCTGCTCTTCTGTATGAATATTTATAAATATACTCTACCGCACACTTTCTCTCTGTACATTGTACAGAGCTTTGTGACGGCAGTAAGGATGCGCCGTTACAGTGCCATATGTCCACCATTCCCCGTAAATTGCAACTGTGATTGTACTTCCTTTTGCTACCATTCTTCCCCACCCCCTGCAAATGGAGACATAAAGGGCAAGACGAAAAGGGAACGTAAGTCATGCACTAAAACAACACACCTTCTGCTCACTCGTGCAGTGCTACATTCCCTATTTTGCCCTTTCTATGCCCTTTGACACAATTACTAGGTCTACGCACCTTCAGTGTACTAAATGTTATAATGGCCACAGCTGCACGCAGCAGTCAACCGGCACACAAACATCGACAGCTTACATTTCTTTGACGCACTTCTTAGCAAAGCAGCTCCTCCATGCTCCAGCAATCTGAGGTGACCCCCGTGAGAGGTCTTGTTTACTTACTTTCTTTGCAGACAAACAGGCACATTGTGCCGTGGGTCGAACAACACTTGCTACCATTGTCATGTTTCGTAAAAAGGAAACACCGTAAAAGACTGTCTGGTGGCAACGTTTCCAAGACATTTTGCTTGTGTGGAGCCGTACAATCACAGTATCATCTACAAAACAAAGAGCAAGACAGTAGGGTAACATATGACGCTACTCACTAACACACGGTACATGGTCCATGAGGCAGTCAGCTATCACGACATCCTTCCCGCAAAGTCTTGTCCTGTACGCTGCCACTAATACCGGCTACTTACATCTACTCTTATTCCTCTTTCTTCTCAGATATCTTGCACCTTACTGCGCGTGCCAAACCTTCCACATTCCAATAGACGGGTGGTGGACCAAGCATGGAAGTTTACCATAAGCAATTTCTTTTCCGTCATTATTATCTGGGCTGACCGATAGGGGCCGGTATGTCCATTTGCGGTTCGGCCAATACGAACCAACCTGCAAACCTTTATGCTGTAATGCATCCCAGAGGCACCGGCTGCTACCCTGTCTACCTTTCAAAGTAAATGTTTTGTTCCTCACAGCCCCCCCAGCACCACTATGTACTCCTTTTCCCACTTTGCTGGACGAGAACAGAAGTACAGAAGTGCACAGACGGCATTGGTCACTGAATTTTGTTTGCGAAATAAAAGAGGGGTGAATGCAGCCAATTTACATGTTGTCGTTAACATTCTGTAGCAAAATAAAGCACTTCCAACAATTCACGGTGGTGTTACTAAAGTATGGGAATGTTGTGGAACCGTATGCTCTGTGTGCGCATGTCCGCTTTTGCTTTTGTTTATGTTGTTCCTTTCCGGAGCTAGCTGTTCACATGACAGAGTGTGCCACGCTTGGCATGTACATAAAGACAATACCTAGAGTGCATGCCATGAGTAACGACTGTCCACAAGTAAAGTTAGTGACGCCAGTGACTGCTGCAATGGTGTATGCCACAAACACATACAGATAATGGAAGCGATGCACAGATTACAACTTCACACAGTTGAAGCGCTAACCGCATTCGTTGGCCATCTCAACAAGTATGCAAAACAGAGCTAACAGTCAGATGTCCTGCCGTCCTGTATTTGGATGTACTTTACGGCGTTGATAATGTTGTCGGCTGCAAATGTATGTGGGTTGGCCTGTACATTATCCATATTTTACATGTGTAATGCTTATTAACTCGTGTCATGTGGCAATATCTTCCTTCACTCTCAAAGCACAGGGTATTATGAGAGGCACACCATACGAAACATAAATGGTAGCATCTCAGTCCCTGAATGGGAACAAGGCCAATGATGCACACTATGCACTTGACGCTACCTTTACTGGTGTACCAACTACAAAATGTCCTCCACAACCATTCTGTAATAGTGAGCACCCACAGGAGACATACATATTTCCAAGAGTGTACGCTGGAGTTACATATCAGTATAAGAACGGACCCAAAGAAGGCAACATTCTGAAACCTACTCCCAACCACTGGCCGGTGTGTTATGTCCAAGGGCCCCAGCCATGCACAAAAGGCACTAGGGTTTTTTCTGGCACAACACAACATAGCACACCGACTGCAAATATCCTCCTATTGTCTGCAATGCACTCCCCATCCCCAATGGGGTCTGCCTGCACTCACCAAAAAAAGGATAGCCGCCTCTACAGCTGCCCGCCAATGAGGTATATGCGAGTAACTGCGTAAAAAGTGCATATCGCAAAACTGTGATGGTATAACATTCCTTCCATGTGCCAATGTCTGCCTGCCCTCCCTGAAGCACGACTATGGCCTCCGCCCATTCACCCAAGAGCCTATTCGTTCAACACAACCACTGCACACAAGCCAGTAGGGGTTGTGCGGCATAACACAACATAGCACACCGACTGCAAATATCCTCATATTTTCTGCAATGCACTCCCCATCCAAAACCGAGTCTGCCTGCACTCACCAAAAAAGGATAGTCACCTCTACAGCTGCCCGCCAATGAAGTATATGTGAGTACCTGCATAAAAAGTCCATATTGGAAATCTATTATGGTTTAAAATTCAATCCATGTGCCAATGTCTGCATAGCCTCCCTGAAGCAAGGCTATGGCCAAGCCTTAGGCTCATGTGTACATGTGGAGGCCTACGGCCTCCCCCCATGCACCCAAGAGCCTACTCCTTCAACACACCCACTGCACACTAGCCAGTTGGGGTTTTGCAGGCACAACACAACATAGCACACTGACTGTAAATATCCTCATATTGTCTGCTATGCACTCCCCATCCCCAATGGAGTCTGCCTACGCTCCCCAAAAAAGGATAGTCGCCTCTACAGCTGCCCGCCAATTAAGTATATGTGAGTACCTGCGTAAAAAGTCCATATTGCAAAACTATGATGGTATAGAATTCCTTCAATGTGCCAATGTCTGCCTAGCCTCCCTGAAGCAAGGCTGTGGCCATGCCCTAGGCTCCTGGGTACATGTGGAAGCCTACAGCCTCCGCCCATGCACCCAAGGGCCTACTCCTTCAACACACCCACTAGAAGGCAATAGAGGCGTGCATCCTACCATGTGGCCACGTAGCTTTCCTGACTACTGATACGTATAGGTACACTAACAGACTGAAACAAGGCTGCATTCTCCAACCTACTTCCAAACAGTGCCCACACTGTTAGGGCCAAAGACTGTAGCCATGCACACAAGGCAGTAGGGGCTTTGCAGTCACAACAAAACATAGTACACCGACTTCAAATATCCTCATATTATCTCCAATGCACTCCCCATCCCCAATGCAGTCTCCCTGCACTGACCAAAATATGATGGTCCCCTGTGCACCTAACCACCAATGCAGTATATGTCAGTAGCTGCGTGAATGGTCCATATGGCAAAAGTGTGCTGCTAAAAAATCATTCCATTTCTCAATGTCGTAATACCTTCTTGAAGCAAGGGTGTGAGCAAGCCCTAGCTTCTTGGGTACATGTGGAGGCCTATGGCCTCTGCCGATGTACCCAAAAACCTAGTCCTTGCACATCCACTCGAAGGCAATAGTGCGTACACTTACGGACCCACACATGACAACTTCCTCACACCTACTTCCATATCAGTACACTAACGGACCCACACATGACAACTTCCTCACACCTACTTGCAACCAGTACCCGCACTGTTAGGTACAAGGCCTCTAACCATGCACACAAGGCAGTAGGAACTTTGCAGGCACAACACAACATAGTACACTGACTGGAAATATCCTCATAGTATATCCAATGCACTCCCCATCCCCACTGCAGCCTGCCTGCACTGACCAAAATATGATAGTCGCCTGTACAGCTACCCACCAATACAGTATATACGAGCAGCTGCATGCATGGAAGCATTGCATTGCGGGGTGGGTGCCCAGGTCCTAGGCTCTTGGGTACAAGGGGAGGACTGCCACCTCTGCCCATACACTGAAAAGCCTACGCCTTACCCACAACCACTACAAGGCAAGGCGGCCAAGCATGGGAACATTTTGCCACAAACCCACCGCCATAAAACAATGCACACGCACAAAGTCAAAATAACCACCGGCAGCCCTGGGCTACAGCACAACACATGGGCAATTTCTTCGCTTCGCCCTCTTTAACCCACCCGAGCCAGCAAACCATGTTTTGCAATCCCTTCCAGCGCTTCACTATCCTCTGATACACCATGGCAGCGTTTCCCAAAACTTTTGATGCACAGCACGCTTCCCTCCAGCTAACCACTGGCCACGCCAATGTTCACCGACAGCACACCGTACCGCAGGCCACTGAGACTTTGGTCCACGGAGCAAACAGGGAAATGGGTCAGCGGAGCGGACCCAGATATCTCTAATTTTTTCAGGTGTACATTTCAGTTGTTTGCAACAAAAGTACTGGTCCAATTTCCACCAAACACACAAAAGCACGCTTTCTGACCCAAGCCCCTGCTCCTGTCGCAAATTTGGTGCAAATTTGTCCAGCTGTTCATGCTGTAGCCATGCGCATAGTTTTTCCCCATTCAGTCCATAGAAAAAAAAAAACTTTGTGATCCCCCCTATAACTTTTTACCCCCTGCACGAAAACTCACCCAACTTGGCAAAACAATTCGGTAACTGGCCATATACTTTTTTTGCAAAGTTTGGTGAGGATTCCTCCAGGGGGAGCGAAGTTATAAGACGCAGAAAAAGTGCCCTTCTTATGATTTCAGCAACTTAACCATAACTACACGTCCGCTACCGCGGGCTGTGTGATATATATATGTATATATATATTCTGTGAAAAAAACTTTGTTAAAGGGGCTTTATGGTTATGTTGCGCTACTAAAAACCTTTGAAATTCAGTAAAAAAACGTTGTTAAAGGGATGTTATGGTTCGAAGTAAAACTGAAAAACCCCAGAAATTCGCCAGTTATGGTAAGCTAAGCAACCATAACCCGCGCCACTACCGTGCATTGCTAAGAATAACACCCAGGACATCAAAGATGACATCACAAATGTCATTGATGACATCACTGATGACATTGCATGTACATTTAGTTTTCATGAACAGCCTCCACGCAGGATTGTCATTGTAATGTTGGAAAACAAATGTCAGAGATCTTTGGAAGAACTATCATTAAGCAAATACTTTATTAATCGCTGCATTGCTATAAACACTATTGCATTATTGAGTTATTTCTAGTACATGAACGCACTCATGTATCCACGTAGGCATTCTCTGCAGCTTGCGCTGTACAGGTGCAATATTCAAAACCTTCCATGTTGGATACTAAAATGATGAATGCTTTCATTTCAGAGTTTTGGACAGTGTGAAACATGTAATGAGTACGTAACAATGCCTCCCTTACTGCATTATTGTTCTACTACACACAAACCATAACCAGACTACAATGCATACAAATACAAGTATGTGCAGAGAAAGTAAAGTAAGCAAAAAACCAGCACTATTACCAGATAGTGTTCATAACCTCACTAATTAACTTCATGCACGGAAATTATTGCTGTGTTTCAGGTTTCATTCTTCTCCTTTATATATATCATATGATGTGCCTGCAACCTAAGGAAAGCAGTGTAACAACATTTGAGAAAGGTAAGATCTACAAACATAGTACCTTTTACATGTTTAGTGGCTGGCTGTTAGTGAAGAAAACCACCTGCCCTACATATATCAGTGCACACAAAAAGAGGAAACCAGAACTGTTATGTCATCAGTGATGTCATCAATGACATTTGTGATATCATCTCTGATGTCCTCTGTATTAGTCTTAGCAGTGCACGGTGGTGGCGCGAGTTATGGTTGGTTAGTTTACCATAACTGGCAAATTTCTGGGGTTTTTCGGTTTTACTTCGAACCATAACGTCCCTTTAACAACGTTTTTTTTTTACAGAATTTCATAGGTTTTTAGTAGCACAACTTAACCATAACGTCCCTTTAACAAAGTTTTTTTCACTGAATATAGATATAGATAATGTAAATGTTATAAATGTTTACTGAGACTCCCTTAGTTTACATACATATAACATAGAAAATACTGAACTCCCTGCCCTGCCAGTAATTTTGATACCCGCGGACCATTCTCATGTCCGCGGACGGAGGCGGTCACCAACAAGACTGCAAAAACTCAGGGCGTATCTTACATTATTGTATCATACAATAATAACACCAAACATGTTAAAAAAGCACCACATAAATACATTACATTCAATAATAAATAAGAAGTGGAAACTGTATATGTAACACACCAACCTTCCAATTACATAACATATGCAACATAATGCAATATACCAAAACAAAATAATTATGGCTCCAACAGAATTACCTCACACGAACTGCACAGCAAAAATCAGCAGCACACGTATGCAGCAGTAACACCAAAACTTAGCAACAAACTAGTGGGTAGACAACATTTATTTTATATATTTATAAACTTTCTATATTAGGTACACTAAAAATAATATATATATTTCTTTTTACACAGAAATGTCTACTACTTTGGAATGGCTGGAAGAAACTGTTCCTCGTGATGAAATAAGTGAAAACATTGATACTAATAGAAGACACTACACTTCTCTATATAAACAAATTATTACCCTACTTTATATGTACTTACCAATTTTTTTTTAAACACACCATACAGACATTAAAAATAATACAAAAACAGACCTTAGAAGATAATCGGCAGCGAATGCAGCAAAAAATGGATCTATTAAAAGTTGCGTGCACTCAGCAATAATATTTTCCCAAATGTTCGGGCATTTGCTTCTAAGCATACATTGATCGATCGTACAAACCTTTCCTATGCCCCCTTAACGTAATTTTCCTCTATCTTACACATGCGAAATCAGGCACCAGGGTGCGTCCATCTTGTGATAATCGTATCCGTTGCCGCATCGCCAAAGGTGGACTGCCCTGGCGGCACTAATTCATATGCCCCGCCCCTGAGGCTGACATCACCAAACCTAGTGATATTCTCCACCTATCTCCAGGACATTACTATACAGCGTAGTAAAACGCACCCAATCATCACCTACGTGATAACGTTACTTGACGCAGAACCCGGAATATCAACACACATCATCTCATAACACAACACGTCCCAATTTTTAATATGAAACCATACTTTTAAAGGAAATAGCAAAACTATACAATTTGTAAAGTACTTTTATTTCACAATAAACGCTCCGAGAACATACAATGATTGCCACATTCAAGCAAATATGTAATTTTTTTCTTCGTTCACAATCCACAAATGTTTATTGTGAGTCCTGTTGTACCTTTTGGGTATAAGAAGCGCATTGGACGCACTGTGAATCGTAACCCTTTGCCATGAACTTGGCACTAGGTCACCGTAAACAATGTCAAGTTGCTCCTTATCATGGGTACAGCGTACAGGCATATGGGTCTGTGGTGATCATCCCAAAAAAGCGTCACTGTGATCCACCTATTCACGGTTATCTGTAGCTGACGGTTAAAAATAAATGTGAGTTGGTATCTGAAATCCATGACAATCGCAGAAAGCAAAGATGTAGCTGTTTAAAAAGAGATAACAGAAATGTGTCTCAGTAGCCGATCTTTCTTACTCTTTATCATTTCAACCATTAATTTGGCCCCCTGTTACAACAATTGATAAACACGGACGTGAAACAATGTGAACTCAGACAAAACAATGTGCGAAGTACTCTTCAGTTTTCTTTAGAATTACTGGTATGGAGTACGGTCAGCTTGAAATAGAATGCTGAGGCTGACGCTGCAATCAGGGAGCAAGATAAAACCAAGAAGAACACATAGACAGAATTTTAATTAAATATTAGCGTTGAATTACACGTTTGTGAACCTGGGGGAACCCACGACTGGGCTACATGCATCTCGATGCTACACTGCCCATTTGCCTAGGACAAAACAAACTACACACACAAGTTGTAATTGCGTGTCGTCGCAATATGCCACACACAACAAACAACACAATGTAACCCACCAATAATATCACAGAATAATAATAATTTGACTAGTTTGTGTATAAAACCGTCCAAAGTAAAACTTACATAATATTCAGCATTTCCATTTTATCGGCGTAATGCAGGCACTCCGTTCAGTTCAACGAATTTTCATAAAATGAAATTCCATGTTACTTTCTTCAATTTTTAAATGGTGAACATTATCATATTTGAAAGTCTTACATCCCTCCCTCCATACATTCCTTTCGGAATCCTCCCTTTGTTTCAAGATCAAAAAAAATGAAACCTTATACTGTGTACCATGTGTGAGTTTGCTCAACTAGGAAACAAAAATTCAACTGCACTGACCTTCACTCAGAATGGGAGCCGATAGGCCTTCCGATCACAGTGGCATTACAAATATTTTTGAAAAACATGAATTGTTTGCTACAATTCACCAATGCGGGCTACATTTCTACTGATTTATTTTGTTCCTCTGGAGAACTTTGCACTCTCCCAGCAACTCTCACAGTCAGGCCACACCACCTGCCACCTCATCCCAGCTGCTCTTCACACGGCAAAACACGTAAACATTTTTGAATGGAGCAAGTCTCGAGCCCTGACAAAAAGTGGTCATATGAGAATGTCCAAGCAAACCGTGCTGCAACCCCCTCTCCGGCCACGCCACAGACCCTGACCCCAATGACCGCAGTTATACATTACTGGCCTATAATTTGCACAGGTGTGTTTGTACTATCCCACTTTTGGTCACTAGCGAGATGAACGGTGTGGGCGTCTTGCCACCTTACAAATACACACACATAGTAAATACAAAATAGTAATGCTTTTGCGTTAGAATGCAAATGGCACCAAAAACAACTGCAAGCTAACTGGATTTACACATTGTAAACTATCACTTGGTAAAAAGAACCTTCACAACAGTAGGTATAAACTACCACACAGCAACCACAACCAATACATGTCACTACACTACATATATAGAAAAGAAGTGTAGATGGGTCAAATATAATTATACCAACATTACTGTAAAACAGAAAATGAGAAGGTCTGCGACCTACCTCAATAAACCGCACCCTACATCTTCTTCTTTCCACCTGTTGAGGACAAAAACAAAACTATTGTCCCATATTGCCCTAGGTACTAAACCAGAAAAAATAACCTTCACATTTCGAAGTATTTTCATTACTGCCTGAACCAAATATTCCAAATTTGCCAACAAAGTAGGGGCTCTGACATACCCCAAATATAAAGCACCACAGTGCAAAACAACTACATGTGCAATGTTTACCCTGCCCATATTTCCACAAACCTGAACAATTCCCTGCACATTAAAACCAGGCACAGTGCTCCACACCACCTCCACTCCTTTAACATCAAAATTGTTTTCCACATTCCTACATTTAGCATACTACTCCAAACCATGCACAAACATATCTCCAACCACCAACACCGTGATTTTCTCCACCTCTGCCATCTTCACTACACACAGCCTCTTTCAACACAAACCACAACCTCAACATCTGATTGGCTGATCCCTACAGTCCCCTTTACATGCTGCATTTTGCAAGATGTTAGGCACAGTGCCAACTCATTGGGTCGAATGTTCGAATAGTTGGTTAATAAGGACAGCCAAAGCTGAAATATGTGTGCAAATGCAAATAAAGTGCCAGGCGCATTCAAATTACATTATGACAAGGTGATCTATAGTGCAAAGTGCAAGAGGTAAAATATTTAGTGTACGTTACTTGTAGTTAATGTGCTAAAGCAGCCGGGCAATATAATGAGTACAACCGTGGTATCAAACATTTCAAATAAAATGCACAGTGCATACAGATTGTAAAACGACTAAATGTCATAAGCTGTTTCAAACATACCTTTCATTAAATGTGAATTAAAAACATATATCGTGTCTTTAAAAGTGTACTTTTAAATAACTACACCACATGCCAGGGCCAGTCTAATCAACTATATTGTCAATACCTTGTTTCAAACTGGGGGAATTCCTTTTGCACTCCATTAAAAACCCTCTTCGGTTTAAATTTTAGTGGGGCACACAACCTATACTGCATACAATCCTTGTGCTCCATTGCTGAAGGAATGTGACCTAGAAGTTTGTGCTCGACTGAACCTTCTGGGGTGGTTCCAAGCCTGATTTCCTTTGGGGGTGGCCCTGACCTATGCCAGAGGCTATGATTAATTTACAACCTTCAGTTTTGCACAAGCTATGTGATGCCATATGAATTGCCCAAGACCTATAAATTGTGGCGCTTCGAAAAACAATTCTGTTGTATCAAGTGCCTTACAAATGCTTAATAATATAAAACATTAAAATAAATAAATTAGATTAAGGAGGAATTACGAGATGATGTAGACACTTAGAGACAAGGACCACATCTGGGGCAAAGCTGGAATGGATGGAGCCAGACAAATAGGTCACCATCAGCTGAGCAGATGACATGATGCTGAGAAGATGACATGATGCTGACCAGTTGGCCAGATGAGCCAGAGAGCTGCATTCCTTCCTCACCTTGTCTTTATTTTTTGAAAGATTTTCTAATTTTTTATTTTAATATTTTAGTTTGTGCTCGTAGAGTTCTGGAGCTTTAAATTCCGCATTTAGACTTAAAAGTAATATTTTTTTAATGTGTATGTTTTGAAGTGACCTTGTTTTGGCAGGCTGGCCTTTTGACTGTTCTCTTGTGTTTGAGATACACTCAGCCAACTTGCATTGCAAATTTGGTCATAGCGGTTCTCAAAGTGTGTGTTCCCTCTACCTCTTCTAGCCAGGACAGAAGTCTCATATATGTGTGTAGTGGATGGGATAGACGTGCCCAGCAGAAGGATTACTATTATTGTTAATCTGTAATTATTTTTATCATGGATTTAATTGATTGTTTTTAAATGTTATTTTGAAGCAACAATGGGCCTGATTTACAAAAATGTTTTAACATGGGAAAGTCCCATTGCATTTCTTTTAAATCAGGGCCAAAGATTTTCTGATTGATTTTAGCTACATCATTTTGATAAGTTTGTAGCTGCGCGAGTGGCATCCCATGTTTGTATATTCGAGATGGCTAATCGCATTGATGATTGGCTCTCAGTCTTTGAAATTTTAGAAGTGACCAGGAAAGCTCCATTGTGTTATGGGTGTTGGAGGCACTACACTACAAGTGTACATTATTGCTGTTTCAGTGAGGAAACTGTAAAGGGACATTTAATGGCATTACATTTTAGTAATGTGCACAAGTATAACAAGGGTAGTTTCTCGTGAGTTCTGGTTCTGGGCCCATCACAATGTTGCTTGCTAATAGTACGCCTATCAGGTACTCAAGGGTAGAGGGTATTCTTGCCAAAGGTGCTCAGATCCGAATCTCTCTGAAGCCCCATAGGTATGGCACTTTGATATGCCACAAACCCTGCCACAGCACCAGTATGGTCTTGCAGAACTGCCTCTGGAGTAGAGGTTACACTTTGGCAATTGCAGGGACTATCATATCATTTTCATGTTGCCTGGAATTAAGACCACCACATCCTTACAGCATTGCTATAGGTGTGGCACCACAGTTCTGAGTAAAGGTTCTGCCACAGTAAATCATTTAGTTTACCCAATCACATTCTGTAACAAAATGAGACTAGAGTTTTACCAAAATAATGGTCCCTCTCCCCTAGAATCAGCTTAAAGGTCATGCCACTGGCAATTGAGTTATTCAAATTCACGCAGAAACTTTATCTACAGAAACACATGTTTTCAGACAGGCGCCTCCTTCTCAGGGCAATAGTGAGAGGTCTATGAGTCCACACACTAGCACCAATGGATACTGGACAGAATGCCTCAGAACTTACAAACTCAGAACTAAAGGTATTTAGGCGATGCATTTGAAAGGACAACAATTATAGCTGTGAGCCTTGAAAGTGACTTTCTGCCTAAATACTTACCTATTCCAACTCAAATCAATGAAATATATCTTTGATTTTAAAAACACAGTATGGGATGTTTGCTGCCAAGGATTCCAAAGAGTTAAACATTACTGTATTTTACCTTTTGTACAGTTATTAAGATCCCATCAGAAGAGGACAATATAGTAATTGAACTGAGATAGGTGGAAATATCTATATCTAAAAGAAAACAATTGGCAGCTGTCAAAAGTAGCCTTTCTGTAAACTATTAAAATGTGACCATTTGCTGGATCTCATCCACTATTTGGAAAACAAATGTAATTCGTGGTGCAAACAAAGAACTACTGATTAAGATTATTTCCCAATTTTAAATCATTGTTTACAGCCAATCCAATCCTTTAGTTTTTGGTCAAATCTCCAAGACACTGCCAACATCTCCCGACAGGAATGTCTGGCATAGCAAAAGAAGTTGTGCAGAAAATATCTCCATCTTTCTGAAAGTAATATCTCTTTGCATGCGTGACATTATGACCATCCTATCTAAGAAATACAACAGATCTGATAAACATGATTGATGGCTTACTATGTTAACTGAATTTCTATCTGGTAACCCTAGACATAAATCCACCATATGCATAAATCAGCCATTAGGCTAAATTAGTGGCATGGAACTCAACATTGCACCATCTACTAATAGGAATGGCTCACTTCATTCTTAATATGGCTTTCACCCTTACTGTGGGGAGCGGACAGGGTCTTAAACGACCCCTAGCCTGAGCCAAGTTAGGCCAGAGCAAAGCGTGGGCCCAAGCGTGGGCAGGTGGTCGTTAAAGGCCATGTCCGCCCCCCACAGTGGGGGTGAAAGCCATTCGCACACCAGGGTTTATCTGGGGTGCAAATTATCTCTTTTTTTCCTCATGAGATTCTCCAGAGAAAAACAAACAAGATTGCTGTCTCCATACGGAAAAGGGACTCAGTCCATTTTCCATTTCTCAGGTGTCGGCTGGGAGACGGGAGGAGCGTGTATTCTCGCCCGCTGTTCCAGCCACCTAATTAGGTGAGTGCCCTTCCCCTAGTCCAGAATGTCTTCCTTCCAATGGTGCTGTGGGATCATGTGGAGTATCAAATATGAGATTAGATTAATACAAAACGATTTTGATATATCAGTGACATATCTCATTGAAATAACTAGTCGATGAATATATCATTACTCTACATGCCAATTCTTTTTTTTAATTTGCCTAGAGTGGCAAATATGTAATTGATCAGGCAAAAACAGCTGAGATTAGCTACTTTAAGTGAGAGCTCAAGTTAGTTCAAAATCACAACCCAGTTGATTAATTGATTAATTACTACTTGCACTAGTTAATGCAAACATTGTGTTCGATGTTGAGCAGGTACTGACATCACCAGAAATTGATCCCTTTTCTTTCATTTGTACCATATACTACTTACAAAATATTTTCCAGTTTAATGGAGAAACTGTTCCATTTACAAAATGCACCTTGCAGAAAGCTCCACATCCTTCAATTAGAAAGGTAAATATGGACTTGTGGCAAGTCATTTTTCTATTCTTCTCTTTATTTTTGCCAACTCCTCTTGAACCTAAAACCTAAAGGTGCCCTTTGCGTTTGTCTCCTTTCAGTCTCCTCACACTGATTTCCTCTATGCACATTTGGGTTTATGTATAAACATAGGGGCAAGACCCATTATCCCCTTTTTGCCCATTCTCTAACTCCTGTGCTCTGTTCTCTTCTTCCCAATCCTTCCGGTATAGCCCCCCTCCCCCTCCAACAGAGCTCGTTTTGCTCCGGGCAGTGTGGAAAATGGAGGTGTAAAATATAGTCGTATTGGTTGTGTGCCTCCATTTACGACTCTGCCTCATTTTCATGTTGACACAAGACAGGGGAGTGGCACGAAGAGGAGTTAATATCTTTGCCATGTTGACACCATCTGTCTTGTCGGTGGACTTTGTTTTATGACTGCATGAGATTTTCATGCAGGTGTACAACACATGGATTCCCGTGGAGTCCTCCTTGATTTAGCACCTGCTGAGGAGCAGGCATACTCTATAAGAATCCATTAATAAATGCTGGCGGCAACGCGTAACTTGCAACTGGTATTTATTTTTGTTTAAGACATTGAGGAAAAGTGAAGAGTAAAAGGAAATATGGCTGTTCTTTCTCGCCATTCCCCCCCCCCCCTTCCTTCTGAATATTTAAAATTGTATGCAGGGGACCCAAATGTTTGTAAGCGAAAATGTTGTTGGTCCCATGCATGGAATTAGCATTTCACAACAAAATGCCCCCAATAAACGCTTCGGTGCTCATTTCACATTTGTAAGTAAATTGCATGGAGGGGCCGCTTACATTTGCACTAACGTGCAAGCAGGTCCCCTCCAAGGAATTTTAATGATGTTCACTACAAAGTGTAAAAAGTAGGTGTAATGAGACGGCCTTCTCACTCCCTCTTTGCACTTCGCAGTGAAAACGGAGTGACGTCATCTCCCATTTATGCACGGCAGGCCGCATGTACAGTGGACTCCCACGGAATCTGCCTGGTTTTTGCAGGTGTAAAATTCTGGAAAATACTGAAAATACCATGCTGGCATGCAACACGTGTTTTTGTAGGCTGAGAAGAAACGGAAATTCCTGTTCCGTGCCACCCTCTGCGTCCAAGTTTCATGAACATGCACAATTGTGTCAAAAAAGGTGTTAGGCAGGCGTAACACATGCATGCCTGGCTTTAGCTCATTTTATTAAGCTTCTGGGACATGAAACACCTGCTCCAGAGCACAGCATCAACAGAATGTCTGACCTTTCAGCAGAACAGCTCTTATGACCGTGAATAGGGTGCCACTCAAGACCCCATTTCAAATTGCTGCTTCACAGCCAGGCTTGTGAAGTGTGGGTGAGCTCTAGTGGATGCCGAAAACTGATTGTAATACTCGAAACATGAAAGGCGAGTTTGCTCTCCGAAACGTTGCACTCTCCTCCCCATCTGAGAAATATCAAGGTTTGCCAGTGCTATATTGCGTGATGCTTCTGTTTCCTCCGTTGGGGGTAATTGGAAAAGACCGGCTTCCCTCTTCTAGTCCCAGTGATATAAGTGTACCAAAAAAGAAGTGGGACTGTGACTACAGCAGGGGACACAGTAGGAAGGCAGGGAGCAACGTGCAACAGATTTTACAAGGGTTGCAGTCATGGTGATTGACAGCCAATTGTAACTGATATGCAATGGTAAATTAGGCAAGTGTGCCTTAACTTCCCAAAGAACAGTTCTGGAATGGTGGTAAGGCTTGCAAAAAGTAGTGGAGCTGTTAACAGTAAAAAGTTAAAGTAGTGGAACACCGCTCCTGATCATTCCCGCTCACTTCGACCACTGTCTAGTCCAAGTTCCTACTCCCACTAGAAATGCCACAAATCCGGATTTAGACTGGATTTACCGTATTTTTAGATCTGTGTCCGGTTGTCTGGTTTGCAGAAAAGAAAATCTGGATTTTCCCTCTCCAGTGGGCCAATCTCACTGTAAAGAAAGACTTAGCATCCAGGAGCAGCCGGGGCGTGGCAGCAGAAGCTGCTTTTGGGGGTTTAAAGGTATGTGTCAGTCTGCCACGTTGTCAATTGCATATCAATTGTGTGGTGTTCTCCTTGCACCTGTGATTTACAACTCCCTCATCAAAGAAAGACTGCCAGTTAGGCAGCGTTGAATTGAAAATGGGTCATGGTGGCAAGTTCCACTTCAGTGATCCTTCCATGTGCAAAATTCGAACACTTCAAGCAAAGTACTAATGTTTGGGCTGTTAACTGGTCTCATGCACTAATGGGTGCATTTGTGAAAGAAAAGGCAAACGTTTTTTTTTATAGAAATGAACAAATATGCCTGATTGACTGAAAGCAACAAAACCTGAGTTATTATGTATACAACAATATGGTGGATGCCTGTTTTCCACAATGTGAAAAAGCAAGCAATGTGTATTAATAATACAGCCAATCCACGGGAGACTTCAGACACGTCAGGATGTTGCAGTGTTACGGGTGAGGAGGGCATACAGACCTGCCTCCTTTTTCCATGGTGAATGGAAAGCAAAACTGTGAATACCAGAATGCAGAGAAACACTCAGTGCCGCATCCCGTTGTTTTAACGACAGGAATTACTTCGAAGTTACTCCTTTGAAAAAACTCATTGAATTATACAGGGGTGGGGTAAGGGATTAGGGGCTTGGGGTAGGAGTACTAGTATAGGGAAAGTGGGGGTTTAGGGGGAACTCTCCAAATTAAAAAATAATGTGATGCTTTTTTTCGAATGGAATTATTTTGCTTTGAAGTCATTCCTGTCGGTAAAACGACATGGAACCACCAGCAGGGGGTGAACCACTCACACCTGACTGATATGGTGTGAGAATACGCATCTCTGCTTCACAAACACCCGACAGAGTAAGGAGGCAGTGGTGGGAAAGAAGCTGACTAGTGGACAGTGTTTGCTTTTTGGCCAGTGCCCGTATGTGTTTGCTTTGCAGTACACACATTTGAGAAAAGCTGAACTACAAGTCCCAGAATGCAGACCGCAGTTGAATGAACAGCCAGGGCTGGATGGAAGGTGTCAGTCATGTTCTAGGGACCCCTAGTTAGTGCTGTTTTGGAATGAACCCCCCCTCTTTTAGTTGTATGAAGCTAACCAATTTCAAGTGAGAGCTGCAGGATGGCCTCCAGACCCACATTTACGTTGAAGTCTGATATTTTTAAATCAGACCCTCCAGGTATTCTCGACATGAAATTGACAATTTTCAAAAACAAGAAGCACATTTTGTGGCACAACATTTCTGCATCACATTATTTATTTATTTACGGAAGGCTGCTAGAGAACTAGGTTGTTAGGAAGAGGTAGCATGTGAGCAAGGTTGCAAAAGTTATTATTTGCACTTTTGTATGTAGCTTCTGTTATCAAGTTAACAGAGACCCAGATGTCCGTGGGTTGATTGAACACTGTTTGTTTTGGGAAAACGGACTACGTTTTCCCTTTCCATGGCGGCGGCAATTTTTTTTGGCTTTTTTTTTTCTGTTTCGAAACGTGTTTCTAATGGCAACAAGCCACTCGGTGGCGGGCGAATACCGCCCAAGGTAATAACTCGCTCCGGGGGCATTACCTGGGTCCGTATTGGCCAACCACCTCGTGGCTTATTGCCACAGTAACGGCCTGCAGGTGGCAAGTGCAAAGGTAAGTGCAGATATCAGGTGTCAACTGCAGGTAGTGGGAGTGTAGGGATACAGAAACACTCTCCAAGTGCGGGGGGTTGCGAGGCAGGCAGTGCAGGTGTGTGTGACTGGCGGGGGAGGGACGTGGGCCAAGATCAGAGGGTGGCCCGGTAACGAGTTTCAGTTTCATGCAGGAGGTCAGCAGGGGAGAAGAGGAGAAAAAGCAGAAGCAAAGAGAAAGGTTTTGAGGTGCTTCCTGAACTGGAGATGGTTCTCCTCAAGTTTCAGGGAGACAGGTAGGCTGTTCCAGAGGGAGGCCCCAGCCGAAGAATGAGATCTACCACCAACTTGTTGCTTGGAAAAGCGACTAACCCTGAGGGAGTTGAAAACAGTTAGCATCTCTCTAGGTACATGTTTTGCTTGGATGTGATGATTACCAGTCACAGGAGAGGCAGGAGCAGGAGGAAGCCTGTGGTTCTCATTTTTTCTCATAACTTGCAGACATACAGGACCCACCCGGCCATCCTGCCATAACTTGCACACTCTCAGATCCCACCCGGCCATCCTGACTCAACCTCTGCACACTCCCCATCAACCTTACTGCAGCACTCAACTACAACCACACTACAACCACCTACAACCACACTACAGCACTCCTCTACAACTCCATTCACCAACACCTCACCATACCTCACACTACATCAAAGTTGCTAACTCAAAAATCGACTGCATTTGCAGAATCTAAGACCTTACTGAATTGCAAATTACATCTATTAATCCCTCTTCACCTTAAATGAACATTGTCAAGAAAAACAAAACAAACAAATGGCATAAACTTCCCAGATGCAACAATTTTGCTTTGATCCTTGCTCCTCATCCTCCTGCACCAAAGTTAACACAGTACCTCTGTGGAGCACAGACCAATCTGAACCTACCCATTCTGTCACAAGCATTTTCTGCTTCACCAGTTGTCGCAGTACAGTGCTCTGTGTATAACTGGTTGGCCACCAGCACATGTCCCGATGCCGACATTGCGCCTTCCTCTTTGCCAGCCATAATGTAGCCATCCGCTTCCACTTCTTCCTTATTACGCAGCACCCCTAAACTCTTTAATTGACACCGGCACCCTCACTCACATCTCACAGGGCAACGACCTTAGCAAAACGCTGTTCCGTTAGCCGTGGCACAATAGAAGAAAGCACCTTGTTCCATGGACCCGGAGCGTCAAGTACAGCGTTGGAACGCTGTAAGGTTCTCTTTTCTTTTCCCTCCTTCAACGTTCCAAAGCAACGAGCGCTTCTCGTAGTGATGATTTCACTACACTGGGCATTTGCCAGCACCCCCTACATTCTCTCCTACATCACAATTGTGGGAAGAGCCACGAAGAGACACAGAGCTCTCAGCTCCACCTCCCGCTGGACACCCACTCGCTCCTATGGAGCTCCGGCTCCGATCCTGCTCCGGATCCCATGAAGCACTCCTCAAAGCAGCCCGCACAATACTCTTCGCTGGCAACGGTAGTTCTTGTTGCTACCCGCGCCTAAATGCCCAATCAGTGGCGTAACACAAGATGTGGGGGCCCCCCTGCAAGCCATGCTGAGGGGGACCCCCAACTCAGCAACAAATCAAGGGTCGCGCCACACTCTGGGCCAGCCTAGATTATCACACTTGCGCAATACGCACAAACGTGCTGCTGAACGGATATGCCACACACTGCACTAGGAGAAAGATATACATATGTGTTTTAATATAACATACAGCACACTGTCTGAGAAAAATTGGCTGAAAAGCCAGAGTGTTTGCAATTGTTTTGTAGGGTAACACCAATCCAATAGATGCAAGTCACCAACAGAGCACAGGAACATTAAAGCTTTGCTATTAAAAATGCCATGCCCCAATGAAAACATGTCCAACTGGCTGCACAAGGGAGACCAGTGTCGACATCTAATAACAATATAGTAAAGCTTGCCAGGCTACATTTAGACATATCTAGAGTGGTTGCACCAAAATGGCAGTCGAAGCAATAACACTCATCAAGAATAGAACACACATTCAAGCCTGTGTCTCTGTGGCCTCTAACAACACGGCCAAACTCTTTAAAATCTGAAAAGAACTGGTTAATCCTGTTGCGGTCTTTCCATCTCCTGTTCCCTCCCAGGCCCTCTGTATGACTCTGTCATCCCACTGCTACGCTAAAACTCAGGACATCCTGTCCTCCATCTCCTCTTCTTCTCCCTCTTCCTCTCTCGGCCCCCCTTTGGCCATCTCTACCTCTCTTCCTCCTTTCTCCTCTTTCTCTCTGACAACACCTGATGAGGTTTCTAGACAAGTCCGATCTATGAAAGTGTCATCCAAACAGGTGCTCTCCTGCTCCACCAGAACCATCAAGAACCATATTGACACCCTCACTCCAACCTTGACTGATTTCTGTAATCACTCTTTCCCCTCTCCCGTTAAGCACTCCCTTATGCACCCACTCCTCAAGAAGCTTTCTGCTGATCCTGCCTGCCCGGCAAACTATCGCCAAATCTCCATCACCCCTTTTCTGCGCAAACTGTTGAAAAAGCTGGCCATCTCCCAGCTTACTCTCCACACGGAATCTGTTGGTTGTCTCCATGACCATCAGTCTGGCTTCAGTGCCAGAGACACGGAAACTGCTGTCCTGAACACCTGTGAAGTTCTGCTCTCTAACCTTGATTACAGCATTCCTTCTGTCCTTATCCTCCTTGATCTTTCCTTTGCTTTCGACACGGTCAACCATGCCATCCTGATCAATCTTGATCAATCGACTCCATGAGAACCTGGGCATCACGGATCAGGCCGTTGAGTGGCTGACCTCCTTCTTCTTGGACTGCCCCTCCCAGGTCCAACTTGGTCCCTTTCTCCCCGCTCGATCCTCTCACTCTGGTTTTTCAACCTCTATGTGGCCCCTTTGAACCACCTGATCTCTACATTCTCCTCTAACTTTCAGTGTTATGTGGATGACACTCCGCTTTCCTTCAGGCTCCCCTCATACTCCTCTCATCTCTCGCTTATTCCCGACTGTCTATCCTCGATTCAGGATTGGTGTGCCTCCAACTATCTCTGCTTTAATGTCAGTAAACTGGAGATCCTTCTCATTTGGACTCCTGCCCCTGCTTTCCCTCTCTCACTCTGGCCGCCCGCCTTGGGCCCTCTTCCTTCACCTTCCTGTGAGGCAAACAACACTGGTGTCATCTTTGACTCCACTCTCTTTCTCTCCTCACATCTCAGACGTTGCCAAGAAGTCCCACTACCAGCTGCTCCTCCTTAAATGGACTCTTCCCTTTCTCACTTTCCCCCAGAAGCTCACTGTCTGCAGAGTCCTGGTTCTCTCTAGGCTGGACTACTGCAACAGCCTTTTTCTCAATCTGCCTTCCTCTACTATCCAGCCCCTCTAACTAATCCAGAAAAGGACTGCAAGACTTATCCTTGGCCTTAAGCACAGGGATCGTATTTCTCCAGCCCTGAAATCTCTCCACTGGCTCCCAGTTGCTGCAAGTATCAAGTTCAAGACCCTTTGCATTGTCCACAAGGCTTTCTGGGCCCGGGGCCCACACTACATCCAACGTTCTCTTCCAAAATATCTTCCTTCTCAAGCCCTTTGCTCAGCTACCTACAACTCTCTAAGGGTTAGACGCTTCTCTAGGAAGAGAGTGGGGGCTAGATCTCTCTCCTGTACAGGTGCCTCCCTCTGTTATAGCCTCCCTGCCCCTCTCAAGCTTTAGCAGACCACCTGAAGTTCTGGAAGCAGCTCAAAACTTTCCTCTTCTCCTCTGCTTTCTCTCTCTCCCTCCCCTGCTGGCCTACCTGACCTACCTGTCTGCTGTACTGACTGGTTGCTTGGCTACCCTCAGAGTCTCACTGAGCCGAGACTCTTTCTTGATCAGTCACCCTTGCACTGCCTCTGGTCGTACCATGCACTTAGGGGCTTTAACTGTAACCCTACAGTCCCTTGTTCTCCTTGCACTACCCAGAGCTGTGCTGCCCTGACAGCACTTACTCAGAGCATTGCTGCCCTGTTTTTCCCCTCCCCTCTCCCTTGCACTTCCCCGTCCCTTTCCCCTTGCGCTTCTCGTTATTGCACTTGCACGATCTGAATGACACAAAGCCTAGTAAGATCGTTTGTCTTGTCCTCCCTCTATCTTCCATCCCTTGTCTTGTCGTGCCTAGAAACACTTGTGTGCAGGTGCGTTATAAATTATTTATATCATATCATTTGATCATAGATGCCCAGAAAAATATACAATGCTGCATTAAGAAACGGCTGACTGGCAGCACCCAAATGGCAGTCTAGCCAGGTAATTCACTTAGCAAGACTGCTTTATCATAAATGCCCCATTAAAAAAAAGTCATACCAAACTGAGGAATGACTAGACTGGCTGCACCAAAATGCCTCTCTAGCCACTAATACCACATATCATGCCTGCTTAGCCTGGACATGGACAGCCATTATAATTTGTCGTATAATCCTGCCCCCCACTCATCCCCTCTCCCTCCCACCCCAACCTCCAAAATCAGTTCCTTGGCCCAGAATTACCTCCACGTCCCTCTTCCTTGCCCCAGAGTTTACGGTTGAGGCTCCTTGCCTCATAGGTAAGTACTGGGATGAGGAAGAGTGGGACTAGGACTAATGAAGATTACAGGTAGCTAAATCAAGCATTACTTCCATGTACCTCTACCTCATCCCAGTACTTGTGTATGAGGCAGAGTGCCTTATACACAAGTACTGTCTTATACACACTGGGACGAGGAAGAATAGGGCTCGGAGTAATGGCGATTGCCAATAAGTAATCCAGGCATTAAACACAAGTATTGGTGCAACACCATTGAGTTGACTGGGATACAGCACCCACCCCCCCTGAAATGTTGGGCTATGTTGACCAGACCTGGCTGACCTTCAGAGCAGTTGCCAGACAGAAAAGGACACAGATGTTAAACGGCACCTGGGTTTCTCTGTTAACAAGCACCCACCAATTACTAACATAAAGCAATTCACTGTTAGTACCTGCATTCAAATGCCACATTTGTTAGGCAATTGAAATTGTGATGTGGGTTTAATACTTGCATGCCAGGGGAGTGATTGGAAGGGTAGAGAGGGAACAGGAGACCACTCATTCTCACAGCAGTCCATAAGTGGGTGCTTTAAACCTTAAAGGAGAGAGTTAACTGCTTGTAACATTGAAGCTGCACTAGAATAGTGTAATAAAATGCATAAAGAAATTAGATGACCCAAACAAATTAGTTTGCCCCAACATTTTAAGTGTTAGCCCCCGAAATGTAGGTTTTGTTGCACCCCTGAACGCAAGCACACACACCATTCACCATATACACACACACGCACACCCAGCCATCCATACATTTAAGTGTGCATTCTTGCACCATTCTGGCACACCCAGGCAGCCATCCATAAAATTACGTGTGCACCCTTTCACCATACAGGCACACACACCCAGGCACCCACCCATACATTTAAGGGTGCACCCTTTCATCATACAGGCACACCCAGGCAGCCACCCGTATATTAAAGTGTGCACCCTTTCACCATACACTCGCACAGGCAGCCACCTATACATTTAAGTGTGCACCCTTTCACCATACAGGCACACCCAGGCAGCCACATGTATATTAAAGTGTGCACCCTTTCACCTACACTCGCACAGGCAGCCACCTATACATTTAAGTGTGAACCCTTTCAACATACACTCACACACGCACACATCATGGGGTTGAGGGGAGCCCTAACACTTTAAAAAGTGCCGGACTGTAAACAACAGTGCTGGTAAACTCAACGGCACTGTTGTTTCCGGGCCAGCATATTACAGCTTTGCGGGCGGTTGCCGTCCTGGCCGGCAGGTTAGACCTGCCGGGCAGAACGGCACCCACCCGCATAGTTTTCACGGAAGCACTGGCACCGTTATTAACGGTGCCGGTGCTTCTATGGTCCCCATTCCCATAGAGTCCGATAGGACTTTATGGAAATGGGGACTTACCATTTGCCGGCGCCTGACTTCCCAGACTGCTGGGGTTGTAATCCCCCGGTGTTACCGGGAAGTCAGGCGCCGATAAATCATTACGGGTCTGGCGGCAACCTGCTGGTAGCAATGGCACGGTTGCCGCCAAACCCGTAATGAGGCCCATCGTTTCTTTTTGAAGTCACTCTGACTTCATAAAGAAATTATTTCTGTTACAGATATAATTTCTTTATAAATGCAGAGGGAATTTAAAAAGAAAAAAAATATTTTTTTTTGCAAAAAAAAATATTTTTTTTTCTACAAGTGGGGGCCCCTCCCAGGTCATGGCTGGCGGGGCCCCCCGCACCACAGGGGCTGTGGGGGCCCCTGTTACGCCAGTGTGCCCAATAGCACTTCTGAGACCCTTAAATTGTCCAAAAATAACAGGACAGCGCAGCAGGATTCACAAATGCAATGTTTCTCCTTGTCACGTCAATGGTCTGTTCAATGCTCTTTAATAGGCTTGCAGCCCCACCAAAGCTCAGCAATGGGCTCCAAGCCCAAAAACACGACGACTCCTGGCCCCGGCACTCTCAACATTCACTCGTTGAGCCTCCAATCCTCCACTGCACTTTGCAGCGCCTTTAAATGAATGGTTAAGCCCTGAGGAGAGAAGGGCTGAGAAATCCCTGCTGTTTGGCTGTTACCCGGAGTGGAGAAGAGGAGGTGCGTGTGCCTTTAACAATTCAGCTGACTCTCAGCAGCTGACTACAAGTGGCCGCCTCCACCGCCCTTGCGGCGTTAAGCCCTGAGGAGAGAAGGGCTGAGAAATCCCTGCTGTTTGGCTGTTACCCGGAGTGGAGAAGAGGAGGTGCGTGTGCCTTTAACAATTCAGCTGACTCTCAGCAGCTGACTACAAGTGGCCGCCTCCACCGCCCTTGCGGCGTTAAGCCCTGAGGAGAGAAGGGCTGAGAAATCCCTGCTGTTTGGCTGTTACCCGGAGTGGAGAAGAGGAGGTGCGTGTGCCTTTAACAATTCAGCTGACTCTCAGCAGCTGACTACAAGTGGCCGCCTCCACCACCCTTGCGGCGTTAAGCCCTGAGGAGAGAAGGGCTGAGAAATCCCTGCTGTTTGGCTGTTACCCGGAGTGGAGAAGAGGAGGTGCGTGTGCCTTTAACAATTCAGCTGACTCTCAGCAGCTGACTACAAGTGGCCGCCTCCACCGCCCTTGCGGCGTTAAGCCCTGAGGAGAGAAGGGCTGAGAAATCCCTGCTGTTTGGCTGTTCGGCGAGTTGGTGAGCCAGGACACATCAATCATGTCGGACTCCATCCCAACTGCCCTGCGAACAAGGGCGCAAACACGACGCGAGGAGAAGGCGCTGCCTGAAACCACTCCGCGTACACCGGTAAGAAAAGAAAGCCGATTTTTTTCATGTTCATCAACCTCTGACTTTGTTGTGGATGAGCCGCTCTATGCTCTCCAAGAATCACCTGACGCCGAAGATCCCACTTGCACGTCCGAAAACTGTACACTTCATTCAGACGTGGTGTCGGCTGACTCAATACCTCGTGAGGTGGCGCGACCCCTATCACTTGAGAATCCGTTGATTGAGAACGTGATATGTGTCGAGGGCCCCTCGGCAGCTTCACAAGTCGGCCGGTTATCCGTGGGCACCAACGTATGTGATGGTGACTTGCGCACTGCTGTTCAGGACGCGTGTATAACGTTTGAAAAACCGGTCGGCCTACCCGCTGCTGGGCCGTCAGTTCCTCCGCTTCTGGATGGGGCGGAGGTGCAGGGCCCTGGAGCTGGCGATGTTGGCAGGCGAGCCGTCGTTGCTCCCGCGGAGGCCCACCTGGGGGGAGGGCCTGTGGGAGGGCGCGCCCCCTACGGTTTGGGAGATGTGTGCGTTGCTGTATGCGCAAACCGGGTAGACGGCTGGAGTGATGGAGTGCCTCCGTTATCTGCAGTGACTCCTGGTGAGCTACAGCAAGGCAGTAGCCTTGCCCAGCCTACTCCACTAAGAGCTAGCTCCCCGGTTCATCTGTCCCGCATGGCTCTCTGTCGTTCTTTCTCAACTGATGAGACTGCTCACTCGACACAGTCTGTGATGAGCTGGGGTCAGGACCGTGTCCAATACCAACATGATCACCACCCCGACAGACCTGTGTGTACGACACAAGTGGACCCAAGTGCGCCTTTCCCTGAAAACAGGAATAATTCCCCTAGTGTCATGACAAAGGGGTTGGAAAATTCTGCAGCAACGAATAAAGAACGTCCTGTTAACACTAAGAAAGGTCCTACCTCCCCTACGTTGAAACCCGACAAACACACCATAAAAAGGCCAATATCACAATTAAGTGGCGCAAATGAAGACATATGGTCTAAGGTGTGCTACAAACGCCTCAAAATCAACAATCTAACTCCAACGAACGGTGACCCACACGAGGAACTCGAATACGTGTTGACCTCTCAGAAAAGGTTGAACACGCAACAACATCACCCAAATAGATCCCTCTTGTCTCTTACTAATACTGCACAGCGCTCTGCCACCAATGATTGTTTGTCGGACGACTCACAAGACTCCTCGCTGATGGAACGTCCATTCCCGAAAATACACCACATCAGAGAAATGTCGGAAACGGCCAACCGACTTCAGCCACCTGTGCTCAGTGCTGAAAACAGAATTATTATGCCTCAGACTGAGCTACAATCTCTAATAATTTCATCTATGACGATGTCTATGGCCCCCTATATGAAATTATACGAAGCCTTGCATGAAGCCACCAAGGACCTGACAACTGTCGTGGCTCTAATGCATTCGAAACTAATCCGGATTGAACAAGTCTGTGACCAGTCTTACAATGACCAACAAGAAGGTTTGAAAAGACTTGACGGATCATGTACGTTGTTAAAAGAGCAAAGGAAAAACGACGCAATTGATAAAAAAACTCTTGGCCGAAGTAGCCAGAGAGGCGCTAGCCTTGTTTAAATATGATGGTCCAACCGCAAACCGGCAAAAGCAACAAATCACTCAATCAATCGTGAGTAAAACCTCGATCCGATGTAATAATTCCTTAAAGGAGCACTGTTTAAAGGATGTAATCCAAAACACTCAAGAGCCGTCAGACGTGATTGTAATCCAGGAAGATGTGCACCCTGGACCGTCGGTCTCGACGGATCCGACACTGGGAAAGCTAGCAACTGCGCCAACCACAAGTGAGGTGATTCCCCCAAGTCGGACATACACAACGGAGAATCTGCCCACGCAAGAAGCAGAACCCTTGCCCACAACGACGATAACATCTGAAGATAATACTTCTGACCTCTCATTTAATACTGCATTCGAACAGGCGAGGGGCAATTTGAATCAAGCTTTACGCGATTCCCAGGTGGCATCTTCCTCCCAGGGAGTTCTGGGCTCTGAAGCTTCTACTTCTATTCCCTCTGTAATATCTGCAGTGACCGCAATACCCACTTACTCTGTCTTCAACAAGGCGTCTCAATCCAAGGTGTCGACCTCAAAGCCCTTGGCTACTCCACCGACAAAACAGGTGAAGAAAACGAAGAACCAAAAAGGTCTCAGAAACAAGGCACTACACGGTGCTCGGAAATTTTTACGTAACATAAACGTGGTCCAGAACGTGGCATGTAACATTAACAAGTGCCTAAAGGCAGCCTCTTCAATCAGTGAGAAATCGCAAAACAAACCCTTAGACAGAGTAGTTCCCGTAAGTCCTGATGCAGTGGCTGTGTCAGGCTCAAACTACGAGTTATCAAGTGAGCTGTTGAACTTATCAACATATGACGATGTAACACATGTTATCGAGGATGCAGAAGCCATCTCTTCCCATGAGAACCAAGAGGGCGACGTCGTCCACACGGTGATAGTCGTAGAGAAAGCCAAACAAATTAACATTGACGCTCCAGCACATGGACCGGGAAACGAACTTCCTGTTAACCAAACTGTTCCAAGTATCATCAACTTAAGCTCTTGTTCCGTGTCTGGCACGCAAACGACTTCTAATGCATGGTCCTCCGCAAAAAGAACCTGTCAACTAATTAATGAAAAGGAAACCCAGCAGGGGCTGCTGAAATCGCCGATCAGTCCAGTGTTTATGACCCTACATGAAAAAAGGATGCGGGTCTCTAAGGAACCGGGGTCGTCGGACCCTGGAAACACTCGGAGTAATCCGTTTGTCCCCGCTAATCTGGCGGTAGCAAGGCTACACAACGACACCGTAAAAATCTCAGATACGGATATGACTCTCCATAGTGAGTGCCAAGTTCGCAACTCAAAGGCTTCCCTGAACGAAGCCCGACTGTCTCAGCCCAGAACGTCGGGAGGTGCCAGATGGAAGTGCCCTATCTATAAACTAGTCATCGAAAGGCTAGACTCCTCCGATAAGCTAATACTGAACCGAGGCAACACAATCAAGCTGTTACACCTTGTACCTGCCCTACGAGCCATAAGCTCAAACGATCTGATGATCGTGGAGTTCTTCGACGAAAATAGGAACGATAAGTTGGTGATTCACGTTTCGTCACCTATTGTTGCTTCAACAATTCTGGACGCCAATATCGCACTGTTTTCCCTTGGCTTTGAAGTCTACAAATACTCTGAAGCGGCTCATAAAACTCCGAATGGAACTGAGGTGCCATACACCCACAAAGCCACAAGCAAGGACGCGTGGGTGAGAATGCCGGAAACCATGGACCAGAGTGTCATCAACGTTCAAGCACCCCCTCGTCTATCAACTCAGAAGGCACCCCTGGATGGAAGCAAACAGATCAAACCGGGTAATTCTTGCCACGACCAGATACTGGAGGATTCTGAAAGGGAGTTACAAAAAGAGAATATACGAATCACTATACTCGGCAACGCCAAACAAGTTGGAGCGAGCGTTGCTGGTAACAAATCCTTTAGCCTCAATGGCGGTAAGCACGAATGGCAATGGCTATCTGCAGCCTTGTGCAGCAAAACTCCCCAATAATGCCGGAATGAGGCCCCTGAAGCGCGGTGCAGATTGGCTTCGTGGAACACCCGTGGCTTTTCACACCTGTTCAACTCAAACTGGCTTACAGCAATTGACATCGCTTGTCTCCAGGAAACATGGTTACGAGAAACCCCAGTAATGGACGACTTTGAGGTGGCTTTAAACCCTGCTCCAAAATCTTTAAAAGGACGTCCGACGTCGGGCTTGGCCACCATGATTAGGAAATCCTCAGGCTGAAGAATTGTGAGTTCAACCAATTACTCCCCTTTCATCCAAGCAACGCAATTGTCAAAACTAAAACACGACGGGTCACCCACGGAACTGGTGTGTGTTGTAAACCTGTACTGGCACCACACGAATGCTGGGAAACAGATTTTCATCGATCAAATTATGGAAATAGTCGATGAACTGCTAGAAACAAATGGCTGGCCGAACATCTTCATCTGTGGTGACCTAAACATTGACCTTTTTAAACCATCAGGCACGGAAAAAACTTCTCTTGCCAAGTCGTGGATAGAGGAATTGAACCTTAGAAACGTACAACTTCTAAATGGTAACACGTGTGATGATATGCCGCCTGCCCAAACGTGGCATCGTGATGGGCAAAGGTCAACAATTGATTACATATTTGTATCAGAAGCCCTTCATCCTCGGATAACCTCGCTGAAAATTATTGAAAAGACAGAAAGCGACCACAACATGCTAATAACTGAATTTACAACTACGACAAAAAAGAAACCTGAGCTATGGCCCCATCAACTCCACGTGGTTTCCAATAGAGTAAGACTGAGCCTCGAAATACAGGATGTGGAACATCTGGTAAATCTCTACTGCAAGACCTGCCCAAACGTTGACTATGATCATCTGCTGGCACACTATAAGCCCAAGCAAGTGGGCTTTAAAAATATGGCCTTTGTACGCCAACACTGCTTTGACCGGGAACTGCTGACACAAAAGCGTCGTATGCGTCAAGACATCCGAAGGCTGAAGTGTTCAAAGGGCTCAACTTACTTACGCGAAGTAAAGGCGGTTAAGCAGAGATATAACAACTGGCTAAAAGCTCATAAGCATGTAATGGCCCAAAATGATGCAGAACAGATGTTGACGGTATTAAAAAATAAGAACACTAGAGACTTTTGGATGCTTATGAACAACCAGCACGCCCCCCAAAAAGCTATTCAAGGGTGCATGGTGTCGGAAGCTGATTGGATTAGCCACTTCGAAGATCTATACAAAGCACCTGTTCCAACCGACGGCCCTGTCATATTAACACCAAAACCTTGGGCCTTGTCCTTTTCAAAAGATGAAATAGTGACCGTCATCAAAAAATCAAAATATTCACGGGCACCTGGTCCAGATGGCCTGACAAATTGCACTATAAAACAACATCCAGAGCAATGGGCGGAGCTCTGTGTAACGTTGTTTAATCGAGTAAATCTAAGTGGCCAGACGCCCAAATCCTGGAAGACCGCGATAGTGGTACCTATATTCAAAAAAGGCGACAGAGCAAACCCAAAGAACTATCGTCCAATTGCTCTATTAGACGCCCTGGGTAAGATCTATGCCTCGATGCTCCAACAAAAACTCGTAGCCTGGTCACAAACTTCGAACCACGTGGATAAGCGTCAAGCAGGTTTTGTGAAGCAGGTGGGATGCTCGCTGAATTTACTCCTGTTAAACCTTATCAAAATGGAAGCGATAAATTCTAACACGAAGGTCTATCTAGCTTTTATAGACTTTTCATATGCTTTTGATACCATCAATAGAGAGATCCTGTGGGGAAAACTGAAGCGTTGGGGATGCCCGTTAGATCTATTAGCGGCAATTAGAGAACTGCACACAAACACCTCCATCCGTGTAAGGCTGGATCAATCAGGGCAATTATCCAAAGCAATAAACACCTTCAAAGGAGTCAAACAGGGGTGTCCGTTAGCTGCAGTACTATTCGGCCTTTTCATCGCGGACATAGGCGAAGCAATTGGAGTAACAAAAGCATTCCCGCCGAAAGTGGTCAAATCACACTTAAATTGGCTACTATATGCTGATGACTTGATCATCCTGGACCGGACTCCTATTGGGCTCCAAAGAAAGCTAAATGCAGTTCGACAGTATGTTATTTCTAATCAACTACTGATCAACACGAAAAAATGTGAAATTCTGGTCCTGCAAAATCTAAAAGGCGGCTGGGTGGCGCGGAAACGCACCCCCAACTGGACGCTAGGCCACGAACCCTTGCAAATTTCTGCCAGTGTTAAATACCTGGGAATGACCATAAGTTCTTCTTTAACGGATAGACCGTGGCAGGCTGACAAAAGTAGAAAATGCAAACAACTAGTGAACCAGGCACTAATTATACATAAAAGATACGGAAAATTCTCGTTAAAACCTGTGCTGGCCTTCTACCATCAGAAGGTAATCCCCGTATCGACATACGGGGCTGAAAATGCTTTTGGCTGTTCTCACGAAATTTGGGACTCTTTAGAGAATTGCTTTTGGTCCAAAGTGTTAACACTCCCGAAAGGTGTGAAGACTGCTTGTATAAAATATGAACTGTCGATAATATCGATTCATGCCAGGATCTGCTGGAGTTTACTAAACTTGTACCGTAAGACATGTTCTAGAGCACAAATCCCTCAATTTGACATCTTCTATGATGGTTCAGTTAGTGACTCCAACGTCATCACAATGTGGTCAAACAGGTGTGAAGAGTTACTACAAAATCTCGATATCAAGAGCGAATTGCTCCATGAAAATCCGGATGCGGCAAAGCTTAAAATCTGGCGAGTCGACTGGGAGCTTACATGCACAAAGAGAGCGATGGCCAAAACGATGTGTGATGTGCCACTGGAAGCACGCGCCTTCAATACCCAGCAGCGCTATATCACCCTGTTTGCAGATCCACAAGCAAGAAGGCTGTTCTTACTGTTCAGGCTAAATCTGTTCAAAACTACTGATCGTCTTCGCTTATGGAAGAACAATGAGCACTTAAAACCTGAATGTCGATTTTGTCTGCTAGCCAAAGAGTCACTAAAACACCTAGTGCTATTTTGCCCTAAGCTGAAATCTGAAAGATCAATCAACCTGGGCCCATGGAGCGTAAACCATCCATCGTTTTGTGCCGATGACTGGTGGAATCAGATGTACCAAGGAACCGACTTGAAACTGATACTTCCACTAACACGTTTCTTGGAGCAAATTGAAAAACATCTGATGATGGCACCATTAGGGGAACCAAATTAGTAAAACCTGACACGGTATAACCAGTACAATAACCTTGTGAATGGAACTCGCACAAAAGGCTAATACGGATGATTGTTTACTTGTATTGTCTAAGTATTGTTGTTTTGTTTGTACATGTGTCGTAACTTTTAAAGGTTTGAAAAAACCAATAAAATAAAAAAAATAAAAAAAATAAAAAAATGAATGGACCTCGCAGCGTCCTTTAAATCCAAAAGCCTCATTGAAGCCCACTGCCTCTGCAGTGCCTCTTCACTGCCTCTTGCAGCGCCTCCTCCCTGCACCTAGCAGCGCCTCTTCTATGCTTGGCCCACCAAGTCCCACTGCCCTTGCAGTGCCTCTTCACTGCCCTTGCAGTGCCTCTTCACTGCACTCTGCAGCGCCTCTTCACTGCACCCTGCAGCGTCCTGTCAGCCGTCACTGCACCTTGCAGCACCTTTTCACTGCCTCTGCAGCGCCTCATCTACGGTTGGGCCTCTATGTTCCCACTGCCCTTGCAGCACCTCCTCATTGGGACTCATGTGTCCCCACTGCCCTTGCAGCGCTCCTCATTGGGACTCATGTGTCCCCACTGCCCTTGCAGCGCTCCTCATTGGAACTCATGTGTCCCCACTGCCCTTGCAGCGCTCCTTACCTGAGAGAGGATCTCGGCGTTTGGGGGGGGGGGGAGGGATGGATGTCCCTTTCATGGGATGTCCCCCGAGCACAGCCAGCATCCTCGTCGACAATTGTTATGGTGGGTCCCTGGCCAATAATGAGTCTGACATCTCTAGATGAGCTGTTAACTTCTTTAATAAGTTCCAAGTACAATAGTGGCCCTTTTATATACAGCACTTCATGGTGGATTACTCTCACTTTGAAACACTAAAATAATAGTTGTTACTATTGAGTAAGGTAACGGTATGCACTTTAATGGCTTTGATCCGTGAGCGGAAGTTAGCGCATAGATGTCAGCCACGAGCGCTTAATTCCCCGAAACATCCTACCTAGTTACATGCACGTTCAATTTGGCAGATGGATGAAACATGTTGTGCGGCGGATTGTGTACCTGGTACATGCCTATTTTCATACACTTCCGTTTCTTGATATCTCGCATTTGTGTGAATCGGAATCCTCTCCTCTATCGTTACAGTAAGATGCATCGCTATTCATGACTGCCCAATGCCGTCCGCACAATTAAACTCATGTGAAATGCATCCACACCTGCATTGCAGTTTTCGGCCACAGGAGGGCGCCCCGCATCCTCCGAACACCTAACGCGAAGTCGGTGTTCCCCAGAGATCTCATTACAGGCCAGGAGAAGTTTAACCAGTGCTTTGATAATGCATGACTCACGATTTAAATAGTAAGGTCTGCAATAAAACACTTACCATGCTTAATGTCAGTCTAACATATGAGCTTTGCCTCATTTGAAACTAATTGCGTTACAGAGGAGGCATTCCACGGCAGGCAAGTTCGATTAAGACCTATTTCCCATGCTCCTCTCGGGGCGCTGCAGCACCTAGTGAAGGAACAGTCGGCAGCAGTCACGACTCGGGCCTGCAAAAGTTCACTTGTTAGGAATTTTTTTTAAAAAAGAACACGTTTTGCGCTGGAAGAAAGTCTACTGGAGTCTAGGAATGTCGGCACCATATGAACCCAGGTCGGGGTTTCGTGCATTCAGGCCGGCAGTGAAATAAGGGAGCAGAGTGATCTTGTGCATCAAACGGCATCCATTTTAGGACATCGTCATTTCGCCTCCTCCCAGCTCCTCTCACTCCTTTGTCATCCTCTTCACTCGTCAGTCTTATATAATATTTCTAACATGGAAGGAGAAGTGAGACGTTAGGGATGAGAGCAGAACCTGACGAGTGAGGAGGGCGACGGTGGAATGAGATGGAGGTTTGAGGAGGAGAAATGAGGAGATATTTTAAAGTGGATGATACGCATCAGTACCTGCTCCCCCGCCACCTCCAGCGCGTGTCTCCATGTACAGCCATACATACATACATAAACGCAAGTATGCGCACATGCATACATACATACACACATATTCAAAGATAAGCATACACACACACACACAAGCATACCCAATCAAACATACATGCACACACATATACATGCATCGACCACTGCCTCTCGCAACATGTTCTGATTGATGACAGGGAGAGGATGTGACCTTCATGGTAATGACAGAATTGAAGTCAATTGGCCGTTTTATCCATGGAAGAGTAAAGCCTTCATAACACACTCCATAGTAGGTGTTTCTATAGCGCATCGTGTTGCTTTGCTTCCACGTCGAAGCACTTTAACAGTTCCTGTGATTGAGAGCCAATTTGAAGGTGCGTCACTCCGCGACCTCGGAAGTCGTAGCAGGCTAAGTCGGTCTCGTTAGGGGTCACACCGTTGCCTTTAGTTTGCTGACAGATATCCGAGGCGCGCAATTAACTCACTGATGCGTACACCTTGATTAAGTGTTTTCTCTTCATAAAACATACCATAATACTTTGCACAGGTGCTTACCTTCGGTTCATTAGTGCAGGGCCTGACACATACAGTTAAACAAACATTGCAAACGCCAACAGTTTCAGCGTTTCCATGTGCATTATGGGCACGATCAATGGAATTATTGGCATGGTTCACATTGACTTTGCACTGCTGAAAAGTGACTTTGCACCACCGACACAAACCCTTATTCATGAAACTGTGCAATGTGTTTGTTTGCAGTGCAAAGTTCATTTTGTCCTGCAACCATGGCTTTGCACCGGCCTTACACTGCAAACATACACTTTGCACACTTCCATGAATCAAGGTTTGTGTCCGCAGTGCAAAGCCACTTTTCAGCAGTGCAAAGTCACTTTTTAGCAGTGCAAAATCACTTTGAGCCGTGCAAAAAATGCCATGAATCGGGCCGTGTATATCTATTTTCTAGGCCCTCAGTGCAGCTAATACACAAACCCACGCTCTCGCACCAGCTAAGAGACATTGTTACCAGCTGTTGCTAGCTATGCTAGGCACAGGTACTGACATCATATAATGCATCAGATGGCAGGCATTGCTATCATACAGCTGGCATTGGCGTTATTTGGTTATTTGCCCAGACGCTAATATCATTAGCAGCTTTCGCCACTGACATGTGGTTGCTCACACCGTGGCAATCAGAGTGACCCATTGAGTGTTTGTGAGTATCACAATGTGCGCTTGGTGCTGCAGAATGACTGTCACATTTTAATACCGGCTTGGCCCTCATTACCTCATCAACAGCTGGAGTCCATACACCACCAGACTTGCACATTCTGCACAAAGGTGAGAAACACGTGTTCACCATTTTTAAAAAAAAATGTTATAGTTTAATTTTTTTTAAACTTTTCATTTCTCTCAGATTTTGCAGAGTTGTCTTTTTAATTTGTGGCATGTTTGTCAAGATTTAGTTTTTCTTGTAGGAATTGGCATATTGTGAGGATGAGTTTGTTTGATTTGCCATTGAGCATCTGTCCATCTTTCTTTTGTCTGCCATCATTTGTTCTCTAATCTCATAGTAAGCACGGAGTCTGGTTCTTTGTTCAGAAAGATTGCTGCACTCCATTAGTAGGTGGAATAGTGTTTCTGATTTCTGTGGTCTAAGCAGAAACGGCAATAATGTTCTGTTGGAGGGATTTGTCTCGTTTTTGCTAGGTAGAAGCGTGTTGGTATTATGTTCATCCGAATTTTCAGAAATATTACTCGCATTTTGTTGTCGGGAAAGATGGTCAAGTAGGCTGGGAGTTCATTGACTGATCTGATGTCTGTTTTACATTGTATGTTCAGACTGTATTTATTTTTTCTTCGGTGGTTTTTATCCAATCATTTCTCATCAGTTTTACTTTTGCGTGTTGAGGGCGCAACGTGAGCATTTCATGGGAGATTTCTTCAGTTGTCATAAGTCGTTCGAGGTTGTCTTTCCACTTGTCAAGGATTGCGTTGTTCATAATTCCGGGGTGAGATTTTAAGATTTGGATTGACAGTGTTTTCTCGTCCGTAAGCAGCTTGCGGTATAAGTCAAGATGTTTCCATAGGACAATTGAGTTGATTGATTGCACTGCTACTTCGTGTCTAATTCTGGGCATGGGGAAAGACCGTGGCAGTTGCAGGATCTTGCGCCAGAAGCAAGCTTCTAGTTTTGTCCAGTCATAATCCGTGGCATTGATCATTGCTTCTGTTCCATAGACTATTGTTGGAATCCCTTTTTGTTTGTAATATGTTGTTATGGGTTTGAATGAGAATTTGCTGTACTTTCGCTGGATCACGCATCCTTGTCTCGCCAGTGATTGGATCTTTTGTTCCAGTTTCGCTGTCCATTCTTTTTCAGATTTGGATTGATTTATGTGGATTCCCAGGTATTTGAATGTGGTCACTTCTTCTAGTTGGTTGTCATGTAGGTAGATTTTTAGTTGTTTTTCTTTTTGGTTGGATATTCTGCTCAATTGCATGATTTTCGTCTTCTTTGTATTGATTGTAAGTTCGTTGAGATTCATGTATTGGTTTAGTTGTAAGAGACTGTTGAAGGCCTGAAGGTGTCTTGTCCAGCAGGATGATGTCGTCCGCATATGTCATGATTTTTACTGGTGTTGAGTTGACCTTTGGAGGGTTGAGAGCATCAAGTCGAAGATGGGTCTCGATGTCTGCGGTGAAGAGGTTGTATAATGTAGCTGCTAGAGGACATCCTTGTTTTAGTCAATTTTCAGCTGATATTTTCGGTGTTGTGTGGCCTTCCCTTGTGAGTCTTATTGTTATTAAGGCATTTGAATAGAGTTGTCTGATTGGCCCCAAGATGTCATTTGGGCATTTCCATTTTTCGAGTTTATTCCAGAGTTTTTGTTGAGAGATTCCATCAAAGGCCATATTAAGGTCTATGAAGGCCGCGTAGATTATTGTTTTGTTGTGAATTGCTTCGTGTTTTATCAGGTTCAGCAGAAGTAGATTGATGTTTGTGCCCACGTTTGGGGTGAAGCCAGTTTGTCTCATTGAGAATCGTTGTGTGTCAGATGCCCATTGGTTGAGTTTTTTTTAGAAGAATAGATGCAAACAGCTTCCCCAGGGGGTCAAGTAGTGCAATCGGGCGGAAGTTTGTCGGATCGTCTCTAGGTCCTTGCTTGTGTATGGGCACTACAGTTGCGGTTTTCCATGATGAAGGTATCTGGTTGAGGTTGTTTATGAGTGTTATGATGTTACTCATAAGGTTGGCCCATGAGTGTTGATCTTTCTTGATCATTGCGTTTGAGGTCCCGTCACGGCCCGGAGCACAGGATATATTGAATTTTTGTATCGTGTCTAAAAAGTCTTGGTGGTCGCAGAGTACCGTCCACTTTGTCTTCTGTATCTGCGATTCTTTTTCTGTTTCTGAGGGCCGGGCTTTGTATATGTTCGTGTAATGTTGGATCCATCGTTGTTCTGTCACGTTTCCAGTGAGTTTGTGTTGATAGGCTGAGTTGTTGTTCAGTAAGTTCCATAGGTCTCTGAGGTTGTGTGTTTTATAGGTTTCTAGAATTGCCTCTGCATCCGCTTGTAGTAGTGTTATGCGATGCGTTTTGATCCAGTTGTTGTAGTTTTGTTTTGCCTCTTTGGTTTTTGCGAATGAGTCTTTGTCTTTCCTTTTCTTTAGTTGTCGCACAGTGTTTCTCAGCGTCCTTTTCCTTTCAGTTAACTCCTCGTTGTAAGAGTGTAGATGTATCTACGTAGTTTGTTGCATTATTTGCTTGTAGTAGGGTAGAAGTAACCACTGATAGTTTAATTTCTGGTCGTCAGGCAGAGTGGTTTGGAGAAATTGTTTTGTGAGCGAGATTGTTGCTTGTTGAGTTATGCATAGTTTTCTGCCAGCTGTGCAGAGTTCCAGTGGAGTAGGTCGATGGGACTGTGGTTGTCGCAGAATGTTTTGTCCATGTATGATGAGCTGATTGTGGCCTCTCTTTGATGTTTTGACTATACTGGCTGTTTCTACTGTGGCTCTCAATTCTTTTGAGAGGTAGATGTAGTTGATGATGGCGGACTATTTTCCTCGGGACCAGGTTGGTAGGAGCTTGTTTGTCCCGTCCATAGGGTAGTCAATGAGTGAGAGATTACGGATGTTGGTTTCTTTTGTCCATCTTTTAGCGCAAGTTGTTAGTTCTCCATTTTGGATTGGTTGTCCGTCTTGGTGCCATAGGTAAAAGTTTAGATTGCCGCACAGTATGAATTCAATTGTTGTATGCTTGTTGATGAGGTTGTCCATTGTTAGGAAGACGCCGTCTAGGAAGGCTTTGTTGTTAATTGCAGCAGGATTCCAATAGAGGTTAATGATCGAGATTTTTCTTTCTTGTTGCTGGTTTGCGGGGTCAGGATTTGGGCTTCCTTTTATTTTTATGACAGTATTTTGTATCCACGGGTGATATTTGTGGTTTGAAGCATGGACCATGCCGGGTCAATCTTGTTTAGCGTTAATAGGCCTGATGATGGTCTTCCCTTAGATCTTGTTGGTGCTGAGTTAAGAAATGCTAGGAAGCCGTCGCAGCATGGGGTGTTAGACAGCCAGGTTTCTTGGAAGCCGATGATCTGATATGATTCAAATTCAGGTGATGGGTCGTTGAACAGATGGGAGCTTCCTCTTGTGTTCCACGAGCACATGGTCCAGGTGTTGATTGGATTGGTTAATGGTTATGAAATGTTGCTCGCCCTTGTTTTATCTGAGTAGTTTAGACTGTCTTCCGAAGTGTACTGTTGTCTGATCGGGCGTTCACGAGTTAGAATGTAAGCTCCGGCTCTCTCGGTTGGGGCAGCAGAAACCTCTGGAACTTGCTACCATTTATGAACATCTCATATGGCCTAGAAACCTTAAAACAAAGATGCATATGCAGTAACCAACTGCCTGCTCAGTAAACAACTTTACTGCTCAGTACCTGAGCAACCACCACCCTAGTTAACGCTTTCTTGCCCTGGGCATGGATGGCCACGATCTCTTGGCACCTGCTTCGAGTGAAGGTTGTGCATTTAAGCGGGAGATTGCTGCAGCAAAGCTCATTGAGAAGTCCACAGTTTCCCGCGCAACCCTCAGAAATTGTTTTTGAAACTGGTCGAGCAACTTGCAACCCCAATCGTGTTCCTTAGAGGGCAGCACCAAGAGAGCATGTTGGTACCATTAAAATACTGTATAAACATGAAAACATCAATCGGGGTCCGCTCTTCTCCACTTCTCCACATGACCCTCTGCTGGACCGACACGCCTCCTATGCCTTACCTATGTGTCTAATTCTAGTTCGCTTTCCTCATCCTGCATACCATCTGTTCTGACATGTCTTTGTGTTCTGCGTGCTCACTCATGTATCACCATTGATAATGGACAAAAGTGCTCTGACCGGCCCACAAGGTAACACTGTGATTGAGCAGCTATATACATATTATGAATAAATAAATAAATAAATAAATAAAACAGTACACTTGTACAGGTGATAAATATACAAATTCCCTTGGATACATACACTCATTTAGAAGCACCTTTATAACTTTGAAACTGGTATGTGGGCGCAGGTCGCTGCCTGCGAAATGTAACCTGTGGGCCCAGAAAGAAACTCAGACAACTGGCTTGGCATATAATGTAGATTGCTCATTTATCCAGGCAGGCGATGTAATGATTCAATGAGATATCTTTCTTGCTCTCTCATAATGCTATTAGGCTCACATTACCCCTTAAGAGAGCGGTGAGCCAATACAGTGTGTAACAACAACTCAGATAAATATATCTGTTCTTGGCAGTGCTGCACTCACATACAGACTGCTATCGGTCACACCCATTTATCTTGGCTGCCTAACAATAAAAGCTAAGGGATGCTTGGCAACTGAGGGCCCGATTCTGAGGTGCGTGCATACGTATGAAAGTGTTCTTCCATGAAGGAGGAACTCTTTCCTTACAAACACCATATTCTGAAAAAGAAAGAATGTGGTACAGGGACATGAAAGCTTCAGCTTTTGCATGTGCCTGATTTACAGCTTGACAAGAGCCCCAGCAACCATCAGGAATGCAGGGCAGCCACATTGAGGGGATTCTCTTTCCAGCAGCACTGGTTTAGCACATCAAAAAATTGAGTTAAAATATAGCACCTGTGAGGCGCCGTTAAACTCTGCTGCACACTTTCCCCCTTTACTTGAATAGCCTTTTTTAGACTGCAGTACCACTTTTTTAGTTTAATGCTAGTTTAAGAAAACCTGGAGAAAAGTGGCCATCATTTAAGAAATGCTGTTAATGCCACTGGAGCACATGTTTCCCCCACAACAAGAGATTTTAGCAGCTTTTGCTCCTGGAATGTACCACATCTCCCCTCCAATACTTCCACCCACTTCAGAATGGTGGTGCTGGAAACTGGAGGAGAGAATGCCATATTTCCACACTCTTTTTTATTATGAGCTCAGAATCAGGTCTTCATACACCAAAAAAGAGTGCTGTGACACCATAGCTGCACATTTCCTTGCCTCCACCCACCACTGAGACACTGGTCTCCTCCAGCCTTCCACCTGCTTTTTCAGTGCAATTGCTGTTCTTTGCCTGGACCCACTTTATTTATTCATTTTGTTCTAGATCCTTATCTTGGTTCATTCTTCTGGGCTAATGGGCGCTCTAGCAGAAGACATTATTTTACAAGACTGGGATCACTTCTTAGAAGTTGGAGCTGTGCTATGAGTAACAGCATTGTTAGCACTTGATAGGGTATTGTTTAGGGGTGATCTTAAAGTCCCAGTACAGAACATCATTGGAGCCTTCTGGCACCAGAGTAAGAAGGCACACCATGTAATTTGCCGTTGCAATAGCTCTGTCTGCTTGCGGCACCGATGGGTGCATTTCCTGCACACTAGGTACCCGATTCATGGAATGGGCGCACAAATCCTGCAAAGCCTGTGCGCCAATAAGGACTTTGCATGGCCCGTCCCACATGAGAAAAGCCGCGTGCCATGCGTATTCATGGAATTGTCCATACAAAGTAACCCTATACTCCTATGACACGCCCACATGCAGAGCCATTCCAACCATGGAAACAGACATTTACGCACTCCTCGCACGTGAAAAAATGCACCCAGGAAAACTGCCTACGAACACCCCCAACCAGGCCAGGTGTCCCCCGCAACTATTTCCAGTACGCCCTCAACATGCATACCACGTAATGCAAAAATCGTAATTTTCAGGTACACATTTATACAAACCCCCGTAAACCGTTCCTGCACCATGCTACACTGCTTACGAGCACCCCCAAGTGCGATCGGAACCCCGACTACATGCTTGCACCCCTAAATATGACACCCAATGATAGCTCTGTTCAGAGATTCCTATGTCCAAGTGTCTGCACGCCTGCCTTCGGGTGGCGGATAGATTGAGTGCATTGCGTGGCCATTTCCTTGACCAGAGGTTGCGTGGACCGATCCATGAATACGCTTGGCTATGCGCATTTGTGGGCATGCAATCGACTGTGTGTGGGGCATACCTCATAATCCCCACATTTTCACTTGTTCTTCCCCATTTTGCATGTTCTGCCAACTACTCTGGTCTATGAGCAGCCTACGCTCTGCAAGGTGTTTCGCGCAAGGCAATCGGCCACTCGCAGAGACGTGCTGAGCCTGCCTGAAGTCCCTCGTAGACGACTCCATGAATCGACAAACTGAGATTTGTGCACTTTTTTTGTGCAAATTCCGATTTACCACGGAAATGATTCCATAAATCAGGCCCAAGAGGTTTTGATTTTGTTGGGGACAACTCAGCCCTTCTTCATTATACCAGGGCACATCACTATTTGTACATACAGTAGTAACATGCCCTGCTGAATGTCACACAGTTTAGATTTCATGCTTCTACGCTGAGTGTTGCGCATAGTTGGGACAGCTCTATAACAACCTCCAGTAGTGACATCTCTGAAACCTATGTTGTAAGTTGATGCATCTTTACACAGTAACAACTGGCACTGTGTTACTTTGTGACAGGACCTTTCCCTTTTGTATATTTCACTTATCATTATGATTTGTTACCAATGTTATTTTTTTCATTAAATAAAAGGTGAGTCTATACTCGGTCAGAATCAGAAAACTCTTTCTGGGGCAAATTAATGGATGCACCAGCCTATAGGTTTCATTGGCACCAGATAAACAAGCCCATAAACTGCAAAGGGCAAATTAGTGTGTGCACGAGGCTTGTCCAACCCTTGTGTGCTGGAGTCCAAATCAGGGGGAGGAGGTGCATGATTTATCGCATTTTAAAACTCATTTCAATTGGAAACCATAGCCGAAATTCACTGAAGGGATATGCTTTAAAATGAAAGAAACATTTTGCACCCCCTTTTGTTTGGTCCAACTCACAAAAGGAATGCACAATGCATTAGGTGGACATTTCTGATTAGTTTATACACTTTTTGTCGTGTGCAAAAGCAGCATTATAAACTCTTTTCATAATTTTTTAACATTTACTAGGCATCATCAATAAATATGGTATTTCCTACAGGGGTGGCTAACAAATAGTCTACACTTATGCAAGCCACCCATCAGGAAATGCCCCAAACATTAAAAACTACCTTGCACGAGTGGAAGCACGGATGACAGCAAACAGAGTAAAACCCAACCCTAGCAAAACAGAGCTGATACCCTGTAATCCTAAAGGTTCTATCTCCACTGCAATCCCTTGGCCTGACGATATGGGCCCTTGACCAAACCCATCAACCACAGTAAAGAATCTTGGAACAACGGACAACACCCTCACTCTACAGCCAAAGCCATTATTAGAAGTTGTTTCTCCCAGCTGCGAATGCTATGCCACATCTTTCCCGAATGCATGGCCATAATTTCTCTAATACTATCCAAAGTACACTATGCAAACAGTCTCTATCTGAAACTCCCAAATTACCCAATGAAGAAAAGTTCCAAGAGTTCAAAATGTAGTGGCAAAACTACTTCTCAAAATTAAGCAATTTGAAAATATCACTCCAGCATTACGTATTCTCCAATGGCTACCCATAAAAAAGTGTTCTTTTAAAAACCTTGCATTGCCCATCCTCAATACCAAAGAGGGAGCCCTTCCTCCTACAGAAGTAAGTTTTAGCACTAGACTCCTTCCAGAACACTCAGGTTCAGCAATGCTGAACTAGTACATGTCCCCAACTTCAAAAAGAAATGGCAAGAAGGATCCTCTTTTTCATTTCTGACCATGAAACTCTAGAACACTCTCCCAAACCTCTGTGCCTGGAAGTGAGCCACTTGAATGTCAGGAAACAGCTGTGGACCAGGCTTTTCATCCAATCACTATGAAAGAAATTAAAATTAATAGCAACCGACTAAAGACTGTTCACCAGAAACCTGGGCTAATTCACTACAAGCAATTATCGAAACTCTTGGCACTGCCATCTGTGGGAAACCAATTTGATTCATGGAACCTCTCTTGCCTGACACTGGTCTGCACCTTTATCTCAGTGAAATCTACCACCAAGAACCAGGAGGCAACAACACCTTCACCCTCCCACCCCTCAACTAACTCCTCACTACTGAAATCATGTATCCTTACACCTCGTACACTCAGTTAGAAGATCTCCAGTTCAAGTGTACTTCATAGATTTAGACCCTGTCCATCTTCTATCAACAACCATGCTCTCAATGTTTGCACTTTACAATCCGGGGTCTGTCCATATGGCTAACCAACCCCGTTGGTATTTACCACAAACAACATAGATATTTTCATACTGGCACACAGTAAACGGGTACTTCCAACCTATCCATCAACACCAAAGGATGCTGCATCTGCCATCCCACTATCTGACAAACACGCCATGCTCTCCTTTTTTACAGAGCAATGCGTAGAGAGAACAACATTACTGGCAGAAGGGGGCTACAATATGTCCACTTTACATTACATTGTAATGTATTATTTTGCAACCACTGTCCTTCTAAGGACCTTGCTCTGTTATATACCGCTCATGGCCCTCATGTAGGTGCCAGTAACCCATCACACCTTAGTGTCAAGATGCATTTCCAACGCTAATGTTTGCAAGGGTGCTAGAAGCTCAGCACATCCTCTGTGCTTTTTCACTTGCATGATTATTTTAGAATTCGGCCCAATGTGTCTTGATGATAGATGTCTTGAAAGTAAAAATGGACATAGATTATTGTTGTGTATCTGTACATGTCAGAATTGCTTGTTGAATGCCCATCTGTGATTTGCATATAATAAGATTGCCTCATTAGAGCTGGGTGGATAGCTCTTGTCTTGTCTTTTAGTGTAAATACCAGTTTTTTCCTATACCAAAGCAAAAAATAGAAAACACATTTAAAAAAAGGCATTCAACTTTTTTTTCCGGTCCTTTTGTTTGGAAACTATGGTATTTCGAAACAATGTATTCGACCCTTTGACCGGACACCATTGCAAAGAGATCAATGTTGTATATCATTCTAGAACAGATTGAATAGTTGCTGACAAAGTCAAGATCCGCAAGGATGATTCAGCGCATAACTCATCTATGAAACAGACAAGAATAAGAGGCCTTTTCTTGGTCTGGTCTAGCTCTTCCATTCTTGTGAAATCTGCAACAGAGATCAAATGAAATTTGGCTTTGCCTGGGCAAGGAGACTACACTTCAAGTAATCTACGGAAGGGGCTCCAGTCATTGCAATTTGAATGCAGGGCTGGATGTGTCTGAGAAGTTAGTGGTGGGACCACAAAGGAGGTAATGGCCAACAATGAGATATAATAAGGCTTTCTGGTGAATGGAAGGGTTTTCGGACAGAGGTGGGGTCAAGAGGACAGTGTGTGTGCCATTGGATTTGGAAGCTGGGCAAATCAATTGTTTAGTTGCCAATTCATAGCAAACATAATGATTCCTATATAGGGCTTGCGGAGTAGGACGCTTGACACAGTAAATGTATTTGCCAGATGTTGGGGTTCCTAAATCCTTATTAGGAAAGGGTCCAAAATAATCATCTTTTGAGTGTTCAATACATGACAACTCCCTTCCTGGTCCATAAGTATCTGTTCTAGTCTTCAGGTTGGGTCAATACTGTCTAACAGAAGATTATATTTTAAAAAAAGTGAACATTATATAACCAGGCATTTCCTATGACCTCATTATGTGCCTACCCATTACATATTTTGCTCAAATATGTGTTAATGAAAAAAATAAAAACAATCTGCCGTAGGAGAACCTGGCATTGGCCCTCATTACGACCCTGGCGGAAATCGAAAAACGATGGCGGAAATGCAATACCGCCATCGAATAGCGCTCGGTGCGATCATGACCCGTCACCGCAAAGTACGATGCCATTAGCGACACCGTAGTGAACGCCAACGCTAACTGCACCAAGTACGCGCGCGCGCCATGCCAAACCGTAATTACCACCATGGCGCAACGGTACGCGAATTCTGACCCTAGCGGACATGCACCTAACGCCATCAAGCACGGCGGAAAGTACCATTCCGCCATGGTGAGAAGTACGGCATCGCGAACCAACCGTAAACGGCCCTACTGAGTGCCTGTACACCGCTCCTTGGCCACATTGTACAACTCCCCGTAGGTGCAATGAAGTCACACAATGCAACCAGTGAAATGTACAAGTCATCCATGCCTGCCAACGAACAAATGAATCTCAAGAGGGGCCAATGGGAGCTGCAGGGCACAGATGGCACGAATACAGAAGCTATACAAATGGACATGACCTCAGTCTCCCTCCAAGAAACGCACGCAAACACAGGCACCTGTGACCAGCCATATTCCGATAATCACATCATTCCACCAATCCAACTGGCTGACCGGCATCTGTTACACAAAAGCTAATCCCCCGCCCCTGAGCATGACATCATTAAAACAGTCATATTGGCAGCCCTTATCCCTGACCTCACTGGGCTTCGTAGGCAAACGCGCCCAGCACAGTACCACGCAACTATACCCCGAAGCTGGAACCCAATGCAGATCTCCTCCCAATACATCGCTCCCCAAATAGGAATATGCCACATCACTTGCAAAGAAGAACGCTACACGGTTCATATCAGAATAGAAATTTAATGCACAACAAATTCACCAAGCCCATACAGCCATTAGGCCATGAACTCCAAAATACATTTCACCATTGTGGGCTGCATCCGCAATAAATGACCAGCTACTTCTTGTGTGACGCCCTGTTCCCTCATGGTACACAGGGGCTACATTCTCGTACGAAAAGGCAACATGGAAGCGCCTAGAACCGCAGGGCCGTCCCAATAGGGAGGCACTAGTCCAGCTGAAAGGCCGAAATGTTGCTCCTAGCCACTAGTACTGCGTAAGGGCATGTGGCCCATTGGCGATCGTCCCATAAGATCGTAATGCTGCTCCACTGATTAACACGAAGCAGCAGGTGTCGGGAGTAAAATCCATCTGCAGGAGTGGCATACAGATGGCAGTGGCAAAAGGGGAGGAGATACCTGTCACCCAAATGAAATGAAAAAGAATAGTATGGCCATCAGAACTTCATTTGAATTACTCACTTCAATGATCACACCAAATCCACAGCCATATGCATGCTAGCCCACTCCAAAGGATCATCACCACCCAAAAACCACTAGCGAATCATAACTATCTATATCGAGGTGAAAACACTATCACAAACGAGTGTTTCTGTGCATGCGTCTGTTAAAACAGAATCCATCAGATGGGATTGGTAACGTGCCTAGACACAAGTGTCTGAAGGCGCGTCGAGACAGGGAGGGTTCAACAAGGCCAGATAGACGATGGTCCCACTATGGCAGCCCTGCATCACATAGCGCAGGGGAGGTGGATAGATTCCAAGAAGCCCTGTACATGGCAAACTCTGTATCAAATCATCTGTCCATGCATCCATACATCATTCCCTCATCCCGTAATGAAAACGCCTGTTTCCATACTCACATAACATGTGAAATTTCCATTGAGTCTGTGCGTTATGCAGCCTGCAAAATCCACTGTGCCCCAGCCCGTAATTCCAGTGTTGTGAAGTAACATGTATTTGGGAACGTCCGGCCTTATCGCCCACTTCGCTATTGCGCATCCCAAACTATTCATATCAATCATTGCATCCTCGCCATGGCCCCTGTCCCAAGGACATTGAACAATAGAACGTTATATTTGCAGTCAGACCTGTGGGCATCTCCTCGCCGCTAGCTGAAAACCGAAAGCGCCGCCCTTCGAATTCCTCATTTGCAACATCACGTCGAAAAGGCATCTGTGGCCGCATGAAATCACAAATTAATCCATCTAGTGCGGCTGTGTGTGAAAATGGCAACTGCCTTCACTCACAAATGGGACGCCCCGCCCGTTGGTGAACCTCGGTACAGTGTTGCATGAGGGTCCACCGTTACTCGAGTACTACGTTCCACTGACCCTTCACAAGTCTGTTCGCGACTGCAAAGATAGTATGTGAAACAATGGGACCATAGCAGAATGAACATATCAACCAATGTTACACTGCCATCGGGTACAAATACATGATTGTAATAGCAAGATGCCATTCGTCGAATTGCAGCGTTGTGTGCGGGACGTGCTCGCCCAAAGGGGAGAGCAGCTTGCACAGGTGGGATGAATCACCACAGGTGGAGGCCATACAGCTTGAAAACACATAAATTGCACACCCAACCCCCTCCCACAACCACACCCACTCCGAAATGCTACCAGCAGGACTAGCTATGTTGGCCCTGGGGGACCTGATAGCACTGCAAGTACTCCAACTTCAAGAAGAAGACGAACACCAACTACAACCGGCCGCACGGAGGAGACGCAGGAGGAGGAGGAGGGCAAGGCAGGGCCAGCAAGGGCCGCCAGCACAGCCACTACCACCACGCAGGCAGCCCGCAATCCCACGCCTCCGAGCACATCCGTTCAACCTCACTGATGAGCAGATCCACACCCTCTACCGTTTGGACCGGGACACCATAACCGCCATTGTGGACATGACACAGGCTGACCTTGTCAGCATGATAGATAGCCCAACCGCCATCCCACCCCTACTGAAGGTGGTGTCTGTACTCCACTTCCTGGCCACAGGCACCTACCAGCACACAGTCGGACAGTTGCATGGCATTTCACAGCCACTGTTCTCACGGACACTATTGCATGTGCTCGATGCCCTCCTGCAGCACGCAGACGACTACATCCCTCTACCACGCTCGGAGCAGGAAATTACCAACACAAAAGTGGGATTCCATGCACTTGCCGGCATACCGGGTTGCATTGGTGCCATCGACTGCACCCATGTGGAATTGGTCGTCCCACATGCCATGGAGGCCCAGTACCGCAACCGAAAACAATTTCATTCTCTGAATGTACAAATGGTGTGTGACTCCAACAGGATCATTACACATTGTTGTGCCCGATTCCCTGGATCAACCCATGATTCTATGGTCTTGAGGAACTCTACAATACCACGCTACATGGAGCGACATGCAGGGAACAGATCCTGGCTACTCGGTGAGTCTCATTTCAAGCATGATAATGTGGGGTATGTGATGCGGCAATGACCTGGCAGGAAGGGGGGGGGTGCGTACGTAGCAATGGCATTCCTCAAAATTCCTTTATTGTCCACATACAGGTGATGCCGGGTATCCACTGAAGAGATGGCTCCTTACACCAGTCCGGAACCCACGGGACCAGCATGAGGAGGACTACAACCATGCCCACTCACGTACCCGTGTAGTCATAGAACAGGCATTCGGCCTACTGAAGACTCGTTTCCGCTGCCTCAGCAGGTCTGGCGGGGCACTCCTGTACCGCCATGAGAAGGTTGCAAAGATGGTCATGGCATGTGTCATGCTCCACAACATGTGCGTACGTAGAAATGTGCCCATGCCCCCTGACGCAGAACTGCAAGCACCTGAAGATGGTCATGATGAGGGTGGGGATGTGGCAGCACCTCAAGGAGTCTGCGAGGCACAGGAGGGCCGTGACATTCGTCAGCATCTCATAGATGCATGCTTCTAGCACTCACGCCTGGTGGCTGATACATGGACACGGGACTCGTGGCACTGTGTGTGTCTGGAACATGCACAATATGGACTGTACGCCTATAATGGCCTCGTACACAAAGATCAATGTCCACACATCTCATTGGATGATCGTGCATTGTTTATGGCATATGTGATATCATGTTACACACCCCATCGACCCGCCACCCAAGTGAGCCCAACACACCCCCTCCACCCTCCTACCTCCCCCCCGAACACCAGTGTCCAAAGATGCTCATTGTCAGTGGGCAGTCGCTATTGCAAGCCCCCTCTCCGGGTATCAGGGGCACCCCTGCCTGTGGAGCGCAGGTTCCTCCCAGATCTACGTTGGGGGCTGCCCTGGACGGAACTTGCAACGGATGATGTCTCTGCCTGCTCACGTCCATGCATGTCCCTAAGGGTTTGTGAGAGCTCAGTGAGCACACGGCGCACTGCGGCAAGTTCGGCACATACGTCTTTGGACGTCGCATGCAGTTCCCCCCTCAGGCTCTCGGTGCTTCTCTCCATTTGTACTCTCAGGCTCTCGGTGCTTCTCTCCATTTCTACTCTCAGGCTCTCGGTGCTACTCTCCATTTGTGCCCTTAGTGTCTCTGTACTTCTCTCCATTTCTGCCCTAAGTGTCTCAGTTGATGTTTCTATGTCTGCCTTAGTGCCCCCACATTCATCGGCATGGTCCTTGAGGAGCGTGGCCAGTTGCTGCTGTTGCACGATTACCTGGTCGAGGGACTGTTGCCTCTGCTGGGCCATGGCCATTTGCGGTGGTGTCACAGAGGGGCTGGTCACTTCATGTTGCCTTGCCACAGGGCTTGTGGGGGATGGCCAGTCGTCGTCTTGTGGGTGCCCCTGCGTGGTATCCTCATGGTGTACGGGATGGAACAGACAGGGGGATTGAGACAGGTCATGGATGGATCTAACTTCGACATCCCCGTTTTCTGTGTCGGAGCATGCTGCCATTAATGCAGTGTCACCTATGGTGCTGCTGCCACCAGAAGCAGTGCCTACTGTGGCATCCATTGGGGGGACCTGTGGTGGTGCTGTTGTGGGCATGCTGGCTGCTGGGGTGCCTGTTGGAGTTCCCTCCTGTGTGCTGCCACTTGATTTGTGCTGCTGCCGTGTCTTGATGCGTGCAGCTGAGGTGGAGGGTCTTTGGCCGTTGGTCTTGGCCCTCTTTGCAGGTGTGCTGGTAGGGGTGTCCTGGAGCTCGTCGTTTGAATCGGACCCTGTGGTGGAGTAAAGGAGGGCGAGCGTTATAAATGGGTCTGTGGAAATTGGAATGGCAATGTATCACATGCATTGGGGTGGTACCTGAGGGTGATTTGGGTTGGGGCCTTGGAGGTGGTTTCATTTGTGTGTGGAGTGAGGATGCAGTTGTTTTGCAGCCTGCAGTTAGGGTGTGCCTGCTGCACGTGTAGAGGGTGTTTTTAGGATTTTTAATTATTTATGTATTTGATGTGAGTTTTCAAGTGTGCTATCAGGCCTATGTATGTGGACGTTCTCCTGGACATGTGTTACTGTTGCACTATGTGGACACGTGGTACTTCACATGATTGGACATTGTGGTTTTGGCATTGTTTTATTTGGGACACCTACCTGATTCTTCGGATGTCTGCACTCCTTTCTCCATCCCTCCGACTCCCTCTATGCTCTCCATTCCAATGGTGGAGGCACAGATTTCTTCCCAGGGGGTCAACTTGATGGGTGATTCCGATCCTCCCCCGGTAGCTGTGGCAATGTTGCGGTTGGCAGAAAGTATGCTACGGACGCGGATCCGCAGGTCGTCCCATCGCTTTCTGCATTGCTGTGGGTTGCGGGATGCGGTCCCCACCGCACTTACCCGCTGTGCCACCAGGGCCCATATGGCCTTCTTGTTCGCAAGTGCCGTCCTGGTCATTTGCGTGGAGAAGACGGCGGCAGCATTCTCCTGGAGGGTCTCTGTGAGCACGGTGAGTTCCTCACGGGAGAAGTGGACCTGCCGCTTGCGGTCGCACGCTTTCTTCGCTACTTTTCCCATTTTTCTTGGTTTCACTAGGGTGGATGACGGGTTGGGATGTGTCTCAGGGTAGTATTTTTTATGGTTGTGTGGAAATTGTGGTTTTATAGGTGTACGGCGTGATGTTTCCCGTTCCGGGACCATGCTTTTACTTCCGTTTCCGTATATTTCCGGTCACCGTACTTTCCGGTTGCCGCTCATTGCGGTGACCGCTAAGATGGGTGGCGGTATTGCACCTAGGGCGCCGTACGGTGGCGGTGTGGGCCGTTTTGGGGTCATTTCCGCCATCGCGGACTTTGCACTTCCGCCATGGCGTGGTGCTCGTGCCCGATGGGTCGGAATGAGCCGCACTTTGCTCCATCGTGCAATGGCGGAAACGCTATTTACGCTATGGCGGTCCGGTCGGTTGATTTCCGATAGGGTCGTAATGAGGGCCATTGTGTCTTGATGACAGAATATTCTGTCGTTTGTTTTTCTGAATGGATACTGCATCGAGTTTGCACGTTGCAGTTCCATCAAGACACAATGCCAGGTTCTCCTATGGCAGCTTGTTTTTGTTTTAGTTATTTCCTGGTCCAATCTCTCCCTCCACTCTATTGCCGAGTGGAACATGACATGGGACCTATTCTCTCTGGGGCAATCTGGAGATGGTCACGTGGCTACGACAGCGTTTACCCACGTTGCCTAGTAATCACACATTCTGGCAACAGATCTCCCGAGTCTGTCTTTGATGTTTCCTATGATGACGTTAGCGGGAACTTTGCTTGGCAGGTCACTTAGCAACTGTTGCCAGATGAAGCTTTTCTTCACTTTTCTTTGCAGCAAATGCGATGCGATGTAACAAGCATTACAGACCGCTGCAATTGGCAGATTTTTTTGTGTTCTACATCGTAGGCTTTCCGCCTCCATGGGAAGATTTCCCCCAGGAGGATGAGTGCAACATGGCAGCCGGCCTGGTAAGCGCCCTTTAACACAGATTTTTTCCTTTCCCAGTGCTCTCGCTTTTAAGATTCATTACGATTGAACTCAGCGATTCACAACTCTGAGATCATATTATATTTTCTCCTTAAAGGACACGCAGATTTATGGTACCCATATGTAGTGCGTGTGCGAAAATGAGCAAATAACATGGCGCTGGAGCACAGCCATTTTGGACATTCACTTCCATTACCACAATGAAGGCCTACGTTTTCGTGGGCTCAGTAAGCAAACATGAATTATGCAACAGTTGCAAGGTCACATAATGATGTCAGATGAGCTAATTGTGAAGGATAGTTGTATTATCTGCTGAAGGATGAGCCAAGAAGGGAGTGGGAGCTTTGCAGGTGAAGTGATAAGGGATGCTGGGAACGAAGGCGAGGGAGAGAAGCTGGGTTTTTCCGCTTCTAGCTGGATTTTTACAGTCTTTGATCCCAATGCTTGCTGTCTGCCCTTCAGTCGAGGGCAGTCTGGTAACCATGAGGGCCATGGATTTCCCCATAAAGAGAAGCAAAGGGTGAGTTGCAGTCACCAAAGACTGCTGTTTGGCTGTGGCTGCTGAGCACTTTGAAGCAGGTTCAGTGCCTGGAGAAATGACACAAGAGGAGAAGTCGAGTGACGTTGCGCTATTTGGCCCTGCCCACCAGTGTGCGGTCCCACCCAAGCAGGAAGTGAGAGCGTATAAAATAAATCCCGAGGCACCCTGGCGACGCTAAGCCCGAGTGTGCAAAGGGCGAGTTTCTGTCACCAAAGACTGCTATTTGCTGCTTTGCCGTGCCGCAGAACTCTAGTAAGCGGATTCCTCACCCAAGAAAATGATCACTTTGTGGCCAAGTAGATCGAGAAGGCGGCACTCTGAATCTGCCGGGGTTCCACCAGTTTCTGGAAACAAGATTTTCCAAGTAAGTGACACTAGTGTAACAAAGATGATGACGAGATTGCAAAAAGGTTTGGGAGAGGGGAACGAAATGCCCACAGATATGCAAAATGACAAGCAATCTCGATTTAGAGACTCATTTAGAGAGTTATCCTGACATCTCTTGAGCATGACACATTCTGTCCAATAGTGACACTTCACAAAATGAGCTCCTAAACCACAAAGGAATGCCGGCGCAATTGACTGGCCGGAGTGATGAGTTGCACTATGTAGCAGGTACAAAAACAAAAATACACACTTGCCCCACTTGCAAATTTCAAGCAGAACTGCAAGCCCCAACATGATAAAAAGGGCAGTTGAAGGTGACGGTAGTGTAGGACCCGCTACAAAAGGCGGCTTGGAAAGGGAAAGGGAGGCGGACAGCAATAGTGCTGTCACAGAGCCTGACGAGTTAGCATCTGGTCAGGCACACCTTGAAACAACCTCGCCCATGACGAATGCACTACCGATCCCACACTTGGAAGATGATGGGACCGTACCTCGACTAAGATCGATTATGCTGATCCATCTAAGTAACTTAGATTTATCATTAAGAGATGGGACTCAATCTCATCTGTGCCCCCACACACAAGCCTTACCAACTCAATTCCTAATAAACAAATCAATTACCATCAATGAAGAAATGATCATAGTGGATCCAGGAGTAAAAATAACACTCCTTAATAAAAGATAAAAGATGGATGTGGAGAGTTGCAACACATTAGATTCTAACGACAAGCAAAATCCAACAGTCCAAAGACGAGAATCAATGGCAATGGCTGATAAACTATTGAAATACTTGACTGAGATTAATCAAACCCTTACATCTAACCAACTATCCAAAACACAACCACTGAGTTGTCATGATCAAATGAATACATCAAAAGACCAAAACTTACAAAAGTGGGATGAATCAATGTACCAACGCCATTGTTATACAAAAGTACAAAGAGCGCTGGTACAACCAGTAAAGAGGAGAAACATTGCCTCAAGCCCTCAAATGGCATTATCATGTTCCCAAAAAGAACTCAAAACTGAACACAAATTAATACAAAACATAAAAATCAACGCGAAGCGTGCTCAGGCGAACATTTAAGATCACAAGAGACAGACGATAGTGAAGTCTCTTCCGATTCAGAGATAGAGACATCAACAGATTCTTCAATCATGGAAAGACAGTACCCAAAGATACGTAGAGAGCCTTACATATGTAATAAAAACTTGACCTCCCATAACTGTGATGACGAAAAAACATTGTGCACAAACCTAATAGAACAAATAATCAATGAGTTGCGCCCCAATCTAACATCAGCGTTAACCATTACGGTGGCCCCACTGATCAAACTAAATGAACAATTGCATGAATCAAGCAAACACCAAAATAGGCTAATAGCCTTGATGAATTCAAAAACAGTGAACCTGGAAATGGAAATACATGATATCAAGCAACAGGCAAAAAACAATGTCAAATCATATGATTTAATGTCCATGCTGCTGAAAGAATAATTGAAATCAAATGCTGAGTACAAAAGATTATTGGCAGAGGTAGAAAAAGAAGCAGTTCAAATGCTACGAACTCAGTCTCAAACAGTAAGCAAACAAGCCTGAGTAGAGGCTGAGAAAGAAAATATGGTAATCAGCAGTGAGGAGAATCAGCTTGAACGTAGTAAGCTATGTGTTGAATGACAAGAACTTGATGAGGGTATTAAAAGTACACCCCACACGACGGAAGACAAGAGAACAAAACAACATGAAAAAATTAATTCATCAGAGACTACTCGAGACCGGCAAAACTCACGGAAACAAGATCAAAGATCAACGAGACTGAGAGTCAAGTGATAGATCCGTGGTATTGGTCGAAGACATGGATAGCCATCCTTCTACCTCAGCTAATGCACAAGGACTGGAGTCAATGCCCGACACTGAGACGATCATAGATCAAGGTCTAAAAGAAGCACAAAGGTGGAAACTTCCCCATTTTTAATAAGAACAGTGAGAATGTAATCACAAAGCAAATCACAGAAGAAAAGAATAAACCAAAAAAACAAACACGGAAGTCTAAAAATTTACCAAAACAAAAAAATAATCAGACAAGAAACTCCTGTAAATTTATACGAAATGTTAAGAACTTAAATGCCCTCTTGCAGTCAAACATAGATAAAGAAGTGAGATGCAAACCACAAGAAAACACAATTGGGCGTGACAAACCAAAAGTTGAGACACGCAAGAAGAAGGTAAATGAAGGGGCATCCCAGGAACAAATAGAAAAAGAAGACGCAGCAGTGATTGAACTGTTGGTGAATCTATCCACACACGAAGAGGACACTGCAACGAAGACAGCTCTGATCATGACTTTATTGAAGAAGAAGAGCTTGAAGATGTACAACCGAAAAAAACAAACCATCTGACAATGGGTGACAAGGTTGAAATCCATACCGCACCATCAGCTGGATGTATTTGCAAGATAATCGAGCAAGAGAAAAAGGTTGTGCCGGAGATCCCAAGTGCTGTACCTTTGCAACTGCCCGTTAGACGATTTACTACGATAGGCGAACATTGGGCCCACCTGGAAAAATCAAAACAACAGCAAACTGCAAACGAAGAACTGCTCCTAACGAAGAACAAGGGAGAAACAGACTGAATAAGGAGAGACGGCCAACAAACTAACAGTGCAGAAGTGGCAAACCACTCTATACTAGACCCCATTCAATGGAGGTCGGAGACAGAAAACAGATGTGATCAAATACAACCGTCAAAGGCAAAAATGAGGATGCTGTTTAAGAAAACAAAAACAAATGCAAATTATAGGGTTGTAGGTGAAAGGATCTAAAACAAAAGGATCAAATGCCTTTTTTTCTACACCAAAAGTGCTGGAAAAAAAAGTTTCAAATGCTTTTTTTTCTTTTTTTTTCATGGGGGGGTTCCCCCCCAACCCCTGGTTTTCCTTTAATAAAAAACCTTTAATGCATACTAAACAAAAATGATATAAATAAATATAAAAGCATTAGAATTTTTTTTTTCAGTCCTTTTGGTTTCCAAAAAAAGGGTATTCGATCCTTTGTTTTTGATCCTTTGACTGGACACCAAATTATAGTCTGACGTTGGAAAGAGTTCTTCGTGGAAAGGATACCCTAATACTAAACAGGCAAAATGTTTTACAGTTGTTTAAACACATACCTCAACTTCGCTCAATTGACACGGAAGACATCAAAACAGTTGAGTTTTTGAAAGAAGTAATAATGGATCGAGTGATATTACACATACACTCAAGGATAGTGAGAGACTTGATCTTGAACAACAAAACCGACTTAAACTCATTAGGTTTTGATGTCTGAGAAACAACAGACAAAAAGTCACCACAAAGAAAAATGAGAAGAAAGACCTGCCAAGGACAATTAAACCCATTATAAGAAAAGCACAAGCGTATATACCCAAAGAGGAATGGACTGAGATTAAACGAAGGAGTGAAACACCTGCTATAAAACCGAATAAAAAAAGTGAACAAGAACTGGTAGAAAAAAACTGCCAATAGTGTCAGAAAAGAGGAGATCGAAATAACAATTATCCAAACAGAAAAACCAGGCAAGGAGGACTCTGAGTGGGAGATCAAGGAACAAGAAAAGGCAGAAAGGGCGAGGTGGAATTGGTTAGCCGAAACACTAAACTGTAATGTAAAAAGTTAATGCCAGAAAAGATCAAGGACTGAAGCGCTAACAGTGGGATCATGGAACATGCAAGGATTTTTTCACTTATATAACAGACAACCAAATGAACTCCTAGACATAATTTGTCTACAAGAGACATGGGTATTCACCAAACCCAGTGCATGAATTTACGAGATAGCCCATAACCCAGCTATAAAACAACGCAAAGGAAGACCAAAGGAGGGACTATTAACGTTAATAAAAACCGGAAGAAACATAAGATTAATCTCCTCAAGAAACCCGTCCCCCTATGTTCAGGTGGCACAGCTAACTGTAAAACCCAATGGTGAAAATCCACCAAACAACCTTCACATAATCAACATCTACTGGCAGCACAGAGCCTCGGACGAATCTGACTTCCTTGACATGATATGTGAGATAATTGATCAAATCAATGAGGAAGAAAGCGCGGCAATCATTCTATGTAGCGATCTGAATATGAATTGCCTCATAAATGACCAAATGGCCAAGAAGAAAATAGTAAGGCAAAAAACGATACCCATTACCAAATAAACACTGCTTGGTCAGAAGAAATTGAAACATGAAATATGATGCTACTGAATGGAAACATGTCTGGAGATATCCCTGCAAATTACACCTGAGAAAGAGGCAACAGTAGATCGATTTTGGATTACTTTTACATCTCTGCAAACTTACTGAGTGCAGTGATTTCACTAAAGGGAACATTGATGAAACAAAGTGACCATAAATTGGTTACATTAGCCCTGAAGATGGCCCAAATTCAGATCCTGGACTCATGGAAAAACCAAATAAAAATCGGACCAGGGAGAAATAGGGTCCGGCTAGATGAGAGAAAAATCAATAAAATTACAAACTTATTCGGTAAATTGGGATCTTGCCTGATCCATGAGCTGATTGAGAATGACGCTTTGTTAGAGGAGTAAACAAAACTTCAAACTACAAATAAGACACCAGCATATTTACAATGCGAAAATAGTCCAAAAAAATGAGAACTACGCAAAAAGATCAGAGCTCTAAAGAAAAACAAAAATGCAGATATTGGGGCTGAAATTAAAAAAGGCAAGACATACTATGCAGCCTGGCAGCTTCCCATAAACATGAAATGTGGCAACAAGATGGCAAAAAAATGCTGAGCTTGATAACTTCAAGGGAAGTGAGCAGATTCTGGGCTATAATAAATAATATGGAGGCCCCTCAAAGAGCACTCCTGGCAAGCTCTGTTACTGAACAAAAGTGGTTAGATCATTTTACAGAACTCTTCAAAAAACAGACACAAACAACAGAAGCGAAAGTACCTGAATTGATTGAATGGACTCTTAACATCACTAAAGAGGAGATCCTGAGTAACATCAAACCGCTGAGTTCCTCAAGAGCACCTGGCATGGACGGCCTCACAAACATACTTCTAAATCAGTACCCAGAAGCTTGGGTGGATTTTTGCTACAACCTTTTAACGAACATCCAATCAGAGATGAGAGTACCTAACTCCTGGAAGACAGCACTCGTAGTGCCGGTGTTTAAAAAAGGTGATCAAGCTGAACTAAAAAACTTCAGACCTATTGCACTGCTCTGCGTTATTGGAAAGCTATTTGCCATCCAATTACTCAAACAGCTAGGAACATGAATTTTGTCAAATAAACAATTTGACATTCGGCAAACAGGTTTTGTCAAAGGAGTCGGCTTTCTCTAAATCTATTACTCCTAACTCTGATAAAGATGGACACGATTAAGAACAGGACAAAAGTGTATGTGGCGTTTGTAGACATGGCTTACGCCTTTGATAGCGTGGACTGAAAGTTGCTCTGGGCCAAGATGAGGGAAATGAATTGCCCACCATCTGTTCAAGGCAATACAAGAATTATATTCGGAAACAACCATAAAAATCAGGCTGAACAATGCAGGTACCCTATCTGCTCCAATAAAAACTGAACAGGGGGTAAAGCAGGGCTGCCCCTTAGGAGTAAACTTATTTAATCTATTGACAGCAGATGCCACAAACGACCTGAATGGAGTCAGATCCTTTCCTCCATAGATAAATAGCCAAGAACTGGGACGTATGACATATGCTGATGATATGGTCATTTTAGATCAAACACCAATCGGGCTGCAAAGAAAACTGACAGCGCTGAAAGGTTATACGGACAGAAATGGTCAAGTGATAAATGCAAAAAAAAATGAGATTTTGGTGTTACAAAATCTAAGGGGTGTGAAAAAAAACAAAGGACACACAACTACAAATGCTCAATCGGAGGCACACCAAGTCCAATACCTTGGTGCAACGATAAATACCAACATAACTGATGGACCGATGGTACTAAAAATAAAGAGAAAATGTAAGATGTTGGGAGCCCAAGCCATGACAATAAATCGAAAGTATGGTAAATTTAGCCTAAAACCAGTAGTAGAATTTTACAGAGCACAGGCAATCCTGGCTCTTATCTTTGGTGTGGAAACAATGCTGGGATGCTCTTTCAATACTTGGGCATGGTGCGAGAACCTCTTCTGGTCAAAGGTACTTCAGCTCCCTAGAGGTGCCCCAGTGGTCTGTCTGCGCTATGAGCTGGGTTTATTATAAATTAATGACAGAGTGCAGTGGAACATTTTAACCCTATACAGAAATATTTTGGGGGCAGATGAGTTACCCCAATTTAAAATTCTAAGCACTTCAGTCCAAACACCAACGCCACCATATTTACTCAGTGGAAAGCGAACTGTGAAAATCTGCTCCGACAACTTGAAATGAATGCTGAGACACTCCTGCAAAATCCAAATAAAGTAAAGAAGAAAGTATGGGAACTAGATTGGTGCGAAACTGCAGATCAAAGGGCGAATTATAGGCGGATGAAAAATGCTCCACTGGAAGCAAGGGAGGTTAATAAGCTCCCGAAATACCTCGAGAGATTTCCCTGCTCCATAAGAAGAAAAAGCTTCATTATGTTCCGCCTAAATTTGTTACGTACCAAAGCCGAAACTTTAAAACATCTGGTCTTGATTTGCACAAATCTACAGCAACTACGAACAACTCATCTAGAAAAAGTGAACAGTATAAAGACATGCCAAAACATGGAGGACTCGTGGAGTTTGATGCACAAAGGATCTAACAAACAATTTGTATTTTGCACTAACAGCATTCTTGAGAGAATTGGCGAAAAAACTGGAGGATAATGACACTGTAGTCTGATTGCATACTCTCGTTTTTTTTGCCTCTCAGAGGATTTTGGAATGTTTTTCTTTATTTTTAAAAGTTTGTAATGAACTAATAAAAAAAAAGAATAATTAAAAAAAAGAAGATGTATTCCTCATGAAAAAGACAGAGAGAGTTGGACCCTGAGTGTTGCAGTGTCGCTGAGATGGAGGATGCTCCGCTCAAGATGCTGTTAGCACGAGTGAACTTTCTGCCTACCTGCTCGGGAACAAACAGTGTTGTTGTGGCTGAGATGAAGGTGTCTTCTGAAACCATACTAATGGTGATGCTCTTTTTCTATGTTTATGTATAATCTGCTATATGTTATTTTTTAGTTGTGTGTGCGTGTCTATAGTGTGCGAATAAAGGGCCCGTAACGAGCCATTTTTATCTCCAACTATCGGTCTAAGTGTGATTCATTGCCTCTCTGAATCCATGTGATAGGGTGCATGAGTCTGCGGTCCCTACACAGAGCAGAAAAAGCTAAACATTTAGCGCCGTAACCAGGATCTGTGTGCTGACATTGATGGCAAAGATCCCTGCCAATTCAATACATTTGAAATGTTGGACTCTGAGAGGCAATTTTGGTTTGGTGGATATTTGAAGAGGAAAGTGGGTGTGTTGTGAGGTATTGGCGATAGGGACGTGAAACATTCATTTGATATTGTGAGTTCCCTATTTAGGAAAAAAAGAAGCTCTGCAGGTGGAGACTGTCCTGAAGTGACCATCCCATGGTGGACCAAAAGTCCATATGTCAAAGTGCCACAAACCTGAGCATGTGGTGCAGGTCTGAGTGAGACCTGGGATACTAGCATAGGAGAGGCGAGCCCGGCGGAAGTGATGGGCTTCCTGCTACAGGTGCCTGTGGAAAAATGGAAAGAGTGTTTGGATTTCGGCAGAAGAGGTTGGATTCTGTTGCATGCATTCTGAATGGTGCATCAACAGACTGTGGAATTGCAGGCGAGTGTGCCGAGATTGGAAAAGTGCTTGCGGCTGAGAAACAGATTGCGTTAATGCAGCAGCTGTAAATGAAGTTATATCATGATGAGGCAGACAAATATCAAGCGGTAGCCGAACAAGCTGCCGTAAGGGTTGCTCGATGTAACTATCGAAAGAGAAGAGGGCGCGTGAACTCTCGTAAGGTAGCGACTGTGATTGCCTCTGCAGGGGTTGATTGGGAGCCTGACCAATGGGATGGGAATGAATTTGACAGTACCAGTACAGAGCGTGGCTCAGAACAGACGGTATCGTCCAGGCCAGAGTCTGGTCAGAAGGCGGTAACAGCTAAACCATTGATGTACAGGTGAGCTGATCTAAACCCCAATAATCCGGGTGGGGGGTTAGTGGATTTGACCATGCTAGAGGATTATTCCCATCATCGAAGAGCTTCAGAAAATCATCAGCGACTACTGACAAATAGATGTCCCCCTTTGCCATTGCCCTTTTTGTCGGCTGCTCCAGGCAGAGGTTCCCCAAAGAGTTCTCCTTTGCAGAATGGGGGAATAGTTCCCCATGGCCAAGCCGTTCCGCCACAAGTGTACCTTAGCAGACTGTGAGAGTGTGGAGAGGATGGTGTAGGCTGGTAGGTGGTGGGAATACATTAAAACAAAGTGACAAAGTCGTTTAACAGATAGTACTAGATGAAAATGATGGTTTGTAACTGACGCAGTGACTCATTCTGTTCCAGCTCCAAAAGCAAACCAGAGATGATCCTAGCATGTTAGACTGCCCCTCGTGATAGCTGTGTGCGGTATAAATCAGCATAACATGTGATATCCACCTGTAATGTGCATCATTTTCGAATGTAATATGTGTGATTTCGGTGTATTTAGGAATTTTGATTAATAAAGTTGACCAATGAAAACATATTAGGCCTGAGAAATGTTTGAAATTCCAGGGCAAAGTTGTTCTGCACCAACTGCTAAATATCCAGTCTTTACACAACTAAAAACTCGCACTTAATAGGTAACATACAGGTCACTGACAGATGAGCATGAAGCAGACCTCTGCATGTGGCAGAAGAAAATTTGCTGGCCTGCTTTCACCATGAGTAAAAGACCAGTTACAAGAGAAACATTCAAAAATGTCACTTAAGAATGTATGCCACTTTCTTTGAAGATATTATAGAAGAAAACAACATAGCCGACATTATTTGCAAAACAAATTGAAACCTTGGCTACCCAATATGAAAATCAGAAAGCATACCAGGATGTGTAATGCGATTTGGTCTAACAAATTGCCAGTACTAAGCTCCATGCGTCTCTATAACATGTATTTTTGCTGAGGCAGGCAGTGGTATAGTGCCACCTGTGAGCCCATATGTAAAAAGGACGATGGAAAAAAAGATAAGACACGAGAGGAGCAAAGGAAAGATGAAAATATGAAACTAGGGAGCGTAAGGCAGAAGAACTATAGAGGGTACGCATGGATAACAGGATAGGTAAATTCCAGCGCAGGTTTTTCCAACGAGGGAGACATTTTACAGCAAATGTATGTGGGGAGGGTGGGTTAGGGTAATTAAAAAGGTAGAGGGTCTGGGGAGGACTGCAGGGGGTCTCCTCCTGGATACATTTGTGGTAAAATGTCCAACAAAAAAATTTGATGAATTCTCCCTCGATTCAAAAATCTTGAGGAAATCACAGAGAACTGCGGATAACGTTGGGGATTGGGGAACCTCCTGTAAAAAATTGGGGGCATGCAAACTATCAAATTCATCACTGAAAGATATCCACTAAAGGGCCATTTGTTATTCTGACATCGAAGTGCTCTTAAGGAGTGATTAATTACTAAAGAATGGTTTCAGGTAGAAATGTGGGTATGGAAACACGTCTACCCAAATGACAGCTCTGCCTTCCAAAATTTGACAGCAAGTGAACAATCTCTAACACAAGGGTTACAGCTAGGTTAAGGGCCAAGGTTGGAACCACGCCTTGAGCTGTAGTCAGGAAAAGCTGCCGGCTGTAGGAGGAAGACAGGCCCTGCACGATGATGGGGAGAGCTCTCTAGTGCATTGGGTGAGGCATCATGGAGTGAGGCAGGAAAACAGAATTTAGGGAGGAGCTAATCTGGTTGCGTGCGTGTGGATTGGGTATGGGAGCTGTGGTGTGAAAGGCGGGTTTGTGTAGAGCTTACCAATCAGAATACCTTTGGACAGGGAAGAGGGGAAGATTAGGGCAACACGAAGTGGCATGGGAGGCTTTACCACACACTTTTAAAATATATAAAAACAGGATCATAAATGAAGAGAGGGTCTTATAGTGAAGAGAACGTTCATGGCAGAAATATTTTTGAAGCAGTGCTCTTCCTGGGGTGAGTATCCACATTTCCTGTAACTCTTATTCTCTTTGTATAGACATGATTGTTTAGGTGCATTCTTGTGTTTGACATTTACCCGACTCAGTAAAGAGGCAATAATGTCTAAGAATGCACAATGCTAGCAAGCTGCCACCTCCAAATGTGGGATAGCAGGAGTAGACCCTCTTCAATGTTTGATGAAACAAGTAGGAGTTGAACATACAGCACATTTTCCAAATATATTTGCGAAAACATAATTAAGCCTTCCAGACTGTGGGAAGGGTCTTTTTTGTGGCTAGCATTTAGCCTCAAATTTGCCCATGGCAATAAGCTGGGGAAGGGCCTTATTCCAACTGATAATGAGATATCCAAACAATGTCAAGACTATCAGCACTGTGTGGTAAAAATCAATATGTCTGCAATTTCACTTTTTAGTTAGCTGCTGAAGTCACAGGGCCTCTTTATGGGTCTGCCGATAAAATGGTGGAAATACTGGTGACATCAGCAGCCATCCACTGTTATTACTGGCAGCTTTTCTGCTGGTTTTACCAATTCCAGCACTGAACTGCTGGAATTACCAGTGCTGGAATTAGTGTCACCACCGGGACAGGAAGTTCGCCGGCCGTCATCTTTAAAACAAAATCGACCCCAAATCTACTGCTAAAGAAGGTGCCATCGCCATCAGTAACAGCAAAACATACCAGGGTGCTCGACCTCTGGCTGCAAAAGCCACAATTCAATGAGGCAGAGGCTGACTGCATTAGCAGAGGCAGTGGTGCAGCATTCAGATGTACTCTTTGTGGCCAGACACAGGGAGACCAGCCAGCAGAGGAAATCTGCCATTTGGCTGGAGATCATGATGAGTGTCACATCCCCTGGCACTGTCCCCACACAATCAGGGACTGCTGGAAGCAGTGGGACGATCTGAGGATGAGGATTCAGAGCCTCATCTCGCAACACAGGAGTGAGAGCACTGCCACAGGAGGAGTGAGTCAGGACGGCAGAGGCTGGAGCAGAGACCCAAGGTGTTTGTGGTAAGTACAACAAACCCCATGTAAATGCAAATGTTGTGTCCAAATACATGCATCTCCAAGCAGAGAACCACCTAATGTGCAAGGGAAGTGGTCCAACACATCAGACACAGCTATTGGCCAGGTCACATACAGATGCCAGGGGATTCAGGTAGATGTAGCCATGCACAAGTACTGTGACCAAAATAGTAAAGCCCCACACATGGACACCTGATAAGCGCCCATATGTGCCAAGGGAGTCCATGACATGAATTGTTGGCCCACTGCACACACCAAAACAGGGACCTTGGCACTCCCACCACGTAGGAACACAATTAAGAGCCAACATACCAAAGAATCCATATGAAAAGACCAGGGCACACAGTATGTTGCATAAGTGTAATGCAAGTCTGCAGACATGACCACCAGATGACTAACAGCATGCTCTTCTCTTCCCAATAAGCACACAGTCCATGGACAGTGATGGCTCGTCCCTCAACATCTGGGGCAACAGCTGCAGCCAGGTCTGTGAAGGCCACACCCCTTGCCAGCAGGCCCAGCCAGCCCTTCACAGCTGCCACCAGCCCCTCTACCATCAGCTACAGCAACTCCTCCACCATCAGCCACAGCAGCCCCTCTGCCATCATCCACAGCAACACCTACACCATCATCCACAGCAGACCCTGCTCCATTAGCTGCAGCAGCCCCACCACCATCACCATCCACTGCTGCAAGTGGCACACCAGCGGTGTCTGTGGCTGCCACTGTCCCCACCCGAGAGGTCACTGGCCCCACCACCAGCCAGCAGCGAGCCCCAACAGTCACCTTTGCTAGGCCTGATCAGGCCCCAGTCCTGGGACTCAGTGCTGTTGTCCCTCCTGCGCCCACAACACCACCATGGGCACTGCAGCCAACATGGCATCATGGCAGGGCCCATGTGACCACCACCACGATGAGGAGGATGATGATACATCATACCCATACCCATGCTACAGCCAACTACCCACCACACATCCCTCCACCACTGCCTCTGCCCAGTCTGATGTCAATGGATGCTAACCGGCATGAAAATAAATAGAAGAAGTCTGAACGTTCCATCATTGCACAATAGCAGCTCTAGGAAATGCGCCTGATGCATGTATGCATGCAGGAGACCAGTCACAGGACGGCCAGGTCTCTCGGCCATGCCAGCGCAACCATGTTGACAGTGGAACAGAGGGTACGCGAACACACAGAGGCATCCTCGGCCTCTGCTGAGTCGTTAAACCAGGCCATCAAGGTGGTCCTACAGTACATCTGGGCACAGGGGTCTGAGCCATCCACCTCTGTGACCCTCACATTGTGCTCACTAGTCAGCACCCCAAGGCGCTGCTCAGTGCACCACCTAACTCACAAGGAGCGGGAGAAGGCCCCAAGCCCAAGAGGGGCAGGAAATGAATGACAAACACTGCTGGTGTCTTTAACGGCATATCTTTGGAAAGGGTGTGTTTGAGGGTGGGCATTTGTGGAGGGTGTGTTTTGAGGGTGGGAATTTGGGGAAGATGTACTTTGAGGATGGGTATTTTGGGGAGGGCGGGTGTAGGGTGGGTGGTAGTTGAATGGGAAATCTGTTGTGGTGTAGGGCATGAATGCCGTTACATTTACTATAAACACATTTTCACATGAAGCAGTGATAGGACATTCCTTATTTTCATCCAAGTGTGTATTGTGATGGTGCAAGATATCAAAATAGGTTCCAGGGGTGTGCTGAATGGAGGGTGGGATTATAAAATGCTGTCAAGTAGTTCTTGACGGGCCATTTGTCCATCCCTGGCCTCCATGCTCTCAGTGCACATGTCATGCACAGGCCAGGACTATCTTTCTCACCTTGTCTGCCCTGTGCATCAGTGCTCCCCGAGAAGAGTGTTGGCAAATGCATCGTGGTTTCCAGAGGCTAAGATCTGCTCTATGGTCACCCTGGTCCTCCCATGGGCCCTGTTAAATGCCACCTCCTGCAGCATCTGTGGATTCTTCATAGGGTCCATCAGCCACGGAAGTAGCAGGTATCCAGAGTCATATACGAGGGGATAAGACACAGGTGTGAATTATGATTCTCAGCAGTGGTATTGCGTGTCATGGCAGCATCTCAATGGTTAGTCTGTGCATGCATTTCCCATTTGTCATTGCGCCACACTGTTTCACATTCCATTTCTTGCATGTGTATTGCACTGTTCAGGGGGGTTTCCAGTCTGACACTGTAATACTTGCGCACAGCTCAGGGCCAACACTTATTGCTTATTGGATTCTGACTGAGAGGGCAGCATGCCTTGAGGTGGTGGTCTGGGCCTATATGGTACCTGATGGAGTCTGGGTTGTGCAGGTGGTATCTGTGGAATCTGTGATGGTGTGTGTTCTTCCTGGTTTATGGAGTGCATGCCAAGTCTAATGGTAGGGTAGTGTGCCTCAGTAGTTGTTTGGCAGTATCTCATCCCATGTATGGGGGTGGCATAGGGTGCCTCATTTTACAGCCACTCCATGAGCAAAATCATTGTTTGTGGGCCCTGCACCTAGTCTTAGCCCGAACCCCAGAGCGTACGCTATGTGTGTGTGGACTTAGACAATCTGTTCTGGTTACATGCATGTCAATGGATTGGTACCGCCGTACTGTGCATCAGTGTACTGTGTTTTTTCCTGTGAATGTACATGATCAATCTTGGTCTTTGTTGTTTCTTTACGTCAACTTTGGGCTTGCCCCTGGGCTCTTGTGGGTGCCCCATGACATACATTGTATGCCCCTAGGTGGTCATGTCAACCTATTGACTGCCATTCCATGTTGGGGTTGGAGTGGTTTTGCATTCTGGTACCTGTAGTACATTGTGTGTGGTTGTTCTGTTGGCGATTAAATGGATTGGTCATTGACTGATGCATCTCCAGTCATTTCCTACTTCTGTGTGTTGTTGGCCTGTCATTTGAGGGGTTCGAATGTGGGTCCTGCATGTACATGGACCACTCCAGACATGCATTTCTGACATTGCTTCTCCGAGCTTTTGCCTGTCACTCATGTTGCAAGGTAGGTGGGATTGTACATGTACTCACCCAACATCCAGTTCCTTTGACCTATGTGATGCTTCTTGTACATCAGCAGCATGCTGTCCTACAACACCATTGCATCCTGGATTGATCCTGGGAACTGGACACAGCAGTGGGTGATGGTGAGGTCAGCATCACAGGTGACCTGGACATTCAGGGAATGGAATGTTTTCCCATTTCTGAAGACCTCCTCTGAGGCGTGGGGGGATGAGGGGGGGCATCAGCTCAACATGCATGTAGACCAATGCTACCACCACATTGGGCATGCCTGCAATTGCATAAAAGTGGGCTTTCGTGGCATTCAGCTGTGCCTTTGTGCTGGGGAAAGCAATGTGCTGGCCCACATGGCGCAGGAATGCCTCCAGCACCTGCACGAGCACTCTGGAGAAGGCAGGTTGTGAGAGGCTATGCAGCTGTCTCACAGAGTGCTGGAACATTCCAGTGGCAAGGAAGTGCAGGACTGACACAAGCTTTACTAACAGTGATATGGCTGTCCTGATGCTGATCCTGCTCCCAATGTCCTGGATGTGGGTGAGGAGGTTGAGTATTGTCTCTTTGTTGAGGTTTTACAGGGTAAGTATCTCCCTGTCTGTGAGGGCCCAGGTTGTCGCCCTAACACAGGGAATCACATCATGCTTTGCGTGATGTCTCCTCCTTGCCCCCTGCATCACAATAATACTCCTCCTCACCTCATTCTCTCCATGGCATCCTGTTGCCTCTGCTGGTACTCCAGACCATGCAGCTTTATGTTTGCATGGAGAAGCATGGGGTCTATGTAAGCAGCAATGTGCCTCATTACACGTAGTACAGTAAGGGTTTACCGGCAACGGTAAGGGCAGCGGTACCAGTAAACCCTTACCGCCTTATTACGAGGTCCCTTTGCGGGTTGGTACTTTAAAAACCAACCCGCAAAGGGACCAGGGTGCTAATTACGGTACTGCAATTTGCGGTACCGTAATTAGCGCCTTCCCCATTCCCATAGAGCCCTATGGGGCAAAAATGGGAATGGGGAAGGGCAATGGAGGAAGGCGGAATTACCGCCTTCCCAACCTTGGAATAGGGCGGTAATTCCCCTTTCCTCCAAGGCGGTACCGGTAAATTACCGGCATGAACCATGGTGCAAATAGCACCATGGTTTACCGCACTACGTGTAATGAGGCCCAATGTGGGGTTGTCTTGGGAAGTGTTTAAGGAAGGTGGGGGCCTTTTATACTCTTCCTGTTGGGTGCACCTGGGTGGATTGGGTGCACCTGTGGCCTGTTTATCATCACCTGTGTCAATTTACCAGCTGCTCTGAGGTGTAGGTATCTGCCACTTGGGTTTTTCTGGGGTTACCGGCATAGCCAGACACGTGATATGCCGGTAATAACGGTGTGCCAGTAATACTGCTGCTGGAGTCTGGGCCATCCGGTATTCCGTTACTGGTATTACCAGCTCCAGTAATTTTGAAAGGTCCGGCCTCCTGTGCTGTTATTACTGGCAACAGTGTTTCTGCTAACTTCTACTTGGCTGGAACAGTAAAAGTGCTGGTAAACAGAATTACTGGCACTTTTACCTTATACTGGCAATCTCGTAATGAGCCCGAATTGTTTCTTTCACATCTTTGATGGTTTACATAAAATAAAGGAAAACTTGTGTTATACAGAACGGTTACACATGTTAGTACATTAAGATTTTCCTTGCAGTACATTTTCAATTACCATGAAAGTTGGCATCATTTTCGATAGATGACTCATTAGAAATGTGCCTGCTCAATGGCTCAGTTGCTAACAGAACTTTTGTGAAGAAGTAGCTTTTCTCTTCTTGCTAATCTTACTGTTTTCATCTGGACCTTTAGCTATGCACCAGCAGATTTAGTAGTGTAATGTATGATCTCAATGCATTCACTTCCAAAGGCAAATAAAATCTGCCACACACTTTCGTAATTATGCATTTTATGTAATCAATCTCAATTTTGTTACATAGCTCGTTGTACACCGACACCAACAAACAGGTAAGTGCTATTTTAAGGTACACATGCAAATCAACATTTATTTTGACATGACATTACATGTGCGATTGTTAGATTCCTGTATTCACTGGTTACTGTAACAATATAAAAAACAACATTTGACTTTCATTCTGATTTTCCCTTATCCATCTATCATTGGAAGGCTCGTTATATTTTAACCCTCTGCAATAAATGGAAAATCTCCAACACAAAATTTGGATCCAGCTCTTTCATTAACCTTTTGGTACTATAAATGCTAATTAAATGCAGTTTTGTGTCAAATCTGACACCTTGCCAATTATTTTACAGAGGGTAGTTTATTTATTTCTTTCTTTATTTTTTATGCTCCCAAGCCAAATTATTTCTGACCTCCCTCTACTTGAATGGGCATCTCGCCCTTCGACTTGTTCTTCTTCCATGCTCACAATCAGTAAGTTCTTTTGCTGCAACTCGATAGGCCTCAACTTGTCTTTGTCAGACCAACATCACTGAGGCGATCCTTGACTCCTACCCAGTCACAGCCTTCAGCAAACTCCAATTCCCAGTCCAGCCACCAGCCAGCTCCATCTCCAAAAAACAGTTACCAACCCGCCTCCTTCCTCCCTTTTCAACTCCATTCATTCATCTACGCTACTCTGTACATTTTCTTTATATTTCCCCACCTTCTTCATATGATGTCAGCTCTCATCATACCACGTGCCAGCTCATGTAATTTTTCAACTCCTACCTCGACCCATGGTGACTTTTGAACAAGATTCCGTTTAGCACAATCTCATGCTGCTCATGGAATAATGTTACTGTTACATCCCTTTCTTTCACTTCTGTATTATCTTGCATGAACACAGACTGGTTTCTTTCAAGGCCAATCTCGCTTTTGCTACAAGCTCGTCAAGCTATGAATCTTTTTCTTCATGAAGCACTGTTGTTCAGGTTTGATTTTACTTGCTATATTCATGCACCTGCAAGTATTTACATGGCCTAAATAAATCTTACCTCATTCTACTCACCCCCCAATTGTACATGTTAATGCACCGACTGCACAAACTCTTTATTGCATAGATTATCTAATATTCCCCCGTTTTCTGTGCAGGACACTGATAAAAACATGGGGCCTCTGCAGAACCACTAATCTCCATGGCTTGAAATCATGCCCCCCATTCACACACATTTATTTTGCTATGGCTGTCAGTCTAGCTGTCATGTCTCTCTACTGTAAGTGCCACTAATCATGTCATGTCATAATAATACGTAACGACATTCATACAAGTTTCAATTCTTTCTCTGTCCATTGCAACTCCTTCCATGCATCTATATCATCATTTGCCAAACTCAGGTCACTCACTGTGATATTTTCCTTTAGTATATTCAACTTGATTGTGTGTGCTTCCTTCTTTTTCCGGAGATATTCTACATAAGGATCCATAGGAAAGGTGTTTCTGTGGAATACCTCTATTGTTTCTACGCTTCTTTCCCATAAATCACCATCTACAATGTTAGTTCTCCAAATATGATCACAGTGTCCATAGGTACTGTTATAAAGAACACATTGTATTGCAATGGCCTTACTAAAAATGATCCATGACTCAGCTATGCGACATTATACCTCAATTGTTTTTAACAATTTAGTTGAGTCTTTAAATCTTTTCTTCCTTCTATGTAATATAGACTACAGTCTTGTCATCTGGTCTTCTCCTCTGAGCCCACCAGCCTTTTTCCATCTCGAGGACTCATCATTTTCTCATCTCAGGGACTCCTCTATTTCTTGTCCTATCGACTCCACATTTTCTCCGGGCTCCATTGTGGACATCGGGCTCCAGAAAACCTTTTGGCAGGAAAGTGAATTACTCATTCCTAGAACAGAGGAAACAGACAAACAGGTTAATGACCCCACACTAATAATAACATTCAAGGTTTTCCTTCTTTATTCACCAAGGTTTTCCTTCTTTATTCATGAAAATCATATCTCAACATTTCATCCATTCCTCCAGGAACATTAAAGACTCATAATTACCTGTTACGATGAATCCTTTTCCTCTCCGATCTATGTCCGGCCACCTTTGAATCACCTTACTCACCTATATCATGACACTTTTCTGTTTCTTGTGCAACCAGTACCTTTTTAACTGTTGTTTGTTCCAATTGGCTGTTCTATTCTTTTGATCTCATGTTTTGGGTGGAATGGCTTGATTTGATTAACTTGGAGAAACTGTTCCATGGCCATGATCACCTTCCTTGATTAGTATTCTGTATACCACAGGTGAAATCTTGTCCTCAAATTTGAATCGGCCATCCCAGGAGACCAGGAACTTAGAATTTAAAAACAAATGTTGTTCACAAAATCAAATTTATATACTTGATCATTCATCTCTTATTCTCTAATGGTTTGTTTTCTGTCATAGTAGATGTTTCTGTGCAAATGCATGTTGCAAATACTTCCGTAAATCTTCCACATATTCATGAATTGTGCATGCATATGCAAAGACTTACTCATTGGTCGTTTACAACAAGTGTTGGAAAATTACCATATTCCAACCTGTGAATAACGTGCGTGGGCTCAGCTGTGTAGCTATTGATGATGTTGCTCTAATGTCCATGAGTGCTAAAGGAAGTTCCAACTAGACCCTGCTTCAGCCACAAACCTTTTTAGGATATTGATAATTTTCCTATTGAACATCTCTACTCCCCCACTGGAGGATATGGACGATGTGACATATGCAACTTCCTTTTCACCCCTAACATTTGTCAAATGTTGATCTTTACTGCACTTGTAAAATGGCTTCCAGAGACTGACTCCATTCTCTGGGGTAATACATGGTTCACCAGTAAGGTGTTTGCGGTCTTTGCACTTCAATCAAGAGCAGGAATTCATTCCAAGCATTTTGACATTAAACATGTAACTGTCAGCATATACCTTTTTACCTGTGTTGATCTTTGGACTGGTCCAATAAAATCAATTTGAAAATCTACCCAGGGTAGGATCAATCCTCTCTTCATTAGGGGTGCTCTACGTGTTGGGGAGCTGGGTTGGAATTGCACACACATCAAACACCCCTGCATATACAATTCCACATCTTGAGACATATGTGGCCAATAAGCATATTACCTTAATAGTTCAAATGTGTTCTGAGCACCTCTGTTACCCGCTGTTATTGCACCATGAGTATCATGCAACAACAGTCCCCAAAATTAAACAGGGACCACCCACTGAACATGACCTGAAACTGATTTTCGGACCAACAATCCATCCTGTAATTGAAACTTTTTTCTGGTCTTCATCAACGCCTTCAATTCCTCTCTGCCCTTACAGTTCTCCTTTGTAATGGGATTCTTCTCTGAGTCTACAATATGATTATAGAATATACCAATGATTGGATCATCCTCTTGTGCCTCAATCAAATCCTGGTCAGGTGTTTCAAAGCTCCATTGAACTACTAATTGGTTGTCTACCCCTTGAGATTCAGAACATGGTACCATGTCTACCTGTATCTCACTGAGCAAATATATGATGGGAAATAGCTCTTCCATTACTGCCCCAATTGTGGCCAATTGATCAGCCTTATCATTCCCTTCCTTATCTTCTCCTGGTATTTTAGAATTTCCCCTTATCTTTTTCAAGTGGATCCTCATCTCATTTTTTGGAAAACAATATTGTCAATGTCCTGATTTAGTTTGCCATGTTTGAGGGGCATTTTATTAGAAGTGGCCATCCCTCTAATTTTCAACCCAGAAGATTTTTCACAAAGCTATTCCAGGCATAATCAGAGTCTGTGACAATCACTATCTCTTTTAACTTGTTTTCGACTGCTGTGTATATTGCCTTGTAGCTTGCAGCCAATTCTGCTGCCTGAATACTCCTGGGATCTAAAAGCACACTCAGTGATGGAATATCATCATTTTTGATTCACACATTTCCAATTCCTGCCACTAACTCCTTTTCATGGTCATTACTCACATAATATGCACAAACATCCACATATAAGTTTGGGACATTTTTACATTTCTCATCATCAAATGCTTTGTGTGGTGAATGTTCAAATTCAACCAAATCAGTTTCTAATTCTATACTTTCTGTGGTTCCTACAAATGCACAATCATGTAATTCTGCAAGACTCTGGGGTACTGGACTCTTTTTTATTCTGCCCATATCCCGCCTCTATGGGGAATCCTTATAATGCCAATGCAATTCTTGATTGGGCTAAGTTTCCTGACCTGATAATTTTACTTTGTAAAAATTGTAGAGGCTGATGTGCAGTTTCAATAATTACCCACTCACCTTGAAGAATGGTGGAAAAAATGTGCAATAGCCAAGTGGTTATTCACAGTGCCTTTTCACATTGATTAAACTTGATTTTTCCTTTTGATAATGCTTTACTAGCATATGCAATGGTCTTGTTATTCCTGCTTTTGTTGTAAAGCCTCTCACATTCATAAGTCTGTAAATCCTATCTCTATAAAAAGATCTTGATTCTTCTTTGGATAAGCCAAACCTGTGGCCCTTGCCAAGCGATCTTTTAATTGTGCTACCACCTCATGTTGTTCCTGTCCCCATTTACCAGACACACCTTGTCTCAGTAGCTTAGTCAAGGGTTGTGTGATATCTGCATAATCATCAATAAAATGTCTATAGTAACTTGTCAATAAATATTTCAAACCATTCAGATTGATGGGATTCTTCAATCTTTGACTAGCTTCTACATTTTTATCCTGTGGTTTCAATCCCTGATCTGTGATTTAATCTCCCAGGAAATGTAATCTTTTTCTGCACCACTTAGTCTTCTGTGATGATATTTTTGCCCCACTCTGTCGAATCAAACGTGATAAAAATATTTGATCCCTGCCCCTGTATCTGTGCAATGCTCAAGTCAAGTAATGGAAGTGACTACTTTGACACAGGCACCCTCTTATTAAGCCCTCTCAAATCTGCACATAATTGCCACTTACCATTGGGCTTCAACACACCTAATATAGGCATGTTTGAGGTACTGTTAAAAGGTCTAATTATCTCTCTGGACTCTAGGTTTTTAATAATTTCAGCCAATGACTCAAACATGCTAACAGTAGCCTATATTGTTGCACAAAGATAGGGTCCCTACCATCACCTTCTGGTAATTTAGCGAGATGCATATCAATATGCCAACAATCATATGAATCTCTGGCAAATACCTCTTTGAATTTTTGTAAATACTTTCCTCAATTGGAGATCTCTAAATCATTTGTAGATGTATCTGCAGCCTGAATATATTCCTCTATCATTGTAGAAATGTCAGGAAAATCCTCCACAAAGGGGATATTTGTGTTTTCCTCTAAGTTTGTAGCAGTATCATTTGGACAGACGGCACTCTCAAATATCTTGACATTTCAGTCTCCATCTCAATTCACTGTTTTTCTGCTTGGTCATTATCATTTTACTGAAATATAATGCAAACATTCCGGTGATGGAAAATCACATCTTTTGACCCATAAGGATATACTGACTGTATTCTGAAGACCCCTTTGGGTTTGGAGTCTAAAAACTCAGGTCGTTCATCTGGTAAGGTGGCATGACTTTCAAGAATATTTCCAATGATTGTGTTGTTCAAATCTTCTGTATGGTATGGTTTTTGAATTGCCATCCCTAATGGGCTACCTTCTTCAAAGTGAATCTCCTGACACCCTTTGTTATCTACTAGTATGCATATGGGACTATCCTCAAATTCTACAAGTGGTGTGTATGCACATTCTATTCCTTGTTGTTTCATGATTTCATTGATACACAACAATGTGTCAAACTCCTTAATCTTCTGCCCCTTTCTGGTTCTCAAAGTTATTGTAAACTGACTAGTGAATGCCAGAAAGGTAACATTCTTTTACCCCTAGAGCTCAATTGCATATTGCATTATTTGCACATAGCAATATGCTTGCTTTTTATTCTCGAATTCCTGTGGTGTTCCACCCAGTATGCACCAAAACGTTTGGTTCAATAAATTCAGAACCATGCTCATCCTGCGCATGACATCATTTCCCAGAATGAATTTGTAATAGTTCCACTTACTATCTACTACTTACTAGAGAGATTCCCAGACCCCCCTTTGATATCCACAGATTGTGATTGATGGTTTTGAATCCTATCTCTATTTTCAACATACATCTCCCTGAAATTTTGTGTCCCAGATCAGAGTTGTCTAATCTAAATATTTGTTGATTTTTATGGTATGATTTGGTATTTCCTTTCTGTCAAGCATTTGTTTAAACATTGTCTCATTGATATAATTCTGTTCTTCTAGGGTCAGTACTGCATCAAACACCTCTTGATACCCATCCATGCACACTGGTATACATGCATGACCTTTATTCATGTGGTACTCAGCAATGGCCGAGATACATTTTTCTTGATCTGACACAGAAGTGCCACAGGGTTTTATGTCTTCCTCATTTATTTAGAATCTTAATGTGTCTTCATTCACTTGTGTTTGCCAGTTCTTTCTTGGATCTAAATGAATCTTCAATGATTATTTTACATTTTGATCTTGCATTTCATCCTAGCACATGAGAATGACAGTAACACTAGAGACACAGCCAAGATTAACGTCAATCCCTATTTCTGATTTGGCGATGGTGTGGCATTATTTTGCATTTCTATGCTAGCTTGCCACTTTTTGAGGCTTCAGCTCCTTTTGTGCCAATGAACCATAGAACACCGTTTACCCCATTAATTAGCAATGACAGACGTTTCAGACAATTTGTGGCTAATAGGAATGGCGTTTTATCTCAATTGTAGATACAACTACTTCTCGTTTTAACTTATGTTTGTCTACCTTAATGTTAATCTCGGTAGCACCTTCCACAGGTATCTCCTCAGCATTGAAATGATGCACTGGGCCCTCTATCTGTCTTAACTTTAAAGTGTTTGTTGGTGTTTTCCATCATTTATGCTATCTAGCAGTTTCATTGACACCATATTGACCATGTGCTGCTGTGTTCACTGTTGCAAACACATTATATTGTTGTTCTACTGTGATAGGGGCATAATATTGTTCCTCGCAATCTTGCTAATCTCAGGACTGACTCTCCGGAAGCCCACTTGACTAGTTACTAAACAAAGGAGCATGTGGAATGATAGCTTAGCCCCCACTTTGACTTTATTTCCTCCACTATTCCTGTCTGCTTTGTTTTATTTTCTGTCCTGCAAGTCCATCTGAAGCTTTGCTATCGACTAGCCTCCCTGTGTAACAGGCCTGCTTGTGTTCACACCCAGCTACTTATCTGTTTTCCTGACATTGTTTTTAGTATTGTCATTTATCTTCCCTATTATAAATGATTACATTATATATTCAGTAATTCCTTCTCACACTGTAAAACGGGATAATTTTGTGTTTTGAACTTACTGTGCACTTGTATTTGACCTGTTAACTACACCTCATTGAACATCTGTGGCACAAAATAATCCTCCAGTGGCTCACCTGTATGTGCACTTTGACGAGTTTCTACATCTGTGGAAATATGCACAACATTAGATTCCTTGGGCAACGGAGCCCCATTCATTTTCTTTGCATTCACTTTCTCCTCACTGGTCATTTCCTTTATTTCTGATGTGATCTGTATTCTAATTTGTTTCTTTTGAACTGGATCATCCAAGGCACTGTGCACACTATGGTCATCGGCCTCATCATCAATTTGAACACCCTCTTTCACCACCTGTGCTGTGAATGTCTGATCATGCACTTTTACCACTGTGGTGTATTTCATTATTTGTATCCTCAATATCTCCATTTGCAGCATGCCATTCATTCAATTGTTTTCTTTGTCACGGTTCTCTGGGCTCAACATCTATGCTAGTGCAATCATGTGCATTTTTCCTTTGTCTTTCACTGTCCTCATACTCCTAAATTGACTCAATAGTTTAAATTAGGTCTAGGTTAAATCACACCCCTCTCTTGTGTGTGTTTCTATTTCCAATGTCATTGCACACCTAATTCTCCAAATCTATTTTACTGTACAGCCCTGTATGTTTATATCATGATGTGTTATTTTGTGTCTGCTCTCCAGGTTGGGGTTTTTGTATGACCTGTTATTTACTAGTCCCTTGTGCAATCTCACTCGTGTGCTCCTTGTTCTGATTAGTCATTTGTTGGTGATTTCTTTGGCTAGCACACAGTCTCCCTAGCTGCTCAGTAAGCATCCTCATTTGTGTATCTAGACTATGAAATCTTTCTCTATCCGTAAACTAATTTCTCTGGGCTCTAGGCCTAAATTGATTTGATTCAAATTGCCTGAACCTGTTCTGGCTACCATGGTTAGCTTCTCAGGACTGGACTTGACTGGTATTTCCCCTAAACTCCCCTGTTAATGGAGGGGGAGATCATGATATCGTTCCGTGTCCATAACACCCTTGTGCGGTGGCTTATGTATAAAAGCGTGGGCTATATGCCACTTCAAGACTTTCATTAGGTTGATACTCTTCTCTTTGTTGGGACCCCAATTTAATGAATCCGTCTACATACCTTGGTTCCATTTGATGTCTGTGCCCATATGTCACTGCCATAGTATTAAACCTACTTTGAGTTCCCAGTGCTTAGTACGGTACATGAGGTGATTGACCCGTGGGGCTGTTTGGTTCTGTTAGACTGTGCTGAAATCCTATCTGGGGAGATTTTCCTAAGTATCTTGGACTCACGTACATCGATGCATCTCTTGGGTTGGTAGACTGAAACAGTGCCAATAGTGATGCTACACCCTGTTCTTGGGTCCTTCCTTTCATAAGCGGTTCCTTCTGATTTTGCAACATTCCATTCTTTGGCTTTCCGGTCTCCATGCCATACTCTTTCCTTACTTAATTTCTGCAACTTTAGGGCCACTTAAGGCTTCTACTTTGTTTTTCATTTCCTTACTTCCACTCTTTGTGTAAACCATAACTTCCCATAACTTCATGGTTTGGTCCAGCACCAAATTAATTGTTTTCTAATTAAAAAATGTGCATACTAACTGCGCTCCAAGCGACTGATGTAAGCCGTCAAATGTTTTGTCTTGAAGTCATTAGAGTTAATATTACCCTCTGTCTAAATCTCAAAAATGCCCTTCCTAATGTCAGTAGTAATTGGCTGTGGGACTCATCTGAGACTGCTGACAATGCATGAGTTGCTCACATTGCTTCGTCTATAGACCTGTATGGTGAGAGATACTTCCTAACTTGCTCTTGTTATTTCTCACCCATAGCACAACATGTTGTTCAGTTAGACTATGCAAAATCCAGCATGTTTTGTGTTGACTGTCCAATGGAAATATGTTATGTAATGCTCTTTTAAAACATTCAGGGTTTGATAAACCTGTCTGACCTGCTCAAAATGTTCCTCAAAGGACCCATCAGAATTCTTCTATATAATCTCTTTAAGTGATTTCATAACTTTACTGGATCTACAGCTGTGGGGTTCTTGTGAGGTTTTCCCAACTTAGTTTTCCCAGTCTTCTTTTTCTGCTCACTCCACAATTAGCTGTGCATTATTTCCCCCTCCAATTTGCCCTGTTACGTATGTCTCTCTCCCCTCAGGGAAAATCATGCCTTCCTCCTGAGCTGGAAAGTCGCTCTCCCTCTCTCTTCTAGCCTGCGGTGCTGCGCATTACTTCCGGGGGTTCCAGCCATCTTTTGGCTGGTGTACTGCTGGCTCTGATCCCATCTCTTAGAATGACACAGGTTCACTTATTGTCATATTTTGCAGCTCATTGTTACGCTAACGTAATATAAGTCCTTTTAGTTCTCTATTTTCCCATTTTAATTGCCTTGTGTCTAACTTCAAAGTTTTTATTTCGTCATGAGATGTATCTATTCTACTTTGCTCTTGTTTCAAATTCGTGATTAACATATTTATTTCTGTGACTTGCTCCTTACAACCAGGGCTATTTTTAGACTTGTTCTGCTCTCTGCCATCAAAATAGTGAATTGTTAGGGCCTCATCACGAGTGGGCGTTAGCCCTTAAATGCAGCGGTAATGGTAATACCGCCGCATTTAAGGGTCCGCCCAAACATGGGTCTGGTGTGTGTACCCCCAGTTGAGGATAAATGCGCCAGCGAAAATTCCCATTCCAGTCGCACAATTAGCGCAGCACTATTAGTGCGCGCTAATTGCACCAAAGATTCCCCATTGGGTCCAATGGACCCTATGGGGAATGAGGAATTACAGTTACCGGCCAACTCTTGATCCGGCGCTAATAGCGCCGGACTGATTGGCGGTAACGCTATTAACTGATTGGCGCTAACACTATTGCTTAAAACCAAACTGTTTATTTAAAGTACTCTGCATAACTACCAAACTAAGCCGTTGTTCCACTGTTACCCTGTAATAAACCGATAAGCTTGCCTGCACCTATGTAACTTTTGTATGCAACTAAGAATGTAAGCAAAAAGCCCTCTGTAACAAGCGCTACGATGCCCAAGGGCCGCCCGGCGCTATACAAAACCAAATAAATAAAAAAAAAAAAATTAGCACGGGCAGTAACCCAGGGATACAGACCAATTCGTGATGAGGTTGGTCTTTTAAGCACTGAACATCAAGTGACAACTGTTTATTTCTCATCACTATCAACTTGAATCTGATCTATTGTCCCTTTCAACTGGTCAATATGTTCTGAATATTCCTGTATTTGTTTTTTTTTAATCTCCAATTCACTTCGTATTGTGTCACATCGCTGAGAACTCATTTGTAAGTGTGCCAACTCTTCCATTAACACTTTTCTTCTAGCTTGAACATGTTATAACGGTTGACACTCATTGCGTGTATTATTTTCTAGTTGGCTCACTTTTTCATGTATATGGGTCAATTCATCTTGATACATCACCATCGTTTGCAATTCTTGATTGTGAATATTCAACACTTTGTTTAGGATGAACCACGATTTAGAACCCAGCCGAATTACAAGCATGGCAGTCTGGGAACTACGGTACCAGTAAGCAGGTCGGTACCGTAGTTCCCAGACCGCCATGCCATGAACTGTGCTTGCGGGTGCCTGTCAGCCCGCCAAGTTTTTCCTGGTGGGCTGACCAGCACCCGCGAGCATAGCACGTCGGATGCACCAGCAGCACTCTGAATGCACCGCTGCAACCGACGTCCCTATTCCCTTTCAGCCCTAAGGGGCCGAATGGGAATGGGGAGTCCCTTGTTTCCGGCACTCGCAAATGGGCAATTACTGGTCCGTCGAATTCGGCATTACATGGTTCTTGCCCATTCGCGGGTGCTGGAAAAAATGCAACTCCGGTGGCAGCCACGGGTACCGCCAGAGTTGAAATGAGGCCCACTGTCTTTTTGTGACTTTGTATCGCTGTAGTCGAACAGCTTAAGTAGACATAAATGCAAGACAGTACCATCGTCATATAGATTATCTGGAGATTCTTTTTCAATCTCTGAAATTACACATTTACGCCATCAATTCATCGTATCTGATGACCATTTCCTAAACCAAAAACGTGGCTTCTGCATAATCCTGCCAATCTGACATGCTGATCTCAGACGTTTCCCTCTGATTGCGTATCCAACAATGCCTAAAACTATTTTGTTACAACCTATTTATCATAGATCTCACTTCATATGCAGCAAACTACTGTCAAGACAATGTTATCACGTCTGGTTTCTAGAGTATCAGGTTTACAATTGTGTTTAGTTAATAGGTAGATGGGAAGAGGGTGGAATGGGTATTGAGGGAGATGCTCTGCATGTGGGAGGTTGGTCTTCAGGTTCGTGGTAGGAGGGGAGGTTTGAAAGGTGGACGCCTCCTAATAATGATAACATAAAAGGGATTGAACAGGCACACACCCTGACCTGGGACTTTTCAAACCTCACAGGGGCTAACAAGAATAAAAAAAAGCGCATGCAGGAACTCCCTTTGAAAAATACATTGCATGAGATAACTTTCCATCTCTCATTTCAGGCAAGGTGTGAAGAGTGCAGTTATATGTCCTATAATTAAGGAGCCACTATCCTTCAAAACAGACTGGCATCGCATTCCCTTCAGCGCAGAAGACTACCACAAAAGTGAGCGAGTTTAAATATTCATCAACCCACTCATGCCTCTGGTCAAGCACTTTAGAATTAAAAAGAATTGTGTCCAAGACATTCAACACATTGGCCCTCATTCCGAGGTTGGTGCTAGTCATGGCGCTTTTAGCGCCATGACTAGCACCAATACCGGTACCGCCACCGACGTGGTGGTATGGGGACTTACCGGTCCATTCCGCCCATTGTGGGACCGGTAAGTCCCCATTTGAAATGCCATTCCCCATTCCCATTTGAGCCCCCATAGGGCTCAATTGGAAGGGGGAAGGCGGCAATAACGGTACTGCAAATTGCGGTACCGTTATTGACCCCGGTATCCCTTTGCGGGTCCCGTCCTTGACGCCTACTAAAACCAGGCATTAAGGGAAGGACCCGCAAAGGGACCTCGGAATAGGGTGCAAAGGGATTACCGGCACCGGTGTCATTACCGGTGCCCGGTATCCCTTTGCACCCGGGTCGTAATGACCCCCATTGTTTCTTGCACATCTTTGATGGTTAACATAAAATACAGGGACAAGTGTGTGATACAGAACAATTACACACGCAGTACATTAAGATTTTCCTTGCAGTACATTTTCAATTAACATAAGAGTTTGCATCATTTTCAAGAGATGAATCATTAGAAATGTGCCTGCTCGATGGCCCAGTTGCTAAGAGAACTGTAGGAAGAAGTAGCTGATCTATTCCATTTTCTTAATTTTACTGTTTTATTCTTTAGCTTCAGCTACGCACCAGCAGACTTTGGGCTTCATCATGAGTTGGGTGGTGTGGTAAAATGCAGCGGTAACGCTATTATCACAGCATTTACCACTCCACCCAATCTCGAGTTGGGCGGAAAGTCAGAGTTTTGCCACCAGCTTTTTGCCAGAGGTAAACATCTCACCTTTTTGCCAGTTTTCAGTGCTATTAGCGTGGCGCTAATTGCGCTAGCACTGATAGCACCAAGAAACAGGGATTTACCTCCCCCGGCAACTCAAGATCCAGCGGCAAAATTGCACTAGACCGAGTTGCAATAACGCTAATAGCGTTGGGTGGTATCCCAGCGCAATTACTGCCGGGATGCCGCCCAACTCACAATGAGGCCCTTAGTACTGTAATGTATGAACTCAAATTATTCACTTCAAGTGGCAAATAAAAGTGTCACACATTTTTGCAAATACGCATTTTATATAATCAATCTCATCAGCTTGAATCAGTCAATTTTGTTACATAACTTGTTGTTCACAGACACCAACACACATGAAACATCTATGTTAAGGTGCAAGAGCAAATCAACATTTACTTTGGCATGGCATAATATATGTGATTTACTAGATTTCTGCATTCATCTTTACTGTCACAATATATTTTTTAAAACATTTGGCTTTCAATCTTCTGTGACTTTCCCTCATGCATCTATCATTGGATTGCTTGTTTAACCCTCTGTGATAAATGGAAAATCTTTAAAACAAAATTTGGATCCATCTTATTCTGCAGGGGTTATTTTATATTTTTATTATACTCAACATCAAAATAATTTCGTGCCTCCCTGTACCTGGATGGGCCGTCGCTTTGGTTTTTTTTCTTTTCCCTTGCTCACAGTTAGCAAGTTCCTTTCCTGCAACTCGGTAGGCCTCGGCTGCCCTTGTCAGACCAACGCCCCTGAGCTGAGCCTGGAATCCTGCGCAGTCACAGCCTTCAGCAAATCCCAACTCCCAGTTCAGCCGTAGCCCAGTTCCAGCTCCAACTAACAGCTACCAAACCCCTCCTTTATCCTATATTTCAACTCCCTTCATCTACACCCCTCTGTACATTTTCTTTAAATTTCCCCGCCTTCTTCATATGATGTTGTAAAAGTGCAATCACCGAAGGAATCCAAGGGAAATACAAAAGTAAACAAAAAGTTGTGTACACAGTGCATGAAAGAAAACATTGTTGTTTTTGTACAATCGGCTAGGAGAAAAATTCAGACAGTTCCTTGGAGCTGAACTGAAAATCCCTCTCAATTTGCCAGTTTTGAGCAACAGTAGTTAAGGAGAGAAATGCATTAGCATATTCTTATCATTGTAACACCTTTTGGGTAACGTTGGTTGGCTGCTCGTCAGCAGGCCCCTAGAGAAACCTGTACATTGAAAAGTCCTGCTTCACTTCTTGTACCAGAAAACATACCACCCTTCAATGATATCACATTTTGCTGACCAACATAAGTGCACATCCCTCATTGGTTGGCACTTACATTTTGGCAAAGCACAGGATGCTAATTGGACAGTTGTTGTGGAGACAGCGCAGGCAATATCATCCAACCAACGCCATCCAATGAAACTGTGAGTGGACATCATCAGCAAGGTCAAAGACATTGTTGCATCCCCTGGAACATCCAATCCCCTTCCTCTGATTGGTTCTCTGGTCTCTCGCCCTTCTGCACCTACTCGGCTGCAACTTCCCAACTCCCTTCTCACAACGTGCTGCCAACATAACTTGAAAAAACGTGCGAGGACCAGCTGCTGGAAATCAATTTCTCCTATTTTATTGGTTCTACTGTAGCATTTGTATTCCCTGGTAAAATGGCCTGTGGTCATTGGGGGACGATGTGGCTCCCATCCTGGTTACATCTTCTGGCAGCCTGTGGCCTGCTCCCCCTCACCCCAGTACTGTGTCCTTTGCGCCCATTATGTATTGCCCTGTATCTCATGGGACAGCACCTACTGTCTGGAGGATAGTTTTGCTCCCATTAGAGCTGCTCCCTTGCAACAATTAATTTCACACAATGTGGCACCCACCTTACATCTTAACCTTGATTACTCAGTGTTTGTCTACCCAGCAGCAGGAATTAAATTCAATTAAATTCAAGCTGAGGCCTTTTTCTGAATGGCAACAACTTCTGAAGCTTTTACCCTTGGCTTTTTACAAAATGGACAACGTCTTGCTCACTGCAACACTAACAACTAATCAATCTTCATAATAACACTAAGCCCCACCTTCTTACCCATATATGCGTGTGCTAATAAAAAGTGATTTTTCAAAGAAAAATAAAAGAAAGGCTTTGTTGCTCGCGTGATTTCTTCTTCTACGTGTGTGCCTTTCTCTGCAGCAGCCATGGCTGCCCTCTTGCTCACAAAACACCTATCCCTCTGCACATTCTATATAATATGAACACCCCACTTGCGCTTCCCCTGCCTACCCTGTCATAATTGCTGAAGCAAGTACCCTATAAAATCTATCCTTTTGCTGCTGTGTTTTTCTGTGCCGTGCTGGCTCACTGACGTGTGGTACATGTATGTGTATCCTAAATTCGCTATGTTGTCACCAACCCGTGACCCTTTCATCACCATGTTACTCCCATAGCTTGTGCGTTCGCCCCCCTTCAAGTCTCTGGATCTCCATATTTACAATGTCAGCTATCACCCTATCCTGTGCCAACTCGTGTCATTTTGCAGCTTCTATTTCGACCCATGTCGACCGTTGAACAAGATTCCATTTTGCACAATCTCACGCTGCTCACCGAATAATGTTTCTTACATCCCTTTCCTTTCCTTCCCTCGTGTTCTAGCTTGCACAAACAATGATTGGTTTCTTTCAAGGCCAATCTCACTTCTGCTACATGCCCGTCACGCTACGAGTCTTTTTCTTCATGAAGCACTGTTGTTCACATTTGATTTTACTTGGGTTTTCAAAACCCTGCTATATTTCTGCACCTGTGGCTGTGCTAGCACTTGCGTGGCCTAAATAAATCTAACCTCACTCTACTCAGCTCCCAATTATAAATGTTAATGCAAAATGTTAAAGCATCTACTGCACAAACTCTTTATCTCATACATTCTCTAACAGAACTGTATGGCAATGTTATGTATGTTCCACAGGCATGCTGACCGATGGGTGTGAGGGTAGAATTAAACAGGGAAAGGCTGCATTATTTTCGCTCGACCAGCAATATCTATGGCGCCTGACCACAGACTTGCTTAGCAAGACATTGGGCCTCATTACGAGTCCGGCGGTAATTGTGCCTGAAATTCCAGCAGGTTACCGTCGGACTCGTATTACCATTCCGCCTCTGTGATTCCCGGAATTCCCGGGGCATTACGACCCCGGTGACCCGGGAATTCCGGAGCCAGAAATCGGTAAATCCCCATTCCAATTGAGTCCGATAGGGCTCAATGGGAATGGGGAAGTGGAAACACTGGCACCATCTCGTGATGGTGCCAGTGTTTCCCCGTCTGCCTGCAGGCGGGTGGTGATAAACCCGCCCGGTCAGACCTGGCGGGAATGACTCCTTCTGCCTGCAGAACTCAAGATCACCCGGTCCGGAAACAACGGTGGTGGCAGGTTTACCGCCACCGTTATTTCCAGACCGGGTGACTCGTAATGAGGCCCATTGTCTGTATTGGCTCCCTCCACATGATAGATGAACCTTGGCATTAGTAATAGTTAATGTAAGTGAGAGCAGTCAGGCTCTTCCATGATAGAGAGCACTTCAAGAAGAAAGATGGATATCTGCATACCCACAATGCTTTGCAGGCAAACACTATTTGAAAGTTTACACTTATATATTACAGAAGGAGAGGGCACTCCTTCGATAATAACAACACAATAATCATCATTATTATATAAAGCATAGAGTCCAGATGTAAATTCACATATGTACACGCCCTAATATTTCTGGGTAGTATGACACAACTATTCCTTCAAGCCATATCAGTGTGGGTGTGCAACCCTGGTCTGATCACTTATTGAGGCCAGTGACTCCCATCAGACATAGCATAGTCACTGTTGAGGGATCATTGGGGTTGTAGTCTAAAACATCTGGAGAGCTCAGGGTTGCAGATCCTCTGCACTATAGACTGTAAGTGCACAGTGTCTTACATGCAGGCAAAGGGTTGTTGAAGTGCAGCAACTGCTATTATAGATTAATGACCAATAAATACACTCTGTTTCCAAGCGGAGCATGTTGCACCTCCTACGCTATGGGCAAAACATATACAGACCACCAGGATGCAGCAGCCAGCACAGGTGGACAAATGGCACACATTAAAATGGCACACATTACTGCAGCGTTTTCACTAATGTGAAGACATGCATCGCACGGGTGTCAGGAGACAAAAAGTCAATCACTCTGCCAGGATTGTCCTAGCTATAAATTGGGGCCAGGTACAATAATTGTACCTTTTTAGGCATTATCGTGTAGATTAGCAGAATGGGCCTTTGGGTGGAGGTGTAGGTTGGTTGTTTGGGTTGTCTTTTGTGGTCTCACAATAGCCAGATGTTCCTTTCTCTTCTTAATTCCCCAGCTTTCTTTCCCAAGATGGAAGCACGTCATTCTGAGACTGCATGTTGAATGCTGCCTCAAGACATCCTTCTGCATCAGCTTCTGGAGCTGCTTTGACCTGCACCTTTCAATTGAATTGATTAACCAGGCAGCAAATTGATTAACCAGGCAGCAACAAACTGTACTCATCACACTTCGTAGGCCCTAGTCGACCCCTCTTGGTGGAAACAAGCAGAGAAGATGAGAATGTATTTTGGGCCCAAAACTGCAGCTGGGCTGTTAGTGAGCTGTGGTTGGGAGCAGAGTTGAGTTGAGAATAGTAGGGTGGCTTTGTGGTTCTCTCTATGCCAGTGAAGAGTGAAGTTTCTGTGGGAGCATAGTTCCAGTTCAGCTGCTATCTCCTGCCGCTGAGCTTAGTCAGTATAGACTAGTGCACAGTTACACCTAGACATACTGGATGGAGGAAGTCTGGGCCGTGATCCTCTAGGCCATGGTTGAGAGGGGATTGGTGGGAGCCTTTTGGTTGCTTTTCCCACTTCAGTCCCCCCTCTGGTCGACTTGTCGACCACAAACATATCCTTTTCCTTATCTCCTCTTACCCTCCACATTTTAGTTACTCCTCCCAAATGTCCATAGTGGTTGACATGGTCTTCAAATGACCAGTACATATATACACAGGTTCCTCCAGTTGTGCAGTATACCCATTTCCCTATGTAGCTCCTTGGGTTTCTTGGGTTCTCGATCTTCACAGATGGTGGATCCAGGTGATTAGTGATGATCTGGTTGCGCAACCTGTCTCTCTCTTTTATTATGGGGCCTGCGTGTTGGCCGTCATCTGCTGGCATCAAGGGGTGCATACCGACCTTTTCGATCATCTCATCTGTGGTGCGTGCCTTCCGGGCCTTCCAAAACCTTATTAAGATAAGTGCAGCTCCAGCCAAAATAATGCATCCAACTATGATCTTCAGCCCGTCTGACAGCCAAGATGGCATCCATGACCATAGCGTCGAAAACCAGCTCTCGTCCTTTTTTACACCTTTACTTTCGTCCATCATTTTGGAGTGCATCTGGGCCAATTGTGATACTGCTTCTGCGAGTGTACCATTGTCAGCATCGTTAGCAGGAATGAATGTGCAGCATGATTGTCCTATCTTTGCGCAAACTCCTCCTTCCATTGCTGTGAGGAGGTCCAGTACATATCTGTTCTGTAGTGCAACCATTCTCACTGCTCGCAATTCCTCTTTTATTGCGTTGAAACCATTTACTGTAGAGTTAATTGTCATCATTAGTTCCCACCTAGTTATCTGGAGCCATTTTGCGTTTGCGTAGGCCTGCAGTCCAGGATGTATAATTGAGGAGAAGAACATAGCTGCTCTGCTGAATAGTCTGTGTTCCGGCGGGATTGAGGTGAGTGCTGTTTCCGACCTTCCCCACAGGTAATTTCCTGTCAGAGGTTCTCCTTGTCTTTTCCTTCTGTTCAGGACAGTGTTGTTGCCGTTGTTTTGGTTCTCTGGCCCTTTCCGAGGCTGTGCAGATCTCTTCTTCCTTTTGTTCCCTTCATCCATTTTGGGGAAGTTCGCCATATTCACATGTTTCTGGGGCACCACTAGTGATGGTACATTAACGTGTACTATTGTGCATACGCCATTCCACAGAGGGGGCAGTGTGTGGTACGCCTTGTCTCCACAGGCCCAGTAATGGTCCATTACTACTGCTGTTCCTGCTCCCCCCTCAGGTAGCTCTGTCAAACTTGCACAGTTGGTGTTGTATCCTACGTCTACTTCTCCTTTGTGTTGGTAGCATATTTTAGGTGCAGTCATCGGCAGTATCGTTATTGGGTCCTCATCCTTCTCTATCCATGTTAGCATGGGTACGTACTTGACCCAAGTCATCCAACATCTGTTGTTGTGATTTGCAATAGTTGTAGTATCTTCTCTCGTTACCATGTTGCTGCCAACCACTCCTATGTCCCATTTGTCACCCAGGTACACCTTTCCTGTTATTATTATCAGTGGTCTTTCCCAACATCCTTGTTTACCAGCAGCTTCAGTGGCGTACAAATCACATGGTAGGTACTGTAGTGTAACTTTCTTCATTTCTCCTTTTTCAGGGCCACTTGTTATGTATCTGAATGCTTCGGCATGTAAACTGGTCTTGTGGTAGCTCGAATAACTCTTAAGGAAGTTATTTTCGTACGGGTATGTGTCACGTGATTTCCATACCAGGTGTACCGTGTTCCCTTGAAACCTCCCTTTTGTTTGGAACAGTGCCAGGCATATTATACATCGTGCTGTTTTTTCATCTATTTCCGTGGCAACAAAAGTTCGGGATGCACTCATGGCGTATGGGATCAATGAGCAGACGTAGCAGCCGTCTTCTGTTGTTTGTTTACCTATTTTGGTCTTGTGTTGGTACCACATGTTGTTAGAGACGTGTGCTGAAGTTTGTATGTAGTTGTCAATATCTTTATTCTCTGAGTATGTGCTGCGTTTAACTCTATTATCCTTGTGTGGAATTTCGCTAGTACCACCTGACGTAACACCTGTTGCAGCTGGGGGTGGGGGTATATTAGGTTTGGGAACAGCAAAAATATTGATAGCATAGTTGTACCGCCATACAGAGGCAGCCACAAACCCGGTGATCATCAAAATCCCTATCATCTTTATTACAGAGGCTAGTTTCACCGGCATTTTGCTCTTACCTTGCTGCAGTCCGGCAGCTAATTCTTGCAACGTTAAAGTTGCCCGCCTGAAAATTCTCAATATGCTTGTTATTAGTGTTAGTTGTTGTTTTCAAGCTCTCCCTATCAAGTAGTCGTTCAGTGCCCAGGCGAAGAGCTGTTCCCACGCCAATCTGAGCGATCTATCTCTTAGGACAGGCAAGTATGGCCGGATGTGGGGCATTGATTGCTCTATGGCCAAGAGGAGTGCTGTGTAGTAGACACGTACCCTCCTTCTTTTCAGGTGCTGTGGCCTTTTTATGTAATAGACAAATTGGTGCGATAATTCTTCAGGGTAGTTATTGTCTGAGGGTATCATCTACTCCTCCTGGGCAGTGAACTTTGTTAGTTATCTGCTTTCTTAATAGTACAATAATACGCCGTACCTGCATGTGCGAGAGAAAAAAAAGAGAACATTCACGTGTTTACATGTGTATGTGCAAAACAATGTCCTTCAGTTGGGTTATTATTGCAGTGGGTAGGGGGTCAATGGGCAGAGGGCTTGTGGTTCAACTGGTAGAGGTTTCTTTACTCTTTGAACGTGTGACCATGGGGTGAGCGGTGGTTGTCTTTGGGAAATCAGGGGGGTGGCATGGTATGGGGACACTTTGGCCGTTAGTTGCGGTAGAAGTCCCTTCCTCCGTTGGCGATGCTGTTGCTGCTCTTCCAATGGCCCTGTCGGTGACGCTAGGGCGGGTCTGGAGTTTGCAGATCTTTACGTCGTGCATGTGATTCCAGGCACGTTTGTCCTGTAGCTTTACCGCTCTCGTTGATACCTCCTCTACCAGGTGGGGGCCAGTGAAGCGTGGGCTGTTCCACTTTCTGTTGAAATTGCGGAGTAGTACCTGGTCGCCTTTGGCAATTTTGCACAGTTTTCTCTTTTCCAATTCTTCATCCGCGTCTTCTTGCTGATCACTCTTAGACCCGCCCCGCGTGCGCTCGAGCTGTTGAGACACAAACACCACACTAGTAATCAAAGAAGACACATATTGGTACATTTCATCACCAAGGACATTTGCAGTGCTCTCATGGTCGGTAAATGCTCTCGGTGTTGGCGTCAGAGGAAGGCGCATTTGGCGTCCGGTCACCACCTCGTGAGGAGTGAGGTGGTGGTCGGAGCCTGGTCTATTCCTTAACTCAAACAGGGCTAGCGGAAGGCAATACAGCCAACTCTTCTTTGTTGTTTGCTGTATTTTTGCAATTGTCTCTTTTAATAGGCCATTCAGGCGTTCGCATACACCGTTGGCCTGCAGGTGATATGCACATGCAAATTTGTGCTTGATGTTCAGTAAGGACGTGATATGCTGGAACATTTCATTGGCGAAATTCGGCCCGTTGTCTGACCGCAATATTTCGCACACTCCCCATCTGGGAAAGACCTCCCTTACCAGGAATTTAGCTGCTCGGAATGCATCTGGGTGTGAGCAGGGCCCTGCCTCGATCCACCTAGAGAATGGGCACACAACTACAATCATATACCTATTTCCTTGACATACGTTGATCATATCAACATAGTCAATATGGATGTGTCGGAAGGGTCCCTCTGGCCGGGGTATAGTACCTTTTATCACCTTCAGCGTGTGACCGGCCGTGAACTGTTGACATGTGAGACAATTGCTGACAAAATTTGACTCGGGGCAGAACCAATTTTCCCTAATTCGTGCTGCTATTACTTCCTTGCTTGTGTGGGCTGGGTGGTGTAGTTGGCTCAGGGCGATGTTCAATAGTGCCAGTGGCATTACCATTTTTCCAGTGCTACCCTGGCGCCATAGTGCGTCAGTTGGTGACATTGTACATCCTCTTTTTACCCATATTTCTTTTTCTGCCATGGGTGCAGCCGCTTGCAGCTCCATTATCTGTGTGGCTGGGAGATGGGTGTACCCTTCTCTTACTAATAGCTCCTTAGCTATTCCCCTCCCTCTCCCTCTCTCTGACTCTGGGGGGTTCCATACCTCGCCAAAATATGCAGCATACTTCGCGTGTGCGTCTGCTGCTGCATTCCCTTTTGAAATATGATCTTCTCCATTAGTGTGTGCGGTGCATTTTACCAAGGCTAATTCTTGGGGGTCATTTATTACTTTAATTAGTTCAGCTAATAAGAGGGCATGTTGCACTGGGGTGCCGTCAGCTCTCCTAAACCCTCTTCTCCTCCACTTGGACAACCCGGAATGGACAGTAGATGTGACATATGCACTGTCGGAATATATGGTTACTCGCTTGTCAAAACTTTCCTTCAAAGCCAAGATCAGTGCGACCAATTCCGCTGCTTGGGCAGAGTAATGCTGTGGTAACTGGACGCACTTCATCGCCACACACACCGGCGCCTCTGTCATTTTCACCACTGCTGCCCCAGTTCTCCTAATCCCGTCACTTTGGTCAATCGTTGATGACCCATCAATGAACAAGAGATCACCTCCCTCTAGTGCATTCTCTTCAACCCTTCTGGTGCATGAGTACATTTCGGTAATCTTTGTACAATCGTGTGCATAGTCTCCTTCCTCAATTGCCTCTGCTATAAACCTTGCAGGGTTGACGGTGCTGCATCTAACAATTGATAATTCAGCTCTAGATAATATAATCTCATAACCTGACGCCCTTTGCGTTGTTAGTGTGGACTTAGGCTTGTTCAATATTGCAAATAGTGCATGTTCCACAAACAGTGTGGTTGGGCACCCCATGGTGATTGCTGATGCTTTCTCTACCGCAAAGGCAGCTGCGGCGAGACCTTGTTCGCAAGGGAAATGACCTAGCATCACAGGACCTAAGTGACCGCTGTAAAACGCTACTGGTTTGTAGCCCATGCTTGTTTTTTGAGCCAACACTGCTTTCATCACTGTTGAGTCGCAATGCGAAAATATGAAAAATTGTCGTTCATAATCTGGGGTGGCCAGTACTGGAGCGGTTGATATTGCATCTTTTAGTTCATCAAAAGCCTCTTTCATTTCCATTGTCCACCCCAACTTTTTCTCCCCTTTGTTAGCTTCTTTTAACCCCTCAAGTAGAGGTCCTATGTATGAGCTGTAATCAAACACCCATGCTCTGCAGTAGTTGCACAGGCCAAGGAACTGCTGTAGTTCTCTCACTGTTTGTGGCAATGGTGTTTTTAAAATTGCCTGTGCTCTTTGTGGTGCAATCTGTCTTCCATATTGGGATATGAGCTGTCCAATGTAAAGTACTTGTTCCTGACAGTATTGTAGCTTTTCCTTGTCTACCTTGTAACCCTTTTCAGCTAGTATTGTCAGCATCTTTAATGAGTCCTCTCTGCATCTTTTTTCGTTTGTGCTACAAATTATTATGTCATCAACATACTGCAACACTGTGCTTTCCACTTCAATGTTACCCAAGTCCATCTGTATTACCCTGTTAAAAATTGAGGGTGACTCACAGTACCCTTGTGGCAATCTGGTGTGTTTCCACTTTGCGTTTCTGTAAGTGAAGCTTGTCAGATCTTGTGAGTCTGGGTGCAGTGGTATTGAGAAAAAGGCATTTTTAAGGTCGATCACTGTGAACCGTGACGCCTCTGCCGGAATGCCACACAATATTGTGGCCGGGTTTGCTGCTATTGGGTATTCTGCTTCCACTATATTGTTCAAGGGCCTGAGGTCTTGTATAAAGCGCCAAGATCCACCTTTAGCCTTGCGTACTGGGTATACAGCTGTGTTGCATGGGGATTCTGATGGGACCAATATGCCATTATTTATAAGGGCCGTTATTGTTTCACATATGCCCTTATCTGCCTCTTTTGATAGTGGGTACTGTTTGACTCTGGGGAGTATTGCACCTTTTTTCAGTTTTATTCTTACCCCCCCTATGCTTTTTATGCACCCCACGTCATAAAGGCTAGTAGTCCATAATGATGTGGGTACTTTTGCCATATCCTCCTCAAAAAAGGGAACTGGGGTGGACGTGGGTGCCTCAAGTGCCATTGCAATTTTCTGTGCCACTTGTATGTATGTCACCCTTAACCATATTTCCACACTCATCATAAATACCATTTCACCTTCTTCCTTTTCACCTGAGAAGAGCTCCTCATCTGACACCTGGGTAAGTCTACATCCCTCTGCTAGTGCTATCACCGCCCTCCACGCTCTTCCTTCTCTGTCTTGGGCATGCACTGCAATGTAATCAGCGGTTGCTATGATGCTCTCTATGTCCACCGAAATCACCTTTCCTTCTGGTTCGTTAGCTGGCGTTTCTGGTCTAAACAAGTAGGCTGCTGGCCTCCTCCAGATCTTTCCCTCTATCCCTGGCATCCATGCAAATGCCATGTCTGTCCCGTACTGGAACAGTTCACCATCTACTGGCTCAGCCCTAATCACTGTCTGTCCACAGTATGCCTGCATGAACTGTCGCGCCGTGAGCATGTTAATTCCTGGAGTGGAGCAAATTATGCCGTCCTCCATAAAGGAGATCGTCATATTCAACCTGCTCATTATGTCCCTCCCCATTATATTTACTGGTGAGGCCCTGGAATATAAAAGTGGGACTGACATGTCATAATCCCCTATTGATAAGGGAATGTTATCAGTAAAGGGAACCAACCCCCTAGCCCCAGAGAATCCTCGGGTGTTCATGGCTTCACCTGACATCTTAAATTTACCTTCCCTTATGCAAGACCGGGTCGCCCCGGTGTCGACAAGGAATGATAATTTTTTGTCACCTATCGTTACCTCTATGCGTGGTTCCTCCGCACTATTAGGTGTTACCGACAGGATGGGACACACCAAGGTCGTCTGTGGGCTGTCCTATTGGGGGTATAATGATTGACCACTTCCCGTGTAAGGGTTGTGTCCCAGCACTGTCACCCTACCCAATTGTGTTTGCTGTAGTTGGTTATTGGTCGAGGTTATGTTATGGTCTTGAACTTGTGTAGGTGGCTGTACTTGCTGTGCTAGGGGTTGTTGTGTGATCGCTACCTGTTGTTGAGGCGGTAGGTATGTCCGAGGCTGTTGTTGTGTTACTAGTTGTTGCTGTCCATTTGCCTGTTGCAATGTTTGCTGTTGCTGGATGCCCTGCTGTTCCTGTGGGAGCTCTTGTTGTCCCTGTTCATTCCACAACGGTGTGCCAGGTCTCACTCTACACGTACGCGACATGTGGCCCACCAATCCACAAATCCAACACAGCTTCCTGTGTTGTCCTGATATGTTGGGTACCTGGTGGGGTAGGAATTCCTAAGGCCCCCCACCTGTTGTTGTGTGTTAAATCCATATCCTCTCCCTCTCATTACTCCTCCCCTTCCCCGGTTGTAATTATAATACCCAGCTCCTGGCGTTGTGTATCCTCCTCCCATGTTAGTCGTGTATGGTTGTGGTGGCGGCATCTGTTGTGTTACAGTCTGCGATGATTGTATTTGGGAGGGGTCTTGTGCAGCCACTACCTGTGTGGGGCTTTGAATTATTGTGGCAGGTGTAGTTATTAGTGCGCCTTCCATCGTGTATTTAGTGAGTTTCTTCTGTACTAGTTTAGCCTCTTCCGTTTTCCTATCCTCTTCCTTTTTTTCATTTTTTCTTGCCATGTCCTGCAATGATGCACTATAGTCAGTTGTATTTCTGGCCATGCTTTTGCTTCCATCCCCACTACTTTCTTCAATTGTTTCTGGACTGCTTCTGGGAGCCCCTGTACTAGTATATGATAGAATATTGCTGGTGTTTTGTCCCATTGTTCTCTAGTTTCCATACGCCACTTCTCTTGAATTTCCTGGATATAATCAACAGGATCTTCATTCTCACGCATCTTGCGCGAGGTAATAGCTCCTATGTCTGATGTGTCCGGATACTGTACCCTCAGTGCCTGCCATAATGCATGTCTGCAGTTTGCGAATGGTGCCCCATCGTGAGATGTGTTTGTTATTGTGACCCCGGGGAAGCCCGCTCTCTTCCAGATGTCATCCGCAGCATCCCCTAATATTGATATTAGAAGGCCCTTTACATCTCCCACTGCCAACTTCTGTCCTGCAGTGTGTTTTTCCATTTCATATATCCATTTACCCGCACCCCCACTTAATGATGAGAGCCTGCATTTTATATTTTCCTTGTCTGCATGCTTCCAAGGAACGTATTGTGGTCTAACCCCTCCCCTCTATAGAAGAGGCATTACGTTGTGTCCCGTTTTACCCCCTGGGTTCCACAGGATCGAGTCCTCACACCCCTCCTCTTCTTCCATCTCTTCTACATCGTCAGCTTCGTCCATATTTCTCCTGATCTCCACTCTTTCTCCTCCACCACTTCCCCTTCTTTCATCATTTCCTTTATTTATTGTGGGCGTGTGTATTCGTTCTCCCTGTCTGCGTCCAGGGAGGTCTCTAAGCCTTCCTGCATAGGGTGTCAATTCTCTTGTGAAGGGCGCTAGTTTAGATGGGCATGTTGCACGTAATGAGCGTGGGGTGGTGGAGTATGCATGACAGGACGGTGACGGCGTGGCTTCATGTGTCTGCCCCTCCGACATACCATGCTCCTCCTCCCCACTACTCTGCAGTTCTTCCTTTCTCCTGCAGATCCGTGGTGAGTCTTTATTTGTCCGGGTGGTGTATAGTTTGTCTAGGCTTTCCCTTTCACTGTTTCTTCTTTCCTTCCCCATTTCTTCCTCTTCCTCACTACAAATGTCATTCATAAATGGCGACCCCCAAACTGTCTTTTTCCCCTCAATCGTTACTGTTTTTAAGTCTATTAGGTCCGTTCCTCCCTTTTCTTCTTTACTACTCGCTCCTCTTTGTGCCAATGTTGTTGCTACTTCTGTCCCTCTATATACCTTCCTCCTTACTTCACTCTCCCCCTCCTATCTTCTCTTACCCCTTCTTCTCTCTCCGCTATTCCCCTACCAATTTCCTCTCTTTTCTTTTTTAATTCTTCCATTACTTCACAACTTATTTTTTCTATTATCTTTTCATCTTCTTTCTTCCTTTCCCATCTCTCCCTCTCCCTTTCTATTATACTCTCTATCATCTTCCCTTCTTTGTATTTCCTTGTCGTTTCTGACAGTAATCTCTTCTTCCATATTGCCATTTCTTTTTCTTTCTCCTCTTCCTCTTTTTTCCTGTCGCGCAGTACTGCTCTCGATACCCTTTCTGCCGCTGCCTTTAGCCTTTCGGCTTCTCTCCTTTGCTCCTCAGTTCGTTCTCTCATTTTACCCAACTCATTCTTACCTTCTTTCCTTTCCCGTGCTCTCTCTCTTTCCCCCCACTCGAGCTGCTTAATCAGTGCGTTCTGTTCATCCCTTAATTCTGCTAATCGTTCCTCCAAAGACTCTTCCTTTTTCCTTAACGGCTCTTCCCCCTTTCTTTTCCCCTCTTCCCCTTCCATTTCACTCTCCCTTCCATTATCCTCGTCCATTTTCCTCACCACCTCCTTCTCTTCTCCTGTTAATGAACCTTGTAATTTTAATAATATCTGTGCAGCTACCCACTCGTCATTTCCTATGTCCGTAGTCTGCTCTACTTCGGTCCTCCCCTCCCCTGCTATAATCTTCCCATGAGCTGACCCCATTGTACTAGTCCGCTCCTCTCCCGTGTGGCCACATGTAGCTGTATATGGAGGCGGGCTGTATGCTGGGTTCGAGTACCCCTCAGCCGCCCTTAATGGTTCTCTTGCTATTTCTCCTAGGTCTCTTAAAGGGTACAACCCCCCTCCCTCTGTTTTCACTACCTTCGCTAGAGGTATATCGTCGCTCCGTTCCTTTTTTATTTCATTTTCGGTTGAGTCGTCACTCTTTTCTCCTCCCTCTTGTCCTCTCCCCGTGTTCAGTTTTCCTTCACTTCCCTTCTCCCCGCTCTCTCTCTCCTCCTTAATCTCCTTCTCTCCCATTGTTTCCCCTATAATGAACATTCCGTTTGGTCCTGGTCGGGACCCCTGGAACATCCTCCACAAGTTGAACACCTCCACGTGGTGCGTTAACTTCTTCCCCTTGTATGTATTGTGCAGATAGTTTAATAGTGAGTGTTGGGTATATGGATCGAAGCTACCATTAGGCAGCCATGGTGTCGTCATTTTGTTGTCTGTCGCCTGTGTCCATTCTATGCTGTACTTGATCAACTTCTCTCTATGGGGTGATAGTGTTTTACATATGTGTTGCAGCGGGGTGTTGAGGGTGTTCCCCCACCCCCCGATCCTGTCCCGTAGGACATAGTAGCGCTCCACTTGTTACCCTTCCCCTATTTGGTAGTGGTTATCTCACTAGTAGTTTACAATATATACAACCTTGTACCTTTACCTGGCCCCGTAAGTTTGGGGACTTGCGATAGTCCGCTAAGGAAAAATTAGTAAAATATATTATTTACATTTTTATATTCTTTCTTTAGTTTCTTCCTTTATACAACGCCCTTACGGCCCCCTGAGGCCGGAGCGCACGCAGCCCCCTGCGGCTGCGTGCCCTTTGTGACGATCTTATACCGCCGACCTATTTTCACTTGCTCCTCCTCCCTCCTCTACACTTGCCGTGGCCGGCGTTCTCCGTGCGCAGCCACGTACCTCCTTTCGCCTTCCCCCGATCAACTCATTACCGTTTACCTCCGTTTCCACGCCCTTAACACAGCTCTCCTCCCCACCACTCAAAAATGGAAGATGCCTGGTTCTCGAGATGTCCTATGAAAGCCCTGCTGGTGACGTTACCGATCTCTTCAAACTATTGGTAAGTTCTTCATATATTCTTTAAATCCAAAATACACTCACAATCTACCCCCGTTAACCCCACAGCTGTCTTCCTGTCACTCCTGGAACAAGGTAATCAATAATATAATCGGACTGCGCACGCTGCGTCGCCTCGCGTGTGATACGCCCCTCGACAGGAGGGCTTAACCAGCCAATTATCTTCCGTATTAGGCAAATATCTAGCTACCGCCTACAGGGAAACGTCATCTATCTATCGAGTTTCCTGCTCGAACAATAGGGATCCTCATCTACTCATTGATCAATAATTGCCAAATCGTAGGAAACCACACACACACACACCCTTACACCTGGTCGCGACCTAGGCCAATCAGTTTCTACGAGCGGCCGCACGTGATGTTTTCGTGCTCCGCCCCCCTTTTCGCCCGTAACGTAGCGGACTGCTCTCGCACTCGTCCGGCTACCATTCATGTCATCGCCAACACTAAATTATCAAACCTTCGCCGCGCACCTGTGCAACACCTCCCGCCTCCCGTATTCAATTCCTCCCCCCTCCCTCACAATTTCACATTGCTTGTTGGGCGTGGCATACTCACCAAGTTCTCTTGATGCGGGGCCGCTCGACTGCGTGCACCCCTCCAAGCGGCTCGCCACCTCCCCTCCTCTGTACTACGTCTGGACACTCGCCAACCGCAGGCGGGATACTTCTCAACCGGCTCCCGAGGGCCACTATCCGGATTGCGCCGTCCGGTCTTCTCGCAGTTCCGCGATGGTCCTGTAGTCCTCAAAAGGGGGCAGCGGCAGAGGGGGCCGCGCCGCCGGGCCTCCTCGCAACGGGAGTACTTGGAAAAATAAAAATAAAAGCGGACCTTAAACAGATCTCAGCAGTGCCTCCAACTTGTCGGGGGGAAATTCTCCCGGGGCCGGCTGGGCCGTCCGCAGACCTCCGGGCAGGGAGGCCCCAACTCCTCCCGTATATCCCAAAAGATAGAGTATGAGACACACGCAAGAAGCAAGTTGATTCTGCTGTTTATTAAACAAAACGTCAGGGATGTCCAAGGATCGTACGCGTCCGTCCTGACACTCTCTCGGCAGCGTGGGGCTCGCAGGCCCTTTTTACCTTAGCGTGACGCGCTACTTGCGTCACCTTAGCAAAATCAACAAAGAACCTATCGCCACTCTGGATTGGTTCCCCGAGTGGTAGGGTTAGTATAGCATACATATAGAAGACTTGGTTATTGGTCAAGGGTCAGTCAGGTGGTATACTTGGGTTGTCCCTTCAGTTTGATACATAAAAATTGTTACATGAAGACCCCTGAGGACTGGTCAATGTGAATGGCGTCAGTGATAAGGGTCCCATGTTCTGATTGGTTCACCCGCGAGCCCCCCAGTCTGGGACCATCGTTGTTCCCAGCTCGCGGTGCACCTGTCATTTGCAACAATGTTTCACTATGGGTATGTGCAGACAATGTGAGGACTTATTCATAAGCAGGAAGGCCGACTACTCCCACCGTCACAGATGTCTGTTGAGTCGCTTAATTGTATCTGTCTGTGTCTTGAGACGGGGGGATCCAGACGCCTTCTTCCTCCTGGGCCTGGCACCCTATCAAGTTCGGCTCGGTCACGTCAGGTAGGGACCGTGGTTGAGGCAGAATTCTGCACAATTAATATTATATTTTTCACTGTGTGCCGGGTTTATCTTGCAGGTGCGACCTTGGCGTCGGCTTGCGGTATGCAAGTTTGAAACGTTGTGCCCTTGACTGTCTGCTTTCGCTGGGCTCATTCTGCAGGGTCAGCAACCGAACCCTTGCTCATTCAATGTCCATGAAAGCTTTTGCTTGCGGCCTACTTGGGCCTGGTGCATAGGGGAAACCATTTAATGTAGGGCGCTGTAGGTTATGGTGTCGTGTTGTTCTATCTTCAGTATCGTGTCTTCGTTATATTCCTCATTATGGTACATGGTTTTAGAAGAAGCGTGAGCAAGCCTTTTTAGATAAGTTCATTGTGCGTCTTGCGTTTCTGCATTTAAAAAGCCTATGTTGAAAATAATAAAGATGCACATCCGTGAGTATGTCCGTCGCCTATGTCATAGCACTGAGTATGTTCTTCGTGTGAATTGATGTGGGAGTGTCCGGTGTGTATGTTGCACGAGTGTGCTGACCGTTAGCTAAGTCGTCATGGCATCTCTAACGATGTGTTGATTTGGTGCTAGATGGTTTAGTCGAGTTCATCCATGCCGCAGGTGTCGGCATGTGCAGGGCAGGCTGGTGGGCATGCGGGTGGGCATGCGAGTGGGCACATTCGTATGTTCTTGTACCAGGTTATTTGGTCGTCTGGGAGATGGGCAAACTCCTCTCGTGGCGGGTGTCTGGGCCATGATCCTCTAGGCCATGGTTGAGAGGGGATTGGTGGGAGCCTTTTGGTCGCTTTTCCCACTTCACTCTCATCTTCTAAGCATGTGTCACTTGGTTTTATCCTGGTGTGACGTCACAAATTCAGCCAATTACATTGATCAGTTTGAGCGGGTTACATATAGAGAATATATAGGTTAGTTCTATGGTTGGATAGCCATGTCTAGGAGTCCCTCCTAAAACCACTCCTGCTGGTATCAATCTACAATGTTGCAGGGTTGCAGAGAGACCATTAGTCCTTGCAACACATTGTCCCCACGTGAAAGATGAATCTGGATTTGTCCAAGTGTGTCCTCCCATCCCTGGGACCGTGGACAGTTACCAGACTGAGTGCACTGTTTCAAGGCAATGTGAGTGAAAATGGAGGTGCAAAGTATTCCCTAAAGTTGCCATTCCCTGATCACCTAAGCCTGTGAGAGTGCATTCAGTTGAACTCCCAGATGCAACACTTTTAGCTTCTTCTCTTTTAGTTCGATGGGAATGGCTCTCCTCATCTACCTTGTTTGAATGGGTGTTGTCCTGTTCAGCTGGGAAACATGTGCTGAGACCACGAAATGAAGCCCTCTGGCCTCTAATTATGATGATTTTAGTCTGACTTTCTGCAGGTGGCTTATTGTCTTGGCAACTGAAACTTTTTAGTCTCCGGCTCAGTGCCTTGTTTCTTCTCACCTCTAGCTACGGCGAACGTGTCAGCCTTTCCATGTACTCGAAGCCTGTCTCTCCTTTGCCATCCATTTCAGAGATCTGTAGTTACCTCCTGTGGCGTCTCCATTTTAATAGCAGTCAAGCATGTGCAAGCTAAATATATGAACTCTTTGCATCTTGCATTTCCAGCTTTGCCGCAAGATATGAACACAACGATATGTATGTGTATCTGTCCTCTTACCTACATGGGTCATAGGCATGTGCTTCGTGCCTATATGCAATCAACTAGTGCATGTTCGTTTAACTTCATAAATTGATGAATATGTACTTCATGTATAATATGTCTACGTCGTGATGTTAGTGATGACATCATTGATTTATGGCTTTTCAGTCAGTTTACTTGCTCGATCAATGTAATTTCCATATCATTCAAGTCATTGATTTGGTATGGTCTCAATGATTGTCTGAGCGAATAGCACTTCTCACTCTTGCAATACATCAACATTCGTGGTGATGGGCCTAGAAGGGAGGCACATCTGTCATTTCTCTGTCTTTGTGCTGAGGATTGTGTGGGGGCATGAGATTTAGAGTTGGACCCATCTACATAACTATCAGCCCAAATCTCTCCTGCCGTTCCTTATGAAGCTTACGGAAGTGATAGTTACCCCACAGCTTTCTCATTTTTTAGAATCCCAGCACCTCTTACTTCTTTTCAATCGGGATTCAGACCTCTTATGGCTACGGAGTCGGTCCTGATCTGTATCCTATTCGACCTTGCCCTAATGCAGCACTGCAGAGAGATCGGACTTCTGACTCTCTTAGACCTCTCTTTGGCCTTTGATACCATTTACCATTGTATCTTTCTCAGTTGCCTTGAAAAGGCTGGTATACCTGCCCCCACTTACTTGGTTTGCATATTTTCACAAGAACCGCACTCAAACAGTCTCCCTGTCCCCATTTCAGTCTGCCCCAGTGGCTCTTTCCTGTGGTTTTATACATACGCAGATGACGCGCAGCTGCTTTTTCGCTTGGATCCTCCTTTCAAACATAGACATTGTTTGGCTGTGATCAGGGACTGGATGGCCAGAAACTAGCTAAAGCTAAATGGAGAAAAAATTGAGATCCTGGTAGTTGTACTAATACAGCTTGGAGTACAGACTTTTGGACAGACGCTTTAGGACCTTGTCCCAAATCTAGTAAATTAGTAAAGGCCCTTGGTGTTAAACTCTTTCCACCAGGATCTTGGGAAGCTCAAATCTCGTCCGTGTTTACCACAGGCTTTCCTAAAATGGAAATCCTAAAGAAAACTCTGCCTTTTCTTCCAAACAACTCTCAGACTAAGGTAGTGATTCATCCATTATGGGTTATTTGGACTACTGCAATGAAATCTACCTGGGCCAGCTGGCTTTTTTGATTCAGCATCTGCAGCTATTACAAAATTATGCAGCCCACTTGGCTCTAGGTCCCCCCAATTTCCCACTTTTGTAGCCTTTTACAACAGCTTCACTGGCTCCTCGTGGATAGACGCATCAAATTCAATATTTTTTGTATTGTACACTGTGCAATTCATACATCTGGAGCTGAGTATCACCAATCCAAATTGTCTGCCTATGTTCCCGTTAGGCTGCTATGTTCTGCTTCCCAGAACCTGCTCAAAGTTCCCAGATATTGCAGTGTTTGGGCTGGAGGCAATTCTTTTGTCCATCTCTGTTGAACTCTCTCCCATTCAAGCTCTGCAAAATTACTGACCATTTTGGTTTCCGCAAAACTCTAAAAACTTATTTTTAAACTGTTTTTATTGTTGTTCTTTTTCTCTTCCGAGGGCCACTTACCAGTTTGCCTTAGTGCCTGGATGCCTTCGGGACGTAGTCAGAGTTATATAAATATAATTACATTACATTACTATAATGTGTCCCCACCTTCTCACTCTGTGGGAACCCAGAGCCTAAGAGATTCTAGGAACTGCCTGATCAATAAAGTATCACATTGGTCCAGAGAGAAGAGCAACTGTGGGTCAGTTGTTCAGAGCAATATTATATGTACAGACAGATTTCATGGAAATGGCTCTACACAAGGGACAGACTGCATCATTAGAGTAAGGATGGGAAATGCTGCATCGGTCGAGGGCTTGTTCGCCATGGAGCAGAGAATCTCATCTCCACCCCTTCTGGGTATTTCAATCAAATGTACCTTCCTGATAATGCATGTCTTGCAAAATCTGCACCAGGTGATCTTATTCAAATGGGTGGGCTTTCACCTAAGTGGGTAGATTTACAAAAGACACTCAAATGTCTCCTGAGATGATACCCAGTGATCAGCCACATCAACGTGAGCTGCTCAGGAACCAAATGGCACATTAGATACTATGCACTTGAATCATCTAGATGACATAGTTTGACAAGATCCCTTTACAGAAGCTATAGAAACTGCATCAATGCCTCCCCTGAGTTTATCAAGTGGACACGCTTCCAACTTTGGTTTTTGGAAAGCCCTTGACCTGTATTAGTTGGAATGTTGTGCAAGTCATGGGAACGTTGTGAGAAACAGATTTTGGGTATTTAATTGCTCTACAGGAGACCTGGGTAGGGGGTTTCTGCCATCCATAAAGAAATGTACATTTCATATTCAGTCCTGTCTACACACACCCAAACAGGATGACAGCAACACAGATTTGTTAGTAGGGGTATCATTTATACTGCCATTGGTGGCATGCTATTTGGACTTGGTATCTCCCATCATCCTCTACGTAGTACTGAAATGGACTAGAGCTGCATTTTAGGAGTTAATTATTCTATTATTAATGTATATAATATGAAGAGTCCGCAAGATGAGGCTCAGGAAGTCTCCTGAATCCAGTTTTCAGTCTATTGTCACATCATAAAAGAGGGATGGTGTGAATGTGAATGGTGAGCTCAATCTTGCCGTTTAGGAGCAAAGGGCGACCCCAGCAATTATTGCCCTGATGGGATGACCATTGAAGTTGGCCCCATATGAAAGAATAGGGCCTTTGAGCACATGTAAGAGGTATATCTGAATGTTAGTTCTTAATGGTAGCGACCTTCCAGCAGAAAATACCATCAGTTCCAGCCGGGGTCATCCCTGTATTGATTATTGCATTCTGGATGTTGCAGCTGTTTACACTTAAAGAATGTTTGGGTAGCTCCCATGATTTGAAGTTATCACAACCACCCCCTATTCATAGTCCCTGCCATAGGACCTGAAACCGGGGAGGCACGGTGTGGCATAGAGGATCTGGTAGTGAAAATTGGGTACAGCATGAGGTGGGCTAGTTCTGAGCTGGATAGTTTTCTTCCTGTATTATTTTCAGCTATCATGACGAGTACAGAGTTAATCCTAGAGCAGGGGGAAGGTGCACAGACAAGAGTAAGGTCACATATGATGATTTTGCGATCATTAGAGGCCTCCTAGGAACTGACATGAAGTCGATCAACTTCACTTGCCTCTGAGATTCCCCCGGTTTAATAAATAGCCATGTCTCAAGAAGGAGAAAATATCCCAGCCAGGAAGGAAAATTAAATAGACTGGAATGTATTTTCCCCCACTTTTTCACTTAATAAAGAATCAATATAGGAAACTGGTCCATGCCAAGAAAGCCCAAAATTGGGACTGTGTATGGGAGGAATTATCTTGGGCCAAAGATGATAAAGATTCCCCAGAGGTTTGATGCCTAGTTACATGAGGACTCAGGAATTACACATCAAGGGTAGAAAGTAGTATTTCAGGGGATAACTAGAGAACTCACAAAAGTGGCAAGAATTAGCCATCATAAGCTAGCCATTCCAGGTACTCCCCTGTTCACTTACAGGGGAGGTTGGCCCTTATTTCCCAATCATCAGAAAAGTACCCAGGTCGCAAAGGTATCCCCCTGGACCATTTTCATTCGAAATCAATCATCTGCATCCCAATTCTTTGCACCTGGTTAAATTCCATCCAGTCAGCATCTGCCCCCACTCCTGAAACATTCCAAATGTTGTCCTCATCTTCAAGAAGGGAGGCAAAGACAACGCAGATAATTAAAGGCCTTTTTCTCTTCTGGGTGCCGTGGATGCATGCCATGGGCAAGTTCTCAGTTATGGTCCTACTGGGCAGGATCAAAGTGTGAGAAAGTGAGGGAGCAGTTCACCCTTCTGTGGGGGAAGGGAGTTTCTGACAGAGAATACATACCACAGAGCGGGGCAAATAACTTATATTTATTAGGATAAATTTCTATCATATTTGGAAGGGGTCACTCTATCTGAGCTTTGTTGTCCATAAGGCAGCCTTTGTCTCTGTTGACAGATGCTGCCAGATGTGAGGATCTTGGGGACAATGACTGGATGCAAACATGATTTGTCTGATGAACGGTTCAAGATGGTGCATGGGAATGGGCCCCAGTGGAGGGATATGAGAGGATTCCAGATAGCCAAGGGTGCGATACAGAGATGCATCTTCACTCCAGTACTATTCAACCTGTTCATGAATGCTTTGGATATTTGGTTGCAGGACAGGTGGGAATTGTTTGCGTCACAATCGTCATCACTTTGGATGATGTGCTGACTGAAAAGGATCTGAAGCAGCTCCCCTAGCGATTTCACACTTACTGTCAGTATAAACATCTTACCTTCAACAGGCCTAAAACTAAGATCATGGTCATTGGGAGGATACAGCATTTGAAATCTATGATCCTATAGGGAGGATCTCCCCTCAAACAAGTACAGTGGTTTCAATACGTACGCATCAGATTTTCAAACACTGGCTCTTAGAAAGTCCAGGTTTAGAAACATACTTTGAGCTGAAAGTGGTTTTCATGGGGATTCAGGGAGGGGGCGTTGGAGAAAAGGCTGAGAAAAACAACCAAGGTTTCCAACCCATGATGTATGGCATTGTCCTGTTCCCAAAGTAAGGGCATTGTGCTCGTACTATTTTTCTAATTGAGACACGCGCTCAGTCAGGCAACAAATATCTGGGATGTTTCAGAGCTATCACACAGGGTCCTGCCAAGTTGGGCTTCAGCCACTTGCGGGATTTCCCAGACCAAATCACAAGACATGATCTCCCGATTTTGAAGGAGAGATATTGGGAATTGGGTGTTCAAATGCTACCTGAGAAGGCCTCTCAAAATCAAAGATATTTCCAATATTTTTTATTTCAAATCAGGGGTTGAAATTCTATCTATAACAGGATGTTTATAGCTGAATGTGAGCTCTATATCAAGTTCCACATCAGCTAATTTCCTTTTAAGTAAGTAATGGGAAGATGGGAGGCCCATGGTTCATGTGATTGCCCCTGTGCTTGTAGGACCTTGATGACCCCCCTCATGTTCTGTTTGTGTGGACTGTAAGGATATTTGGCGTGTTACAGCACAGAATACAGCACTACTGCAGAGGTAGCAATTTTTTTGATGCAGCACCACCACATGGGTGTGGTGCATTGCTATATGTGTTGCCAGATTAACATGGACATATAAGTAAAGACAGGCTATTCAGTCAAAAATGATTTTAACATATAAGATGCAAATCTATTTTTACAGTTAAAAGCACACATGCACATTCAAAAATGCACACTATTTTTCACCTGAAATGCCTATGGTGCAAGAGACAGAAATGATTAAAATGATTCAAGAAAGAGATAAGAGAAATAAAGAGTTCAATGAATGCCAAATGCAAATGTGCGACATGCAGGAGGTGATTAATAAAATGAGTGATGAAAACAACTATTTGCAAAATGAAGCAAACAGACTCCTTAAAAAGTGTAAGGACTTAGAACAGCAAATGTGCATTCCCAGGTCCCAGGAGAGGCGGCAGGGTACCACATTCAATGGAGTGGAGGTGAATTCTAGCTCTGCCCAAAGAGCTAGTGCTCCAGTGGCTGGGCCGGTGACTGAACTTGGTTGCAGCGCCCTTGGGGGATTGATACTCCCATTGGGGGCAGCCACCAATCTCATACACCTGAAAACAGGATTGAATCACAAAATAGTGCAATTCCATGCATTGCAACAAGTAGCCCCATAAAAACAATGAAATCCATTAAAGCCCTGATCAAACCATTTAAAAAGGGAGGTGAATGCTGCCTTGAGGATCACTTAGAAGTGGTGCATGACATTTTTAAAGCACTCCAGATACCTAAGGAACAGTACAGACAATATTTTCATTTAACTTTAGATGCCCCGACGGCCAGAATCATAAGGGGATTAAATGAACAGCAGAATATGACCTGGTTGGAGTTTGAAAAAGAAATTAGGCGTCATTTTTCTCCTTTTCAGTCATTGCAGGAGGCAAAGAAAGTCGCTTACACAATTACTGCTGGACCTAATACATCCCCTCGCCAATTTTTACAAGACTTAAAAAGAGCATTTTCTCGCTTTGATGTATCTTTTGGCTCAAATTCCAATGAGTTTAAAACTGCATACTTCTATGGGCTACAGAAAGACATCATATCCCAATTGGTCCGTGAATTTGACCGTGACAAGTCCCTTGAATGGATTGTACATCAAAGCACAAAACTATATGAGGTACTCTATTGTCAGGGTAGAGAAAGTGATAAAATGAAGGATACTAGACCTAAATCTAAAGAAACCTCATCCACAGTAATGGAAATCAGGTCAGCCAAAATGTCCCTTGAGTCTGCTCAAAGCCAAGGTAAAAATAATGTGACACCTGAACAAAGGGGTAATCAACAAAGATCGCCATTTCCTGTACCAATGTTCCAATCACATGATCCTAGTAATAGACAGAGCTACATCAGCCTTAGGTATTTAGGGGACAGACCCCGGGTAGGATATCGGCCTGATATGGCAGGTATGAACAATAACCAGAGACAAAATCAAGATCAAAGAAATGATGGTCCCTACCAGTCATTGGGGACACAGAGCAGATTTGATCCCAACACCATGATATATGGTAATCAGGATAGGCCCCGATATGTGGATCGATTTACTGATAATGGAAATCAACCTAGGGGCCAGTACCCACAATCTGAGAGACAGGACATGAGGCAAAACGTGAACTACAATCCACGTCAGTACAATGATTCCCCACCAGGGGACTATAATCAAAGGATGGGTGCAACCCGCTCCCCTCCACAAATGAATCAAGAGTTCAGAAACCATCCCAACCGACATCAATCACCTGAGAGGTATCAGAATAGATCCAATCAGAGGGAAAACAACCAATATCGACCTAGACCACAGAAAGAGGATCCTAGAGAGATGGAAAGGTTCCAGTGCCTTGAGGCCCAAGTGAAAATGTTAGCTGAGCAAATAGGAAAGCTCTGTACAGCGCAAAAACAACCTTCTAAAGAGGGGGCTGATGGCCATAGCAATGACCGGGGGGCTTCCGAAAAGTGACTAAATACTCATGATAACTGCAGTGCCAAAATGACAGATTGCTCTGATATAATTTTGCATAACGACTCTGAGATGCCTAATGGATTAAATGTGAAAGTGCCAGTAAATGAACTTGTGACAGAGAGTGCAAATACTTCTAAAAAAGAGGTACGGTTTAACCTAGAGCATGGAGAAATTAATAAAGTCTCTCGCGCAGAAATGGGTAAAAAGGAGGGAAAAATGTCTTTCCATTTACCAATGTGTTTAGCCAAAAGTGAAAAAGACCTGAGAAAGGTGAGCCCTGAAATCAGTAAGAATTCACATTTCTTATGTGTATTAGAGGAAGTTGAGGACAGATATTATGCAACCATCACTGTAGAAGAAAAATGCAACACCTTTGCTATGATTGACACTGGTGCACAGGCCACAATTATGTCCAAGGAGCTGGTAAAGAGTATCAATGAAGGGAGACCCCCACAGAGTCAGATCACAGTGAAGGAAAATCAAGGCCCAGTGCATAGCTTCAATGAGGAGGAGGTGCCCATCATAGGTGTAACTGAGGTTGACATAAAAATAGGAAAGCACAGAATGAAACAAGAGGTATTGATCACATCTATTTGTGAAATTCCATTTCTGATGGGGACAGATTGTCTGAAAAAATTGTCTCCTCTAATAGATGGGGTGAATGGAGTGTTGTGGTCCTTAACCAAAAAACCATTGAGGCCCAAGAAACTAAAATCACAAAACAGCAATATAAATGAATGTCACACCGTTGCCAAAACAAATGATGCTGTGGAGGTATATCTCCAGAATAGCTGCATACCTAGTGTCACTGTTATATTAATGTGTCAAGACAAAATGCAGAGCGACAATGAAAAACTACCTGTACAAATATACTTGGACCCAAGGAAAAATTGGCAGACTGCCAGAGATGAGCACACATTACGTTTTTATTTAAAAGAGAAAACATGCAAACAGAATATTGCTCCTAAAACAGATTCAGAAAAACAGATTACCACTCTGGCAGAAATACACATGGAAGATGACTATTTTAAAACAATAAAAGCCACTTTAGCGCTTGAACATGAAAGGAGTTTCATTAATGAGAAATTGTTGCAAAAAATAATGGAGAGGGAAGAAATCCCGAGATTTAGGATTAAAAACCAATATGTTTCTGGGTTGGACAGTCCAGACTTTGAAAACCGAATTGCAGGCAGATGCATGCTTAAAATTAGCATTGGGCAGAAAACAATTTACCATAATGTATGGATAGTGAGTGGAGCACAAAATGAATTTTACATGGGCAATGACATCATGCACAGAATGTGTATGGTGTTAGATTTCCTTAATCAAAAAATATGGTCACGCCTAGGTGGTCCGGCACCTGAATTTGAAGACAAAAGAAGGGCTTATCATTGTGCACAACTGGTTCCTTATGCAATCGAATTACAAATGAGGAAAGATACTATTATTCCTGCATTTACAAAACAGTTTGCAATAACACTGAAATGCAAAAATAGACAGCAGATGAAAGGCTCTGATGCATTTGTATGCCTGAATGAATTCATAAAACAGCAAGGCCTGGATTATGAATACATTCCATTGGTAGATATTGGTGAAAGATCTGTAAAAACTATGGTAAATAATAAAGGTTGTCAGGATATTCATTTAGAGGAAAACTCCCCATTAGGAATGGCCATACAAAAATCACATTATACGGCAGATTTAAATAACATGGTGATTGGAAATATTCCTGAAAAGTATGTAGATGCCAAGGGTGAGTTGCCAGAACACCTGGACTCTCAGCCCAAAGGAATATTTAAAATTCATTCTGTGTATCCTTATGATTCAAATGAGACAGTGTGCTGCCATCAACAGGATTGCATAATATTTAATTTAAATGAAAATGAAACAGAAAATCAGCCCATTGAAGTGGAAGCTGATATGCCAAAATATTTAAAAGTGGCAGCTTTACAAAAAGACACAGCCACACAGTTAGAGGAAAGCGCCGAGATTCCCTTACCAGAAGATTTTTCAGAATTTTCCAAAATGGTAGAAGAGCAGATCTCCTTAGCGAATGCGTGTGAAAGCAATGAGGATAGGGACAATCTGAGGGAGATATTTATGGAGTTTAAGGATGTATTTGCAAAAGATGCTTATGATTGTGGTTCAACTGATTTACATGTGGCCACATTACCAGAAGGGTGTAGCAAAAATCCAGTGTTTGTACGCCAGTATAGACTACCGCTGGCATGTTTAGAATCATTGGCAGAGATTATTAAAAATTTGGAATCGCGGGGAATCATCAGGCCCATTCATAGCACATCCAATACACCTATTTTAGGTGTGTTAAAGCCAAATGGTCAATGGCCGCTGTGTGCAGACTTGAGAGAGTTAAATAAAAGAGTACCAGTATCTAGATGGCCACTGCCATTCATTGATCAGGGCCTAGCTCAGGTACATGGTTCAAATGTATTTACCACATTAGATCTCACCTCTGGATATTGGTGCGTGCCATTGGCAGAGGAGATACAACATTTATTTTCCTTTACATTTGACAGGACTCAACATGCCTGGCTTAGAGCTCCGTTCGGGTACATCAATAGTGGGAGTGAATTTGGCATATTTTTGAGAAAGGCCATGCCGGATGCAGCGGAAAGAGGAACAATAGTTTATGTGGACGATGTCCTGATAAAAAATGAAAGCCTGAAAAGCCATTTTGATGAAATAAGACATGTACTTGGCCAATTGCAGAAAGCAGGCGCCAAAGTATCTTTGCAAAAAGCACAATGGTGCAAGAAAAAAGTGAACTTTCTAGGGCATGAAGTGACTGAACATGGGCTAAATCCACAAAAGAAGAAAATAGAGGCCATACAAAGATTAAAAGATCCTAAAAATGCGAAAGGAGTAAAAAGTTTATTAGGGATGACAGGCTATAACAGAAAGTTTATTGAAAATTATGCAGAAATCACTCAACCATTGACTAAACTGCTTAAACTGAATACTCCCTGGAAATGGGAAAAAGAGCAGTCTGATGCAGTGGCTAAATTAAAGGAATGTCTTGTAAAGGCACCATGTTTAGCATACCCCATAAAGGACAGGGATTTCTTTATAGAAATAGGTTTTTCTGAACATTGTATGTCAGCAGTGTTATCACAAAAACACGATTTGAATCACAAAACCATTGCATATGCAAGTAAGGCATTTTCCCAAGTTGAAATGAAATTTAATGAATGTGAAAAGGCCCTATTAACCACTGTGTGGGCGCTACAACATTTCCGCCCCATTGTTCAGGGAGAAAAGGTGATTATTGAAACAAATCATCAACCTTTGCAATTTTTAGAGAGTAAAAGAATTAGATCAGGTAATCTAGCGCAATCCAGAATCACTTCATGGACGCTGGCATTACAAGGTTTTCCCGTAGAAGTGAGATATGGACAAAATAAAAAGAACCCAATTGCTCAAGGGTTAGCTGACTTACATGACTGTGCAGCTGAACAAATACCAAATGAAATGGAAGTGGAAACTAGTTTGCAGGAATTTGAACAATCACCACACAAAGCTTTTGATGAAAAAACATGCAAGGATTTGCCAACTGTATATGTGGATGGTTGTGCTTTTCACATTGAAAATGACAGTAATAAACAATTAGTGGCAGGAATAGGAAATGTCTGGTTGAAATGTGAAGGTGTCCCCAGTATAGGGATGAGGATTGGAGATAGGAGCAGTCAGGTGGCGGAATTGGCAGCCATTTATAAAGCAATTGCTACTGCAGTTGATAAAAAGTTCAGTGAAATTGTCCTGGTGACTGATTCTGACTATGCACGGAATAGCTTTGTCGAGTATTTGCCTGGTTGGAAAGCAAGAGGCATGGTTACATACAACAAAAAGCCACTTAAACATGGAAAAATGATACAAGCCATAGACAAATTGGTGTCAGAGAATAATTTAACAATATACTGGAGAAAAATTTGTGGGCATTTAAAAACACCAGGAGAGGATAAGGAGGGAAATGATAAGGCAGACCACCTGGCTAAGATTGGGGCTGTGATGGGAGAATTGCTACCTATTGATTATTTAATGGGTGAAATACAAATTGATGCAGTGACACGTTCTAAAGCACCAAAGGAGGTAGATCAACCGGTGGTGCAGTGGAGTCATGACACGCCAGACCAAGATTTGATTGAGGCACAAAAGAATGATCGAATTTTGGGAATCTATTATAATCATCTGATAGATCCCAAACAAAATTCTTTAACAGAAAATGATTGTATGGGAAAAGAGGAGTTGAGGGTGCTATTAAAGAACAAAACACGAATTAGATTACAGGATGGACTCATGATTAGAGAGTCCATAACAGGACAAATACAGTGGGTAGTACCCCTTTCATTCAGAGGGCTAATGCTACACCATGCACATGATGCCATAACTGCACGCCATAGAGGTTCACAAAAAACATTAGAAATACTAAAAGATTATGCTTACTGGCCACATATGTCCCAAGATGTGGAATTATATACTAGAGGATGTCTAGTATGCGCCCAATTTAAACCTGCTTCACCAATGCATAGAGCACCATTGATGAAAAGAGGCCTAACTCTCCCATGGTCAGATTTGCAAATAGACTATGTAGGTCCTTTAAAAAGGTCGAGTAGGGGAAGCCGTTATATTTTGAGTGTGGTATGTTTGATGTCGAAGTGGATTGAATGCATTCCTGCACCAGATTGTAGTGCGCAAACAGCAGCCACATTGCTGGTGAACCATGTGTTCTCAAGGTTTGGGTTGCCACAAAGAATTGAGTCAGACAGAGGAAGTCATTTCATAAGTACTCTAATGAGTAAGGTATGGCAAATACTAGGTGTGAAAAGGAAACTACATATCGCATATCGGGCAGCGTCTTCAGGTACAGTTGAAAGAAGCAATAGGTCTGTTGTGGATATTTTAAAGAAATTTGTGGCAGAAGCAGGTTCCAGCTGGGATTTACGTTTACCGTTGGTTTTGATGGCAATCAGATCAACTCCTGCCAAAGCAACAGGTGTTAGCCCCCATGAGGTCTTGACAGGTAGGAAAATGGTGTTACCACAACACCTACTATACAGAACACATGAGCAGACACTTGTGAGTGCATCCACAGTTCATGAATATATTGATGAACTGTGGAGGCATTTGCAACATGCATTTGCTTTTGTGCAGAGAAATCTGGAAAGAGCTGCTGACAGTGCAAAGTCTTATTATGAAAAAAAGACATCAGTAAAGGAATACAGTGTAGGGGATCAGGTGTACAAGTTTCATTTTGGAAAAAGTAAACAGAAAAATTCTAAATTTCTAGCAGCCTGCCAGGGGCCATTTCGAATTATAGATAAGGTCTCTCCTGTAGTTTATAAAATTTTGAAAAATGAAGGTGAAACGGCAATAGAGCAGTTTGTCCATGTAAATCAAATCAAACCATGCCATCCCAGACATGAGATCAGGCAGCTTGAGCATGTAGAAACAGATAAAGTCCCTTGAACACAAAAAGAGAAAATAAATGGGTACAATCAGGAGGCAGTGACAAAGAAGTTAAAAAGTTGATTGTTATAATGGCACATAAACATTGTAATATATGTAAAAATATATAATAAATAAATAAATAAATAAATATATATAATGGAAGCTCATGGTTGGTGCGCAGAGAGAAAATGTATTAAATATTGAATGCTGTTTTATATGTGCTTGTTTTCTTTTTAACTTGTGTTTAATTTCAGAAAAAAAAAAATATATATATATATATATTTTTACCAAGCATGTTTTATTTTTGGGTAAAGGGTGAAGTTAGTATTGTGCTATGTACTTAATTTGTTTATTTTCTATTTGATTTAGAAAATTAACATTATTTGGTCGGAGGTTCCGGGATCAGAGCCCACGGGAGAGGATGGAGTCCTGGAGCCCACGTGGACGGATTCCGGGAAAGCCCCAAAGAGGGGTGAAGACCAAAGCTGCAAAGCGATCAGCATTGAAGATGATACCGATTATATGGTTAATGATGATGATATTTGGAGGGATCTTCAAGAATTCAGAAGCACAGGTTGTCATTGAACCTGGACCAGCATCTGGTATCGCGGTGGAAGAGGCACCAGGATTCATCATGAGTGATAGAAGGATGATTTTCCAAAATATATACATACCATTGAATCCTGAGATTTTTATTGAAAAACACTTGAACAATACCGGAATTAAGATTGAACAGACTAAAGAGTGGCTGGAAATAAGAAAAGAGGACACTAAGCAGTCAATAAGAGATATATTAATGCAATTGGAAAAAACATTCGTGAATTCAGCAGACATTAAGAAGAAGAGAGGAAAGAGAGGTGCGGTGATGCTCGCGATATCATTGGTAATGTCTATAGTTGGAGCCATAATAGGTACCACAATATCAACAGCCAATTCTATTTCGGTAGGAACACTGAGTACTAAAGCGCAACAACTGAGTATTGACCTAGAAATAATACAAAAAACATTAGATGGAATTAGAGGGGGACTGGATGAACAAGTAAGATTCATAAATGAAACTGCAATCATTCTAAATGAACAAGCGGATGTAATGCAACGGGCGACTAAAATAATACTTAAGCATGATAGAACTTTAAATGAAATATTGAACATAATGAGTCCTGTTGATAGACTATTAACGAATTATATGAGGGAAGTTCAAACTGCAGTTTCTCAATTGATTCAAGGACATATCCCCTTGTATTTTGTTTCGCAGGATATTATTCGTCAAATGATAGAAAGATTGACCAGGAGGGAAATTGATATAATACAGGTAAAAATTGCATTCGAAATGGGTAATGCAATGCCGTTATATGTGGACTTGGAAAGACTAGAGATCGGATTTTTGCTATGCATCCCATATGTAGCCCCTGAACTTATTTATCAAACGAAGTGGGTACACAACGTGGGATTTTGGCAAGAGGACAAATTTATTAAGATTAAGACTCCAGAAGTGGTGGCATTTCAGTCATGGGAGCCTGAAGTTTATTTAATACCAAACCTGGAAACATGTGTAAAATTTAAAGAACAAAATTATATGTGTCCAGGTAAACCGTTTGTTCCTGATGCCACAGATGCTATTTCTGGTTTGAAATCTGACCCAAGTATATCAGAAGGATGTGAAGTGATTATTAGCAATATGGGGAGTGAAGAAATGGCACAGGCTAAGATGGTCAGAGGTAAATGGTTGGTCAGCACCTGTTTAAAGAACATGACGGTAGTACATTTAAACCATAGAACATACGTGGTTAAACAGGTGAAATATAATGTTTTTTATTTACAGGTTCCAAAGGATACAATTGTGTCAATTGGGGGGTTAACATTGTTTCATGTAACAAATGATGTTTGGGAAAGCCAAGTGGAAAATATCGATTTTTTTCAAAGGGATAATTTTCCAATAGATCCGGATGTGGAATATTTATTGAATCACAAAGAAAGACATGTTATAAAAATGAATTTGAGAAAAAACAATATTACAATTAGTAATCTGGGGATAATAGAAGTGGAAAGATTTAATTGGGGAACCTGGGGGGAATGCTCAATAGTGGGTTTGGCTGTCCTGGTGCTAATCATGGGTGGATGGTTGGTTGTGCTATCAGTAAAAATGAAAATGTTACTGATTTTACTAGCTACGTCAGGAAGAGAAAGATATCCCAGTACACATGCATTTTAAAAGAAAAAAAAGAACAAGTTGTTTTTAGGAATTGGCTTGGATTGTAGCCAAGTTCTAAAAACAAAAGGAGGGTATATGTAAGGATATTTGGCGTGTTACAGCACAGGGTACAGCACTACTGCACAGGTAGCAAATTTTTTGATGCAGCACCACCACATGGGTGTGGTGCATTGCTATATGTGTTGCCAGATTAACATGGACATATAAGTAAAGACAGGCTATTCAGTCAAAAACGATTTTAACATATAAGATGCAAATCTATTTTTACAGTTAAAAGCACACGTGTACATTCAAAAATGCACACTTTTTTCACCTGAAATGCCTATGGTGCAAGAGACACATTTGAAAATTAATAACTAACATTATTAATAAATAACCTGACTAATAAAACTGCATTTAACATAACCCACTAATAAAAATGTGTCTCCACTGCAGAATTAGGCCTACTCTGAAAGTGAACTTTTAAACGCACATTAATTTTTTTCTTTTTCTCTGCTGCTCTGTCCACATAACTACAGGAAGCAAAAGGACTCGAAGGAACAGGAAATCAGTTGGTTACAAATAATTACTGTAGAAATGAGCCATTGTGTAGTGAGGGAGGAGATGGCATGAATGATTTCTGATTGGAGCAGCGTCATAGCAAGTATCATGCTAGAGGCAGTGATGAGAGTTTTGCTGGGCAAGCTTGAGGAGAGGGGGAGGACAGTCGGGATTTGGCAGAGCTGGGAGAAGAACCTGTTTCCTGGCTGAAGCATTCCTGCTGCAAAAGCTGAGAATTCCAGGCAATAACCCGGTTTGAGAACGAAAGACGCTTGTTTTCACTGGGGTTTATCTTCAAGGGAGCCAAATTCAGAAAGAGAACAGCTGAAGAAAACTCATGCTGAACAGATAAGGTAATTACAGAAGTGTGGGGGCTGAGTGTGTACGAGAATATTCAGTCAGTGTAGGAAAGGAGATTCCTGTGCTTTAATCACATGTTTAATGTTGCAAATTGAGTTCTTGTCTCCGCCACTCTCTTTTCAGTGTATCACAGACAATGCTGTTACTGTGCTATTTTATTTATTTCTGTAAAGAGTGAGATCGTGTTTAAATGCAACTTTTATAATACACAAAAATATTTGAAAGCAGTCGGTGGTGTGTTTTATATTTACCAATACAGTGCTGATGATGTGGGGAGATGTTTAGACAGTGCAATTGTAATTTTCAAGGTAGCTAAACGTCAAATTGCTGCACCCGGGTGCACAATGTAATTCAGTATGAGCAATTATAACTAACTGTGTGTGTTGTAGTTTGTCGGAGGTCTATGAGTCAGCAAAAAGGAAGGCCCGGGACATAGTTCACTACCGTATATAAGATAGTGAAAATACCACATGATAGCTCGCTGCCGTAGATAAGACAGAGAGAAATTGCCCATGGTGGCACACTAAAAATGAAAATGTGGTGTTCCTGAAATGCAAGCCTGAGGTCTCTCTAGTGATTACACGAAAAATCTAAGCAAAAATAAGGGGTTCTGGATATTGGGGCCACAAATAAAACAAGGGAATTATGCTCACCAAAATACCACCAACCACGCATACCAACCACGCATACCAAATACGCATGTCTGTGTGCTGAAATAATGCATGTCCACTGTATTATTGTTGTACATGGCCCAATCTGAATACAAGGAGTGATTGTTGCTAAGTTATTTTTCGGCGGTAAGAAAATACCGTCAGGCCCCAAATCTCCACAAAATACCCTACAGGACCCACAGCACAGCCAATATGGTAGTCATGCGTGTGGTTGCGTACTGTTTATGAAGAGCATGGCTGTGTAGAAGGCAATGGGAGGTTTGCCTGGAAATTACTTAGTATATAATAAGGTCACAAACTTCCTGTTTGTAATAGTGCAATGATAATGGATAGAAGGGGAGGGGCTAGAATGTCTGATGATTCATTGGAATCAGAATAATCAATATATGCTGTTTGCACGCATTAGCTTTAATAATTTGTATTATCTTTTTGTAGTATACTGTTTGTCAGAGAATTTGGCTGTGGGTACCATTAAGTTTTACTTGACTTGGTAAGCGCACAAAATAGTTTGTATGGTACAAGGTCTCCTTCGTCTTGTCTTTGTATCTACTAGAAGGCCTTGCACATTCACAAGCTTGCACAGAGCTGTGTCTGATTCCTCGAGGCGTGGGTGCAGTTTATAGATGCCATGTTCATTCATAATTCAGTGGAGTTAGTGTAGTTTACATATTTAGTTTAGGATTAGCTTACATATTTAGTTTCAGTTGCATTTCAGGATGGTCCTTATCAGATCACAAAGACTATAAAAGGTATTTCAGGATCAGAATACTCAATCTCTCTTCTTCAGTTGAAACCCTTTGAGAAAAAGAACACACCGAAAACTCTGTCTTCTGCTCTTGAAGTAGCACTAGAAATCCAATCTTCTGAAGCCATCCCAGTACAAAACACATTGTTTTCAACATAAATCTCTCCCCAGAATAAAGGAGTCTTTGCCATGTGAATCAGGAGTCAGAGAGGGAGTAAGCAAGTGTGTAAGGAACAATCAAGCCTCTAAAGTCTGTGGTATTAATCCTCTCTCTCATAGTGGCCAAGCAAGAAGCAGGCTAGGCTAAGGCTGTCATTTTCTTTTCATTTCATCCCATTTTACCTCTGCCCACCCACCTGCTGTAAATGACCATTGGACTTGGGAGAATAGCTCAGGGGCCTTAGAAGCAAGACGACGCAGAGCAACACAGGTCCGATCCCCGGATCCATGCTTAGAAACCTCTGGGTATTAAGCGTGTTATAAATAACGTATCATACCATAACCTATCATATTGACGAGTTGTCTGTCGGTGGAAGGGGACTTGAGCGGTTGGGAGCTTCCACAGTAGTGCAATCTATGGATCTTGGCAATTATAATGGGAAAAGTGAACAAGAGGAAGACCACAACAATGTGCAGGATGGTGTCCCCATTCTGGACGAAGTGCATAAAAGAAGGAGGAAAATGCCCACATATTAGACCAGAGTGAACATGTTCAATATGTCAGAGCGGAAAGTATTCTGTTTGTGTTGTCTAATGTACGGTCAATTTTATATATGCTTGATTTAACATGATTTGATACTTTGTGCACCAAACAGAGCTTTAACACCCAAGGGTCCTCAGTACTGTATACAATTATAAACTTGAACACAATCATGTTTGTTCACAATGTAAAGACATCTCTGCTACCCTTTAGAAAGTTTCTATCGATTGTATGCTTGTGTGATGGGTTCACACCAAGGTACCATAGCAGTGTCTGATGTAGTGTCACAGACTACTGTAGGATTATACCATTTGAATTGAATGCCATGCTAATATACATGTTATGCTATGTTAATATTTGTTTATACTGTGGCAAATCACCACTGTAGCAGCCTTGGTTGTCTATTGAGGGGCACACTGTGCCCCCTGAAAGGTATACAGACCATAGTCTGCTAGAGGAAATCAAATGAGCAAGGGAAACATAATATGATGAGAAAGCAGTAAATAGATTCCACCAGCAAAGGGATTGATGCAGTAAGGTAAGTATGTTTTGTTATATCACAGGGACATGTCGATCTTGTATGTGGGACCTAAAGTGTTGTGATAATTGGATTGTGTTTCTAAGGCAGCTTTAGATAATTGTACCTTAATATACGATGCAGTGTTGGATGCATAAGGGCTCTAAAGCAGGGCAAACTTGGACATTGGCTTATATGAAAAGGCATATCTGTATATCACACCCCAGGCCAATCTCCAGGATGGCTGTTCAATGTGGACTGCCAACCCTGAGCCAAGAGTGGCAGTGTCAAGGGTAGACTGTGTACGAAGGTGAATGTTGTTGGTAACAGAATGTAAACTAATGGAATGGTCAATCTAGTACTGTAAAATTGATAAAAGCCTGGCACCTTCATGTCTTAAAGGTTACTATTAATAGTTGGTTCCATGTCATACTAGACCTTATTTAAGTTTATGTTGAGATAGTCTGGTGCCTTACCCAGAAATAGGCTATCAAAGTATAGTAATATATAGCCATCTATAATGAGAAACTATACCCGGATCTCTCTAGGCAGGCTGTGCTGAAGGTCTCTCTCCTTCGTATGCAGTGACTGTTTGGCACTCTTCTATGTGAAACGTTTTAATGATGTGAGTATGTACGTGCTCAGAGGTGGTCAAACATTAAGCATTCCACAATCCCAGGATGTTAATGTGATGCCGGGTGTGCACAAGGCAAAGTGAGCAGAACACGCCCTTCTGCTTGTTCCCTGAGGCCTGAACCAGCCACAACAGTTACAAATTACCCGGGTCTGCAGACAGGAAAGCTGAGAGGATCTACTGGCACCTTTAAATGAAGGGTGATCTTGATCTCTGGCCCTTCTGGCTGCAAAGCCCTGAATCAGGCTTTCTGGGCGTTCTTGAAGCCTGCTAGAAACATCATGGTGACAGATATACTGGTGCTGGATGCTCGATTCCTCTTGGGCTGAGGCTAAGCACTTCTGAGAGTTAATCTGCAAAATACAGCCGTATCCACCCGTCTCAACTTGGGATACGTGGCATGTTAATAGTGGGCAGCACTGGCATCTTAGGTCCAATCAAGTTTATATAATCTGATTACCAGCTTACATTTGCAGGACTATTGCAGCATTGCAGCCTTTTTCATATACTGAGTGCCGATGCTGTGTATTATTTACTTATTTAGGAGTTTTATGGAGCCTTATGGCCACGTGGCTGCTTTCAAAGTGCTTGACATTTCACATTTATTTGAGGAATTTCCCAATGTCGTGGGAACAATTGATTGTATGCACCCACGCCAAATTACAACCCCCAACAAGGAAGTATATGCATTGGAATGGGAGCATGTATTTTTCATTGAATGTCCAGGAGATTTTCTGGGATGATTTGACCACCACACACCTTTATGTGAATATTTCTGTTTCAACACGTGGTGTCTTAATTTTACGTAGTGGAAGTGTCTCGAAGGTAATGCGAAATGTGCCTCAGCATACAAGTAGGTTTCTGGTGTGTAGTTTGCCTGGCACACTGTAGCAGACCTTATTAGTGCTCATGTTGTGTTCAGTATATAATAATTAGTATGTACAGTTTGTGTGTCCTTATCCTTATTATTTGTCTTTTTATTATTCACATTCGAGTGGCAGCATTTATCCACAGAACACTTGGTTGCTAGCTCCCATTCAGCAACCCCAAAGTTTGGCAGATAACAATTGCAGTGCTGCGTACATAACAAGTAAAGGCACAATCGAATGTACATTTGGACTCCTCAAGAGGTGATTCCAATATGTTCTTGTTGTATATTGAGGCATTATGTATGCTGCTAAAGGAATTGCCAGATTATAATTTGATGCTATATGAAGAGGACAACAATCACCTAGATCAGGGGTCCCGAAACCTGTATGCGCAATGAGCAAAATATGCATATCAAAAGAAATGGTGAGCAACATCAATTCTTGGATGGAACATATCAGTGCTCGGTGGGCAGAAAAATGATTGCAACACAAATTAGAAATCTAATAAATTTAAGACTTCTAATAGAACATTTAAATTTGCAGTACCTAACAGTTATCTAGACCACGTGCGATTCCAGTAAAGGAAATTTGCAAGGATTTTAACTTCATTTGACATTAAGTGGCTGTTTACAGGAAATGTGGAAATTCAGTGGGTTTATGAATACTGTACTAATTAACCGCTGGTACTAACTTTGTATTATTGTTGTGTGGCCTGAAAATGGGCTACCATTTTATCAATTGTTTGTGTGAGTAAAATACTTGGTGGTATTTTGAAGTGGTTACTTATTTTGCTATTAACGTATTGGTGGATTAATTAGCTTTCACCAAAAGGTCTCCCTGTTAGAAATCTTTTTTATATGTATTATTTGTTTGGTAAAGAGCACTAGTCACTTTAGTCACTTAAAATTAATCATTGAATGTGTTTTGAACTGTATTTTTATGTCTTGGATTTGAATAATTGTAATCTAATTAAATAAAATTGTGATTCCATTACCTTATGTTTGAGACAGAGTAGCATTTATTGCTACAAACTACTAATTAAGTTATGGTGGTTGAATCATCAGAATAATTTGCTTAACTGTTGACTTGGTTCCACAGTTAGAAGAAGTAATAGGAGGTACTAACAGTGCAGAGTTGTTGGGATCGTGTTATGGTGTTTGTATCTCGGACCCCAAGAAGATGTCCAACAGCCAGAGGGGCTGGTTGGTGATGTCTAAGGTCGACAAGGAACAAGAACTGAAAGGCGCAGGGTAACTCTAGCCTCTGGACCAGAGTATTACATATGGCAACAAAAAACAGAAAGAATATGTCCAGAGAAGGATATGTTAGAAATGACGTATCAAAATGTTTTCAAGGTGATACAAAAAATTGAAAGCTGGTGAATAAATCACTAATAATTATACACTGTTCACTTTAATATAGCAAAACAGCAGCAACAATATGTCAATGATCGGCTAAAACCTCATCACTCATACTAACCATTCATGGTGCAATCATTCCCACACAACTCATCATACCGTGACATACATCCAAAATACTAAAAAAAACACAAGAAACATGCTAAAAACCTATGGGGAAAAGGAATTCATAGCTAGTCCCCAAAATGACACACATTATTGCTATGTTTTTTTTTAACCATTTTTATTTTTCAATGGAGACATAATCAATTACAACATATAATCGTTACACTTTGTTGTCATAATGCATAAACCAAATTTCCATTCAGGGTTAACATCACCCGTTGCTGTGTAAATTGTCTCCAATTTCTTCACCTGTAAACCATTATCCCTCCACCCTCCCCACTGTCCCTTTATACATTTTGAAACAGTTTTATTTTCTTGCAGAGGTAAAGACATTTAACTTTCAACAAATGTGCAAGAGTATAACTTTTGATATTATGAGCCCGCGTCATAACTTTGTTGTCTGTTACTATACGACAGAAATCTCCCACTTTTATCGTTTCATTCTTAACTTCCTTCCTCCCCTCCCTCCCTGATCTTTTTTCTCTAGGTTCCAGAGTCTTTTGTCCTTTTCGCTAAAACGTCCCCATGTGAGAATCCCACTCCTTTTGTGCTCCTGGCTGTCAGGAGATGTAACGTTTTTAAGATTCTGAGGTGTGGAGAAATAGGCTTCTCTGCCTTTGACAGATTTTTGGAAGGGGGGCCAAGTGGTCCGGAGTCTCTGTAGTGTCTAATTCGTTCATACATAAGTTCTTGAGTGTAGTAGTTAAACAGTTAACTCCCTCTTCCCCTTTATTTTTCCTCCTTGTTCTCTTTTCTCGTCGTGCTGATTCTCTATCTCTTTCTCTGTTCGGGGTTGTTAGGTGATAGATATATTTCTGAGGGTCCCTGCTTTATAGAAATGGGCTTCCCTGTCTCCGACAAAGTCTCTAAAGGGGGACCATATGGACAAGTATCTCTGGTATGTCTCTGTTCTTATGGCAGTTACCTTCTCCATTGCCATTACTTCCCATAGTTTCATCCACCACCATGGTGTCGTCGGGCCCTCTAGCGTTTTCCACCTTTGTGCTAATGTCATCCGTGCTGCTGATAGTAAGTGTGTTATTAGCGTGGACATATGCCCCGATGCCACGTATATTCCCTTTGCCTCTACTCCCAGCAGGATCACTTTAGGTGATAGTGGTAAGTCTCTGCCAGTAATGTCTTTGATGTGTCCCAGTATCTCCTTCCAATAGGTAATTGCTTTGGGGCATGCCCACCACATGTGGAATAGATCTCCTCTCCCTCCACATTGTCTCCAGCAGTTTGGGGGATATTCTGGGTTTATTTTGTGTAGTCTGTGGGGGGACATGTACCATCTGTAGCATAATTTATATGCAGCATCTTTAATTGCTGTACATTTGGAGTATCTGTGAGCTCTTGTCCATATCTGGTCCCACTCTCTTTCCGTTATCGGTTCTCCTACATCTTTTTCCCAATTCTCTTTATATCTTAGGTTGTCTATTGGTTGTGCTCCATCGAGCCCTCTGTAGATTCTAGATATCCCCTTCCTTGGTTCCCCCTCTTGCATTGTTAGTTCCAAGCCTGTTAGGGTTCTTGTTCCCGCTCTTTTCACTGATGGGTGGGAGATCCAGTGCCGTACTTGCATGTATCTGAACCTTTAATTTTCCCCTAGATCGAAATTTCTTTTTGCATTCTAGGAAATGGATTGGGTCGCTGTTTTGGTACATGCCCTGCAATGTCAGATTGTCCGCGCCTTTCAATCCTTCCCAGAAACTCTTCTTCAGGCCTGGGGTGAAGTCGATGTTATGTGCTATTGGGGATAGTGGACCCAGCCCTTGTTTGATCTTTTTCATTTGCATGGACTTTCCTAGTTACTCAGGGCTGTTTTAGTAGCATAATTCACAGACAATCTATTATCAGGGTGGATCAGAAGAACAAGTGTAGAGATCGCATCACTGATGACTAGCTATGAATTCCTTTTCCCCATAGGTTTTTAGCATGTTTCTTGTGTTTTTTAATATTTTGGATGTATGTCACGATATGATGAGTTGTGTGGGAATGATTGCACGATGAATGGTTAGTATGAGTGATGAGGTTTTAGCCGATTTTTGGCATATTGCTGCTGCTGTTTTGCTATATTAAAGTGATCAGTGTATAATTATTAGTGATTTATTCACCAGCTTTCAATTTTTTGTATCACCTTAAATAGATTTTGATACATCATTTCTAACATATCCTTCTCTGGACATATTCTTTCTGTTTTTTAAGGTCGACAAGGAGGCATTGGAAGGAATGACTAATTCACACCAAATTAAAAGGCGTTCTTTTAAAACTGTTAAACAGTTCAGAGGCCACAAATGAAAGTGTTAGTTTGTTTGAGTCTTTGGTTGAAACTATCAGGGACCTGGCCGTAGGCAAACAGCATCCCCCAGTTCAGGGGTATATGTTATAGAATGAGATGCCCCATGGTTCGATGCAGAAGGTAGAATGTAGAAATAAAAATTGAACCATGATTTAATCAGTGGAGTTTACATGGCTGCCCAGATTTATAGTTTCAAAAGGGAATATTCAAATTGCTAAACAACAAAAAAAAAGGTATTGAGAAACAATGGGAACCTTTAGAGAGGGACACATTTTCAAAGGACACCAAATTGTTTTAAGTTTAATGCAATTGTCGATACAGGCATTACGCCATCACCTTGGACAAGTAGTCCTTGGACCACCAGCCCCCCACGGTTATAGGACAATTTCTTTACTTGTCATAGCCAGTAAGATATTCTCCAAATATTTGTTGGGCAGACTGTAAGAGTGGGCTCAGAGTAAGAATATAATGAAGCCCTCCTATCAGTTTTCAGGGGAGGGCTTAGTACAGTGGACCAATGCTTCACTCTGAGCACCATCATGGAGAAATAAGGTAAAGTTAAGTGAAGGAGATTATTTGTGTCTTTTTTCATATTAAGAGAACACATATGATTTGATTGATCGAAAGATCTTGTGGCAAAACTGACATTTACTGGAGTCCTAATGGTTTATTAAATCTTATCCACATGTGATACGCAGACATGTCAGCATCTTTCCAATATACAAGATAGAGGAATTATATGTTGTTTTATCCCACCAATAAAAGGGAAAAGCAGGGATGTCAGTTTGCCCCAATTTATTCCCTTAAGACTTTGATTCGAGATCTTCTATTGGGAAAGTTAATCCACCCTCTCTGAAGGGTGCATTTAATAGCATGCATCCTTAATGCCGATGCCATAGCTGTTTCAGAAGTAGATCTGGCAAGTCTCCAACAGGGCCTGCTATGTGCAAATGACTATTTTGGGAGCTGTAGTTTGAAATAAATGATCAAAACAAAAATTATGCTGTTTGGAAAAATTGTGAAATCTTTTAGCTGTTTTTTAAATGAATGTAGAGATGAGGAGGTAGTCTAATTTTTATTTCAGCCTACTATCCTCAAAGAGCGGTGCCTTGGTCAATCATTTTAACACAACAGCTGAAAGGGCATCATTAAGGATTAAAGGACAATGGTCTGTTCCATTATTTTTTTTTCTGGCAGCTACATCTGGAGTTGTTCGGACTGTCATGTCCTGGAGGGTTTGCAAAATAAATTCCTGTGCCAAATAGCAGGTCTCCGTTCAGGTATGCCTTATGAGCTGAATTGGTTCTGTTCAATTTGAAGGTGTTGGCACAGTTAAGATTTTTAACTTATTTATTATAAGCACATCTGGTATTTTCTGCTAATCATAAAGTGAATTTCAGTGTGAGCGTGATTGCAATTTCCCATGTTAAAGAAAAATACTTGCGCTACGAGGGGTTGTAAGACACTTTCCATTTGGATGGGGGGTGGGACATGACTAAATTTGGCACATTGTGTCCACTCAAAACAGCTCTTAAAGCAAGAGCTTGTCCAATGTGGTGAGAGGCAGATGTCCAAGATATAAATAAACTGCCCTCTTTAGCTTCATACTTAAATACACATATAAGACGCCAGGGAGAAATCTGTGAAATAAGATCCCCATAATGCAAGAGGTTGAGGTTAATGGTATGTTTACATTTACTCACCCCTCAATAAATGAAAAAGGTGTGCAGGAGGAAACACAAAGAGCCTCATTACACGGATGGCGGTAAGTGTTTACCAGTACCGGTATTTTACCGGTACCGATAAATCCTTACCGCCTTACTACGAGTTCCCTTTGCGGGTTGGGGAATTTAACGCCTGCTTTTTGCAGGCGTTAAAAAACCAACCCGCAAAGGGACCAGGGAGCTAATTACTGTACCACAATTTGCGGTACCGTAATTAGCGCCTTCCCCATTCCCATGGAGCCCTATGGGGCAAAAATGGGAATGGGGAAGGGCAATGGTGGAAGGGGGAATTACCGTCCCGCCAACCTTGGAATACGGCAGTAATTCCCCTTTCCACCAAGTCGGTGCCGGTATTTTACCGGCATGAACCATGGCGCTAATAGCGCCATGGTTCACCGCCATCCGTGTAATGAGGCCCAAAGTGTGGATGCAAAATGGAAATCAAAGATTTGGGTAATTTTCTGTTAATTGGTCGTTGTTTCTCTGTTTTGCGTAAGTGTGGACATGCATGGAAGCTATGTTTTATACAAATTAATTGCAATGATCGATTTTTCATATATAGCATATTTAAATATGTTAAGGCTGTTTTTTTTATTTTGGGCCTGTTCTATGTGAATTTTAGGAAATATGATACATGTTTTTAAATGTTGCTAACAATGGAGAAATGCAATTCAATACATATTGAGTGAGTAATACTGGCCAATATGGTAGGCTCTACAGATCACTTCACTGTGCTTTGGAGGTTACCACTTAAGAATTAATTTGGCATGTAATGGATGGCAAATGGTGCATTTTAATTCACCTGTAGCCTGTTAAATTGGTGAAAAAGTGGTTAGGAATAAAAATAATATTTTTTTCAAAGGAATTGGGCTTCTTTTCCCTGCCCAAAAGTGATTTTACACAAAACTTAGCTGCAACATTGGTCAAAACTTTGAGCATTTGATGACCGCTTCATAGAGGGGTATTGCGGCGTTAACTAGGTATTTGGATACATTCATTGGCTCGCTAGTTTACATTTATTAACAGTAACTTAATTGATTTGAACATAGGGGAAATGAATTCTGAAAAATGTGGCATGCATTTGCCTAATCTGCCCATTATCCATGTGCCAGATGGGCAGTATCAAACAATGATAATTTGTTCCGCTAGGACACTATGAAATAATAAATGTAGGTGACACTAAAAGTACATTTTCTAATACATATACAGGGTAATTCATAGAATTTCGCAGAAAAGTGTCGCAAGCGGCTGGCGCAGAGTGTCCGCGTGCGATTGTCTGCGCCAGGCACGTGCGCTAAAACCGATTTCCGCGCACAGCATATTCATGGATTTTAGGCTCCCAAACCAGCCGTGGCGCAGAGAATCGCAGCGACCCTGCAGCAGCGCCAGTAACGCCCCCAAGAACGCCCTCGCGCAAGGAAAAGCCATCAAAATTGCTAAATCATCGCAAAGGGCTGCGCTAACCCTGGACCAGTTCACCGGGCTGGCAAACAGCAAACGCCAAGCGGGGAACGTGTATTTCAGGGGTGCGCGGGAAGTTCCACACGCGATTGGCCCCGTGCAAGCAGGATACGTGTATTTCAGGGGTGCGTGGGAAGTTCCACACGCGATTACATCAGGGTACGTTTATTTCAGGGGTGCGCGGGAAGTTCCACACGCGATTGGCCCAGTGCGAGCAGGGTACGTGTATTTCAGGTCTGCGCGGGAAGCTCCACACGCGATTGGCCCAGTGCGAGCAGGGTACATGTATTTCAGGGGTGCGCGGGAAGTTCCACACGCGATTTCAGCAGGGTACGTGTATTTTAGGGGTTCTGGGGAGTACTACACGTGAATTGGCCGTGTGGGTCCTTTCAGGTGTACGCTCCGCAACCTCCACGGCCCCTGCAGGCAGCCCACACCACGGGGGACTACCATGCACCCCTGCTCATGTCCCGGAGGCAGCCCATCCACCATGGGCATGCCCCCCAGCCAACCCACATGTCACCTTGCACTACTGATCAACAATGCATGTCTCCCACCACCCCCACCCCCCAGCCACCAGGGGCACCCTCCACCAGGCCCCCACTCATGTCTCCCACCACCCCCACCCCCCAGCCACCAGGGGCAGCCTCCACCAGGCCCCCACCCATGTCTCCCACCACCCCCACCCCCCAGCCACCAGGAGCACCCTCCACCAGGCCCCCACTCATGTCTCCCACCACCCCCACCCCCCAGCCACCAGGGGCACCCTCCACCAGGCCCCCACTCATCACTCATGTCTCCCACCACCCCCACCCCCCAGCCACCAGGGGCAGCCTCCACCAGGCCACCACTCATGTCTCCCACCAGCCCCACCCCCCAGCCACCAGGGGCACCCTCCACCAGGCCCCCACTCATGTCTCCCACCATCCCCACCCTCCAGCCACCAGGGGCACCCTCCACCAGGCCCCCACCCATGCCTCCCACCACCCCCACCCCCCAGCAGTGCGGGGGCAGCCTCCACCAGGCCCCCACTCATGTCTCCCACCACCCCCACCCCCCAGCAGTGCAGGGGCAGCCTCCACCAGGCCCCCACTCATGTCTCCCACCACCCCCACCCCCCAGCCACCAGGGGCACCCTCCACAAGGCCCCCACTCATGTCTCCCACCACCCCCACCCCCCAGCAGTGCAGGGGCACCCTCCACCAGGCCCCCACTCATGTCTCCCACCACTCCCACCCCCCAGCAGTGCAGGGGCACCCACCACCAGGGCCCCACCCATGTCTCCCACCACCCCCACCCCCCAGCAGTGCAGGGGCACCCTCCACCAGGCCCCCACCCATGTCTCCCACCACCCCCACCCCCCAGCAGTGCAGGGGCACCCTCCACCAGGCCCCCACTCATGTCTCCCACCACCCCCACCCCCCAGCAGTGCAGGGGCACCCTCCACCAGGCCACCACCCATGTCTCCCATCACCCCCACCCCCCAGCAGTGCAGGGGCACCCTCCACCAGGCCCCCACTCATGTCTCCCACCACCCCCACCCCCCAGCAGTGCAGGGGCAGCCTCCACCAGGCCCCCACCCATGTCTCCCACCACCCCCACCCCCCAGCAGTGCAGGGGCAGCCTCCACCAGGCCCCCACTCATGTCTCCCACCACCCCCACCCCCCAGCAGTGCAGGGGCACCCTCCACCAGGCCACAACCCATGTCTCCCACCACCCCCACCCCCCAGCAGTGCAGGGGCACCCTCCACCAGGCCCCCACTCATGTCTCCCACCACCCCCACCCCCCAGCAGTGCAGGGGCACCCACCACCAGGCCCCCACCCATGTCTCCCACCACCCCCACCCCCCAACCACCAGGGGCACCCACCACCAGGCCCCACCCATGTCTCCCACCACCCCCACCCCCCAGCAGTGCAGGGGCACCCTCCACCAGGCCCCCACTCATGTCTCCCACCACCCCAACCCCCCAGCCACCAGGGGCAGCCTCCACCAGGCCCCCACTCATGTCTCCCACCACCCCCACCGCCCAGCCACCAGGGGCAGCCTCCACCAGGCCACCACTCATGTCTCCCACCACCCCCACCCCCCAGCCACCAGGGGCACCCTCCACCAGGCCCCCACCCATGTCTCCCACCACCCCCACCCCCCAGCAGTGCAGGGGCAGCCTCCACCAGGCCCCCACTCATGTCTCCCACCGCCCCCACCCCCAGCCACCAGGGGCACCCTCCACCAGGCCCCCACCCATGTCTCCCACCACCCCCACCCCCCAGCAGTGCAGGGACACCCTCCACCAGGCCCCCACTCATGTCTCCCACCACCCCCACCCCCCAGCAGTGCAGGGGCAGCCTCCACCAGTTCTCCACCCATGTCTCCCACCACCCCCACCCCCCAGCAGTGCAGGGGCACCCTCCACCAGGCCCCCACTCATGTCTCCCACCACCCCCACCCCCCAGCAGTGCAGGGGCACCCTCCACCAGGCCACCACCCATGTCTCCCACTAGCCACACCCCCCAGCAGTGCAGGGGCACCCTCCACCAGGCCCCCACTCATGTCTCCCACCACCCCCACCCCCCAGCCACCAGGGGCAGCCTCCACCAGGCCCCCACCCATGTCTCCCACCACCCCCACCCCCCATCAGTGCAGAGGCAGCCTCCACCAGGCCCCCACTCATGTCTCCCACCACCCCCACCCCCCAGCCACCAGGGGCAGCCTCCACCAGGCCCCCACCCATGTCTCCCACCACCCCCACCCCTCAGCAGTGCAGGGGCACCCTCCACCAGGCCCCCACTCATGTCTCCCACCACCCCCACATCCCAGCCACCAGGGGCAGCCTCCACCAGGCCCCCACCCATGTCTCCCACCACCCCCACCCCCCAGCAGTGCAGGGGCACCCTCCACCAGGCCACCACCCATGTCTCCCACCACCCACACCCCCCAGCAGTGCAGGGGCACCCTCCACCAGGCCCCCACTCATGTCTCCCACCACCCCACCCCCCAGCCACCAGGGGCAGCCTCCACCAGGCCCCCACCCATGTCTCCCACCACCCCCACCCCCCAGCAGTGCAGGGGCAGCCTCCACCAGGCCCCCACTCATGTCTCCCACCACCCCCACCCCCCAGCCACCAGGGGCAGCCTCCACCAGGCCCCCACCCATGTCTCCCACCACCCCCACCCCCCAGCAGTGCAGGGGCACCCTCCACCAGGCCCCCACTCATGTCTCCCACCACCCCCACCCCCCAGCCACCAGGGGCAGCCTCCACCAGGCCCCCACCCATGTCTCCCACCACCCCCACCCCCCAGCAGTGCAGGGGCACCCTCCACCAGGCCCCCACTCATGTCTCCCACCACCCCCACCCCCCAGCCACCAGGGGCAGCCTCCACCAGGCTACCACTCATGTCTCCCACCACCCCCACCCCCCAGCCACCAGGGGCACCCTCCACTAGGCCCGCACTCATGTCTCCCACCACCCCCACCCCCCAGCCACCAGAGGCAGCCTCCACCAGGCCCCCACCCATGTCTCCCACCACCCCCACCCCCCAGCAGTGCAGGGGCACCCTCCACCAGGCCACCACCCATGTCTCCCACCACCCACAACCCCCAGCAGTGCAGGGGCACCCTCCACCAGGCCCCCACTCATGTCTCCCACCACCCCCACCCCCCAGCCACCAGGGGCAGCCTCCACCAGGCCACCACTCATGTCTCCCACCACCCCCACCCCCCAGCCACCAGGGGCACCCTCCTCCAGGCCCCCACCCATGTCTACCACCACCCCCACCACCCAGCAGTGCAGGGGCAGCCTCCACCAGGCCCCCACTCATGTCTCCCGCCACCCCCACCCCCCAGCCACCAGGGGCACCCTCCACCAGGCCCCCACCCATGTCTCCCACCACCCCCACCGCCCCCAGCAGTGCAGGGGCACCCTCCACCAGGCCCCCACTCATGTCTCCCACCACCCCCACCCCCCAGCAGTGCAGGGGCAGCCTCCACCAGGCCTCCACCCATGTCTCCCACCACCCCCACCCCCCAGCAGTGCAGGGGCACCCTCCACCAGGCCCCCACTCATGTCTCCCACCACCCCCACCCCCAGCAGTGCAGGGGCACCCTCCACCAGGCCACCACCCATGTCTCCCACCACCCACACCCCCCAGCAGTGCAGGGGCACCCTCCACCAGGCCCCCACTCATGTCTCCCACCACCCCTCAGCCACCAGGGGCAGCCTCCACCAGGCCCCCACCCATGTCTCCCACCACCCCCACCCCCCATCAGTGCAGAGGCAGCCTCCACCAGGCCCCCACTCATGTCTCCCACCACCCCCACCCCCCAGCCACCAGGGGCAGCCTCCACCAGGCCCCCACCCATGTCTCCCACCACCCCCACCCCCCAGCAGTGCAGGGGCACCCTCCACCAGGTCCCCACTCATGTCTCCCACCACCCCCACCCCCCAGCCACCAGGCGCAGCCTCCACCAGGCCCCCACCCATGTCTCCCACCACCCCCACCCCCCAGCAGTGCAGGGGCATCCTCCACCAGGCCACCACTCATGTCTCCCACCACCCACACCCCCCAGCAGTGCAGGGGCACCCTCCACCAGGCCCCCACCCATATCTCCCACCACCCCCACCCCCCAGCAGTGCAGGGGCAGCCTCCACCAGGCCCCCACTCATGTCTCCCACCACCCCCACCCCCCAACCACCAGGGGCAGCCTCCACCAGGCCCCCACCCATGTCTCCCACCACCCCCAGCCCCCAGCAGTGCAGGGGCACCCTCCACCAGGCCCCCACTCATGTCTCCCACCACCCCCACCCCCCAGCCACCAGGGGCAGCCTCCACCAGGCCCCCACCCATGTCTCCCACCACCCCCACCCCCCAGCAGTGCAGGGGCACCCTCCACCAGGCCCCCACTCATGTCTCCCACCACCCCCACCCCCCAGCCACCAGGGGCAGCCTCCAGCAGGCTACCACTCATGTCTCCCACCACCCCCACCCCCCAGCCACCAGGGGCACCCTCCACCAGGCCCGCACTCATGTCTCCCACCACCCCCACCCCCCAGCCACCAGAGGCAGCCTCCACCAGGCCCCCACCCATGTCTCCCACCACCCCCACCCCCCAGCAGTGCAGGGGCACCCTCCACCAGGCCACCACCCATGTCTCCCACCACCCTCACCCCCCAGCAGTGCAGGGGCACCCTCCACCAGGCCCCCACTCATGTCTCCCACCACCCCCACCCCCCAGCCACCAGGGGCAGCCTCCACCAGGCCCCCACCCATGTCTCCCACCACCCCCACCCCCCAGCAGTGCAGGGGCAGCCTCCACCAGGCCCCCACTCATGTCTCCCACCACCCCCACCCCCCAGCCACCAGGGGCAGCCACCACCAGGCCCCCACCCATGTCTCCCACCACCCCCACCCCCCAGCAGTGCAGGGGCACCCTCTACCAGGCCCCCACTCATGTCTCCCACCTCCCCCACCCCCCAGCCACCAGGGGCAGCCTCCACCAGGCCCCCACCCATGTCTCCCACCACCCCCACCCCCAGCAGTGCAGGGGCACCCTCCACCAGGCCCCCACTCATGTCTCCCACCACCCCCACCCCCCAGCCACCAGGGGCAGCCTCCACCAGGCCACCGCTCATGTCTCCCACCACCCCCACCCCCCAGGCACCAGGGGCACCCTCCACCAGGCCCGCACTCATGTCTCCCACCACCCCCACCACCCAGCAGTGCAGGGGCACCCTCCACCAGGCCCCCACTCAAGTCTCCCACCACCCCCACCCCCCAGCCACCAGGGGTAGCCTCCACCAGGCCCCCACCCATGTCTCCCACCACCCCCACCCCCCAGCAGTGCAGGGGCACCCACCACCAGGCCCCCACCCATGTCTCCCACCACCCCCACCCCACAGCAGTGCAGGGGCAGCCTCCACCAGGCCCCCACCCATGTCCCCTATCCCCACCCCCACCCCCCAGCAGTGCAGGGGCAGCATCCACCAGGCCCCCACTCATGTCTCCCACCACCCCCACCCCCCAGCCACCAGGGGCAGCCTCCACCAGGCCACCACTCATGTCTCCCACCACCCCCACACCCCAGCCACCAGGGGCACCCTCCACCAGGCCCCCACTCATGTCTCCCACCACCCCCACCCCCCAGCAGTGCAGGGGCACCCTCCACCAGGCCCCCACTCATGTCTCCCACCACCCCCACCCCCAGCCACCATGGGCAGCCTCCACCAGGTCCTCACAATCCCCAATCATGTGCGTCATGGTCAGCCTCCACAGCCAAAAAGCCCTACCAAGTAACCCATTCACCCACATGGAAAAGGAAAGTACATGTTACACCCCCAATGTTCATAAAGCTAATGAACCCATGTCCGTCACACACAATGGTTGCAATTGAAATGGAAAACACCCAACATGACATGCATGAAAGCAACGAGATGATACCACACAGTGAAGTATGAAAACAAAATTGTATTAAAAATAAAAAGAATGCAAATGAAATGAAACAAACTACGATGGGAACAAAAAAAAGAGAAGCTGCATGTCCGTGTAAAAAAATAAAAACACCAAATCCTAATCCAAAAAAATGTAGTCCAAAGTCAAATGAAAAATAAAATCAATCCAATGAAGAACTATGTACAAAACATCCAAGGGTCCATGAGCCCAACTGAACAAAGGAAACCTACAAAAACCCTAACTAAAATGCAACTATATACAAAAAGTGGAGCAGTGTCCGTCGACTCCAAATCATAAGAACAAAGAAAGGAAACCTAAAACTAAAGAACTATATACAAAGGCGGCGGGCAAGTCCAGCGGCTCACTCCGTGGTGTTCCGGCCCAGGGCATCATCGAACTCCTGTTCGATGTCCCGGAGGCGGTCCTGTTCCATGGCCCCGAGGGTCCGCAGGGTCGACGCCGTGTCCTCCTCCAACCCCCTGTGGATTGCCTCGAGGCACTCGGCCCGCCTCAGGGCCCTCCGCATGGAGTTCTCCGCCCTGACCATTGTGAGCCGCGCCCCTTCCGCCCGCCGCCGCTCCGCACCTATCTGCTGGCCCAAACGCTGCCACACAGAAGACACACCCCGTCCTGGGTCAACCTGCCCTCTGGCCGATGCCTGCCCCTCCGATGTTGAAGGCCCCGAGCCTTCATGGCTCCCACCACGTTGCTGCTGCTGCTGTGCCTCTGCCCATGTACTTCCTCCTGCTGCCTGCACATTCTCCGCCGGCTGGGGTGCAGTTGGTGATGTGGCCACCCCTGCTGGACGTCCGACTCCCGACTGTGGCAGGGATGCCTCCTCCACCAGCCTGGCCGCGCCGTCAGAGGCAGCTCCACAGGGCACCCAGGTGACTGATGGGTGGGAAGATGGCACAGAGGACGACTGGCGCGTAGGGGGTCCAGTTGAGGAGGGGGTCGGAGCAAGCCCCATCAGACGGAGGAATCCGGCCTGGGTGACCTGTCCCAGCAGGCTGACGTGGTCAACGAGCCATTCGAGATGACGTGCATTCTCTCCATGAATAGACTGCAGGTCACCTCGCATGGCCCGTTGATGCAATGCCACACCAGCCAGGACAGGCTCAACCCGGACCTGGATAGCCACGTCCGCAGGCAGAGGAAGGCCAGTTGGCGTCAGCTCATCCCCTGCCTGAAAACGGGTCTGGACGTAGGCATCCCTGCTGGTGCAAGATGATGCAGGGACAGGATCGGGGACAGGATTGCACACAGGCACCTCCGCGGCCGCCTGTGCTGCCTCCTGTCCCTGGTACTACACTGCACCACTAGCACCAGTGGGATCCCCACCTCCAGACCCCGTCTCGGGTGCTTGCACGGCCTCCTCCTCCACCAAACCCCCCACCAACCTGGATGACTCCGTGCCATCTTCCCCTGTTGGGCCCTGTGGGGTCCCAGCTGCCCCTTCTGCTGCCGAGGAGTCCAACTCCAACCTCCGCCTCTTGGACCTCCCCCCGGCAGCTGCGGCCTGGGACGCGGCACCGGACTCCTCACTCCCCGACGAAATGACAACACGGGAGGGGAGCCGGGCCTTGCGTCTCCGGCTGGCGGTGGGATCCCCGCCGCTGTGCTCCACAGCACCTTCTCCGCCCTCTTCATCAGTTGACGCTGCAGACAGGGAGAAACAAAACACAGGCATCAGGGCACCATACAATGGACACATACACACATGACAGTTGCACATGAGTGGCATTGGCAAACCTCAGACATGTCATCACAATCCCCAACACACATGTCATTACAACTCGCACACATGAGCCATACCACAGCCATATCGCTACTGCCACCACCATCCCTACAAATACAACTGCATGAGCAGCCAAAGGTGAGCCAGACATCACATGCAACACAGGAAGTTCACTACACATGTACACACACCACCACACTTGCATGCATGTGTACACCTCTGCCAAGTGTCGCACTGTTCAGACGGGCATCCATGTCACATCTGCCAATCAGGCTTCCACATACCGCTGTCAGATGCATCCATGTTGCATCACTGTTGCACCCTTGTCAAATACACACACATGCACATGTACACAGTGCTCATACATGCAGCCGAAAACAACATACATGCGTGACATCACGGACATGTCTACTTACATACACATTCATCCAAACATGTGTGCACACACAACTGCATTTGGCATGCAAGCCTACACACACAAGCACCATCCATGTCTCACACATTACAGCCCTCGCATGTGTCAGCCCCACGGCCCTGTACACCCCCACCCATACTCGACCCCATACAAACAGATGTGCAACCTGCACACTACCGAATAATCACCACACGCACTGCTCACAATCAGGATGCATGTACACTCACCGCTCGACTCCAGACGGGTCTGCTTCTCTAGGACCTGGACGTGGAGCGCTGGGGATATGCGTTCCAGGACCCTCATCTGTTCTTCCGACAAGTGGCCCCGGCGCCCCTTGGCATCCGCTGCCTTCAAGAGGCGCCGGGCCTTGTTCAGGGTCCTGGACCTGAAGTCCTCCCAGCGCTTCCTGACATGTTGTAAGTCCCGGACTGCCACCCCCTCCGCGTTGATGGCAGTCACGATGTCAGTCCAGATCCGAGTCTGTCCTTCCTTGTCGGCGCGGGAACTTCCAAAGAGGGCATCATACTGCCCCAGGACTTGCTCCACCAGGACACCAACTTCGGTGGCACTGAAGCTGGTGCCCCTCTGCCTCTCTGGCCGGGGGTTGTCAGTGGTCACAGATGGTGTTTGCCCCAACATGACAACCCCAGAGGCAGGAGTGGGTGGGCAACTGGGTCCTGGGGCTGGGCTGTGGAGCGATGGAATCCCAGTCGGGAGTCTTCAGTTCCAGCAGGGGTGGTCACAGCAACAGCACCCCTGGCTGATGTGCAGGCAGCAAATGGCAGTGCACGTGGGCAGCAGGCAGTCAGGCAGCAGCAGATGGCAGGTGGGAGCGTGCTCGGGGCTCTGGGGGGCAGTAGTTCGGCCTTCTGGGCAGGAGCGTGGTCTTCCGTGTGCTTACGCGTGGCCAGCTTGATACGGAGTGATTTGGCACGTGAAAATCCTGCACGTCAGCGTGAAAATCGAGGAAAGGCCCTTAGCGCGTAAGCGCGTCAGCATGCATACGCGATTCTATTGGACCAAAGGCACTCAGCGCGTAAACGCGTCGCCAGCGTATGTGCGTCTATGAAGTCACGTGCACGTTGAATTGGGCACACGTTTGAAAATGTTGCGTGTGAAAAAAATGAAAGACACGTCCGAGTGTCAAAGCGTGTAATTGGTGGGAATGGGCCTAGCGCGTACACGCGGCAGTGACAAAGCGTGTAATTGGTGGAAATGGCCCTACACGCAGAAGTGACAAAGCGTGTAATTGGTGGAAATGGCCCTACACGCAGAAGTGACAAAGCGTGTAATTGGTGGAAATGGCCCTAGCGCGTACACGCCGCGTAAGTGACGCTGGAGGTGTGGGCCTGTATAAAAGGTACGTGTAGAACACCATTTCCTTGTACGTGCTTTTCGTGGAGAGCGAGTGGGTGAATTCTGTACTTCGTGTCGTTTCACACGCTATTTACTTCATGGCGTTTCAAGTTCGTATTCCCTGTTACCTCTGACAGCTTTTTCTCTTTTTTCTCTTTTACTGGTTTACCTGGGCCTGTTCCCTCAAACAGTGTTCCCTTCTACTGTTGTCCTGTCTCCTCAGACAGCGTACAAATCTTCTTTTGGCGGGGGTGTTGCCAACCAAACGCGCTCCTTTTTCACGCTCTTTTACCTGGCAGACGGTGAGTCACGCACGTATCTAACATCTGTGCTTGCCCCGTGTGTAGCCTACCCCTTCAGAGGTCATTCTAGGCTGCGTGTGACACGCATACGTTCATTCTTGTGTTACTGGGTGCCACAGCGTAGTGCAGGTTTTTCTTTCTGCACACGTGGTCTAGGAGGGGTTGCGTGCATGTCATCTCCCTTTTTTGGGGCTCCTGTGCGTAGCGTGACCCGTCATCTTTCCCCAGGGGTTACATTCAGCCTTGCTAGAGCACTAGGGTACAATTACCATCTGGTACCCAACCCCTTTGACCCCCAATTGCCCAGGACAATAGTTTACAGCCACTCCCATACGCACATTAACATCAGTGCCATGGCTGGGAGGCGAGGATTCCGTAAGGGTGGCAAAGGTGGAAGAGCCACAAGTGGTGGCCGTGGCGGATCCGGTAGGGGACGTGGTCGTTACTTGCAGGGTGAGCCTGTCCCCCATGTGTGGAGGACCAGTCAAGGGCACCCATAATCCCCCCCCTCCCGTTGAGGCTGATGTGGCTGACACCATCCATGCTCAGCCCTTGTTGGACCAGCCCATTGTGGCACCAGACCTGGCTGACTCCATGGCTGACTTCCAGGTCAGCAGGCCTATGACACGTGCGCTGGTGCACGTTGATGTCATCATGCCACGTGCATCTGGGGCAGCAAGGTCATCTGCTGCACCAAGTAGGCAGGGCGGAGAGGCTGCAGGGGCAGCTGCGGCTCCATCCACCCCAGCTCTCACACATCCAGCCAGGACAGTGTCGGTCCTAGTCCATCCTGCTGCCATTCCCCCTGACACCATTACACTTGAGCCAATGCCTGCACCAACTCCCATGCTGAGTGTGCAATCCCACACTCCTGATACAGAGTCCACCAGGGCTCCTGCCCCTAGTGTCCAGAGCGGCGCAGGACACTCAGGATCACCACCACCTTCCAAGCGGAAGAGGAAGAGTGCTCGTCCGGCACAGGCTGATGCCCCAGACACGGCTACACAGTCCAGCCCGTCCAGGAAGCCCAGCTTCACGGATGACGAACTGAATGCACTTGTCGAGTATGTGTCCGCACATGATAACGAGATGGTCATTGTTGCAGGATCCAAGACCACACCTGCACAATGCCAGGCACACTGGCAGACCGTTGCGGACATCGTAAGTGCCCTTGGAATCGTGAGGCGCACAGCCAATGATTGCTATAAGCGCTGGAATGACCTTAAGCGCAGGGCAAAGAGTAAGCTGGCCTCAAGTCATGCCGCAACTCTAGTGACTGGAGGTGGGTCTCCAGTAGTAGACATGGAACTCACTCCACATGAGTCAGTCGCTGGGACCTACGTCACGGAGGAACAGATCCAAGGCGTGGGACATCTGCCTGATTACGAGGCATTGTCCGGTGAGTGCACATGCATGTGTGTGTCATCCATGTGCATGGTGTGTGTGTGAGGGCTTCTGTTTGTGTGCCAGGTGAGAGTGTGTGCGCCTGAGTCGTATGGGTCAGCCATGTGCTTCATGCAATACATCCTGCGCAGCTGCATTAGGCCATAGCAGTATCCCTTCTGCCAACAGTAGACATCTAGCCCAACTGCACGCCAGTTGCCCTTGAAGTGTCACCTTGCCACAACATTGTTGCTTATTTTTCACTGTTCATTCAGGCAGATTGTTTGCATTCCACCACTTTTACTAGGCATTTCGCAGTCCTCTAGTCACATGTCTGACATGGCTATGGTAAAGTGGAGTGACTTTGTTACCTGGATATCATTTGTTCACACATGTCCCTGTGCAATTGGACCATTTTGGACTGGCAGCTCTAGGTGAAAAATCTGACCTTTTTGAATTAGAAAAGCTATTACATGCGGGAACTGGACTGAATGAATAGGTGCTGCCCTCCTCTCCATCTTCACTCAATAGCAATGGTACATGCCATCTGTGTGATGGCATGTGTGTTTCACCTGGCAATCACAGGCCAATGTGTGATGCCATTGCCAGGCAGCATGCAGAAAATGTGTTCATCTTCCATCTTGGTGTCATTAGTGTGTGCCATTTGCCTGCCCTTCATATGCAGTGAGGGTGCATGCATGGGAGGGTTTTAGTCATGTGGGACATGTGTCAATCAAGTACTGGTTCTCTTGCTTCTCAGCCCTCATTGTGTGCCATGGTGCTAATGCCTGTTTCCATTTCTTTGTTTTTATGTCTTTGCAGGGGAAGACGCACCTGATACTGCTGGGGTTGTGGAGATGTGCAGACCCAGGAGGGGTCCGAGGGCCGACCAACCACCAGTGAGGGACGTGGTGTGCTGGTGGGTGAGAACCCACAAGTGCTGCAGGTCGTGCTCTCAAGGGGTGTCTCTGGCTGCACCTCCCCCGAGCTGTACTCAGGTGTTGATTCGGATGATGAGACCTACGTGCCGTCGCAGGTGAGTGTTCCAGGGAGGGATTCTGTTCTGTCCCACCCACCTGCACCAGGGTCAGAACCCTCAATGGGGATGTCAGTGTTGGCAGCTACGCCTTTGGTGGTTACGGATGCAGGGTCACACTCCGCGACATCTGATCCTGTTCCTGGGCCAGCAGATCAGAGGGAGAATGCAGTCCTGCAGCCTCAGGCAGTGCCGGCACAGCAAGGCACACTTCGCCTTGCCCCAGAGAGGTGCGGTGCCCGCCGACGTGGTGGCCGTATGCCACCTGGCAATACCGCATGGGAGCAATCCATTTACGGTATGGCAACCCAACAGGCAGCATCATCCGAGATGATGGCTCAGGCCATGGATAGGGTGGCCACTTCTATTGTCCCCCCTGAAAGGCTGATGGAGCGACTACAGCAGGCAACCGACTCCATCTGCCAGTCACACAGGGAGGACATGTTGGCGTCCAACAGGGACAGGCAGGCGGCACTGGCGACTCGGCAGGAGGCCATCTCCATAGAGTCCCAGGGCCACAGGGAAGCCCTGAGGCAGGAGCTCCTTCACCTCAGGACGACTCTTGTTGAGCTTGAGGCTTCAACACACCAAAGGACAGAACAGCAGCTGGAGCGTCTCACCCGTACGCTCTCAGCTGAGATGCAGGCAACGAGGGCGGAGGTCCGGGCATCCCGTGAGTTGTTGCATGGGGACCTCCGCACACTCATCCTCCAGAACCAGACCTACCACACCCGCATGCTTGCAGCCATGGAGGAGCAGACTAGGGCCTTGCGTGGGCTGCCTCCCATAGTGCAACCACCTCCGGATGCAGCTGCACAGGGTGATAATAGCGACAGCAGTGATACTCCCACAATAGGGTAGCCGTGTGGGCCATGAGCCCATGGAGGTGTTTTTTTTTTCCGGGATCCTAACAGGTGGGTTCTGGTGTGCACCCTGTCCTCCGACCTCCTGGGTGGCCTCCCAAACCCCCCCGGGCCCATCAATGGCCATTTTTTATTTTTATTTTTGTTTTTGATTTTTATTTTTATTTTTATTTTTATTTATTTATTTTTTTTATTTTTATTTTCTAATTTATTTTTCCCAATTTTTTTGGGACAATTTGAGGCCTTCCGTGGTTCCTGTGGGCATACGCTGCATTGTGGCTGGGCAAATGCAGGCTTGTCATGTATTTGGTTCAGATGCTTGGGTTTGAGTCACACACGCCCCTCCTGCTTCCCGTTTCCATGGGCTTGCAAAGGGTGTGCCCAAGTGACATTGACGTACATGGTGACATTGGACTCCGACTACATGTGTGGGTAGTCTAGTCAATATTGTGTATACATTCCTAGTGCATATTGCTGTTGTGTTGTACACTGCATGTTGCATTGATGTGTAACTCATCATCTGTGTCTACCTCCCAATTTGCAGGTCCCTTCCTCATGTCTACACAAGGCCCTCTAGTTTGGAGATGGGGTCCATGTTGGCAGCAGTGCACCTACTACTCTACATGGCGCCAACACTGCACAGTTGGTAGTGGTGGGAGTGCAGGCATTTCCAGGTGGTGAAACTACTAATTTATTACATTTGTGATGTCATGTTAATGGTAGTACCTGCTCAAGTTTGTTGTTGGTCCTGCATTACTGTGAGCATTTCAGGTGTTGCAAGTTTCAATTAGGGACACTGTACATTGTGACACTAGTGTCATGTTGTGGGGATTACTTTGTTTACCTGCAAATGGCATGACATGGCACGGTGTGTCGTGTAGCGGTGCTGGGGATGGGTTGGCTGACATGGCACTGTCCTCTTGTTGCATTTTGCAAGTGGGTATTCATTTTAGCTGCTTGGATGTGTTTCTTCACAAAACTGCATTGGTGGTGTCTGTGTGGGTAGGGATGCACACATTGTAACACTTCCAGGTGAACAATCTCAGGCTGATATAGTTTTCACGATTGATTCTCCAGACATTCAGGATCAGTGTCAGGTTGAGTCATCATTGATTGTCAGATGGAATGTGCCAGGGCAGTGTGCACTCCACAGGGGTGTGATTACTATGTGAAGTAATTAGCCACTAGCTGTGTACGGGCTGCCTCCCCCGTGCCCTCTCCCCTCCCATGCGCAGCGGCTGTGCATGTGGTTGGGGATGTGGGGCCACCACCATGTCCACGGCCAGGCCCCGGCGTGTTGCAACGTTGTGCAGGACACATGCTGCCACTATGATCCTGCACACTACTGGGGGAGCGTACAACAGCTGCCCGCCAGAACGGTCAAGGGAGCGAAAGCGTGACTTAAGCACTCCGAATGTGCGCTCCACTATGCCCCGGGTTGTAATGTGGGCTGTGTTATATCTTACCTGAGGTGGCGTGGTGGGGTTCCGAATTGGCGTCATCATGTGGGGGCTGAGAGGGTAGGCACTGTCCCCTGTGGAGGTGGTGATTGGTATCATTGGTGGGGTTGTGACCTTGCTCAGTATCTGACATGCATGCATGTGCAGTGGCATTCATACTCACCAAGCAGCCATGTATCGCCATGCCGCCCAGCTTCTAGGTCCCGGCTTAGGGTGGACATTCGGTAAATGAAGCTGTCGTGGGTGGACCCGGGATAGTTGGCATATACTGAGGTGATGATTCCCTTGGTATTACATACTACCTGCACGTTGATGGAATGCCAGTGCTTGCGGTTCCTATAGATGTGCTCTGATGCCCTGCGGGGACGTAGAGCCACATGGGTGCAGTCGATGGCACCTAGCACTTTGGGGAATCGTGTCACACCGTAAAAATCAAGGGCGGCAGCATGCCTTTCTGCAGGTGTTCTGGGCAGGTATATGTGCCTGCGGACTGATGGGCGTGCAGAGATGATGTTCAAGACCTGGTGTAGGCAGCGTGACTGGGTGGCCTGTGATACCGCACCCACTATGGCACTTGCACGCTGAAATGATCCAGTGGCTAAGAAGTGCAGTACATTGAGGACCTTCTCCAGGGGGCTGAGTGCTTGGGAGCACAGGGTGGGTGATGTGAGGTCATCCTCCCACTCACTCACCAGGTCCAGTATTATGTGTGGTGGAAACCTGTACCTCCCATACATCTGGTCATCAGGCATCCCGAAAAGGCTGGTTCTGGGTGTGAATATTCTGGCCCTGACTATCCTCCTCCTCCTCCTTTGGTAGCCCACGCCCACTGCTGCTAGGAACAGTATGTTCATCCTGGGTCTGAGCTTGTTATTTTGTTAGCGCGCAAATTTATGCGTTGCGCGTGTTGTAGGCGAGCGTGTGACCCGCGCACCCCTGAAATCCAGTACCCAGTCCAATAGCGTGTGGAAATTCCCGCGCACCCCGGGATACAGGTGCGCTGACGTACTTGCGTGTGTAAGTGCCCGCGCACCCTTGATATACACGTACATAGGCCAATCGCGTGTACGCGCACTTTTGTCCAATTACACGCGATGACACTCTGACGTGCTGTCCAATTACACGCGATGACACTCTGACATGCTGTCCAATTACACGCGATGACACTCTGACGTGCAGTCTTTCCACGTGTGCTCTGTCATCACGTGCTGTGTGGGAAACACCCGTGCGGTTCACGTCACAGACGCGCTTACGCGCTGAGGGCCTTTGGTCCAATAGAATCGCGTATGCGTGCTGACGCGCTTACGCGCTAAGGGCCTTTCCACGATTTTCACGCTGACGTGCAGGATTTTCACGTGCCAAATCACTCCGTATCAAGCTGGCCACGCCTAAGCACACGGAAGACCACGCTCCTGCCCAGAAGGCTGAACTACTGCCCCCCAGAGCCCCGAGCACGCTCCCACCTGCCATCTGCTGCTGCCTGACTGCCTGCTGCCCACGTGCACTGCCATTTGCTGCCTGCACATCAGCCAGGGGTGCTGTTGCTGTGACCACCCCTGCTGGAACTGAAGACTCCCGACTGGGATTCCATCGCTCCACAGCCCAGCCCCAGGACCCAGTTGCCCACCCACTCCTGCCTCTGGGGTTGTCATGTCGGGGAAAACACCATCTGTGACCACTGACAACCCCCGGCCAGAGAGGCAGAGGGGCACCAGCTTCAGTGCCACCGAAGTTGGTGTCCTGGTGGAGCAAGTCCTGGGGCAGTATGATGCCTTCTTTGGAAGTTCCCGTGCCGACAAGGAAGGACGGACTCGGATCTGGACTGACATCGTGACTGCCATCAACGCGGAGGGGGTGGCAGTCCGGGACTTACAACATGTCAGGAAGCGCTGGGAGGACTTCAGGTCCAGGACCCTGAACAAGGCCCGGCGCCTCTTGAAGGCAGTGGATGCCAAGGAGCGCCGGGGCCACTTGTCGGAAGAACAGATGAGGGTCCTGGAATGCATATCCCCAGCGCTCCACGTCCAGGTCCTAGAGAAGCAGACCCGTCTGGAGTCGAGCGGTGAGTGTACATGCATCCTGATTGTGAGCAGTGCGTGTGGTGATTATTCGGTAGTGTGCAGGTTGCACATCTGTTTGTATGGGGTCGAGTATGGGTGGGGGTGTACAGGGCCGTGGGCCTGACACATGCGAGGGCTGTAATGTGTGAGACATGGATGGTGCTTGTGTGTGTAGGCTTGCATGCCAAATGCAGTTGTGTGTGCACACATGTTTGGATGAATGTGTATGTAAGTAGACATGTCCGTGATGTCACGCATGTATGTTGTTTTCAGCTGCATGTATGAGCACTGTGTACATGTGCATGTGTGTGTATTTGACAAGGGTGCAACAGTGATGCAACATGGATGCATGTGACAGCGGTATGTGGAAGCCTGATTGGCAGATGTGACATGGATGCCCGTCTGAACAGTGCGACACTTGGCAGAGGTGTACACATGCATGCAAGTGTGGTGGTGTGTGTACATGTGTGGTGCACTTCCTGTGTTGCATGTGATGTCTGGCTCACCTTTGGATGCTCATGCAGTTGTATGTGTAGGGATGGTGGTGGCAGTTGCGATATGGCTGTGGTATGGCTCATGTGTGCGAGTTGTAATGACATGTGTGTTGGGGATTGTGATGACATGTCTGAGGTTTGCCAATGCCACTCATGTGCAACTGTCATGTGTGTATGTGTCCATTGTACGGTGCCCTGATGCCTGTGTTTTGTTTCTCCCTGTCTGCAGCGTCAACTGATGAAGAGGGGGGAGAAGGTGCTGTGGAGCACAGCAGCGGGGATCCCACCGCCAGCCGGAGACGCAAGGCCCGGCTCCCCTCCCGTGTTGTCATCTCGTCGGGGAGTGAGGAGTCCGGTGCCGCGTCCCAGGCCGCAGCTGCCGGGGAGAGGTCCAAGAGGCGGAGGTTGGAGTTGGACTCCTCGGCAGCAGAAGGGGCAGCTGGGACCCCACAGGGCAAGATGGCACGGAGTCATCCAGGTTGGTGGGGGGTTTGGTGGAGGAGGAGGCCTTGCAAGCACCAGAGACGGGGTCTGGAGGTGGGGATCCCACTGGTGCTACTGGTGCAGTGCAGGACCAGGGACAGGAGGCAGCACAGGCCGCCGCGGAGGTGCCTGTGTGCAATCCTGTCCCCGATCCTGTCCCTGCATCATCTTGCACCAGCAGGGATGCCTACGTCCAGACCCGTTTTCAGGCAGGGGATGAGCTGACGTCAACTGGCCTTCCTCTGCCTGCGGACGTGGCTATCCAGGTCCGGGTTGCGCCTGTCCTGGCTGGTGTGGCGTTGCGTCAACGGGCCATGCGAGGTGACCTGCAGTCTTTTCATGGAGAGACTGCACGTCATCTCGAATGGCTCGTTGACCACGTCAGCCTGCTGGGACAGGTCACCCAGGCCGGATTCCTCCGTCTGATGGGGCTTGCTCTGACCCCCTCCTCAACTGGACCCCCTACGCGCCAGTCGTCCTCTGTGCCATCTTCCCACCCATCAGTCACCTGGGTGCCCTGTGGAGCTGCCTCTGACGGTGCGGCCAGGCTAGTGGAGGAGGCATCCCTGCCACAGTCGGGTGTCGGACGTCCAGCAGGGGTGGCCACATCAACAACTGCACCCCAGCCGGCGGAGGATGTGCAGGCAGCAGGAGGCAGTGCACGGGCAGAGGCACAGCAGCAGCAGCAACATGGTGGGAGCCATGAAGGCTCGGGGCCTTCAACATCGGAGGGGCAGGCATCGGCCGGAGGGCAGGTTGACCCAGGACGGGGTGTCTCTTCTGTGTGGCAGCGGTTGGGCCAGCATATAGGTGCGGCGCGGCGGCGGGCGGAAGAGGCGCGGCTCACAATGGTCAGGGCGGAGAACTCAATGCGGAGGTCCCTCAGGTGGGCCGAGTGCCTTGAGGCAATCCGCAGGGGGTTGGAGGAGGACATGGCGTCGACCCTGCGGACCCTCGGGGCCATGGAACAGGACCGCCTCCGGGACATCGAACAGGAGTTCGATGATGCCCTGGGCCGGAACACCACGGAGTGAGCCGCTGGACTTGCCCGCCGCCTTTGTATATAGTTCTTTAGTTTTAGGTTTCCTTTCTTTGTTCTTATGATTTGGAGTCGACGGACACTGCTCCACTTTTTGTATATAGTTGCATTTTAGTTAGGGTTTTTTGTAGGTTTCCTTTGTTCAGTTGGGCTCATGGACCCTTGGATGTTTTGTACATAGTTCTTCATTGGATTGATTTTATTTTTCATTTGACTTTGGACTACATTTTTTTGGATTAGGATTTGGTGTTTTTATTTTTTTACACGGACATGCAGCTTCTCTTTTTTTCTTTCCCATTGTAGTTTGTTTCATTTCATTTGCATTCTTTTTATTTTTAATACAATTTTGTTTTCATACTTCACTGTGTGGTATCATCTCATTGCTTTCATGCATGTCATGTTGGGTGTTTTTTCCATTCAATTGCGACCATTGTGTGTGACGGACATGGGTTCATTAGCTTTATGAACATTGGGGGTGTAACATGTACTTTCCTTTTCCATGTCGGTGAAAGGGTTACTTGGTAGGGCTTTTTGGCTATGGAGGCTGACCATGACGCACATGATTGGGGATTGTGAGGACCTGGTGGAGGCTGCCCATGGTGGCTGGGGGGTGGGGGTGGTGGGAGACATGAGTGGGGGCTTGGTGGTGGGTGCCCCTGCACTGCTGGGGGGTGGGGGTGTGGGAGACATGGGTGGGGGCCTGGTGGTGGGTGGCTGAGTGCTTGGGAGCACAGGGTGGGTGATGTGAGGTCATCCTCCCACTCACTCACCAGGTCCAGTATTATGTGTGGTGGAAACCTGTACCTCCCATACATCTGGTCATCAGGCATCCCGAAAAGGCTGGTTCTGGGTGTGAATATTCTGGCCCTGACTATCCTCCTCCTCCTCCTTTGGTAGCCCACGCCCACTGCTGCTAGGAACAGTATGTTCATCCTGGGTCTGAGCTTGTTATTTTGTTAGCGCGCAAATTTATGCGTTGCGCGTGTTGTAGGCGAGCGTGTGACCCGCGCACCCCTGAAATCCAGTACCCAGTCCAATAGCGTGTGGAAATTCCCGCGCACCCCGGGATACAGGTGCGCTGACGTACTTGCGTGTGTAAGTGCCCGCGCACCCCTGATATACACGTACATAGGCCAATCGCGTGTACGCGCACTTTTGTCCAATTACACGCGATGACACTCTGACGTGCTGTCCAATTACACGCGATGACACTCTGACGTGCTGTCCAATTACACGCGATGACACTCTGATGTGCAGTCTTTCCACGTGTGCTCTGTCATCACGTGCTGTGTGGGAAACACCCGTGCGGTTCACGTCACAGACGCGCTTACGCGCTGAGGGCCTTTGGTCCAATAGAATCGCGTATGCGTGCTGACGCGCTTACGCGCTAAGGGCCTTTCCACGATTTTCACGCTGACGTGCAGGATTTTCACGTGCCAAATCACTCCGTATCAAGCTGGCCACGCCTAAGCACACGGAAGACCACGCTCCTGCCCAGAAGGCTGAACTACTGCCCCCCAGAGCCCCGAGCACGCTCCCACCTGCCATCTGCTGCTGCCTGACTGCCTGCTGCCCACGTGCACTGCCATTTGCTGCCTGCACATCAGCCAGGGGTGCTGTTGCTGTGACCACCCCTGCTGGAACTGAAGACTCCCGACTGGGATTCCATCGCTCCACAGCCCAGCCCCAGGACCCAGTTGCCCACCCACTCCTGCCTCTGGGGTTGTCATGTCGGGGCAAACACCATCTGTGACCACTGACAACCCCCGGCCAGAGAGGCAGAGGGGCACCAGCTTCAGTGCCACCGAAGTTGGTGTCCTGGTGGAGCAAGTCCTGGGGCAGTATGATGCCTTCTTTGGAAGTTCCCGTGCCGACAAGGAAGGACGGACTCGGATCTGGACTGACATCGTGACTGCCATCAACGCGGAGGGGGTGGCAGTCCGGGACTTACAACATGTCAGGAAGCGCTGGGAGGACTTCAGGTCCAGGACCCTGAACAAGGCCCGGCGCCTCTTGAAGGCAGTGGATGCCAAGGGGCGCCGGGGCCACTTGTCGGAAGAACAGATGAGGGTCCTGGAATGCATATCCCCAGCGCTCCACGTCCAGGTCCTAGAGAAGCAGACCCGTCTGGAGTCGAGCGGTGAGTGTACATGCATCCTGATTGTGAGCAGTGCGTGTGGTGATTATTCGGTAGTGTGCAGGTTGCACATCTGTTTGTATGGGGTCGAGTATGGGTGGGGGTGTACAGGGCCGTGGGCCTGACACATGCGAGGGCTGTAATGTGTGAGACATGGATGGTGCTTGTGTGTGTAGGCTTGCATGCCAAATGCAGTTGTGTGTGCACACATGTTTGGATGAATGTGTATGTAAGTAGACATGTCCGTGATGTCACGCATGTATGTTGTTTTCAGCTGCATGTATGAGCACTGTGTACTTGTGCATGTGTGTGTATTTGACAAGAGTGCAACAGTGATGCAACATGGATGCATGTGACAGCTGTATGTGGAAGCCTGATTGGCAGATGTGACATGGATGCCCGTCTGAACAGTGCGACACTTGGCAGAGGTGTACACATGCATGCAAGTGTGGTGGTGTGTGTACATGTGTGGTGCACTTCCTGTGTTGCATGTGATGTCTGGCTCACCTTTGGATGCTCATGCAGTTGTATGTGTAGGGATGGTGGTGGCAGTTGCGATATGGCTGTGGTATGGCTCATGTGTGCGAGTTGTAATGACATGTGTGTTGGGGATTGTGATGACATGTCTGAGGTTTGCCAATGCCACTCATGTGCAACTGTCATGTGTGTATGTGTCCATTGTACGGTGCCCTGATGCCTGTGTTTTGTTTCTCCCTGTCTGCAGCGTCAACTGATGAAGAGGGGGGAGAAGGTGCTGTGGAGCACAGCAGCGGGGATCCCACCGCCAGCCGGAGACACAAGGCCCCGCTCCCCTCCCGTGTTGTCATCTCGTCGGGGAGTGAGGAGTCCGGTGCCGCGTCCCAGGCCGCAGCTGCCGGGGGGAGGTCCAAGAGGCGGAGGTTGGAGTTGGACTCCTCGGCAGCAGAAGGGGCAGCTGGGACCCCACAGGGCAAGATGGCACGGAGTCATCCAGGTTGGTGGGGGGTTTGGTGGAGGAGGAGGCCTTGCAAGCACCAGAGACGGGGTCTGGAGGTGGGGATCCCACTGGTGCTAGTGGTGCAGTGCAGGACCAGGGACAGGAGGCAGCACAGGCCGCCGCGGAGGTGCCTGTGTGCAATCCTGTCCCCGATCCTGTCCCTGCATCATCTTGCACCAGCAGGGATGCCTACGTCCAGACCCCTTTTCAGGCAGGGGATGAGCTGACGTCAACTGGCCTTCCTCTGCCTGCGGACGTGGCTATCCAGGTCCGGGTTGCGCCTGTCCTGGCTGGTGTGGCGTTGCGTCAACGGGCCATGCGAGGTGACCTGCAGTCTTTTCATGGAGAGACTGCACGTCATCTCGAATGGCTCGTTGACCACGTCAGCCTGCTGGGACAGGTCACCCAGGCCGGATTCCTCCGTCTGATGGGGCTTGCTCCGACCCCCTCCTCAACTGGACCCCCTGCGTGCCAGTCGTCCTCTGTGCCATCTTCCCACCCATCAGTCACCTGGGTGCCCTGTGGAGCTGCCTCTGACGGTGCGGCCAGGCTAGTGGAGGAGGCATCCCTGCCACAGTCGGGTGTCGGACGTCCAGCAGGGGTGGCCACATCAACAACTGCACCCCAGCCGGCGGAGGATGTGCAGGCAGCAGGAGGCAGTGCACGGGCAGAGGCACAGCAGCAGCAGCAACATGGTGGGAGCCATGAAGGCTCGGGGCCTTCAACATCGGAGGGGCAGGCATCGGCCGGAGGGCAGGTTGACCCAGGACGGGGTGTCTCTTCTGTGTGGCAGCGGTTGGGCCAGCATATAGGTGCGGTGCGGCGGCGGGCGGAAGAGGCGCGGCTCACAATGGTCAGGGCGGAGAACTCCATGCGGAGGGCCCTGAGGCGGGCCGAGTGCCTTGAGGCAATCCGCAGGGGGTTGGAGGAGGACACGGCGTCGACCCTGCGGACCCTCGGGGCCATGGAACAGGACCGCCTCCGGGACATCGAACAGGAGTTCGATGATGCCCTGGGCCGGAACACCACGGAGTGAGCCGCTGGACTTGCCCGCCGCCTTTGTATATAGTTCTTTAGTTTTAGGTTTCCTTTCTTTGTTCTTATGATTTGGAGTCGACGGACACTGCTCCACTTTTTGTATATAGTTGCATTTTAGTTAGGGTTTTTTGTAGGTTTCCTTTGTTCAGTTGGGCTCATGGACCCTTGGATGTTTTGTACATAGTTCTTCATTGGATTGATTTTATTTTTCATTTGACTTTGGACTACATTTTTTTGGATTAGGATTTGGTGTTTTTATTTTTTTACACGGACATGCAGCTTCTCTTTTTTTCTTTCCCATTGTAGTTTGTTACATTTCATTTGCATTCTTTTTATTTTTAATACAATTTTGTTTTCATACTTCACTGTGTGGTATCATCTCACTGCTTTCATGCATGTCATGTTGGGTGTTTTTTCCATTCAATTGCGACCATTGTGTGTGACGGACATGGGTTCATTAGCTTTATGAACATTGGGGGTGTAACATGTACTTTCCTTTTCCATGTCGGTGAAAGGGTAACTTGGTAGGGCTTTTTGGCTATGGAGGCTGACCATGACGCACATGATTGGGGATTGTGAGGACCTGGTGGAGGCTGCCCATGGTGGCTGGGGGTGGGGGTGGTGGGAGACATGAGTGGGGGCTTGGTGGTGGGTGCCCCTGCACTGCTGGGGGGTGGGGGTGGTGGGAGACATGGGTGGGGGCCTGGTGGTGGGTGCCCCTGGTGGCTGGGGGGTGGGGGTGGTGGGAGACATGAGTGGGGGCCTGGTGGAGGCTGCCCCTGCACTGCTGGGAGGTGGGGGTGGTGGGAGACACGGGTGGGGGCCTGGTGGTGGGTGCCCCTGCACTGCTGGGGGGTGGGGGTGGTGGGAGACATGAGTGGGGGCCTGGTGGAGGCTGCCCCTTCACTGCTGGGGGGTGGGGGTAGTGGGAGACATGGGTGGGGGCCTGGTGGTGGGTGAGCCTGCACTGCTGGGGGGTGGGGGTGGTGGGAGACATGGGTGGGGGCCTGGTGGAGGATGCCCCTGGTGGCTGGGGGTGGGGGTGGTGGGAGACATGGGTGGGGGCCTGGTGGTGGGTGCCCCTGCACTGCTGGGGGTGGGGGTGGGGGTAGACATGAGTGGGGGCCTGGTGGAGGGTGCTCCTGCACTGCTGGGGGGTGTGGGTGGTGGGAGACATGGGTGGGGGCCTGGTGGAGTGTGCCCCTGGTGGCTGGGGGTTGGGAGTGGTGGGAGACATGGGTGGGGGCCTGGTGGAGGCTGCCCCTGCACTGCTGGGGGGTGGGGGTGGTAGGAGACATGGTTGGGGGCCTGGTGGAGGGTGCCCCTGCACTGCTGGGGGGTGTGGGTGGTGGGAGACATGGGTGGTGGCCTGGTGGAGGGTGCCCCTGCACTGCTGGGGGGTGGGTGGGTGGGAGACATGGGTGGGGGCCTGGTGGAGGCTGCCCCTGGTGGCTGGGGGGTGGGGGTGGTGGGAGACATGGGTGGGGGCCTGGTGGTGGGTGCCCCTGCACTGCTGGGGGGTGGGGGTGGTGGGAGACATGAGTGGGGGCCTGGTGGAGGCTGCCCCTGCACTGCTGGGGGGTGGGGGTGGTGGGAGACATGGGTGGGGGCCTGGTGGAGGGTGCCCCTGCACTGCTGGGGGGCGGGGGGGTGGGAGACATGGGTGGGGGCCTGGCGGAGGCTGCCCCTGGTGGCTGGGGGGTGGTGGGAGACATGAGTGGGGGCCTGGTGGAGGGCGCCCCTGCACTGCTGGGGGGTGGGGGTGGTGGGAGACATGAGTGGGGGCCTGGTGGAGGCTGCCCCTGCACTGCTGGGGGGTGAGGGTGGTGGGAGACATGGGTGGGGGCCTGGTGGTGGGTGCCCCTGCACTGCTGGGGGGTGGGGGTGGTGGGAGACATGAGTGGGGGGCCTGGTGGAGGCTGCCCCTGCACTGCTGGGGAGTGGGGGTGGTGGGAGACATGGGTGGGGGCCTGGTGGTGGGTGCCCCTGGTGGCTGGTGGTGGGTGCCCCTGCACTGCTGGGGGGTGGGGGTGGTGGGAGACATGAGTGGGGGCCTGGTGGAGGGTGCCCCTGCACTGCTGGGGGGTGGGGGTGGTGGGAGACATGAGTGGGGGCCTGGTGGAGGCTGCCCCTGCACTGCTGGGGGGTGGGGGTGGTGGGAGACATGAGTGGGGGCCTGGTGGAGGGTGCCCTGCACTGCTGGGGGCTGGGGGTGGTGGGAGACATGAGTGGGGGCCTGGTGGAGGGTGCCCCTGCACTGCTGGGGGGGTGGGGGTGGTGGGAGACATGGGTGGGGGCCTGGTGGAGGCTGCCCCTGCACTGCTGGGGGGGTGGGGGTGGTGGGAGACATGAGTGGGGGCCTGGTGGAGGCTTCCCCTGCACTGCTGGGGGGTGGGGGTGGTGGGAGACATGGGTGGGGGCCTGGTGGAGGGTGCCCCTGGTGGCTGGGGGGTGGGGGTGGTGGTAGACATGAGTGGGGGCCTGGTGGAGGCTGCCCCTGCTCTGCTGGGGGGTGGGGGTGGTGGGAGACATGGGTGGGGGCCTGGTGGAGGGTGCCCCTGGTGGCTGGGGGGTGGGGGTGGTGGGAGACATGAGTGGGGGCCTGGTGGAGGGTGCCCCTGCACTGCTGGGGGGTGGAGGTGGTGGGAGACATGAGTGGCGGCCTGGTGGAGGGTGCCCCTGCACTGCTGGGGGGTGGGGGTGGTGGGAGACATGGGTGGGGGCCTGGTGGAGGCTGCCCCTGCACTGCTGGGGGGTGGGGGTGGTGGGAGACATGAGTGGGGGCCTGGTGGAGGGTCCCCTTGGTGGCTGGGGGGTGGGGGTGGTGGGAGACATGGGTGGGGGCCTGGTGGAGGCTGCCCCTGGTGGCTGGGGGGTGGGGTTGGTGGGAGACATTGGTGGGGGCCTGGTGGTGGGTGCCCCTGCACTGCTGGGGGGTGGGGGTGGTGGGAGACATGGGTGGGGGCCTGGTGGAGGCTGCCCCTGCACTGCTGGGGGGTGGGGGTGGTGGGAGACATGGGTGGGGGCCTGGTGGAGGGTGCCCCTGCACTGCTGGGGGGTGGGGGTGGTGGGAGACATGAGTGGGGGCCTGGTGGAGGGTGCCCCTGGTGGCTGCGGGGTGGGGGTGGTGGGAGACATGGGTGGGGGCCTGGTGGCGGCTGCCCCTGGTGGCTGGGGGGTGGGGGTGGTGGGAGACATGGGTGGGGGCCTGGTGGTGGGTGCCCCTGCACTGCTGGGGGGTGGGGGTGGTGGGAGACATGAGTGGGGGCCTGGTGGAGGGTGCCCCTGCAGTGCTGGGGGGTGGGGGTGGTGGGAGACATGAGTGGGGGCCTGGTGGAGGCTGCCCCTGCACTGCTGGGGGGTGGGGGTGGTGGGAGACATGAGTGGGGGCCTGGTGGAGGCTGCCCCTGCACTGCTGGGGGGTGGGGGTGGTGGGAGACATGCATTGTTGATCAGTAGTGCAAGGTGACATGTGGGTTGGCTGGGGGGCATGCCCATGGTGGATGGGCTGCCTTCGGGACATGAGCAGGGGTGCAGGGTAGTCCCCCGTGGTGTGGGCTGCCTGCAGGGGCCGTGGAGGTTGTGGAGCATACACCTGGGAGGACCCACACAGCCAATTCACGTGTAGTACTCCCCAGAACCCCTGAAATACACATACCCTGCTGAAATCGCGTGTGGAACTTCCCGCGCACCCCTGAAATACACGTACCCTGCTCGCACTGGGCCAATCGCGTGTGGAACTTCCCGCGCACCCCTGAAATACACGTACCCTGCTCGCACTGGGCCAATCGCGTGTGGAACTTCCCGCGCACCCCTGAAATACACGTACCCTGATGAAATCGCGTGTGGAACTTCCCGCGCACCCCTGAAATACACATACCCTGCTGAAATCACGTGTGGAACTTCCCGCGCACCCCTGAAATACACGTACCCTGCTCGCACTGGGCCAATCGCGTGTGGAACTTCCCGCGCACCCCTGAAATACACGTACCCTGATGAAATCGCGTGTGGAACTTCCCGCGCACCCCTGAAATACACGTATCCTGCTTGCACGGGGCCAATCGCGTGTGGAACTTCCCGCGCACCCCTGAAATCCACGTACCTGGGCAAATCGCGTGTGGAACTTCCCGCGCACCCCTGAAAACCACGTACCCTGACAAATCGCGTGTGGAACTTCCCGCGCACCCCTGTAATCCACGTACACGGCCAAATCGCGTGTGGAACTTCCCGCGCACCCCTGGAATCCACGTACACGGCCAAATCGCATGTGGACGTTCCCGCACACCCCTAAAATCCGCGTACCCTGACAAATCGCGTGTGGAACTTCCCGCAAACCCCTGGAATTCACGTACCCGGCCAAATCGCGTGTGGAACTTCCCGCGCACCCCTGAAATCCACGTACCAGGCCAAATCGCGTGTGGAACTTCCCGCGCACCCCTGAAATCCACGTACCCGGCCAAATCGCGTGTGGAACTTCCCGCGCACCCCTGAAATCCACGTACACGGCCAAATCGCGTGTGAGACTTCCCACGCACCCCGGTATACACGCACACGTATTTTTTGTCAGCGGGTGTCCGTGTTTGTGGGTACCCCTTTGCACGTCATTTGTCCTGGAGGGCCACAGTATAGGACATTCATCATGGCAGTATATAGGTGCTATTTGTTGGCGCACCTTTTGGCGCACATTTCTTACAGGCGCAGAGACGGTACCGCCTGCTTTCTTGTGGCGGTCGTGTTTGTGCCTGTGCGCTGGTTTGAGCGTGCGCTTTTTTGCCCTATTCTATTCCATGAATACGTGTTGTAGGCGAGCGTGTGGGCGTTCTGCGCACTTGTGCCCTGTACTTCCCCCGTGACGCCCACATTTTGGCAAGTTGTTCCCCATTCCGAGTGTTACGCCCCGTGTTCCACCTACTTTTGTTGCGTGCGCCACGCTATGTGCGATTTTCGCTGTGGCCTGTGCGATTTTCGCTGTGACCTGGCGCACGTAGTTAGATGGCCTGTGCGGCAACGTGCGCCGCACACTTTTTTATCGCACATCCAATGGTTTTCTCGCGCACGGCCTTCCATGAATCTATGTGCGCTGCTTTTCGTGCGATTTTCGCACTTGCACTGCGATTTTCGCTATTCCACTGCGATTCGCATGTTTTTGGCCACTTGCGCCGCGCTAATTATTCCATGAATCGGCCTGATAATGTGTGGTGGCAGCAAATACAAACCTCACTTGTCCAATAAGCAATGCATGCAAATTATTTAATAAAGGAAAGTTGGGTATGCATGCCACTTATTTGTCCATTATGCTCCGACTAGCTGTTCACAGAAACCACATACGACAATTCTCTCCAGGACACAAACATGGGAACATGGTTGAATGGTTTTGCTCATGAATACATTTGTCAGCTGGGCAAACTAACTGAAGATGATAGGGTTTTAACAATGGCACTGCTACAGCAAGTAAGGACATTTACTGAAAAATAATTTTCATGGTGGCAACAAACTCAAATCTTGCATCTACAAAAATAAGCCAACTGGAACCACAGCAAGCTCATTGCCCAACATTCCCTCACATTCCGGTACTCCGTTCTGGCTATACTGCTACTGAGGTGTCATGCCTTCAGCACCTCCAAGCGATGGCTTTGAGCATCTGGCAGGCAACATTTTAGGGTGCCATGCGCAACATGTTGCTCCTGAGCTACATGCCTGTGGATCACTGACCTACATGATCGAATGGCTGCCAACAAAGATCTGAAAGAAGGCTGAGACATAAGGGATAGTGTGGTAGGAAATGTCTTGAAATTAGTTTGAGTATGTTTAGTACAGATCAGACAGTTGAATGCTGTTGGTTTCCTATCACACATGGCTTTCTTTATTTAACAAAAAAAGCCAAACATTGCAATATTAATTTGTTCAATGTTTACATTTTAAAGTTTACAAACATTATTAGTTCATGTTCAATGCCAAATTTTCATAGGTGGTATGAATATTGACCTTAACATTGCATGACTTGAAGTTGCTACTCTGCGCCACACAGAACAAAATGTTACTGAACCTAAGTAGGATACATTACAATGCCATACATATTTGTTACTTTGCGTCATAAATGTTGTGCAATAAATTTAACCAACAAATGTTCCTCATGTACCACACACGGACAGAAATCTCTCCTAGTTGGAGGATTCCGGTTCTTTGTCGTTAAGACTTTGGCCCAGCGTCGCAGTCTAGATGCATTTGGCACTTTACCATCTGCAATGGCAATACCATTGGTTTGCGACCGTGCCACTGACCTGCACCAAAATGTTTGTAGCAAAGGATGGCATTCTTTCACCCAAACAGGGAGGCGGTCACTCAACATTTCAGTTCATGGCACAAATCATTGTCTGGATAGCAACTTAGATGCATTTGTTTATGCTGAGTAGTTGTACTTGGAAATATAATGTATTGCCATATTTATTGCTACAGTGATGTTATTTATACACTTTACAATTCGTACTGCATGCACAAATCTTATTAATTCCATCATCTAACACCTACACCTTGTTGTCTGCACATGCATCACTGATTCTTTCCGTAGCAGTCTAGAGCATTTACTTGACACTTCAGTTTCATTAAGATTGCACTTTGGTTCTCACTATTGAGTGCACAATGGCTCTCACTTTGTTTTATATTTAATTTAACTTTTCATTGTTTTTCTTGTTGAGCTTAACAGTTGGATTTTGCAGTACAACCACCACCTGTAGATCGATGTTGACCTGACCATCACAAAGTACAGCATTGTGTATACACCCCCTGTCGAATACACTTTGGCCTTAAACCTCCCTTAGCAAGTAGACAACAATCTTTCAGGAGCCTAGGTGTCATATTGTTTGCTAGACATTCTGGCTTCTGTTATATCAATGACATTGAGTTCCTGCTCCATCATGGATGCCTCTTGGACCATAATGTGTCATCATTCACAAGACTTTTGTCAAAGTACACAAAGTATTGTTTTAATACTAACAGTAACAAAATGTAAACTCATTAACTATATGTGCAACACAACATATTACATCAAATCGTCCAACACTTTGGGCCTTATCACGAGTTGGGGGGTAGCCATTAAATCCAGCGGTAATGCTATGAGCAATGTTAATACCGCTCTGCCAGATCATGAGTATGTGCAAATACTGCTGGACCCAAAACGTTATTACAGCTGGTGTTATTAGAGTCAGCATTAATAGAGCTGACAACACAAAGTGCGGTTACAGCCATATCACAAGTATATTATTGGTGGGGTTAGCACCCGATTAACAACGACCCATGATGAGGCCCTTTGTATGCTCAACCTCGTCCACTATTGCAAACACTTTCGTTTTGGTGTCACTGAAATTTGGACCATATGAAGAAGCGCCTCTTCATCCATTTGGAATGTTACCACGCTTTTACGTATTTTTCACTTATATGCTTCCAGAACCCAACACTCTTTTCTTCATTTTGTCTGTCCACAGTATGGCTCATTGAGGAGTGTAGGATAGTTGGAGGCAGTGAAGTGCAGGGGTTCTTGGATAGGTGGTGGTAAAGGGCTCATGTAGAAAATGCAACCATCAGAAATGGCCAACGCATGCACCAGATTGAAATGCATTTACACTTCATTGAAGTGGGCACGTGTTAAAGTTAGTTCATTTCAGAAAGATGTTCCATTTGAATGGGTTTGCAATACATTTAATAACCTATGTACATTATCTACTATCTTAAGCTCATATTTAACAAACTGAATTCCCTACCCTTAACATGAAGTGCAAAATTGGTTCAGATGGAATAAAATAGAAATGATTTTGGAATGCTTTTCTTCAATCGAATTAAAACGTGCAGGCATATCAGAATACCAGCAGTTTGTGGTTTGTGTGGCGAGCTTCCCAATATGAAATATGCACTGCTAAAAGGCCATTGTTTTCGTAAGAAGCAGAAAGTGAGATGATACATTTAAAGTTTAGTAGGTGGTTGGAAAATTACTGAGCAGCTCAGATGATGTGGGCATGTCAGGAAGAGAGGCAGGCCCTTTTGAGTGACAGGGGTGGCCTTTAAAAGTAAGAGAGAGGGTGTGTGAGTCATAGGTGCAGTGCATAGATTCAGAAACTTCCTGGCAGACCGACAGGCTGAGCTTGAGGACAGCAGACTGGGGATGCAGAGATCAAAGCAGCCAAGTCGTGTCATTCTTGTGGACTGCCCGGGTGTACTGAGGTCGCGATATCTCTTATCGGTGGCAGGTCCAGAAAGGAGGGCTCTTCCAGAGATAGCAGCGCAGGAATCTCGCCAACTTCCAAGGTGAATATAAATCAGTCATAAGTGAGGTGGATGCCTGGAGTTATGCATTTTATAGTTAGACAGGGCTGACAGGTTTCTTTCATGTGTAATGTTCCTTGATATGAAATAAACACAGCTTTGAAAATTCAGAAACAAGGGTTTGTTTTGCTGTTATTTTTTTCTTCCGTTTTCTTTCTCAAACTGCGTCTGCTGCCAAGTGTATCGGAGTACAAGGTCTGTGGTAAGATAAAAAACAAGGGTGTTTATTAATGAATGAAAACTGTGCCATGTAATAATTTAGATGTTATCTTTTGTACCCAAGTTTATACCGCATGTCATGTTGTTTTCTGAATAGATCTAAATAACAGTGTATATAAAAAAAGATTCTAAAACTTAAATAGTTTGTGTTGAGTTTTCTGTGCATAAATGTGCTCACTGGGACAGAGATTTTAAGATTATAGGGAAGAGCCCCAGTTTACTGCAGTTAGTATTTAATTTGACCACACGTCGTAAAACCTGAAGTCAATTTTGGTCTTCATAATAAGTAAGTTTAAAAGTGTGTGATGCATGTATATATGATGACTCACTCATAATGCAAAATGTTTTATGATGTGACTGTTAAAGCATAGCTCAGAATCGTATATACCTTGCTGAGGGGAAAGTGACACTGTCAAATGTAAGTGTAATAAGTCAGGTAAGTTTTACGTTGGAAAGCCCGGGGATGAAATATAGACATTACTGTATATTTTGAGGGGAGCATTACCACTCTAAATAGGGAAAGCACCAATGTGTTACCACAATAAAATATACCACCATTTTACCACAATAACACAATGCCACAAAATTAGGTGTATATCCTCCAGAAAAAATATCTAACACATGGCTGGTCTTAAAAAGAAGATGAAAATATATTATTAAAAAAATAAAAATATTGGAGATCAGACCACTGATAAAAATGATGACATCTGAAAAAGAAAATGAAAACAAAAATGTACATTATTTCTTTATGTTAAAACGTTGCTACTGTATTTATTGTATTTTGGGACTGTTGATCATTTGTATGACACCAGGGGATGTATATAATTTTCTGATGCCTGGATTTCAATGTATATAATATTTATTTCAAATATGGAAATTTCAATTGGGAGCAACACATACATTTTAAAGTACTTGATTTAGTTTTCTCCTGCAGTTATGACCAGGGGATCCCAGCAGTAGAAAAAAGGAGGGAGTATGTAGGATAGTTGGGGGCTGTGAAGTGCAGGGGTTCTTGGATAGGTGGTGGTAAGGGGCTCATGTAGAAAATGCAACCATCAGAAATGGCCAGCGCATGCACCAGATTGAAATGCATTTACACATCAGTACAGTGGACACGTGGTAAAGTTAGTTCATTTAAGAAAGATGTTCCATTTTACTGAGTTTGCACCAAATGTAATAACTAATGTACATTAACCTACTATCTTAAGCTCATATTTATCAAACAGAATTCTGTAAGAGATTTTGTTTTATTGGGGTAAATTCAGGATTTGGTGGTATTTTCTTACCGTAAAAATATTGGGGGTAATTTGGCAGTAAATTAGTCTTACATTTAGATTGGGTTTGGTATCACACTATTTTAGTGACCATGCCTTGTTAGCTTGTATTGGTGGTAATTTTAGTGGTATCTTGTTTTGCAGTATTTTATTCCTGTGGTATAGTGACGCACATGTTTTTTTTATACTATACCCTATCATAAAACCTTTCCTTTCTATTAGAATGCCTTCTAGTTGTCTGTAGAGAGCCCCAGATGTATACACTTTAGTAGAACCCAACGATTTTATTCATAGCACCACCTACAGTTTGTGGCTGGTATTACTGGCTTATGTACATCCAGTAATCTATGTATCATTAGGCATTACTGGCTTATGTACATCCAGTAATCTATGTATCAGATCAGACACCTTCCCATCAGCATGCAAGGAAAGAAACATTCAACACACCGCACACAAACCTCTGCTTTATAGCTGTTTATTACCAGCTTTCTCTTGTTTGCTATTTTACTTGCATTAGTAAATTGGCAAATGCACTACTGCACTGATATGAGCCTCCCCTTTATACATCATTTATGTAAATAATTCACAGATGCATGAATGACACAAAAATCCCATTGTTTTTTCTAAATACTTCTTGTATTGCATCTTATTTACAAGTCACCAAGTCGTACCATGGGTTAATTACAGTATCACCTGCAATACAAGAGAACAAAACAGAACAAGCAAATATTTTTTTAAACATGGATTCATGTTCCCAATTTCTGAAAATAACAAAAAATAAACATGCAATGATTTCCTAACTTTCCTACACTGCAACAACTCTTAGTCACACATAGAGCATTTTATCTGGTCCTCACTTAGCACTTATTTTACCAAGGTCAGCCTTTCTGTCAAGTCCCCTGCAGAACCAATATAAATGCACAAACAAACAAACAAACCGCGTTGTGTTTGCAGATGCAGAACCAGTGACAGCGTGAAACTCTTCCATAATCTTGTGTGGGGAGCGCCAGCTGATTATGTCTGAAAGCTAGCACTCTACCGCCTGGAACCTCCATCTGTCTCCTCAGCCCAGCCTGAACTAACTGCTCTCCTCATTTCTTGTTACTAAGAAAACTCTTATCCATCTCCTTATTGACGTGGCTTCTTTGCCTACAATTTCCAACAATCATAGTAAAAAATGTGCTCTGTACCAGCCCTCATTTTCAGAACAATGAAAGCTTTAGGGCCAGAGTTACTGTTTTACTTTGCTTCCTGCCGCTTGCATTTTTTCTGTTCCCCACAAGCTAAAGAAAACGCCAGTGTGCATGTAAAAATGAATCTCAGCAGTGCCACCAAAACATGGATTTCACCTCATTTTGCATATGAGACTGCATTTTAATGTTAGGGAAGTTAGAATTAGTATTTTAGTAATGTTAATAATGTTAGTCGGTTATGTTTTATAATGAAGTCTCCATACATGAAGCATGAAAAAGAAATGGTGCACTTCATTATTTGAACCTGGCAGCACACTAAGTTTTTCTATATGTGCTCTGAATATCTACATTTTCAAATTGGGCCTGGCTGTGTTGTAAATCATGTCCTTTTCATACTACCAATAATGCTATATATTATACTGGCAAAAGAAATGCTATATTATATACTGGCAAAATGCTATTATTTGCTGGCAATATATATTTTTTAATTATATTTGGCAAAATGCTACACATGTCCTTACAATTCCTTACACTTTAGATGAAGTGCAAAATTGGTTCAGATGGAATAAAATAGAAATGGTTTTGGAATGCTTTTCTGCAATGGAATTAAAACGTGCAGGCAGATCAGAACAACAGCAGTTTGTGATTTGTGTGGCGAGCTGTGGAATATGCAATATGCACTGCTAAAAGGCCATTGCTTTCACAGGAAGCAGAAAGTGAGATGATACATTTAGGGGCCAATTCATAGAATTCGGCGCACAAGTGGCGCACGCGGCTGGCGCACAGTGTGCGCGTGCGGTAGTCTGCGCCAGCCGCGTGCGCCGAAACACATTCAGGCGCACAGCATATTCATGGATTCCAACATCCACAACCAGCCGTGGCGCAGAGTGGCGCAGCGACCCTGCAGCAGCGTCAGTTACGCCCCCAAGAACGCCCCTCACGCAGGGAAAAGCCATCAAAATCCCCAATCCAGCGCAAAGGGCAGCAGCAAACGCAGAGCGGGGAGCGTGTATTTCAGGGGGGTGCGGGTGTACCCACATGCTATAGGCCTGGGTACGTGTATTACAGGGGTGCGCGAGAAAATCTACACGCGTTTGGCCTGGGTACGTGGATTTCAGGGGTGCGCGAGAAATTCTACACGCGATTGGCCTGGGTACGTGGATTACAGGGGTGCGCGAGAAATTCTACACGCGATTGGCCTGGGTACGTGTATTACAGGGGTGCGCGAGAAAATCTACACGCGTTTGGCCTGGGTACGTGGATTTCAGGGGTGCGCGAGAAATTCTACACGCGATTGGCCTGGGTACGTGGATTACAGGGGTGCGCGAGAAATTCTACACGCGATTGGCCTGGGTACGTGTATTACAGGGGTGCGCGAGAAAATCTACACGCGATTGGCCTGGGTACGTGGATTTCAGGGGTGCGCGAGAAATTCTACACGCAATTGGCCTGGGTACGTGTATTACAGGGGTGCGCGAGAAAATCTACATGCGATTGGGCTGGGTATGTGGATTTCAGGGGTGCGCGAGAAATTCTACACGCGATTGGCCTGGGTACGTGGATTTCAGGGGTGCGCGAGAAAATCTACACGCGATTGGCCTGGGTACGTGCATTACAGGGGTGCGCGAGAAAATCTACACGCGATTGGCCTGGGTACGTGTATACCGGGGGTGCGCGAGAAATTCTACACGCGATTGGGCCTGTGCGAGTGGGGCAGTGTATTACGTGGCTGTGCGGGAAGTTGAAGAGGTGAATTGCCAGTGTGGGTCCTCCCAGGTCTCCCCTCTGCCCCCTCCACGACCTCTGCAGGCAGCCCACACCACAGGGGACTACCCTGCACCCCTGGTCATGTCCCGCAGGCAGCCCATCCACCATGGGCATGCCCCCCAGCCAAGCCACATGTCCCCTTGAACCCCCACCCCCCAGCACCGTGGGGCACCTGCCAGCAGGCCCCCAACCATGTCCCACTCATGTCCCCTTGCACCCCCACACCCCAGCACTGTGGTGCACCTGCCAGCAGGCCCCCAACCATGTCCCCTTGCACCCCCACCCCCCAGCAGGCCCCCATTCATGTCCCCCTGCACCCCCACCCCCCAGCACTGTGGGGCACCTGCCAGCAGGCCCCCAACCATGTCCCACTTATGTCCCCTTGCACCCCCACCCCCCAGCAGGCCCCCACTCATGTCCCCTTGCACCCCCACCCCCCAGCACTGTGGGGCACCTGCCAGCAGGCCCCCAACCATGTCCCCTTGCACCCCCACCCCCCAGCAGGCCCCCACTCATGTCCCCCTGCACCCCCACCCCCCAGCACTGTGGGGCACCTGCCAGCAAGCCCCCAACCATGTCCCACTCATGTCCCCTTGCACCCCCACCCCCCAGCAGGCCCCAACTCATGTCCCCTTGCACCCCCACCCCCCAGCAGGCCCCCACTCATGTCCCCCTGCACCCCCACCCCCCAGCACTGTGGGGCACCTGCCAGCAGGCCCCCAACCATGTCCCACTCATGTCCCCTTACACCCCCACCCCTCCAGTCACCAGGGGCAGCCTCCACCAGGCCCCCACCCATGTCTCCCACCACCCCCACCCCTCCAGTCACCAGGGGCAGCCTCCACAAGGCCCCCACCCATGTCTCCCACCACCCCCACCCCCCAGCACTGTGGGGCACCTGCCAGCAGGCCCCCACTCATGTCCCACTCATGTCCCCTTGCACCCCCACCCCCCAGCAGGCCCCCACTCATGTCCCCTTGCACCCCACCCCCCTGCAGGCCCCCACTCATGTCCCCCTGCCCCCAGGTCCTGACGAAACGCAATCATGGCAGTAATGGGCAGCATACCCAGCACAAACACCCAGCCAAGGATTGCATCCACCCACATAGTAGATGCAATTACATGATACAAACCCAATGGCAAGTATGTAAATGAACACATGTCCGTCACACACACATACACAATGGGTGCAAGTGAATGTCAAAACCCAGATCATGACATGCATGAAACCAATGAGAAAATACCACAAATGTAAGTAATAAATATATGTATTAAAGATGAAAATGAAGTAAAGAAATAAAACACACAACAATGGGGATGACAAAACAAATGGTCCATGTCCGAGAACTAATAGAAAAAATCAAAAAACAAAGGAATCCAAAAACTAATGTAGTCCAACGCAAAATAATGGGGGGAAAAAATAAGGAAAAACCATTGCCTCATGGTGAACACAAATATAAATCCAACAAATGTTTTCCAAACATCAAACTATGTACAAGAATATCCCAGGGTCCATGAGCCCAACACCATAAATGAAACCTACTACTACTAACTAATAAAAAAAATATATACAGAAAAGTGGCCATTGTCCGAGCGGTCCAAAAAAAACTTAAAAAATAAAGGAAACCTAACACTAACTAACTAAAGAACTATATACAATGGCAGCGGGCAAGTCCTGCGGCTCACTCTGTGATGTTGCCGGCCAGGGCATCATCGTACTCCATGTCGATGTCCTGGAGGCGGGACTCTGTCCTGGCCCCGAGGTCTCGCAGGGATAACCCCATGTCCAGCTCAAACTCCCTGCGAGCTTCCTCGAGGCACTCAGCCCGCCTCAACGCCCGACGCATGGAGAACTCCGCCCTGACCATGGTGAGCCGCTCCTCTTCCGCCCGCTGCCGCTCCGCACCTATCCGCTGGACCAACTGCTCCCACACAGAAGACACTACCATCCCAGGGTTCTCCTGCCCTCCGGCCGATGCCTGCCCCTCTGATCTTGATGGCCCCGAGCCATGATGCCTCCCACGTCGAGCCTGCTGCTGCCTCCGACGCCACTGCCTCTGCCAGCACGACGGCATCCAGGATGATGGAAACCACCGACGCCGTCGTGCACGTGCCCTGCCCGATGATGCCGTCACATCCTCCATCTGCTGGGGTCCAGTTGCTGTGTTGTCCAGCCCTGCTGGACCTCTGACTCCCGACTGTGGCAGGGATGGGATCCCCACCGAGCTGGCTGCATTGGTCAGGGCAGGTCCACAGGGGGCCCTGGTGGCATCTGGGCCGGAAGACGGCAAGGAGAACGACTGGCGTATAGTCTCCACAGAGGAGGAGAGGGCCGCCAGATTGGCCGACACATGCAGGAAACCCCCGAACAGGGCCGATCCCAATTGGGCCACGTCGGCAAGGTGCTCTTCGTGATGACGTGCGTGCTCCTCCTGGAAAGCACGCACGGCATCACGAATCACAGCTGTGCGCATCGCGACCCCAATCAGGACCTTCTCCACACGGCCAGGGGTCCCCTCGTCCGCAGGTGGAGGGGAGTCAGATGACATGGACATCCCCTCTACCTGCGGACGGGCCTGGGACGGGGCATCCCTGCTGGTGCAAGGTGGTGCACCCACAGGTTCAGGGACAGCGACATGCACAGGCCCCTCCACGGTGACCTGTGCTGTCTCCTGCCCCTGCCCCTGGACTGCACCACTTGCACCAGCAGGGATGCCCCCACCAGGCCCCATGTGCGCCTCAGTGGCGGCCTCCTCCTCCTCTGTGGAAACCACCAACCTGGATGGCTCCTCGCCGTCTACCGCCGTAGCAGGCCCCTGTGGGGGCTCACCCACCCCTTCCGCTGCAGCCGTGGGGGAATCCCCGCCGCCTTGCTCCACAGCGCCGTCTCCGCCCTCTCCTTCACTAGCCGCTGCGTAGAGGGAGACATAGAACACAAGCATCAGGGTACTGTACAATGGTCCCCTAGACAGGAAGCAATAGCAGATGAGTGCCACTGTCAAAGTACACTTCCATCATGTCACACCACAACACATGTGTCAGTCCAGGCAAAACACACACAGTGACAGTCATGGTGCGTGCCATGGACATTTCAATGCATGTCCAATGGACTCTCGAATCATACAATGTAATGGGACTCACATGCATCATGGGTCATGCCTATCACATGCACACACTTCACCTCAGTCACATCCATCTGGCCCCGTACACCCCAATCACAGTGCATACAAGGATGACTAGGCTGCATCAGTGAATCTGTACATTGTCACAGACATGTGTCATGCATCCATGGCACTCACAAGTCACAGACACGCAGGTCAGGCACACAGACATGGATACCACATATGTATCTGGCATCAGCACCCATCCCTCGCCCCCACCCATGTCCAGGAACAGAGACTGCCATGCTCTCATGTGTGCAATCTGCACAGGGCTCCCCATGTCGCATTCAAACACATGCAACAACCGTGCGGTTCACACATTACAGGTCGCACATGCATTCCCATGATGTCCCTGCACACATACATGCGTACATGGCCTATGTCGCACATGCAGGCAAGTATCAGACAACCAGCACACTGCAACATGCCCTGTCTCACACAGCAATGCTTGGCCACTTACCGCTCAACTCCAGACGGGTCTCCCTCTCAAGGACCTGGGCGTGGAGCGCTGGGTGTGCGCGTTCCAGGACCCTCAACTGGATGGAACTCATGCGGCCCCGGCCCCCCTCCACGAGGCGCCGGGCCTTCATGAGGGTCCTGGACCTCAAGTCCTCCCAGCGCTTCTTGACCTTCAGGATGGTGCGGGTTGCCACCCCCTCCGCGTTGATGGCAACCACACAGTCGGCCCAGATCCTATCCCGTCCTTCCCTGTTGGCGCGGGACGATCCGAAGAGGGCATCATACTGCCCCAGGACTTGCTCCACCAGGACACCAACTTCGGTGGCAGTGAAGCTGGTGCCCCTCTGCCCCTCTGGCCAGGGGTTGCCACTGGGGTCAGATGTGGATGTGCCCGACATGGCAACCCCAGGGGCAGGAGTGGGTGGGCAACTGGGTCCTGGGGCTGGGCTGTGGAGCGATGTTATTCGAGTCGGGAGTCTTCTGTACCAGCAGGGGTGGACACAGCAACTGGACCCCTGCAGATGGCTGATGTGCAGGCACCAAATGGCAGGGCACGGTGGCAGCAGGCAGGCAGGCAGGCAGGCAGCAGCAGATGGCACGTGGGAGGCTGCTCGGGGCACTGGGGGGCAGTGATTCGGCCTTCTGGGCAGGAGCCTGGTCTTCCGTGTGTTTTCGCGTGGCCAGCTTGATACGGAGTGATTTGGCACGTGAAAAATCTGCACGTCAGCGTGTAATTCGAGGAAAGGCCCTTAGCGCGTAAGCGCGTCAGCACGCGTACGCGATTTCATTGGACCAAAGGCCCTTACAGCGTAAGCGCGTCTGTGACGTTTTGCGCACGGGCGTTGCCCTGGCAGGGCTTGGAGATCCCGCGTGCCTTTATGTTCTGTACGTGCTTTTCGTGCGGTGCGTGTGTTTTCCATCCGTTGGGGTTCACACGCTATTACTTCACAGCGGGTGTTGGCTACGCGTTCTACTACACGCAAGGCAGACGGTGAGTGGTACCCCGCTCCCCCAGGCTATTCGCGTGTAAAACTTCCCGCGCACCCCTGAAATACACGCGCCCAGGCTATTCGCATGTAAAACTTCCCGCGAACCCCTGAAATACACGCGCCCAGGCTATTCGCGTGTAAAACTTCCCGCGCACCCCTGAAATACACGCGCACAGGCTATTCGCGTGTAAAACTTCACGCGAACCCCTGAAATACACGCGCCCAGGCTATTCGCGTGTAAAACTTCACGCGCACCCCTGAAATACATGCGCCCAGGCTATTCGCGTGGAAAACTTCACACGAACCCCTGAAATACACGTAGCCCGCTCCCCCAGGCCCGATCGCGTGAGAAACTTCCCGCGAACCCCTGAAATACACGCACCCAGGCTATTCGCGTGTAAAACTTCCCGCGCACCCCTGAAATACACGCGCCCAGGCTATTCGCGTGTAAAACTTCACGCGTACCCCTGAAATACACGCGCCCAGGCTATTCGCGTGTAAAACTTCCCGCGCACCCCTGAAATACACGCGCCCAGGCTATTCGCGTGTAAAACTTCCCGCGAACCCCTGAAATACACGCGCCCAGGCTATTCGCGTGTAAAACTTCCCGCGCACCCCTGAAATACACGCGCACAGGCTATTCGCGTGTAAAACTTCACGCGAACCCCTGAAATACACGCGCCCAGGCTATTCGCGTGTAAAACTTCCCGCGCACCCCTGAAATACACGCGCCCAGGCTATTCGCGTGTAAAACTTCACGCGAACCCCTGAAATACACGTAGCCCGCTCCCCCAGGCCCGATCGCGTGAGAAACTTCACACGAACCCCTGAAATACACGTAGCCCGCTCCCCCAGGCCCGATCGCGTGGAAAACTTCACGCGAACCCCTGAAATACACGTAGCCCGCTCCCCCAGGCCCGATCACGTGAGAATGCAAACCCCTGAAATACACGTATCCCGCTCAATCGCGTGTGTAACTTCCCGCGCAACCCCGAAATACACGTGCCCCGCTCGCACAGGCACTATTGCTGTATGTTGCCACTTTTGTAATGCGCAGGGACGCTACCGCCTGCCTTCGTGTGGCGGACTTGTATCGGCTTGTGCGTGTCTTTCGCTGTGCGTGGCTTTGCCCTATTCGGTTCCATGAATACGTGTGGTTCGGGTGCGTGTGGGTGTTCCCTCTGCTTCCCTGCAGTACATCCCCAGTTACGCCCTTGTTTTCGCAAGTTGTTCCCCATTCTGCGCGTTACGCCCCGTGTTCCGCCCACTTTCTAGTGTATGCGCAGAGGTTGTGCGCTTTCACTGTGCGCGTCGCGCACGTCTTTCGGGATGTTGCAGTGACGTGTGCGCCATGCACGGGTTTGGCGCACATCCCGAGGAAGACACGCGCAGGGACTTCCATGAATCGCACGCGTGCACGTGCGCCTCTTTTTTTCCGCTTGCGCCTGCTTGCGCCTGCTTGCGCGTAGATTTTCGGCGCACGTTTGTTCCATGAATTGGCCCCTTAAAGTTTGGTAGGCGTTGGGAAAAGTACTGAGCAGCTCGGATGATGTGGGCACGTTAGGAAGAGAGGCAGGTCCTTTTGAGTGACAGGTGTGGCCTTTAAAAGTAAGAGACGGGAGGTGCGAGTCAGAGGTGTAGTGCATAGATTTAGAAACTTCCTGGTAGATGGACAGGCTGAGCTCGAGGACAGCAGACTGGGGATGCAGAGATCCTGGCAGCCAAGTCGTGTCCTTCTTGTGGACTGCCCGGGTGTGCTGAGTTAGTCAGGGCTGACAGGTTTGGTTCATGTGTAATGTTCCTTTATGTGAAATAAACTAAGCTTTGAAAATTCAGAAAAAAGGGTTTGTTTTGCTGTTATTTTTTTTCTTCCCTTTTCTTTCTCAAACTGCATCTGATGCCAAGTGTATCAGAGTACAAGGTTGGTGGTAAGATAAAAAACGAGGGTTTTTATTAATGAATGAAAACTGTGCCATGTAATAGTTTAGATGTTATCTTTTGTACCCAAGTTTATACCACATGTCATGTTTTCTGAATAGATCCAAATAACAGTGTATATAAAAAATAACGTTTCGAAAACTTAAATAGTTTGTATTGAGTTTTCTGTGCATAAATGCGCTCACTGGGACAGACATTTTAAGGTAATACGGAAGAGCCCCAGTTTACTGCAGGTAGTATTTAGTTTGACCACACGTGGTAAAACCTGAAGTCAATTTTGGTGTCCATAATAAGTAAGTTTAAAAGTGTGTGATGCATGTGTAGCTGATGACTCACTCATAATGCAAAATGTTTTATGATTTGGCTGTTAAAGCATAGCTCAACATCGTATATACGTTGCTGAGGGGAAACAGTGACACTGTCAAATGTAAGTGTAATAAGTCAGGTAACTTTTACGTTGGAAAGCCCAGGGATGAAATATAGACATTACCGTATATTTTGAGGGAAGCATTACCACTCTAAATAGGGAAAACACCAATGTGTTACCACAATAAAATATACCACCATTTTACCACAATAACAAAATGCCACAGAATTAGGTGTATCTCCTCCAGAAAAAAATATCTAACACATGGCTGGTCTTAGAAAGATGATGAAAATATATTATTAAAAAAATAAAAAAATATTGGAGACCAGACCACTGATAAAAATGATGACATCTGAAAATCTGGAAAAAAAAATGAAAAAAAAATGTACATTATTTCTTTATGTTAAAACGTTGCGACTGTATCTATTGTATTTTGGGACTGTTGATAATTTGTATGACACCAGGGGATGTATATAATTTTCTGATGCCTGGATTTCAATGCATATAATATTTATTTCAAATATGGAAATTTCAATTGGGAGCAACACATACATTTTAAAGTACTTGATTTAGTTTTCTCCTGCAGTGATGACCAGGGGATCCCAGCAGTAGAAAAAAGGAGGGAGTATGTAGGATAGTTGGGGGCTGTGAAGTGCAGGGTTTCTTGGATAGGTGTAGGTAAGGGGCTCATGTAGAAAATGCAACCATCAGAAATGGCCAGCGCATGCACCAGATTGAAATGCATTTACACATCAGTACAGTGGACACGTGGTAAAGTTAGTTCATTTCAGAAAGATGTTCCATTTGACTGAGTTTGCACAAAATTTAACAACTATTGCAAATTAACCTATTATCTTAAGCTCATATTTAACAAACTGAATTCCCTACCATTAACATGACGTGCAAAATTGGTTCAGATGGAATAAAATAGAAATGGTTTTGGAATGCTTTTCAGCAATGGAATTAAAATGTGCAGGCAGATCAGAATTACAGCAGTTTGTGGTTTGTGTGGCGAGCTGTGGAATACGAAATATGCACTGCTAAAAGGCCATTGTTTTCGCAGGAAGCAGAAAGTGAGGTGATACAATTAAAGTTCAGTAGGAATTGGGAAAATTACTTAGCAGCTCGGATGATGTGGGCACGTCAGGAAGAGAGGCAGGTCCTTTTGAGTGAAAGAGGTGGCCTTTAAAAGTAAGAGAGAGGGGATGTGAGTTAGAGGTGCAGTGCAGAGATTCAGAAACTACCTTGAAGATGTACAGGCTGAGCTCGAGGACAGGAGAGAGGGGAAGCAGAGATTCTGGCAGCCAGGTTGTGTCATTGTTGTGGACTGCCCAGGTGTGCTGAGGTCGCGATATCTCTTATCGGTGGCAAGTCCAGAAAGGAGGGCTGTTCCAGAAAAAGCAGCGCGGGAATCTCGCCATCTTCCAAGGTGAATATAAATCAGTCATAAGTGAGGTGGATGCCTGGAGTTATGGATTTTATAGTTAGTCAGGGCTGACAGGTTTGTTTCATGTGTAATGTTCCTTGATGTGAAATGAACACAGCTTTGAAAATTCAGAAAAAAAGATTTGTTTTGCTGTTATTTTTATCTTACCTTTTCTTTCTCAAACTGCATCTGCTGCCAAGTGTATCGGAGTACAAGGTCTGTGGTAAGATAAAAACCCAGGGGGGGCTATTAATGAATGCAAACAGTGCCATGTAATAATTTAGATGTTCTCTTTTGTACCCAAGTTTATACCGCATGTCATGTTTTCTGAATAGATCCAAATAACAGTGTATATGATATAATGTTTCTAAATCTTAAACAGTTTGTGTCAATTGTTCTGTTTATAAATGCGCTCACTGGCACAGAGATTTTGAGGTTACAGAGACGAGCCCCAGTGGTAAAACCAGAAGTCAATTTTGTTGTTCACAGTAAGTATGTTTAAAAGTGTGTGATTACTCACTCAGAATCGTTAAGTTACTGAGGCGAAACAGTGACACTGTCAAATATAAGTGTAATAAGTCAGGTAACTTTTATGTTGGAAAGCCCACGGATGAAATATAGCTGTTAGGGTATATTCTGTGGGAGCATTACAACTCTAAATAGGGAAGACACCAATTTGTTACCACAATTAAATATACCACCATTTTACAACAATAACAAAATGCCACAAAATTGGGTGTATCTCCACCAGAAAAAATATCTACCAGGAGCCTGCATGGACCATGTTTCTAAATCTATAATGCTATCCCATATGGAGTTCTTCATAGCCCTTAGGGCTTCTGGCTGGCGTGCCATAACAAATAAGGATTCCTGTGCTGTAATTTGATGTACAAGGCCCACTGATGCATAGTCTGAAAATGTTGCTCCAGGCTTTCTTAACAACTAGTTAAGAAAGGCTAGTATGAGTAAGTTGGTCCAGATCACAGGTACTTGTGATTAATGTCACAATCAGTTTCTAATAATGTGCTTGAACTCACCAGCAAGGCGTCAGTGTCAATCGCAGTGGACGCGCTGGGAGCTGGCAGGCAGTGGAGACATACCGGAAGCGCAACACACATTTGTACCTTTACTTCTACACGCTCACAGACACCGTGATCACTTTCTGTGATGGTTGCCAGCGAATTTATTTGTACAGTGCTCCATTTACTAGAAAGATATTAACAAGTGTGTATTGAAGCAATTATTTGATCAGTAACAAATGTATACAGTATAGGGCTGAGGTGTCAGTATAGGTATACTCTAATGTGGACATTGTCTATGGATATGATTACGCATTACATTACAACTAAGAGTGCTATCAATCTAACAGCCATGTTTTGTTTAAAATTACTACTGATGTAATATAAAAATTGATGTCCAACAAATTGGGTGTTTGGCTGCTTGTGACTAATAGAAATGTTACAGTACTTGCGTATACACAGTTGGGTAGGGCATAACCACATTTTCTAATATCACGCGGTGGCCATCTTTTTACTAATATATTCAAATGTTGGCACGGACAACACTGTATATTGCTCAATGTAGTATTTAGTGATATTACAAATGCTACATTTCTACGGTGACTGAGTGCTCAGGAGCATTTGAGTTATTTTCTGATAGTGGGCCCGACTTCGAGGTCTGTGAAAATGATGAGCACACACTGACCTGCAACCAGCCAAATCCTCTCCACAGCCATTATTAAAGTGACGGAAGGAGTGGTAGGTAGGTGCTTTGGGTCCCAATTATGAGTTATGGCAAAAACTGGAGTCACAATATGACATTCTCCCCTCCAATTTCCTGCACCACCAGTCTGAGGTGGGTGGTAGGATTGGAGGTGGTCTGTTGTGCTTTTGAGCTGCAAAAACTGCTAATATCTTTTGTGGTTGGAGCAACGTGTGCACCAGTGTCACTACGAAGATTTCTAAAAAGTCTGCCACTTTTCCAATTTACAAGGTGAGGCAGGACACTAGAATAAGTAGATCACTGCGCTGATCATTGGTGAATATAAGGGACCCTGCTGCCAGTGATAAGGTTCTTAGGAGACGGCGCTCTTCGGTCTTGAAATTGGGTTAGACAGAATTGGGTAAGAACCAATTCTCGGGAGGATAGCTCGAAGCAAGACGACACAGAGTAACACAGGTTCGATCCCTGGGTCCGTGCTTAGAAATGTCTGGGTATTAAGCGCGCTATAAATAACCTGCCATATCATAACCTAGGTCACTCAGGTGCTGGGGCCCAAATTCACCCCTGCCTTAACACTCCACCACTACCTGCTCCTCAGCACTGACCCCATCCAATGAGCACACCCTGCTCACACCACATATCCTACATCCACACGTGGACTCACAGGCATTCACACAGCCTCTAAGGACTATCCCACCAACCAAGATCTTCACCACATTGTGGAGCCCCCTACACATAGCAGCATTACCATTTACCTCCTGTTAACCCCTTAATCATGCATATACCTTTCCACTAATTTGTACAATTGACCAAACAAACACTAGCAACTTCCAATCACGGCGCAATTGTTCCCACTCTTGCTTTAACTGCGTCACAAGGCATATGTTGTCCTTTCGTGCTTCATTAATCACGGGGCATTTTTTTCACAGCTTTGTTCTATTAATTACTTCTCAAGGCACACTTTTCCTTTTACTGTCTTACTAATGATAAACTCTTTGTCGCTATGTCCAAGACATTAGCAGCCCCTTATCACAGGACTCAACCACCACAGCTGACTTGGCTATAAGTCACCTGATTGCCAATTCGTGACGTTAGCGCTACACGCCTACATAATGCCCCTCCAAAGATGGCAGCCAGCATCGAAAGATCGCCGAGACCACACAGCTATTTGCAGAGGCACCCCAGACCTTACAGTTAAATCTGCCTCTGCGCCCTGCAGCTATTATTTACGCAGCCTGCACTTGCCCTCTCATGCAGCGCGCCTGCATCATTTTCTGCTGATCCATTTTTGCAACGTCATGCCACCTCATAGACGAGGCACCTGACAATCTTTTTTTAAAAATCCATTGCAATTTCTGCACTATGAATATTGGTTATGCTGCACACCATGATCACAATATTCCTGCCCGGGCCACCATAGAATCAAGTCATAGCGGGACACAGGCACTCCTTCCCATGCTATGTCCACCAGTGGCCATACTATCATGCAGGGGTATTCCTGACAAACTTGCCTTGGGTTTGCACACAGGCCCATCTTCTACCATCCCCGCCTTACTATGAGAAACCTCCAAGCAATCGCAGCATACAAGTTATAATGCACATATATTCCCAGACATATTCCTTGCCCTGCACTATCACATGGGCCTATACTACATCAGGGGTCTGCAACCTGTGGATTGCCAGATGTTTTGGACTACAATTCCCATGATCCCTCAGGATTGACTTTGCTGGATATGGCTGATGAGGGTTGTAGTCCAAACCACCTGGAAAGCCAAAGGTTGCAGAACCCTGTACTATACCCTTAGCATACTAGGCTTAGTGATTCCATTAGCATGCCAAATGACAGACGAGCACAACAACCAGTATCCACACACAAGCATCCCTGACATAGTCTTTGCCCTATGCTACCACCCAGGCCCACTTTCCGCTGGGAACTTATTAGCATCCAACGTGACATGGGCCCTCCCTGTACCACTTAACTCACCCGAACAGCGGCCACTCATTAGCACACTTCTAACCTATGACTCAGTTACTTGCTACATGCCATCCTCACAGGCACTGTATTTGCCACATCCAACATGCAATAGGCACTCACAGGCCATCATGCAACTACCTTTTGCTTGTTCTCTAACTTGGGGGGAAATAAACAAGGCCCGTTGGCTTTGACAATCACTGTGCCACATGTCAGCACAACACTGTCACCCAATGCCCATTACTCATAATATGCTTGTCATCCTAACAGGTTGTTAACCAACAGGAGCTATCTATCCAGAGCTCACCACCCACATAGATGTATACTATTACCCAACACAAGGTAAGAGCGACTCACACACAATTGAGACACGCAACTTCAACCACCCACCATAGCCCTCTAGCATACCAGAGACAACTAACATGAACTCTTTTACTGTCCCATTTCTCTCTTCCTTGGTGCAATTCGTCGGTCCACATGATATTTACTAAACACTGCTAACATGGTGTATGTGCATACTATCATTGAACCATGTAACTCACTGTAACTCTTCACTTACCAAATGCCATCAATTACCATGATGTCACAATAATATGTATGTCTTGTGTGGTGCTTTTTATCTAAAATTGTTGTGGCACACACTAAAGTATAATGTGTCCTTATTGTGATCACCACGCACACAAATGCGTACTTATGTGTTAGGGAGAATTTTCAGAAATGTGCCAATTCCCTCTACCTTAGAGACCCCCAGCAACTTTGCAGGACTTTGAGGACTTGATTTATTTTAACCTCGAGAGCGTGAGACCCTTTTTCCCACTCTCACCATGTATTTTAAATGTGATTTCTGAACTCTGTGTTTCTTTTGGTTGTGGAGTTCTGACAAACTCCATAGGCATCATCTTTCACATTGTGGCACACAGCACCTTTAGTGCAGTGACACAGGGAAGTCTCTTAGATTTCCCTAAGGTTTAAATACCTTCTCTGGGATAAACTACTGTTTCCCAGAGCAGTAAAATTAAATTGACTTTACTTACATTTGTAACTTTCTAGACCCAGCACACACTATCTTACAATATGGTGCTGGAGAGGTTACCTAGTATCCCCTTTTTTTCTAACTTCTCGTGTAACATTTTTATGTTACCCTTTTCTCACTGAATGGCTGGTGGCAGTGGTTTCATTTTTACTACCGTTGTGTGCATTTACCGTGGGCTGTGTTTGCAGCTGCCATAAAGCACCCAAGGGTGCCATTTTTGTAAAAATGGCCCCAGTCTTCTTTTTTCACCATTTCTTTATGTCTGCTGGGTGACTCACAGCTAGACTGGAATGAAAGGGAGAGAACTGTATAAAAGGTGAGTCTCTTGGCAAGCCAAGGGCAGAGTCAACCACTGGACGATGGAAATGAAGAAGAACTTGAAGAGGACACCTGCTGCAACTCCTGGACCGTTGGTTTGCCCGGTGAAGCTCTGCTGCTGTGCTGAAACGCCAAGTTAAAATAGACCGAGAAGCCCCTGCAAAGACGACTTCTCCCCTTGAGTTGGTGGGACCAATCAACTCCAAAGTAAGCCACCTGGACATCCTTCTCGGGGCTGGTTGAATTTCCACAGAATTGCTTATGGAAACTGTAGGCCCAGGGAGAGGAACACCAGTTTGTGTGCGTTGCTTTTAAGTGGCCAAGAGCTCCAGTAAGATCCACAGGACTCTCAGGAAGCAGGACTGACCGAGCCTGAGCCCCCTCAACAGAGTGCGGGACCCCAGAAGCAAGGTAAGTCCATCTCGACAGCCAGGAACCACAGTGTTGCTATTTGCGGTAGACATGAGGAGCTGAAACACCGAACAGCCACTGAAAGTGAAGTTTGCCGGTTGCAAATTTTGACCGTCCCAGTGCAGTGCAGGAGTCCCCCGACATCCTCCCTCTTGTCCCCACGACTGAGGCTCAGGAACAGTGCGATCTGTAGAACTGCACAGGAACAGGAGTCATCTGCTGCCTCTTTTCTTCATTTGAAAGGTACTGTACAAAGTCTAAGAGAACTTACCTCTTGCTGTAAAGATGCTTTCATCTTCTACTACTCACAAGTCTAACAGCTTGTGGCCCTACATTGATTCATTTTTTTCTTCAAAATCTTCTGAAACATTGTGCAAAGACTTTTCTACTCCCCTTCCAAGAAGTGCTAAAGCCCATATATACCCTTGGCTATTGAATTTGGCTTAGGCTGTTTAACTGAATGACTCTTATTGGGGGATCGGAAAGTATTTGCCTGCTTAAGAATAATTGTGGTATTTTTTTTGCTATAATAACCTTTTCCTTTGATCTGCTCTTAAACCAGTTCTGAATGCCAACAATAATACATTAATGTCAACAGCACCGTAGCTTTTAATGTCACCTATGGGTGCAGGTCTCTGCTGTATGCCATCCCAAATGGGTATGTACTGATTCTGAATTTAAGAGCGTGTATAGTTTTGAAGTTTATTTGCGTGGTGTTTTACAGTGCTCCCATCTGAAGAAGGCTTACATTAACTGACGGTTAATAATTCTTTTCATCAACAAACCCTGTGTGTAAGTGTTTGCTTGAATACTTGACACTGTGAATCTCTGTGTAACTCCCCTACAGCTCACATTGACCCCTCTTGCGATAAACCTGGCTACTTGTCCACACTACCAACCTGTGTAGTACAGACTGATACCAAAGGTTGGGTTACTATTTCCAGGAGGCCAGGGTTGTTGTAGAGCACCCTAAGGGTACTGCATACAATCTTGCCTAACATTATGAATGTCAATGTAACTCTGTAATTACTTCAGAATGCCACCACTATGACGTACCAATGTACACAAGTCACATTTTAAACCAGCATGACACTTATCACTTTTGATTCTCCTAAACACTTTCCTTCTGCTTCACTATTTGGGCGTTTTAACATTATGCACACATTGTGTAACATTTGTATAGATGCCACAGCCTTGAAAAAGAGCAAGGAGGGTCGAAACACGTGTCGGCTGAAGTGTGTAATTAAAATCACTGTGATACTACCTGTCAAGAATCTACTGAAATTCTTTCAGAAAAGGATGACACTATCCAATAGGTATTCTCACTGACTCAGTGCCTGAGTGATCTAGGTTCTTACCCAATTCTGACTTTTCTAATGTACTGAAGTCTTGTTGAGCCTTCATTAAATTAGAAATGTGGTGTTATTGTCCAAGGAGAAGCCTAGCTTTTAGAGGAAAAGCTTGTATAGAAATGTGAACGACAACGCTTGTGCGTTGTACTTTAGTTCTTTGTTTAACACTCAAAAGAGAGCTCTGCAATTGAGAATGCCTAACAGTGTCCCCCTGAATTAATGATGGTCACTATGCTGTTGTCAAGCCTTAAATCATGCACATGTCAAAGTCATTGCTTTGATGCCCGGCTGCCACATTCTTAGTTGAATAGAATATGGTGCTTTTATGAAAAGTGTTGCTTGTCTATGGAACATCACTTTTCTGTGTGTGCATGCACCTCAGATTCGGGCCCTCAGTGGGCGCCTTACAAAGTGGGCATAAAAGAAGCGTTGGGGCAGTTAAAAGGGCAGAGCACCTCCAACTACAAACCTGCAAAGGAAAGTAACATTTCTGCATTACGAGGAGTGTTTCTGAGCCTGCACATCCTCTGCAGCACTTTCCAAAAAGTAGTGTTGTGGTGCCGCTCAGGCTTTTATCTCAGTAAATGCGAATGGGTATTGCTAGCCTTAATTTGGAGAGAGCACACGCTGTGCGTTCACAGGCCTACAGTGCACCTTGAGCATGAAAACAAAGATACACCCCCTGAATTCAGTCAGGCTTGAAAGCTATCCTGTCATGCTACATGCTAGCTGTCACCTGCTGCCATTGTTCCCTTCATAAAGGTAACACCAGCACACCCTAACATCTTCCTTTTGCCACACACACACACCACGCTCAAAGGAACACTCTGGAAATGCTGCCCACCTCTTTTTAAAGCCTAATGGCACATCGCGAGGTGCTGATGTTTTGGACCTCGGGAGGATAGCTCAGGGGCAGCGTGCTCCTCTTGAATGCAAGAAGAGGCGGAGCAGCCCAGGTCCAATCCTCGAGTCCGCCCCGCTTAGAAACCTCTGGGTGTTAAGCACGTTATAAATAACACATTACAATTACCTGTTTTTGTACTGCAAAACGAGCTCAATTAATTCACAATCCACTGACAGAGCAGGCGGCTCTGTACTTCTGGAAGTGCTTATGACTGTTGCCACGCTGTAAAGTGAGAACTAAGTGCTGATTGGGAGCTCGGAATGAAAGTAGGACATTTTCCTCCCAAGTTTCCAGCACCACAATTCTGAGCTAAGTGGATGGATTGGCGGGCCCCTGTCGCACATTCCAGCTACATAAACTGCTCAAATCTATTGTTGTGGGGACAGTATGTGCAGCAGTGTCAGTGCAACTTCTCTGATTTACAAAAGTGCCCTTAAGCTTTCAGTGAATTAGGAAAGTGTTGCAGCAGTCTGGGAAATGCCTTCATGTGCAGTAGCTGTTAAGGGCATATCATAGTTGCCATGTTTTAACTCCTTTCTTGACATGCAAAACCAGGGCTTAGCAAGGAGAATGCCCTTCAGTGCGAGCATTGCATTCCTGCTGGCCACGAGCGCCATAGTCAGGCCGCAAATCAGGCACATGTGAAAGCCGAGGTTTTCATGACAGTACACAACATTCTTTCTTTTTCACAATATGGTGCTTTTTTTTTAGAAAAGTGTTGTTCCTTCTTGGAACAACACTTTTCTCTTTGTACACGGATCTCATAATTGAGCCCTCAGACGCTCAATAAAAGTGTCGATTTGCATGTGAGCCCCACGGTTTCGTATTGCCCCACAAGATGCTGATGTTGAGAAAAGTTCCCTTCCTCCTTAGTAACAACACTTTTCTAAATGTACACCACCCTCAGACTCGGGTCCAAAGACATTGTCTAATGAATGTGCTGCCGAACACTATCGATATTAGTCTACAACCACACACACATTCTATGGACAATTAGAGACCGAAGCGAGACACACTGTGCTTACATTATTCACACTTCCAGAATAAAGTGGTAATAGAATCAACTCCCTAGAAACGTATATACTCATAATATACAATGTAAACAATAACATGTTAAGGCTCCCACATACCGTACAATGGGGTGGAGAGTGTAGTATGGCAAGGACAGGACATCCCTCTGAACTCCCACAGAGCATTGCACAACGACCTACAATTGGTTACATGTCACCCCACTTTTGCTGGCTAGAGAAACACAGGCCCTTTATATATTGTGTGCATTCCTTCTCTGTGTAAGAGCAGGAGCGTGATTTGTTGTCTGGAAAGCACTGCATGTAAGCAAGGAATTCGTTCTTTAACAGCTGTGCTAGGATAGGACAGTAACAGACCCATACATCTTTAATGGAATACAGAATGTCTGTGTTTTCTGGCTCTCTGTTGTGTTGGGCAATGTAACCAGGGAAAGACCAAAATGCGCATGAAAAAAATCTCCTTGGCTCTCCTGCAGAGCACTTTCATGCCTGTGACCCGGATGCTTTATACACCAGCCTCCCTCTGCAGGCCAGTACCAGGGAACCCAGACGGCCACACAAGTGAGCCTCCTACTACGGGACCACTGAGGACATTACATCTACTCAAGGGCATAGTCGACATTTGAGAGGATGACTTGTACATGACTCATAAATGGCAAAGTAACGCATGGCCATGAAATCCAGACACAGTTCTCATGAGTGCGTTGAACTCATCGCTCCTGTGGTTGAGAGAATAAGTCTGGTTTATTCTCACTCATTGGTTCCCTCATCTTTCTGCAAATGCAGGGAAGCGATTGATAATACAAGTGCCATACAGCAGAACCAGTTGGGTTCTCGATCGGGAGGATAGCTCAGGGGCAATGTGCTCCCCTTGGGAACAAGACAACGCCAAATAACACATGTTCGATCCCAGGGTCCACAATTACATTATTTAATTATTGTATGATTTATTCATGTTAAAAAGTAGAAGCAGACAGAATCAATGGAAGATGATCTACAATGATATTTTTCCTACATTGGTTTTCATTGAACTGAATAGTGTATTGTTTCTCGAAGTTGTCCTCACAATGACCTTGTGATCCATGCATCTTGTTATATAGGACCTGACACTTTCTCTCTTGACCGGATGAGTTACACTGCTGTTCTCTCTGCTGCTCCCCCCCTCCTAAACAACACCTACCTCCCCAAATAAAGGATATCATTATTTCCCCTGTGCTTCATTACCCTCCACTCACTTCCCTTCCCCTCTCCATGCGGTTGAGGTATCCTTCAATCTTCTTGTGCAGGCAAGATCACCTTGCCTACCTCAGATCGCTCCACCTCACCCAAATATTTCTCGTACTCAATGTGCCCGCTCATGCTGCGTGTGCCGCATTCCCTTCCCTCCTCATCTGTTTGGCTATGTCCTAGTTTCACTACCTTTGTTTATGGGAAGATATGGCACCTGGGCAGTGGTACATGCTTTTGTTCCACAAGCCCTCAATTGAAAGGATCACCTTAGAATAAATCCATTCATTGCGCGCCATACTCGGAATTTAAGAAACAATGAAGTGGACTCAGTGCTCCAGAATGTGGACCGAAACAGGATTACAGTTCACTTTGCAGTAAATAAATCTGCATAATCATGCAACGTGTCAACAAACGTTCAATGTAGTGGAATATGCTAATCTACGCCGCGCGCCACTGTCAGAACGGGGGACCTCTTGCTCTTCCTGCTGAATGTCACATTGAAGTCGGTCGATTTCTGAATGAAACCTATAGGGCCACCCGAGCCAGCGTGCCAAGAAACAACACAAAAGAGCCCCTTCAGTATGAGTCAAGGACATGCAGGATTTCTGATGGGTCACACTTCCATTTCAGCGTCACATAATAGTTTTTTGAGCGCCTACGTTCTCCAACATAGTCACTTCCAATCATACATTGAAATGAAAGAGGCTGCATTTCCGTGTTGCATTTCTTTTCATCAAGATCTATTTTTTCCTTGACAAAAGAACAAGGTTCATCACATATCATTCAAATAATATCGCCGCTGCTGTTGTAGGACGCTGAAGGATTTCAAAGCTTGATTGTCCTTCGAGTTGCGATGATGTATCAAGGACACATCTTACAATAAATCACCCGCCTTCCATTCACAAAGCCCCCTCACGGGCTTCACAGCTGCAGTGCTGTACTATCACTATCTGTAGGCTCCGGAGTTTCAAGCTTTTAATGCCAACGGTCTAAGAAAACATTGATTAAATATCGATAACTGTATTGAAATGAATAATATCAGTATACAAGGGAAATGTTAGTACTCACAAAAAATCACTCACAAAGGTAAGTACATATATAAATAGAAAAATCTGACAAAAACACCAATAGTGGCAAACAATCCAATCCAGAATACGTCGAACATGTGTTAAAACAAACTTGGATATCATTCATCGGAGAAGTCCCTATCGTCTGATCGGATGTCCATGCTTGCCAGGCATGGATAGGTTGTGGCCATGAAAGTTTAAAGCTGTGGCCTAAAAAAGGGAAAGGAGAAAAAAAACATACAACCAGTTCTTAAATGAAAAAAGCAACACCACCAACAAACGCAGGAGCTCAATGGATATGTATGTTGGATGGTAATTGATCCAATAATAATACGCCCTTTGGGTTAATGGTAGGGTAGGGACTGATGAAGTATATTCCCCTGGATTTACCATCAATGTCCCCAGAAAAATAAGAAGACTTTATCGGCTCTTTATATTCAGCATTGAAATGACACCAAGACCCAGGCACTAACAGAAAATCCCCAAATCATGTCAACGCCTCAAGAGGCTAAAGCGGGAGTTCACTCCACTAATCCTCTGGGGTTGAAAATCTTCAAACGCCGGAGAGAAACATTGCATCCTCTGCTGGGTGTTGCGCTGAAGTCCGCGATTCTTGGGAAATGGGCAATATGGGATGATTTCTCCAGATTAGAAAGGAGCATCGATTGTCCGATTTTCAAACGAGAGGCTCAGGGAGATGCCAATTCTTATGGGAACAGCGTTCTGCCTAATCCCTGTGATAACATTTACACTAAATGGTCTTGACGTCTTCTTGTCATCTGGTGGATGTATGACAAGTTGATACAAAATCATCAAGTTGGTTCCCAGGGCGTGATTACTAGAGGTTTGCCCAGTTCACAAGCACCACTTTGTGCAGTTTGCCCTGCAGGGTGTACACTCCTAAAAAGGAAGAGGTCACAAGGCCCATTCTTTAATACTGAATGCATGTCTACTACTTTTTCAGGTGCACACTCTACATGGGGCAGTCCATTATTTGCATGGAGCATGCCCAGGCATATAGTTAAGGTGGCATACTAGGCACTTCCACTCTGTAAAAGCAGCCAAATACTTTCCACAAAATTGAATAGAGAGTAAAAGGTATCCAGTGATAATAGATAACACAATTACAGAGAATGCTGTAACCGAGAAACAAAAACTGAGAAAAAAACATCGAACATTAGATGTGTGGGTGCGGTGAGGGGGTAATACAGATGGGTATAGGGTTGGTTTAAGCACATTGTAAGGAAGGCATGTTATCAAACAGTGAAGACAGACACACGTGATCTCAGTTCAAGGGATTTCAGTGGATTGGTTTAATGCCTATCTAACCTAAATCTAAGGATGGGAGCAAGCTAATACCATCAAATCATAATAACGTAGTCCTAGTCGAATCTATCTCAAAATAAAAGGCCTATACTAATAAACCTATTGCCAATCCTTGCTTCTAAATACAAAAGGGTTTGGGACAATAATGTATGCAAACAGAAAAGTGTTCAAGAAATAATATGTCAGAGCGGGTGAGCAGTTGGCATTCCTTCTCCATGTTTTCAGAATGGGACAAGACAGCATGTTCGAGCTTCGCACACACCCTGGTTTCTCTGCCACGAGGACACAGTTCAAAGCATATACATCAGTGCCTTCTGCCAAAGTCTCTTTTCCAATAACAGTCTCTTACTGCAGAGGGCCTGTCATAACAAACAAATATCAAAGTTCCATTTCAATTAGGATCTTCACATGCACAAGTTCTCGTTTCCAGTATTTATCATGGATCTCCCCCATTCAGGCTTGGACCCTTAACACCACAATGTTTACTATTGGTCTCCCTCGTTCGGGCTCGGGCCATAGATCTCCCTCGTTCAGGCTTGGACACTCTTGATATCAAAATCGAAGACTTTTGAATGTGTGATGCGTTTTGCTTAAACTGTCGCAGGACCTCTTCTATTCACTTCATACAATATTCACATCAATCATTTGGCTTTCATTTCTCTTGGCAGGATATCTTACAGAGACCTTTGATTAAGCACACTCATGGTGCCGGACCACTCTGTTAACGGTATTGTATCTTTCCTTCTCAAGTTCAAACATTCATCAGCAGTTTAGATTTACTTGTGTCTTTCATCACATGCGTTTAACAATGTTTGTTCCAGCGCTCGTTATACCATGTTGCCACATATAACCTTGACTTCAGCACAGACCGGAATTGCATTAGTCTCCACAACTTACTGGCTGTGCTTATCTCTCTAATGCTTCTTTGTTCTTGTAGCCAAGGATGATACCCTGGTGGTTGCCGCTCCTCCCCACCTTGGTTGGTTATGCAGGAGGGCTTCGATATCTCCAACACACAATGTAGGAGTCTACAGTCAAGTTTCTTTGCCTTATGCTTTCTGCTTTGAAGGTTTCTGGAAAGTAACGGTTTCTTGCCAAAAAGGTCAAGGGTATTTACCTCCTCGCAAACCCTTCTTGGTTTCCTATCTTTCTCCCCACGTTCAGTTGCCGACTCGAAACTGCTGTTCCTTAATGTGCTTTGCCTCGCTCAGAGTGTGCTCTCATGCTCTGCCTTTTATCTATGCGGACGTTCAATGGAAGTCAGGTGTGAGAGATTGTCAGTAATTGCCTGACTTCACCTGACCATAATAGCGGGACATATCAGGTACACTGCTCAGGCGTGAGCCTGTTTTCTCCCAGAGCAGGCTGTCGGTGTGGAAGTGTTTGTGAAGGGAATGAGGGGTGGTGGGTACAGTTCCTACGTATCCTACCTGGTAGAATGGGGTAAAGGTGTTACATGGGGAGGGATACCGTGTCTCACCATCCGGTGTCCTGTGCCCACTTCCCTGAATACTCCTCACCTATTTGATCCTCCCGCACAGGTCCACCTCCAGGGTCTGGATCCAAAGGAGATGGCCGTGCCCTGGCCACCTGAGAGAGAGATCTCTGCGGACTAGCGATTTCCCACCTTCTGGTTTCTGTTATTCATTCTCTGTTATGCATTCTCTGTAATCGCATAGAACCAAAGTAAAAATACTGCCAACTAAAATATGCAAACTACAGACACATGGGCAGAGCCCGCGCCTTCTTTGCATCCACACAGTCTACAGCTATGCGTTCCAATCAGCGTCACCAGCAAATCAAGGGTGCAGGATGGAGCTCTACTATTATTATGCCCCTATCTGAAGAGAAATGTACAGTAAAAATGCATTGTATTTGGCATGAACAGATGCAAATAACTACGGATTATTCAATGATATCTGTTTTTGATTTAAAATATACTTTGCCTTGACTCATAATTCCTCTATTAAGAATGGATCTACTTTTTTACTCCCTAAAAAAGTCATTTAATTCCCAAAGAAAAAAGGAAAATGGGAATAAAAAGCTCCCACTTCAGCATCTAACCTGGTGCTCTGGGTGTGCCGCATACAATTAAGGCAATCACATCGATGGTTAGCCCTGGGTGGGCTCGGCATGTGTACCAAATGGACGACACACACGTTGATCCCAACCCCGTGGTACCCTTTTCGGGGGTTGGGGGTGAGAAGAATGATACAAGGGACAATCTCAGAGCCTTCCCTCGCTGGTTGGTACAGGAACAAACTCAAAGGAGTGTCAAGTAAACCTGTGCAAAGGTGCAGCAGGAGCCCCGCTGTCACTATCGGCAATGCTGTGCCATGCGGCATATTGAAATTATCAAGCAATGCTTTGTTAATTGTGCTGTGCCATTCCTGAGCACCGCAGCTGGGTTCAATGTTTGTTGAAGGGGAAGCATGGACCTGGGTTGGCAGTGTGTGAACAGAGCGAAGGCGCTCGCAAACTCTCAGAGCACTGCTAATCCAGCACCAGAAAAGATATTGCCATAGTGACTATTGGGCTCAAGGTCAGGCACATGTTTACTCCTGTTTTAGACCAGCCTGCGATTCCGTAGAATAAAGAGCTATGGAATCATCTGACTGCTATTGATATAAACCACAAACTTGCAGGCCCTTCACACGGATTTGTGTCCCAGTTCTTTGAATCCCCAGACACCATCTTCCAAAGAAAGTTCTTTAAGGTCTGCTTAGAGCTTGAACATCTATCGGTGGTGGTAGGAAAAGGTGGATTCAGGGGAAACAGAAAGGAGGTATAGATGCACTACTGGCATTTTTAGATTCAATTGTGATTCCATGGTATACCAACAAATACAAATATGCAGCTAACATGTACATTCCTTCTTATAACATATACTGCACAGGTCTACACAACAAATCAGATATCATTTTAACCACATGCACAACGAATTCCTGGAGCAAGATTTAATTTTGTTTTTGAGAAATTCTTTGCTTTCTTTTTGTTATCTCATTCAGAGAACACTCAGATAGCGTTCACGCTTTCAATTGGTTGTGTTTTCATAATTACACTTGCTTTTGTTTATAAAGTTCAGTCAGTCAGCCAGCCATACAAAACTTTATTTGGTGTGAAAAACCTTCAAGATAAACAACAATGCAAATACCCGAATCAACTTTTCATCACAAAATACATAAAAACGGGCGAGAATCAAATTTAAAACATGGTTGAACATTTTCGTAGTTAAAGAATAATGACATGTAAAAACGAGAACAGTTGTGTGAATACTGGCGGGGAGAGTTAACTCGCAGCGATTACAGTTTCTAGAACAGTGCATTAAACAAACACACTTGCTTGTTTACATCATCATTATTCCATGATGTACATTAGATGGGCTGAACCTGATCATCCCCATTGGTTGCTACCAATATCAAATTTCAATTTAATCCAAGTTGTCCCTTTAATGTTTCAGGATTCCCCTCAGGAATTTGATCAGTGCAGGTCCATGCACATATACAGAACTATAGGTATTCCAGATTGCAGTACATTATAATGAGTCTGAGGAGTTCTTGATCTATATAACCACGCTCGGTGTGTATACCTGGCAGTTGCAAAGATGACGTGAGGTTGCGTGGGTTGTCTTAATAACTTTACAGCATCACCTACACATCTAATCCCCATTTCATATATTTCAGGTTTCAGGTAATAGCGTCTAAGATCAGGTGTGTGGGAACAAACCAGTAGGTCGTGAGTTCGCGTTTCAGTGGCAAATCTGCACATGGGACATAATCCCGAGCCGTTGTCATACCCCGATCTAGTGAAATGAGCAGTCTGCAAAATCCCCATTTTGATACGAACCTAAAGTGAGCATTCAAAGGGCGGCCAGATGAAGTCATAGTGAGTATGTTCAGCACCCTCTGACTGCACAGATAAGTAGTCCATGCCCAACTTGAGGAGGGAAGCCTTACGTTCTAGCCCCTCTCTTGATTTTGTTTTTATCACCGTCTTCAAGCTGGAGGCCGTGGAGCCAAATCCAACTCTTGGATATTCTCTTAAATCGCAGACTCCTATGGCCCGATTCATGGAAAAGTATGCATTTCTCCTGCAATTGCTGCGCACCGAGAACGACACTGCGTGAGCCTGAGCACAGAATAAAAAATGCGTGCCCAGTGTATTCATGGAATTTATTGCGCAAAGTAACCGTATTCGCAAGACGCACCCGGAACGCCCCCCCACACTCTCAGACGCGAAGCATAAACAGCCAGAACAGCTACCTTTGTGTGCTCCCCTGAGTGCGAATACATGCCCCCTTCAAACAGTGCGTGGGGTCCCCCGCAAGCAGGACTGCATCTCGGGAACCCCCCAGAGGGTCCCCTGTAACTTTTGCCAGCGCCCCTACAACATGCGTATGATACTTTGTAACTCATTTTAAACTCTGAAAATCTGCGTGCGAACCCCCGTAAACCGTTACTTCACCCCGCTACACTGCTTATGCACACCTCTAAATTAGATCAGATCCCTGTTTGTGTACACACACCCTTAAATCCGACATGCAAACCCACCTCTGCGCTTCGATTCCTATGTGCACGTGTCATTACTCCTGCCTTCAGGTGGCATAGAGATCGAGGGATTAGCTGGCCATTTCTATGCTGATAGGCTGCGCCGGTGGTTCCATGAATACGTGTCGTTTGGTGCAATTGTGGGTGTCCAAGAAACAGCCTGCAGGCTGTCCCTTGTAAAGCTCACTTTTTCACATGTTCTTCCCCATCTTCTGTTTTCCGCCCCCTTCCCAGCCCTTTGCGCAAGCCATGCCCAACGCTCTGTGTAGTGTCTCACGCAAGGGGCTCAACGGCTCGCACAGATGTGCCGATACTGCACAAACTCCACCCAAGTCCTGGAAAGGTCCAGCGTGTTCGATTCCATGAATCGACAAACATGATTTTGCATGCAGTTTGGCACGCCAGTTCCTTATTTCCCATGCAAATTATTCCATGAATGGGGCCCCTAGGTACCCCAAGGAGTTTTTCAAATGTGAAATCCATTTTATACTACATTCCCCATTCAATGATAGCAGGTGTTTGGCAGCTTCACAATAGATGACAAGATCCTCTGTATTCCTAAGCGTTCCCAGTATAGAACTGGTTTGCACTGAATTTGGTCACCTATCAGGGCAATATTGAATTCCGATTGCAGCAGGGCAGAAGGTGCACTCCTTGGCAGAAGAACTAGCTTTTTTCTAAAATGTATGTTCTATAACAGCTGGTTTCCCGCTGTTGGCATATCCCCAGATTTTGGCTCCATAAATGGCCGCCAGCAGAGCTTGCTTCTTATAGAGGTCTAGTGCCGGTGACTTTGCACCACAGCCATGTCTAGTGAAGAATGATTGGATTGCCCCACTATATTTATAAAGTTCAAGTTCCTTTGCATATTGCATTATCTTGATCTAACCCAGAATATGGCCCTCTTGAAAAAAAATTTGAATTTCTTTATAGGTTTATAATCATAGATAGCACTAGTATATCGTTTTTGCTTAGATCTTTTGTATATTCATGTGTATTTAAAGGCCTCAGCTACTCCTTCAAAATTCATCAGAGTACATACTCCATGTTACTGTAAAATTAAAGTTAATGCTAGTAAAGTAATCCCTTACATAGTCCTCATGGAAAGTGTAGATCATAGTCAGAATTAATTCATAAACTTCCATTTCTGCCTGACAAAACTAATCAGGTTCCCTCAAAAGGAAAATGGTGTCATATGAGTATTTCTCTGAAACAATGTGCCTGATTCATGGAATTATTTGCGTGAAAAACGCAGATTTGCGCGCCTTTCTGCTTGAAAATCCCCATACTTCAAACAGGGATTTTCGGGCAGAAAGGCGTGCAAATCTGCGCTTTTTTAGGCAGATAATTCCATGAATCAGGCTGAATATGTTTGTATTTCTCAGATTCAAAAATGTGTTCGGTCCAAATGTGTTAACCTTGTTACCTAAGGTGTATTAGTTATTGACATGTATTTCTTTAGTACAGGCCCTCCTTCAAATACTGGTAGTTCTACATCCCTGATTTTTTAAATGTATTCGTGCATCCTCTGTCTGTCTGTGTTCCTTTTGTACACAAATATGTTTTGATTACTTGTTGGGACACGGTGATCACAGTGTTTTGCTCCCTTGGAGTTTTCTCAAGACATTCCGAATTGAGACCTTGCTGTTACATTTTGGTTTCCTATTTGATAAACGAAATAAAGAGCTATATTTGGTAAGCATCACTGCAAGGAATTGCCTTTTTATGTGAGAAGCATAGATTGGGTATCCGTTCTCTTTAAAGGTTCTCTGAATTAGACCTGTCTCGACGCAATATCACCTTTTTCTAATTGTGGTGAAGTTGTATAGGTGTCCTAACCTGGGGCCCAGAATAACACAGTGGCCTAGCTGTAGAGAGCTGCCACAGTTGGAAAGTAGAAAGGTGAGATTTGTGGTTAGGAGTGTCCTGAAAGTACGATATGTATTGAGAATAAAGATGTTTGATCAACACTGCTTGGCAGTGAATGCTGACAGACACCCATGAAACCCTTTGATGACAGACTTGCACACTGCATGGTGATTGGTCACACATAAGATGGGACTTTGTCAGAAGGCAGCAAGAAAGGGCACTTCCAAGTGACCGACAAAGGAGCTATAAACTTTTTAGGGAAGGGCAGAGATTTTCAGGAGCCATTGTTTTCTGTGCAGACATCTACGTGATAATAAAATCCAGTTTGCTACGTCCTGTTGAAGTCAGTCTCTTTGCTCCAGTGTTAAGTCAGAGGGTCGGGGGATTCTCCTAGTTGTGTTGGTGCAGGGCCGACCAGGCACAGAAAGACTCCATATCGCCCCAAAAGGGCAGCCCCGGTGGGGGCCCAACATCCTGGAGCTAAACATCCGGTGGGGGTCGAGGTTCGTTGGCTCCTTCTGAGCAGATGTGACTGGCTCACTGGGCATCCACATGCAAACAAGTCTGCACATGTGTTGGCTAAAAAAGGAACCCCACACAGAAGAAACACAGAACACAAGAATTCACAAAAAATAAAACATAAGGGGTCATTAGGAGTTTGCCGGTGTTCCGGCAGTAAAACCACCAGAATCCCGGCAAAGGCTATTATCGTTCTTGGCACATTGTGGGATGTATTTACCCATGCATCCTAGCCCTACCTCAAAACTGTGCAGTACTGACATGGAAAACATCATGATGGCCAGAGCTTCCCAGAAAATGCACAGGGAAATGCATGAAGAATAGGCTGCCATTCATTTTTGCCGATGTTATGGGCACAGAAGGAAACTGCCTAAAACCACCATTGGACTACCCACACAGTAGTCTGAAACCATTGGGAATGGCAATGCTGATTGCCAAATGCAACCTAGAATTGTTGGGAATTCATTTCTTAAATCCCAAAATTGGGTGCAGTACCAGTGCTCACCACTATCCAAAAGCCGGCAGTTTAAAACCACCCTGTGTTTCTCTGAAGGCAGGCTCAAACTGTCTATTTTAAACATTGCAACACATCTAAAAACTCACTGGACACCAGCAGACATTTGGTAGAATGGAGTGTTGTGTGCCTACAAAATCTGGGAAATGAAGAGCCCAAAACAATGCTTATAACAAAACTGCTATGGAGTCAGCAGTTTAAGTTGCACTGGATTTAAAGACACTAAAATCGAAAATGTTTAGATTAAATGAGTGAGCTATGTTTGGTGTCACATGCCTTTGTAACTGTTTAAATGTCATAGTTTTAAACTTAGAATCAGCCTTCTAGCTGCATATGTAAAAATGTTTAGTTTTATTTGAATGCAGAAACTGGGGAACAAAAAGTGACATTTTATCTGAAACCCGGCTTAAGGAACTGAATTCTGCCTGGCAACTACCCCCATCAGGAGGGAAACTTGAGTCACCACTGTGTTCCCAGGCCAACCTTCCTTTTGCTGCCCACACTAAGGATATGCCATCTATCTGATAATTGAATTATCTGTGCTCTGCAAGAGAGTGAACAAAGCCCTCTTCACTCAGGCAAAGGTTTTTATTACCGCAGTCGTAAAATGTAGCTTCCTCTTGGCAAGAGCTGGGAGGGGCACTGCCTGTGAGAGCAAGCTGGCTTGGCAGAAACTGGAAAGACTGGTTTCTATACCATGTGACCTGGGGAAACCACACCCCTTTGGAGCCAGAACATAACTTTAAAAAGATGAATAACTCATAGAGCGGACATGTGAAAATTTTATAAATGACACCATAATTCTTGTGATTTTTCTGCCCACATTTTAAGAGGTTTTTCGACCCGGTGGCGTGTTCAGGGGGGTGTCAGCGGAAAAGTGGATATAACTCTAAATGTATGCATGTTAAAAATCTGAAACTTCATCAGTTAATGTCCCTACTCCCTGCACACATGTATGTAAAGTTGGGTCCATGTCAGAAATTGCAAAATCAGTTAAAAAGTGAAATATGTGCCAGTTCTGAATGCAAGCTCCCAGGAAGAGCAGAGTTTGAACAGGGGATACCTCCTGTAATGCATGATGGGTGCATATGATTTTAAAACAATATGTACCTCTGCAAATATGTATTTGTTTCAAATCTAGATTTGTGTGTAAGTTGACAGGAGGAGTGGACTTTCTGCAGGCTGTAAAATGACATCACTCTGACCCAACCTAGCTCCCCCAATCAAATGATAAATGGAAGTTTGACCAATTAGAAGCTGAGAGAGAGGTAGGGTCAGTGATGCTAGAACACACCCACATTCTAAACACATAAAAGCAGACAGACAGGACAGATAGGGACTTTCCAAATCCATCTGCAGCGGGACGCTCTGCCGGAAAAATCCATACTTACCTCCATCAACCTCCAGAAATCCAAACTAGAGACTTCAATCTATCCAGAACTAAGAGACCAGACCAGAGAGAAAGCAGTGCTGTACCCAGAGAGACCCAGACCAGCAGAGAGAGCTGACCCAAATCACTGTGAAGTGCAGAGGCCAGACCAGACCAGACCAGAGTCCAGTTTAAAACCCTGACCAGATCCATGGCGAGGCCCATTTCACTCAAGAATATAGTGTGAGTACCTAGAAAACTGTGCAGAACCAATCTCTTAGTTAAAATAATATAATTCAATCTATTTAACCTAAGTAGAACTGCCTCCTAGCTGTCACCTGTCATTTTTAGTTGCAAGCTGCACTTGTCATTTTGAGCTTTTGAAATTTGCAAACCCAAAAACGACCTTTATTAAATCGCTCATATCTCCGCGACCGTTTTGTGCTAGAGACTTGCAATAACTTTTATCTGAAAGCTTAGAATCGTGGCTTTCCTATGAACCTAATACCCCTTATAGTTTTACCGAAATCGCGGAACACGCATCCGCGAATTTTACCGCGATTTGCAATTTCTTCACATGTAAAAACTGCTGCTGTTTGCCTTCCATTTGCCAGAAATTCGTTTAACCTGCTAACTATCCCTGCATCATTGCTAGTGTGAGCCTGGACTAATATTAAATAGATACCACTCACCCTGAACCTCTGAAAGGGAATTAAAAGCATTTCCAGCATATTTCTCATCCATTGCTAGCACATATCAAAGCATTTGGGCCTGTGTTTTCAAAACTCCTATCTGTTTTCTGTAAGCTTGCTGGGATTGAACTGAATCACATTTGATTGCATTTCTGAGAACTGTGTGTTTCCTTCCATTTCCTTGCCTTGCATCAAGGGGGGGGGAGGGAATTGCCAGAGAAAAGTGATTACATTGTTTTGTTGAAATCATATTGAGTATTTCTATACTGCATTCATTCATTCAACCTTGCATCCATTTGAACTCTATAAAGCATTTTGTACCACCTTCTTCTTTTGTTCCTATTTACCAGTGTGCTACCTTATCCATTTCATGTCAACTCATTAGTAATTATAAAGAAGTGTGCTAGTGCCAGATTCTCCGTTGTTGATCTTTATCATATCAGATTAAGTGTGCTATTCAATTATTAATTTATTATAAAGTGGGATATATATACCTATTGTTTAAATTATCAAATAAACCTTTTAACTTGCAAAACAGAACTACTTCTTGGCTCAGTGGGGTCAGGGGGATTCCAAGAGAGGGGTGTTATATAGGGGTAGTCATCCAGAACGCATGAACTGGACCTAAAGATATATCAATAAGGGTTTTCATTCAGTATTATAGACTAGGCGCTGATTTAGCTGTAGTGTTGAATTGAATCCTCTTACAAATTGGGGGCTCGAGCCGAGACGTTGGGTTAGATTTACCACTTGTGCAGCTTAATACAGTGTGCTAACTGACGGGATACATACATCCGGTCGGATCACCACGCTGCATTACGCTGTGAAGCATTCCTCAAAAGGGACACTCCAAGAAAAGTTCTGTTCTGCAAAAATAAAATACAAACTTCTGTAAGTCAGGACAGAGACCAATCTCTAGAATGACGACCTTAGTAGACATGAAAATAGCCAGAGAGCACCTCTTGCATAAGCTATTTGTGAGAGGTGAATGGACCGAACAGGGCCAGGATGCGTGGTTGCAGGCCATCACACAACAGGTCACTGAAACAGGGTCAGATATATATAGAGATCAGGGTCCCTTACATGTGGCCCTGAGTGAACTATATATGGCTCCTAAAGCCAAAGATGAACACAATAAGATTGCCAGGGTAGCGGCGTATTTATATTTACATATGGGAGCCGTGCAGGACAAATGTGCTGAAGGCCAAGATCTGGCGAGTAGGCAACTGCTGGCATTACAGAAGGTCCAATCTGACCTGGTCTCTTCTGAGCAGAGGCTGCAGAGGAGCCAGGAGTCAGAAAATGACAGCAGACTGTACATCACTAAAACGAGGGAGGATATGGATGTGCTGCAAAAGGAAAAGTCAGAACAGGATACCAGATTTCTGGCCCTGCAGAAGGAGCACCAAGATAGTTTGGACTCCTTACTGCAGAGCCAGAAAAAGCTGGAGCAACAATTAGACTTTAACAGGGCATGCACGGAGCAGGTAGCCACCCTGCAAAGTCATCTAGATAGAGTGAAGGTAGAGAGCAACAAGCTGATCTTGAAAGATCTGGATACCCAGGCAGAGTTTGATGAGGAGCGCCAAAAAGCTGGTGTCCTTCAACGGCAAAGGGACGACCTGGCGGCACAAATGCAGGCTCTTAGTCAGGAAAGAGACGCCTTAGGCCAGGAAGTCTGCCATTTAAAAAGAAAAATGGAAGAAAATCACCTGGCCCACCAGGGACTGGGTGATCTCCAAAAAGAACACCAGAACTTGTTAGAGCACACCAGGAGGGTGGAGGATGCTCTAGCAAGAAAGGAGCAGGCCAATAGGGACACAGCTCAGGAGGTAACCCTCCTGCAGCAAAGACTGGCCCAGTTCTCCAGGACCAACCAGGAAGCACAGAGGGAAAACGAGGCCCTCTGTGAACACAATGATAGGCTCCAACAACAGGTAGCGATGCAGGAGAGACTGATAGAGTCCAGTAAGGCCTTAACTGAAGAACTGAAGGCACAAATGCAGGCTCTTGCATTGCAACAGGGAGCAGGGGCGGATAGAGATGAGGTTCGCTGGGAAAGGGAAACTCCGGAGCATAACCTCAGGAGCCCTAGTACCAGAGGCCCTCATACCTCTCAGTCCCTGGACTCTGCCACCCCCATGTTCCCTGGCGCACATGAGCACAGGGCCACAGGGATGGCAGATTACTATCCAGCTAAGAGTATGGGGCTCATAGGCCAGAACCACTCAGGAATGGAGGGGTGGGCATCCGGGTATGGGCTCCCAAGTACAGTACAGTTCAATGGGGAACCCCAGGAGAGTAGGCCCATTAAGGGCATCCTGAAAACCTCTGCCCAGTTAGGTCAGTGGAGGGGGTACCCATCAAATCCTGGCAGCAAGGAGGAATCTGAAGACCCCTCTGAACTGCGCAGGACACAGGAGACCAGGTCCCCACATTCTGCCAGCCATTCCCAGGCTCGCAGAATCCGGGAAATTCTGGAAGAACAGACGGGAACCTCTGGGAGCAGTGCCTCTGAGTCCGAGGAAGAATGGACAAGGGTTACCCGAACCAAAAAGGCCAATAAGGCAAAAAGGGCCTTGCTTAAGGACCCTTTAAAGCAGATTAAGGCGATCAGGAGCGTCATCACGCCTTACCATAAGAACGCTAAGTATTCTGTTTGGGAGCACTTAGAGTTGTTTGAGCAAATGATGGAGACTTTCCATATGAAGGACAGCCAAAGCTGTATTCAATATGTAAAGTGGACCTTCTCCCCGGAATACTCCAGTTTCTTTGCGGGGCTGGAGGACCAAAATCATTTAAGATGGTCCACATATAAGGCGGCCATCCTGAAACATTTTTCTGTTCACAGAAATCCTCAAGAGGCTCGCAAGGCAGCCTACAATTTGCAATGTGGGGAGGATCAGGCCCCACAAGAATTTGTGCAGGAGTTAAAGCGTGCTTTTGCACAGACCACAAGAAGGGTGCGCACGGACAGCAGGGAATTTATTAGTACGTTTTTCCATGCCTTGCCCAAATATATCATGACCCAGCTCGTGAGGGATTTTCACGAGAAAAGATCTTTAGACTGGGTCATTGAACAGGCTACCCGGATCTATGAGGTGCAGAAACCGGTAGATAGCAAAAGTAATGCCCAGAAAAACCCCAAAGCCAACAGCACCCCTGCTGCTGCCAAGGTGGCAGAGGTAAAGGTCACCCCCGTTTTGGATTTGGAGATGGGGGGGCCTAAAAACCTACCTGCACCTAATAATGCTAGGCCCAGAAGGTCCTCGGGCCAGTCACAGACAGGGAGCCAGGGAGGCAGCCCCACAAATGGGGTCCCTCGCTCTCCTGATTATGTAAGTCCCCGTTACAAGGGAAATCGACCCATCCTGGGTTATGTGTGGAGTCCTCCAGCCCAAGGGGGGGGATCCAGACAAGCACCTAACCCAGGGAACTTCCCTCCAAACTTCCCACAGGAGGGCAGAAATTTACCAAACCCTGGGCAGAACTTTTTCCCCAGATATCCACCCGACTTTCAGCCCCAAAACCATCCATCCTTCTTTCCCCAATTCCCTGAGCCCAGACCACTGAATCCGGGAGAGGGGAGGCGAAGGGTGGAGGGGTACCCAAATCTTCCCAACCCGGGGTATTACCAGAGGAGGGACAGCTACCCTTCCCGGGATCAGCCCAGGGGAGAAAACAGGGCCCCGTATCAGCCTGAGCGGGTTTCCCAGTTAGAGCGCCAGGTTCAAAACATGGCGCGGGACCTGGGTCACATACTGAGGGCTCAGCAGAACCCTCAGATGGGCGTGCCGGCGCAGAACGCACCCAACTCTGGACCTGGTGCTCCAGAACAATGACGGGGGCAGCACCCCGATAACTCACCGGTTCCCAGGGAGGAGGCACAAAGGGAAGGGGGGTGTAAAGCCTTGGAGGAAGCTTCCTTCCTCACTTGTAAACAGCCCCTGGAAACCCAGGAACCGGAAACAAAATCTCTGGCCCCTGAAAGTCTGCCTCCTAAGGAGCAGAGGGGGGGTAGGAGAAACAAAAGACCCAAACAGACTCAGTTTGAGGAGGAGGTACAGATCTTCCAATTTGAGGGAGAGGGATCCTCAGAGGATCCTGGGAAAAGGATCTTCTCCTTCAGAGAGGGGGGAACTCCTCCTAAAGAAAAATGGGTCCCTAGGGATGCAAATCCAGACTGGGGAGATGTGGAGACTGAGCTACCGCCGCCCACCATCTCATCCCAGAACCAACCGCAAGAAAATCCCCTGGTTCAAACCCATCCTGGGGACTGCCTCCAAAAAGGGGGGGGCAGCCCAGAACCGGAGCCAGGGGAACCCACAATGGCTCTGATCTCCAGTTGCCAACTTTTTCTTTCAGATTCCCAAGACTCTCCACAGAATTCTGCCCAAATCTCTTCGCTAGCGATGTCCAAAACCAGAAAGTTAGCCCACCAGTTGTCCAAAAATGTGCATTATCTCTGCCCCCTTGAGGAGAAGGAGGGAAGATATTATGCCCCGGTACAAGTACAGGGGCAGGGTACAATCTCGGCACTGGTGGACACTGGATCTCAAGCTACCCTTCTGTCCAGAAGGGCCTTTGATGAACTGAATGCAGGAAGGGGAGAGAATTACCAAATTCCTCTCACCTCTCTTCCGGGACAACTACAGAACTTTGACGGGAAGGAAATTCCCGTTGAGGGGACTGCAGACTTGGACATTAAAATTGGGCGACATAAGTTGAAACACCCGGTCATAGTTGTGACCCCAGAGGGCACCCCTTGTTTACTAGGGAATGACCTCCTGAGAAGGTTGTCACCCCTAATAGATTGCGTAAACAAGGTCCTCTGGACCCAGACTAGCCGACCGATAAAATTAAAACAGAGTGTCAACCATGTTAGTTTAAACGGCGCCTGCCACATGGTTGAACAAAAATCTGACCAAGTAGAATTTCACTTCCAGAATAGCCAAATTCCAGACGTGACAGTAATAGCAGTAGGACAACAGACTGGTGACGGGGGGTCCTCTCTATTTCTGAAAATCAACCTTCCTTCCAGTTTAATTTGGTATTCCACGCTGGAAGGAAACACTCTGAAATTCTATACCAATCCACAATCTGAAACTCCCACTCTTATAGTCCAGAAAGATGTGAAATCAGCTCAAAGCCTGGCTGATATTCAGCAAATTGGAGAGCAGTTGTTCATCCCTGTTCAGTTAAATGATGGGAAGGACTCTGTTCTCGCTCGAGTGTGTGTGAACAACGGTAAGAGCTTCATCAGCGAAGCCATGTTTCGCCAACTTCCAAAAGATCCAGCCATTCCCACCTTCAAACTGATAGACAAATGGGAAATGGACCTGGAAGCACCCAGTTCAAAACATCTCCTGCCAAGCAGGTGTATGCTCAAAATCTCCATTGGCAACAAGAGCATAGTCCATAATTGTTGGGTCGTGCGAGACGTCACTGCCGCCTTTTACTTAGGCAGTGACATTCTCAATCGCTTTGCCATTAGTTTGGACCTAATCAACTTCAAAGCTTGGTCCCAATTAGCGGATAATCCCATGGGCTTTGATGATCCAGAAAAAGCATTTAGGTCAGCTCAATTGCTACCTTATGCAGTTGAAATTCAGGTTAAAGAGGAAGTCACCATCCCAGAAAGGACCCGACAATTCTCCCTGGAAGTGAAAGTTAAAAGGGGACAAGAGTTGAAAAACCCTGATGCTTACATACATCTAAATGCTTCTCTCCAACAGCAAGGGTTGGGGGTAAACCCAACACCATTAGTCAACATAGAACATGACACCATTCCAATAGAGGTGGATAACAGCGACTTAAAGAGTATTACTCTAGCCGCAGGCACCATTATTGGAATGGCGGTTGATGACCGACATTTCTCCATTGATCTTGTAAATGAACTGTTAGGGCCAATCCCCAAGGACTGCGTTGACAGTGACAGTGATGACAATACAACACCATACAGGATTTTTACCCGGCATGGGGGGAACTTCCTGGTGTACACTTCCTGCCCCTATGGTAAGGAAGATGTGACTTGTGACTTCAGGAGGGATGAGGTGATTTTCCAGGTCCATGAGGGCTGCCTTTCCCACCTGAAGCCTCCGGTCCAAATCAGCACTCTAACCAGGGACTTCTCCACCCAGCTGGAGGAGGCCGCTGAAATAGCCAAACCAGAAGTCTTTCCAGGCTTCAGGCAGATGGTGGAAGAGAGAGTCAACCTAGCTGATGCCTGTGTGACTCTGGAACAAAAGCAAAAGTTGAAACAAGTTTTCTTGGATTTCCAAGATCTCTTTGCGGTAGACTCATATGACTGTGGTCGCACTGACATCCACACAACAACAATCCCCATGGACCCTGGCATGACTCCTGTGTTTGTGAAGCAATATCGCTTGCCTCTCGCATCAATGGAGTCCCTTACTGAAATAATTAAGAACCTTGAGTCCCGGGGAATAATCCGTCCAGTCCACAGCACCTTCAATAATCCGGTGCTGGGAATATTGAAGCCAAACGGCCAGTGGAGACTCTGTGCCGACCTCAGGGAGCTCAACAAACGGGTCCATACTTCCCGATGGCCTCTGCCCTACATTGACCAAGGGCTGGCCCAGATCCAGGGGTCACAGGTATTCACTGCAATAGACCTGACCAATGGGTACTGGACCGTGCCTGTCAGTAGGGAGGACCAATACAAACTGGCTTTTACCTTTGGGGGCCAGCAGTACACATGGACCCGGACTCCCTTCGGATACCTTAACTCCGGTAATGAGTTCAATATTTTCCTACATAAGGCCATGCCCGACCTGGGTGCAAGGGGTAACCTGGCTTATGTAGATGATGTCCTCATCAAAAGTTCATCTGTGGAGGAACATATAGCGGAGATCCGTTATGTTCTGACACAGTTGAGGGCCGCCGGAGCAAAACTTTCCTTTCAGAAAGCACAGTGGTGTAGAACCCGTGTTAATTTCTTGGGGCATGAGATTACTCCTCAGGGTCTTTGTCCCCAGGAAAAGAAAGTGGAAGCACTTCAGAAACTGAAAGACCCCACAACCCTGCGGGAACTAAGGAGTCTCCTTGGACTGACTAATTACAGCAGAAAGTTCATTGAGGGCTACGCAGAGATCACCAGACCCCTGATTCATCTCCTGAAGGGGGGGGTCAAGTGGGAATGGGGTCCAGAACAAGCCGAGGCAGTAAAACAACTCAAGAGAAGCCTCTCACAAGCGCCTTGCCTAGCTTACCCTGTCAGAAACAAGGAGTTCTTCCTGGAGACAGGGTTCTCTAATACGTGCTTGACAGCAGTATTATATCAAAAGCATGACAAGGTCAATAAAGTAATCTCCTATGCGAGCAAAACTTTATCCTCTGTGGAGGAGAAATTCAACGATTGTGAGAAGGCACTCCTGGCAACGGTGTGGGCATTGAAGAATTACCGCCCGTTTATCCAGGGGGAACACATCATAGTGGAGACTCCACACCAGCCTCTGCAATATCTCCAAAGTGACAGAATCCGGGCCGGAAATGTGAGTAATTCCCGAATTACTTCCTGGATTCTGTCAATGCAAGGCTTTCCTGTGGAGGTCCGATATGGCCAAAACAAGAAGAGTCCCCTCGCGCAAGGTCTGGCTGACTTGCATGATTGTGCCAGAGAAAACTGTCTCGAGGACGAAAGTTTAAAAATCAAGGACAACATGGAGGCATACCTTAATTCCCCACACAAAGTCTTTGAAGAAGACAAGTGTGAGGGAATGCCCACTGTCTATGTGGATGGATGCTCTTACCATGTTGACCACGACGGGGAGAAAGAACTGGTGGCGGGCGTAGGGAATGCATGGGTGAATGAGTCCCCAGAACCCTCCGCTGGATACAAAATTGGTCCCCGAAGTAGTCAGGTGGCAGAATTGATGGCTGTGCATCATGCCATCCTCACTGCTGTCCAGCATCAACTCCACGAACTGGTCATAATCACAGATTCGGATTATGTACGGAACGGGTTCGTGGAGCACCTGGTTAATTGGAAAACCAGAGGCATGTTATGTGCTAACAACAAACCCTTGAAACATGGGAAGTTGATCCAAAACATTGATGATCTGGTCACATCGAATGGGACGACCATCTACTGGAAAAAGATCAAGGGTCATTCCAAAGTAGAGGGACCAGACAAAACTGGAAATGACTTAGCTGATCAGCTGGCCAAAACCGGGGCCATCCAAGGGGATCTAATTGAGATTGAGTCCCTGTTGGGGGAAATCCAGGTCACTGCTATCACTAGGTCCCAGACAAATGCTCACAACGACCTTTCAATTGCACAATGGAGTAAGGAGACCCCTGATGCTGATTTGATTACCGCTCAGAAGGGGGATCCAATTATTGGTAAATTTTACCAGCACCTTGAAGACCCTGAGAACTTTCCCCTGACGGATACCGATTACATTGGGAAAGAAGACCTAAGAGTGTTGATGAAATGTCCAAAAATGTTCCGAATCCAAGACGGTTTGTTGGTAAGGAAATCCAAGGCTGGCCACGATCAGTGGGTGGTTCCTACCTCATTCCGAAGCCTGATGTTAAGTCACGCCCATGATGCGGTCACCGCCGGTCATAGGGGGTTTCACACAACACTGGAAATCTTAAGAGAGGTTGCATACTGGCCACACATGGGCCAGGACCTCAACCAATATTTGAAGGGTTGTCTTGTGTGTGCACAATTTCAGCCGACATCCCTCACACACCGGGCGCCTTTACAAAAGCGGGGGATGACACTGCCATGGTCAGATTTACAAATCGACTTTGTAGGCCCTGTGATTCGCTCGGCTAGGGGGAATAAGTACATGTTGACTGTGACATGCTTGTTTACCAAGTGGGTGGAATGTCTCCCAGCCCCAAATTGCAAGGCAGAAACTGCAGCTGCCTTGATGATTAACCACATCTTTTCCCGTTTTGGTCTACCTCAAAGGATTGAGTCAGACAGAGGTAGCCACTTCACCAGTGAAGTAATGACAAAGATGTGGGAGATACTGGGGGTCAAAAGGAAGTTGCATATTGCTTATAGACCAGCTTCTTCTGGGGCAGTAGAGAGATATAACCGGACAATTGTGAGCATATTAAAGAAGTTTGTGGCAGATTCTGGGCCAAGTTGGGATATCCGATTACCTCTGGTCCTAATGGCTATCAGATCTACCCCTTCATCTGCAACCAAAATGTCACCATTTGAGTTGATGACTGGGCGCAAGATGGTGCTTCCTCAGCATTTGCTCTATAGGACCCAAGAGCAGACACTAATAAATGCCTCCACTACTCATGAGTATGTGGAGAATTTAAGGAAACACCTTCAACATGCTTTTGCTTATGCTCAGCGGAATCTAGAAAGATCAGCTGATAGCATGAAGACCCACTATGACCTGAAAACTTCCAGGAAGGAATATCAGGTGGGAGACCGGGTCTATCTATACAACTTCCAAAGGAACCAGGCCAAGCAGCGCAAATTTTTGCCTACATGGAAGGGACCATTCGAGATCATAGACAAAATCTCCCCTGTGGCCTACAAAATCCACATCCCCAAAGGTCCTTTGGCAGCGGGGGAAGACAAGTGGGTCCACATAAACCAGTTGAAATGTTGCCATCCCAGGCACACTCTGCAACAACTGGAGGAATCCTCTGGAATCCTAGCGGGTACTGTCTCAGACTAATTCAGTTCCAATCATAAAACATACCACATCTAGTCTCTAAAATATTGTGATTTGCATGAAACTGTCTCTTAGTTATACTGTTTTTTATCAAAATAAGAATGTAATGTTTCGTCATGATGAAATGCATATGCTGTCCCACCATCTCAACAGTGGTGGAAAAACATCTATGAGTAGGTATTGCCGCTCTTCCTTTGTCGTCCTAGGAGAAAGAAAACCTGAAGACGGGCCAAGGAGGACGATCCGGAGACCGGGAGCTGAGACGCAACGGGCTCGGGGTACCGCCCAATATTCCCATCAGGACCGGCGAGGAGAACCGATCGATCAGTACCGGATGGAGGAAAAGATGCTGAACTGTGCCATCTATTGGAAGAAGATGAGGAAACATCCCAGATCTTGCGAGTCCCATCAGTGAAACCGAATGGCCATCGCAAGGGGGGGGCTTGTGGGATGTATTTACCCATGCATCCTAGCCCTACCTCAAAACTGTGCAGTACTGACATGGAAAACATCATGATGGCCAGAGCTTCCCAGAAAATGCACAGGGAAATGCATGAAGAATAGGCTGCCATTCATTTTTGCCGATGTTATGGGCACAGAAGGAAACTGCCTAAAACCACCATTGGACTACCCACACAGTAGTCTGAAACCATTGGGAATGGCAATGCTGATTGCCAAATGCAACCTAGAATTGTTGGGAATTCATTTCTTAAATCCCAAAATTGGGTGCAGTACCAGTGCTCACCACTATCCAAAAGCCGGCAGTTTAAAACCACCCTGTGTTTCTCTGAAGGCAGGCTCAAACTGTCTATTTTAAACATTGCAACACATCTAAAAACTCACTGGACACCAGCAGACATTTGGTAGAATGGAGTGTTGTGTGCCTACAAAATCTGGGAAATGAAGAGCCCAAAACAATGCTTATAACAAAACTGCTATGGAGTCAGCAGTTTAAGTTGCACTGGATTTAAAGACACTAAAATCGAAAATGTTTAGATTAAATGAGTGAGCTATGTTTGGTGTCACATGCCTTTGTAACTGTTTAAATGTCATAGTTTTAAACTTAGAATCAGCCTTCTAGCTGCATATGTAAAAATGTTTAGTTTTATTTGAATGCAGAAACTGGGGAACAAAAAGTGACATTTTATCTGAAACCCGGCTTAAGGAACTGAATTCTGCCTGGCAACTACCCCCATCAGGAGGGAAACTTGAGTCACCACTGTGTTCCCAGGCCAACCTTCCTTTTGCTGCCCACACTAAGGATATGCCATCTATCTGATAATTGAATTATCTGTGCTCTGCAAGAGAGTGAACAAAGCCCTCTTCACTCAGGCAAAGGTTTTTATTACCGCAGTCGTAAAATGTAGCTTCCTCTTGGCAAGAGCTGGGAGGGGCACTGCCTGTGAGAGCAAGCTGGCTTGGCAGAAACTGGAAAGACTGGTTTCTATACCATGTGACCTGGGGAAACCACACCCCTTTGGAGCCAGAACATAACTTTAAAAAGATGAATAACTCATAGAGCGGACATGTGAAAATTTTATAAATGACACCATAATTCTTGTGATTTTTCTGCCCACATTTTAAGAGGTTTTTCGACCCGGTGGCGTGTTCAGGGGGGTGTCAGCGGAAAAGTGGATATAACTCTAAATGTATGCATGTTAAAAATCTGAAACTTCATCAGTTAATGTCCCTACTCCCTGCACACATGTATGTAAAGTTGGGTCCATGTCAGAAATTGCAAAATCAGTTAAAAAGTGAAATATGTGCCAGTTCTGAATGCAAGCTCCCAGGAAGAGCAGAGTTTGAACAGGGGATACCTCCTGTAATGCATGATGGGTGCATATGATTTTAAAACAATATGTACCTCTGCAAATATGTATTTGTTTCAAATCTAGATTTGTGTGTAAGTTGACAGGAGGAGTGGACTTTCTGCAGGCTGTAAAATGACATCACTCTGACCCAACCTAGCTCCCCCAATCCAATGATAAATGGAAGTTTGACCAATTAGAAGCTGAGAGAGAGGTAGGGTCAGTGATGCTAGAACACACCCACATTCTAAACACATAAAAGCAGACAGACAGGACAGATAGGGACTTTCCAAATCCATCTGCAGCGGGACGCTCTGCCGGAAAAATCCATACTTACCTCCATCAACCTCCAGAAAGCCAAACTAGAGACTTCAATCTATCCAGAACTAAGAGACCAGACCAGAGAGAAAGCAGTGCTGTACCCAGAGAGACCCAGACCAGCAGAGAGAGCTGACCCAAATCACTGTGAAGTGCAGAGGCCAGACCAGACCAGACCAGAGTCCAGTTTAAAACCCTGACCAGATCCATGGCGAGGCCCATTTCACTCAAGAATATAGTGTGAGTACCTAGAAAACTGTGCAGAACCAATCTCTTAGTTAAAATAATATAATTCAATCTATTTAACCTAAGTAGAACTGCCTCCTAGCTGTCACCTGTCATTTCTAGTTGCAAGCTGCACTTGTCATTTTGAGCTTTTGAAATTTGCAAACCCAAAAACGACCTTTATTAAATCGCTCATATCTCCGCGACCGTTTGTGCTAGAGACTTGCAATAACTTTTATCTGAAAGCTTAGAATCGTGGCTTTCCTATGAACCTAGAACCGCATTCCTACCCCTTATAGTTTTACCGCAATCGCGGAACACGCATCCGCGAATTTTACCGCGATTTGCAATTTCTTCACATGTAAAAACTGCTGCTGTTTGCCTTCCATTTGCCAGAAATTCGTTTAACCTGCTAACTATCCCTGCATCATTGCTAGTGTGAGCCTGGACTAATATTAAATAGATACCACTCACCCTGAACCTCTGAAAGGGAATTAAAAGCATTTCCAGCATATTTCTCATCCATTGCTAGCACATATCAAAGCATTTGGGCCTGTGTTTTCAAAACTCCTATCTGTTTTCTGTAAGCTTGCTGGGATTGAACTGAATCACATTTGATTGCATTTCTGAGAACTGTGTGCTTCCTTCCATTTCCTTGCCTTGCATCAAGGGGGGGGGGGGAATTGCCAGAGAAAAGTGATTACATTGTTTTGTTGAAATCATATTGAGTATTTCTATACTGCATTCATTCATTCAACCTTGCATCCATTTGAACTCTATAAAGCATTTTGTACCACCTTCTTCTTTTGTTCCTATTTACCGGTGTGCTACCTTATCCATTTCATGTCAACTCATTAGTAATTATAAAGAAGTGTGCTAGTGCCAGATTCTCCGTTGTTGATCTTTATCATATCAGATTAAGTGTGCTATTCAATTATTAATTTATTATAAAGTGGGATATATATACCTATTGTTTAAATTATCAAATAAACCTTTTAACTTGCAAAACAGAACTACTTCTTGGCTCAGTGGGGTCAGGGGGATTCCAAGAGAGGGGTGTTATATAGGGGTAGTCATCCAGAACGCATGAACTGGACCTAAAGATATATCAATAAGGGTTTTCATTCAGTATTATAGACTAGGCGCTGACTTAGCTGTAGTGTTGAATTGAATCCTCTTACAACATGATATCCCAGAATGACCAGGATGTAACAGGTGGCGTGAGGGGCGGTAAATCCCCATTCCATGGATTCCAATAGGACTGCATCGAGGGGATTGCCGGTATTACTGGCTCTGTTAATACTGGTGCTGGCAATACCGGCTCTTTTTTACTGGTGTGGGCCTGACTTACCTCCAGCTGTCGGCTGGAGGTAAATCAGGTAACCCCCACCGGCAAACTTGTACTCTGCCGGTCCAGAAATGTGCTGGTATACGTAAATACCAGCACTATTTCTCTGGACCGGCAGGATCCTAATGACCCCCATATTGAATGACATGTATATGCAGGATGGTGCATATTTAAGCAAGACACGTCAAAAACTAGGACACCTTTTTTTGACAAAGAGAGAAAAAGGTGCACATTAACACATTCATATCAAAATATTTTTTTAAATCTGAGAAACATAAACATAAATATCTTGCCTCTGAAAAAGAATCCAATAACACAATGTTGCTATTGAGGGTATTTGACTATCTGAATCAGACATAAGTGAGATATATTGAATCAAAAAGAAGGAGTATTGCCTGACCAGGCCATGTGGAGTATTCAGAGTGTTACCTAACTACAAATGAATGTCCAGAACCTCATTGGCAGGAAGATGGAATGTTTCCTCTGAATAGCTCTGAAGGACCAGCATGGGGACTTTAAAGATTATAAATACCCGCAGGAGCAAGGAAAAGTTTGAAAGGAGTATTTCCTCACATAACATATTGATATAGAAAACTGAATGAATTTTTATCCAAGCGGGCCACACACTGAGTGAAAGGAATCAAGCATAATACACAAAGAAACCAGAACATGTAAAAAGTGTGAAAATGACCAACTGAATAGTCATAGAAAAGCTGCATGATTAGTCTCCAAATGCAATCAAATATGAACAATAAATGTTTTATATTAAACTAAATTAAATCGTGGACCACAAATTCCTTGAGAATGTACTTTGTAACGTGTTGCATTCTAGTACTCTAGTTGTGTCCGATCCCACAATTTCCATGTCAATCTCATCTTTGACATGGAATCTTCTTCTTGTGTTTTGTGGTGGCGTTTTTTAGACTTTTTATGACAGAGAGAGTAAGTGTAACACAGAAAAGGCAAAGGGCACCTAATAAACACACAAAACCAAACATTGATTTGAACAAACAGTACAATCTCTGAGAACTCACAAGAAAAGACCACCAACTTCCACCACAAAGTCCACCAAAACTCTCCCCCAACCGCGAGCTGCATGTCTGCTCTGAACACCTTTACTCTAACATCCAAACAAAACCCACAAAAGGAAAGAGTGAGTGAGCTGGGTCCTTTATAGGAATTCCGAGATTTCTCAGGGATCGTTGGCTCCGATTGAACAGCTGGCCGATTCACTGGTTATGTCTGCATCACTGAAGGCAAGCCTGTCCAGGTTATTTCACATTTGCGTTACAGTCCACTCTTGGGCCGCCATTGTAATCCTGTGAGATCTTCCAGCCCCACTGAATCCCGGCAATTGCATTCAGTTCTAATGAAGTCCTTAGCCACTTTGTGGATCACCCATCCTTCGCTGCGCTCGGGCCTATAACTACAGCACTGGCATTACCTGGGGCGGTATTGGCCCGCCGCCTCGGGTCTTATTGCCACAGTAATTGCAGGGTTTTTTTTTATTTAAAAATGTAAACAGCAGCAGCAGCTCCATGACATCAGCTGTAGGAAAGACCCATTTTATTATTTTCTTTGGTCCTTTATATCTTGCTTAATGCCAGCCTCCTCCAGCTTCTAAGCACTGGAACATAAACTGAACCCAACTGCACTGCATCCTCTTGTTCCCAAAGCAAGTGCTGTGCCCCTGAGTTATCCTTCAATATATATATTTTTTTTGCTTGAAGAAGCAGCAGATGGTTTACTTCAAAGGCGGAGGGCAACACCATGTAAATTAATCATCTCACCTTGTGTCTATCTACCGTGTGCCTGTGATGCAGGTCAAGCAGATCTGTATCAGGTCACAAAGTGCCCAGGCAAGATTGGTGGCAGAAGCCACTGGGGCACACCCCTCTCATCACAGGCCCAGTGGTTCACTGGATGTGCAAAGCAGACAACGAGAAACACCAATGAGATTTGTGTTCATGCTGTGCTGTCACTGAGTACTGCAGGCTGCTCTTACCCATTCCCAGCTAGCTGCTAGACCTAGCCCCCATACACTTCCTGTTGCTACAGTACTGGGAATGAGCTTCCCAGACAGCCCCCCTCTCTGAATCCAACCATTCAGGCATTCTTCACTAATGGACTGCCAACCTGTTAGTCATGGCGGCTTCATGGTTTTTCCTGCATCCCTGTTATTTCTCCCGCTAACAAGATCTAGATTCTAGGAGATAAAAGCTGTGGCACATTTAGCTGCTTTTACAACCTCTTTTTTTATGTGCAACACATATATCTGCTCTTGGCACTGCCTCTTTGTCCAGTGGGCCAGGAGTGGCAAGGACAGCTCACGGGGTAGCAGCGGGAGAGCAGGTGCTACCCCAGACAACCCCCAAATGACGTCCCTGCATTCTTTAATCCACTCTTTAGGCAGCCTCCTTTCCCCCTGAACATTGCCTGGACAGATCACAACTCCATTACGTTTGAAGTAGAAACTTCCCAGAGTCCACCTAGTCTTCCATATAAGGAATATGCTGCTGTGTGGCATGCCCTGCAGACCCCCATGTTCCCTCTGTGCCCCCATCTCTCTAAAGCCTCTCACACATTCAGCAAAGACCCAGGGCTATGCTAATGTCAGGACTGTCGGGACCCGGGGCTAGCTAGTATTTTGGTTGTAGCCTCTGAGCTTCTATCCGGGGCTACAACCAAAAGACCCGGGGCTATAGCCCCCTAAGCCCACCCCACCCCCCAGCAACGCCTCTGCACACGTAGGCTCTGTGTGCTACTGCAATGCTCTGGAGAACCTAGTACCAGAACCTACATTCAAGCATGACCTCATGCACCATTGCACACTCCAAACACGCACACAAACAGTACACAGTGCATCTGGACGTCTATTGCCCTCTTGGAACGCCGGTCCCCTCACCAGCTGAAATGCGTGCACACCATATAGGCATGAAACATGCATGCATCCATCACAGCTGTCTGCCTGAGGTTGAATCTATTCTATGTAAAACATTCTATGTAAAACATTGTCCTGCCCTTTAGACAAAGACATTTGCTTGGAGTGAAGGCTTGCTATTTGAGGTAATTTGCATACCCATAATGCATTGTCTTCATGGCTCTAAATTGGATGTGAAAAGCCAGTGAAATCTACTGGGTGGGGCTGTGCTGTTATTGGCTTGACTGAAATATTTAATTCTGCTTACACACCTCAAGTAGAAGGATTTTTCAAGCCTTTTAAACCCACTTTAACTTTTCTGGTGATGAATGAGGGTAAGAATGAATGAATGAATGACGCTCTTAAAATCCCCAAAAAGCCATCACGATCCTCATTATGTTTGTGTTCAATATTTAATAAAATGCAAAGTGTTTTAAAATTGCATTAGTAAAGTATATTGACAAAGCATGGGTGCTTCCAAATTGCCAAATGTATGCAAACTGCATTTTTGCAAACATTTTATCGTCTGTGATCCGAAGATTCAAAAGTGAAATGGCTGAAAATAATTTACAAATACAACGCATATGTGTACGCCCTAAGAGCAGGCAAAGGGTTAAAAATACCTGTATGGGCACTGTTTTTGCACAGTCAAGGGGGTCAGCTCCCTCGAGAATATATACACGTTCTATTTCACCCAGAGTGGATGATGCCTGCACAAAACAGGAGCAGTAACAACTTTTAATTATCATGCATGATGGACTGGAAACGTGTGATTGTCCCAGCTGATGCAAGGAGATATGGCTTCGGCTTGACGTGGACTGAGAAAGAGTGAGAGGGAAAGGGCAATAGTTCAAGCAATGCCTTTACAATTTGGTGGACGACTGTCTGTGTTCATTTACTCACATTTCTCTATCAGCTGTGGCTTCGCCACTCCATTACCCGATACAGAGAGCACCTTTCAAGCTTACCATTGTTATCTGAATTACACTACTTTGCACTGCATTTTCCTTTGTGTACATGCTGCATTACAAAGCAACAAGCGGCCATTTTCCTTTGTGTACATGCTGCATTACAAAGCAACAAGCGGCCATTTTCCTTTGTGTACATGCTGCATTACAAAGCAACAAGCGGCCATTTTCCTTTGTGTGCATGCTGCATTACAAAGCAACAAGCGGCCATTTTCCTTTGTGTGCATGCTGCATTACAAAGCAACAAGCGGCCATTTTCCTTTGTGTACATGCTGCATTACAAAGCAACAAGCGGCCATTTTCCTTTGTGTGCATGCGTGTATGCAGAATTTTAGATGCCAAAGTCATTGCAAACGAGATCGCTCTGCACAGACCATTCCTCAAGGTCAGCGAACTGTGTTGTTGCAATTCTCCTGCGTATTTATGAGGAAATGAATTCAGATTACAATAATAAAGAATTCAAGTCAATGCTTGCCCTTATCGTAGACCGGTTATGCTTATGCGGGATATATTCGGTTAGCAAATTTCCAATGCGTGGTCTGCTTCTTGAGAAGATTAAGTTGATAGTGTGGGCAAAGCAAATGGTCCACATAAAATCAATGAAATAGGTGCATTTGGTATTTTTTCTACGTGAGCCCGGTTCTGCTATTAAATCATGTTTCCCTGTTAAATATCTCAGAGGCAAATCCTCATAATGTGAGTGCAGTTTCCTGCGGGTTTGGTCCCCGGGAGCGCACAGTGATAAATTGCTCCTTCGGAAGCAAGTCATAGGTTGTGACCTAACTCACTTTCGATGAGACTGGTCCTCCTCTATCACCGCTCAGATGTGAATACAGAGTCGAGATTAGCCAGATAGACAATGATGCACGCAACTGGACATTTCCACTTAACTCAATAGAAGCAGATCCTCGAGAAAATTCAATTTAGCCCTATGCCGTGACTGAAATACATTTCAGATATAACAATCAACGGCCTCAGCGAACAGTCGCAAACTCATCATTCTTGGAAAAGTAATTAAGCTCTACTTCACAATTGGATGTCCGCTCAAGAGGTTCTCTATGTGCGGTGGTAGATCGCGCGTCGTTTGTGAGCGACTACAAACAATTATTTACACAGGACATTTTACAATTGGCGTGAACCTTGATTTTGAACGAAATACGCACAGTGTGACAATGCCATTTGATGAGGGGGATTTTCCTGAATATAGTCGGCTTGTGCTTTATGATCCACAATATGGCTTCCTTGCAAGGCCCCCCTTTGTCTTTGTCAGCACCTTGGGAGAAACTAAATTTAGCATCCCCCACATCCCGGTGAAGGCACGGCTGGTGTCAGCAAGGGTGAATTTCCTGACTATAGTTGGCTTGCACGGTACTCTACACAAGATGGCTTCCATGCAGGGCCGACCCTTGTATTTGGCAGCACCTTAGGAGAAAATACATTTGGCAACGCCCACGTCTCAGTGAACGCATGGCTGGTGTCAGCAAGGGAGCTTTTCACTTAAATAGGGTGGTGTCAGCCCCTGGTATGGGAGGGCTTAAGCCTCCCACTTTGAAGAGGTTGCAGGCAGAAGAAAGCACTCTGCCTTGATGTCTGAGTGCTAAGCTCTGGGCTACGATTGGAACGGGGTACTATCAAGATCCCATCAGATTTCCCACCTGGGAGAGCAAACTAATTACATTGAAACATTCATTAATGTGACAGTAGCAGCAAACATACAGTAGCAGAGACAAAACACTGCTCGGTGAAATCAATACACATGATAATAAGCTTTCAAAACGGCCACCCAGCCCCTCCACCCCACCCTGCACCACCGCAACCAGCTCAGAGGCACTTCAAGGCTCCTTCGTACTGGCATGGCAGCAGATTCCTACGTGAATGAAAAGCCCCTGGCATGGGAAGCTTTACTGTCCCAAGTACCAGGGTTGACCCAGGAAATTCTCAGATCTGTTCCCAAGCCCAGCTGCAGAACACCAGGCACAGGACTGACGGAAACAGCCAGCATCACATCCTGTTCAAAAGATGTCCACTTTTCTTAACTATGCCTTGCAGTGCACAGACATTTTTTGTTAGGGTGTGTATTGCGACCCATGAACACATCAGAGTCCAGCTTCCATTACTCACTTAAACGGATTGCTTGCTGAATCACTCTCACAGACATTTTCAAATGTATACATTTGTGTGCATTCTTTGTAAATTTGAAAGTTGCATTAAAGCAAAGAGCATTTTATTTTCCCCAAATGCTCTTTGCTGTTATACACAATTCCAGGCTTGGGTTCCATCAAGAGATGTTTTGCGTGATGAAGTGGGAGCCAAAAGTATTCTTATTTGGCCAAGCGGGGTTCTATTTAAGTGAAATTCTCACCACTCCAACACGGGAGAAGGAAACCGTTCATGTTAATAGGGCACTACCACCACGCCAGCTTGGGGGAGCCTTTCAAAGGCAGCATAGCAGCAGCGCCCTCTGTGATAGAATAGCTGCTCTACCTCGCTAGTGCGGCAGCAGTGCCCAATGCAAGTGAAAAGCTTTTCACTTAAGTTGGGCGTCACTGCAGTGCCAGCGTTGGTGAGCCTTTTATTATACATAGGGTGTCATGGCTGCTGCTGCACCAGCACAAAGCAGATTTTTAATGGTGCCTCCATTCTGGCACGGCAGAGGCTATGGTGCCCTTTGTAAATTATGTTACTTTGACACGCTGGGTGACCGCCCAGGTCAGCCATCTCTAAGGCGGGCCCTGCTTCCATGCATCCGTGTGTTTGTAATGTTTTCTGGGCAAATAACTCGAATAAAAGGGGGGCCATATTTATTACAATTTTATTGGGTATTTGTATTGCACCTGTACACCATAAGTGTGTTGAGGTGCCATAAGGCAAAAGTGGGGAGGGAGCATGGGAAACAAATATGCAGCAATAATAGCAAAAATGAACAATAATGGTCCTACTAGGCCTTGCGACTTTCGGAAGCTGTTTGCTGTCAGGTGCAATGTTCCTGTTCTCATCACCTCCACCTACTCCATTGCTTCTTACTGGCTTCTCAATCCACCGTTCACACGGCACGTTGGCAGTGGCGGAGACAACATCAAACCTTTTCAGCGGGTTGCATGACAATTTCGAAAGATAGTTGCAAATGGGGACATTAAGCCATTAGGCTGTCAACCCTCTGCTCGCAGACCCCTCCCCTGTCTGAGCCCAGGAGGCTGAATAGCAGTTACGCCTTCCTTTGGCTCATTAGGTGCATCTTTCATCCCAATTAAGAGGACATTTAGGTTCAGAAAGTGATGGTAATCGTTGGAGGTGTGAGCCATCTACAAGTTGAGCTCATCTGTTAAGTTTTTGGGTTGAGGTTGTGTTTTGATATCACCTGGGTAGTCTATTGTCCTCTGCTACTGTAAGCTTGAAACTGCTGCTGTGTTACTGGTTGTTTAATGGTTTTTTAAATGTAAAGACTCTGCTCTTCCTGGTGAGAACTCTGACAGGATCTTATTTCCATCAGCACCCTTGGGCTGAGCATTGCAGCAGAGTGCTGCCTTCTGCTTGCAGACTCTTTAACGAGTCAAGCCCTCCCAATCCATGGCCTACCACCACCTGTGACGAATTGACTTCTGCCCAACAGGAATACAAGAATGAGTAGAGGCTAAAGCACCTACTCAACCCTCACACTTCTACATACCAAGATCCAACACAATCACAGAGGTAAAACCGGACCAGTTAAGAGACATACCTCTTTTGCCTTTTGCGGTAACGTTGGCCGAGGGAAGGTTATGCTCTCAAGAGGGGTGTAAATGTGGCTCAGTACCAACCCAAATGGCAAAGTATAAGCCCAAAATGAAGAAATGTCAAATCAAGGCTCTTTAAAGTATGTATACTTTAATTAGACACACCATGTACTATAATAACTAACTAGAAAACACTGTAAAACCCCATCCCTGTAGAAAGAGCGCACAATATGCAAGATAGCCAGATGCAGCACTCTGGGGTATTGAGACTTGGGGAGAAAAGGCAACCAAAAAAAACCACAATGTTCAAAGGATATCTTCTTGAGCTGCAAAAAGGGATTAGAGTGACCTTGCCTATCTCTGGGGCTCAAAATGGACCAAGGGGCAGGGGCTATCTGTGAATAAAACCTTTGCAGTGTCTTGGGTGTTCAATATCAGTGAACTCCCAAGACACTGCAAAGGTATTATCGGGGGGCCATTCGGATGTTTAATGTGCTTTTGAATTTGGCAGGTGCAAAGGTCCTACACCAAGCAAATGTCAAAGCAGGGTCGAACTTAAGAAGACTGTGGTTGAAGTCGTTACTCATGTACTGCAGATCGTAGAGGTCACCACATCCGGTTTGTCAGGCTACAGACAGGCTGATGACGAGATGCACAGGCCAGTTGATTTGATGCAGAGGCTTGAAGGGTGACATTCGGGAAGACCATCAAGGTTCATTGATGACGAAGAGCTGGAGGGAGGGATGGATGGCGATTTGAGCAGTGCAGATTCAGCAGTACCTCTTGGTTCGAGTTGAGGGAACTACATGTTTTTGGATGGTGTGGTGAGGCGGCGAACAGGTTACAATGTGCAGAACAGTGGTTCGAAGTTCAGCGAGTGCAAAAGGTAGCTCCGCATGATCCTGATGGTTCGATCAGGGTCGAACAAGCTTGAATCACAGCTTGCAGCGGTCCAAAAATGAAATGGCAGGAATCCTAGTTGCCTTGGCTCTCAGAAGCAGTGAGTCCCACTCAAGGATCTGCGGGACACGATACGTCCTTTTCTCTGGCTCCCAATACAGGGGAGGCTGGCATACACCTTCCATGTGTTCATAAACACAGTGAGGTTCAGGGCAGCAGTGTGGCTGGCAGAGTTCCAGGTCTTGTTCCAGGAGCAGGTGCACCATTGATTGTCCATGGGGATGGGTGGGGGACAGGGCTGACTCTGCCTTGGAACACCTGTCTTCACCTCATAATTGGAGGTCTTTGGAAAGCATTGTCTCCTAAGAGGGTTCAATAAAATTTTCTTCAAGGGTTGAAGTCTCAAAGATGATTAAAAATGTGGTGGGAACGTCCTTCTTTTAATGGCAAAAGTCTGCAGGTGATTAGACTAAAGTTAGCCTGCTTTAGGGGTCCAATCCCTGTTCTTGGACCAAGTGGACTTTGCCTTCTGACATCACACTCAAAGAGCTTTGTGCTACAGAAAGTGGATGAGACAGGCAGAAAACACAGAGGCAGAGAGAAGCAAGATGGTTGAACCTTCCTCTAGATGTAATGAGCTCCCTCTGTCCAACCTAACCCGCCCACCTTCCCTTATCAACAGACTCAAAGGCCTTCATATATTCAGCACCCTTTTGTGAGGCTGATGGTTTTATGAATGGGTGTGCCCTTTGATTCTTGTTCCGAGGCCAGCTTCCTGTGGAGTAGCTGTCATACTGGGGCGGTGTCATGCTCCCGAGATGTACATGTACCTTGCTTCCAAGTCAACCCAAACCACTTGCCTGGCATATCAAATTGATGTAGCTTGGATAACTATGAGAAGTGTTGGCCACCATACCCCAACTCTGGTATAGCTTATTTTATATTTACAATTTAACTTGCCACCTGAACAGCGGTCTTCTAGTTATGTAGTTCTTGCAGGAGCCCCTCAACTCTATCGCTCTCTGCAGGACCTTTGTCATCTTGCTGACAAAGATAAGCCTGTGTGGGTTTTTACGGGCTGCTGGCGCATTGAAACAATATATATATATATATATATAACCTAATTTTTGGAAATCATGCAGAGCCATCTCCTGCCACACACCTAGCAGAGGAGGTGATCACTAACTTGGGGCTAGGGTCCTAATTGTGCACAAGTCTTCTGAAGTCACCAAGCTTATAAACCAAATTGAATTTGGATTAAAGGAACATCCAAAATAGCCAACACTTCTTCATCTCGGCCAAGCAGCAACGACCTCAAAAGTGCCTCTCAGTGATTGGCTACCCAAGGCAACGTCTAGCCAATTGCACTCACCAGCTGGCAGAAGCCGGCCCCTTGTAATCCAAGGTCCATAATAGTAGGCTCCTGTCTGAGCCTGTCCATGCCTGGGAGGTCCAGAGGGTTCACCTCCTCTCTCCTCTCTGACGAACCATGAAGCAGCCTCCAGATGAAGCCTGCAACTTGATGCTCTTCTCAGAACGTCAAGTGAGTTATGGCGGAACTTTCCACTGCCTCATCCTCTTACTGACTTTGAACCAGAAACACACTGTGCCTATCTCACTCTGCTCTCTTTGACTCACCTATTCTACCCGTGTGACCTGTATTTGACATTTGAATTTGGGCGTGTGTGCTTTTTACATCTTGCACACCACTGCTGCGTTGCATTCTGCGAACTGTACTTGATTTTCGAATTTGGATGTGTGTGCTTTCAACATATTGCACCCCACTGCTGTATTGCATTCTGTGATGTGTATTTGATTTTCGAATTTGGGTGTGTGTGCTATTAACATCTTGCACCCCACTGCTGCATTTCATTTGTGTCCCTATTGAAACTTCTAGGCCACCTTGTGAGTTTGGGCTAGGACTGTGTAGTGCAACCATTCCTCCATCCTCATCTATCCTCTGCCACCCTAATGGCACTCACCATCTCTTCTATCTTCGCTAACTGCTATACTATCACCTACCATCCTCTCTTACGAAGTCTGCAAGAAAAAAACACAAAAAAGACATCCTGACCGCCAGCCCTGGCCTCCCCATCACAGACACATAAATCAGTACAACTTCCCAACAAGTCTTCACTGACATCCTCTTCTCTGTACCTTACCCAGATCTATGGACTCCTCATCTCATCTCTACTCTGTCTCCTTTCACATCCTCTCCCATTATTGGTGCCACCAACTGGGAAGTCTTCTTGGCGGGCTTCTCATCATCAAGGTATATCTACCACACTGGCACTTTCTTAGTTCAGGGTTCTCAACCCAACCTTCTCCTCTTCGGCCGGGGCATGCCGGCACTCATGAACTTCCTTCCCACATCTGCCTCTCCCCTTCCCACTCTCTATGTCCCTCCTCCTCCTCTGACTGGTGTACCACACCCCTGTACCCCTCCTCGGAAAACCTTTGAAGGTGGAAACCTCCTTCATCTAGCCACACAACGCTTGTTCAGCAAACAAACACTCCGCAGACATCTGCCTCCTTCTTGAAGACTTGGACCTTGACTTCCTCACTCTTACCAAGACATGGGTCAATGTCAGCTCAGTCACTGTTTTTGAATCCCTTCTCCCTGACGGCTTCAAGATAATTTCCAAGTCACACCCTATTTTACCTGAGTGGGTTCCTTCCTTCCTCCTACCCACCCAGATGTATTCCTCCTTTGAGAGCCTGGTCTGCAAGTTGGTTATCTCTGCTTCCTCCTTTCTGACCATTGCCACTATCTACAGGCCCCATGGTTCCACCACCCTGTTCCTCACTGAATGGGCTGACTTCTGCTCCTCTCTCTCCTCTCAAACACCTCTAAACTTCTCTTCATGTGAGATTACAACATCCATCTGGACTCCTCCATCACAGAATTCACTCTCTTCCATGACCTCGGCACTTTGCCATCACTCGCCATTCTGCTTTCTGGTCCAACCTGTGGGGTACATTTATCAGCCCAGCAGAACTCCCCTACATCACCAAACTGCATCTCAGCAGTCACCAGCAGAATGGCTGTGCTGGCTCTGTTGAGCACGATTGCTTTGCATCAAAGCTGTATTTTGCAGTCACCAAAATAATGGCTGCGCTGTTTTACTAAGCACATACGGGGCAAGATGAAACATATAACACCCCAATAATTGCTGCCCGGTAATTTCTTCATTTGCACTAGAGAAAAGACGTCAAAGGCAGTGCTGCTATTCTACCTGCTTAGAATTTCCCATTGAAAACTAAAGTGTTCTGCATTTAAAAATACTGCACACTGATGCCCTGTCCATCCTTCAACTGTATGCAATTTTTTTCCAGTAAGACCCAGCTATGTTCATCCATATTCAGGTTGTGCTCCAGCAAATGGTGGCATTCCTCCTTCAATGGCAGGCTGTGTCAGGCAAGATCTGTGAAATAGCAAAAAACTGCACTCCAAGCCTTGCGGCAAGCGTTTTACTATTTTTCAAAAAAATATCAAAGGCAAACGCTTCCCAAGAAGCCCTCTCTCTCTCCTACCTCATGTCAGTTTCAAAGGACCTTTAATTTGAACAAATGCCTGTGCATTAGAAACATGACTAGGGCTTTGGAAATATTTAGAAAATGGATGCGAGCAAGGCCGCATTGTAAAGTGACAGCTCAGTAACATTAACCCACGTGTAAAATTATGCTTTTTACAAACAAGACAATGGGCCTCATTACACGGATGGCGGTAAGGATTTACCGGTACGGTAAAATACCGGTACCGGTAAATCCTTACCGCCTTACTACGAGGTCCCTTTGCGGGTTGGGGGATTTAACGCCTGCTTTTTGCAGGCGCTAAAAACCAACCCGCAACAGACCCAGGGAGCTAATTACGGTACCACAATTTGCGGTACCGTAATTAGCGCCTTCCCCATTCCCATTGAGCCCCATGGGGCAAAAATGGGAATGGGGAAGGGCAATGGTGGAAGGGGGAATTACTGCCCCGCCAACCTTGGAATGGGGCGGTAATTCCCCTTTCCGCCAAGGCGGTGCCGGTATTTTACCGGCATGAACCATGGCGCTAATAGCGCCATGGTTCTCCGCCATCCGTGTAATGAGGCCAACTGTCAGTTTAAATGTGAAATGTTGAATTAAGGCCCTGTACTTGCATAGAAATGTGATGGGGGTTGTTTTAAAACATATATATATAGGGTATTTAATTCCAACAGACTTGTTTTCTGGTTCTGGTAAGATAAATAAATAAATAAATAAATAAACAAATAAATAAATAGATTTGCTGTGAGGCCAGCAGAACAGGTTTTGTTTTACAGGCCCTGGCTTCAAAGGACCTTGCTTCCTGGGAACAGGATCTTCCTCCCCCCAAGTGGACCAGCCCACGGGGCACATGAATAGCCAAGGGGAGAGGATCTCGCACCCTCATCAGACAAAGCGGCAGTGCTCCAGCCTGGGACAATGGATTTCCAGGACATAAATGTGCGACTTTCTGGTGGTACCTCCCCTCAACTCAAACTGAAGAACTTCAAAGGCAAATCCATGGCAGCACTTGACTGGAGCCTGACATTTCGCTCTGGGTTGGAAAGAATGCCCTTATTTGGAAGTCAAAGCCAGCCCATCTGGGGCAAAATACTTTTCTTATTTAATAAACTTCAAGCTTTTATTTCTGCAACCGGAAAACGCAGTAGTTCAAAATTTTAACAGTTCGAATGTAATTTGTGTGGCATTAAAATAAGACATTATAGCTTTCCCTAGCATGTTGGGGACATGGTACAACCTTGGAAATTAATGCCAACATGCTCCAAGATAATATGTACACATATATAAAACGGTAGAATTTTAGGTGAAACGGTTCCCACTAGAAATTGCGAAAGATTATTAGAAGGACTAAACAACATCATACGAACTTGGGAATTGGAATTACAGGATCTGTGTAAAATATGGCCTTGGCATATGTGATTTGTAAAAGGGCTACAACTTTAAAAATGTGCAATTTATGTCATAACTGATTTTGGCAAAAATAACTGTGGAAGGTCCATGCGCATTGAAAGCACACACCGTAAAACTGATGCCATGTCCCTGAAGTCCAACCGGCTGACAGGAAGGCAGGGACAGCCATCCCTGACCAATACAGTTATTAGAGGCATGTCCAGCCAAAGTCTGCCCCCATAGTATAATCCTTTGATGTCATCCACCTTATAAAAGGTGGAGGCTCAGAGAGACAAAGGATTGACTCTTCTGATTTCCAGCTTCAGCATATCCAGACATCCAGACATTTCATACTCACCCTGCAGATTCCAGATTCCACTGCCAGGAAAGGGATACCTCCTATCTAGGCAGAAACACCCTTCAGAATTAAACCCCACAACTATCCCACTAATTCAGGGAGAAAGGGGAAAGGTGGCTGAATCCTCATTGGGATTATCCAGCGCTACCTGCTTGCCCTGCTACCTGCTTTTTTCAGCTCATATGCTGCTGTGCCATGACCAAACCCTCAACCCGCTGTTCAGATACCCGGTTGGCGGTCCAGAATTCCATATTCAAGTGCTTATTGTAAGTATCACCCCCTGGCCTTTTGGTCAACCCTATAAGTAATCCTGAAAGTACACTAGTAACTGTTTTAATTCCTCAGAACCCTCTATGTATTCTGTTGCTTGATTTCCAAGTGTTAGCATCATTTTTCCCCATCCTTATAGTCCATCGCATAAATCCTTACTAATATTTGGAATAAACGAATTAACTCCCCCATAAGGAGATGCATGGCGTGGGGAGGGGGTCAAGACAGCCGCTTGACCTTTCCCACAGGCAGTGTTTCTCTTCTTGATAATCTAGTTGCAAAATATAATTGTAATAGTACTTGTCATTTCATTTCCAAACCGATTTTCCCTGTCAACTGATTCCACTTCAAAAACCAAATTTCTTTTCCTGTTAAGAATCTCATCCTGTCATTCATTTAGAGTTACCCTTTCACTTTCTTAGTATTCCTGTGATGTGTATCTGTCCCTTAGCATATAAACCCCATTCCAATGTTGTCTGTTGAAAACGTTTTTCAAGCTGTTTTGACATTTAAAGCCCTGAACATAAGAAAATGCAATTTCTCCATGTGTGATTTGGCTGCACTGTGTTTTTCCTTCCCAAGTTGATTTTCTGAACTGTATGTCGGTTATTGGGACATTGTATTGTAGTTTGCCTGTGTTCTTACATCTCTGATACTGTTATACTATTTCTTCCTCATCCATTCAACGGCACATGTAAAATTACCATTTAATAATTTCGCTGGCTGTTTGGCTCAGTATTCAGGGGAGCTGAAATCCGGGTTTTGCCTTCTTTTCGGTGGGGGTAAGCCGGATTTTAATTCCAATTGTTGCATACTTTACCTGACTCCTTGCTACACCTGCCCATCTACGCAGAGTTTGATTAATAGGGGTTTGAGGGAGTGTTGCTGGGGAATGATTAATTAATGTGATACCATTTAAAAATCCACTCAAAAGTTAATTTTGCTTTCTTTCAATTGTGTAGTGTTTATCTTACATGGAAAGGGCTAACTGGTTGCATTCTATCAATTTGCTGTGTAATTATCACCCCACGTGTGATTGCTGCCCAATATTAAATTTGTGTGATTTAATTTGGATTTTAAAATAAATAAATATTGTATTACCACCCACCGGCCTGGTTCATGGTCCATTGTGGCCCGGGGTATTTGTAAAAGGGGGTATGAGATGGGTTGGGTGCCATCTCAATGTGAATTCGTAGCATATAAAGTAAAAGTGTTTTAATTGTGCCCTGCAGCCTAGGCCAGTATCAAAAGTCCTGGTTTGGTGTGTGGTGGGTGACGCCCCATTAGAATGCTTAGCAAACCCACTCAGCTGGGCACACTCTTGATGCCCTCATCTACTCTGATCTCTCCCTCTCCCCTCCATTGGTCACCCCCCTCTCCTGGTCAGACCATTGTCTCCTCTACTCTCACCTGGGCCCCCTCGGCTCTATGACCACACCTCCTCAAGCCGTGCCAACCTTGTTCGCTAACATCCATCCGATTAAATAAGTGTCAGCTGCTGCCTTCACATCCTCCTTCATCCCCTTTCTCCCCCTACTCTAGATTCCACCACCGACTCTGCTCTCAGCAACCGCCATCTGGCAATTACCAACACCCTGGACATTGTTGCTACAGTCCTGAGGATCTGCCTGAAACCTATCTTTAAGCGTAACATCTGGTACGACTCTGAACTAGCAGCCATGAAATGCAAGTTCAGAGCTGCAGAACGAAAGTGGCAGACCTCTGGCTCACCCTCTGATAAACTGGCCTGTCACCTGTTCCAAAGGCAATACAGACTTTCCATCCGCACCAAGAAAATGGCCAACATCCAGACGCAGGTCTCTGGTGCATCCAACAATTCGGCTGAACTCTTTAAAGTCTGCAGCGAACTAGCCAAGCCATCTGCAACCTCCTCCTCACCTCTCCCCTCCCAAGCCTCCTGCAATGCATTGACCACTCACTTCACAAAAAAACTCAGGACATTTTGAGCAACCTTGCTTCCCTCTCCCCGACACCTTCTCCACCCCATTGCCTCCTACGGTCTCCCACTGTGCACCCTCCTCTCTCTCCTCCTTCTCTCTGTCACACCTGACGAGGTCACCAGAGTTGTCTTCTCTACGAAGGTCTCCTCCAAACAGGTTTGCCCCTGCTCCTCTAGAACCATTAAGGACAACATTGTCTCTCTTGCCCCTGCACTTGCTGATGTCTGCAACCACTCCTTTCCCACTGGGTCATTCCCTTCCTCCCTCAATCACTCCCTTGTGCCCCCTCTCATGAGAAAACCTTCTGCAGAGCCCACCTGACCAGCCAACTAACGCCCCATATCTATCACTGCCTTCCTTGGGAAACTCCTGGAGAAACTGGCCTTCTCCCAACTCACTTCTCATAATGAAGTTGTTGGTGGTCTGCATGACCATCAGTCTGGATTCCGAGCATCCAGAGGCACGGAAACTGCTCTTCTCAACACCTGTGAATAACTGCTTGCATCTCTGGACTCTAACTCCCCAGCTTTCCTCATTCTACTTGATCTCTCACCTGCCTTTGACATAGCAACCACTCCATCCTCATAAAACAGCTTCATGATACCCTGGGCATCTCGCAGCTGGCACTGGACTGGCTGACCTGCTTCCTAATTGCCCGTCCATCTCAGGTTATTCTGGGCACTTTCGCCTCCCCTACTTCTTTTTCCACCTGTGGTGTGTCCCGGGGCTCCAACCTCTCCATGGCTTTTTAACACGTACCTTGCTCTACTGGCACTCCTCATTTGACCCTTCTCTCCTAACTTCCTGTGTTACTCAGATGACACACAACTTTTCTTCAAACTTCCCGCTGACCCTCTTACCTCTTCCATCATCCCAGACTGCCTATCTGCAATCCAGTCCTGGTGCACTGCCAATGATCTCTGCCTCAATACCAGCAAGACTGAAATCCTTCCTAATGGGACTCATGCCCCCTCTTTCTTCCCCTCACTCTGAGCATCCTCTATGGGCTCTCCCCCTTCTCCTTCATCTAAAGCCAGAAACCTTGGAGTCATCTTCGACTCCTCTCTCTCCTTCCTCCCTCACATTTAGGACATTGCCAAGAAGTCCCACTTTCAACTCTTCCTTCTCAAAGGAATTCTCCCTTTTCTCACTGTTCCCCAGAAACGTAATGTTACTCGAGTCCTGGTTCTCTCAAGGCTTGACTATTGCAACCACCTGCTCCTGAATCTACCTTCTTCCTCTCTATGACCCCTCCAGCTAACCGAGACTAGGGCAGCAAGTCGCATCCTTGGCCTCAAGCCCAGGGATCACATCTCTACTGCCCCATAAACTCTTCACTGGCTCACAGTTGCTGCACAGATTAAATTCAATTCCCTCTGCATCATCCACAAGGCTGTCTGGGGCCAGGGATCACACTATCTGCAACTTGCTCTTACTAAATAATCTCCCTCTAGACCTCCACATTCCTTTGGTACCAACTCTCCATGTGTAAAGTGTTTTGCTAAACAGAGGGATGGATGCCGATCTCTTTCTTCAGATGGCTCCCTTCTATCGAACAGCCTCCTCCTTCCTCTTCATCTTGAGCCGGACCTCCTCAAATTCCGGAAGCTCCTCAAAACTTTCCTTTTCACCTCCGCCTTCCCTTCTTCCCTCCTCTGCTAATCTCGCAGTCGCTATGATTGGTGACCAGCGCCCTTATGTGTCCTTTGGGGCCCTGGCATACCACACCCAATCACCTTAGCCTCTGCCTACACATAGGCATTTGCCACAACACCCACTGGCCTACACCACTGTAGGCCTGCACTTACCTACTTATTGCAGCTCAATGCTCTCTACCACTTACTATACTGGCAACTCACATCTGCTGCTCACCCACGAGCACGGACACTTCAGCACTTACCGTCACTCCTTCTTCCCCTTGTCTCTCTATGCTCTTGCTCGTTCTGAATACTCACAGGCTTAGTAGGTTCATCTTTTATCCTCTACTGTATATTGTTTTCAATCCCATGCTCCCTCCCTGTTGCTTTGTGGGTGCTTTGAAACACAATTTTCTTGTTGTATAAGCGCCTAACAAATGCACAATAAATAAAATAAATAAATGTAGCCTCTCCACTGCAGAGACTTGCCTGTCACTGCAGCAGTCAAGAGGGCACGTCTGACCCATGAACCTGCTCTGTGCCACTGTAAAGGAGCAGGTGGACATGTTATCCCTAGCTCCCGCCCCTTTACCTCCATCATACTGGAACAGTAGGAGATGAGCCCTATGTGGAACACCAGGTATCATCCCAATACCGCATTGAGTGTATGAGAGATGGTATGCACTCGGAAAACTGTATCAAATGTACCCTCTCACTGGGAGGGTGGAAGAATGTCTGCACACACCATTGGACATCATTGATCTATAAGTTAAATCTGACAAGAGCAGAGTGACTTCATAGAGAAGAGATACTGAGACTCACTGAAACGATATGCAAATACTCAAAGAATAAATATGTAACTGAAATAACAAAAGAAACATGTAATCGAGTATGAGGAAATTGTATATGGAAAGAAGCTGAAGTAACCTTCTGATTAATAAATGTATATACGCAGAAATGCAAGGTAGATGAGACATATAGAAGCTTGCTGCAGAGGAAAGCATAACATGGCTACAGCGGCCATGTTGGAAAGATGGACGTCAAACTCGTATTAAAACCATTCAAGCTACCTCAGAGACAGAACATAGCTGCAGAGTCAGATGCTGGAAAACAGCTTTCTGTGAGTAATAAAGAGGAATTTATTGGTTTGGGATCAAGGATGCTATTTCAAGGAATAATTGTAAGGCACAATGGGAGTCAAAGGGATAAGCCATTTACGTAAGACATATTTCTCTTATATTAAGCGAAGCAGAAAACATCTGCAAAGGCCAAGTATTAGATAATTAAAGATGTAGAAAACATACCCATGTAAGATGGAGTGAGCAAGTCTTGAGAGGCCGAGCAGTGTAATGACACCCAGCACAATTGAATCAAATAGCAGGAAATAGAAGGCTGAGATGGACACATTTGTGGTCTCCTCACATGTGATTCAGAAGTTGAAAACAAGGGCTATTCTTTAAGCCAAAACAAAGATAATAGTGTGCGTACACTCCCTTGAATGTCCCAGAACAGTCAACTACAAAGGAGAAGCCTTGGCTTGGGCCCTGACCGAAGATAGACAATGGACTATTTGGAAAATTGGGAGTAGTCTGACGTTGCTTGAGGGACCTGAGTTTCGTTTTGCTTACGTGCTGCTAACAAGCCAAAAGTCCAATGTTGGGAAAGCATGCTAACCAATCAGAGGGCCTATGTAGCAACATGCTATACAATGTTGCAGAGACCAACCCGCTGCCATTTGTTCCGCTATAAACAGTATTGTACATATTCAGAGGTAGTTCGAGGCGTGCCCACCAGATAAGGGGCAGTCAATTAAGTTATTAACACCTATGTATATTATAGGTACATATGTTCCCTTAACCAATCCCTTCCTTCAACAGGTTTTAGTTTGCTACGTAGGATGACATCATAGATGACACACATCGAGGTATAAAACCTTTGTATAATCACATTTGAGTGTGAGTGCGTACATTACTGCCTGTTATTCGCCAGATTGCCCTACTTTATTTTATGCTGATAATAACGTAGTATTTTGCCATAATCTTTGAGTCTGTCTGGTTATTTGGTTCCGAGATCATTATTGATAATTCCATCTAGCACATGAGATGCTTCAAGGTGCTGAAGCACACCACTGTAGAGCAGGGGCTGCAGGTCAGGATACTTTTTTTTTTTAATTTATTTTTATTTTCAATAGAACCAAACAAACTAACACACATTACTGTTTAGGACGTACATAATCAGCATCAAACCATCACATTATACAGTATAATTCTCCGTCCTCCCCCCTCCCACCCCACAAACTAGAGCCGGCACACTCACGTCATCTATGGGAGCATTATCAGGTATCTCAGTGCTTGTGCACTCATCAGAGTCCTCTGATTCGTTATTGTCTTGGTGAGGGTTTGCCATAGAGGTCACCAATTGCCACCAGGCCAACAAGGGCCCTACTTCCTCCTCTCCCCCCCCTAGTAACCGCTTCAAACCAAACTACGGATTCCGCCTCCGCCCATCTGAGGAGATCCGTCCACCATAGCTCCACCTTGGGTCTGTGGGCCGCCTTCCAACCCATTGGGATCCTGCGCTTGGCCAGGATGTAGGCTAAATCCTTCATTTTGCTTATGTGCTTTAAATCCCGTGGCCTGGGAAAAATCCCGAGCATGCATGGCCAAGCTGATCCCACGTCCAGCTCCACTACCCCACCAGCCAATTTAGTTTTAATCTCATCCCAAAATCTGTGCACCTCCGGCAAAGTCCAGAACATGTGTAGCAGCCCCGCTTCCACCTCCCCACACCTGGGACATTTCTGCGTAGCCGTGCCTCCAAACCTTGCAATTTTCCCGGGAGTCAAATAAGCCCTGTGAGTGACATACAATTGGAGTTGTTGGAGTCTCGCATTCCGGGATACCTTTTTATGGTACCTTTGGGCTCTCTCCCATTGCCCATCTGTCATGGGTCCTCCTACATCCCCATCCCAGTCCTGCCTCAATTGAAGCAGCTCCTTCACTACCTTTCTCTTAGAAGCTCGTATATTCTAGATATCTCATGCCCGCCCTCCGAAACATCATACATCGTTTCCAGGGAGGCATCAGGGTCATCCGCTAGCACTGTCTCCGGCCATCTCTCCCTTACCCGTTTCATGAGCCTAGCGTAGGTTATATACTGGCCTCTATGCACCCCTGTCTCTTCTTGCAACCTCTGAAATTCCAATGCCTCCCCTTACTGCCATATGTCCCCAAGGGTGGCCAGGCCCACCGGTTCCCAATATCTACAGACCGCTTCGAACAGTTGTGGGTCGTTCCCGCATAGTGCCACCAGCAGGGCCTGCTGAGAGAACGGCTCTATGTCACCCATCATTCTCCACATTCTGCGCCAAACCTCCCAGCCCAGCCTCAACAGCCGCCCTCTTCCCACCAGTTTGTTCTTTTGTAACCACACCACTTCATTCAAAAAGTATGGGGGCGAGTCTTCCCGCAGAAGCCTGGCTTCCGCCGAGTCTTCAGTCGATAGCCACTTGGCCACATACAGCAGCTGCCCCGCCAGATAATAAAGCTCAAAATTTGGCAGGCCTATGCCCCCCTTGTCACATGGGTTCTGGAGTTTCCACAGGGCCACTCTGTTCCTGGAGTTACCCCATATGAAGCCCCTGCACATGCTATGAAGTCTCACAAATAGGCTCCTGGGAATCAAAAATGGGACATTCACAAAGAAGTGCCGGAGTCTGGGCAGGACCACCATCTTAAGCAAGGCCACTCTCCCCATCATGGTCAGGGGCAATCTGGACCAAAACACCATGCTGTTCTTGACCACCTCTATTGCTTTCTCTGTATTATGTTGGTGCTCCGCCTCAATCCTGTGGTAAATATTTACTCCCAAATACCTAAATGTCTCAGTCTGCCATGGTATCGGCAGGTTAGGCAGCCTCTGTAACGGGACATTCTTGTATCTACCCAAGGGGAACAGACTAGACTTCCTAGGGTTCACCGATATGCCCGAGAGGGTGGCATATCGGTCCATCACCTCTAGCACATACTGCAAGTTCTCCTCCGGATAGCGCAGATAAAGGAGCATGTCATCTGCGTACAGCGATACCAGGTGTCTACCACTTACTGTACTAATCCCCACCTCCCCGTATTGTTGCCTCAGACATATTGCCAGCGGCTCTAATGCCAGAATGTATAGCATGGGCGACCAGGGGCATCCCTGTCTGGTCCCCCTGCTGAGTTGCCAGGTATCTGAGATTATGGATCCTGTTTTAACTCTCGCCACCGGGGTGCTGTATAACAACTGGACCCACCTGATATACCCGGGTCCCATTCCGTATCCCCTCAGGGCTGCTTTCAACCAAGGCCATCGCACCGAGTCAAAGGCTTTGACCGCGTCTAGCGACACGATGGCCAGCTCACCCGTATCTTCCTCAGTGTGGTCAATGATGTGGTGTAGCCTCCTATGGTTATCTGTGATGTTCCTGCCGGGGACATATCCCGTCTGGTCTGGGTGTATCAGCTTACCGATCACCCTCTTCAGCCTATTGGCCAGCACTGCCGTAAGTATTTTGCTGTCCTGATTCAGCATGGACAAGGGTCTGTAAGACCCACACTCCGCGGCCGGCTTGCCTGTTTTTTAGGAGTGGGATGATCATCGCCTCGCGAAGGGACAGTGGCAGTTCCCCCTGCTCGTAGGCCTCGTTGAACATAGCAAGAAATGGCTGAAGCAGCTCCTGTTTGTATGTCTTGTAAAACTCACTAGGCAACCCGTCCGTCCCGGGTGCCTTACACGTGGGCAAATGTTGGATCACCACCTCCAGCTCTTCCGAGGTGATAGGGGTGTCCAGTTCCGCGTGTTCTAGGTCATCCAGAGTGGGTAGCTCTATGTCCTCTAACGTGTCCAGTATGTCTTGGCTCCTATCCTCCCCTGCGTCCTCATATAAGTGTCTGTAAAACTTGAGGAACTCCTCGTTCACCCCCTCCTGGGTATTACAGATGCGACCTTCCTCATCCCTTATCTCACTTATCACTGTGGGGGGGGTCTCACTCTTTTACAGACAGGCCAGCAATCTGCCCGGCTTATCGCCCCCTGCATGTAGCCTCGCCGTATATTTCTTGTAATTTAGTCTACATAACCTATCCCAGAGTCCACTGCAGGTTAACTGTAGGTCTTTTATCTTATCGCTATTCTTCCGGGCGGTATCCTCATGTCTCGTGAGACCCTCCAGCTTCCTTTCCGTTTCCTGAAGTTCCCTTTCAATGCCCACCTGGAGCCCTTTAGATTTCGAAATGGCTACTCCACGCACCACCACCTTGAACGCCTCCCATACGGTTCCAACCGAGCGCACACTGCCCATGTTTCTATCAAAATATTCCTCGATGGCCTCCCTCAAGTCCTCCCGGAACCTCTCATATTGTAATGCCTAAGTCCTAAGTCTCCATGTCGGGATCCGCGCTCTGGGGGTTTGGTGTCGCCACTCTACCACCAAAGGCGAGTGGTCAGATAGTACCCGGGCCTTGTATTCCACTCCCATCATTTCTCCCGCTATCTCAGCCGCTACGAACACATAATCTAGCCTTGTGTGCAGGTCATGTGGTGCTGCATAGTGCGAGTATTGCCTATCCATTGGATGCAACCTTCTCCACACGTCTTCTAGGTCTAGATCTTTTAACAATGTCCCCAGTGCTTTGGCCGCCGGCGCCGGCTTCCCCGCTTTGTCGACTGACCTGTCCATTTTGGGATTCAGGGTGCAATTAAAGTCCCCTCCCCACACCACCGCACCCCCAACCAGGGGGCTAATTTTGCTGTAAAGGGACCTAAAATAAGCCGCTGTATCATGGTTGGGGGCGTACAGATTTATGATGTGCACTTCCCTGTTCTCCAGGAGTCCTGTCACCGCCACCATTCTGCCCTCTGGGTCTACCGTTGAGCTAAGCACCTGGAGCGGCACGTGCAGCACCACCCAAGTGATAACCCCTCTAGCGTGCGCAGAATACGTAGCCCCCACAACATATCCCCTCCATTTTCGCCTGACAACCTCCAAGTTCTCCCTTGTGAGGTGAGTCTCCTGCAACAGGGCCACATCAATGTGCATCCTTTTTAGATACAGCATCACTTTGTTACGTTTCAGATAGCTGTTAAGGCCCCGTACATTCCAGGTCACAATTCTGAGGTTACCCGATGCCATCTACTCGGTTTGTTCCCAACCCACCTCTCCCTTCAATGCTTCCCTTGATGGTTTGTTTTCCGGCTCCCCTCCCCTCAACAGTTTCCCCCGTCCCTGTTCCCCAACTCCCATCCACTGCACACAACCCAGCCCCTCCCCCCACCCTTCCCTACCCCAACAAATGCCCAGCTCCATCCCTGGATCTCAGGCCCACCCGCGTCTGGTCCTTTCCCGTTGCCGAGGACTAGGACACCACAGGTCGTCACCGATCTAACAGTGTCCTAACTAAGTATATTACTATTGGGTACAAGGGATGCCTCCCAGGAGCTCCCAGTCGTCTATTTTAGGATTGGTGCGTCCAGCGGGTCCAGCCAGTTGATACTACAACACACTCCCCACCAGCTTAATACAACTCTATAATCAAGTCCCAATGTCTTGGCCATGTCACCCTAGGTGCCAAAGCCATCTGCTACTTGTCTCCTGCAGCTCCCATCTGGACATCCGGTCCTTGAGGTCGGCCCTGCATATCCAGCTAGTCCATTGCCTCGGTCGGCGTCTCGAAAAAAAGGGATCTGTTCTTATAAAACACTTTCAGCTTGGCTGGGTAGAGCAACATGTAGCGATGGCCTGCTTCCTTCAGCCTCCTTTTCACCGATCCAAAGTTCATCCTACTACGCTGTACAAGCAGCGTATAGTCCGGGAAGGCCGTGATTTTTGCAGAACCCTTTTCGATCGTTCCTCTCCTCCGGAAAAATTTGAAGATCTTCTCCCGATCCCGATAGTTCAGGATCTTTGCGATCAGCGGCTGTGGGGGGGCTCCAGGGGGCAGTCTCCTTGTCAAGGCCCTGTGCGCCCTTTCAACTGCGAACCCCTGGGTCAGCACCTTGCCTGATATCTCCTGTAAAAGCATGGATTCCACGTATTCTGTGGGGTTTGACCCTTCCATACCTTCCGGCAGGCCCACTATACAGATGTTATTGCGTCTGGCGTGCCCTTCTGCTTGCTCAGCTCTGTCCTCCAGATTGCCCACCCGTTGCATGAGGGCATGGAGCTCCTTTCCATGTGTGGCACACCCCTCCCTGTTCGGGGCCATCTCCTTCTCCAAGGCCCCAGTGCGCTCCGCAATCGTTTGCACGTCCTGTCTAAGCAGGTTCACCTCCTCCTGGACCGATCCGATCTTGAGGTCCAGGCTCTCCTGCAGCTCTTTCATTGCCTGGCCCAACTTAGTCTCCCAGGCCACCTTTAAGTCTGCGATCGCTGCCAGCACCTCCTGGATCATGCCCGGTGTTTCTGCCGTTGCCGTGGGGGTCTCCTTGCTCTTGCCCCCCTCCGCTTCTGGGGTGACCTGGCGTAGGTCTCCATCGTGGACTGTCGGATCCTGGGTCTAACCACTTTAGAGGACATCCTGCTATGTTAACTGGACGAGGGCCTGCCGTGCCTCCCTCCGCACAAAGGTCCGCGTGGTCACGGACCACTCTCAGCAGGCCAAGCATGTACTTGTATGTACTTGTCTCTTCTTTCGCGCCCAGAGTGGGCCGTCTCCTCCCATGTGCTCGTACCCTCTTGGTGTCGTGGCCCGGTCTCTGTCGTGTTCCTTCTGTGGCCTGTGCTCAAGTGCGCTCACCTATTCGCGGCACTCCCTTTGTTCCCCCTCTCCTGCGATCACAAGGCCATCCGGCCCACAATGCCCAGGCCCAGAGGGGTCGCTTTAAGTGCCGGGGATCAGCAATTGTCTCGCGTCGGCCTCAACCACTGGCCTGCGCCGATGTTTCGCTGTGGAAAACTGCAGCCACCACCGCCCGCTCGTTCGCGTCGGCCCCAGGATCCGCGGCCACCTAATTGGTACGCTGCCACAGTGAATCCTCCTGGGTTCCGCCGGCGTTCGATCCGATTACTCCGCAGGCCCAGCGTCGGTTACCAATGTGAAGCAACAGCGCATTTCGGTCAAGTGCCGCGGTCTGCTTCTAATCGCTGGTCTTGGAGTTCAATGCAGAGGCTTTACAAGACCTACATCTTGTGACCCCTGTTGTCCTCTTTGTCTCTGCCGCCATCTTGTTCCACTCCCCGATCCGAGGCCCGCGGCTCGCAGACGAGTTTAACTCAGTGTCCTCACCCTCCACTCGCATCAAAGTTTCAGCGAGTGTAGCCATCATCTTGCAGGTCAGGATACTTATGCATCTGGTCCCAGGTGTACACTATGCTTTTGGCAAGGAGTTTTAGGAAAAAGTGAATCTGATCAGCTGATTTCCCTTCCTGCATCTTTTCGTTAACTAGTAAAAAATAAAAAAACAGGGCTGCTGCACCCTTTCTAGATGGCAATTCCTGACACCACCCCTGCAAGTTGGAAAGATTTACACTTTTTAAAAGGTCTCCACTGTGCTCCTAGCCCTCCCAAGGACTCCAGTTCAGTGGCTTTATGAAATGCTCTAGAGATCCCTTAATGGCCATAAAGTGCAAACATCTAGGTGCCGCACGAGATTGAGAGGGTCACCTGGTGGTAAGATTGTTCTTATAAATCCAGGCTAACTAAACATATGGATAGAGGGGACTTGAGGTAGCTGGAAATGTATTTTGATAAAATGAGCAGTGTTTACAGAAAAACAGCACTGCTGTAACCATCTCAATTAGATTGTGCATATTTTCCTCTTATATGTGGACAGGACATATTGCCAATTCTGAGTGAAAACAAATATTTACTGAAAGGTGTGCTGTTTAAATAAATGTGTGCATGTTGGGGATGTGCAATGAAATCAGTAAATGTAAGCTACTTAAAACATTCAAATAAAATAATTAAATAATGTATATTTTGATTCCATAAATGATATCTTCATTTAATGTTTTTATGATTCATTGAAATAGATAGTTTCCAAAGCAAGGTTCTTTTGACCTTGCCACAGTTGAAACCCAGCCCCTTTGTCAATTAAGTATTCACTTTAAATCTGATAGCACACGCATTGCGGCGGTTCCCAACTATTGAGAGGGTCTCCATATATAGGAGAAGAAATATTGCCTCAAAAAAGTAGGCTGGCCTGGTCTCGTTACAGCCAGTTTACCCTAACATTTTAATCATGAAACTGCCGGAAACGTTTTATATGCTTCCAAACACTTCCGTTTAGGGTGAGTTTTGGGAAGAAGAACATGAACGCATTATGAGGCTATCAATAACACAGGTAATAAACACATCAAATCAGACCAGACCAAGGCCCCTCACATTTTTTAAAGTAGATAAGTCATTCTGATTCTGGCAATCATGAAACAAATTAGTTTGCGTGTTCAGACAGCCGGAAGTGCAGGCCTTTGGGTGAGTCTGGTGAGATAAAATCGAGTGATAGACACTGATCGGATATTTTTTTTTTTAAAACCTTCTCATCCATTAGCGACAGACATTCTCATGTTACTACCAACTACTACGCCTCAAGAGCACCAAGTATGTACATCACATCTGCATTTAGCAATCATATGCCCGCGGGCACTTCCCAGCTTGGCATTCTCCGTGCCCACTTTAAGAACATAGGCAGCCACTTCAGGTTCTGGGGATACTATTAACCCAGTGTCAATCTGGCCAAATTGCAATGTCTGTTATCAAACATGAAAATGGAAGACTCTGACATGTGGCTGATCAGATAAGAGTTAAGTGTGTGAAAACAGATTATCATCTGGGAATGGAAGCACGTTGCCTACATGACATGTTGTTTTAGCTCTCATGATTCTCTTGAATCATGTGTTTGGTTACCACTGGGAAAACATCCCTCACACTACAGTTTATCCTTCTTTTTTTTTATAGCTCTCATAATTAGGGCTGTACTGAACTATGGCTTCGAGCAAGAAATTTAGTTGAAGTCTGGCTGAAAAATAAATGCTTTCTATTCGGCTCCAGCCAAATACTTTGCCTTCTCATTTTAATGCTATCTAATTACTCAGAGAGTCAACTATGGAGTGCAGTTTGCATCAGGGAAAGGAATTCAGCACTGTCTGAAACCATTCCTGGTCTAATATAAGACGATGGCGCATATGTTTGTGCATTGGGGAAAAGGAGTGCAGAGAACGAATGTGAGGTGTGTTCTTGTGGGAAATTCCTAAGGAGAAACTTAAATTCATGGCAGGTAGTGGAGACCAGTAGGACTGGGGTAGTCAGAGATATGTCAGGGATGTGTGAGGCAGAGTGACATGCCAATCCCCTCCCACCCCCCGCCCTTCTTGTTGGGAAATCTCTTCAGTTACCCTGTGAACCAGTTTGCCAGAGGGAGCATGGAGAGGTAGATGTGAGGACTGTACTTTAATGGTGAATAGTCAAATTGCTATGTATGTATGGGGGAGTGGGTGTTTGGAAATCAAAAGACTTCAAGGCAGCCATCTTCCAGGTCAGTAGGGATGGGGAAAATCAGTTATGTCAGACAGCACAAGATGCAGGCAATATTTCCCAACACACAGTGTCCTCCTGGGAGAACTTGCTTATTGGGAAACCTCTGCAATAATATTAAAGGCCAGTCTGCTCTAATAGCAACAGTGTGAGAGAAGAGAGAGACTTTTTGTGTGAACACACAGCGATATAAAGCGCTGTATCTGCTGGTGTTGTGTTACAGAGGGTTGAAGAGTGAGAGACATAGAAAAAAACACACAGCCTTGAATCCTCTTGTGTGGTTGGAAGGAGGTGTGGTAAATCAACATGGATTGAGATTTGGTGAAATTGGGCGCTGCCAGCAGGCAAGTGCCCTCTCAAGGGCTTGCAGGGTTTGGGTAGATTCAGTTATACATCAGACTTTTCTTCCTCTGATTACCCCTCCTCCAACCATATTGGCCTCCCTGAAGACCCCTCTTCATGTTTGGTGAAGGGGAAAGAGGGTAGCTTCTTTAAAGATGGTGGAGAGATGTACTACAATCACCTCAGAAGTACCTTCGACTTGTGTCCTGCATGAGCAGACATAAGTGATTTGTGCATTTCAGTCAGAGCTTGAAGGAATATTTGAAAGTGATTTTCCACCTAAGCTAACTTGCAACTCACAAGAGATTGAAATGAGTGCCATTTGCAATGGCAGTTGCAAATTGCAGTATCCATTTTGTTCACGGCAACCTAGCACTTTGTATTCGGGAAGGTGTCTAGTTTGAGTAGTACGGTTTTTGCGTATGCAACATACTTCTATATATATAGTCCCTGCTTTTTTCTAAAACAATCTGTTATTTTCTGGCTTGTTTGTGTTAAATAAGGGTGGGATGTTGATTGAAATAAAGAGAAATACATGAACAAGGGGACACATTCAAAATAACGCTTTATTTTTTTTTAGAAAAGTATCTTTTTCGAGCTTAGAGTATGATTTATTAATTAAAACAAACATTTGGCTTCAATACTTGAGCAAGTGTTGGGTATTCGGACGAATAGCGAATATGCAATTCCGTGCAACTGCACTCATAATTGGCTTGACGTCGAGCTGGCCTAACAGCACGTACGCTGGAAGCCGCTCTGGAAGACGTGGCTGTATTTATCTATGGCCGGTAACAAATCGCTTACATGGGCAATTGCAAAATGAAATAAGGAAATGCGAACAGTATCTCTGGAGATAAATGGCTCCTGCCTTCTGAGGGCATACAATTCATCTCCTTGTTATCGCGCCAGCCTCTGCATTCCCGTCAGCGTTGTCTCAATCACTTTCGAGCGTTGCGGATCTGTATGACACAGTTGGCATTGGCAGGTCACGTGGTCAGGTTCAAATGTATTTAGGTGATCTTTGGCACCGTGACCCTGTTGGTTCCGTGACCCTGTTGGTTCCAAGACCCGCTGGGGCAAACCAACAGTTGCCAGGAACGAGCAATAATGCTGAGCTATTGAGAGTGTTATTAAAAGGGACAAGCTTGCTCTGACGGGGAGAGAAAGGCGATTAAAGCCGTACTCTCTGTGTCACATTCTCTTGGCGGGTTAATATCTGCTTACATATTTCACCCGACGCAGCTGGCAGCTGAGCAGCAGGGGTTCACTATGAGTCTAGCCTCTTTGCTGATCTCAATACATAATACATTTCTGTTTAACGTTTTCAAAGAGCAATGCTGCTCCCGTTGCACATTCAAAATCCACGTGCTTGAAATTCAAAAAACAGTGAAACACAAAGCAAAAAAAAAAAAAAAATATCCAGGCCCTGAAATTTTTGAAAGTTGTAGAAAAAGTGTACTCATTCATTTCGGGTGTTTGCTGTTAGTGAAATACAATAAATTGCTAGTATCACAACATCTTGAGTAAACGGTACAGACCAGGGCCTTTAATGAGTGCTGGAAGCACCATTCCAGGTGTCGCGAAATATTATCTCCCCCGCACATACAATCACCTCAGTAGCTCTATGTATTTTACTGCACATATCAGGGTAATAAATATCTCAACCAGTTCAGAATTAACTAAATGCTAATACGTTCAAGTACGAAGATATTTTTTATTTGGACTGTTTTTATACAGAATGGGAAGCCTGGCCCTACATTAGGGTGACCTGTGACACGGTGCACTTGTATGCATGTCGAAATGCCCCATTCCATTCAGGAGATGTTAGTACAGTACTGATGTTATCTATGCATTTTGGGAGTTGTAGTCCCGGATTTCCCCATTACAAATTCAGGACTATAAATCTGAGAATGAAAAGCTAAAACCAAAACTGGACTAAAATCTCCCAACTGGGATGTGGCATGTTGACATGTACACATCTATGGGTCATGAGACATGACTGGAGCCTTGGCAAATACATTACGGTGCACTCCATTATGTCACATTTCATCCACTGTTCTGCAGGCCTGGCAATGGCATATCAAAAATATGACATTACCAAAGTAGCACAGAGCAAATCCAGGCTGCAGACATAATACTCCAGTGCGGGAAACCATTGGCGGCTGGGGATTTTTTTAACTGGAGGTCAGTAAGTGTTTCCCCGAACATGCAGAGCAACCGAGGATGGTGAGGAGAATGAAGCAAACAAGAGGGGTTGAGGGGTGGTCTCCCACGAAACATATTTTTAAATATTGGCCTAAACTTGTGCATTTTCAAAACACTTTCTGTGAAAAAGCTGGATAAAGCCAGAGTTTGCAATACATTTTGGAGGGTAACAGATGAATGATTCAATAGAAGCAAGTCACCAACATTTCATTTGAGCATTTTCCAGCTCATTTTCATCATACCTTTGCACACAGTATATGAGAGTGTAAAAAACATGATCATGTTGTCTGTGCCCATACATGTCCATGGAGGCTGTGCCAATATATGCCAACATTATCATATAAGAACCTACTCCTAGTGGCTTTTCAAGTACCAACGGACAGGCCACAGTAAGAAAATATGTCCAAACTGGAACCACCACTGTGGGCCAGTACCATGTAAGAACACTCATGCTGCTCGCACCCTTGATGCCCAGCAAACAAGACAATGCCACAGTAAAGAAACATGCCCAGACTGGACGCACCAATTTGGTCCAGTGTCATATAGGAACATTCAAGCGGGGCATTTGTTAGAGTCTTTCGAATGAGTGCCCACATGGTGCTGGACCACTCTAATCCTAATACCTCGGTTGTTCACAAAAAACCTTTCTCTATTATCTTCTTTTTCTTTTACGCAAATGTTCCCGCTGCAACTTTGAGTTTAACACAGTCCGGTCTACTATCAGTTTTCTCTGAATCACTAGCTGTACTCACTAGTTGGATTTTCTTCCGCTGGAGTCAAGGACTGTACCACAGAGGCAAGCGTTTTTCCCCGCCCTGGCTATCAGTGTGGGAGGGCCCTTGTATCGTTCACATCAGGCAGCTTCAATTCTCGGTTTAACTGTTCTTTTATCAAAGGCTTTGCAGCTCTGGGTTGAAAAGGGCCATGGCAACTCCCTCTTTGTCATCCTTTTAGTTTCCACCGCCTTTCTCCTTCGTTTGAACTGCTGTCCCAGAATAGCTGCTTCCTTTTGCGTTTAGCCTTGCTCAAAGTGTGCCCTTGTGCTTCGTCTTTTATCCATGTGGGGCAGGGAAAGGGCCATCATGTGTGTGTAGTGATTGGCAATTGCTTGACTCTGTCGGACCATTGTGTTGGGACACAGCTCTGGTGTTAGTCTGTTGTCTTTCACGGTGTGAGAAAGTGTTTGTTTAGGAAGGTGGGCGGTAGAGTTTCTAAATATCCTATGGGATAATATGAGGAAACGGTGTCATAAAGAAGGGGGTACCGCGTCTCACCTATCAGTATCCCACTTCCACTCCCCAAAGATCTCCCATCCAGGTGATCCTCCCGCCCTGGTCGACCCCCAGGAATTGGATTCAATAGCGATGGCCATGTCCTGGCTACCTAGATGACAGATCCCTGGGGAGTAGCAAGTGAGACACCTTCAGGTTTCTCACAGCCCCATTGTGTCTTGCATTGGCCACATGTGCCCATTCTGCCTCTGAAGCATAGCGAATAAAGAAACAAAGAATACTTTTATGAAGCAATCAGGCTCATTTATTGGTGTCATACAAATTAATTTACTGAATTAGTTTTTTGTGTGAGGCATGTGTTACTACTAAGGTGTGGCCACAACACTGGAGGGATTCCCTCAGTTTCTTTATAATTGTGATTGCCTCAATAGCTGCAATTCAGGTTTTTTGGCCCGCACCAAATAACATATATCTATCAGGATTAAGGTAAAAACTACTGAGTACCTAACACATTGTGGTGCCCGTTCATTTTGGTTGTTTTCTTCTCCCTGTGTCTTTATTTCCTCCTCCTTCAAACACATCTCTGTCCAAATTGTTGCTCCAACCTCTCTCACTATCCTCCTCATCTACCCTAGCCCAGCACTCTCAAGCTCTTCTCCTGTGATCTAAAAAAAATGACATTATACACTACCAAATGATGCCCCCAAAATCGTAATATTTTGGGGACAGTGCTCCAATATGTTTGAGGCCCATCAACTACAGCTGTACCTTCCAAGTCACAGCACAATCATTTTCTTTATCTAATTGTCCTATTCACCAACCTTAATCCCTCTGCACTCAATCCCTCTCCCTTTGATCACTCAATTATCCACTAGACTTGTTTAGTTCTTCTTCCACTCACGCTCCCCCCTCATCCATCACCAAAAGACTCCATGCCCCCTTATCTGGGGCAAGTCAAGTGCTCCCACCAAACTCATACTCCTCCACTTGACAAATCTATTGAAATCTCTTTCATTCATTTTAATAGAATACTGGATGCCCCATATTACTATCCTACCCACCCCTTCAGCCCCTCCTCCACACCCTCAACCATGGATCTCTCCAGTCATTTAACAGCTTGGGACAGCATCGTACCTTCTTTTGCACAGCTGGGGCAAAGAGTGATCCCCTACACTTGTTAGTGTCTATAAAGATTCTCTCTTCGCCCTTACTACTGCATTTGGCTCTGGAAAATAATCTTACTAGACAGATTTCATATCTTCTCTCCTCTTGAACCCTCATAAACTATAACACTCTGAATCTACTTTCTCCCTGATGACTGCTTTGTATCCTACATCTCCAAAATCTCCAAAATATGCAATGCCTGTTTTACCCTTCTATCTCTACAACACACTCCCTCATTCTCCCCACTTTCAATCACCCTCACCCTTTCCTTAGTATCCCACTTCTTTCCTACCTCCTCCAATGAACTCATCCCTTGTTTAGCAACCAATTCCCAGCTATAGTTGATCCATTTGCTTCCCAAACAATCAAATAACTTGGAGCTTGCACCCTTTATATGCTTTACCTCTGCACCCTTTTTAATCTCTTTCTCTCAACATGTTTCTTTGAACCTGGTAAAAATAGCCACAGTCACACCCATTCTAAAAAACCCCACTGCAGACCCCAACAATTCCTAATTCTACATACCTGTCTCTTTCATACTGCACTATTCCAAAATCCTCAAAAGAGTTGTCTTGTAATGCTTATCATCAGCAGCCATATCTACATGCCATATACAATTCCCTCCAATCTAGAGTTAGGAGCAAAACACTCAACTGGATCTGCTATCACCGACAACTCCAACTTTCTAAACATTGATTATCACTCTTACCGCTCATCAATCCTTATACTACTTGATCTCTGCAGACTTGTATACTATGGCTCACAACTCTTTCCTCCAAACTCTTTCTTCCTGTTGCTTCAAGGACTCCATACTTGACTCAGTGTTCTCAATTCCCCCTGACCATGCCATGTTCTTTTGGAACTCTACCATCTCCTACCCCATACCAATTTCAGTGAGTGTCCATCAATGCCTAGCCTTTGTTCCACTCCTCTTCACCCTTTGTGTTTCCTGCCTGGTTAATTTCATCTCATGCTTCAGCTTTTACTCTAACCTCTGCTGATTGCCAAATCGTTTTCTTCTGTCCCTCTATCCCCCTACTATCCCATAATGCATTGCCAGCTGCCTCACCACTGTCTGCCACTGGATGGCTCTACACTACAACTACTTGATGCTAAATGTCTCCTAAACTGTAGTCATCTTTCCCTCAGCTTCTAACGCTATCCCAACTTTTACATTTCCAAACTCCTTCCTTTAAACTGTATCAGTTCATCATGGCCGCTGCTATCACATTCAGACTTGACCATCACAATATAAGGAATATCTGTTCCCACCTGATTCACCAATCAGCAAAAACTCTGACCTCTAACCTGCTGCTCATGAAAATGGGTTACTGGTCTAGCCTACTCGCCTTTCTGTCTACTCCTTGCCCCCTCAACAAAGTTCTCACATTTGCTATACACATCTTCAACCACCTCTCCAGATCCTATCTAACTTCAGTTTACTACCACCATGGATGCAGCGCCAAGGAACATTTTTCCCTCTTTAATCTTCTATTCTTCCTCTAAATCTATCCATGATCTTATCTCTCCTTACCTTGTTGATTGTGCCACTCCATACTCCTTCTCATATTCTGCATTCCTCATCTCTCAGAGCCATATCTGTGCCCCGCCACTCTTTGCCTCCTCTCACTTCCGCTCCTTATTCTTACTTGCCTAATCCACTGAAGTGCCCCTTTTGTGCCTTCAAAGCCATTCCATCAGTACAACTGTTTAAGACGAGGCTCAAGCTCTAATTGCTAGTCAGCAAAGAGGGTCTCTGGTCCCCACACTACCCCTCTTCCACTGACCATCCAACCCGCCTTTCTCTGTAATATCACATATCAATGTATAATTGTAGATTACCCCTTTGTATACCATGTTCATGTATGACCAGTCCCCTAGCCATTGTATCTGATCTATGTTATTTTAAAATACCCCTCCACACCTGCTTTACTTCATCCATACATTTAAAAATATGGGACCAGATAAATGCTTTGAGCTCCTTATATATCAGCTTGCATCCTGTGAGGCTGATTATAAATTCACATACACAAATTTACAAACCTTTTTTTAAAATATATTATATTTTGACAGACCATTAAAGAACATGGAGAAGATGGAAGTTCAGTAGAGCTTCCACAACAGCTTGCCCCTTCAAACTTCCAGATTGGCAGAGGAAGGTGGGACCAGGAGGAAATAAAAGGGGGCCTCAACAGGGGAACCTCCTGTCGGCCCCCAGGAAGCAGCTGTGGGTAACGGGTGTTGACTGACTTTTTTTTCAGTGACCTGATGCTCCATGCCTGCCATGGCCTGAGAGAAGCCTGTGGGAGAAGCGTGAGTAGTGGCAGAGGAATGGAGAAAAGAGAGGAGAATGATCCAAGGGAACCATAAAAAGAGCCTAGTTAATTGATCCCCCCATGGCCTTGGCAACACAAGCAGGCTAGGGACGCAGGGGGTGCAAGGTAAGAGGAGAAGAAGGCCAGGGGAGGCGAGCCTGTCATGGCGTTGTTTTACCGTCCGACCTCATTGGTTTCACAACATTCATCTGGCCCACAGAGCGACAATAGCAATAGCAATAGGAGAGCTGGTGGGAAGCCTTCGTGCCTGAGCTGAAAAGATGCACATGGGGTCAGTGCGGACAGTGGGCTTTGGGAGACAGTGGGATGGAGTGAGCATTGAGGAGAAGGGTGCCAGTCTGAAGCCTGAAGAGCATTACTCCAGAGGTGGATCGTGATTGCCTGGTCCCTACGGTGGTCACCCTGTTGGTTTGCCCCTCCCCAGAAAACAGACATAAAGAGGAGCTCATGGAAAGGTAGTAGTGAGAGAGGAAAGGGAGAAATAAGGAAAGGATACAGGAAGGAAACAAGACCATAGAGTGTTGCGAGAGGGTATGGAAGATTCAGAGGAGGTGGAGATTAGTGGGTTGAGTGGCCTTATGAAATGAAAAGTATTGGGGAGCATTCACCTGTATCTGTGAGGCTGTCTCAGGGTAGACGAGGGCTAGGCTATGCCACCATATAGTGGTCCGAGCTGAGTAGAAATGTAGAGACACAGATCCAACCGACTTAATCAGAGATAGAAGTGGGATGGGGGTAGTAAGTGGAGGGAGTTGGGTGTTGCGTGTTGTTATTTTTTATTGACATTTTGTGTCTGTTTGGTTGGGAATGGTGACGGCTCTGTGGAAGTGGGTGGTTGTCTCCAAAGCATTCCCTCTGCCTTATGCGATGGGAAACTGAGGGGATTAAATGATGTCAGTTAGAGGAGAAGAACAATCTGCAGTTGGAGATGCAAGGTCAGATTTAAGCCTGGGGAACCTGAATGTAATGGGCCCGACCAGTTATCAAAGCAACCTCTGCTTAAGAGGTGTTATACATATTATCTATTCTGGAGACTGACCTAAGAGGCTGTGAGCCAGCCATTAAGTGAAGATGGATTGGAATGATATACTGCACATCTAGTGAGGATAGCATCTGAGGAGTAGCTGTGGCATCAAGTTGTCTATTTCAGTTGAGTAAGGTTAGAAAGAGATAGCGGAGGTAGATACTTGTGACTCATAGAGGGCAGAGACAAAAAATTGCCCCATTCTACTACCCAAACAATAATAAGATTTAATTTTGGGGGAAGACAAGCCGGCTCCTAAGTAGCGATGCATAGGACCCATACTGATGGGAAGCAGATAGATTGTGTGAGATTGTAACCCAATGGCATGAAGCCCAGAGGATGGATGCCTGTGTGTTTAAGGAGTTGAACAAGGATCTGAGCTTGATTGTTTCCTAGAGGGAACTCAAGGGAGATGACAATGAATATACATTTCACTCCCTGATGCCTAATTAATCCACAAGAAAAGATCTTGTCTTAGTAGACAAGGAAATTCTCCTTGGATATGGGATGCGGATAGCCACTCGACGCCTTAGTGAAACCATCATATGATGTATTCAACCATATGTGATTAGACAGGTAATGAGAGGAATGAAAGATGAATATGTCATGATTCCGTATTGAAGGACAGGGTCAATGCAAACTTTATAGGGGATAAGATACAGGAATAAAACCACTGTGGTTACTGCATTCATATTTAGGCTGGGGTACTGGTAAAATTATGGCCAGAAAAAGAACCCCAAATGATGCCAGAGAGACAAAAAGAATCAGCCCTTATGGAGGATGTCAGGCGTATACAGGAACACATAGGATTAGAGGTAGGAGGGGCCTCATCACAAATTGGGTGGAGCATTAAAATGCAGCAGTAACACTATTACCACCACATTTACTGCTTCGCCCAATCTCATGTTGAGCGGAAAAGGGGAGTTTTACCTTCAGCTTTTTGCTGGAGTTAAGAATTATCATTTTCCACCCATTTTTGGCACTATTAGCGCAGCACTAATTGTGTCGGCGCTAATAGCATAAAGAAACCACTATTGGGTCCACTTGACCCAATGGGAATGGGGAGTTACCCTCCCCCACAACTCATGATATGGCACAAATTGCGCTGGACCAAGTTGTGGTAACACTAATTGCATTGGGCGCATTCCCCCGCACAATTTCAATTATTCCGAGGGACTAATGAGGGGTGCTGGCTTTGCCCACTCTTGTGTTTATTAGTAATAGAACAACTGGCGTGCGGAATTCACCAGAACCTAGACATGCAGGGGTTACTATTTGATGTAAATGAGTTCAAAATATCATTATTTGTCAATGTCATATTTTATATCTGTCAAACACAGAGGGCTGAGTGGCAGCGGTGATGTCTGAGCTGGCTGCATATTGGCTGGTATCAGGGTTTAAAGTGAACTGTGTAAAATCTTCCATCCTTCCAGCAGGGAAGGGCAACGGATGGCCTGGGGTAAATATTAATACATATGGGATGAAAGTGGCAGAACAATTGTTTAGGTACTTGAGGGTGCAGGTGTCACGTGAACTGAGCACCTTATATACTTTAAAAGTTTGGGGCTAACATGTACACACTGAAGGCGGATTGGTCTAGGTGGGGAGGGGTCTTCGTTTCTCTTCTGGGTCAAACGACAGTGGTCAGCATGTTGCTGTTTCCCAGGCTTTGCTTCCGCTTTACAATTCTCTCAGTAATAGTGTCACAATCTTTTTTTTAAAGACATTGATTACAAAAATAGTGAAGCTCCTCTGGAATGGTACGCAAATAAGAATCAAGGGGGGCACTGCTCTCTCTACCTAAAGATATGAGGGATTTTCTTTTTTTATTAGTTTATCTACTATAAAGTGTTCCAGCTCTGAATATCCCTGGAACCTATGAAGGATGATCTGAAGATGCATTGGACTATTTTCTGATGACTGTGCAACTCATCCGAACAACTGAGGGACTATGTGTGGTCACCTAGGAAATATATCGCACAGAAGATCCATAGTCACACATATTTACCCAGTTTTGCGAGTTATCTGAGAAGACTGGAGAGAGGGTGGGGCTAATAAACACCTTTTGTAGATAGACATATGAGATTCACGCGTGTGGTCTTCTGCGGGCTTGGAGAGAATGCATCAACTGGATGATGGAGGAAAATTTAAATCTCATGAAGAGATTAGGGGGAGCTAGGAGAAGAGTTTGGGGATTTGTCAGTACCTTTGGATTAAGGACCTACTACTGGAATGTAAGCACTAGGGGAAAGTGGTCTGAGATTTGACGCCCTTCGAGAAGGCTCTCTATACAGCTCAGACTAGTAAGGGAAGGCTATCTCGGTTTAATAGGGCAATCTTGATAAGTGGCCACACTGATAACCTATTTTAAGAACCAACTGGGAAAGGTATCTAGGGTTCCCTGATGATGCAATGTTTCATGGAAATGAATCAACACATGCTATGCTACTTCATTTCGAGATTCTTCATACATGGCAACTAGACCCAGTGAGTTCTGCAAGATCTTCCCAAATGTGCCAAAGAGGATGTGGCAGGTGAGGGTCAGACTATCATTTGTTTTGCGGGTGCCAAAGATTCAGATTAATTGGGCTGCACTTCTCTGCTGGACAAATGACATAGTGCGGACGCCACTGCACCAGTTCCCCTGATGATTTTATTTGAGATACGAGGACTGCAAAGGGAGAGGAGCACTACTAATGTAACAAGCCAATTAAATAAACTGCCAGGTCCAGAATGGTAATGAATGTCATACACTCAAAAATGTAACTGTAATTTATGGTGCAGCGAGTATAATCTCCAGGCCTGCAGAGACTTAATACAAAACACAAAACAACCCAGCCTGTTGTCGCCAACAGGTAACACCTTTGCACTCCAGGTGGACTGACGTCCTACACGTAAATTCACTCAATAATAATATTCTCTTAATAAAAAAAACATACAACACAGTACATTAACGAATACTGTTGTATTCAGACATCGGTAAAACTTAGATGTTGCCAATGTTACATGCACCATTGAACAACGTAACATGATCAAAGTGAAATTTGAAACAGAATTTGAAACAAAAATACATTCATGGTCACACACAATTTCTTGCAAATTCAGAGGAGAGAACAACTGACTCTCCTCCCTCTAGAACATAATTAGTGTAGTCTTAATAAACAAACAACCATACTCAGGTTGTGTCAACCAAAAAGCTCCAAATTAGATCAAAGGTTAGCAAAGGCGTTTTGGATTATAAATCCATCATCAGGGCTTGAAGCTCAATGTTCATATCCATTCTTCATGGCATCAATTACAATTTCATATGTACACCTGTAATATACCAGGTAAAATGTCTTAGTGTGAGTTATCTGGCTAGTTTTCGTTTTACATGATCTTTTAAAATAAAGCACTAACCTCAAGTCTCCTGTGAACTTGTTCAAACTTGTAGTTGTTTACCCTACATAATAGAATGACTTGTGTTAATTGAGTGTATACAGACATATCCAACTAAAAGGGTGAACAGCGTCACCATTGAATAATGGACCCTACTTACCCATCTTCTAAAGTTGCGTAGTCTATCTCAGAGGGCAAGCGTGCCCTTCATTCAAAACTGCAGGTGGAGAAAGGAAAAAGGTGAGCTGACTGAGACTCCTGTGTGTATGTTACAGCTTAGTGTTAAATGCTAATGTTCAAGGGATGGTGCATATTAGATAGTGTGAGTGAATATAAGATTCTTTTTTTTTCAGTGTTGGCTTTCGTTCCTTTCTCAGGGCCGCTAAATGACCAAAATATTTTCTTAACACACTGTAAAACCACCCGCCACCCGCACAACCTTACACTGCTGGTTCTGTGTGCCATACTCACATCGGGCTCTCACCTGCCGGTGCCACTTGGCTGCGGACACCATTCCCAATCAGCTTGCCGCCTCCCCTCATCTGGACCACATATGGACATTCGCCAACCGTGGGTGTGAAATTTCTGAAGAAGGCTCCCAACAGCCAATCTCTGGATTGCGCTATCCGGTCATCTCGCAGTTCCGCGATGGTCCTGCAGTCCTCCAAACGGGTCAATGGCAGAAGGGGCCGCGTTGCCGGACCACCTTGACACTTCAGGTCCAAGCTCATTGGTCCCCATTAAATCCACCCAGTCCATGTGAAGTCTGCCTTCCCTTCTTCTTTACTGTTGCCTGCTCCCTTTTGTTTGGCAGAGTTATTGGCCTCTGTTTCTCATTCTTTTCTCATGTCTGCTTGTCTCTTTCATGCCAGTTGCCTCGGTGCCCTGCTATCTGGTATGACTGCTGCCTCTGTTGACAGCTGCCTTCTGCCGGATCCTGTCTTCTATGCAATTGTTGATATTTTTGCATTGCATCATTTTGGATTTTACATTATCGTCTCCCCTGCCAGTGTTTGCTGCACTGTCCCACTGCCATGTAAATCAGGAGTTGCCATATCCTGGCACTGGGAGTACTTCCAAGGTGATCCTGAGTTTCCAAACTCTCAGTGGTCTCTTTTTGGGAGTCCTCTCAGTGTCATACTGACTGTAACCAAATCTGAGTGTTCCCAATGACCAATAACCTGACAAGGGGTAAGTGTTACCTGGTCCTTCACTGCATGGCACCCTGGGGGGCAGGCAGTATAGGTACTGTGGATGTGCAAGGTGTCACTCTGTAGGGTGTTCATATTGCATTGGCATGAGCTGGGTGAATCTGGCTGCATGGGTGCAGGGACACATGGTGATGGGTGGCTGGAGAGTTCTTGTTTGCATTTGTTGTATGGCACACAGATGGGCACCTATTGCTGTGAAATTGGTTGCATGTCCTTGTGTTGTTTTTCTCTACAGAAGCATTGTGCATGGGAAGATGGTTGCTGCGATTGAAGGGGAAGTTGCTGTTGTATGCGTATACGGGACACAGCATCACAGTTTGGTGGTTCTCCAACCTACAGAGGGGGACATCCATATTTTCCAGGGTCTGGCTGGTGCAGGCTCACAAGGGATAAGGTGTGAGGTAAGATGTGCATCTTTTTTTCAGTGCACTTGCATTTTTAAAATTGTGCATGACTATTTTGATGTGATTGTGTATTGTGAGCATACTTGTTGTCAGGGAATGGGTTGGTCACTTGACCTGTATATTGTTGTGGAACACACGTAGGGGGTGCAGGGAAGTTCTCACATGTGTTTTTTGCTCATTTCCATGTTGTATTATGCCTTCCTACTTGTGGTCACATGTGTGTAGTTTGGGGTCTACGTGCAGAATAGTTGTTGGTGTCCATGTGACAGTGGTCAGGGACCTTGTTGCTTCTGCTGTGTGCTTTTGGGTGTACTACATGGACACTGTTCGTTCCAGTTGCTATGACTGTGTTGGTAATTTGTGCACAGCCATACAGATTAGGGGTTTATCAACCACTTTTGCTCCCTTACAAATTGGCTTGTACTCACTGCTAATGAAATTATGGAGTACAAATACTCCCACTACACAGTATGGAAAAGACATGTTGCATCTTGTGCCCCTGGTTTCACCCTCACAGTGATTTGGATGGGTTTGGCCCAGTAGTGAACATAGTACCAAAGGAAGAGAATAGTATTTTAACGGCCTGATTGGAGGTAGTAAACATGTGGAGTTGATGAGCATGTATAACTAGGTGCTAAGAAATTATTATTACCAAGTGAATGCAGTTTTTCAGTTGCAACACATTTTTACTTGCTTATGAATTTCTTTCATTTTGGGAATTGGACTTGCATTTGTAATGCAACCAAAATCATTTTACTCCCACATGTGAACAACAGGGAGTGCTATGCTCCCACTTATGAATCTTATCTGGTGCACTGTTTGTGCATGTTTTTTTTTATGTCTAGTGGACACACACAATTTGTCTCTCACATACACACATTCTCTGGGTGTTGTTATGGGCACGCAGGATGGGCCCCGATTCATCACTGAATGGCACCTGGAATGTGGCATCACTGTGTGTCCACTGTTGAGTTCCCTCTGCCTGTTATCGGGTAACTTGATCTCTATACAGTTATTTCCACAGATATAAGAATACATTTATACAGACCAAGTTAACCGATAGACAGAGGAAACTCAACAGTGTTAATTTTTAATATTGTTTATGGTGACCCAGTGGGACATGGGTATAGGTATGAAGTAAATTGTGGTAAGAGAGAGTGAGAATGAATGAATGGTAGGAATGAACGTATATGAGTTGATTTTCAAATGACTGAATTTTATTGTGAAGATACATTACTAAATATGTGATGATTTTTTGTATGATGGAAATAATAAAAAGAAAGTTGAATTTGGACTGTGGCATTTATTGGTATATATAAAAAGATAAATGCATGTGATATGTCATCCTCTATCCTATTGGTCCATTGTTGTTGTTGAAAGTATTTAGCCTGAGGGACCAGGGATTTGAATCGGGCACCCCTTAATTTTTAGATCACTGTGTGTCCTCCAGAGGGGCAGGTTTTTAGGTGACAAATGATTGCACCAGATCGGTGCGTGCAGCCTTGCCATGTGCCCTTTGGCCAGCAAGGGCAAGGGTGGTGCCTGTGGGTGCGGGCAGTGTCCCATCTGAATTTCCACTGGTACACCACACCGTGTGGTGACATTGTGCAGTACACATGCTGCCACTATGATTTTACATACTACAGCTGGTGCATATAGCAGGACCACACCCGAGTTGTCAAGGAAGCGAAACCGCTACTTCAGCACCACAAATGTGCAGTCTACTATGGCCCTAGTGGCTACATGTGCTGAATTGTATATCACCTCATCTGGTGTAGCAGGATTCCGGATTGTTGTCATCATTAATGTTGACAGCGGGCAGGCAGTGTCCCCTGGAAATATGGTCATGGTTGTTATTGGCATTTATTGTCAGGGCTTGTTATTCAGTGTGTGAGTTCATACTCACCAATGAGCCATGTATTGCCATTTTTTCTAGATACCAGGGCTAGGTGCAGTGTGGACTGGCAGAAGATTTAGCTATTGTGTGTGTTGCCCAGAAAATTGTCATACATTTCCATGATAATTCCATTAACATCACACACTACCTGCACGTTAAAAGAGTGCCAGTACTTTGGGATTCTGGTAGATGTGCTCTGTCAATCGTTGGGGGGGGCAGTAGCACAATATGTGTGCAGTCAATTGCACCTACTACACGGGGGAAGATTGTTACTGCGTAGAAATCCTGGATCATTGTCTGTCTTTCTGCCAGTGTTCGGGACACATATATAATGCCTGCATACACACGCACATGCTGTCATGCATTCCAATACCTGGTGGGGACAGCGTGATTGTGTGGTCTGCGATGTACCACCAACTATTGTCATGGTTCGCTGGAAGGAACGACTTGCAATGAAATTGAGTGCAGTCAGCACTTTCTCAAGGGGGGTAAGGGAATGGGAGCAGATGGTGGTTGATGCTAGGTCAGCTTCCCAGTCCCTGACAAGGTCTAGGATTACATGGGGGGGGACGGTACCTGGCATATACCTGGTCATCAGGCATCCCGAAAACCATGGGGCATTGTGCATAAATCAGGGCCCTAGGCAGCCTCATCCGCCTACAGTGTCCGTGGACGATTGCTGATGCTATTGCTGTGTTCATCGTAGCTGTGGATGCTGGTTTGGTGTGCACTGTGTGCTTTATAGGCATTAGTTTGTATGCACGTTCAACTTTACGCCTGATATCATGTGGCGGATGGATCACAGTGTTTGCGTGTGCTTTTTCCTGATGCATGAATACGGCTAGATTTGCGTTGGAATGAGCATGTGATTACTTAGCCGTGGACCGTCCCTCAACACGCCCGCATTTTCTTGTGTTCTTCCTCATTCTGCATGTTTTGCCCCCCATTTTGGTCTCTGCGAAGGTCAGGCCCACACTCTGTGAGGAGTCTTGCGCAAGGGCCTGGACCGCTCGCAGAGACTTGCCGGGCTGGCGCAAACTCCACGCAAGTCCTTGAAAATTCCTACTTTGTCGATTCCATGAATAGATGAAAAAAGTTTTGTGCATAGAATGGCTTGCAAAGTCCCGAATTTCCATGCTGATTATTCCATGAATCATGCCCTAAGCACTTGCCTTCTTCTTTCCTGTTTCCTTTAGCACTTTAGCACTTTATTTTGCTGGCTATGCTCTCGCACTAGTGAACCTTATACATGCACTTCTGACTTTGAATGTAGAATAGGTCAGAAAAATTAAGAAATTGTTGCTTTGAACTTCCATTGGCGATTGTATAGGATTTTTTTCTACTTAAGAATTAAGCTCTTTTACTTGATTACTCAGTGAAAATGTCCTCAAAGAAATTAATGTTTCCCTTGAAATGTCAAATATAAAGGAGGTTTTGATTGTTAAAACTGGTTTCAGATGTTGTTGGTTAAGCATGACAGAGTTCAAGTGAATCCCGGTTTGAATCATCACCTGCTATACATCTTCATTGATATTTGTGTGGCATCTTCATAGTTGCACCCAGGGAAGGTCGCTCAGTCTATCAGGTGTTGGAACCTCGAATGAAACATGCCAGTGTCCACCTGCATTCCACCAGCCACCCACGCCCCTTCGCCTGGTGCCACCATCTTTTTTTTTGCTGGTGCTTTGGCGCTCTGACCCCCACTTCGTACGGCTAGCTGGGAGAAGTGCTTTTGATCATTGAAGTTGGATTGAGACTGGGGCAAAACAATCTGCTGAGGTGGGAAATGCACATATTGCTGCATAACACTCATTTGATTTGCTTGTGACCAGATGTGATCAGATGTCCTGTGCCACTCTACAAATTTGAATTGAATGTTGTTGAACTGACGGAAATGTAGGAAGAAGAAAAAAGATTATTCAGCAATTGCCATGAGCGGACAAGTCCAAACTTTGATTTGCTTAGTGCATTTTCTTTGACTGATCTTTTTCGGTTAGATTAAAGAAAATAAGAAAGAACTGTTTTCTGGCTTCTCCTTTCATTTGAATTACGAATGTAATCCTAATGTTTTATTTCCATTATAGTTATTTGCTAATAACTGCTATTATGAGGAACAAAAACCAATCATTCAAAGATTGTTTTTTAGACCTGTTCTTAAAGGAATGGTTCTTAAAAAAAAAGAAAAGTATGCCATGGTTACTGTTTCCAGGTTCAGATTATCGCAGTAGGAAGATAAAGAGTGCCATGATTTTCTTTGCTCTTCTAAAGGAATGTACTTATATTTCATGGTTATTATGCTTTTGCTTTTCAAAGAGTTTCTCTGTGCATTATGACTTCTGTCTGGTTCCCATAATTCAATAATCGCAAATAGTCATATTTTATTTTGGTTATTTGTACAGTATTGGTCACGGTCATTTGGAAATCTCGGCCATTATGCAATATGCTGTTGAAATGAGGAGCGGCGCGAGGCGCCAAGAGCGATATGTAGAAATGGCACTCTCAGGCATAGTGACTTTGCTATTTCAAAGCATGGATTTAAGAAAAGGGGCAAGCTTCAAAGTACTTGGTTTCAGAAACTGCCCATTTCAAGGTAAATTCGTTTTTTTTCGTGAAGGCCTTGCGATTGAGCTGAGCATTCGCAGGTGAGTTATTCTGATATCGGGATTTGTTTTGGTTTTAGATTGACCCACAAACACAGGTACAAATGCAAATGGAGAGACGGGGGTACGGTGCAGTGAGTAGGGATAAAAAAGGTGAACAACTGGCAAAGCTCAGAGGCAATTATTTGCTTGAAGTATTTAAGTTTTATTGACGTTGGCCTAATATGCCAGTTGCTACAAGGCAAGGCCAGTTTGTGGTGGGATGTTTCACTTTTTCTTTCCTTAATTTGAAATCAAAATGTAAATAAATTGACCTTTTTTATGTAGCGATCTGATTGTACTTGTATGAACGCCAATGTATTAGGATTGAGTGCCAAGTATCATGAAGTGGACTTGTTCCTTCACGTGGTTAGTACTTGATGAGGCTGGGAATGGGCTGAAACTGGGTTGTTTGATAATACGATCAGACTTGCTTCAGTTCTGATTATTACTTTTATGAATGTTGTGCAGGCTTGTGTGTGCTCTAGTTATACATATCAATTACTTGGACAGACAGTATAAATCCTTCAATTGCACATCTTGATTAATAGAAGTGCATGGTACTTAAGCTGGCAATGTCTCTGAATTGTGTAAGTCATAGATGCTTTTAAAAGAGAAACAGAGTTGCCTTTAAAGATCAGTATACTCAAAGGCCCCTGAAACACAGAGTAGAAAATGTCTTAAGTTTGCAAGTGATGGCTGATAGAGCTTGTTTGGCATGCAGTGGGCGGCTGCCGCGCTGAATACGGTTGATTTGATTTGCTGGTGACCAGATGTCCTGTGCCACTCAACAAATTGAAACGTAATGTTGTTGAAACTGATGACAATGTAGGAAGAACAAAAAGGATTAATCACCAATTAGGATGTGCAGAAAAGTTCAACCTTTCTAATTTGCTTAGTGCATTTTCTTTTGGTAGATATTTTTTTTTATATATAAAGAGAGCAGCAAATCACTGTCATGTGTGCCGACTTCTTTTATCCACTGGGCGATCTATTCTTTGTGCTGCTCACTAGAATGTTAACATTATCATGGGCGCATTAGCTAAGCATTTAAAACGTGCATTTCAGGCCTAACTATTTCGGAAATGGGTTCACTTAATTTGTGACTTGATTTATATTTCTAGCTCCATTTGTAAAAGAAGAAACCCACGAGAAGCGTGCTTCAAAGGCTTCTCACATAGGCCATCTTCTCTCAGTTTCCAAAACGTTTGTCTGTGCCTCATGTTTTAATCGGTTACCTTAAACGAGCTGTCTTGGTAATAGACCGTTTTGTTTGTTTGGGGTATTTATGCAGTGCTGCTCATGGCCATTTTAAATTCCAGGCGACTAGGCAATGTTTCCTTTCCCGATTATAGGTGCACATGAGCAATGACCCAGGCTCACGTCTATTTCTTTTGCATATCACTGACTGCATGACTGTAGTCAATAATATTGTCCTGATTGCTTCAAATTGCACTGCACGCATTATATACCATTTGGCAATTTCTAGTTGTTGACAAGTAGGCATGTGTCGAGTGAAATATAACCTTCTCTTTGTCCACGTTTTCTTGCCGTTTTGTCAGCAATTCAGAATTACATGTTAATGGCGTAATGAGGGTTAGCAGATCTACAGGAACTATACACTTACAGCCAACTTCGTCACTAGATGGTTCTCTGCTGCCTCATGCTGAACTCTTCAAAAACTGTATTCGTCTTCCTCCCTGATTCCAATGCTATGCCTACCTCCCATCCCCTATTTCCTTCCTGGCTGATCTTCTTGCTCCCTCATCCAAGGCTCACAATCTTGGGATCATCTTTGATATCCACCTACGACTACAACATTTAGCCACCACCAATGCCTCTGCTGCTCGTATTAACCTCCTCAGCTTTCAGTACATTTGCCTTTTCCTTACAAAAACCCTAATCTCCACTGATTGCTGATTAAACCTACTCCTGCCCTTCCTCTCTACACCGTCGCTCTAGACAAAATCATTAACTTTGTTACCCACACTCTGCAACCTACCCAGATCCTCCCTCACTTCTACTTACCGACAACATGCTGGTTGGCTCTCCTTGCACAATCACTCTCTTTTCAAGTTTCTCTCCTAATCTACAAAGCTGTTAATGGCCTTGCTCCTCAGTACCTCAGTACCTCAGTACCTGTCTTATTTTGACTCAGTCTACTCACTGTCTAATCTCTCCAATCCTCCTCTGCATTCAACCTCATCGTCCAATACCCTCGCACCACTAGTTCTCACTACTTGACCCAATTCACTGTAACCCTCTGCCCATAACAATCAAAGCAAGCCCAACTGATGATCTCTTCATAGTTTGTCTTAAACTTCACTTACTTGTTAAAGTGGGACCTCCCCCTGTCCTCTCTTCATCCTCTCTACCTGACTTCACCACTGCCTTCATTGACACGTAATAATGTCATTTTGTTTATGTAATCATTACTCATTTTTAGTTTGAAGCACTTGCCCCGTTAGATTAATCTTACCTTTGTAATTCACCTGTTTTTTATGTACATTTCGTTTCTGTTTATTTTGTCCCTGGTATTTGTCCCATTTTTTTTACACCTTGATAAACTTGCTAAGTACTTGTTCTTGTCTTTATGCTATTGTACAGGCACCCATCGTAGGAATGCTTCCAGCATCTGTAAATGTGTTAGTGTAAGTCACAATAAGGTTTGGTAGCCCCTCTAGCGAGCACAAACTCAGCCAGATAACCTGTTCTATCGGAAGATGCCCTTTCATGAGGGTCTTCAACCATGTTTTAGTTTGCTGTACCTTTCACATAGGAGAAATCCCATTTGCATATCAGTTTGGCACCTCTCACTTGGGCAGTACAGCACTGCAATGTTAGGCAATTCTCCTCTAAACAACATTACCAACACCAGACAGGTGTTTCGGCCTAGTCAGGCCTCATTAGCGAGGTAAGGCTGTGCCTCACTAAGCATAGTGAGCATGGTGCCCACATCTGGATTACCCTTTGCAACTTAGGGTGAACCCCTGAGTTCCTAAACATTCACAATAAGGTCTGGGAGCCCCTCCACCGTGAAATAGGACGGTGCCCTCTTGGAAGGCTCTACAGCCACGCTTTAGCTCACTGTACCTTTCACAGAGGAGAAATATCAATGTGCACATCAGTCTGGTCCCACCCACTTGGGCTGTCCAGCACATACATGCTAGGCAATTCTTCACAGTGCCAACAGCAACCCCAGAAACCCTACGTTACCCAGGGTAATCCAGACATGGACCCTTTCCTCACTGTGCTTGGTTCATCTAATTTATTGTACCATCAAGAATGAAAACAATAACAAATCAACCCTTATTTGGCGATGTGGATAATATCTATACTGCTGTCACAGTTATATATATTGCGTGAAATTACCCACAAAGATAAGCTCTGCTGTGTTTTATGATAACAAATTATCACATAATTGGTCATATACATTGTATTGTTGCAATCATTACAGTTGCACTTCATTTAGTGCTAAACCATAATTCCTATGCCCATGCTTACTATCCACATTACATTATCCTGTCAACACAGCTGTGACAACACTTCACACAAAACCAGCATTACAGCTAAGAGGCATACACCCCCACCCATTTTTACTCTCTAAAAACAGGCAGATGTGGCCAAAACAAAGGGAAATCAATGACCATCAAGGCAGTGGCAGAGGAAGGAACTCTAAGGGGGAAGAACATCTTTTAATAAGCATACCGTATCCCCAATGGAAAGCTAATTACTTTTTTAGCCCCTGAAATATCTTTTTATTCCAAATAGACAATAACAGCTTAGAAGATCCCTTCTTGCAATCCTGGCATAGGAAGTGAAATGACAGGGCACATAATACAGTCTATAGTGTTGCCCTTCCTTCCTCACTACAGCCTAGACAAAATTCAGCAAGAGCCTTACAGAGGTTTTCTATGGAGCTTTGTTGAAGAACATCACATTGATGTGCCTTTGAAGTGAATTGCAGCAATGCTCAGAGGTACAATATATGGAATGCCTTCATTTGTAACTAGGGGCCCCTCTTCTGAAATTCCCTGTTTTAAGATAAACAAGATGTATGGGGATACTAGAGGCAATAGACACAGAACAGATGATTATATTGAAAAGCCCTCAGCAGGCGAGCATGGAAATAAGCAAAGGTTGCAGTTTCCTAGACTGTTTCTAGAGTTTTCCATCTTTAGGAAACACATATCTCTGTACTATACTGCCAAAACATCAGACTTGTTTTTGGAAAGTTGACGATTTGTTCTTCATCCCCAAGAGTGTTCTCCTGTAACCTTACCCCTTGCCCTTCCCCCATGCCCAGGTTCTGTGCTTGTTTCCTATAATTGGAAGGGATCTGTAAAAGGTGAGGGGTTGTAGCAGTAAAACACTGACTGGATATTTGCACACACACAATACTTAGCAAGCAAACATAGTTAAAACCTCACCATGATATTATGGCCAATTCAAGAAAGTGTCATGAATCTGCATGTACACAATTCTTTTTCAGTGCATATAAGATTGTTTGCAATATATGCCATCCTAATATTGTTGTCTAGGACTCAGTGTGCCAGAAAGGATTTTGAGGTGGGAGTATTTTACTCCCCATTTTTAAACTTTGAGAGTAAATGCGATTTCAAGAGAGTAAAAATTACTTTTCTCTTTTGCAAGAGAGTAAAATGTATGTGACATTGAGCCGACACATGCAAAAACTGTATGGAAATCATTACTATGCAGCAGCTTTCTGCATTGTGACAGAATACACCTTTCATTATTCCTCTAAGGTCTGGCCATTTGATCTCTCCTGTTTATATTTAAATGTTTAAAACACAAAAACCTAGCCAATTACATAGTAAAGCAAACATGAATTGTATCGTGTGTTTTGAGGTTCGATAGCAGAATTGTCTTTTGATGTTTAATGAAAGTCATAATTTCCTGGAGCTTTTACTACCTAATGGTATGTGAATGTTATGATACAACAGTGCAGAGAGGGTAGAACTCTAGTTTTGAACACTCCTGCGCTAAGCTCTATTTATTGGTCTTGTGGTCCTGATTCTTCTGTGCAAGGTCAAAGGTGGTAGAGGTGAACCCACACCTCTAAGTAGTTATGGTTACCTCGCAATGCATTAGTTTCAGAATCCTATTAGTGAATTGATTCCCACACTAAATGCAGTTTTGTACAGTAACATTTTTATTATTACATAGTCTTGTGGTGGTCAACCGGCACGTGTTTTGACCTCGAGGGGTCTTTATCAAGGCAGATATTAAAAGTTACAATTGCACATATTCTGCAGTTGGTTGGCAGACGTGATATTTGTTTTGACAAATCGTGATTTGGTGAATATAGGTGAGACCTACATATTATATATTTCAACATAGATTGAAACGCATTTGCAGTTTATTGTATGCACACTTATTGCATTGGTTATGGTCAATACCCGAGCCTGGGCGGTAGGGCCAGGTGGTGTTGATAGTTGAGGCATGCATTTCAATGTTAGTAATTCATTGTATGTACATTTGTTACTTTGGTTGTGTTAATAAGCAGAGCTGTGGATGGTGAAAGGAGGACAAGGAGAAGGGGAAGAAGAAGAACAGAAAAAAGGTTAGCTAATTGCAACCTGGGTTGGGTAATCAATGTATTTCTATGTTTATGACTCTTACATAGATATAGGCTTTTGGGTGAGGGGATGTTGCCCCAGGTCGAGTATCCTTGGGGTTGTGGAGTGTTCTTAGTGGGTCCTAGTCTTGGTTCTTTGGGTTCGCCTAAGACTGGAAGTGAAATGGTTTGTATTGAGTGTGTTTTAGCATAAGAGGAATCATTGTCTATGCTAGTGCTCATGGCAATTGCCTGATTACATGGTTCTGTGCGTTGGTGTTCGGAGTCCTGGAAGGCAACGGTTGTGCCAGCCGTGGTTGTGTATAAAATCTGTGATGGCCTTTGCAAGTGGTGCCTGGGCAATGCGTCTAGATCTGGGGCCCCAGTGCGAATACTGATGCTTCTCATGGTGTGAGAACATGCGGTGAGTGCCCTGCGGTCTGAGAGATTGCTCATTGTAAATAACAGAGCTTGAGCCTGTTTGAACAGGTGTCCATTGCCTAGCGCATGTCGGGTGGGGATGGCCGAGTGTCTCATGGCATGAGAAACTGTGGCGAGTGTCCGGCAGTCTAAAACAATGCTAAACGTGTATACCAAAGCCTGAGTCCTGTAGAACAAGTGATCATTATCGACCCTGTGTCTGGTTAGAGTGGGCGAGTGCTCAGAATTCTGTCCTCAGCCTGTGACGCTGTGAGAGGATAATGGTGGCCCGGAGGCAGAGGCTAGGAACAGTGTGTTGTGGTCCCATGATGAAAGCCTGTGAGGGCTTGTGCTGATTTCTTGAATCTATGGCGTTCGGAGGTCCCGAGGGTCAGGGCATGTGGTAGTTGGACCATAATTGGTTGAGCGTGTGCTTTCGTGGCTGTTGACAGACACTTTGTGTGGTGCCCATGTGTGCACCTACTCGAGGTAGGATGGCAGATGTTGGAACCATGCGTTGCGGTCCCATGATGCGAGCCGGTTAGGGCTTCTGCTGATTTCTTGCATCTCTGGCATTCAGAGGGCTTGGGGGTCAGGGCGTGTGGGAAATGGCCCGTAATTGGTTGGGTGTGTGCCTTTGCGGCTGTAGAGGGACACTGTGTGTGGTGCCCATGTGTGCACCTGCTCGAGGGAGTAAGAGGGACCGCGAAGCCTGGGACTGTGGTGGTGAGAGGTGCGGTATGGTTGGTATGTGTTCGCAGTGTGTCTAAATTCGGTCATGGTTGAGGGTCTTTTGCATGGTGTAACGAACGTACTTGGGAACTGTGCATGTCGCTTCATGTGATTGTCCTCTAGGGTGGGATCACATTGCGGAGGAGGATGGGTGTTGCATAAAATAAGAGGCCAGCTAAAAATCTTTAATCATGATACACATTTCAAAATTTAAATGCCTACAGGTCATGCTCCAGAGTGTGGAAATTGCACTCTGGACTATGCCACCATTTCTACCGGTCTCCACCGGAGGCGTATATGCCTCATTTTTATAAGAACAAGATAGAAGTGAATTTCTGAATCAGAAATCTGTATATGACCTTAAAGAAATGAATATATCACTCGTTTGAATGTCATGCATGGGGATGTGCTATTTCATTTCTACATCTGGCTGCACACTATCATGAAACATGCCCAACAACAGGGAGTCTGAATGAGCATCTCCCTGAGCCTAACCAATGCATCAAACGCACCGCTGTCCCATAACTGCCACCAACCACCAGGACCCTCTCACACCACCTCTCGACCACAGGGTAAGCTGCTGAACCTTCACCCTATAACTGCCCCACCACCCAATTTCTGCTGCCCCATTTGTTTAACCTGAATGCTAATTCCACACTTGTGCCAAACGTCTGCTGTCCCCTTTGTGCCCTTATGCCTCCTGTGATTGCTGTTGCCCCTTTGTGAGCTTTTGTCTGCCCCACTACTGATGATCTCTTGTGCCTTTCTATCACCCTGGCTGTTGCTGTCCCTCATGTACGCCCTTACTTCTGTCCACTTAGATTGCTGTTGTAACATTCTTTAATTGTGCCACCTGGCTGCTTCTGCTTTGTCGTGTGCACTTCTTCCTCACCTAACTGCTGCTCCCCTACTTTGTGAACATCTGTCCCACCATGATTGCTGCTTCCCCCCTTTTTGCCCTTCTGCTCACCCTAACTGCTGCACTGCTGCTTCTCCCTTGTGCCCTTCACCCCTGATTGCTGCCCCCCTTGTTGTGCCCTTCAAACTCCCTGACTGCTTTCACCCCTTTTTTGTTCTTCACCCTGACTGGCGGTGGCCACCTGAATTCTACCACCCCCTATGTGACCTTCTGCCACTGACTGCTGCTGGCCACCATTTTTGCCATTCTCTTCCTTTACTACTGCTGCCCCCTAGCCCTTACCACGACACATTCCACCAGTCCTGCATCCCACCCCCACACCTGGCAACACCATCTGGCAAATGCTGCCTCCTTGCCCTGAGTTGCCAACTCACCAATATCAGTAGTGCTCCCCCAATCCTCCTGCCAATTTCCTGCTCCTCTAGCTAAATTCGAGAGCATCACACCTTCCTTGATCAGTGTGCATCTCTCATACACCAAGAACCATACCAAAGCAAGAAGCACTGCATTCTCAGATGATGAGTTGAATGGGCTGGTGGACGGTGTCTTTAAGGAGGCAACATATCTTCTACGTGCAGAGCGACACAGGGTACTTTTCCACCAGCACATCCAAATCTGGTAGGCAACCCTGCATGGTGACAACAACACCTTGTAGGGTAGTCAAGATCCAGAAACATTGGCATAAGCTATGATGGCGTGTCCACAAACTGGTCTCAAGAAACTACACGGAGTGCCTGGCCAGGATAGGTGGCTCTCTCCAGCCACCTCTGGATCTGTGTATTCGGTAGGAGCAGGCGCTCACTATCATCAATGCCAGTGTCCAAGAAGTACCTGGTGGAACTGAGGCTAGGGCTGAAGGTGAGGACACTGCATGCATGCATGGCAATAACCAACAATGTGTTTCCAAATGTTTGTGAGTAACCAGACCTATCATAAGTCTTAAGAATCCCTGAACACATCCCCAAAGCATGTTGTCATAGCACATTACACATGTCGTGACACATGTATGGATGTACCACCTACCTCTCTAAACCTGACAGGGTCCATATACGTACAAATGTCACCTCCACATGTGCAGATGATCACGCCAATACTGAAAACAGGTCAATGGGCACATCCAACCCCACTCCCATGTCTCTGTGGAGAAGCAGGGATAAAGCAATATTGTCAGATTCGATGGCGATAAGTGTACAATCACTGAAGCACACTAAGTCCACTGTAGAGCATATATGTACAGGTTCCCCAGGCATATGGGGTCACCCACTGAAAAGGGCATCTGTGAGACCCATGGATGTGTGAATCCTCTTGTCAGCATCTCAATGACATACCCTCTCCTTTCCTTTGCAAGGGCATCTTCTTCCCCTTATGCTCCATCCTTCTTCTGTCTCTATACTCATTGACTACTCTCTATACAAACGGATCCCCACTGCTTGTCCATTGACCACAACACCTTTAATCTACAATGACCTTCTCACATATTCTTCCCCAGCTCCTCTTCCCTTGCAGCTTAGTACTTTGTCTCTTACTATTCTAGCAAGACCACAAAAATACTTGAGTCACTATCCAAACCTTCACATTTTACCCCTCATACTACTGCTATTCCCTCCTATATACCTTACACACCATACAGCTCTTATCTATTATGTAGTCAGGTAATCAATATTATTCTCCCATTGACCACTTACCACAGTAAAGTATGAAGCATGTTACAGCCAAGACTTGCTCTTACCTCCCCTCTCATATGAAGTACCCCTCTCAGCTTGTACATCCCCACCACATATAAAGAACCCATTTTAATGTTCATAAGCAAGACACCCCCTGATGATCCCAACAATTCTTCTGTCTATCCATCATCCTCCCCTTTGACCCATCATTCTTATATCCTCAAAATAAATGACCTAAACCCATTGTTGTCTGTCTTGAAGACCACTCACTCTGCAACCAACTTCAACCAGTCTTGAGGAGCAAATAATCCACTTAAACCATAATCACTCATGATTACAACTATCTGACCACTGCGCACCAATATTGCCTCTCTCCATTATTCATCCTATTTGAAGCTTGCTTGCTGAATGTGAAAAGTGCTTTGGAGAATCGGAAAAGGGAAAAAAACGTTCGTTTTTTATTTGTGGAACTAACCTGCACTGCGAGCTGTGAGGGGGCTCTTGCAGGTGCTGGCACTAAAAACGCTGTGCTGAGGAGGCGGGGCTAGGGCCTGCCACGTGATCCATCACGTGATCCACCTCAGCCTTTAAACCCTTTGCCATCCGCCCGAGCGGCGTGCTTGCTGAATGTGAAAAGTGCTTTGGAGAATCGGAAAAGGGAAAAAAACGTTCATTTTTTATTTGTGGAACTAACCTGCACTGCGAGCTGTGAGGGGGCTCTTGCAGGTGCTGGCACTAAAAACGCTGTGCTGAGGAGGCGGGGCTAGGGCCTGCCACGTGATCCATCACGTGATCCACCTCAGCCTTTGAACCCTTTGCCATCCGTTAAGCCCGCTAGGGGTAAAGGGCGTCGGCTGTTATACGGCTGTTGGACGTGCTGTGGAGTGTGAAAAATAAACTATTAACACCCAGGAACCGAAGTAAGCTAACCACACCTCTACAGGCTAATACTCTTTCACTACCTGGTGGGGGGGAGAGTCGGACTAAGGCCGCTCCTCAAGCTGTCGGGCGTTCCCTTTCCGGGTGGGTTCTTCCCACCAACAGTTTGACATCATATTGATTTGGATTGAATTTATTATTTCTCATCCAATGTTTTGGACATTTTCTAATATGTTATGTGATTTTAACTTATAACCTAAAAGTTGTATTTAATTGTTAACACTTGCTTTTTAATTGTTTACCTATCAATTGATGGTATCGGCTGCCCAGTATTGCGAAGGATTTTTCCTCTCCCCAGTTTTATATATTATATACAGACGCAGTACACTTTGGGTATAGGTATACTCAAGGCTTTGCTATAGTAGGACTGATTTAATATTTTACTTGTTGGTTTTTATGGTGACGTGACTCTTTAAGGATAAATGATATATAATATTATTATTAACTTCTTCTAGTTCTTTTTATACTACACCTGTACATACCTATCACTTGGTGCTACACTAATATGGCCCCAAGCACACGATCTAAAAAGGGGAAGAATAATATACCTGCACCTAATACCAAACTAGCCACTCAGAAGCCTGGTAAAGGGGGAAAATCTAAGAAGGGTGGTAAGAATGAAACTACCGGTGATGGTAAAGGTGTATTAGACCAACCAAAAATACTCAGTTTTTTAACTATTAAGGAAAAAGTAATGGTATCTGATAAAATACAATCTCTCCCATCTCCCACTAATAGCTCCATGATAGATAATAATTCATTATTGACATTAGTACATAACTTTAGGCGACAATCTATGGGAACAGGTACTAATTTGGAAATTTCTGTGGTTGAAGATACCGATATGAATAACAAAATTGAGTCCAACTTGTCAGCTTCCCCAGACTTGAATATATTTGCTCAAGGAGAAGAGGACTCACATGTGTGTGATGAGTCATTTAACTCTAGGGGAAACCACTTTGAAAGTGATGATAAAAGCAATAGAAGTAGGGGGTGTGAAAACTCACTTATATCAGGTGAGAAATTAGACGCCCTAACTACTATGATGGATGTCCTCTTGACCATCTGCACCAAATTGCTTAATGAACATGGTGATATAAAATCAATGGTATTACAGAATATTGATAATACTAGATCACTTGGGATTATGATAGAGGAATACTGTGGTAATGACTTTAACAAGGAGAAAAGACATACCATGGAGCCAAATCAGGTTTTAGGAGATCTGAGTGAGTTGGTTATGGCGGTGGAAAAAGAAATTGAGAATATTATGACACCGACTAATATTTACCATATGGAACAACTCAACCTCAGGGATAACCTGGTTGAAGAGATTAATAATACTGTGAGTGAGATAGAAATAAGGGTAGCCCAAGGCTCTAAGAGGCGCACTAGGCGAAATAGGAAAAATAAGAAAGCACCTCGTAAAAGGATGGTGATGGCCAAGACTAAAGTGAATAAAATTATGAAAAGAAACTCCATGTCTCTTGCTAACACCGCCCCATTAGACTCGGAATGTGTAGAAGTAGGGAACCACTATGAAATCATGGAACATCAAAAGAAGTTGGATGAAAGGAAAAAAGTGGCAATTAAAAGTACGGGCCTAGAAAATTGGCTACAGGGGAAGGACGATATTATTGAGGAAAGTGAACTAGAGGATATGGTACCCATTGAAAATAACTTTAAATATGTTGAAATCCCGTATAATAGTAATATTGGGCCCCTTACCAAAAGGGAGAAGAAATTTATTTCAAAGAGATGGAACGACTGGCCATGCACAGTAAGCAAAAAACAAGTAGGGTAAATATTGTGGGAACAAATGAAGAATCCCTACTTATAGTGGGGAAAAGTATTAAAATTATAGAAAAATCCACGACAGATGAAAGCCCTTTTCTTAATCGGGCCTGGTTACTTAATAAATTATCACATATTTCGCAGCTTCAAAATATTAATTCAGGGGATATTGAAACTATTATCCTACCTGAATATGGAAGCTGGGAAAATTGGGTTATTGTCCAATTTAGATCTGCGGTTTTTGTGGACCTCATAAGAGAATACTCTGATGGAATATGGGGCAATAAATATGAAATTGTGATATGCCACTCTGCTATTCATAATGATTGGAATGACAAACACACGGAAGGGGTGGGAGTTACTCCTACTAATATGGAACTAAGAAATAAAAACGTACAAGTTAACTCCCAGGAGGCAAACACTATAATCCAGAATTGAGATAAGGCATATAATAATACATTCAACCTCCTCTCTTGGAATAGTAGAGGTTTCAAATCTCTACTACACAAGGAAGGCATACAAATGTTGATGGAGAGTGACATCTTTGCCTTACAAGAAACTTGGGTAACTGGGGAAATTTTATTAGATGGATATAGTATTTGGAATAAAGCTGCCCACAAAGGTGAAAAAGGCAGGCCTTATGGAGGATTATGTATTGGGGTAAAAAATCAGTTATCATTTAAACAGTATGAGATGCATGGGAATCTACCTAATGTTATGTGCGCAAGTATAGACAGGGGAAACCAATTAGGGAGTTTCCTTCTCATTAATATATACTCTCAACCAGGGCGGGAAGATATACAAGAGATTGGGGAATATATAAACCATACTATTGAAAGCTGGACCCGGGATTTCCCTGAGTCTGATATTTGTATAGTGGGAGATTTCAATGCCCACTGTGACTCCGCCGTAAAGGAGATGAATAGATGCAAAGAATTGTGGGATGAAACGGCCATTATTGCATCATTGGAAACTCAAGAGGGTAACCTGATGGCGGGTTTAAATACACAGATTAGGCAGGGCTGTCGATGGATGAACCTTATGACCAGCTGGGACTTAGAATATCTAGAACCTCACTTGGATCCAGGTGTGGGGGCAACTTGGACTAATGGGAAGGTAGGATATAGGTTAGACTATATGTTTGTAAGTAAACAATTAAGCCTATCCACTATCTCCTTTGAACATATTGCTACCACCTTGAGTGACCATACACCCATTAGGGGCACATTTACTAAGGGCCCGGAAAGTAAATGTTGGGAAGTGTGCAATGAGATGGACATACAATTCTCAGCATCCGGAAATAGGATCACATGGTCGGATAAAAATTTAACCATCTTTAATGAGCTGTTTGATCGGCTGCCCATTGAGGGGCAGGATATTGCATTGAATGGTCTTAATCCAATAACTAATCTGTTGGGTATAATTCGGAGGTTAAACAGCAAGGTTATTGTGAAAAATATAAGGGGCAAAAATCACTCCCATAAATATGATCAAATGATCTATGATAGAAAAAAAGAAATGTTGGGTGAGATTTGTAAACTTAAGCAGACATGTGACTTGGGTGAAGAAGAGAGAAGTAAGAGAATTAAAAACATAAAGACTCACTACAAAAATTGGATCAAGGATTACAAGTATAACACCAGCAATGCTAATTGGAGGTGTTTATACACGATATGTAAAACCCATGATTCAAAAAAATTTTGGTACCTATATAAACAGTATCTGATGGATGAGGATAGTAGGGAAAATACTAATGTGAGCCAAGATGCATGGAAGCATTATATTACTGACCTCTATTTCAAGACAAGTGACATGTCTGCTAATTTCAATAGGATAAACTCATATGACCAAGACATTATCCCCTTTGGTATCCTAGATATTCTGAAAGTGATTTCTAAAATGAAATCCTCACGTGCCCCAGGCCCGGATGGGCTTGCAAATGCTGTCATAAAACAAAATCCTAAGAAATGGGCAGTGATTTTGCTCCAGCTGTTTACTGGTATATGGGAGACAGGCCGCATACAGGATAGCTGGAGGAAAGCCATAGTGGTCCCTATTTTTAAAAAGGGAGATAGAAAACTGCCTGATAATTATAGACTGCTGGCTATGGCAGACAGCAGTTGTAAGATCTTCTGCTCCCTTTTAGTGGAGAGGTTAAACATTTGGATAGAGGAAAAGGGACTTCTATCTACTCTTCAAACTGGCTTTCGGAAAGGGTACAGTACCATTGATAACCTAACAATGCTGAATTACATTATAGCAGGGGCAAAGGATAAGGGGGAAAAACTGTATGTGTGCTTTGTAGATTATTCAAAAGCTTTTGATAGTGTCAATAGAGGGTTGTTGTGGAAGAAACTAAGTGAGAAAAATATCTGTCCCAAAATTTTGCACTTTTTGAGGGAAATGTATAGGGAAACCACGGTTTCCATCTGTTTGGGCAAAGGAGGGATGATATCTCCAGAGATCGCCACTAACACCGGTCTAAAGCAGGGATGTGTGACATCTCCCATATTATACAATTTGTATGTCTCAGATATGTGGGAAAGTTTTTTGACTATAAATAACTTTCCACCAATAGTAGCGGGAAAACCCATTTGTGGACTGATGTATGCGGATGATACCGTCCTCTTGGATAAAACTCCAGTAGGGTTGCAAAGAATGTTGAATGGACTATTATTGTACTCCGAAAAGAATAACCTAAGTATCAATATAAACAAAACTAAGGTTATGGTATTTGGAGCCACCAGGCTTGAAAAGAAAAGGCTTATTTCTAGGTGGCAGATAAACTTGATTAAACTGGAGGTAGTGGAGGCCTACCCTTATTTGGGGATGCCTATTCTGAGCAATCCCTGCATACAATTTTTCCAAGAGGCGGTGAGTTCTAAAATAGTAAAGAAATGGAAAGTTATAAGAAAATATATCACCAGTAAAAGAGGTCACTCTGTCGAAGGTCTACTCGAGATATATAAAAGTTGTATTATTCCTGGAATTATGTATGCATTGGAAACTGTAGAAAGCAAATATCTGTGCAAACTGCATCTACTTGAAGGGAAGATTTGGAGACCAGCTTTAGGACTCCCAAATTCGGTACCAATACAAGCGATAAGATGCGAACTGGGGCTAATATCCCTCTCGACCCTATGGAAAATAGAATGTTGCAAACTTTATTTAAGAATAATTTTGGGGGATGGGGATGAAGGTAACATGCTCAACCTTATAGGTAAAAATAAAAGTGAAGGCAGATTTAAGAATTCCTATTTTTTAAATTTACAAAAAATAGTATTAACATTTTTAGAAGTCCTAGGATATAATGTACATATGGGAAAAGATAACATTATGTACATTAAGAAAAGCCTTAAAGATAAGGCTTTTATCTGGGATTTATGCGACAATCAGTCCTATTTATACAAAAAGTCTAGATATTCTACTTATGCTCTCCAAGGCCTCAAGCCTGCTACACCAAGACAGTATCTGCTTAGCACGGGAAATAAAGCTATGAGAAGATTCATATTACAATTACGGTTGAACATTCTCCCGTGTAATGAAATTATCGGGGTAAGAACAAAAATTCCTCGTGCTGAAAGATTGTGTAGATACTGTAATATTGAGGTGGAGACAGTAAGACATATTTTAACTCTTTGCCCAAACCTAAAAGAATACTACATTAAAGGGTACTCAAATTTAGTAGGGGACATGCAAAGAATTGAATCAGACCAATTCTGGTCAGTTATTTATGACGGAGAAATTAAGGTTTTTATTGGGGCAGCCTTTTATATTTGGAAGTGTGTAATGGGAGGTATTTGGTAAATGTGTTTTTTAGAATTTAGTTTGTAAACAAGAATTAATTTTAAAATGTGTTTATTAATGATTTTCTATGTGAAATATGTAACTATGTATGGTCAATGTTAAAATTTTGTAGTGTATAAGGTTTTAATTAACCAAAAGCACTTTAAAAAAAAAAAAAAAAAAAAAAAAAAAAGTAAAGTATGAAGCATGTTACAGCCAAGACTTGCTCTTACCTCCCCTCTCATATGAAGTACCCCTCTCAGCTTGTACATCCCCACCACATATAAAGAACCCATTTTAATGTTCATAAGCAAGACACCCCCTGATGATCCCAACAATTCTTCTGTCTATCCATCATCCTCCCCTTTGACCCATCATTCTTATATCCTCAAAATAAATGACCTAAACCCATTGTTGTCTGTCTTGAAGACCACTCACTCTGCAACCAACTTCAACCAGTCTTGAGGAGCAAATAATCCACTTAAACCATAATCACTCATGATTACAACTATCTGACCACTGCGCACCAATATTGCCTCTCTCCATTATTCATCCTATTTGAAGTCTCTCCACCCATGTGACTTATTCTCGCTCTGGCCTTCAAGGACACTACAGACTACTGGGTGTCCTCTCGCCTCTCTGAACTGTTCCTTCACAAGCTCTTGGAGCTCCAATGTTTTCTCCCAGACACCAGAGTCCATTTAGGTCCCCTCATGGTCCAGTTCCAGATACACACCTATTCACCTACTGAAGCTCCTTTCTTGATGATGCTGTCTCTTCCTTTGGCTTCTAGTATCACCTCTTGGTGGATTACCCACAGATCCTCTGCACCTTCCCTCCTGAACTGCAGCCCTTTTAGACCATATCAACATTGGTGAAACTGCTATCCATTACTTTATGGCTCACCATGCCTAGTCTCTCCCTCCTTACTTCCATGCCCACCATCCACAAATGTATCCACGGACCCCTCCCAACCCCACATAGCTGGCTGAATTCCTGTTACACTTCCCCTTGTTTCCTGGACTCCTCCTCTATTCGAAGCCTCTCCACCCTGAGCTGTCCCCCTAATATGCATCATCTGATTACTTACCCCATTCCTCTGATATGTCCTCCTTGCTATCATCATAGATTGTCAGGAATGTGTTAGGGGCTTGTGGGGTTTCCTGTGTTCAGAGACACTAGTTAAGGGCTAATAAGCCTTGGAGAAGCGGCTCGCTAGGGCCGTGGACTACATTGCCCAGAAGGCTTTGGAGGGGCAATGTACATCTCGCAGGAACGCGAATGCCGGATACTTCTTAAGCCCCTTTTGCCTGTGCTGATCATTGTGGATTACAGCACAGGCAAGGCATGGCACAGACACAGGAAGTAGAAAAGGAATGAGTGGTGAGGTGTATGAACTAACTCTGGTGGCTACGCTAGCGTATGACGGTTGTATTGTGGGAGTTGAAGTACTGGTATAGACATTGGTGAGTGCCGGGGTGTTCAGTACAGCCTCATCTGCATGCTCTTGGAGTCCTATGTGCTTGGGTTGCCTCGTGAGGCTCTTAGGCTTCAGTTAAGTGAATATACAGTTTGCAATGCTTGTAATTATTGTATCCATGACTGCAGGTGAACAGGTGGATTGGACTGAATGTGTGGGCGCTAGGGGCTCATACGGCTGTGTGTTTCAAGTGGGCTGCACATGCACTTGTATACTATGGGCCTCATTACGGGTCGGGCGGTCCGGAATTAACAATGGCGGTAAACCCGCCGCCACTGTTAATTCCGGACCGCCAGATCCCAAGTCCTGCAGGCAGGAGGTGATCTTCCCGCCAGGTCTGACCTGGCGGATTGAACACCTCCTGCCTGCAGGTGGACGTGGAAACACCAGCACCATCACAAGATGGTGCCGGTGTTTTCACTTCCCCATTCCCATTGAGTCCTATAGGACTCAATGGGAATGGGGATTAACACCATTCCACCTCCGTGACTCCCGGGACACCGGGGCTGTAATGCCCTGGTAATTCCGGTAGTCCCGGAGGCGGAATGGTAATACGAGTCCAGCGGTAACCAGGCGGTTTTACCGCTGGACTCGTAATGAGGCCATATGTTTCATTTCATGCTTTGCCAAATGATATGAGTTTGTCTTATCATGAGGGAAATCATGTCTGTTCTCATTTTGGTGCCATGTGTTTCATGTGGTTAGGCTGATAAGCCTTTATACTTGTTCATCTAACACCACAATGTGTCTACATACTTCATGATGGATAGTAGAATACAAGTGTTTCAGGTGTTTAATAACCGTCATGGTGGAATGAGTGATCTTCTTAGTATGCAGGTTAGGAGCTAGGTAATTCGAATAAGTCAGGAGGTCAGGTTGCACATGAGAGTGAATTTCAGAGTACTATGTTTTTCCCTAAACTCCCCTTACCCATCCAATCAAGCTACCCTTGCCATCTTTCCGGTTTTTCTATACTTCCCCCCACCCACTCACAACCTCTCCCTAATCCCACTACCCCTGATTGGTTGCCTCGTGGTCCCCTGTGACTATAATTTCCGGAACCTGTGCCAACCAAGGTGGGAGGATTGTTTTCTTTCATCTTCTGTGGTTCGGGAGGGAGTGTCGATGCTTTCCTCTGGTGCCTGACATAGATGGTTCATCGCTTCTCCTGTTTGAGCTGCAACTAAAGACTGACCATGTTATGTTGGCAACAGCCAGTGACTGAGCACTCCGATGCAGCCCTCTTTTCCATGATGGGCCCATCTTGTGTGATGAGAGCAGACGCGTGCTACACCATGTAATGCCAGCTTGTAAGCCAACAGCAGCTGAGGTGCTGTGCAGTAACCACCAACACCACAGGAGCCATGCTCGTCAAGGAACACCCCGGGCAGGGCTGTGGGCCTTGGAGCTGCAGAGCACCTCCCACTAGGCACCCATCACCACAGCAGGGAGCATATTGCCACCACAGTTCATTCCAGAGCCAGGAGTAGCCTGGACTCGAGCCAATACGTCTATGCTAGGGCAGTGAGACATCAGGGGGGCATCAGGGGTCAAGTGGGATCTACCTAGGGGCGCCTGGGGTTTGAGGTGCTGGACCAGGCCCAAGCTATGTTGCATCTTATCCAACTACCAGAGAGCTTAGTACTCAGGGGGCCAACTGTCCTTGTGCCTGGAAGCCCGGAACTGACATTGAGATGGCCATAGGCTAACACAGCTTAACACCTCATGCAAAGATTTATCAGTTAAGATAAGCACCATAGTATGTGCAGTACCAAGACTGTGCTGAGTATAGCACACCCTGTCAACACAAATTGCCACGCAAACTGCATCTCCAGACCACATTGCTCCAAACCCTGGTTAGGCCTATTTTGGTCTACCACTGGCCAAACCACTGTTAGATTACAGGCATGCCTAATCCAACCGGACACAGGCGAAAGGTGGGTAGGTGATGGGGCATTATCTTGCCGTGTTAGCTATAAAAGGCTTAAGTCAGCAAAAATAACAGCATTTTAGGTGCTCTAGGGGGGTAAAGACCATTAAAGCACTTTAACATCCCCAGCACTAATGTGTTGCGTTGGCAGAATGGGACAGGATGGGACAAAGAGATAAGGCACCGTCAAAGCAAACCTAAGGCCCAACCGGGTGGGCAGAAGCTACAAGCGGTGCAACTGGACAAGGACCTCAGACAGCCATCAAACAAATGTTCCCTTTGAAGCAGAAAGCATGAAATAGCAGGCAATGTGGGTGGCATGAGACTTATAAGCAAAGTTTATCCACCAGGAAGACCCAGCAAAAGGGTGGAGGAAGACAGGCTTCCAAGTAGGTCAGGACAAACCTGCAACTTCCAGTTACTGGCACTACTTAACAATGAGCATGATGATAAGCCTACTTATAACCCCATACCTGCGGAAACTCAGACAAAGACTGTGCACCCTGGGCTGATCAACAGCAGTTGGGGGGAAAGGATGGAATCAAGAAGAGAATATAGGGTCCATGTGGGGCACCCTCACTGGCACAGACATCATCAGAAATATCAGACAGCTCAATCCTGGAGACCCTCGAGAGGTCGATAGACTGGTTGTATGAAGAAAATTGCCTGATTGCACACAACCACAACTGTTCTCCCCCCAACGATGGAAGGGCCAACCAATCTAGGTCATCCGTAGGGAGACAGATACAATTCCCCTTGATCCTGTCCATTAAAGACATTGTAGTAGACTGTAAGAAGATTCAATTCAACACTACAGCTAAGTCAATGCCTGGTCTGGGATACTGAATGGAAACCCTTATTGATATATCTTTATGTCCAGTTCATGAGTTCTGGATGACTACCCCTATATAACACCCCTCTCTTAGAATCCCCCTAACCCCACTGAGCCAAGAAGTAGTTCTGTTTTGCAAGTTTAAAAGGTTTATTTGAGAAATAAGACAAAATTTAGATACCACGCTTTTATAATAAATTAATAATCGATATCGCCCTTATAAATATAATGTTAATCAACAATGGGTAATCTGACACTAGCACACTTCTTTATAATCAATGAGGAGTTAGTGTAGGATGGATCAAGTAGCAAAAATACTTTTATGATTTCAAGGGAAAAGCAATGAGGAATAAAATGCAGTACAGAAATACTTGATATGATTTTAGCAAAAGATAAGATAATCACTTTTTCTCTGGCAATTCACCCCCCTCCCCTATGCAATGTAAGAAATGGAAGGAGGTGGAAGTAACACACACAGTTCTCAGGAATGCAATCAAATACAATACGAAATTCAGTTCCCCCCCAGCAAGCTCAGAGAAAACCGGTATGAGTTTTAAAACACAGGCCCAAGTGCTTTGAATGTGGTGGCGATGAAGTGAGAAATATGCTGAAAATGCTTTTAATTCCCTTTAGGAGGTTCTGGGTGAGTGAGAGATACTTGGGATGAGTGCAGGCTCACTTTAGCAATGATTCAGAGATGGTGATTAAGAGGCAAACAAATTTTTAGCAAGGAAAGAAATGACTGCTGATGGTTACACGTGGCTGGATTTTTAACCAAATCGCAAATCGCGGTAAAATTCGCGAGTGCGTGAATCGTGATTACGGCAAAAGTATAAGGAGTAGCAAGTCGGTTCAAGGTTCGTTGGAAGGCTGAGCCCAAACGGTTCAAGAGATACGGACGATTTAATAAAGGTAGATTTTCGGATTTAAAGTAAAACTCAAAATGACAGATGACAGCTTGCAGCTTCAGAATTGACAGGTGACAGTTGTGCAGCTTTACAAATGACAGATGACACGATTTCTAGGAGGCTGTTCTACTTAGGTTAAAATAGTTTGGATTCGATTATTTTAACTAAGAGATTGGTTCTGCACAGTTCTGCTAGGTACTCACAATATAAATTTGAAATAGGCCTCGCCACGGATCTGGTCAGGTTTTGGACTGGACTCTGGTTCTGGTCTCGGCACTTCACAGTGATCTGGGTCAGCTCTCTGGCTCTGCTCACAGTGGTCTGGGTCACTCTGGATCTCTGGTCTGGTCTGTCCGGATACAACGGTCTCTGCACGGCTCCTGGATCTCTGCACTGGTCCTGGCAAAAGTTCTTGGCAAGGGATTCAAGCAGCTCGCCCGGCTGTGAGTAGCTTGCAATGATTTGAGGCCTGCTGCAGAGAACTCAGCTTGTGGTTTTAGGCCTCTGATTTAGGTTCTAAAGTATAAGTTCTAGGTTCTGGAGGATGTAGCTGGAGTCGGTCTGGAACTGGTATCTTCTAGATGTTGTGTGGTCCGGCAAAACGCTCCGCAGCAACTGGATTTGAATCTCCTCTCTAGCTTCCAGTGGCTCTTTTTATGTCTTTTGAAAGTGGGTGTGTGCGCAGCATCACTAAGCCAGCCCCTCTCTCAACTGATCATTGGTCAAGCTTTTCTCTCTTCCTTGATTGGGGGAAGGAAATGTGAGTCAGAGTGATGCTGTAGGTTTTATGGGTCAGAGGGTCATCCCCTGGTCAGTTTGCCCACAAATCTATATTTGATTCAAATACATCCTTCCCAGATATACAATTTGTTGGAATTACATGTGCACATTATATATTCCTTATGGTTCATGCTTGTCCGCCTCTGATCTTCCTGGGGGCTTGCATTCAAAAATGACAACATTTTGCACTTTTTTACTAGTTTTGCAATATCGGACAGTTACCCAAATTTACACACATGTGTGCAAGGAGTATGGACATGAATTGATGAAGTGTCAGATTTTTAACATGCAGACATTTGGAGTGAGACCCTATTTTCCGCTAGCAACCCCCAGAATACACCACAGGGTCCTAACGCATCTCAAAATGTTCACAGAAAAATCACAAAAATAATGATATTACTTATATAATTCTGACAAGTCCGCACTATGAGTTATCTATCTTTTTAAAATTATGCTCTGGCCCAGATGGGTGTGGTTTAGGTTCCAAAGCACATGGGGGAAGCTTCTGCCTGTCCCCGCCTCCAGCTCGGGTGGCTCCCAGAGGCACATCTCCTCCCACTTCTCCCAAGAGGAAGCCGCTTTTACGACACCCCCAATATAACATTTGCCTGAGTCCAGGACAGGCCTTTGTTCACCTCCCTGTAGTCCCCAGCTGCTCCACCCCTAATCTAATCAGAGAGGTGACAACTCCTTTTGGCAAGGGGAAGAGTGGCTGAGCAGGTTTTAACTCCTGTGGGGGTAGATGTCAGGCAGAATTCAGTTTCATTAAGCCAGGTTTCAGCTAAACTGTCACTTTTTGTTCCCCAGTTTAAGTCAATACAATTTTTACATATGCAGCTAGAATGCTGATTCTAAGTTCAAAACTATGACATCTTAACAGTTACAAACTATGTGACACTCAAGAGTAGGTCACTCAGTTAATTTAAACATTTCGATTTTGGTGGTTTTAATCCAGTTTCAGTTAGGCTGCTGACATGCATAGCTCAGCCAGTTTTGTTGTGAACATTGTTTTGGGCTCTTCATCTTCCCAGATTTTGTATGCACACATACTTCATTCTGCCAGATGTCCGCTGGTGTTCAGTGAGATTTTTGGATGTGTTGCAATGTTTGAAAATAGGCATTTTGAGCTGGCATTCAGAGGAACCAAAGGTAATTTTAAAGCGTTTTTGAGCTAACAGGCGCTGCTGTTTTACCTTTGGCACCCATTCCACTCATGGCACCCTGGCCCATCATGCTCGCACTGGTGGGTGGCGAGTTAGGCAGCCATTTCGGTGTACACGCAAATTGCGTGGTTCTCCTGGATTCTGGGGCACATGTGGGCTTTTTGACCATCTTGGATTTTCTAAGCCCACAGCACCAAATGTTGCAGCATGAAAGCTCAAACGTGGGTCAGAACACCCAACAAGACTCTATGAGCAATACGAAAATGGCGGGTGGTGTGACAACAAGCCCAGTGCTAAGTGTCAGCAGCACTAGCAACTATGCAAAGGATAAGGAAATACAGGAAAGGCTTGCAGTAGGGGGAGCATGATGGTGGGCTGGGAAGGACAGGATGACTTCCAACCAACCTTTGTAAGTTACCTGAACAACACAGTTGGCAAAGCTACCTCCCCAGTGCTCTTCCGCAAGCTGGGCAAGCGCCTGAGATGTGGCAGTTTATGCTGCAATTGGAATCCACTATGTCAGTGCTAAAAAAGTCTTGAGGGAGGAGTCCAGGCCAGAGAGACAGTGCCTTCTCAAATCGCTGCAGATGTTGACCTGTCGCCTACCCATGACACCATGACTGCCTGGCCCAACTTCTGAGACCAACAACAACAGTCCAAACCTAACCACAGGTAAGCATGCAATGGAAGGGAAAGGGCGCTGCAGCATCTTGATAGGCCAAAAGACGATTTGTTTGTTACATAGATCGCAAGTCACACACAATCTTCTCCGCCAAGAGAGGTGCAGAGGAGGAAGATTAACCGGCCACCTCTTCGATACAAGTAAGAAGTGGTGTGGACAACTGACTCCCTTCTGAGGACCAACACACTGTGAGCCACCAAGAAGCTTCAAGCTGGCTGCCCAGAGGAAAGTGAACCAGTAGATCTCATGAGTAAGCTGTGATGGGCTAGACTTACATATGTATCATGAAACACGGTGGATCTCACAGATAAACGGCAATACGCAGATTGGGTTGATTACCTTGGCCTATTCAATATTGTCTCTCTACAGGAAACCTAGCTCATGGATGATTTTTGTATACCAGGATACCGAGCATACAAAGCAAAGGTAGAAAAAAGCCTGAAGGTTGGAAACCGGGGAGGTCTAATCACCATTACCTGGCCGGACATAAACTGCCTGGGTAAATTATGTATTGTTAACGTACATTCTCCCCCCAAAAAGGATAGGTCAAGTTTTGAGGAGATAAGTGATATCCTTGTTGAGGTCATATCAAATGGGAACAGTAGTAATCTCTTGGCACTTGGCGACTTGAATCACCAGTTAGGTCCACTGACAAAAGCACATAACGAGGTCTGATTATTGGAAGATGCATTTGACATCATTAAGAGAAATCCAGCTTTCAGCACACCAGACCGCGGTGGTAACACTTAGCCATCCTACTATCAGAGTTTTCCCTGGTCGAGTTGAACGGTAGGGCCCTGGGCGACACTCTGCCTAAGTACATTTTTAGCAGGGGCATTTATTCCTCCATTATTGATCACATGATTGTGCACTATTATCAGTATAATCGAGTAGCAGACCTTCGAGTGGAGGAGCGTGCAGAGTGACCACTCACCTCTTTTGTTTTTTGTAGTCAATTCAGTCACGAAGTACAGCCCGACCTTGAGGGGAATTTACCCCATACAGCCTACCCAAAGAGATATCGCATAGTCAGCTGTCTCTACGCAGAAGATATCAATGACCCTTGCCAAATATTCCTTCAAACCCAGCAGCCACACTTAGAACTAGTGGCATCTTTTGAACTGTTTGTGACAAAATCTGTGATAAAATATGTGAAGGGCAGAAATTCCACACAAGGAACGTTCCCCATACACATACCCATCCACCTTGGTTTGATGCCCATTACAGGGAACGGAAGGAAGACTTACATGAGGCAATCACTGGTGAGACTCTCTTAGCTAGTCCAAAATATCACTTAAAAAAGGAATTTAACATTTTCCTAAAAACGAAGAAACAGGAACAAATAGAGAAACAATGGAATGTTTTAGCTCAGGCAGTACTCACCAATGACCACAAGCTATTCTTGAATCTGGTTTCTAAGTGCTGGGAAAATAGAGGTGGTCCCCCAAGGTGGAATGAAAATAGGTGGATGTCACACTTACAGAAGATATTATGAGCACGGGGAGGAGTACCAGCCCTGCCTCACTAGTCCGGACAATAACATTACGTTTTCTGAACTAGAGATCTCAATGGCCATCAACCAGTTGAAGAATGGGAATGCCGCGGGCACGGATGGGCTGTCATCAGACATTTTCATTGGGTTCTCCAACCGCTGGGATCCAATTTTGGATAAACTATTTGAGACAATTAACAATGCCTTCAAGGTTCTGACACTCTGGTGACATGGCATAAAAGTTCCAATATTCAAAAAGGGTGATGCAGAAGATGCCCATTGTTACAGGCCAATATCATTATTGGACATTACATCCAAAAATGTATTCCAAGTGTCTCTTAGTTAGGCTGAAAGAGTGAGTGGCCGGGAACACTATTTTGTAGCCATCCCAGGATGGTTTCATGGATAGCTTCTTGATCATAGGCTATTGCTTTATCTTGAGCACAATCTACGATAAATACTGCAGACTGAGGGGGGCCCTCTTTATGTGGCATTCTTTGATCTAGGAAAAGCATTGAACTCCATTGACAGGTGCACACTGTGGTGTAAGCTTGATGCAATTGGAATGCTACAGGTGCTGCAAAAAATTGTCCACCTTTTCTATTCCAGACCAGGAGTGAATACACCTATTTTGCAACTAATACGGGGGTTAAGCAGGGTTGCCACCTAACCCCTCTGCTGTTTATTCTTGTCATGTCAGAGTTCTAGCCAGGTAGTAGTAGTAACTATTTATATAGTGCCTTTTCCCATTACTATGATGTCAACGCACTTGTAGTTGGAACGCCCTCGGAGACCGCATGCCAGAGTACGGAACACAATCTCAGAAAAGGCTTAGAATGTGTGTTTGCATTTGGCCTAGATAAGGAATTTTGTGGGCTAGCCAGGCTCCAGTAAGCAACCCAGGATATCAGGCATGTGGATGGGTGCTGGCGGAGGTCAGGAGATTGCGTGAGTGCAAGAAACTCTTTATGTGTTCAGCTGGTCCGAATTTTATTGTAGGTCATTGCTGTCTTCTGATAGCAGAGGTGTTGAGGCTTAATCTGGTGTAAGGAGGCAAGAACTTTATGTGCCCAGCTAGACCGAATTTGTCATAGGTCATGGCTGCATTCTGATGTATGCGTGTGGGTAGCCATCCCTGCGGCAGATGTCCACCGAAGTGGTGTGGTTGTACGTATATTGAGGCTCATATGTATCTTTGTTATTGACACCACTGTTTGATCAGGTTGTCTGTGAGAGAGAGTTCTCTAGGTGAACTAACTGGTATGGCTAAGCCAGGCATTTCTATGTGAAATACACTGGCCAACCCTGACATTTCTAAGTGCAGCACATTGGCTAACTGTGACGAATCAACTAACGGGGCACAAGTGGTGCAGAGGTGAATATCCATTTCTAAGCCATCAATCAGCCCCAGACCTCTAATACACCAGAAGGGATCTGAACAGATTGGAATAACAAGCAAATTATAAACCTCCTTTTCCAATTTTGGTACAGCAGGCTTATCTCTGAAAGGTCGTGGATCGTTGGTTAGTTGCAACACAGCGAAAGTACAATCATTACCCAATGATAAAAGGGACTGTCCGCGCAAAGATGTATCAAAAATATCTACTTTATTTATATCACAACAGACAGTCCTAGCAACACTACGAAATACAACCCACCCTGTATGGGAATGCAGAGCACAGGCATTTTCAAAGAAGGAAAAGGGATGCAATCTGGATACCGACAGGAGGATAGTCAGTATGATTAATAACCACAACCGTTTAAGGTTTCTTGGCTTCATAACAAAGGGAGTAATGGGTCTTAAAATGTTTCTAGGGGCTTTCTGGGAAGGACCAGAGGGACAGAATCACAATGTACCTTGTGTTATAGGTGTTCTTGGTACTCGATAGGGTCAAGTCGGCTTCAGGGCACTTTTCAGGGTTCTGTGTCAGAGTTCGAGACAGGAGTCAGCTGTAGGTATCAGGCAGCAAAACAGTTCGGCGAGCGAAGCTGGGCGAACGTCTGCAGGCTGGCCTACACAGAGGCTGAAGGGTCAGGAATCATTGTCTCAGTGCTGATCGGCGGTTCTGAAGCGCTGGTCGAGATGTCTTGGATGTCTTAAAGCGACGGTGGCTTGACAACAGTTAGCGTTGCCCTCAGTTGCAGATCGAGGAACTCGACTGGCTTGAAAATGTCCTTTTAAGGTGGACGTTGATAGATGCTCGTCAAATCACTTCTCCCAGCTTCTTCAATGGGCTTGTTTCATCCATTAAGACTGACGGCCCACAGCTGTGGAGTGTGTTGCAGGCAGCTCCCTTGTCCTTGGTTGTAGGATCAGAGACCTTCTGGCACTTCCTGTCCAGGAAGCTTGCTGCATAGCCTAGTGGGACGCACTGTGTGATTGATGGGTACTGGTTCTGGAGTGGATGGAGGGTCCTCTGAGTTAGGTGTCTCCCTCTGTTCCCTGGGAGATGATTAGGGGAGGGACCTTGCTTCCTGTGTGCATGAGGTCATAACCAGAGTGCTTTGCAACAAGAAAGGCAAAGGGGTGAAAACATGTGATACTAAGACCCACCCATCTTCCAGTCTGTTGTTGATCAAAGAGTCTCTCTGGCTAATAGATCTCTCTGTAGTTCCTGATTAAAGCGGCAGGTTGCCCTTGAAGCTGCAGTGAGACCAGACTCTCTGGCTCCTGCAAACCACATTCTCGTACCTTATGAATCGGCTCCCCCTACTGGGGTGGCCAACTGTAAACACACAGTGTCTGACATGACAGCTCACTGTCATTGATACTGAGGAGGGAGTTGGCTTCAGGTTGTCACAGTTACATATGAAAGGTTGTTGGGTTTCCTGTCTCCTTTGTTAACTTCTGCAGCCAAGCCCCATGTGGGCCTGTTTGAAGCACCCTCTCATTTGTATGTTAATTGCTGCCACCAGCTGCAGGGCCTAACAAAAGAGCAGGGCGGATCCATGGAGGCTTTGTTAGCTAGCCAGACTGGCCATGGCAGGGGGAGGCCGTGTCCTCCCCCTTCCTGGAGATGAAATAGTGTACTCCTTGCTGTCACATTCCAGCTAAATATGGCATGGCGGACTGTGCCTGTAGGCTGTGTCCACCCAGAGTACACAGGTCTATGTGTTTGTGATGGTGTGAGTACAGGAACATGTGTGTGGATTAGCCCCACACATTTTCCTGAGGTTGGTGTACCATCATTCCATTTAAATTAAACATTTCAAAAAGTCCATGCGAGCACACGCCTACCATGCAGATGGTCTAATTAGTCACACTAACCCTCGCATTTCTAAGTGCAATACATTGGCTAACCCTCACATTTTCAAGTGCAAAACATTGGCTGCCACCAAGGTTCCTTCAAAGTGCAACACACTGGCTAGCCCTCATGTTTCTTAGTGCAATATATTGGGTAGGACTAATAGAAATGTTTCCCCCCATGCCGAAGAATAAGAGTACAGGGGTCTTCTTTATGCCAATGATACAGTTATTCTGGCATTAACCCCAGGTGGCCTTAATCAAGGGCTCTGTTATGCCAATGTGTGTGTCTCTAGCCACAATCTTGGTATTTCAGCCTCTACCTCAGTTTGCTGTTTTTCTTCTGTCTCATATTCATCCATCTGGAATACAGCAATCATCCTGGTGATGACAAATCACATCTTTTGGTTCATATGATATGACATGATATGATATGATATGGCATTTATAACGCGCCTATACACAGGTGTTCCAAGGCGTGAGCATAAAGTATAAAGTATATGAATATACTAAATTAATTCTGAAGACCCCTTTTAGTTTTTAGTCTAAAGACTGAGGCAGTTCACCTCGTGAAGTGAGATAGCTTTCAGGAATGTTCCCAATAACTAGGTTTTTCAAATCTGCAATGTAATACGATGTTTGCATTGCCATCCCTAATGGTGTACTTTCCTCCAAGTAAATCTCCTGACATCCTTTGCTATCCACTAGCATCCGGATGGGACCATTCCCAACTTCTACCAATGGTGTGAATTCACGCTCTAGCTCTTGTTGTCTCATGGTTTCCTTGATAATCAAAAATGCTTCAGACTCCATAATCTTGTGTCTCCTTTTGGATTTCAATGATACTGTAAACTGCCTTATGAAGGCAGGAGTGGTAACATCTTTGTTTACTTGAAGTTCAACTGCATGCATGCACAATGCCTTCTAGTCTCAAATTTGGGTTCTGCCGCACCCAGTTTAAAAATCTAATACCATAATCATTCTGTGCATATCATTTCCCAGATAGAATTTGGCCTTACTTCCAACTGCAATCCATATAGTGTGATGCAGGCTTTTGGATCCTATTTTTATTTTTGACATGCCTCGCCCCACAATAGTATGTACCAAATCAGGGCTGTCTAATCCAAATATTTGTTGATGTTTTATTTTAAAAATGTGGTATTTCTATCCTGTCCCGCATTTGTTTTAACACTTTCTCATTAATGAAACTCCTCTCCTGTTCTAGGGCCAACACTGCAAAGGTTCAAATATATTTTTCTTGATCTGACACTGAAGCATCACATTGTTTAAAATCTTCATCACTTAGATAGAATCGTGATGTGTTTTCCAGTTCTTCTTGGGACCTAGATGATTCTCCAATTACTGATTTTCGTTTCCCCCTGCATTTCATGGCATATGAGAATGACAGTGGCACAGGTACAGAGCCATTGTGAAGATATAACTCTGCCACCCTCTCAGACTTGGCAATGGTGTTGCATTCTTTTGCATTGCTAACGTAGCTCACCACTTTTTGAGGCCTCAGTGGCTTCCTGGCCTAAGACCACAGAACACCATTTACCCCATCAATTAGCGGCCACAGTCTCTTCAGACAATTCTTGCTTAATAGCAATGGTGTCTCCTCAATCGGCCTGACCACCACTTTTTGTCTGAGTCTATGATTCCCTAATTTGATGTTAACTTCAGTCGCACCTTCCACTGCTATTGTCTTAATTTCAGAATATTTTGTTGTGGTCTCCCTTCATTTATGCTATCCAGCATTTTCCCTGGCATCACAGTAGCCTGCGCACCTGTATCCACCATTGCAAATACAGTGTATTGTTCTTCCAGTGTAATAGGAAAATAATATCTATCTTCACTTTCTTCAAGTATGCATAGGAAATGTAAATTGTTACTGATCTCAGGGCTGATTTTCCTTAAGCTTGCCTGAGTCCTTGCTAAACAAAGGGGCATGTGGAATGATACCTCACCCCCTTTTTGCCCATTTCATTTTCCACTTCCCCATTTATTTTTCTGCCCTTAGGGTCCATTTGAAGCTTTGCTATTGATTGGTCTCCCTGCATAGCGGGCCCACCTACGTTCTTAGCCAATGCCTTACCTGATTTTTCCACATTGTTTTCATTATCTTCACGTACCTTCCCCATGGGGCACAACTATCTGTATTTTCATAAACATCTTTTTCATGTGGTAGCACATCAACATTTTGTGTTTGGAACTCACCTTGCACTTATACTTTACCTGTCATTGCACATTGTTGAACATTGTGACTCGAAATATTCCTCTCACCTGCAAGTATCCTTTGAAGAGTTTTTATCCCATGGAGATATGAACATCATGAGATTCATCAGGTAATGAAACCCCTTCACTTTTTATATTTTTTCTAGTCATTTCATCTAGTTCTGTTTCATTTATTTATAGTGTGTTCAGTGCACCATTAACCCTGTGATGACCCATTATCTCTCTGCCTATTCATTGTTCATTTGTACGCTCCTCATCCTTTTCATGTGCAATATATTTCTTTTTAAAGTGCCTTTTACCCTAGTGTTCTTTGGATTTCTTTTGTGGATTTTTCGTTTCCATTTGCTTGGTTTCACACACCTGAGCTTAGTCCAATCCAATATCTTTATTTCGGCAGGAGCGCCATAAAAGATTTAGTACAGCACAGGATAAAATGGTACAAACAGTGATAAAACAAATACAAAGATGGCAGTTACATCTCCCAAAAACAACTGCAACAACCAATAGCTCCCCATAAAGCAGTTAAAGGAATATGAAATGTTAGTTGACAATAGGTGCAGAGTGTTGGCTGAGTGTAGGCTGTCATATTTTTCCCTGCTGTTCGTTTTTCTGCTGCTTTTGCTGCAACCCAGTATGCATTCCATGTCCAGCTGAAGGCAGAGCTTTTCGGAGAAACACTTAAAACAGCCACCCGTGAGGGCATGGCTTGACGCCGAGGCAAGCAGCATGGTGACGTGAGAGCTCCTGGCCTGATCCCTGCTGCAGGCAGGAAGACAACAGCAATAATGCCTGTTTTACTGCGTAGGTGAGTGATGTGAAAGCTTGCAGTATGTAGAGCAAGCAAACAAAGTGTGGTGAGTTGCAGTGGCCTCACGCAGGTGAACGAGGCAGCGGACTGCGGCGGCCACACACCTGATGTGGTGCACAAAATGGCAGCTGGGATCCAACGCTCTGGAGTCTCGGAATAGAAGCAGCCAGCAACGTGTTGCACTCCGCCTAAGGCAGCCCGACATGCCGGCCGACAGCAGGGCCACACATGTGTCCATGCCCTCTATCGCGCCCCTGGAGGGGATGAACCCGCACAGCGAGAAGTACTGAGGGGATGATATGGCCCCCATGCCACAAACATAACCAGGAAGTGGTACCTGATCAGCTTACCACAGTGGTGTGAGCTCTGGTCAAAACGAGGCATTCCATGAATGACAGCCACAAAGCATCCTGCAGACTGCGGAGCACTTATGTCAAGCAGCACACCACCTGGCCTTAGCAGCGGCATTGGAAGCACGCTGGACTGAAGGGAGACAAAAGCACAATTGGGGTTTACACAGCACTTGGGGGATGCTGCCCGAGATCCCCAATTGAACCTGCTGGGCCGGCCTCTGTCCCTAGTCAAAACAGAAGCAGCACGGGAAGCGCAGGGCCTGCGCACCTGGAAGCGTCCGTGGTGGCTCTCTTGGCAACGTAAGTCATCCGCACCGGCATCTGCAGCTCTCCCCCAGAGCCAAGTGTCCCGGACCGAGGGGATGAAGAGAGGCCAAGCAGCAGGGAGCCTACGAGTAGAAACGGCCCAATAACCTGGGGGCCTCTAATCCTACCTCGTGGCCCCATTGGCCAAAGCAACTGCACAGCAAGAAGGCAATGAAAGATCCGGGATATTAATCTTGAGAAAGGCTGCTGCACTAACATATTAGCCTCTGTGGGACCCTTTGGAAGCTGCAGCGCTCCTGAAGAAAGCCACGCACTCAATCTGCACCCCCCCCCCAATTAAGGGACCGGAAAGCTGGAAAGGGTAACAGGGGTGGGGGAATATATCCCTCCTCTGACCCTATACCCCCATTAACGGACAAGGAAGCCACTGAGACGGGCTATGGTTGCCCACAGTCAAATTCAGGGATGCATCAATTATGCTGTATCAGGACCTGGCAACAACCGTGCTCTTGAAGAGGAAAGGCCAAAAACCAGTAACAGAATGGCTGCAAGAGAAGAAAGTGCTGTATCGATGGGAGTTCCAGACCACATTAAACTCACTCTGGAGGGTACAAAATGGCAAATCTGCAACATGAAAGAGGCAGAAGACTCCTGAACCCCGATGGGGAAAATTAAGACATCGAAAAGAGCACAGCACACAATGAATCTAAATGAAGGGACGCTGCAAACTCCGGGACTGGGGTGAACCCCAGACTCAGGATCAAGGGCCCAACCCAAAAAAGCAGGAAAGGTGATAAAGAGTGAATGAGTGGATCTCCCCCAAGCGACGGTCTCAATCAACGCTGAAGTTGTATGGTTGGACTCTCCATAGATCCTACATTTGCTGCCGTGAAACAACAGCTGCTCGCTGTGCAAGGACTGCACCATCCCCAACCCAAATCTCTGTAGCCACATGTGAGAACGAAAGGCGCGAATAGAGACGGAGACAACTATGAAAAAAGATGGTCGCTTACTGAAGAATGAACTAAGCTAGTAGCAAGTACAATGGTTTTTCCATGTTCACAAGAGGCCAGGGGGTCTCTAGTAAAGTCGGTACGCTGGCTTGAGCTGGTTGCCCCGTAGGATGAAGGCTGGGCTCAACAACCCGTTGTTCAGGGAAGGATGAGGGTGGGGGAATGTTGGGGAGGGACTGTTCGGAAGGGATGTTCAAGAGTGAAAGACAGAGGCAAGAATTCATACACCAAGGAAGGCTATAGGTTAGTCAACATGGGTAACCAAGGACACACTAAGGGGCATGCAGAAGCATCAGTGGGGCAGCGAATCATAAAAACTGAGAGCAAACATGGCACAAGATCTTGGCAAGGAATTGCTCATGATTACTTGGAATGTGCAGGGACTTAACTCCCCGGGAAAAGAAAATCGGTAGAGCGCAGACTAGTGCAGCTCTCCGCGGACATAGTCTGCCTGCAGGAAACTCACCTCCTGGAGCCAGACGAGAAGCGGGTTTCCCTTCCAACGATACTCAGGGCCTGCCACAGCATTCAAGAAAAAGAGAGGTGTAGCTCTTCTATTTAACAGGGAGTTTCCCATTACACAGGTATCGATAAAACAAGATACAAGGGGAGATACATATTGGTAAAGGGACTCCTGATGGAGCAACCACTAACTGTGGCTTCCATATACTGCCTGAACACTGCACAAGACCGTTTCCTCCGCAAGGTTCTCCCAATTATAAGCGCACTTGCAGAAGGCCACCTCATGATGGGAGGCGACTTCAACCTAGTCCCAGGTCCACATAACGATAAAACGCTGCCCCCCACTAGTGAGGACTTTTCCCGGGCAATAGGGAAGGCTGAATTCTTGAGGGAAACAGGAGAGGTAGATATTTGGAGGCTTGCTAACGAAGGTGTACGGTACTACACATTGTACTCACACGTTCACATGGGACACTCTAGAATAGACCTGATCCTGATGTCCAGTGTGCTCTTTCCCTGTGTAGAAGAGATTCAAATCCATCCCAGAGAATTGTCAGATCACGCCCCGGTAGTTGCCAATGCAAGAGTGCATGGCCTCCCAGAACCCCCCAAAAGGCAATGGAAGCTGCAACATTCCATGCTACAAGACATAGCAATCAAAACTGAAGTATCGGAAGCACTCACCTGTTACATTAGGGAAAACACTACTATGCGGTGCTCTGAAGTAACAATTTGGGACGTAATGAAGTCAGTAATAAGAGGGGTGCTAATTAACTGTGCAGTGACACAAAAATGTAGGCGGCAAGTACAACAAGCCAGATTAGAGGAGAGAGTGGCAGAGCTTGAAAAAGCCTTTGGAAAACGCCAATCCGTTAAAACAGAGAGAGAGCTTAAGAAATCAAGATCCATTCTGGAAATGCACTTAGCCGATAAGTCGACACGTGCACTAGCGTACACCAAACAATTTTATTATATGAATAGCAACAAAGCAAATCCATTACTAATATGCAAATTGAAAAAACTACACACCAGAAATAACATCCAGAAACTCAAGGGTCGAGAGGGACGGACCTGGTATGCAGAAAGAGACAAGGTAGAGGTAATGACAAACCACCACCGTGAAATCATGGCAGGAACCCCAACAGAGAAATTGGCACAAACCTGCTACCTGGGAACAATCCAGAAAAGGGATCCCTCACCCCAATTAGACTACCTTGAGCTCCCGATTACAATAGAGGAGATAATGGAAGCAATTCAGAGCCATAGGAATGCAGCCCCGGGCCCGACAGGCTCACGGCTCGGTTCTATAAAACAATTGCCCACATTCTAGCCCCCCAACTTGCAACATTATTTAACTCTTTCCTAACGACAGGCAACATTACTCCCTCTATGTAAGATTCTCTAACAGTGCTCATCCTGAAGCCGGATAAGGACCCAGAGCAATGTGCCGCATACTGACCTATAACATTAATGAACAATGGCGCCAAGATCTTCTCTAAGATCCTAGCAATTAGAATGGCAAGATTTCTCCCCGAGTTAATCCACCCAGACCAAACAGGGTTCATCCCGGGGCACAATACACAGGACAACATCAGACACACTTTAAACCTAATAGAAAGCACAAACAGAACGGGGACAGAACAAACGGTCATCTCACTCTACGCACATAAGGCGTTTGACCTACTAGACTAGGGATACATAAGCGAAAAACACTAATCACTTTGGGTTTGGCCCGAGATATAGGACTTGGACCCTAGCCAACTACCAGAACCCCACCACATCCCTGAGAATAAATGGCATCAGATAACCCAAAATGAATATCTCCAGAGGCACGTGCAAGGGATGCCCCCTCTCGCCATTGGTATTCGCACTTTCTATGGAGCCGTTTACATATAGAATACGAGAAAACTCACACATACAGGGCCTGAAAGTGACTCAAAGCCGCCATGTATGCGGATGATGTCCTGCTCACCTTAACTCAGGTAGACAAATCCATGGAGGCCCTGTGGCAAGAGATAGAGGCAGTCGGTAAAGCATCAGGGTTTAGGGTTAATTACGCTAAATCTAATGTCCTAGGAGTTAATATACTGCAAAAACACAATGAAACACTAGCAGTAGGCATCCCATCCCCTGGACCAAATCCCACATTAGCTACCTGGGGGTTCAGATGCCAAATAAAATTGAGGGAGTATACCGGGCCAACTTTTCATAATTATTCAGGAAGATGCGCAAAGACTTAGAGTGCTGGCACAATCAAGAGGTATCATGGCTAGGGAGAATTAAAGCCCTGATAATGAACTTGGTCCCAAGATTAATCTACCACAGACTGGCCCTGGCAATCTCGATCCCGAGAGAGAACTATAACACTTACAAAAGGGGCTACTGAAATATGTGTGGGGCAAGAAAAAAACACAAGTAGCTAAACGAGTCTTGCTCCGAGGCGCGGGCTCGGGTGGACTGGGAGTGCCGACATCTCCAGATACTGCCTCGCAGCGCAACTATCACAAGCCTTTGCTTGGCAATCGATTACCAACCTTGCTGGAAATAACTAGAGGAAGCCTGGAGCCCGGTACCGCTCTTAGCCCTCCTGCACATCAACAAACCCAGGGATTCTCGACCGCAAGCCCACTAACAGCCACCAAAAACACAGTGGAATGCTGGAGAAGGGCAGCCCGCAAATGGGGCTGCAAAGGCACCCTGGAACCTCTCTCCCCAATTTGGAACAACCCAGAATTCACTCCCGGGACACCCCCGGGAAGCTTCGACAATTGGAGGAAAGGGGTACTAAGCCAAATAGCAGACTTTTTCACTGATGGTATCCCGTTAACATTTGAAGAGTGCAAAACGCAATTTAAGGTCACAAAGGTCGAAAGATTCTGGTATGAGCAACTCAGGCACTGGATGCCCCAGAGCAATACTAAAACACAGGGAAGCAAGAAACTAACCACGTTAGAGCGCACCTTAACCTCAACAGCCCCCAAAGGAAAAATCTCTACCCTCTACAAACGCCTCAACAAATCCAACCCTGGCAAAAAAGAAAACTATGATCAAATGGGAGAAGAACCTGGGCCGAGAGCTAGAACAGGAGGTTTGGGGACGGATTTGGTCCCGAAGGCATGAGTTCGAAAAGCATCACGAGCAAGGACGGGGCTGTAAAGGTGTGCTACCGGTGTACTTAACCCCAGAAATTCTCAACAAATGCAATCCAGAAATCTCACCACAATCCTGGAGGGGATGCGCGGCCACAGGCTCACTACTTCACTTATTTTGGTCATGTCCGAAATCTACCCGATTCTGGCATGAGGTACCGGAACAGATTCAACTAACCAAAGGGCTGACAATCCCATGGGACCCGGGGATAGTTCTGCTGGGGGACACAGGCGAAGGGGCATTCCCACTAACTGGACGCCTTGTGGACCTATTTACACATCTGCTCACAGCGGCTAACATCACCATAGCACGGTTATGGAAGCACCTCGAAGGCGCAGCACTCACCATGTGGTGGGCGAAATGTTGGGATACAGTAGCTGCTGAAAGAATAACCGCTGCTCGAGGGGGGAATGTGAGCAGATTCAACAGCATGTGGGCTCCCTTTCAGGACTACGCGGAGCAATTCCCAGCAGTGGTGCGTCGACCCCCGCCACTCAGGTGGCTCATGAAAGACAACCAGGGGGGTAACCCCAGAGCCACAACTACTACAGGGCTCTAGTCTCTGCATTAAGCTTGATGTGGACCAGAGACTGGCCCCTGTGCAACCTGCTGATGCCCCCCCCTTATTAAAGCCTGTACTGTTGACCTTGCACGTAACTCTGCCTCTATGCTGACTAACTGGGAATGTGGCTCTTGTTGTTTTTTCATGCAATCCCCTCGACTTTGGATTGATTTGGTTGATATTGTTTTGTTTTGATGATTTATGTTGAACTAAACTTGTTGGAAAATCTCAATAGCGGCAACTATTGCAAGGTAACCCCACCCCTCATTGTTCAGCCTCTCTGAGTGACTCACAGCCACCAACAGTGTTCATAATGCTTACGAACCTTCCGAACCTTTCGGGAGAGGGGCTGGATGTGCAAGGAGAAGAAGACACGACAGCTAGTTCTGATCCGGTCACTTCAACAGGTCTTAAATTCCCTGCTGGTGTAATGTTATGTAATGTAATTAGTTATTTATAATGCGCTTAATACCCAGAGGTTTCTAAGCAAGGACCCGGAGATCGAGCCTGTGTTGCTCCACATCATCTTGCTTCCAAGGAGAGCACATTGCCCCTGATCTATCCTCCCACGAAAAGCAAAAAGTTATCACAAAAAACTGTTCCTGCCCGAGAACCTCAGTCTGCTGTGGGCAAAATGCATAGAAATAGACCTCTCACAGCCCTGGAAAAAAGATCAAAGTCCATAGCGGACATGGGTCCTTTAAAATGGCATTTCAGGTACTCGGCAGGGGGGGGTGGATTGCTTCAACATCAAACTCTTTCTTGAATACTAAGAGAAAAGACCCTGTCGCCCCACCAGTGGGGTGGGGAGACCTAACAGATGAAGATTTTCTGCACACTGCAGAGAAAGCCAACCTCGTGCAAGCTCTGGATCCCTCATTATCTCCGATGCAGAGCTTGTGGGGCTCGGAGTCCTCAACTTTTCCCCCCAGAGAAAAAGAACCACACAAGCCTGGCACTCACAAAATCAGCTCCAAACTCGAAGCAATGTCTACGCCAAGCACCGGCAGATGTATGCAAGGCCCTCATTGAGTGCCCTGGCCTTGAGAGCGACACTGAGGGAGCACAAACTCATGATGCTGCTCTCGTGGCTGGTGCAGCTGATGTAGCACCTGTGATGTGCCCCATGCTGTCAGCAAGGCTGACAATGGACATTGCAAGCTTGGCCCTCCAGCTAGGCTCGAATGAGCACTTGTGCGCAGGGAGACATGCTCTACGGGAGCCCGTCAGTGACTGTAACTCTGACTTGGGGGTTCCGGCCAAGCAGAGAAGAAGAGCCACAAACACAGAAGAAATCTTGTCCCCGTTGACACAAACAAATGACACAATGGACAGCCCAGCCACTGCAACTTGAGTTATGAGACAAGAAGAGGCTAAAGGTGAGCACCATCTGAAGCGAAATGACTGGCGAAGCACGTGGGTGGAATTCAATGACAAGTTCGGGGTCCAATTCCTCTACTGAAGTGTCAAGTGCCCCCGAGATCAGGACCTCCCTCCACAAACAAAAATCATCTCGAAAATGGATGATTGGAGAAAAAAATTGCAAAGCTCCCTCGACTTTAGAGGGAAGCCTGGAGACTGAATGGCTATCTCACCTGCAATCGGGCATTGTGTCATTGGTCTTTATCACAATGGTCCCCTATATGAAACTCTACAAAAATCTAAATGAGAACTACAAGGATTTAACTACATGGATAGCCTTAATGCACACTAAGATGTTGCATGTGGATTCATTTGTAACAGCTATCAAAGAAAAGAGGTGCAGAGAAAAGGAGCTAGAAGGAGTGATTTTAAAATCTTAGATTCATCTAACGCAAGAGGCAAGGACAGACAAGAACATCTTCCTGGAAGGAGTCTGCAACATTGCTTTGCGTATACATCCTTCTGAGCATTATACAAAAATCCAGCAAACAAGCTCAGAAGGGTTGTTAACGGCCTGCCCTAGCCAGACTGGAAACCTGCAAACAAGTTGGTATGACACCCTTGCAGTTAACCCCACTGAGCCAAGGAAACACACTTCCATGATAACAGAGCATGCAAGTCACATACCAATCAACCAAAATGGAAGCTGAACCCAGTCTAGTAGAGATTCCAGCTGAAGGGGAAGGCTGTGAGGCATAGTTGCAAACAGCAGGAGTCCTCCCTGCCGACTGGTCAGCGGAGAAGCCGAGTATTTTTTCAATATTCGATCAAAAGAATAAAAATAGCTCCAACTCTGTGGACATAGCCAAGAAGAAGGACCAGCCAAAGAAGTCAAAAAACATCCAAAGATCCACAGATCTAAACAGGGGAAAGCTGGTGGATTTCAAAGCTTTCTGAGAAACGATTTGTCCTCTGCTTTCCCTCAGCTTGTGAACACATAGTCTCAGGATGGATATGAAGAGTGCTTGGCAGGGCCTTCTAACCTTTCTGCAGAAAACAGAATTGACTCAGAAATGGTTGAAGACTCACTACTGCAATTGTCCACCTGAAGACTAGGAATTGCAAATTGAATCTTCAGCCACCAATATTGCTGTTAACATCACTAAGGAGCTAAGAATTCAAGGACCAAACAAAGGATCACCGTCAAGTGACTAAAGACACCACTCTGACATCCCCCCACATCTTCCTGGCTTTAGCGGAGTGAAGAGACAGAGCTACAGGCTTGAAGGAGGCTCTGACTACAGCACCTTCAGGGATAATGAGTAAGTTGATTGAAAACTCTAGACAGGAGCCTATCTTGCCTCCGGACAAATGGTAGAAACAAAGAGGGACCTTTGGGGGAAGTGAAATACAAAAAAATACTGCCCTACCAAAAAGCACATGTTGCGGGAACTCTTTTGACCATGTGATCCGGCTAGAGAGGATTCTGAAGGCGAATGATGTACTTATACTAAACCGGTCGAATACGCTGTGTTTGTTCCATCATGTGCCGAAACTGTGGTGGAAACAGAAGATATACAGATAGTCAGTTTCATAAATGAGAGGGAAACCGACCGAGTGAGGCTATACATGAGACCTGCCTCCTTGATTACAATACTCCTGGATGCGAGAGATGACCTTCGAGTACTGGGTTTCGAGTTGTGGACAAATGAGAACTCACCGGCGACAAGATACGCTTGTGTGAGTTCACCAGAGAAAAGACATATCTGGGAGAAATGCTCTTCAGAGCCCCCGGTAAACAGCAGACAAAGCCCAGCCAAAATATACCCTTTGCATTAAAAAACGTGGAAGAGGTGGACAGCGTATGCAAACCAGGCTGGGCAAAGTCAGCCTTACATAAGGATCTAAATCAATTGAACATAGCGATTAGAAAGGATGACTCACAAACAGACTGAAAAGGACTTGTGCAAAAGGAGCAGCGCACAAAACCAACTTTAGAAAACAAGCATTCATTGAACCGGATGGCTAGGGCTTTGGTTTCAAGGTCTCAGCCATAGAGCCAGGGGAAGGGAGCTGCCAGAACTTGAAGATCGGATCATGGAACATCAGAGGTTTCACCCACTCACCAAAAATGGATCCCATCGCATCCAGTCTCAACATAATATGTCTGCAGGAAACATGGTTGCAGGATCTACCTATGGTTGATGGCTTCTCTGTGCACCTAAATAAGGCAAAAAAAGGAATCCAGGGTATGCCGTCATCCGGCCTTCTAACCTTGGTAAAAAATGATGCGAACTTAGAAGTCACTGAGACTTTTAACCCAAATCCATATATTCAAATACTGATTCTAACTCCCTTAGAGCCGGATGGTGAAACACAGAGCCGTACGACCCTTTTTAACAGAATTACCCAATCTGACCGTTTACATTTGGTCATTGGGTAATTTTGACCTAATTATAGGTCTTATTTTTGACCTTCTTTCTTTTTGACCTTATTACTTGAACCTGATGAGCAGGTTTGCCGGGTTGTCCCCTACTCCTCATGTTCATTTATCTGCAGCCTTGGAGGTTGCAGGGGTGTTGCCCGCTTCTGGTGGGTTGGAGGCGGGAGACGGGGAAAAATAAAAAAGAAGAAAAGCAGACCCTGCGGCATCAGATCCGACCCACATAGGAGGGACAAAACTGACGCTGCAGGGTCAGAAGAAAAGAGGATGTCAAAAAGGTAAGTAGGGGGTGGGCTGGGGGATGTATTGAGGGCCGTGGGGGGCTAAGATGTTGCTGGATTTGTCCGCTGCAAAAAATGTCTTCGCAGCGAAATTGACCATGGTCAATTCGGCTGTGAAGAATTCTGCCACGGCCAAATCGTATACATCCTTTTTAATGTGTTTTGGAACCCAGACCTGCCGGAATCAAGCTCTTTCATTGACACAATGATGTCCTGGGTAGATCTTGCATACCACATACATGCATAGCCCGTAGTTATACTCTGCAGGGATTTAAACACAGACTGCCTGAAATGGGGCCATCGGGACGAGAGGTACATCAAGGGTGGAAATGGCAGTCAGCCCAAAGAACTAAGGGCTGGTGGGAAGCCACGGAAAACAGAGGACTAGTCATGCTCAATGGCCAAACGTCAGGAGACATCCCGGGTGCCCTGACTGGCAAAGCGGCTCTAGTAGTGCAACCTTGGTCTACTTCTTTGTTTCTAGCAATATGTGTGACTTGATACAACTTAGTGTATGCCCTACTGATAATTCTAATTAAAAGGACCAGACAAAACAAGAAAAAAATACTCTGGCTGCAAAATGTGGAAGTTGAAGGAGGAAGACAAAGACGAAGACTGAAACCTGAAGTAATTCCATGCCTGACAGAACACCTCCAGGCATTTCAGTCAAGACATGAGGCAAGGGTGGAATTATGACTCGGTTTTTGTGATGCTTAGAGAGAAGTCTGCTAAAAACAGCAAGCCACACTTCAAATCTTTACACCTATGATAAAGAGGTGGCCACACAGAAGAGCCTACTACAGAAAGATGTAAGGAAACTCAGGGCCTCTCTGCTGGTGGACAGGTATGTCCTGATTAAAAGACAAACACAAAAATACAAAAATGTGCTGATTTCACACACAAAGCCATAATGCACCAAAAGAATGCTGAAGAAATGCTTAGAGCCTTGGCTAAGAGCAACATTAGGACCCTGTGGCAGATCATAAACAAGGCAAGGCTCTTGAGCTAAATCCAATAATGGAAAGCACCTGGGTGACTTATATTGGGAAGTTATATTCATCTCACAATCAACATGAGGAAGCTCCATCCCTCATGCCAAGTCAACAATGGAACATCAAGCTCTACAAAGAGGAAATCCGAGCCCAAATAAAATAGGTTAGCAGATCACATGCCCCTGGCCTGGACAGCCTGACTAATGAGATGCTGAGATCTGCCCATGAAACCTGGGCTGACTTCTGTGTGGTCTTGTTTCAAAGAATTCTAACAAGAGGTCAAGTACCACAGTCAAGGAAAACCACTGTGGTGATGACGATATTCAAAAAAGGATACAGAAAAGATCTGAAAAACTACTGGACAATTGCACTATTAGATGTCTTGGGTAAAGTATTCATCTCACTTCTACTCAAATCTATGAATGACCGGAACACACTAGCAGGATGTTACGGCTGTCGCCAGATGGGTTTCGTTAAAGAGGTGGGCTGCAACTTAAACCTACTTCTAATTAATCTGCCGAAGATGAGAGCAAACAAGGGGCCCAGTAAAATATACTTAGCCTGCATCAACTTAGAACATGCTTTTGATAGCATTAACCGAGAAACTCTGTTGGCCAAATTGAAAAAAAAGAGGGTGCCTAAAGGACCTGCTAGCGGCAATAAAAGACTTATGTATTGATACATGCACGAAAATCAGACTCAATCAAGTCGGCACAATAACCAAAAGTATACCTGCACTGAAAGGCTTGACGCAGGGCTGCCCGATGGCTCCAGCCTTACTCAAGTTCTTCATTGAGGATTTGAAAGAAGCATTAGGCCAGGGCTGTGCTTTTCCCCAAAAAATAAACGGTACAGCCGTGGAGTGGTTCCTGTATGCGGACGGTTTGGTGTTGCTAGATCGCACACCAATCGGCCTCGACTTAAAGATCAATGCAAAAAGTCTGGAATCATCATTCTTCAAAATCAGAAAGGGAGGAAAAACCACTTGCAAGGCTGTTCGCTGAACGAAAATCGGATTAGACCTGTTGAACACATAAAATATCTGGGAGTAACAATAAGTGCTAGCGTCTGGGATGCCCCATAGGCTAAATGCTTAAAGCAAAAAACAAAAAACTTGACTGCACAAGCCCTAGTTATTGGGCGGAAGTACTGTAAATTGTCACTCGATCCATTATAAAGTTCTACAAACAAAAGGTAGCACCATCGCTCACCTACGCAGCAGAGGCGTGTATAGGGCTACCCTGGGAAACATGGAAGGCCCTGGAAGGCTATTTTTTGAAAAAGGTCTTGTGACTCCCTTCATGTGTGCCTATAGTGATAATTATGAATGAAGTATGCCTTCTCTCCCTCTATGCAAGTGTGGTCTGGAGCTCTCTGCTTCCTTTCAGAAAACTACTGCTACCTACTTGCTCACCACAATTTAAGGTTTTGGCGGTTAAACAAATGAGAATGCAAGACCTAATATTGAAGGCCTGGCTTATCCAAAGCCAAACAATTCTATCAAACTTAGGAATCTTTACAGAAACACTATGCAGAAACCCTCTATTGGCAAGGAAGATTCTATAGTGGGACGATTGGGGCAAAATAGAACAAAGAAGAGCAAATTCAAAAGTCCATACGCTCTCGAAAATTGTACTGACAGCACTGAATGTGACAACCATTTACCTGAAGAGATCCTGCAATGTGAAACTGTTTCTTAGGTTTCGCCTAAACATATTACGCACAAAGGTAACTCTTCTAAGATATGGAGAGGAGGTGCCGGACAATAGATGGCGCCTCTGTAACACAGAGCAGGAGAGACTAAAGCACTTATTCCTCTTCTGTCCAAAACTAAAGTCTTTAAGAACTGTGCTTCTCTACAAACAAATGAGAGGTAGATATGTAACTGACACAGTGGCCTGATGGGAGGACCTATATGGGGGGGACGGACGTGAAACTCAATACTGCCCTTGTAAAATACTTAGAAATGACTATGAAAATATTAGGAGAGCTTGATGAAGGGAAACCCCCAGCTCCCCCATCCCCTTTCCTTTCCTTTCCTTTCCTTTCCTTTCCTTTCCTTTCCTCCTTTCCTTTCCTTTTCCTTTCCTTTCCTTTCCTTTCTTTTCTTTTCCTGTCCAATTTTGGGTCCTTTTTCCCTGATCTTGTGTTTTGATTTTGCCATTGCCTTTGTTCTTTACCTTTTTCTGTCTTTCTTGGTCCTTTCGATTTTTGATGTAAGATACTTTTGTGACTGTATAGAGGATTTTATTGGAATTAAGGAATTGCTGCTGGATTTTGTACCTAAGATTGGCAAATGTTTAAATACACGAGAGCCCCATTCATGGAATATTTGACTCGGTTCAAAGTGAGTTTTCACTGCCGACACAAACCCTGATTCATGGAACCGTGAAAAGTGTATTTTTGCAGTGCAAAGTCCTTTTTTGATTACCTTCAGGCGACAGAATTCCATTAGTACTTCTCCTGTACTCCCTTGACAGAGGCGGAAAGGAATATGGGTTTTTTCTCTGTCCATAATCCCCTTGCGCTGAGGCCTGAACATAGGGGTAGGGGCTATAGGTCACATTGGGCCTCAATACGGCCCTGGTGGTATGGTATGGACGGTACCGTCCATACCATAACGCCTTATTCTGAGTGTTCCTCGCGGGTCACTGAGAGCCCGCCAGGTCTTCCCTGGCGGGCTGCGCGGCACCCGCGAGGGAAACTCATGATTGCACCGGCACCATTATCAACGGAGCCGGTGCAACCATGCTCCCGACCCCTATTGTGCCCTATGGGGCAGAATGGGGATCGGGAGCCCGGCATTACCGCCTCCCCTGAATAGACAATTCCCGGCCCATTCAACTCGTAATGGGCCGGTAAGTGCCCATTCGCGGGAGGTAGTGCCGGTAGCGAGCATGGCGGTAGCCGTGCCTGCCATACGTGCACGGCTACCGCCATGCTCGTAATGAGGCCCATTATGTTTTTCATTTGGTTGATAAAGTTCACTTTGTTGATTCCCATTTTCAGTGAACCTATCCACATATCTTGGCTCCACATGATACCAATCCCATATATCATTATAGCAGGGTTAAATCCACACTGTGCTCCCAACGCCTGGTATGGCCTAGTATGTAATTAAATTGGTGTATTAGTTGATCCTGCCATACTGTACCGATATCGTACTCGTGGCGAGTTGCCACAGTACAAGGGACTGATGTAGGTATCACTTTGACTAGGATCTGTCGATTGAAATACTGGTTCTTGTGTTGTGGTCTTTCCTTGATTAGCCACACTTTTCTGATTTTGCATTGTATCACATTTTATTTGGCCTGTCTCCAGTGCCATATTTCTCCCAGACCTAATTTCTGAAACTGCAGGAAATGTTGTTTTCTCTTTTCTTTTATGATTTGATCCTGGCCCTTATTTTCATTGTTAGAAACAACCTCCCATATTTTCATGACCTTGTCCAATGTATTATTTTTTCACATGCGAACTTGCAGGTGAGCTGGGCTACTACCTCTATATGGAGGCCATGAAAAAATGTATTTTTGAAATCGACTGAGCTAACATCACAATTCACATCAAACCTCATGAATGTCCTTTTTAATGTTTGTAGGAATTGTCTCTGGGATTCCACTTGGCTTGCAGATAACGCAAAGGCTACCCTTTAAGCCTCCTGGATTGACTTATTGGGAGCAAAGAATCTAGTCACCTTTTGCTGATAATCATCCAATACTAAAATGTTTTACTCATTGAGGCTTTTCAGAAACCCGGTATGGGCTTGACCAATTGTTAAATGAAAGAAACAGATATATTGTTTGTTTGGGATGTTTAATGTCTGGCATATTTGCACAACCTCTTCTATATGTTCTTCTATTGATAAATCTGAATCTTTTTTAAAAGGATTCACTAGTCATTTAATCGATTTCATAATCTTAAGTGAGTATAAAATATGAATTTTATTGTGAACAATAATTGTGTGTGCTATCCATCGCCTATCTCCCTACAGTGCAAGAGGCCCTGTGATTCTCTTGCATGTCTCTCTCCCTTCCTACATTACAATCTGCTCCTTCAGATATTGGAAGCTGTCCAGTTCCTAGTAAGTGTGCCTAGCCTGGCCTAGTTCCCACACTGTGGCTTGACGCAGATACACTATGTGACATATTCTGCAGCTCACAATGCTGCAAATGCAATACTTGCCTTCTTAAATTTGAGTTCTGCTGCTTTAATTCTATGTGCTCAGTATGCAACATCTTCATTTCACCATGAAATGTATAAAATGTTGTCTGTTTTTTTCTCAGTTTTATGATTTAACCATTCATTTCTGTAACCTGTCCTTTGTAATCAGTGATTATGTTCAGAGTTCTATCGCCCTCTGACATTAAATGAGCAATCCCATTTTACAACCACTGTATATCTCGGTGACACTGACTATTGTCTTTATGCAATGATTCATCTCTGTTATGGTGAAATCCCTACACAATTCGACACCTGAGTTAATTCACTTTTTAAATGGTCAATCTGTTCCAAATCTTCTTGCACCTGCTTTCTCTTAACTTACAATTCAGTTTCTAATATTTCACAATGCTGTGGGGTTGTCCTTAAATGTAACAATTGATCCATCAAGTCATCACATCTAGCTTGCAACTGTGAAAGTGGTAGCTGCCCCACACCTGATGTACTTTCTAAATGAAACACCCTTTTACTCAGTTCTGACTGTTCATCTTTTCTGATTTCTAGTACTCTGGGCAGGTTTTGCACACAACCAGATAATGCAATCTTCTAGAGATTTTCTCTCATCAGAATCATAAAATGTGATCAGGCACCCTCGTCAAATAAATGTTGAAGTGCCTCTTTTTCTATTTCAGCAACGAGGCGCTCACTCCACACATTCAAATTATCTGAAGTTCATGTTCCCAGAGTGAAGAACTGCAGACAGAGTCCTAATTGATTATCGACCTATTTATACTCACACTCAGCTCTCTGCATTTTCAGGGGTGATTGTGTCGCCCTTGATTTACCAGGCCCTTCTTGCAGCCTAGTACAATTCGGCCCATTTCTGCCAGGACACTTCCCCAGATTCAAAAACATGTCCTTCAAGTAATACTTTCAGCAGCTACACCACTCTCCAACCAGCTACTCAGGACATCCCCGTCCTTTCAACCAGCCAGCAGTCTCTCTCTCTCTCTCTCACCAGGAAAATGACCAGAAGCAGCATCTCTCTCCCACCAGAAAGCAAGAATACCCCTCTGTTCTTCCCCTCTCCCTCTTTTAAAACTCTCAGTAAAAACATACCAACTCTTATCCTACGTCCATTTCCTGTACGATTTCCCAGCCTCTTCCGTGGTGACATCTATCACACCAAGTGTCAGAACCTTCCAGCACCCATTCCTGCCCCTTCTGATTCTGCTCATGTAATTTTCCAGCCCCTGGCTTGAATGATCTTTGGACAGTATTCTGCATGGCACAAACTCCCAATAAGGTTGCATGTTTTCCTTCCTTCCTCTTTTCCTGCTCCATACAATACATGTGTATTCTCAAGGCCCATCACTCTGTTGCACTGCACACTCTGCCTTGCGAAGCACTGTTGTTCAGCTTTCAAATTTACATTACTTTCTGAAACTGGTTGTGACCAGTGAAAGTGTGTGTGCACCTCCTGCAATATTAGCACACTCGGAGTCTGTGGACTAACAGATCTAGCCCACTCAATTCACCCCTATACTAATTGTTAGTAACCAATGTCACCCTCCTTCGTCCCAATATTAAACGTTATTAACCCATGCTGTACAAATTCTTTAAATAACTCATAACATCCCCTACATCACCCATTCAAATGCTCTTTCCGCACCCTATTTGTGTATTTGCGCAAATAAGGGGCATTTCTGTGCATTTAATTACACATACTGAATTCACAAGTGGAATGTCTTTTGAAATGCGCAGGAAATGAGACAAATTCAGCCCCATCTGTCAGGAACAGGTGCACAGGGGTTGCACAAAACATGACAGGATTATTGATGACCATGTCATTCATTTGTCCTTAAGTGTGACAGCCGTGGTTTAAACCGCTGTTGTGGTTGTCACACTTTCATCTCTATTCCCCAAACAGGGATAGTATTGTTTTTGTTCACATTTCACAGTGATGGGGCCCTACAAGGTCCAGCCACTAGTAACCAAGCAGGTGACGGGTGCGCACCTCCAATACTAATGTATGCACAGGGGCTGGCCTGTGCATCTTTGGTGCTGCCACAGAGCCCCCAAGATATGTGCAGGTCACCTTTCAGAATAATAAGAACTGTGCATTTCTAAAACGAAAACGTAACTGAAAAAAACTCATCCAATGCCCTTTCTTCATTTGTGTTACATTTTGAGAATGTGCTTCTTGGAGTTTAATATAAGTTATATTCACAGTAGTAGTATGCTGTACCCGATGTTACGACCTGTACAAATATATTGGGAGACCACGCTTAACATAGGGAGTCCCCCCCCAATTAAGATGGGCCAGAATAAAACATTTATTTTGGTTCAGCTAGCTCTATCTATGACTCATATATCCCTCCCCCTGTGCCAACATGGGCCAAGAAACAGGCCAGGGTATTGCGAGAATATATATTTATTTAAAGTATAGGTTCAATCAATCAAGCACTAAATGGTTACACAAATGCCACCTCCTCTGTGCCACAAATCAAAGATTTAATACAAAACAAACCTTTAACTTTTTTTTAAATAAACAGGTAAATATTGCTTGATAAGGTTTAGATTTAAAACAACATTACAGTTTTCATTAAAAAAAAAATTACACATGCAGCCCTTTGTATGTGTGAATTCCCTGCACGCTTGAAAATGCTAGCAGTTTTGAATTGAATTTTTTGATGGCTACAACTCGCCTTCTTTCTTCAAGTCAAAAGCAATACAAAATTGTTCTACTATCAGGTCCACATACTCACTTTCAGGAAAAAGTGTATATTTTTCAGTGGAGAATTACACTTGGTTTCACTTTGCATAGCACTTCGCTCCCCGGCACCAAACCCCAGGCACTGGTTATATACAGCACCCCTCTGTTTAAAGGCCAGGTCTAGGGAGTGGGGACAATTAGGAATTTCGTTTTGTCAATGGCACCACTTTGGGTAAAGGCAAAGTTTAAGGAGTGGTGACAATTAGGTATTTTGTGTTGGGACAAGAACACCCCTTTCTCTAAAGGCAAGGTTTAAGGAGTGGTGACAATTAGAAATTTCATTTTCGGTGAAGCAAACCCCTTGGTGTAAAGGCATGGTCTGGGAGTGTGGACAGTTTGGAATTTGTTTCTGGGCCAAGGACACCCCTCTTCTTTAGAGAAGTATGGGGTTGAAATGAAAAATAAATGTACCCAATTACTTTAACAATTATAACTTAACTTCCAGCTAGGAAAGAGGACAGAGCTTTCCAAATCCTCTAAGCTCTGCATGCATCAATCGATTTGGGAATTCTTAAAATTAATACTCAGTTAAAGATGCTAAGGTTCTGTTCAATTTGCTCCCCCAGGCACTATTAAGGGAAAATATTAAGGTAGGCAAATCCCCCAAACAGTTGGTGACATTTGGATAAATCTACTTACATTGGAAACCTCTGTTATGGGCACTCAGGAAAGGCGGCAGGGCTCCTCCTCCACAGGGTCTGGTCAAACACTTCATTCAAAGATAGTCACCAGCATCCATCCCTCCTTTGGCTCTCCTTAATCATAGAGCACAGTCAGCATTTAGGTTTTCCCAGTTTCTGTCTCCCATGCAAGTTTAAGTCTCCAACAATGTTGGGGCCTCTCCACCCGGGTAAGGTAAGCCAGCTGTATCTGGATTCACCCAGATGGAATATAGACAAGTCTCCTTCAAAGACTTGGTTACCTCCCAATATCCAGTACACCTCGGAAATAACAACCAGAATGCACTTGTGAAGACTAACTTTAGTTCATTGTTTACCAATTCACCTCCTAAGTGTCTTGTGATTACATGAGGATTACTCTATAAGGAACATGATCTAAATGTTTCTTTGTTTGTTTGTTCGTTTGTTTTTATTACTTGTATTGCGCACCAGACCCAGGGGTAACCGGGCGCATTTTATAAGACAACTTGAAGCTTAGTTACAGGAGCAAATTGCAAAAATAGAGAAGCAAAACAAGGAAATATATAGTAATATACAACAGACATGTACAAGAATATATAATAGGCAAAAGAGGATGCATGTATTTACAGTCCTGATCAGAAACTACTATGGATAAATAAGTCCAGGCAATGGGTGAACTATTGTATGTCTGCATTTTTGATCCACGTTATGAGGTTATGTCGGAAAGTGAGGTAGGGTTGGTCGGTCTTCAAGGTGGATGGTAGGGAGTTCCAGAGTTGAGCTGCTTTCACCTGAAAGCTACATCCACCGACTCTAGTCAGTTTAACTCTGGGTATGGATATATTGTTGGAGTTAGCGGATCTGGTGATTCTTGTGGGTTTTGTTCTCGTGAATCTTGCGGAGAGGTAAAGTGGTGCGGCGTTATTAAGACATTTGTGGACCAGCGAGGCAACTTTTAGTTGGATTTTCTCCTGAATGGAGAGCCAGTTATTGGCTCGTCTAAGTTCGGTGATGTGGGCTCTCCTGGGAATACCTAGCGCTGCTCTAAGCGCATTGTTCTGCAGAGTTTGAATTCTTTTGACAACTTCCTTATTAGCCCCAATGTAGAGTGAATTGCAGTAGTCCAACTTTTATAACACGAGCGCTCTCGCAAGTGTGATGCAGCTGTTGTTTGATAGGAAGGGTTTGCCTGCTCTTATCAATTTACAGGTGTAGGCAGTTGCAGAGGCCATTGTGTTGACTTGCTTATTGAAAGAGAGGGTGGAGTCCAGGTAGAAGCCCAGAGTTTTAACCTCGTGGGTAGTTGTAATTTGGTTGTTGTCAATATTAAAGGAAGAGTAGTTAGGGCCCAGTTTTTTGAGGGTAGGGGGTGTGCCCAGGATGATGATTTCAGTTTTGTCATCATTCAGGCATAGTCCGTGAGTGGCCATCCATGCCTGGATGATGAGATACACTTTGTTCACCAAGGCCAAATCCTTGTCGTAATCACCGGTAAGAGGTAGGAGAATCTGAGTATCATCTGCGTAATTAGTGTAGGTGATACCAAGATGGTCCAGATCATCGAAAAGGGGCTTGGTGAAGATGTTGTAAAGTGTGGGAGAAACACAAGATCCCTGGGGCACACCACATGTGATGGGGAATGGAGTCTGCTGCCGCAGTGGTGGAGAAGACTCTCATAGTCCTATTGTTGAGGAAGGATTGGATCCAATTTATGGCTTCTTCTGAGAAGTGCGCAGCCATATCCAAGTGTCTGCAAAGGACCTTATGGTCAACAAGGTCGAATGTAGCTGATAAGTCCAGGAGGAGGAGTAAGGCTGGTTTGCCTTGATCCCTAAGCTCAACATTTTGCGCCTTGAGGTCTAAGAGGGCAGTTTCGGTCCCGTGCAGGGGGCGGAAGCCAGACTTCCGTACTCCTAGTAAATTGTTGGTTTCAAGGTGTTTCTGTATTTGAGAGTACGCCACTTTATCTATAATTTTTAAGAGGAATGGCACAGTGGTGATTGGGCGGTAGTTCGTAGGTATGGCTTGGTCTAGCGTCTGTTTGTTAAGCAATGGGAGTACCCAAGATTCTTTTAGGTTTATGGGTATGGACCCTGTTGCGAATGAGGCGTTAATGAGTTTTGAGATAAAGGGGGCCAGGTCTCTAGTTGCGTCCTTTATCATTTGTGCTAGACATTGATCCCTCTACTTTAGAGAACTTGAAACGAGGAATGTCGATGTTATTTATGGGAGGGGTGGTAGTTATTGTGGGTTTAGTATCCAGACTGAGCGATGATTTTTTCATGGCAATTTTAGATTGGAGAGTTGTCACTTTGTTAGCGAGGGCTTGCTGAATGTTGGTGCACCATGTTTTATCTTTGACACAGTTGTCCGGCACTGGGATGGGAGATTCTATTTCCTTTAGGATAATGAAGAGTTCCTTTATGCTAGAGTTGGCTTGGGCTATTCTAGTGTTGTAGGTTTCCCGTTTTGCCGACAGTATTTCCTTTTTGTAAAGGGTGGAGATGTCTCTCAGGGTGCTCTTATTTTCTTCTGATGGTTGCAATTTCCATGCAACCTTGCATTGTCTTTTTTTGGTGCGAAGCGTTTTTAGGTAGGGGGTCTACCACGAGTTGAGGTGGGCTTTAGGTTTGCTTCGTCTCACTTTCAGTGGAGCAATGTGACATTTATAGAGGGTAACCCTGGCAGGATTAATTGCTGAATAAGTGACTTGTATTCATGTTCGTGTATGGGCACACCTATGTTCATCTATGAGGAATTTGAACTAACCGTTATGTTTGTTTTTTCTGTTTTTTCTGTTCTCTTGTTTCTATAATAGCTCTACCAATTTTTAGGCAGGTGTTTTTCAAAAAACTAAAAAATACTATGGGAAATTATACCCAAGTTGACTGGACATTAACTAAATAAATATGTTAACAGTCACTGTATATGTGTTTTCTTGCTCTCATTTCCATTAAGCATGAATATGCAGTTAAATTGATACTTGGCTTGTTAAATGGTACAATCTTTACATTAAAAATGAATGCAGAGGTATATAAAATGTTGTTGTGGTAGGACGCCACCCTTATGTTTCAATAATCCTTCAAGATGTTAGGCAGCTCTCCCTCCAAGATGTTTTTTTAGGCAAGCTCGCTCCTAGATGTTTTTAGGCAGTTTTTTCCCCATAGAGCAAGTGCTCTATAAGCCACACCTCCACTTATTAAAATGAGGAGGTGTCTGTTTATTGGTTCTAACTTTTCATTGGAGCATTATCCTCTGTCCCTCCTCCCAATAACAACTCCTCTCTGCCGATAGGCCCTTGGAGTTCTATGATGGAAGTGATGTGAAGAGGGACACCCCTTCTGTCATTTATATATTTTACATGTCAGCTTTTGCACTCAGAAAGTCCCTACATGGCAAAGAGTTGCAATTTTACCAATAAACACCATAATGCATAGACATTAATGTTACCCTAATCATAACGAATATGTGGAACTTATTTTCATTTTGGCTGGATATTGCACATGTGAGCTATGGTTGTTTTCTCTTTATGCAAACATTAACATAGTTGGGAATTGGACATTTTCTATCCAGATATCTAATTTAATAAGCCATCAGCTCCCCAACATTCAGATTCAGCAAAATACATTTTCACAGCATTTTTCCACCAGGACAAAGTGGGCTAATACCATGCCAAACTTCACTTGCCAGGTTGCAGTGGTTATCTAACATGTCCCAGTGTTTTACACAATAGGGATAACATTGCCCTAGTGCAAATAACATGCAACTTTGCACTTGCACCGGTGCAAAGTTTCTATTATCTGACCCCAGATCTCTACTGGATCACAGATAAAAAGTTGATTAGGCTCTAGCACTGCTCCAAATCGCTATACAAATCATGTCAGTCGCTTTCTACAGTTGGCTTCCATTCAAATCCTCTGAGAAGACTTCTTAACTAATATGCCATAAAAGTTAACCCATCCACAGTTCACAGAGAAATGTATGCGTTTTCCACAAATGCTTAATTCTGGTGAATTCACAACAAATAAAACAAACCTGCATTTATACATCATATACTATCTTAATCAACAATAATGTACTTTATCTGTAGAACAACATTCTGTCATTTGCCCGAGAAGTCTCTAAATGAAAATTCAACATTATGACTGTGAGGGTACTTGGATTTTTCGACTCACTTCTCTAGTTCTTTATTCTAAGAACATGCTGCCATGTTGTCTTCTTGTTAAAGAGACTGGGCTTTCTGACAGCATATGATGGCAACTCATAAACTGTGGGTGAGAACGACAGCATGTACTGCCAATACCTTGCATATAGTTGAAGAATGTTGACATATATTGGCAATATATCGCGTGTGGTTTGAGTATGTGAGCACATAACAGCAATTTAGGAGATTTTGTGTTTCTATTCCATCGAGCTAAGGACAAAATGTAATATTGAGCTATTCTAATTATTGTACTATTTTTAATAAAGCAATGGGTGTTGAGCCTGCAGTGGTCCCACCAAGTGACACAAGCGCCAAGTCACCTCAAAAACCAAAAGGCCTCAACTCGGAACACAAGATGGGGATGTTTTTTATGATAACTAAGACCACCCATAGTCAAATAGTTAGATATAATTAGTGTCTGGCGAATTGTCTGTGTTTAGGTTACTGCTTTCTATCTAGTATGATGTGTATACTATATGTAACAATGAATTTAGTGCATATTGAATTCAGACAGTGAAACAGTGATTACTGTGCAACACTGTAGTGATACATGAAGGTGGATGTTGAATTGTTTATGGGAAAACAGCCTATGTATATGATGACTAAAATGTCAATGCTGGATGTAATATATACAAATACAATGTCAAAGCCTGAACGATAGATCATGTATAACTTATAAGAAGATATCCTAGTCATACAATGCGTCCTCTAATTAAAGGTCAAAATGCAAGCATTGGGTTTATTGCATTCCAATATAATGCAGTAAAATAGTTTTGAGCAGAAGTTGTGGGTCATATAGGGGAATACCCATTCTTAAATCAGGTTTTTGACTTGGGATGCATTTATTAATACCACGTGCGGTGGAGATATTTGGATATCTGTGTTTTGAAAAAAGTGCTCTGTGGAGGAAGCCATGCTCTGGGTCAATATACATTGGAATCTGATTTATATCTTTTAAAACAGAGCGTCCAATCGCTCCTACTTACAATTTAAGTTGTAGGGGACACCCTTTTTTTCAATTTAGAATGTCACTCATATTATAATCTTCCAACTTGGTTTGGCATTGGTGTATATATGAACATCAAATATTGACAGTAAGGTGCTTGGCATTGTAAATTCGGAACAAATACGCGATCGGTGGATGCATTTCTGCTATTTTCAACTGCTTTGGGGTCAGCGGATTGGATGCCTCCAAAATATGCTTTATTTTGATAAAGTAACTCGCAGTTACTACAGTATTTAAGGCTTTTGCATGCAACGACTTTTGTTTGGATATGGAAATTGTGATGTCAACATGCTCAGCGTCTGATGTCACAGACATTATGACATCATGACTAATATAATGAATACACTTAAATCAAAATGGCATTGCTTTTACAACACGCGGAAATCCGTTTTCTTTCTGAATTTGCAGGACAATGGAGTGAAACAACTGTGTTTTATAATTGTAAGTACATTTTTGTCAGATTTGAGCATTTTGATGTTCACTGGAGCAGATGTTTTGGCTTTTTTGCAGAGTAAAGAACGGTCTAATTACCTGCTATACAATAACATATCGATCCAATTTTGTTTGCAACTGACCTTACCTTGGAATTAGGATGTAAGGTATCTTGTCACCATGCTGGGTGTAATGGTGATGGTTCCTTTTTTACTATTTAGGTCTATTGCATCAAGGATCCTTGGGTCTCCTTGGGTTGATTTACAGGTCACACACTTCTTTCTTGACAATTTAATTATCTTAATTAAATTATCTTCAAAGGGAAAAGTTGTAGTTTATTTTTAAAAAGAATTTTTTTTTTATTGGTTTGGCTGAATTTCAACCTTTCAAAAATTACATACAAAAGTAGTTGAAACAAAAAAAAAAACAAGTTTTCATCACCACAATTATAGTTAAAATTACAATTACAACAATTTAAAACGAAAGAAAGAATACATGCAATTTTCATATAGGAAGAGTTTCACTTTGGCAGAATAGCAGACATAAATTGAACCAATGCAATGCAATGTGCATTGATATTTTACAACTATTTACTACATAACCCCAAATCTCTTCTTCTGAGCGATAACAGAAGAGATGTAGTGAGTTCTTAAAATATTTTTGTCATAGAAAATTTAACACAGGACAGCTAATTACTAGGTGAGATAAGGACTCCTTATTGTTCTCGCAAAAACAACACCACTTTTCACTTTTGGTACAATTCCACGTCTAGCAAGAATTTCGTTATTCTCAACATTTGTGATCTAACATAGCTTGAAGGACACTTTTGCAGATATTTTTCTATTGCTCCTAAGTTTTTATGACCAAATGTTAAGATAGAATAGTCAGCATGCATTTTACATGGGTTTTGCGTATCAATCCAATCTTGACGATATACTGCTAACTTTGCTTTCGCTGGATTTAGAATCAACAATTCTAGCGATATATTAGCATCATCCAGTGCAGTTAGAACACACTTACACCAAGTCTTGGGAAACTTATCAGATGAGGTCAGCAGATAGTGTGCTACGGAATTTAAAACATTTTTCACCAAAGCACCTATCAGGCATTTTCTAAAGAAGCTACACATTTTCCACATTACCTGGCAATAGATTGAAATAGTGCCTAATTCATATTGCAAGAGTGAGGTAGGTGTACAGCCAGGAAATTTGAAGACTGACTTCCAAAATGTTCCTTCATATCGATCCCAATAGTTTGTTACTTTGGGCAGTTGTGTTTCAGAGCCATAGGAAACTATTGGAATCACTTTTTGTTTATAGAAAGTCATCACATGGTTGGCAGTAAACTTACCATATTAACGCATCAAAATGGATGCCTGTGAGGCCAGTGTTCAAATTTTAGCATCTAAAGTCAGTGACTCCATAGAGTTTCCTAAGCTTCCTGAAAACGGTGAGCCTTGGTATTTATAACTATCTACAACAGTAAGGTTTTTCTTGCCCAAAGACCACCTTAAATTTCTAGTACGTTTGTTGATTATTTTTATTTGACCGATCACCACTTGCGTCTTATCTGTATTAATAGTCAGATTATTTTTGACACTGTAGTTGTCTAGACAGTTAAGTAGGTTCTGCAAACCTCGGGGAGTTTGAGATACAAGCACCAGATCATCAGCATGCAAAATCCACATTATTTTTTGAGAGCCTAGCTTCGGAGCATCACTTTCGATGTCATTGAACGCATTTCCCATGTCTAGAATGAATTGGTTAAATAGGGTTGACGCCAAGATGCACCCCTGCTTGACACCTCTTTCAGTCTTGATGTAAGAGGAAAGAAGCCCTTCTAACGAGAGCCTTATTTGGATGGTTGTATCAGAATGTAATTTCTCAATTATGGTTTGCAACGATTGAGGGCAACTGTACATTCTCAACTTATGGTATAACAAATGGCGATCGACCAAATCGAAAGCACAGCGAAAGTCAACAAATGCCATATAGAGATTTTGGTTGGGATTAATGTATTTTGACTTTAGCATGTTGATAGTTATCATGTTAGGCACAGTGCCAAGACCAGCAACAAACCCTGTTTGAAATGGATCTCTTATATTATAGGTATACATCCATACATTTAGTTCCGCCAACACTATTTGTGAGTAGATTTTTCCAGGCACATCCAAAAGGGCAATGAGCCTGTAACTTTCTGGTTTTTGATGATTTCCTTTTTTGAAGAGAGGGACTATTATAGAGTGTTTCCATGATAATGGAATGGTGTGTGTAAGATTGATTTGCTCAAAGATAGAAAATAGAATGTTCGTCCAGAGTTCAGGGTGTTGTTTGAAGATGTTATTTGACAGGCCGTCAGGGCCAGGACCTTTGGATTGACTAACTGTATTGATAAAGTACAGTATGTCCAATTTGTCTATGTTAAGATGAAATTGGAAAGACCCATTGTTTATTTGGGCCACGCATACTACATCTGGGCGTGCAAAGATTTTTCCAAAGTACTCCACCCAAACCACTTCCAAGACATTCTGAGTTTGCTTTGACATTTGGGAAGAGGAGGTGGTATTGTTAATTACTTGCCACATTCGAGCTGTATTTTTATCTTTCATAATTTCAAGCATTTTTTCACCATCAGATTGCATCATATGAGCTTTATAAGTACGTATCCAGTTTTTATAGGTTGTTTTTATGTGCTTTAGAGTTTTGTATCGCACACTTATGGGAAGATTTGCTGCCCCGTGTTTTTCTTGGCGAAATAGTGATTTCCTATTCTTTATTACCGGGTCACAAGTAAGATTTCTTTGAACAAAAACCTATCGTTTGGTATCATAGAACCCCAATTTCTGTATGATGTCATAATAAATGGATGCACTGGAAACCTGATCAGATTTAGAGTTGTTAAATGCTTCATTTAACAGATGGCCCAGCTGTGAGATAGATTTTTCACTCCATCATACTCGATTGATGCTATTATTAGCAATTACAGTACCCAATCATTTCTGTTTTGTATTTGTTAATTTTCATGCTGTTGTAGGCCACTATAAACATAACATTCTGTGATCACTGTATACCGTTCTTTCAATTTTAAACAGTTCAACTTTCAAAAATAACTCACTGTCTACATATATGTAGTCAATAATTCCTACAGGGCCTCTTTGTAACCAAGTTGCTTGCGGAGGACAATCATGAGGGCTAGACCCATTTAACATCATTAAGCCTTGTGATTTATTCTAGTCTGTTCAGATGGCTTGATGTGATCGAAACAGTGTAGATTTAAATCTCTGGCTGTTATCATGTGGGCAATCTAAGGAACAGAAGCAATACACACTAACATGGTTGACACATTGTTAACAGATTCCTGACTCTCAATCCCTGCCGGATTCCATTATGAAGTTGACTAGAGCATAAAAGATGGTGTTGATGGAAACAATTGTCAATTGAGAATAAGGATTCGGCGAATACATGTGGATTATTGAAATGTTTGCACTGATTTTTGTGCATGTGATGAGGCCAGCCATCGGACGTCCTCTTATGCCCTTTAAAGCAGGGTTGAGATGTACTTCATGATCATTCCACAATAATAAATTTGTAATCCATGTCTCCTGTAACATGACTCTACTATATTTTAATAGTTTGCAGTTTTTATTGTTGATTAGGTGATGGAAGCTACAAGTATTCGAGGAGACTAAGGAGATTACTGTGCTATCATCCCTATGCTCTAGTTAACTTCTGGACTGCACACAATTACATGAGCAATTCTGGTTTGTACGACTCCTTGTTTCTTGACTACTATTATTTAGACACCATGACACAGTTTTTTTGCCCACCTCTTTCGTTAGTGGAGTCTCATTCGCCATTTCTTGTACCAGATAGCACAATAAAACCCATTTGGAACAGTTCGTCTTTAGACAGCCATATAAGATTTCTGACCACTCTTGAAGGAAACCAAAGTCTCACGGTACTTAGAAAATTTGTATTAATGAACTCTACTTGCTCGATGTCTGAGCTATTAATATCATCAAGCAATGCGACATCTGAGAATAGTTCCATGATACTATGACGATTTAAATCATATTGTGGATAAGGGTCAGGCCGACATCCAAGAATTAGAGATGTTAGATTTTTGAAGTTTACATTAATTTGGTTCAACTTCTTTAAGATAGGGGGACTTTTGGTAGATTTTGCAGATGACCATTTTTCACTCTCTTTCTCAGATTGTTTTGGCAGCAAGGTCTGCAACATGTGAGCTATTTCCGCACCAGAACTCTCAGATTGAGTTATAGGTCTGTTTTGACCAAGATTGCTGCAATCTCGAGTGTCGGTAGGCAAGCTGGAGTTCGCAGATGACTTGTTACTGGGTGGATTTTTAGTAGGGCTGTGTAGCTTGCTTAGTTTAATCACAGCTTGTCTCGAAGTTACAGATGTAAGATTCTGTCTATTACATACATTCGTTGTACCTTCATTTGAGACGAAAAGTCTAGAATCTGAATGCGCCCCATTGGAGATAATAGGCGCCTTTAATTCTCTTTGATTAGAGAATAGAGACATGTATGCATCAACTTCTCTTCTTATCTCCCTGCGACGAATGTCATTTTTATTTTGTTCCTCGCACTGCAGTGGAATCAGGGGCTGAGAATGGATGGATTTGGCACCTGAATCAATTGATTTAGGTTTGGTAGGATTAGTATGCAGTTGAACAGCTTTGACTAAGTCATCTAAGGGCTCGTAAGGAGCAGCCACTGGTTCCGGAATTCCTAGGACACTTAACTTTAATTTTCGCACTTGTGCCAACAGCATGTATTTTTTGGAGACAGTGTGGAAACAGAAAAATTGATATGAGGCCGGGAAGCCCAAAGGAAACACACCAACACAGGTTACAAAGGACATACAAAGCGCTTTATTTCAAAGTTACAACAATTACCAAAGTCAATTGACATACGGATAGCTATTCGGCCCTCAGAGTAACAGAACGAACCATCAACGGTAGTTCGCCGTGTTAGTGTGAGAGACCATACATTGGGATACTCAGGTTTTTATACTTTTTATCCTCGCGGGTTAACCATTCTTTGGACCAGGCCTAGGGTTCGTTGCCAGGTCAATCCCATAATGTATGCATTTTGATCAGTTCCGCTGATACAGTTGTTCATTTACACGTAGGTCAGGGATAGGACAAGGTCTCAGTTTGCGACCCTAACAAGTGGCCTGCAGGCATATTACTTATTCATGTGTGCGGAGGTCACAACGGCCAGAATCCCACTCGAAATGTCATTCGGCCTCCATTTTGTTGTTCAGGGTGACTTCCACACTGCAAGAGAACCTAAAATGGCGGCTAAATCCAAGTTGGCGATTTGCACAATACATTAAGGTCAAGACCTTGCCGTGGAATCTATGTACACAATGTTTTTAGACAACTTGGCGTAGGCCAACATACATTCAAACAATGCGATAGGAGGTACAATATTATTTCGATTTCCACAGACCCTCCTTTTGGCCTATGCCAAGTGCTAAACATCATCCCTAATGCTTTCGAAAATGACTCCATGTATTATCATCCATAGGTTCCGCATCATTGTCTGTAATGTCTATAGCCATAAGGTCGTTCATAAGAACCTCTTGTAACATGAAATCTTTACAGCAGCAGTTGCAAAAATAACAATAATCAAAATCAAAACACAAAAGTACGTTTTCGGGGCCCAGGCACATTGTTCATTGTTCGATTTGGTCACCCCCTTATCTAAAAGTCCAGTGCGCGGAGCAGCGGTGAAGGTGGCAGGCATCATAGTTCCTTGATCGACGGCCCCAATGTTCGTTGCTGGCGACACTACGGTCTCGTGATTTCTTAGTCCTTCCCAACCCTAGCCAGCAGAATCCCTTTTTGTTCAACAAAACAAAACAATTTTCCGATCACTTCCTTTTCCAGAGGCACGACACTCGTGCCGTAGTTCTATTTCCGTGGTCAAAGGTTGTACCTGATGGTACCCAAATTTGTCTGGTCCAGAAGCAAAGTATCGTCACTTCCTGAGGGAAGCGACGTGTCGGTGGCGACGGAAGTCGCAGAGCTCGAAACAGTGTTTTCCGGAAGTGATTTTTCAAGAGAGTGCGGAGACGAGATGGATTGTTCCCCAAGCTCCTCAGGCTCAGAGACCTTGTCCGACGCACTCACAGCGCTGTTTACTACTCCAAGATCAGAGACTGTAGCATCAGCGAGGGGTTCTGCTTCTTCTGTAGCGTGTTGCGTCGGGTGAGGAAGTTTCTTGACGTGCGTCGCGTGAATCAAGTTGTTCTTTCCAGCCACCTGCACTGCTGTCCTGGTGACCAATAATACCTGGTGGGGTCCCCGCCAGCGAGGCGCGAGACAGGAAGACCTCTCGTAGGCCTTCACGAGGACCCAACTTCCAGGATGTATATCGTGTCCTGGGCCCGTGAACGGGGAAAGCCTCAACCCATTTACTAAAGGCACAAATAATTACAAGAACATATTTCAGATTATTACACCGCTCAATTTCAATAAAATCAAAATGTATAACCTCAAAGGGGACAGAGGGGGGCCCGAAACTTCCCCTTGGAGTCACTGTCCCTTTACCCACATTGTGCTGTAGGCAGATCATGCAGTTCTGGACGTGCCTCTTTGCAGTTTCCAGAATTTTGTCATTTACCCAAACCTGTTCTAACATTTTCGTGATCTGCTGGGCACACACATGCGTAGGATCGTGTGCCATTGTAACCATCGCCAATACATAAGAATTAGGAAGCAACCATTTCCCTTCGGATGTATCCACCCAACACCCTTCGTCATCCAGTTTCCCCATTCCTTCAGCCCACTTTCTAGATTCTTCCATCGTGGCATCAGTCTGAATATCTTGCACAGACCCAATACCTTCATCCATTATGCAAACGTCTCTCATTTCCCTCGAGGTATACGTGTCCGTGCTAAGGTCTGCGGCCGTTTGTCTGGCTATCAAATCCGCAAAAGCGTTCCCTCTGCCCACATCATCTATGACCTTGCGATGTGCTGCACATTTCATGATCGCTAACCGTTTAGGGAGTGAGAGCGCCGAAAGTAATTGCACTATCAAAGGGCCATGCTGAATCTTGGTCCCATGCGAGGTCAGGAACCCTCTTTCCGACCAAAGTTTTCCGAAGTTGTGAGCCACCCCAAATGCGTACTGGCTATCGGTATATATATTTACCCTTCACAAGCTCGGGTCAAGGCTATAATCTCTGCGGCCTGCGCGGAGTTATGCGAAATTCTCTTAGTTTCAACAATTTTGCTCAATGTAGTAACTGCATAAGCAGCTGTAGATGTACCATTCGAAAGTTTGAAGCAGGAGCCATCACAAAACAGCTCCCCTTCTGCATTATCCAAAGGAGTATCTATGAGATCTATCCTGCCCTTCGTTTCTTGCTCGGTGGTATACAGGCAGTCATGTGATTCTTCGTCACCGCAAACAGTGTTTTGCGGGAAAGGTAAGAGTTCAGCCGGATTGAGAACACAACACCTCTTAATTTGAATATGAGGGGCAAACAGAATTAGTTCATACCTTGTTAACCGTGCAGAGGTGAGGTGTTGCATTTGGGTTTTGTTCAATAGGATATCAACAGAGTGAGGTACCATCAAAATCAAATCATGGCCTAGGACCATTCCCTCACTCTGTTTTACAGACGCGGCAGCAGCAGCAGCAACAGCGCGCAAACATCTTGGCAAACGCATGCGACAGGATCAAGGGCGGAGGAGTAGTAGCCGCACGGCCTATTCTTCCCTCCGTGTTCCTGTGTTAACACAGCCAAAGCACATCCATCACATTCATGCACAAACAACACAAAGGCCTTGTCATAATTTGGAGTACCCAGAACCGGTGCCGAACATAGCGCGGTTTTGAGAAGCTCAAATGATCGTTGATGTTCCGATTCTCATGGCAGTGGCAGAGAAATGCCCTTCTTCGTCAAAGCCAACATCGGTTTTACCACTAGTGCGAAATTCAGGATCCACAACCTACAGTAGGACGCCATCCCTATCAGGGCTCTGACTTCCTTCTGTGTATTTGGAACAGACATGCCAGAAATGTGTTTTATTCTTTCAGGTGTCAATCTTCTCCCCTCCTTTGACAGGAGGTAGCCTAGATAGGCAACCTCCTGACAACAATATTGAAATTTTTTAAGCAAAGCTTTGTGACCATTTTTAGCTAGATGAACAAGCAACAGTATAGTGCCTTCTTTACAGGCCTGCTCAGAATCTGCAGCCAAAAGTAAATCGTCAACATATTGAAGCAGCGTGCAAGTAGGTGGCAATTGAGGGGGGTCGAGCTGCTCTTTTGAAGCTCTACTATAAATACTGGGACTTTCAGTATACCCTTGAGGTGCCCTTGTAAATGTAAATGAGCGTCCCCCCAAGGTGAACGCAAACAGATATCTGCTTTCTTTATGTATAGGGATACTAAAGTAAGCGTTTTTTAGATCCACAACGCTGAAGTGCGTAGCCGTAGCAGGGATCATTATTAATATCGTCGTCACATCAGGCACAATTGGAAATTGTGGGGCGACCACTCGGTTAATAGCACGAAGATCAATTATAAACCGGTATGGAATTGCATTGTTGCCTTTCTTATATACAGGTAAGATCGGACTGTTACACAAACTACCTGTAATCTCCTCGATCACCCCACGCGGTACAAAATCGGAGACAATGCATTTCAAAGCACGTTCACCTTCGACTGATATTTTATACTGCGGGATGCGTGGCAGTTTCACCCCATGTTTCAGGACTATTTTAACGGGCTCAATCTGTAACACTCCGACATCATTGTCGTCCACCGCCCACAAGCATTCCGGGACAATGCTGGACTCGGGAGGTAAAGGTCGAATCGAGAACTGAGAATTAGGAAGTTGCTGTGGTGAAACCGTTAGCCGTACTCCATCCGAAGAACAATGAATTACTGCGTTCAATTTCTTTAACAAATTCAACCCCAGCAAATTCTCTCCACAGTTTGAAGTGAGAAGAAAAGGGCAATGGTCCGTGAAGGGACCCAAAGAAATGGATACCGGCGCAGAAACCGGACAGACAGTTCGTATACCAGAAGACCCTGCGGAAACATTTGTTTGCCCTGACAGTGGGATGCTTGGAACCCTTGAATGATCAATGGAGCACTTCTGTGCTCCAGCGTCAATCAAAAACTGGTGTTTCCTATTCCCTACTAATAATTCAACGTAGGGGCCTTTTTGATTAACGGGAATAGGCAAAGGTTCCAAACCCTGCTTCGGGCAATCCTAATAAAATAGAGCCTCATCAGAAGGAAGCTCTTCAGAAAGGTAGGCAGCACAAGGGTGATCAAATATGTTTCTTGAGTCCATACTCGAGGTCTGATTTTCCCATGAAAAAGGTTGCTGAGAACCTTGTAAAAGTTGACCCCTGTCAGGGCCCCCTGCTCCAGGGCAGCCCCTAGGTCGTCTACCCATACCTCCAAACGCACTGTTTGACCTCTGGTGAAGGACAGGGCACTGTGCTCGGCAATGACCTTCCTGGCGGCAATAAGCACATTGATTAATATTTACAAGATTCAGAGGAGCATTTCCTTTTGGAACGTACTGACCTCTAGTTTGTGTCATACCTCCTCTGGGGTTTCTAATAATTTGCTGTAATAATACTTTGGTTTTCAAATCTCCCTTTCTCTTTTCAATTTTTTCCTTCTCATTATTAACACGGTTCTCATAATACTGAGCCATGTGCAAAACCTCAGATTGAGATTTTGCCTGCCAAGCGCTCTCAGAGGACATAATTTGTGACTGGATGTCAGGTAACAATCCACACACAAATTTGTCCACGAACAACCTCTTCCCCGACTCTGTACCTAAATCCTGTCCACTGAAGTCAGAAAATACCTGCTCGAAATTATTGAAAAATTCGGTGGCGCCTTCAGTTTTCCCTTGAACACTGGCCGTAAACTTGTCCCAAATAATCCTTTTTTCTGGAATTATAGTTTTTAGTTTAGCGACAATCCTATCAGGTAAAGTAAGTATTACCTGTGGTGGTTTCTCACCAGCTGGTCTTTCTCCATCAATTCTAATCATATTTGCCCACGTATCTCCCAGCCCTGGCACATCGTCTATTGTCCGAACCTGTTTCCATACATCTATGGGTAGGAGTACAGGGAATAACAAGTCAATGTCACTCAAGGTGAACACAGAGGACTGTAAAACGGACTCTATTTCTTTATAAAACCCTGTCGGGTTTTTTCTAATATCAGGAACTGATTGTCTAATTGTGTTCATTTCCTGTCGTGAAAACGGGACGTGAACGAATTGAGATACATAATGTGCAGGGACATCCACAGCGGGGGCACCAGTCGCCGCGTTGGCGGGGATCTCAACTTTTGGGACAAAGGTCGGAGGAACCTCTCTCATAGGCAACTGAGATATAGGTGCCTCCGGCCGCTTACTAAGCAATAGAGCCAGGTCGAGCGCTAAGGCAGCTGTAGAAGTGTCGTCCGAAAAAGCCCTTTTACAAATCCCCAATAATTCTATGGGGCAACTAACCCTCTTCCTTACACATTCCTCTTGCAGGTGCTGTACCATCACCTGAATTACTTTTCTTTGCATCTCTACTGTATACTGACTATACGTGTCATACACTTCGTCTGGCGGTATCGATGAATCCGAGATCCATCGAACCGCATCTTTGGTACAAATTTGTACTTCCTCAGGTACTGTTCTTCGGCACGGAAGGAACCGTTTCTGTACATATATTCTATCGTCCTCATCATCCTCATCTCGTGATTGTTCAAAGTCTTTCCTAAACTCAAACAATCTTTCAACATGTCCATATACTTTCTGCTCTGTGTCCCTCGAAAGTGCCAAAGCATTCAGATCTCTCACCCTTTGTGGAAGATCCGAATTTTGTAATCTACCCCACATCACACACAAATGAGTCCCCAAACCTTCGATAAAAACATTTTTCTCGGGAAAACTATTCAAATTAGATAATGTAGAAAAAACATTAGCTTGATCACCTTTCTCCATGCAATGCTTAGCCCATGCAAACAATTCCTGTTTCTTATCTGCAGAAACAGTACTACGAGTCACAATCTTTGACCCTGCACCTGGATCGACTCCAATCAATACAGGGCCACTCGGGAGCAGAGGTATGGGTAAATTTAATAAAGGTGCAACTATCGGTGCAGGGGGAAGGGGCGGTGCGATAGGCGGAGGAACAACAACCAAAGGACTAGGAACAATAGGCTGTACAGGGGGAACAGGAATAGCAACAGGAACAACAGCAGAAATGGGCAGAGCGCCCAAAACAGGGGCATACGGAGGTGGCACTGAGGCATCGGGCCTGCATTCATTTAATAATTTCTCAATAAATTCCTCAGACACATGGAAATCTTTAGAGGGATACATTTTCTGGATCCCGAGTGAAAAGGCTCTATCCATATTTTTAACTGATTTTGACCGCTTTTCTTTATCATACAATAATGCTTTTTCAGCGTTTGTTTTATGACAACGTGCATGTTTATCCCTACTTTTAAGCTGCTGCAATGCTTCTTTCTTCCAATTGTGTAACACATCAAAGACTGCTGGTCTAGCCCTTTTTTTTTAACAAGATCGATTCTAAGCATTCAATACGGGGGATCTCAAAACTACCGTTGATTGGCCACTGAAATTCGGAGGCATGTCTGGTCTGTCTGTGCCAAATATCATTAAATACTATACTTCCAATGCCATACTTACAGTACATAGTACACGCCGGCGACCCCTCCTGTGGTGCCGGGCGGCTAAAATTCCAAGGATTGCCGATCGCTGCGGAACAGAGCCCTAAAACAGCTAGACAATTTCCCAGGCATTTCTCAAAAAATTGGTGTTACCTGGTCCAATAATTGTGTCTGCAGATACAATACGCCAAATTCAAAGTGTCAGGGTTAAATTAAGAGCCGGGTCACGACTGCACCTGACCAAACCTAAGGAGGACCGTACGGTTTACAAAGAACTTACCTAACGAATTTTACCTTGCGTTTGGTGGTTTCGGCAAATCTGCCCGCCTCAAAATTGGACCCTCTTCAAGATGCTGTGTCAGACCACACGACTATCGTCCAAGGATCGGATCGTGCAGCGCTGCCGAGGTATCGCGTCTCGATCGGTCGGGCCCGCAGAATCACACCGTTCGATCCCGGTTCGATAGTCTGCGTCAACCTTCAATGATCCGGCATCAATCTTGAGGGTCCCTATTCGGGCGCCAACTGTGGAAACAGAAAAATTGATATGAGGCCGGGAAGCCCAAAGGAAACACACCAACACAGGTTACAAAGGACATACAAAGCGCTTTATTTCAAAGTTACAACAATTACCAAAGTCAATTGACATACGGATAGCTATTCGGCCCTCAGAGTAACAGAACGAACCATCAACGGTAGTTCGCCCTGTTAGTGTGAGAGACCGTACATTGGGATACCCGGGTTTTTATACTTTTTATCCAGCTTTGGCCAACCCCCTCGCGGGTTAACCATTCTTTGGACCAGGCCTAGGGTTCGTTGCCAGGTCAATCCCATAATGTATGCATTTTGATCAGTTCCGCTGATACAGTTGTTCATTTACACATAGGTCAGGGATAGGACAAGGTCTCAGTTCGCGACCCTAACAAGTGGCCTGCGAGCATATTACTTATTCATGTGTGCGGAGGTCACAACGGCCAGAATCCCACTCAAAATGTCATTTGGCCTCCATTTTGTTGTTCAGGGTGACTTCCACACTGCAAGAGAACCTAAAATGGCGGCTAAATCCAAGATGGCGATTTGCACAATACATTAAGGTCAAGACCTTGCAGCGGAATCTATGTACACAATGTTTTTAGACAACTTGGCGTAGGCCAACATACATTCAAACAATGCGATAGGAGGTACAATATTATTTCGATTTCCACAACAGCAGTCAACGCTATTTGACAAGTGTTGGCTGGAGCCTTAAGAATCTTAATAAATTGTTTGGAGGCAGCTGTCATGGGTTGTTTCCCTCCTTTGATGTTTTTAGTTTTTTTTTAACAATTTTACTGGGCCCTTTTTTAGGCTACGTTGCTTTTCCACATGATCAGCTTTAGAAAAGATTGTATATGCAGTTTTTGCATTTGTTGCTTTCGTTGTTACTTCACTACCATTCTCATCCAACACCACAGTCTCTATTTGAGTTTTCTGCGGTCGATCAGTAATGATGTTAAGGAAGCATGGTAGCGAAGGTGCGGCCAGAGAGTTAGTATTGTTCAAGCTTTCTGTAGGATTTTTTATAGGCGAAGAGGCTGTATCACACACTTTATGTTACCCGGTTTTCTTTATGTTACATGGGTTTGTTGGCAATACACAACTTGAAGGGGGTATTATGTCATGGGTTGCCTGCCAAGCCATTATAGAATTAAGTTGGCTGCGCTGTGCATTCAGCTTATCATTCAGCATATCAAATAGTTTAATTAGAGTATTCATAGTTGTTTGCATAGCTTCGAAAGTCACAGCTGCCAGTTTAGACATACCATCATTCACGTGTTGCATCTGATTGCCGTTTTGCTGGCGTGGAGTAGGGGCCAGAAACGAGGATACTACACTTCGTTTTCGATGAGTAATTTCCTATATATTCGGCGGAAAAAAATGTTTTTCCATTATTCCTCGATTTGAGGACTCTAAGTTTGATTCATTTAGGTCAATAATCACATTAGCATCAACACTTAGAGACTGTTGCCCAACAATATCGGCGTTAATGGCGTTAATGGCAGCCACAGATTCCCCTCTTAGAACAGTACTATCAGACAGAGAAATGTTACATGCAGTTACATCAATTACATCTTGTTCATCAGATACAACATAGGGAATCACACTCTCATTTGTACCAGTCTTTGTAGACGTGCCTTGTAATCCGGCTTTATATGTAATTGGCTCACTGGGCACAGTAGGCGAATAAAAAGTTCTGATATCAGTGGAGTTACAATCATTGTCATAGTTCCTACCTCGCTTTTCGCTGTACGAGCAAGCTCTAGGCGTTGAACAGGCTGGCACTATGTTTGTTACATTCTTCCCAGCGTTTCCAGCATTTTCTGTGTCAGAGACAGTCCGCCATGCAATCTGAGGTGGCGGCATGTTGGTTCTTAATGTGTACAGGTTTTGCATGCCTTAAAACTCCAATCACTTAGTTTGAGAACACAAATCCGTGACTCACGGCACACTACAGACGAGGCTCTGCTTCTCAGAACATCAGGGCTTAATTACTTGCCACCTTTCAGCAAGGTCTTCAAGACTAAAGCGCGTTGGAAAAAAAAAGCCAAAAAAAGGGGCACGGGGAGGCAGTAGCACTATGGATAGATGAGAACTCGGAAAGCACTGCGACCCCACGACGCCGCGGCAAAGCAGTGCTTTCCAGGTGCTTTTTGCTCAGCGCTCGGTGCACGCGCGCTAGTGCGCGCGGATGCCTCCTTTTGTAGGTTGAAACACAAAAGGGGCGGAGCAATAGCTCGCACGCTGCAAGTAATCTAAAAATAAGTGAAAAATAAGTATAAGTATAATGACTCAATATATAGTCACTTTGTCCCAAAGGAGCAAGCCTTAGGTTGTTTTGAATGATTTACAGCAGATATGAACTATACCCAAATCACTTCCACAAAACAGTGTCCAAGCAGTAACAGAGTCCAGTGCAAAGCAGTGCTTTCCAGGTGCTTTGTGCTCGGTGTGTGCACGCTGGTGCACGCGGCTGCCTCCTTTTGTAGGTTGAAACAGAAAAGGGCCGGAGCAATAGCTTGCACGCTGCAAGTAATCCAAATCGCTTCCACAAAACAGTGTCCAAGCAGTAATAGGGTCCAGTGCAAAGCGGTGCTTTCCAGGTGCTTTGTGCTCGGTGAGCGGTGCTTGGAGTTTATTATCAACATTTTGAGAATCTAGGGTTACGAATACAGGTAACTTAAATATGATGAAAATGTGACACTGATGAAGGTTTGGTATTCCCTTCACATACCATATAGCCACATAATATTAATAATACTCACATCACTATTGTTACAGAGTACTTTAGGGAAGACATGTCCCACCATTGATTGTTGTGGTTGTGAGTGGAAAGCCGGATTTGAGCACTTGCTCACCTCCAATAAAAGAGAGGTCATTTTGTGTATACCTTTCACACATATATCATATAGAACAGGAGCACTAGAGTTTATACTTATCGGAAATTCATTTTTTTTTATTTCTACATCATTATGACGTGTTATGATCACAGTTACCTGTGCATACTTAAATATAAAGATTGCTGAAAACTCAAAAGAGCATGGGACGTTTAAAAAAAACACTGGTAATGGGGTGTAAAGGTGGTGGACGCATGAGCATGTAGCACAATTAAGTTAGGACACAGAGACAAGCACTGGTTTTGGCAGTGCTGTTTGTTAGTGCAATCAAGCATTTGAAATGAATTAACTAATGTCTTTTTTATAATGTATATTTCTTTCTCCCTCAACTTTTTTTTTTGCGGGAAACTACTTTATTCAATTTTTACCAAAACACTAATTAACATGCAATAACTTCAACATAATAAACTTAACCATCCTAAATGCAACAGTAACAAATCCAACTCCCTCCCTCCATTCGCCCAATCAGCTATATACAACCCAAACCTAGGATCTAGGAGGAAAGGGGAGAAGAAGGAACAAGAAAAAAATTAAATAAAAAACACCAACTAATATACTTTATAACTACCTCATAGAAATCAATATTCAACTATAATCAATTTCCGCATATATAAAAATATATATATTACAGAAGATTGAAAGTCTACTTATCTTATCTTCTATCTTCTCTTCTTGAAACAAGCTTAATCCGGTTCCATATTTAGGAATCCACCCAATTTTCTTAAAAAGAGCCTCCTTGTTCTCCATCTTTAGCACCACTCTTTCAATGTTACTGATTGAATACATTTCTTCCAACCATGAGTCCAATTTTAGATACCCACCTGACTTCCAATTTTGCAATATTATATTTTTTTCTGCTAAAGCTCCCTTCAAAATCCAGGTTACCTGGTGATGTCCTAACTCTTCTAGGTCCATATCTTCTCCCAGGATCAATGTCTCGAAATATAAGCCCTTTTTTTCATTCACTACTCTGTTCATCACGTCGGTTATTCCTTTCCAAAAATCTTTCACTTTGTAGCATTCCCAAAACATGTGCTCCAATGTACCTCGGGCGTGACCACAACCCCAACATGTGTCTGTTAGACTCAAAGCTTGCTTTTGCATTCAAACCAGTTTCCAAAATACTCTGTTCACTATCTTCACTTGACGTGCTCTCTCTCCTATATTTAATGACATCCTCTTGATGTTTCCACACAGTGCTTTCCATCTTCCTTGTGTCATTTCTTCATCTAGGCATGCAGACCAAGCAGTCAAGATCTTATTATTTCCTTCTAAATTTCTGCTTAACAGAGTATACATTTTTGATGCCATATGCTCTTGACTGCCTATTTTCTTTATGATATTCATTAAGTCTGAATTAACTAGTTTTTGTAGCTTCACTGCTTGTTTCAATTTCCGATACTCGCCATACGTGCAATCAGATAAGCTGTATTTCATTTTTAATTCTTGAAATGTTTTCCACCTTTCTCCTTCAAACAGGTCTTCAACCTTTCGAATTCCTGCCAGATACCAATTTATCCAGAATATTCTTTTGTTATCTATTTTAATTGAAGGATCCAGCCACATTGAAGATGAGTTTATTAGGCGTGGCCTAAATTGCAATCCTGAGGTGAGACCACATTGTATGGTGCTCCTTCCTCGGCCATACATGAAATATTATTAGGCAATTCCGACACGGGAAAGCGGGCAGCCACCACATCGTTGTCAATCATAATGGTTGGCTCTAGCAGTAGAGCAGTCTTAACAGCCGCTGGCTCCCTTGGGTGGGCTAGATCCAGTTTAGTGATGCCCAGAGAAGGAATGTTACGACCATCCAATAGTGAGCCCAGGACTCTTGCCAAGATTAATTTCAGATTGCGCTGTTCTTCAGAAATAGCAGTACAGAGTAGGCAAATTACTCTGATCTTGTCTATACAAGTAGTTATAGCTTGCAGATGGGCATTGGTATTCTCCATTTCTTTTGCAAAAGTTATTGCCTTTGTTAAGGCAATACTTTCATCATCACTGGAAGAGTCTGAAAAATCTGATGTCAAGGCCAACCTTTGAAAGTCCAGGCTGGCCAACAGATTTGAGCCAATGATGTTCCCAAAATCCTGCTCCTCTTCATTCAGAGCCTTAGAGGCCCATGCATGGATTAGATAGAGGGATCAGCTATTATCAATTGAAAAGGATCGTTGGCTTAAGGCTTCCTGGGTGACGGTATCCACTACGGCTGGCATGTTTATAGTGCTAGGTTCTGGGGCTTTTTGTATTTGCTAGAGTCTGTTTGACTATATCTGTATATGAAAGAATCCTTATACTGCTTATGGAGTAGTGTTTCTGATCATACATTTATTTAGTAGGGTATTTGCACTTTGATCACACACATAACCACAATGCCTTCCATGATGGTGTACCTGTGCATAAGATCTGGAATGTGGAGAGAAAAGTTGGACATATGATGGTACAATACTGTATGAAACCTGGTCATATGATTAACATCTCGTGCCTGTGGTGGGAGTACTTACGTGGATTATGCAAATACAGAACACATGTATGGAGTACCTGGAAATAGGATTGCAAAACAAGAAATACCAGTGAACTTTCCTGGCACATGGCATTAACATGTGCAAGGTGGGAGTAAGTACCTCTGGATGTGATAGCATTATCTGGAATCTGATGGGAGTACTTGACTATATCATGGCATCAGATACCATATGGTGAGCATACTCAAGCATATGTGTCAATACCTATCAAATGGTGAGAGTACCTGTGTAAATCAAGCTAATATCAGGCATACGATAGGAGAAAATGCAAACAATATCAACACCTGGCAAACTGACATGGATTCTTGGAATAACCAAGAATATGGTACCACTATGTCGTAATGGAAAGCTCTTCAGCATATGAGGACAATGCTAGGTATCTCAGGGGAGTACCAATTCATATGATGGCAAACGCTGGCATGGGCTGGAAGCACCTAGGTATATGATGACAAACCATGACATTTGATGAGAGTAATAGTACACAGTAAGGCAAAGCCTGCAATGAAAAGGGTGCATCTGGCAAATGATGAAAGTGCCTGTCATGATGTGGGAGTAGCAGGACAGATGATGGCAATATCTGTCATGTGAAGGGATAACCTGAGCACATTGTGAAAATACCTGTGATGGGCATGACTGTATGTATTGGATGCATTCTTGGGACTGCGTTCATGTGTATGATGCCCTCGTAACTTGAGGTGAGGATTTGCCAGTCTGTGTAACCATACCTGTGTGACTCATATGCTGCCTGAAGTAGTCCCCCCATAACTTGAGGTGAGGCTTTGCCAGTCTGTTGAACCATACCTGTTTGACTCATATGCTGCCTGATGCGGCCCCCCATAACTTGATGTGAGGCTTTGCCAGTCTGTGTAACTATTTCTGTTTGGCTTATATGCTGTGTGATGTAGCCCCCAGTAACTTGAGGTGAGGCTTTGCCAGTCTGTGTAACCATACCTGTGTGACTCATATGCTGCCTGAAGTAGCCCCCCCATAACTTGAGGTGAGGCTTTGCCAGTCTGTGTAACCATACCAGTTTGACTCATATGCTGCCTGATGCGGCCCCCCCGTAACTTGAGGTGAGGCTTTGCCAGTCTGTGTAACCATACCTGTGTGACTCATATGCTGCCTGAAGTAGCCCCACCATAACTTGAGGTGAGGCTTTGCCAGGCTGTGTAACCATACCTGTTTGACTCATATGCTGCCTGATGCGGCCCCCCTTAACCTGAGGTGAGGCTTTGCCAGTCTGTGTAACTATACCTGTTTGACATATATGCTGCGTGATGTAGCCCCCAGTAACTTGAGGTGAGGCTTTGCCAGTCTGTGTAACCATACCTGTTTGACTCATATGCTGTGTGATGTAGCCCCCAGTAACTTGAGATGAGGCTTTGCCAGTCTGTGTAACCATACCTGTTTGACTCATATTCTGCCTGATGCGGCCCCCCGTAACTTGAGGTGATTCTTTGCCAGTCTGGGCAACTATATCTTTTTGAATCATATGTTGCCTGATGTAGCCCCCTTTAACATGAGGTGAGGCTTTGCCAGTCTGGGTAACTATATCTGTTTGACTCACATGCTGCCTGATGTACCCCCTCGTAACTTGAGGTGAGGCTTTGCCAGTCAGTGTAACTATACCTGTTTGACTCATATGCTGCCTGATGTAGCCCTCCATAACTTAAGGTGAGGTTTGTGCCAGTCTGTGCAACCATACCATTTTATGTCTGTAACCATATGCTCACTCATGCACTTCACAATGTACCATGCACTTTCTGTAAATAGCGCCTAGATGCCTGGGGGCTTTGTGCAGAGAAATAAATGCAATTCATGAAACAAAAATAAATCATGTTGATGACAGCCTCTATCAACTACAAATCAATCACAACCGCTACATTATGCTACCTGGCCAAGAAACCCTCCATCATCGGAGACCAGTAGACCAGCAGAGCAACACCAACACCAGATTGGAAATAAAGAACTCCAAACGGGAACACACTAAGAATCAAGTATTTCCCTGCTGCACACCCCATATGTCAAGCACATTATCAATGCAGATCTGACTGGCACTGCCCATCACACACTTCAGGAAGGATCTGAACAGTGCGCCTATCACTGATTGTCCCTCTCCTCTTACTCATCCCACCTAGCTCTGCTACCACTGTACCCTACATTTAACCCTCTGGGTCCATCCCCTATCGACAGCACTCCATCGCTTCTTAGCTATGTTCAGGTTCCATAGCTCCCATGCATACATACACAAATGATCGTGACTGCATGTGCCTATGCGCATGCGTTAGGACCTTCTGACCTCATCTATGTGAGTTGTGGTTACAGTGGTCTGTGCTTAGGGAAAGGCTTGACTGGTGGCACCTCTTGCGTGAAAACTCGTTCAAAGTAGAGGACTTAAAACACTGTTTTTTTCTTGTCTGTTTTATGTGAAATCAAGGAAACTGTGGCTCAAACCTTTACCCAGTGTCTGTGATATGTCCACGCGACTGCCGTGGCTATATCACGATGCAAATCAACGGACTATAACTTCGTTGTGACGGGTGTAATCAAATTCATATTAAGAGATTGGAACTGTGGAATGCAATGATATGTTTCTCATTTATATGAGTGCTGCATATTAACATTATTATCTGATGAACTGGTAAGATGACGCTTTATACTCCTGGGATGTGTGTTTTGATATATTGATTGTATTTTAACTTTGTTTAAAGGTTTTAATAATGTGTGATACTGCTTTCGTGGATGCATGCATGGTTATAAGCACACAAAACTGAAACCACTTTCAACTTTAGGGAAAGCCAGAATTTATAATAAACGGCGTGACTTAAGAGGAACATAAAACACAAGCATTTTTCGCATTAAAAACAAAACTGTATTTGCATTGATTAAACAGGAGGCCGCAGCGCATTTTGCAGTAGTGAGTCAGAATGGTAAATACTCCCAATTTGCACCAATGATGATGCAATTAATGTCGAAGGCCTGCTAGTGATTTCTTCCAAAATGACAACTCTGGAGGAGTGTATTACAAAGATATTAAAACAAGGTGCTCCTCATATCTCCATAGATATATATGCTGGCAGAGTTGTGGTAAAAATCTATTGACATTTCCATGAATCCCACCCCCGCGCAGTATGTTCTCTGCAAGGTTCTTATTAGTGACATAAAGCAAGGCGACACTTTCAGCATGCAGGGAAGTCTGTCACGTGCAGCATTTTCATTTCCTGGAGGTGCACTGAGAGGCATAAGAAGGATAATCAGTAAAGTATATATGCAGAAAATAGTTATGCAGGGATTTCATTGAAGATTAAAGTGTTCTTTCATCAGGGTAAGGCTTAGAGGAACACCTATAAGTGCCCCGATAACGGATGCACAGGACAAGGATACGGAAGCCAGCAAAGAATCAGAAATGGCGCAGGCAACCTCTGGTATGGACGGGGAAGTGGATTTTTGATGCATTTAAATGCATTTGCAACTCTGAAATGGGAGTGTGTGTACGTCTAACAATATCTGTAACCAATGGAATCGTCACCATCCTTTGACGATAGTGCACTTGTACAGTACATTGCATTGCAAACTGTTACTTGAGCAGAAAATGCTGAAAAATGGGAAAGCATATTATAAGGTGATGGGCACATTTACAAAGAAATGAACTTTGCCACGCACAATGTGATAGGTCCGTTTTCTGCTCGGAACTAAACGCAAATTGTGTGCTCATGGTGATTCACAAAGGATACAATAGGTGCCGTGCAGCAAACACAATTCGCACACTCAAATGTTCCTGATTCACCAAAAAAGGGGAAACTACCAGATTCAATTTAGCATCAAAGGGTGATAAGTTGAAATAAAATGTCGAAATGTTTTCTTGAAAGGGGTGTCAAATTTCAGGGATTTGCACACCGTCGCCACACCGCATGGCATGCCTCAGCCAAAGTGCTCAAAAGTGCGGGACCAAGTGCTTGATGAACTCAGACATGCACATCTCCTTGCCCACCATACTGGATCAGGTGTATGCCCCAAAGCCATGCTTCTACATGATTGCCAGCTTCTTTATTTATTTAATTGGATTTTTATAACGCGTCTACTACCATACCAGAGTTTGGTTTCTAAGCTGCGGGATCTGGGAATGGAACCTCTGGTGCGCTGCATAGTCTTGCTTCCAAAACAAATGTGTTGTCCCTGTCCTATCTTCCGTTCTCCAAGGTAATAGCTGAACAAACGATTGTCAGTCATGGGGCTGCATCCCCTCCTATCCACATGCCCCAGCATTTGCAGTGCCATCGTTTCGGAGACTGAATTTGTATTCTGGAAATATTGCCACTAAAGTGCAGAGGCAAAGGAAAAGGGGGAGGAAGTGGTGGGCGTAGATAAAAGGGTTTGGCAGGGAGAAAAGGCCATCTTCTTAGAGTACACCTGAGCATCTAGAGGAGTTTGGTGGTTGGTGCTGGGGAGTGACACAGGAAGGCTTCTGGTTGAGGTGGTAGTTAGAGCCACAGGCTTACTTGATCCAGAAGGTGTGATCATGACATTAGTGGTTGGATACACAAGTCACAAAAGCCACTGGTGAAGGGTGGAATATTGTGGCCATTGTGGAGGGAGAGGTGGTGGATACAGATAAAGAGGCACAAGTAGCCGCATGTCCATGTGTCTTACATAGACTTTCAGCACTGCACCCTGCATCCTTGTGGCTGGTGTTGTAGGCTTGTGCTGTGGTGTTGCTTGCCGCCGCAGAAATGTGTGAGGTTCAGACACCTTCTGCCACTCTTTCGCTGGCGTGGGTGCCGGTTTGGAGAGATAAGACTTGCTGTCACATGCACTGTTGAAAATGAGATTGTCGCGCATGTGGCTCACAAAATTTGGAGCCAACTCACTGCAACTCATGAAGGGCTGGTCTACACACGGGCCATCGTGGATTGGCATCTTGGGAAACATGCACAAGGCGATGTTTCATGCCTTTTTGGGGTGGATAATAGTTTACTTTGTAGGTGAGTGTTCTCATAGATGTTTTTAGCTCTGTTGTACTACAGGTCACCCAATTTAATTACATTTATTTATTTGTAAAGTGCCACCGAAACCGTCCCAAAGGCATAAGGGTGCTAATACCACCAACACAACATTGGCAGCAAGCCAGTGACCCAGTATCCTGAGTACACAGATACGCCGTCATAAAAACTACCTCATACAAAGAGTTTTCAATTTCCGCTTGAACATGTCCAGTGACTCAATGCGTCTAAGATACAGAGGTAGTCTGTTCCACGCAGCTGGCGCAGCCGCAATGAATGCTCCTCTATTTACAGTCACCAATTTGGTCCTTGGAGCATACAATACATTCCAATCATTAGATCACAGCAATCTCTGAATAGACCTCCCAGAGAGCTTTTCCGGCAAGTACTCCGGTTTCGTTCCAGACAAACATTTATGAGTGATCGTTAAAAGATGATGAGATATCCTAGCCTCTGAGGGTAGCCAATGCAGATATTTCCTTGCCTGGGATACATGTTCATCCTTCAAACCTTCCACAGCTCTCACCAAGCTCACCTGGAGGTTTGAACAGTCTCCCTTGCTGATGCCCACCAGAAAACTACTATAGTAGTCTATTTACTTTTTTTATTTTTTTTTATTGTGCATTTAGTTTTATTTGTTTAAAACGTTAAGCACATTTCATAGAAAAAGACATAATTGCAGTTCATTTCTACATTAAAATCCTCCAATGTACACAATTCATAAGAGTAATACAATTTATAAATGTATACCATCATTGCTGATCTAAATTTCTTTCCATTAAAGGGGTCTCAAGACTAAATAAAAGACACCTTCTTTTGAATCTCCTTCAATATATCAAGCGCCACCGTGCTTGCAACCACAGCTGCTGCACCATGTATATAGGACCAAAATTGATCGCCTGCACAGACAGTCAAATTTCAAAGCAACTTCACTGAACCCCTGACATATAGAAGATTCAATGTGTTAGAACACGTCAAAACGTGGCGATAGGTTTCTATCTCACTGTTACAAAACCTACATAGTGTATCTAAATAGGGAGTATTTACCATGCACCAATACATATCCATTGTGGGTAACACATTGATACGTAAGTAAAGAACAAAACGCTTAAGCTCCATACTGCTTAGTAAAGGGCCGGATTATGGCTTGACCAACCCTAACACGACAGATCCTGATACCAGGACTTAGTGTGGAATTTGTTCACGTTATTAGCTGTGTCCCAATACCTTGCTTTCTTTTTTATCTTTTTCTCATAATTGGGATCTTGTACTAATATGTCTGAGTATAAATTCAATTGCTCAACAAACATTATCGCTGAATTTTTGAGTGCTACCAGAAAATTACTTTCACATTAATTATCCACATTTTATTCCATTAACAAGACAAGGAAGTTTGGCTCCTGATTGCCACAAATTAACCTTGCGTACAGTAATGTTCTTTGGACATACCACAAGGTTTTTAGTGTAGTCACCCCGTATTCAAACGCAGTGCTTCCACAGGCACTGCTTTTGGTACATGTATAATAGACCATAAGATTTTCCCTTCTAACTGCTCAATCCATGCGATCTGCTCTAAATTCAATGCTACCAAGCCATAGATAAGAGTAGGTATTATACACACTATGTATGTTTCCAGCCGCCCCTCAATGTTCCCACCACAATAGGCTATTTAATGCTTTATTGCCAGCCACTTCCGCCAAACTTTGTCCCTCACCTTCTCATAATACAATTTCCAACTAGGCTTGACGTTATGAAAAAAACCCAGATAATTATATTCAGATACGTTGACCAATGGAGAATCATCGATACACCAGATTCATTTCTTATTACCAATATTCTTTTCACTTAAATGCAGACTTTTTGTTTTAGCTATGTTAATACCCATGGTATTATTATCTGCATATTTTACCAGCATTTTTAACGATCTTTGCAAACCTATTTGTGTTTGATCGAATTTAATAATACCATCAGTCTACGCAAGCCATGGTATCAAAACGCCATTAATCCTTGGTGGGAATTTTTTATTTGAGCAAATATTAGTTTCATGTCCGCGGTGAATAAATTGTAAAGAATTGGCCCTAAAATGCAACCTTGTTTCAGGCCACTATTCATATTTTGAAATTCCGTACAATGGTCAACCGAGTTCAGCCGTATGGCAATGGATGTATTTGTATAAAGCAGTTGTATATAATGCAACACATTCTTATCTATACATCATTTTGTTATTTTTTTCCAAAGACTGGCACGTGGAATGAGGTCAAATGCCTTTGAAAAGTCCACACAGGAACTGTAATGATACGAGCTGTATTCATTCTCTGTCTCAGCCCTCAAATATTGAACCACACATATATTTGTCAAAGTGTTATAATGTTTCCTGAAACCTGTCTGATACGGGCTAAATATTTCGTTCTCTTCTGCCCATTTCATAAATTTCCTAAGTAATATACTTGCGAAGATCTTTTAACTCGTATCCATTAATGATATTAATCTATAATTTTGAGGATCTTTCCTACTTTCTTTTAAAAAAGTGGAACCAAAATAGCTTTATGCCAACTTTCTGGGATAGTCCCCCTTTTTTCAATATGTTTATACAATGCTACTAGTATACGTGCCCATAAATGATTTTGCACTTTCAAAACTATATTGGGAATCCCATCGTGTCCCGGCGCCCGAGAGCTCTTTATTCTCAATATCATGTTACACAATAATTCTTCATCTATTTCAAAAGTTGCCATATTAAATAAAGTTTTATCCTCCATAATTCTCCCTCTGTTCCACCTCCCTCCTGCCTCCCAAGCCGTCCCACCAACCCTGATTGGTCCTAGACTGTTGGTGCTGCGTGGGACCAATGGCCCGTTACGCTCCCTGCTCGCACTTCCATCAGCTGATCAGGTGAGTGGATCCTTTATTGAAGACCCTCCAGGCCTTTTTACTGAGTTTGTACCATTTGTTCCCCTTAGTCCTGCTGTACACCTCTCTCTCTCCCCGACTCCCTTCTCCCTCTGTTCCACCTCCCTCCTGCCTCCCAATCCCTCCCACCACTGTTGATTGGTCCTCTGTCCAATCTTCACTAAGCCTCCCAGGGCAACACCCTGCCCCAGAAGCCATGAGGCTAAGGGCCCTAGGCAAAGGGCGGCTCCCACTGAGGCGGCTCCAGCTAATGTCTGCAGGTGTCAGTACGGGATGCCAGAGGCCAGCCATCAACCAGCAGCGACAAAGGAAGGTAGGAGTGGGCGGGTATAGGTATAGATTCTCACTCTACCCTGCAAACCTATCCATATAGCAGACTCGCAATTTAAATGTGTTTTTTCTCCTGTTTTTAAAATTGCATTGTGAACATATTTAAAAATTGCACTGTGAAATCTAGGCCTTTTCCCCACTATTCAGGACTCTCAAACTTAGGTGTGTTTTTCTCCTGTTTTTAAAATTGTATTGTGAAAGTAGTGCCGATCTGTTGCTTTGCCTCCTAGTATAGCACTCATCTAGTGAACCTTTCTACCACTATCTAAGTGCCTGTCATCTCGTCCAATTGTCTACTTGTCTCGTCTCTCTGTCTCGTCTGCTTGCGACCTGCCCTGTGTCCTTCCCTAGTGTTTTCCCCTACCCCTTCCTACTTCCCTCTTCTTCTGTCCTCTCCCCACCTACTCTATGGTGCTCTCTGTCTCTCCTATCTTTTCTAACTGCTTCTCTATTGACTATCCTGCTCTCCTCACTAAATCTGGTAGGAAGATGTTTAAAAAGGACATCCTGGACTCCAACCTAGGCCTCCCTATCTCTATACCAGTGCCTCCTCCATGTAAACTTTCAACAATATCCTCTTTGTCGTTCCCTCGCCAGACCTATAGACTTTACATATTGTATCTGTGCTGTCTCCATTATCTTCCTCCCCCATTAATGGTGGCACCTGGTGGGAGGCCATCCGGCCCCCCTTCCACTCCTCTAAGGTAATCATTAATGTTTACTTGAATGGTACCGTCTTGGTCCAAGGCCCTCAAGCCAACCTTCTCCTCTTTGATAGATGCTTCCTGTGCCTCATTAATTTCCTTCCTTCTCCTGCTGTCCCCTATCTTCCCTCCATGGCTTCCTTGCCTCCCCCTTCTGTCTCGTCCTTGGCTACCTTGCCCTCGCCTCCTCCCTCTTCTGCCCGCCTCAGGCTGCTTCCACACGTCTGCAGGGCATACCTCTGATTTGTACCCCTCCCTGGAAGTCTTTCAAGGATGCAAACCTTCTCCATATTGCCACTCTCAACTCTTGTCAAACACTCCTCTGACATCTGGCGCCTCCTGGAGGAACGTGACCGCGATGTCCTCGGTCTCACCGAGAAATGGTTCACGGGCCAGCTCTGTCACGAGCTTTGACACTCTCCTCACTGATGGCTAGAAGATCCTGTCCATGCCCAGATCCAACCGTTCCGGAGATGGTGTAGCCCTGATCTTCCCTGAGTGGATTCCTGCCTCTGTCATTCCTACGCAGGCCTACTCCTCTTTCAAATGCATTGTGTGCAGGCTCTCTCTCTCTCCTGGCCATTCCCTTACTGTGGCTACCATCCATCGGACACCTGGTCAGATCTCCTCCTTCATCTGTGAGTGGGTCAGACCTCTCCTCTTCCCTCGTGGTCTCAACCACTCAACTCCTCCTTATTGGAGACTTCAACATCCACCCGGATGCTTCCTGTCCTTCAACTGAACTCTTTGGTGACCTCTGCGACTCTGTGTCTCTCTATTCTCCCCTCTGGCCCATCCCACTCTGCAGGGCACACTATTGATGTTTGGATCTCTTCAGACCTTCCCCTTTCTACCCCTCTCACCACTCCTCTCTCCTGGAGTGATCACTTTCTCCTTTCCTCCCATCTCACCCTCTCTAGCCCTCAGGCCAAGCCAACTCCAGCACTGCCACCTACATTCTCGGTTGTCCGACCCATGAAGCGTGTGTCAGTTGAGGCTTTTGCTGCCACTTTCTCACACCTCCCTCTCCCCTTGGCTGACTCACACCCTGACAGAGCCCTTTCCATGCTCCAATCTGCTATATCCGGTACTCTCAATGTTCTTTCCCCAGTAATGAGGATCTGCTTGAAACCCAAAGCCAAGTGCAACTCTTGGTACGACTCAGACCTCATCACCCTCATACGGAAGTGCAGGGTGGTTTAGAGGAAATGGCGCACTTCCGGTACATACTCTGACAAACTGGCCTGCTCCAAAGGCAATACTGGCTCTCTGTCCACACCAAAAAGAGAGCCCACATCCAAGCCTGCATCTCCGCGGCATCTAACAACTTGGCCGAACTCTTTAAAATCTGCAAGGAGCTGGCCAATCCTGCTGCAGTCTCTACCTCTCCTGTCCCCTCCCAGGCCCTCTTCACGGCCCTGGCTTCTCATTTGATCTATAAAACTCAGGATGTCCTGTCGTCTCTCTCTATCTCCTCCTCCTCCTCCCTCTACTCCCTGCTCTTCCTCTGGCCCCTCTTCGGCCACCTCTCCTCCCTTCTTCTCTGCCTTTCCCCTGTTCTCGCCAGATGAGGTTTCTAGACAAGTCCGATCTATGAAAGTCTTGTCAAAACAGGTTCACCCCTGTTCCTCCAAAACCATTAAGGACCACATTGACACCCTAGCTCCTGCTCTGGCTGATTTCTGCAACCACTCCTTCATCCACTGGAGACTTTCCTTCCCCCTGAAGCACTCCCTTGTGCACCCTCTTCTTAGGAAACCCTCTGCATAACCGTCATGCCCGGCTAACTATCGTCCAATCTCCATCACTCCTTTCCTGGGCAAACCCCTGGAAAAGCTGGCCATCTTCCACCTTAATCTACACACTGAATCTGTTGGTTGTCTCCATGACCATGAGTCTGGCTTCAGGGCTGCCAGAAGCACAGAAACTGCTCTCCTGAACATCTGTGAAGACCTGCTCCCCAATCTTGATTCCAACACCCCCTGTGTCCTCATCTTACTTGATCTCTCTTCTGCCTTTGACACGGTCAACCATGCCATCCTGCTCAGCAGTGTCTGTGATAACCTAGGTATCACCAATCAGGCCCTGGCTTGGTTGACCTACTTCCTCTCCAATCAACCCTCGCAGGTCCAACTTGGGTCCTTCCTCCGATCTATGTCTATCTCCACCTGTGCTGCTCCCCAGGGGTCTCACTTCTCTCCATGGCTGTTCAACCAATACCTGGCACTTCTTGCCCACTGCATTGCTGCTCTCTGCCCCAACTTTCAGTGCTATGCAGATGACACTCAGCTAATTTTCAGGCTCCCTTTCTCCACCTCTTCTCCTTCTCTCATCTTTGACTGTCTGTCCTCCATCCAGGAGTGGTGCGCTGCCAATGATCTCTGCCTTAATGCCAGTAAGACAGAGATTCTCCTCATTGGCACACCTTCTCCCTCCTTTCCTGCCACTCTCTCGCTGGCCTCTCTTGGCCCTCTTCCTGCTCCCACCTGTGAGGTTAAAAACCTTGGGTCATCTTCTCTCCTCACATCTCCGACATCTCTAAGAAGTCACACTACCAGTTGCACCTCCTCAGAGGTATTCTTCCTTTCCTCTCCTTCCCCCAGAAGCTCACTGTCTCCAGAGGTCTGGTTATCTCTAGGCTGTACTACTGCAACAGCCACTTTCTAAATCTGCTTGCCTCTACTCTCTGCCCTCTGCAACTCATCCAAAACAGGACTGCGATTCTTGTCCTTGGCCTCAAGCCCAGGGATCGTATCTCTCCAGGACTGAAATCTCTGAACTGGCTCCCAGTGGCGGCGAGGATTAAGCTCAAGACCATCTGCATTGTCCACAAGTTCTTCTGGGGACTGGGACCTCAATACCTTCAACTCTCTCTTCCTAAATATCTTCCCTCTCAAGCTTTTCACTCATCCGACTCCAACTCCCTCAGGGTCAGTCGCTTCTCCAAGCAGCAAGTTGGGGGTAGATCTCTTTCTTCTGCTGGGGCCACCCTCTGGAACAGCCTCCCTGCCTCTCTGAAACTTGAAGAAAACCATCTCCAGTTCCAGAAACACCACAATATCTTCCTCTTTGCTTCTGCTTTCTCTCCTCCTCTCCCCTGCTAATCTCCTGGCTGAATTTGAAACTGCACTGGTTATCTGGCTACCCTATGATCTCAGGTCCAGGTACCCTCCCTGCCAGTTGCAATCCTAAACTGCTCCCTGGCAACCCTTGCACTCTGGGACTGTTTCTGTATCCCTACAGCTCCTATTAGCACTTGACCCCTTATGTCTTGTCTTACCCTTGCACTTGCCACCAGCTGGCTGCACTTTTATTTATTATCTTTATTTATTTTTACTGTTATCCTATGTACTGCATTGCCTGCTCCCCTTTCCCCCACACTTTTCCCCTTCCCCCTCCCGCCTCCCCTGCACTTGCACGATCTGTGTTACTCTTGTTCAGAGAAGAATTGCCTAGCATGTCAGTGCTGGACTGCCCCTGGGCAGGACAAAAACTGATGTGCGAGGACATTTCTCCTCTGTGAAAAGAACAGTGAGCTAAAGACTTGGTTGAGACTCTCCAAGGCCCATCTACCCAAGAACAAGTCAATGGGCTGTGTTTGTGCTGGTAGAGAGTTTCCCAGACCCCACTCTGTTTTGCATATCAAGTAACTTTGGGTCTCACCCTAAGTTACCAGGGGAATCCAGACGTGGACCCTTTGCTCACTGCTCTTAGAGAGGCCCAGCTTCACCTCACTGATGATGCCCAACTAGGCTGAAACACGTGTATGGGGTTGCTGTGGTACTCTTGTTCAAATGAGAATTGCCTAGCATTTCGGTGCTAGACTGCCCCTGGGCAGGACAAAGACTGATGTGCAGGGACATTTCTTCTCTGTGAAAAGAACAGTGAGCTAAAGACTTGGTTGAGACTCTCCCACGGGCCATCCACCCAAGAACGAGTCAATGGGCTGTGTTTGTGCTGGTAGAGAGTTTCCCAGAACCTGCTCTGTTTTGCATAGCAATTAACTTTGGGTCTCACCCTAACTTACCAGGGGAATCCAGACGTGGAACCCTTGCTCACTGCTCTTAGAGAGTCACAGCTTCACCTCACTGATGATGCCCAACTAGGCTGAAACACGTGTATGGGGTTGCTGTGGTACTCTTGTTCAGAGGAGAATTGCCTAGCATTTCGGTGCTGGACTGCCCCTGGGCAGAACAAAGACTGATGCGCGGGGAGATTTCTTCTCTGTGAAAAGAACAGTGAGCTAAAGACTTGGTTCAGACTCTCCAAGGGCCATCCACCCAAGAACAAGTCAATGGGCTGTATTTGTGCTGGTAGAGAGTTTCCCAGACCCCCCTCTGTCTTGCGCGATCTCAATGTCACCTGGCCAAGTAGAATCACTGTCTGTCATCCCTCTGTTTCCCCTCCCTTGCCTCGTGGCGCTTTGAAACGTTATAAATGCCATATCATATCATATCACCCAATTATGACTAGCAATTTTATTTCCTTTTGACAAACCTAAAGTTTTCCAATTCAAAGTAACATGATCACTCAATTTATTCGGGGAGATCACTACCTCATCACATTTCATTTGTGTATCTCTTTCAGTGATAATATAATAAATGTGTGACCTCAATTAGCCATTTGACCAAGTAAATATGTCTTGCCCTTTCATGTTCTTACACTTTAGTAGTACCAAGTCATGACGTAAGAAAAATTTGACCCAATCGTTGGTTTGTTCTTGTGTACCATTATTGTTATTGTGCAAATCTTTCGTCTTAACCTCACCTGCTATTATAACAGAAACATTTTTTGACTTGGATAAAGCATTCTCAATATTATGAATCATTTTCTTTGTGAGGACTCCATCCGGGGGATCATATATATTTATTAACAAAATAGGGCTTATTTGACCTCCAGGTAATCTGAGAATAGTTGGTAGAACATATGGTATTTTTGACTCCATTTTAACTATTTCCAAATGATGCTCTAACCGTGTACCTATAGCTAGATCCCCACTAGGTCTACCATATCTTGACTTTATTGCCAAATTATGGACTATATGAAATCCGTCTAAATAGAAAGGCTCTGTACACCAAGTCTCTTGTAATAGAAACACTTCACCAGATTTGATGGTCACAAACCTTCCGGATGCAAGAGAAATTATTTTATTTCACTTTTGTTCAGGCATGTCCTGTGTTATTACATTGAGTTTCTTTAATGATATAGCTAAAGATATTTTCATATCGGCCTGATCCTTTAGTAAAATAGATGTCAGTCTGGACAAGATATCCCCTAGGCATGTAAGGATCCTCAATTCACTGTTTTTAAATATTTCATCATTTATGCCATATTGGGGTTCCCTTCATTACTCATATACAGAGATGTATCATCAGCTTCTAATGAGACCAATGTCTTGAGGTCAGGTGATTCCGAAAGATTTATAGCTATAATATTATCATCTTGCTCTGAATCTTGTGCACCGTGTACCCCTCCCAACAACGCTTGTCTCAAACCAACCATCAGTTTGAGGAGCAAATTGTTATTGTCAGTAGATCTGAACTGCTGAGATACAACTGAGTCATTAAGCGCTGCCCTTTGCTCTGCAATATCTAATGATATATTTTTATGCTCTGCCGAAAAAAACTCTGAAATCCTAGGTTGGTGGTTTATACTGCCACTGTTTCATGGAGTTTGGCTTTTATTCCATTTATGGGCTGTATTTGCTAAATTGTCTCTCAACCCTAGCTTCGCGCTTACCACTGCGCTACGGAAAGTAGCTCTACAATTTAATTGAGTTTTTGATTTAGAGGAAGCGCAAACATGTGAGCCCATTGTTAGTAAATATGCAATGACCTTACCTGGACTTTTTATAGATCTTGCGGCGTGTCTAGGCCCAACTACAAGCATCAAGACCACAAGACACAGGACCCTCGTGCACATTCGAGCACAACGCGCATGCCGACACGCTTGTGCCTGGTTTTTATGATCTGCCCCTCAAATCGCAAAGGGGAAGGTTTCCAATTGCTTCTGCCTGCTTCAGTCCATTGGCAGATTGCAGATTGACAGATTGCTTCAGCAGAAAGGCAACAAACTCGAGGATTGAAATTGGGTTCAAGGATTTAATATGGTGATTGGCTAATTAGGCACAAATGATGAGTATTTCAACACTAGTGGTGATATGAGATAACTTATATGTCAACAGGCACTAGCCTTCCATTCTCGATACTTACCATATACTTAACAGATGCTATGCATGCAATTAACAGAAAACTACACCAATTCACTTCACCGAGGGAAATGTTTACAGTGGCCATGAAAGAAGGGGGTTCATCACATATCCATTCTCAGAGCATATTTGCAAGATTAAACTGTGTAATATATGTGGATAACTATGACACATTGCTATTGTCTGTTCTTCCTGCTTGTATAGCCCCCTTCACTTGTGACATGCTTTTGGGTATGTAACTTTTCATTCTTCTTACAAACATTTTGTTTTTATAAATTCGCTTTGCAACATATGTATATTCTTATTGCGTGTGTCAATTCCAATTGCTACATCTTTATATACATGGACAAAACCATTTGCAATACTTGATCATGATTATATGGATAATATATCAGCCTTGAGGACGACCTAGGTTGAAACATGTGTCAGCTGAAACTTGGAAATAAATCACTAACAGATGAAAACATAACAAGACTGTTTAGTGTTTGTCACAATAATGGTGTAAAGCTATTATAACAGAGGCATAGCGTGATTCGCCAGTACTGAACGACACTTTGATTAATTTGTCAGGGGTCTTTATGGGCAGACCTCGTGGGACTGTTGACGCAGCTTGCCGCTTCATAGATTCAAGTGGTCATAGCACACTCTGAAGTGGTTATACTCATACATTTTTACCATGTCAAATCTGTGTCAGCACTTGGATGTAATAAGCTGAATTTGCAATAAGATTATTGACCTCAAGACTCAAGCGCCCGGATGGATGCCTGAGGGTTAGCTGTGCTCTATAAATAAATAAACTAAACTAAACTAACCTGACAATGCATATTCATATTTTGAATGAAGAAGACACCTATCGTTTTTACCTTGGTTGTGTTCAGCTATTTTACAACCAGCTATGGTAAAATACTGATATTCAGGACCCAGTTTCCGTACCCTGCCTACTGTACCGATGATCATAACCTCAGTCTTATCATCATTAAGTGCTAGGCCATTCTTCACCCACCATGACTGAATTAATGAGTGCACTTTATTTATATCCACTTCATATCCACCAGTCAAAGGAATTAGACATTGTGTGTCATCTGCGTAATTTGTACATTTCATCCACTTCTCCTCTAAAAGTTGGAATAACGGGAGAGTAAATGTTTTGTACAGGGACGGTGAAAGACACAAGCCTTGTGGGACACCATACTGGATCTTTATTGAATCAGCCACAACATATTCTAGCTGATCGATTCTCCAAGAAAGATTTAACACAGGCTGCTGCTGAGGGGGAAAAGTCAAATTAAATATGCAGACGGGTTCCCAACTGGTGGGTAAAATCAATAAATACAAAATGTATCAACTTTAAAATATTTCGGCCCTGTGGGTAAAAGCGTGGGCCCAAAAGCGACCATCAATTGTTATCCCTTAGTCACGAAGTCCATCACCATAATAATCAATTCACAGTGTAAACACATGTTTATTTTATTGTTATGTTGTAGATATAGAACAAAATGGGCTAAACACTACCTAAACACGCTACTGGGTTTTACAAATGAGCTTAAGAATATTCCAAAACTCTAACATAGATCACATTTCAATAAAATCAATTTGAATCAATTATACTTAAGATCTAAAACAATGGATCCATATTGTAAGGGTCTATGTCTCAAACATATTTGATGGGACAAACAAAGTGTCCCCTCTAATTTCAAAAGGTGGAAGGAACTAAATCTCTTCTAGGTCGAAAAGGCAGCAACCTGCTGGAGTCTCCCAATCAGTAAGGCATGGTCCACAAGGTTAAAAGCTGAGGAGAGATCTAACAATATTAGTAATACAGCATGACCATTGTCCATAAAATGTAAAATACTTGACTTCAAATCTAGAACAGTTGACCTAAAGGCCCCAAAAGTCTGATTACCATGTATTCAAGACTAGTGTACATGGGCCAAAGTACAGGTTTACATGAACACAGTGGGACCACTACATATCCTAAGGCAACAGCTCCCTCTAGCAGTGAAAACAGGCAAAGCTACTGCATTAGACAAACATACAGGGACAAACATATATCTGCCTTTTTACTATATTGTTAGATGTTATTATTTGGTAGATGTTCTAAGACTTGTACATAGGCTACACAGTCAAGTTTATTTAATCAGAAATGGCACGTTTGTAATTGGTCGATAATTCAATGGAATCAAGGGATCCAGGCCAGGTTTTTTAATAAGGGGATGATCCAGGCCTTCTTAATATGATCAGGAACATGGGTATCCTCAAACGATAAGTTGACATATTTCCTTATTGCTGGGATCAGTGCTGGTAAACAAGCCTTGATATTAATCGCAGGGTAGACATCACCCTGGCAACTGGTTGGCTTGAGCTTTGTGATAATGTCTGCCAACTCCATCTCTGTTACTGATATAAACTTAAATACTGCCCCTTCTTCCTCTGGGGGTACTGCAACAGATTTCATGGTGACCCCCCCACTTGCCCCTGAAGAGTTTATCAGACTGCTTTCAATGTTGATATTGGGCCTCATTACGACATTGGAGGTAGCCATGCCGCTATTTATGGGAATTGCTACCCCTTTTCCGGGTACTGGGTCTGGGTTCCCGGAATGGGGAAATACCAGGCCATTCCGACATTTGAGAGCCTGGTATTTCCCCATTCAGGGAACCCGGACCCGGTACATCCCCATTTCCATTCGAGCCCCCACAGGGCTCAATGGGAATGGGGAGGATGCAAACAACGGGCCTGTTAATAACGGGCCTGTTGTTTGCATCCTGGTCTGCTCGCGGGACCCGCTAAGGATGCCTGGTTTTACCAGGAGTCCTTACCGGGTCCCGCAAGCAAACCTTGTAATGAGGCGGTAGGGGGTTAACGGGGCCGGCATCTATACCAGCCCCCTTAACCCGCTACCGCCAGGGTTATAATGCATTTTGTATGTACAATGTGAACTTTCTCACAATGTTCAGGGTATGAACTACGTTGGAGCTAATTACTGGTCCCATGACATTGTATGTGTTAATTGTGCATGTCCGTTGACATTCCCATGCTCTGCAGGATGGCTGTCCAAAAGTTCAGATTTTCCCATTAGCAATGGGCTGATCATTCACTCACGTGGTTCTTCTTGGGTACCGGCTCCGACCTCAGCCATTGCTACACACTCCAAACAAACCATGAGGAGGATTCTGCTGACCGTCTTCCTTTGGGTCTGAGGTTCGGCTCTTCTGGGAGTTATTCTGCATGATCCAGACTTTCCTGCCCTTCTCAAGCTGGCCTGCAGTCATTGTGTCCTGTTAATAGAGGGCAACAGGGTAATAGCAGGTTCAGAGGGTGTCTAGAATTTGTTTGTACAGGTCTACATTCAGTGAGGTGACACTTTTGCTGAACTGAGTGCCACCAAAGTTTATAATTTCATTATTTGGGAAAGTGTCTTGGGTGCTACGTGTGACATTCACAGTGCTTCACAACCCATGTCAGTATTTTACTAAGTAATAGGTCATTGAAAATTCGACATAGAACATCACATAATATAGCCTAATATAATATGACTTGTCATTATGTGCTCATATATCAAAATCACTGTTATGTCCAATAATTGGATGGGGCAGGAAAAATATACACATGGATGAAATGAAAACATTATTGAAACCCATTTGTAAATGGAAATATAGCCTTCAGTAACAAAATTGAAATAGGGAAATGAATACTTGTGTGCGAATGTGGGGATGCAACACCCCTATCACAGCTGAGAGGACGTGTACATTAATAAAACAGTAAGGGTACAACATTAGGGATCTCTTTTTTTTTTAAATGTATGACTGCAAGGCAGCGGAATAGAAATGAAACCTATCAAAACACAAATTAATGTCCTCTAAAGTAGACTCACAGAACTGGGTAACTCACCAATAGCAGGAAACTCAGAAATTGGGCAGTACCCAGGCTAGTAGATTCTTCACAAATGCTTACAAAGCCCAGGCAGAATAAAGACTACCCCTGCTTACAGCACCGGGAGTCTTGATTCTATTAAAGACACAGAGGCGCGCATTATGTGTCAACTTATTTGATCTACTCTTCAGCAGTTTCAACACTTAAACAGAAAAGTAAACAAAGCTTTCTCCTTTTTTTTAAAACTACATTTCCCTTTCTTCTGTTCCATTCTTGTAGTCCATCACATTTCCTGTCTGTAACCCTCCAGCTACTTCCTGTCTCCTGCTAGACCTCTTCTTTGGTTGCTCTGAACTGAACCACATCAAATGCTACTGTAGCAATGTCACTCGCAAATCAACTGTGCCCAGATCCACTCCTCTGGACCGAAATGTGCTCCGAAGAGCCCCGCTCCTCCTATATGAATTAGCTCAGTTGCACCGCCTCTTTACTCCAGCACGCTCCGCTGTTCATCTGGTCATCTCCTGTGAAATCAGAACGACAGTTATGGAGGGAGAATGCACTGCCCTGTTCATCAGCTAGGAGAAAATCCAGTTAATACATCACTGAACACACAGTGCATGCTTCAGGTGGGAAGGTAATGCTTGCCTCAGTGTCATAAATAGAATTAAGACTCCAGGTGCTGTAAGCCAGGGTAATCTTCAATCTATGTCAAGACCGGAGGCGAGCTTTATGCTTGTTCAAAGCTCTGCACCACCGCCACAGCAACTGAAGGGAGCGGTTTAAAATAAAAAGTCTTATAAAAACGTTCACTCAACTAGTCCGCTGCTGTAGGATGTCCGCGAGCGAAAACTGTAAATGCCTTCGACGCCATGGCTCCTCTCACTGAGGGTGCTCTGAACCGGATGAGGTTGATACATGTCTGCTGCATAATCTCACGAACCCATCTAGCAATGGTGACCCTGCTTTAAAGGGCTTTCTGTGTGCAATCAAATCAGCAGTTGTGATACCCCTGACGGCCAGCATACTGCCGTCCTGTTCTTGTATTCCTGGATTCAGGCTGCCAAGCACAATTGGGGTTGCCAGTGCAAAGAAGGGTACAAGGTGGAAGAGGAGTTTGTCTTCGTCCTCTTCGCTAGCGTGAAGGTCACACCCTCTGGGCTGTAAGTCTTCATATCTATTTCCATAGCTTTGAAGTCCGAGACTCTCCGACATGACACTAGACACAGCAGCATTGCCAACTTCCCCAACAGCTGTGTCGCTAGGTAGATACTTGTTTTCAGGTCAGCCCAACAGAAACCGTAATACCACCTTCACATCCCAGAGGAACACGTATTTCGGAGCCGGGGGAACACAGAATGATAAGAAAAACCCAGGTTTGGCAGAAAAAGTCACAAAACCACAGCGCTTGTATGAATAAATATTAAGAGTGCACATAGGCTGCAGGTGCCTGAGAGGTGTGGGAGTACTGCCAAGTACAACCCACTGTTGTGGAAACAATTAGAGCACGGGAAATTCTCAGTCGCACTGCGCCCAAGAGTGCAATATAGGCATGTGTTGCAAGTAATTGAAGAGAGATGTGGTTATAAGTCCGATGGATTTATTTGCAAAGTAGACTGACACGTGTTTCGAGTCTAAACCAACTCTTCATCCAAGGCTGTAAATGGGAGAAGGGACCTAAGATAAATTGAATGAAGGACAGTGCCAGAAAACTCTCTCACGGCTTCGCAATTGCGGTAATTTCAGCACAGCAGGAAAATGTGAAGGAAGCCCTTTCACATCACTTTGTCCATGAATCAACCTTATATACACATACTGAATTGCTTGCTGATTTAAAAATGAGAATATTAACAAATGAAAGTGAGACAGGGAAGTTCTACACACACAACAAGGGTGTGTGGTTCAATTTAGAGTTGAACCAGACTATTCAAGTGTGTAAAGATGAGGAACATGAAGGGGAACATGACCAAGAAAAAACCCAAAGAACAGAGAAACAGATTTAAAAAGAATATCCAATGGAAAAATAAAACACAAAACAAAGAATTAGGATCAACAGATACATTATCCCTAATTGATCATCAAAATACTGTTGATACCCACACAGAGGAAACAATTGCCCAAAAGGGGGATGCAGGTCAGTCACCTGAGGAGTATTTTGAACCATGGATATTCCAAGAGACAGAAATGACAGGCTCTATGGAAAATGCAGATAAGTGTCAAATGCCAGAAGCTGACATGCTGTCATGTGACACTTGTGAAAATACCCAGTCAATAGGTTGCAATTTGGACATAAGTAGAGAGGACCCAGAAAATGGGAAAGGCACAATGAGAAAGTGGGGTGCGAACACTAGTGGTCCTAAGTCAGAGGGGCAGTCAGTGGATACAGTGGATACAGTCCAAATGGGTTCTGAGCCCAGGAGAAAAGACAAAGAAATTCAAAATGAAGTGGGCAAAAAGCAGGGTAAGATGTCTTTTCATATGATATGATATGATATTATTGTTTTTTTAATTGTATTTGGTTTAAAAAAAAAACTTTTACAATACCTCTTCAATACAATAAAACTCATAAACAAGTAACATCTTATTTATAACGAGCTTAATACCCAGAGGTTTCTAAACATGGACCCGGGGATCGAACCTGTGTTGCTCCTTGTCGCCTTGTTTCCAAGGTGAGTACGTTGCACCTGAGCTATCCTCCCGAGACCATTTGCCTTTTGTAAGCGATATTCAATCAACACTACAGCCAAGTCAATGCCTACTCTGGGATGCTGAGGAAAACCCTTATTGATGTATTTTTATGTCCAGTTCAGTACTCTGGATGACAACCCTTGTATAACACCCCCCTCTTATAATCCCCCTGACCCCACTGAGCCAAGAAGTAGGTTTGTTTTGCAAATTAAAAGGTTTATTTGAAAATGTAAACAATATATATATATATATCACACTTCTATAAATAAATTGATAATGGATATTACACTTGTGAATATGAGCAGTAATCAGCAAGAGGTAACTTATGAATAGGAACAGAAGAATAAGGTGGGAAAGAATGCTTTATATGGTTCAAGGAAACGCAATGATGAATGAAATGCAGTACAGAAAATAATTTGATATGGCTTCAACAAAAGACAATGTAATCACTTTTCCTTGACAATTCACTCCCCCCCTATGCAATGTAAGAAATGGAAGGAGAGCACACAGTCTTCAAGAATCCTAACAAATCACACTTTATAATGCAATACACAGTTCCAGTTCTCCCAGCAAGCTTAGGGAAAACAGGGATGAGTTTTAAACACAGGCACATTACTTTAATGTGGTTTGCAAGGAAGTGAAAAGGTGCTAAAATTGCTTTTAATTCCCTCTAGAGGTTCAGGGTAGGTGATGGCTACTTTATATTAGTTCAGGCTCACTTTAACAATACTCTATGAATGATTAGAAGATTGCAAACGAATTTTAGCAAAGAGAAGCAAAAAGCTGCTGATTTCTACAGATGAAGAAATCGGGCCAAATCGCAAATCGCGGTAAATTTCGCGAGTGCATGTCTCGCGGTTACGGAAAAAGTATAGGGAGTAGGAAGTCGGTTCTAGGTTCGTTGGAAAGCCTAGATTCTAAGCTTTCAGATGAAAGTTAATCTCGTTCCTAGCACAAACGGTTCCGGAGATACGGATGATTTAATAAAGGTAGATTTTCGGATTTAAAGTAAAACTCAAAATGACAGGTGACAGCTTGCAGCTGCAGAATTGACAGGTGACAGTTGGCAACTTAAAAAATGACAGATGACACGATTTCTAGGAGACTGTTCTAATTAGGTTTAAAAAGCTTGAATTAGATTATTTTAACTAAGAGATTGGGTTCTGCAAAGTTCTGGCGGATACTCACTCTTAATTTTGAAATGAATTGGCCTCGTCACGGATCTGGTCAACTGGACTGGACTTCGGTTCTCTCTGCTCGGCGGGTCAATCAGGCACCGGTTCTGCTCACAGCGGTCTGGGTCTCTCTGGATCTCTGGTCTGGTCTCTGGCAATTACTCTTGGCAAAGAATTCAAACAGCTCACCCGGCTGTGGAATAGTTTGCAAATGATTTTAAGGATGCTGAGGCCTGCTGAGAAGAGTTCTCAGTTTGTGGGTTTAGGCCCTTGCTTTAAGTTCTGAAGTAAAGTTCTGGTCTTTGGAGATTGATGGATGTGAAGTCTGAGTCTCCCAGCAGAGCGTCCCGCAGAAAATGGAATTGAATGTCTCTACCTGTCCCAGCAGTCTCTTTTTATGTGTTTTGAAAGTGGGTGTGTGCGTGGCATAACTGAGCCTGCCCCTCTCTTGATTTGATAGGTCAATAGATTCTTTGGTCCCTGATTTGGGAAGGGATAGTGTGTCAGAGTGATGTCATTTTTATGACCTGCAGAAATGACACTCCCCTGGTCAATGTGCACACAAATCTATTCCTGATCCAAATACATATTTCCCAGGTACACAGTTGTTTGACATCACATACACACATCATATATTACTAAAGATAGTCCCTGTCCCGACTCTGGCGTTTCTAGGAGCTTGCATTCAAAAATGGCAACTTATTTTCGATTTTAGTGGGTTTTGCAACATTGGTTTTTCATCAAAAATTATACAAAGGTACATTTCCCTTCCACATATATCCCAGTGACTTTCCATGTCTCTAGCTTAAACACATTGTCTACAATAATCATAATTAGCGGGGTTTTGCCCCAGAACATGGTACAAATTGGAGTTTGGACTCAAATCATGAGGGCATTTTTCAAACTAAGACTCTCAAAGTTGTACATTCCTGTCATTTGGTTACAATAAATTATGACTGTTTCTATAAAATATATATTTGTTGCAATTCAACTCCCCAAGTGTTTGGGTCCGCCTCCAGGAGTCTGGGTGGGTCAGTGATCACATGTCTCTCCTTGCTGGCAGAGGGCTGTTGACAGGAAACACTCAAAATTAACATACCCCATTCAACAGAAATAGCCATTTGTGTGGGCTCCAGCAGACTGCCTGGAAGTCTCTCCTCAATCAATCAACAGGGTCATGTGATATCCTGCCTCCTAGTGTGGGAATCTCTGAGGTGTTAAGGTTTCCCAGCCTCTTGGCCTCTGGGAACAGCAGGTGGCTAGATTTTCAATTAACCAACAAGCTTTGAAGTCCCTGCCCCTCTTGCAACTCCTAAATACAGTTTCCCTGTCAGAGTTTAGACCGCTAGTGCCACCTTGGGGAATTTGTCGGTACTGCATCCATTTTTGAGTTGTCTTGAATTACTGCATTTCAATAGAGTGGTATTTTGCTTGATAGTATAGGACCCTTGCTTAACATTGTTTTGATGGCATCCTTACAGTAGAGTGGTGATGTGGAACCCCCCACAAGAAGGTTGTATCTTTGGAGTGGTCTCGTGCCAACTGCGCAGTTCTCCTATTCTGGCGTGAATGTGGGCGGCCATAGCTCATCCCCACATCCACCCAGTCTATTGATTTAGTCTGTTCTGGGATAGAATAATGGGCGGCGACAGCTCATCCCCACATCTACCCAGTCTATTGTTTCAACATGGGTCAAAACCCTTGACAAATCCCCCCGCCCGACTGCGCTTTGATTCAAGTCGAGGGGAAGTCGGGTGCAAAGGAGGTTTTGAGCCCTTGCGCTGGTATGTCCCCATTATCTTCTTCCAATTCTGTGGATGGCACAGTTCAACATCTTTTCCTCCACCCAGTAGGATCGATCGGTTCTCCTCGCTGGTCCTGATGGGAATATTGGGCTGTACCCCGGGCCCCACGGTCTCTGCTCCCGGTCCCCGGATCATCCTCCTTGGCCAGTCTCCAGGTTTTCTTTCTCCTAGAACGACAAAGGAAAGCGGCAATACCTATTCGTAGACATTTCTTCCCCACCATTGATATAGTGGGGTGGCATATACATTTTATAGTCAAAACATTTGCGTTCTTATTTTAACAAAAAACAAGATACAATTATAAGACATTTTTTTTTTCAAAATCATAATATTTTAGAGACTATATGTGGGATATTTTAGGGTTGGAATTGAATTACTCTGGAGCGGTCCCCTCTGGTATTGCAGAGGACTCCTCCAGTTGTTGCAGAGTGTGCCTGGGATGGCAACACTTTAGCTGATTTATATGGACCCACTTATCTTCCCCCTCTGCCAAACTGCCTTTGGGGATGCAGATCTTATAGGCAACAGGAGAGATCTTGTCTATAATTTCAAACGGTCCCTTCCATGTAGGCAAGAATTTTCGCTGTTTGGCCTGGTTCCTTTGGAAATTGTATAGATAGACCCGATAACCCACCTTATATTCCTTTCACGTAGTTTTCAAATCATAGTGGGTCTTCACGCTCTCGGCTGATCTTTCTAGATTCCGCTGTGCATAGGCAAAAGCATGTTGAAGGTGTTTCCTTAAATTCTCCACATACTGATGAGTTGTGGAGGCATTTATCAGTGTCTGCTCTTGGGCCCTGTAGAGCAAATGCCGGGGAAGCACCATCTTGCGTCCAGTCATCAACTCAAATGGTGACATTTTAGTTGCAGATGAAGGGGTAGATCTGATGGCCATTAGGATCAGAGGTAATCGGATATCCCAACTTGGCCCAGAATCTGCCACAAACCTTTTTAAGATGCTCACAATGGTTCGGTTATATCTCTCTACTGCTCCAGAAGAAGCTGGCCTGTAAGCAATGTGTAGCTTCCTTTTAACCCCCAGTATCTCCCACATCTTTGTCATTACTTCACTGGTGAAGTGGCTACCTCTGTCCGACTCAATCCTTTGAGGTAGACCAAAACGGGAAAAGATGTGGTTAATCATCAGGGCAGCTGCTGTTTCTGCCTTGCAGTTTGGGGCTGGGAGACATTCCACCCACTTGGTAAACAAGCATGTAACGGTCAACATGTACTTGTTTCCTCTAGAAGAGCGAATCACAGGGCCTACAAAGTCGATTTGCAAATCTGACCATGGCAGTGTCATCCCCCTCTTTTGGAGAGGCGCACGGTGTGTGAGGGATGATGGCTGAAATTGTGCACACACAAGACACCCCTTCAAGTATTGGTCGAGGTCCTGCCCCATGTGTGGCCAGTATGCAACCTCTCTTAAGTTTTCCAGTGTTGTGTGAAACCCCCTGTGACCGGCGGTGGCCGCATCATGGGCGTGACTTAACATCAGGCTTCGGAATGAGGTAGAGACCACCCACTGATCATGGCCAGCTTTGGATTTCCTTACCATCAAACCGTCTTGGATTCGGAACATTTTTGGACATTTCATCAACACTCTTAGGTCCTCTTTCCCAATGTAATCGGTATCCGTCAGGGGAAAGTTCTCAGGGTCCTCAAGGTGTTGGTAAAACTTACCAATAATTGGATCCCCCTTCTGAGCTGTAATTAAATCAGCATCAGGGGTCTCCTTACTCCATTGTGCAGTTGAAAGATCATTGTGAGCATTTGTCTGGGACCTAGTGATAGCAGTGACCTGGATTTCCCCCAATAGGGACTCTATTTCTATTAGATCCCCTTGGATGGCCCCGGTTTTGGCCAGCTGATCAGCTAACTCATTTCCAGTTTTGTCTGGTCCCTCTACTTTGGAATGACCCTTGATCTTTTTCCAGTAGATGGTCATCCCATTCGATGTGACCAGATCATCAATGTTTTGGATTAACTTCCCATGTTTCAAGGGTTTGTTATTAGCACATAACATGCCTCTGGTTTTCCAATTAACCAAGTGCTCCACGAACCCGTTCCGTACATAATCCGAATCTGTGATTATGACCAATTCGTGGAGTTGATGTTGGACAGCAGTGAGGATGGCCTGATGCACAGCCATCAATTCTGCCACCTGACTACTTCGGGGACCAATTTTATATCCAGCGGAGGGTTCTGGTGACTCATTCACCCATGCCTTCCCTACGCCGGCCACCAGTTCTTTCTCCCCGTTGTCGTCAACATGGTACGAGCATCCATCCACATAGACAGTGGGAATTCCCTCACACTTGTCTTCTTCAAAGACTTTGTGTGGGGAATTAAGGTATGCCTCCATGTTGTCCTTGATTTTTAGACTTTCATCCTTGAGACAGTTTTCTCTGGCACAATCATGCAAGTCAGCCAGACCTTGCGCGAGGGGACTCTTCTTGTTTTGGCCATATCTGACCTCCACAGGAAAGCCTTGCATTGACAGAATCCAGGAAGTAATTCGGGAATTACTCACATTTCCAGCCCGGATTCTGTCACTTTGGAGATATTGCAGAGGCTGGTGTGGAGTCTCCACTATGATGTGTTCCCCCTGGATAAACGGGCGGTAATTCTTCAATGCCCACACCGTTGCCAGGAGTGCCTTCTCACAATCGTTGAATTTTTCCTCCACAAAGGATAAAGTTTTGCTCGCATAGGAGATTACTTTATTGACCTTGTCACGCTTTTGGTATAATACTGCCGTCAAGCACGTATTAGAGAACCCTGTCTCCAGGAAGAACTCCTTGTTTCTGACAGGGTAAGCTAGGCAAGGCGCTCGTGAGAGGCTTCTTTTGAGTTGTTTTACTGCCTCGGATTGTTCTGGACCCCATTCCCTCTTGACCAACTGTGATGGCCTGTCTTCAATATTGTATAAATAAAGGTCTGAGACAACAAATAGTTTGTATGGAATTCAACGAGAACCCAAATAACTTTATTAACAATGTTTTCCTCTTCTCTTTCAGAGGCAGTTTAAAAGAAAAGGATACGTCTTCACTGTTGGATCTGGCCAGCTTTGTAGCAATATGGACTTCTCTTCCGGCTCAAGGTAAGTTGTCTGTCTCTTTAATCTACGTTGACTCTTTCCTTTCTGGGTTGATGTTACTTCCCTCCTTTCACCATACAGTTTTGAAAACTTGTCTCTTTTCTCTTCTCTGTTCAGTGACTTATCCCTTGACTTCCTCATGTTAGTTTTTACTATTCTCTTTTCCTCAGAGTAACCTTCTACGTTTGTTTTTCTCACTTTGCCCAAACTTATCCTCTAACACTTCTGATAATATATATATATAATTTCAGAGGCTAATATTGGTAGTCCCGGTTCCTATCACATTGTCGCAAAGTCTCTGCAGCTTCTCTTCACGAGGTATTTCGGTTCATAGGAAGTGGTAAACATACCTTTGAGACTCCCTTCTTACTTAGCTCCTATTCATAGTGATGTTGGATTCAACCTCTCACCCACTTCAGCTTCTTCTAGTTATGTTCTCAAAGAAATTCTGCAGGTCGCTGTTTATCTACACAGCGTCATATCGTAGTCCTTATCAGGCATTCGGTTCCATAGTGATGACCATTAAATAAAGATGCTTCCTTATTGGCGGTTCCCTGAAGTCTATAATGCTATCCCTCTTTAGAGGTCTGTCACTAGTAGCAAGATCTCCCATACGATTTTCTGATCTTACTTGTTCACCGTCGCAACGGCGCCTACTGCTTCCTTCTGCAAGGACATATGCGATCCGCCGTTCCCTTCTGGACATGACTCGTAGTTGGTTCAGATCGGCTTCTCCAGGACAACGGCGTCTACTGCTTCCCGTTTCAGCTACGTCCGCGATCAGCTGTTCCCTTCCGGACACGGCGGTTTTCGTTGGTTCAGGGCGGTGCTTCTCTCGGCCAAGTCAGCGACTACGATCGCTGTGTTGAAACTCACAACAAACAAAAAAAAAACTCGTCAAACTGCGCAACGGCGCAACTTTGTATCAATATTTCTAAATTTCAGGCCGAAGCCAACAGCTGCTTCTTTTAAGAAAACCTCCTCTTCAATATCCCCAGGCATAACCGTCCTTCTCTCCTTCTTCCACTCGAGACCCCGTCTCCTAGGTAACAAAAACATGACAGCCAGGCCATTAGAGGAAAGTCCATACACGGATCAACTAAAACAGGACTTCCTGGTTATACGTTCAATAGGTATTACTGTATACGTGAGTTTACCACATTTAAAGACACCGTCACACCCCCCCTTCAAGAGATGAATCAGGGGTCCGGTGATTTCTGCGTAGCCCTCAATGAACTTTCTGCTGTAATTAGTCAGTCCAAGGAGGCTCCTTAGTTCCTGCAGAGTTGTGGGATCCTTCAGTTTCTGAAGTTTTTCCACTTTCTTTTCCTGGGGACAGAGACCCTGAGGAGTAATCTCATGCCCTAAGAAATTAACACAGGTTCTACACCACTGTGCTTTCTGAAAGGAAAGTTTTGCTCCGGCGGCCCTCAACTGTGTCAGAACATAATGGATCTCCGCTATGTGTTCCTCCACAGATGAACTTTTGATGAGGACATCATCTACATAAGCCAGGTTACCCCTCGCACCCAGGTCCGGCATGGCCTTATGTAGGAAAATGTTGAATTCATTGCCGGAGTTGAGGTATCCGAAGGGAGTCCGGGTCCATGTGTACTGCTGGCCCCCAAAAGTAAAAGCCAGTTTGTATTGGTCCTCCCTACTGACAGGCACAGTCCAGTATCCATTGGTCAGGTCTATTGCAGTGAATACCTGTGACCCCTGGATCTGGGCCAGCCCTTGGTCAATGTAGGGCAGGGGCCATCGGGAAGTATAGACCCGTTTGTTGAGCTCCTTAAGGTCTGCGCAGAGTCTCCACTGGCTGTTTAGCTTCAATATTCCCAGCACCGGATTATTGAAAGTGCTGTGTACTGGACGGATTATTCCCCGGGACTCAAGGTTCTTAATTATTTCAGTAATGGACTCCATGGATGCGAGAGGCAAACGCTATTGCTTCACAAACACTGGAGTCATTCCACGGTCCGTGGGAATTGTTGTGGTGTGGATGTCGGTGCGACCACATGAGTCTACCGCAAAGAGATCTTAGAAATCCAAGAAAACTTGTTTCTACTTTTGCTTCTGTTCCAGAGTCACACAGGCATCAGCTAGGTTGACTCTCTCTTCCACCATCTGCCTGAAGCCTGGAAAGACTTCTGGTTTGGCTATCTCAGCGGCCTCCTCCAGCTGGGTGGAGAAGTCCCTGGTCAGAGTGCTGATTTGGACTGGAAGCTTCAGGTGGGAAAGGCAGCCCTCTTGGACCTGGAAAATCACCTCATCCCTCCTGAAGTCACAAGTCACATCTTCCTTACCATAAGGGCAAGAAGTGTACACTAGGAAGTTCCCCCCATGCCGGGGGAAAATCCTGTCTGGTGTTGTATTGTCCTCACTGTCACTGTCAAAACAGTCCTTGGGGATCGGTCCTAACAGTTCATTTCCTAAATCAATGGAGAAATGTCGGTCATCAACCGCCATTCCAATAATGGTGCCTGCGGCTAGAGTAATACTCTTTAAGTCGCTGTTATCCACCTCTATTGGAATGGTGTCATGTTCTATATTGACTAATGGTGTTGGGTTTACCTCTAACCCTTGCTGTTGGAGAGAAGCATTTAGATAAATATAAGCATCAGGGTTTTTCAATTTTTGTCCTCTTTTAACTTTCACTTCCAGGGAGAATTGTCGGGTTCTTTCTGGGATGGTGACTTCCTCTTTAATCTGAATTTCAACTGCATAAGGTAGCAATTGAGCTGACCTAAATGCTTTTTCTGAATCATTAAAGCCCATGGGATTATCTGCTAATCGGGACCAAGCTTTGAAGTTTATTAGGTCCAAACTAATGGCAAAGCGATTGAGAATGTCACTGCCTAAGTAAAAGGCGGCAGTGACGTCTTGCACGACCCAACAATTATGGACTATGCTCTTGTTGCCAATGGAGATTTTGAGCATACACCTGCTTGGCAGGAGATGTTTGGAATTAGGTGCTTCCAGGTCCATTTCCCATTTGTCTATCAGTTTGAATGTGGGAATGGCTGGATCTTTTGGGAGTTGGCGGAACATGGCTTCGCTAATGAAGCTCTTACCGTTGTTCACACACACTCGAGCGAGAACAGAGACCTTCCCATCATTTAACTGAACTGGGATGAACAACTGCTCTCCAATTTGCTGAATATCAGCCAGGCTCTGAGCTGATTTCACATCTTTCTGGACTATAGGAGTGGGAGTGTCTGATTGTGGATTGTTAAAGAATTTCAGAGTGTTTCCTTCCAGTGTGGAGTACCACCTTAAACTGGAAGGAAGGTTGATTTTCAGAAATAGAGAGGACCCCCCATCACCAGTCTGTTGTCCTACTGCTACTACTGTCACGTCTGGAATTTGGTTGTTCTGGAAGTGAAATTCTACTTGGTCAGATTTTTGTTCAACCATGTGGCAGGTGCCGTTTAAACTAACATGGTTGACACTCTGTTTTAATTTTATTGGTCGGCTAGTCTGGGTCCAGAGGACCTTGTTTACACAATCTATTAGGGTGACAACCTTCTCAGGATGTCGTTCCCTAGTAAACAAGGGGTGCCCTCTGGAGTCACTACTATGACCGGGTGTTTCACCTTGTGTCGCCCAATTTTAATGTCCAAATCTGCAGTCCCCTCGACAGGAATTTCCTTCCCGTCAAAGTTCTGCAGTTGTCCAGGAAGAGAGGTGAGAGGGATATGGTAATTCTCCCCCCTTCCTGCATTTAGTTCATCAAAGGCCCTTTTGGACATAAGGGTAGCTTGGGATCCAGTGTCCACCAGTGCCGAAATTGTACCCTGTCCCTGTACTTGTACCGGGGCATAATATCTTCCCAACTTCTCCTCAAGGGTGCACAGATAATGCACATTTTTGGACAACTGGTGGGCTAACTTTCTGGTTTTGGACATTGCTAGCGAAGAGATTTGGGCAGAATTCTGTGAAGAGCCTGGGGAATCTGAAAGAAAAAGTTGGCAACTGGAGATCAGAGCCATTGTGGGTTCCCCTAGTTCCGGTTCTGGGCCACCCCGCCCTTTTTGGAGGCAGTCACCAGGATGGGTTTGAACCAGGGGATTTCGGTATTGTGGGTTCTGATATGAGATGATGGGCGGAGGTAGCTCAGTCTCCATATCTCCCCAGTCTGGATTGGAATCCCTTGGGACCCATTTTTCCTTGGGAGGAGTTCCCCCATCTCGAAAGGAGAAGATCCTTTTCCCAGGATCCTCTGAGGATCCCTCTCCCTCAAATTGGAAGATCTGTACCTCCTCCACAAACTGGGCCTGTTTGGGTACTTTGTTTCTCCTACCCCCCCCTCTGCTCCTTGGGAGGCAGGCTTTCAGGGGCAGGAGATTTATTTTGTTTCCGGTTCCTGGTTTTCCAGGGGCTGTTTACAAGTCGGGAAGGAAGCTTCCTCCAAGGCTTTACACCCCCCTTCCCCTTGTGCCTCCTCCCTGGGAACGAGTGGGTTATCGGGGTGCTGCCCCCGTCATTGTTCTGGAGCACCAGGTACAGAGTTTGGGGCATTCTGCGGTGGCATGCTCATCTGAGGGTTCTGTTGATCCCTCAGTATGTGACCCAGATCCGTGCCATATTTTGGACCTGTCGCTCAAGTTGTGAAACCCGCTCAGGCTGATACCGGGCTCTATTTTCTCCCCTGGGCTGATCCAGGGAAGGGTAGCTATCCCTTCTCTGGTAATACCCCGGATTGGGAAGATTTGGGTACCCCTCCACCCTTGGCCTCCCCTCTCCCGGATTAGGTGGTCTGGAATTGGGGAAAGAAGGATGGATGATTTTGGGGCTGGAAATTGGGCAGATACCTGGGGAAAAAGTTCTGCCCAGGATTTGGAGAATTTCTGCCCTCCTGTGGGAAGTTGGGAGGGAAGTTCCCTGGGTTAGGTGCTTGGCTGGATCCCCCCCCCTTGGGCTGGAGGAGTCCACACATAACCCAGGATGGGTCGGTTTCCCTTGTAGCGGGGACTTACATAATCAGGGGAGCGAGGGCCCCCATTTGTGGGACTTCCTCCTCGACTCCCTGTCTGTGACTGGCCCGAGGGCCTTCTGGGTTTGACATTATTAGGTGCAGGTAGGTTTTTAGGCCCCCCCCCATCTCCAAATCCAAAACGGGGGTGACCTTTACCTCTGCCACCTTGGCAACAGCAGGGGTGCTGTTGGTTTTGGGGTTTTTCTGCGCATTACTTTTATTTTCTGTGGGCTTCTGCACCTCATAGATCCGGGTAGCCTGTTCAATGACCCAGTCTAAAGATCTTTTCTCATGAAAATCTCTCACGAGCTGGGTCATTATGTATTTGGGTAAGGCATGGAAAAACGTATTGATAAATTCTCTGCTATCCGTGCGCACCTTTCTGGTGGTCTGCGCAAAAGCACGCTTTAATTCTTGCACAAACTCTTGTGGGGCCTGATCCTCCCCACATTGCAAATTGTAGGCTGCCTTGCGAGCCTCTTGAGGATTTCTGTGCACAGAAAAAGGTTTCAAGATGGCCGCCCTGTATTTGGACCACCTTGAATGGTTTTGATCCTCCAGCCCTGCAAAGAAACTGGAGTATTCTGGAGAGAAGGTCCATTTGACGTATTGGATGCAGCTACTGCTGTCCTTCAAATGGAAAGTCTCCATCATTTGCTCATAGAGCTCCAAGTGTTCCCAAACAGAATACTTGGCGTTCTTATGATAAGGCGTGATGACACTCCTTATTGCCTTTATTTGTTTCAATGGGTCCTTAAGCAAGGCCCTTTTTGCCTTATTGGCCTTTTTGGTCCGGGTAACCCTGGTCCATTCATCCTCTGACTCAGAAGCACTGCTCCCAGAGGTGCCCGTCTGATCTTCCAAGTTTTCCCGGATTCTGCGAGCCTGGGAATGGCTGGCAGAATGTGGGGACCTGGTCTCCTGTGTCCTGTAATGCTCAGAGGAGTCTTCAGATCCCTCCTTGCTGCCAGGATTTGATGGGTAGCCCCCCCCACTGACCTAACTGGGCAGAGGTTTTCAGGATGCCCTTAATGGGCCTACTCTCCTGGGGTTCCCCACTAAATTGCACTGTGCTTGGGTGCCCATACCCGGATGCCCGCCCATCCATTCCTGGGAGGTACTGGCCTATGAGCTCCATGCTTCTAGCTGGATAGTAATCTGCCATCCCCGTGGCCCTGGGCTCATGTGCGCGAGGGGACATGGGGTGGCAGAGTCCAGAGACTGGGAGAGATGAAGGCCTCTGGTACTAGGGCTCCTGAGGTTATGCTCAGGAGTTTCTCTTTCCCAGCGAACCTCATCTCTATCCGCCCCTGTTCCCTGTTGCAATGCAAGAGCCTGCGCTTTCAGTTCCTCAGTTAAGGCCTTACTAGACTCTATCAGTCTCTCCTGCATCGCTACCTGTTGCTGGAGCCTGTCATTGTGCTGGTAGAGAGCCTCATTCTCTCTCTGTGCCTCCTGATTGGTCCTGGAGTACTGGGCAGAGTCTCTGCTCCTGAGTCCCATCCCTACTGGCCTGCTCCTTTCTTGCCAGAGCCTCCTCCACCCTCCTGGTGTGATCTAGCAAGCCCTGATGCTCTTTTTGGAGGTCACCCAGCCCCAGGAGGGCCAAGTGATTTTCTTCAATTTTTCTTATTAAATGGCAGACTTCCTGGCCTAAGATATCCCTTTCCTGACCAAGAGCCTGCATTTGTGACGCCAGGTCGTCCCTCTGCCTTTGAAAGGCACCAGCTTTCTGGCGTTCTTCATCAAACTCTGCCTGGGTATTCAGGTCTTTCAAAATCAATGTATTGCTTTCCTCTTTCTCTCTGTCTAGTTGGATTTGCAGGGTGGCTACCTGCTCTGTGCATGCCCTGTTGAAATTGATCTGTTGCTCTAGCTTTTTCTGGCTCTGCAGTAAAGAGTCCAAACTGTCTTGGTGCTCCTTCTGCAAAGCCAGAATTCTGGTATCCTGGTCTGTCTTTTCCTGTTGTAGTATATCCATGTCCTCTTTTATTTTAATGATATACTGCCTACTATCATTTTCTGACTCCTGGCTCCTCTGCAGCCTCTGCTCAGAAGAGACCAGGTCAGATTGGGCCTTTTCTAACGCCATCTGTTGCCTATTTGCCAGATCTTGGCCTTCAGCACATTTGTCCTGCATGGCTCCCATATATAGATACAAATATGCTGCTATCCTGGCAATCTTATTGTGTTCATCTTTGGCCTTAGAAGCCATATATAATTCACTCAGGGCCACATGTAATGGACCCTGATCTCTCCATGTATCTGACCCTGTTTCAGTGACCTGTTGCGCGATTGCCTGCAACCAGACCGTTTGGTCCTGATGAGTCCACTCACCTCTCACAAATAGCTTATGTAAGAAGTGGATGATTTAATAAAGGTAGATTTTCGGATTTAAAGTAAAACTCAAAATGACAGGTGACAGCTTGCAGCTTTAAAAATGACAGATGACACGATTTCTCCTAATTTTGAAATGAATGGGCCTCGTCACGGATCTGGTCAACTGGACTGGACTTCGGTTCTCTCTGCTCGGCGGGTCAATCAGGCACCGGTTCTGCTCACTGCGGTCTGGGTCTCTCTGGATCTCTGGTCTGGTCTCTGGCAATTGTTCTTGGCAAAGAATTCAAACAGCTCACCCGGCTGTGGAATAGTTTGCAAATGATTTTAAGGATGCTGAGGCCTGCTGAGAAGAGTTCTCAGTTTGTGGGTTTAGGCCCTTGCTTTAAGTTCTGAAGTAAAGTTCTGGTCTTTGGAGATTGATGGATGTGAAGTCTGGAGTCTCCCGGCAGAGCGTCCCGCAGAAATTGGAATTGAATGTCTCTACTTGTCCCAGCAGTCTCTTTTTATGTGTTTTGGAAGTGGGTGTGTGCGTGGCATAACTGAGCCTGCCCCTCTCTTGATTTGATAGGTCAATAGATTCTTTGGTCCCTGATTTGGGAAGGGATAGTGTGTCAGAGTGATGTCATTTTTATGACCTGCAGAAATGACACTCCCCTGGTAATGTGCACACAAATCTATTCCTGATCCAAATACTTATTTCCCAGGTACACAGTTGTTTGACATCACATACACACATCATATATTACTAAAGATAGTCCCTGTCCCGACTCTGGCGTTTCTAGGAGCTTGCATTCAAAAATGGCAACTTATTTTCGATTTTAGTGGGTTTTGCAACATTGGTTTTTCATCAAAAATTATACAAAGGTACATTTCCCTTCCACATATATCCCAGTGACTTTCCATGTCTGTAGCTTAAACACATTGTCTACAATGCTCATAATTAGCGGGGTTTTGCCCCAGAACATGGTACAAATTGGAGTTTGGACTCAAATCGTGAGGGCATTTTTCAAACTAAGACTCTCAAAGTTGTACATTCCTGTCATTTGGTTACAATAAATTATCACTGTTTCTATAAAATATATATTTATTGCAATTCAACTCCCCAAGTGTTTGGGTCCGCCTCCAGGAGTCTGGGTGGGTCAGTGATCACATGTCTCTCCTTGCTGGCAGAGGGCTGTTGACAGGAAACACTCAAAATGAACATACCCCATTCAACAGAAATAGCCTTTTGTGTGGGCTCCAGCAGGCTGCCTGGAAGTCTCTCCTCAATCAATCAACAGGGTCATGTGATATCCTGCCTCCTAGTGTGGGAATCTCTGAGGTGTTAAGGTTTCCCAGCCTCTTGGCCTCTGGGAACAGCAGGTGGCTAGATTTTCAATTAACCAACAAGCTTTGAAGTCCCTGCACCTCTTGCAACTCCCAAATACAGTTTCCCTGTCGGAGTTTAGACCGCTAGCGCCACCTGGGGGAATTTGTCGGTACTGCATCCATTTTTGAGTTGTCTTGAATTACTGCATTTCAATAGAGTGGTCTTTTGCTTGATAGTATAGGACCCTTGCTTAACATTGTTTTGATGGCATCCTTACAGTAGAGTGGTGATGTGGAACCCCCCACAAGAAGGTTGTATCTTTGGAGTGGTCTTGTGCCAACTGCGCAGTTCTCCTATTCTGGCGTGAATGTGGGCGGCGATAGCTCATCCCCACATCCACCCAGTCTATTGATTTAGTTTGTTCTGGGATAGAATAATGGGCGGCGACAGCTCATCCCCACATCTACCCAGTCTATTGATTCAACATGAGTCAAAACCCTTGACACTAGCAAAGAGTAAACAGGGGATAATACAAGTAAGTCCTGAAATTAGCAAACATTTTAAAAATTGATGTGTCCTGGAAGAGGTTGAAGATAAGTACTATGCACCTATCACTATTGAAGACAAATTTAATGCATTTGCAATGACTGCCACAGGTGCCCAAGCAACCATGATATCAAAAGAATTGGTGAGAAGTATCAATGAAGGGAGATTCCCACAAAATCATGTAAAGGTGAGACGAAATGAGGATCCTGTGCATAATTTCAATGGGGAAGAAATACCTATCGAAGGTGTCACTGAGGTTGACATAAAGATAGGGAAGCATTGGATGAGACAGAAAATGTTGGTGAGACCCATAATTGAAATACCCTTTCTAATAGGAACGAATTGCCTGAAGAGGTTATCACCCCTCATTGATGGGGTAAATGGAGTATTGTGGAACTTAGCTAAAAAACCATTAAGACCTAAGAAAATAATGACCCAAAGAAACAGTGTACAAGAATGCTACACAGTTGCTAAATCAGAAAGTGCAGTGGAAGTATATCTTCAGAATGGTTGTGCGCCTAGTATCACTGTCATTTTCATGTGTCAGGATGAAATGCGAGGAAAAAAAGAAAAGCAGTCTATGGAGATGTATTTGGTTCCCAAGAAAAACTGGCAAACAGAAATAGATGAAAACTTGTGTTTTTATCTAAATGAAGAAAAATGCAAACCAAATATTACTCCAGAGGTAAATCAATAAAAACACATTTCAACAATCTCAGACATACAGATGGGTACAGGGAAGCCATAGATCCCTATCCATGTGAATTGGCATCCTGAAATTATTGAAACCACTTTGGTGCTTGAACTTGATAGGAGTTTCATTAATGAAATGGTACTCTGGCAAATACTTGACAAAGAGGAGATCCTAAAGTTTAAAATAAAGAATCAACACATATTTGGCCTATATGATCCGGAGTTGTAACAAAGAATTGTAGGAAGATGCATGTTAAAGCTTTAAGAGCATTCATCACAATGTGTGGATAGTGTGCGGGACACAAAACATTATTTGGGAAATGACATCATGCACAGGATGTGTATGGTATTAGACTTTCTAAATCAAAAGGTTTGGTCCATGTTGGGTGGAGCCGCACCTGAATTTGAAGACAAAAGACAAGCTTACCACTGTGCCCAAATGACACCGTATGCAATTGAGCTTCAGGTGAAAAAGGATGTTGCTATTCCCGCATTTACCAGACAATTTACAGTAGCATTACAATACAGGCAGGTACAGCAGATAAAAGATTTTGATGCATTTGTATGCCTAAATGAAGCCATAAAGCAGCAAGGGTTAGAAGGCGAATATACACCACTGATAGAGATTGGGCATAGCCCCATTAAAATCCTGGTCGACAATGAAGGGTGTCAAGACATTCATTTGGAAGAGAATTCAGCATTTGCAATGGCAATACAGAAATCTTAATACACTGCTGATTTCAGTAACCCAGTAATCAGGAACCTCCCGAAAGCTATGTGACTGCACAGGGTGAATTATCAGAGTCATTGGAGTCGAAGCATAAAGGAATCTTTATTGTTCAGTCTGTGTGCCCTTATGAGCCAGGTGAAATCGTATGCTGCCATCAGGATGATTGTATTCTATTCAAATTAAGTGAATCTAAAAGAGAGAAACAGCATATTGAAATGGAGGTCAATATCCCAAAATATTTGAGTATAACGACTCTCCAGAGAGACACTGCCACGCGATTTGAGGAAAGTACAGAGGTCCTGCTTTGGAGGACTTTCCTGAGTTTTTAAAAATGGTAGAGGGTCAGATTCGAGCGGCAGACGTTTGCACAAATGAAGAAGAAAAAGACCAATCGAGGAAAATATTTATGGAGTTCAAACAGGTTTTTGCCAAAGATGCCTATGACTGCGGGCTGACCGATTTACATGTGGCCACAGTACCAGAAGGACATGGTATAGAGCCAGTATTTGTGTGACAACATAGGTTACCTCTAGCATGTTTGGAATCACTAGCTGAAAAAATCAAAAATTTAGAATATAGAGGAATCATTAGGCCTATTCATAGTACATCAAATACTTATATATTAGGTCTGCTAAAAGCCAATGGCCAATGGCACTTGCCTACAGAGCTATGAGAATTAAACAAAAAGGTACCTGCTTCAAGGTGGCCCCTTACATTTAATTTTCTGGGTCTTGCACAAGTTCATGGGTCAAAGGTGTTTAACAGATTAGACCTTACAGCTGGATACTGGTGTGTGCCACTAGCTGAAGAGATTCAAAATGTATTTGCATTTTCATTTCACAAATCACAATATGCATGGTCCCAGAACCCTTTTGGGTATGTCAATAGTGGGAGTGAGCTTCGGATATTCCTGAGCAAGGCACTCCCAGATGCAGCTGAAAGAGGGACAATAGTCTATGTGGATGATGTGCTCATCAAAAATGAATATGTGAAAAGCTGTTTCAATGAGATTAGACATGCTGCTGGGGTAAACGTATCTTTACAGAAAGCACAGTGGGGCAGAAAAAGGGGAAATTTCCTAGGTCATGAAGTGACAGAGCATGGGTTAAACCCACAAAAGATAAAAGTGGAAGCGATTCAGAAAATAAAAGATCCCACTAACTTGAACACTTTAAAAAGCTTGTTAGGAATGACAAGCTGCAACAGAAAATGTATTGAAAATTATGCAGAGATTACATAACCTTTGTCAAGATTACTGAAGCAGGGTGTACCCTGGAAATGGGAAAAGGAACAAAGTGAGGCAGTGGCCATGCTAAAAGGGTGCCTAATGAAAGCACCATGTTTGGCATATCCCATGAAATACCAGGATTTCTTTGTAGAAATAGGATTCACAGACCACTTCTTCGAGTCCACCCATAGCAATTACATTTTTCCAGAACATCCCTTGCTATTTGGTCATCCCTAAAGACCAGTTTAACAGAATCAAAATCAGTATACATTTCCTTGGTCAATCTAGTGCACTTCCACATAGAGACCTTAGACACAAAAACATAGTCCCCTGCAGAGTGCAAGCAGTAAAGGTATTTGTTCAGAAGGGGGTCCCTTGGTTCTGTTCTATCAATAGGCAATCTTGGGACCCCGTGGAGGAACACTGTGGAACCTTTAAGCCCCTCCTGGGCGTAGTGCCTCCAGAGAGGCCTCCCAGTGCAGGGGTTTGGTGCATTGGTTACAGACCCAACTGTGCACTTGTTTCCCGGGACCCTCGGGGCAAGGTTCACCAGTGTGGGGGTTCAACCCCCAGGGTGAGGGTCTTAATGGGCTCCCTTGGTGCGTTTGGAATTGGGGGCTGGTCCACTTCTAGTTGTCTCTTCGTAGTTGAAACTATCGGGGCACGAGACGAAAGGGTGATGAGGCTGGCAGGCATTCATTTCCTTGGCTAGGGGGCTTGGATGTCCAAAGTCGGCTTAAACGAAGGAAGGAGCTAGCCCCTGAGAGTACAGCTGACATGGGCTCGCTCCACGTACTGCAGGGAGGACTGGACTGTTTTCCCTTACAAGATCCATCCAAGCCCAGGTCCATTGGATCCACTGCCAGGTGGGATGGAAGGAGATGGAAGAAGAGCTTCCTCAGCAGCCGGTGCCATACATGGGTCTGAGACCAAACAGGTAGTACTGGGTCCGGGCATTGGTAGCGGACCAAGAGAGGAATGAGGTGAAGCCGGCACCAAAGATGAGGCTGAGGGATCACAATCTCCAGTGCGTTTTGCAATGCCCAGAATCATCTTCTCGCAGCCATTGCCCAGGGTGTTAAGAAGATCAGCGATTGCCATGCGATCAAGACCCCCTCTAGGGATTAGCAAATTAACATTGGGCACATAATCATCTAGGGATAAGATGGGCTGGGTGCTATCAGGCAGGGAGTTTGAAAGAGGCCCTTGGGTAGTTCCAGGTGGTCGTGGGAAAAGCTCCCCTTGAAGGCTGTGGGTGGTGAGGATCTCTAAAACTGGCTCCCCATTGGCCCCCCCCCCGGGTCCCAGATGATGTCAGCAGTCAGTTGGGTGAGTTGGGTGAGTGCTCCATCCATGTTAGAACCAACAAACTCCACTTCCCTGGCATTTCCCTCACACTTTGCGTGGTGTCCCCCTTTTCTTTGGCCCACTATACATTTGTGATTCTCTTTAACGTCCAAGGGGCCTTGCAGATTGGACAGAACACGCCCTTTCCTCCCAGGGGCTTACACCCTTGCGGGTGAAGCCTGCAGTATTTGTCCTGTTGGGAGCCAGACTTCGGCATCAGCAGTATGGCCAGAAAACAAAGACATATACAACAAAATGGACCGTTAGATCGGGGATGGCAACACACTACTCTATTTTCTCACAATCATTTTATTTCATCGTACATTATGCGGTACAAAAGCAAACTAGGTTTTTCTCAGACATATGTTAAATTAAATTTAAATTCCTCCATCGCTCACATACACTCATACCATTCATACTATTTCTCCATATTAATACATGGTTTCATACTACATATAACCATGTGGCACAAATTATTTACAAAGTGTTTCTAAAACCCTTTTCCAGTACAAGTGTGTCTATCTGTGCAATTTGTGCTAGATGGTTATATGTACTATGACACCATGTATTAATATGTATTCTTTCCTCACTCACAAAGTTGCATGCTTGTGCACCCCAGGTTCTTCAGGTTTAGCTTTATTGATTATTGGTGTGTTCCATTTCTATAGCCTGCTGTTAAGATGTTAGCAGATTTTCTAAAGTGTTAATTGCTATGCTTTTGTGCGGCTCTTAGAGTCTTTTTTCTCTATCCTGGAGCCTTCAACTCTCTCGTATCTAACAGGCTCAGTGGAAGCCGGCAGGATATGAGCATATCAGTGGATGATTGCGCTTCCCGTGTCTTTCTGTTGGAGGGCCCCGGTCGGACACTATTCTCTCAGTTTGTATGGCATAGTTTTAGTTTTTAAGAGAGAGGGGCGAGAGTGCACAGCTTACTTTCTTGATAGTGTATTTCGTTTCCAATGGAATGTTATTTTGTAAATAAATATGTTAATGGGGTGCAGCCCACTATCATGTGCCACCGTGTTGGGCACAGAAAATGAACATGGAGAAAAAGAGACCGAGGCAAAAGTGCCTTCGGTGTGGGCCGCACACCCTTGATTCCCACTAAGGGTTAATCGATTTCTTTTGTGATCGTTATTCAGTTAATAAAATACAACTTCAATCGTAATTCACAGATATGTATATTTTTTAATTTTTCAATTGCTGTGTTTATAAAGCTCATAAAAAATTGTGCTTAATTGGTTAAACTTCACCAAAAAAGCTAATTATCTCAGTTGAGGCAAAACAGAAAACCCATCTGGCTAATGCATTTCGGATTGTATCCTTCGTCAGAGCCAGGTTAGTACTACACAGATAATAATGCATTATAGGTGGATTTAGAAGGTTTACAATGTTTAAATTAATAATTGTTCCGTACATCATGTGTAACAACCAGATATTCAAGAATTAATAACCAAAACAATCATAATAAACAAAACAATCATAATAAACAAACAGGGCGCCCACAAGGACAAACAAATATTTAACAAAAAAGTGAGATTGGAGAAAGGGGAAAAAACAAACAAGTAAGCATACATGATTGTAGACAGTGAAAATACAATATTTGCACAGATAATTACAATTTAAACATTGTAAACCTTCTAAATCCACCTATAATGCATTATTATGTGTGTAGTACTAACCTGGCTCTGACGAAGGATACAATCCGAAATGCATTAGCCAGATGGGTTTTCTGTTTTGCCTCAACTGAGATAATTAGCTTTTTTGGTGAAGTTTAACCAATTAAGCACAATTTTATATGAGCTTTATAAACACAGCAATTGAAAAATTAAAAAATATACATATCTGTGAATTACGATTGAAGTTGGATTTTATTAACTGAATAACGATCACAAAAGAAATCGATTAACCCTTAGTGGGAATCAAGGGTGTGCGGCCCACACCGAAGGCACTTTTGCCTCGGTCTCTTTTTCTCCATAGTTTTAGTTTTTGCCTACAGCCAATTCGGTTCCACGTCTCTACTTGGATTGTGTTTATGGCATGGGCCACTCCCGTGCAGTAAATACATAAGCTCAGTACACTATCCCAAATTCATAAACGGGGTGGGCTTTTAAATACGCTGAAACAAGAACAGGAGTCCCCCCTGCACCCTTTCAAACAGACACAGGTGGAGGCGCAAATCATGGCAGAGTCATTTCTGGCCCTGTCACGATTGTTCTTGTGACAGCTACATGTTAAGCCTCGCCCATCGCACAAGCATTTCCATCTCCCAAACGAAGATGGAAATGCTTTTCTTTTTTTGGGAGGGGTGGGGGGGGCATTTCAACAGCCCTGTCTCAGTGAAATGCGCCCCCAACGACCACCCGGTTGCTGGAAGCCTGTCGGGGTAGGAATGGTCCATAAAATTGTCACGGGCACCAATGAAAAAGTGTCCCACCATTGCAAATGGCTATTCATTCCTTTTGTAACACTGTTTGAATAGTACCCAAGGAGGGGTAGTTTGATAAAATGTGATGCTAATTGCGCATTTAAATAAATATTTATTCAGCAACACTGGATGCATAGTGAAGTAACTCAACAAACTGGCCCACAGTGGCCAAAAAAGTGGCCCACTTCCACCAGAAAAACCGCCCCTCACCAGCATTTTGTGTTTTTGGTTCGGCCCTCGGCCTATTGCCCTATAGGCCAGTCCGAGCCTGAAGCCTGTTATACTCCCGACACTAATGTATGCACGGGGGCTAGCGCATGTTTGTGCTGAAATCCAGCCCCTCCTGAAATGCCTTGTGAATTAGGGGACTTGATAATTTCTCAAAGCGTTCGCTGTGCTCCTTTCATTAGCAATGCTTTTCGAGAATCTGGCCCTTGGTGTCTTGCACTGCGAGGAATCCTTGTACCTGCCCCCTAAACCATTACCCAAGGGATGGCCGGTCCCACTCAGACTCACTCCTCCTCATTGACATAACCAATAGATTGCCGATTGGGTCGACTTGCAAAGCCGGCCCAATCGGCAATCTATTGGTTGCAGAAGCAAGCCGGCCCAATCGGCAATCTATTGGTTGCAGAAGCAAGCCGGCCCAATCGGCAATCTATTGGTTATGTCAATACCATGGAGTTTTCAATTTGGTTTTATTGGTAAATCATCATAGTCAGCATACATCAAATTGCAGTTTAACATTCACTGTTTATACCTCGTACCATGAGAACATTTTAGCTTTTTCTGAAGAACTTAATCACCCCAACCATCCCCCCACCCCCTCCTGATTATGTGGTATGAGCTCATTCTTATTCACTGTCCTCACATTTGACCCAAGCTACCATTTCGTCAACAGTGGGGGGCGTGCTTCATGATCCGGTGAACCCACACGAGTTTTAATAGCTGAACAAAGACGACAATGGCGCTTTAACTATGCTGTGAATTTGGTAGAGGAGATCCCCCAACTCACACACGGAGAATTCTGGTGGGTGTAATCCAGGCTTCCCCAGTGTTCAGCAACAGCTGCTTAACTCTCCAGGTGGGGTGCATTACTTGCTCGTGGGAGAGTTATAGGAGGACGTAGGGGTTCATTACAGGAGTTAGGAGCACCTGAATGTCTCTGGAGTTATTCTGGTAAAATATGGGTTGGAGGATGGCTCAATGTCCCTGCAGGATGCTACAAGGAGCACTTTGAAGCCAGGAAAGCGAGAACATCTGTCTGCCTCCCAAGACACGATAATGTCCACGTGGCTGGTGGGTATACCCTGATGTCTCTGGGGAAAAGCGGTTCTGAAGTTCCTGTATATTTTAGGAGATCCTCAAATTCAAGTGTGGAAAGAATGCAACTGAGGCCACCTGTATTCTGAAGCTTCACATAATGAGTGTGGAACACAAGGGTCAAGTTGACCCTTGCCATATGTAAATAATTCAGTAAGTGCTATGTTTCTTCATTGCATTCTGTGACCTGTAGTCATCCATTTGTTTTATGTAATGAAAAGCTTCAAGAACATAAACGCATGGAATAAACACGGGGCTGTACAGACTATTCCCACTTAGCAAGCAATCATTTAAGAGCTTTGGGTGCCTTTGTGTCATTATTCGTGGGGTGCAAACATGGCTGAGGATTTGCCTCCATGTCTCAAGGACACATCTGGCTTGCAGGTGATGCGATGTACCTTTGCTTCAATGTGTCTACATTTATGTTCTCTACTCTGCCCACGCAGCACAGTACCTCTGCATTGCATTTTTTTAAAGCGCTCACACAGCCCGGGGGCATCTAGGCGCTGTAACAGGAATATGTCTTAGTTACGTATTTATAACGCGTATAATTACCAGAGGTTTCAAAGCGCGGACCCGGGGATCGAGCCTGTTCTGCTTTGTGTCCTCTTGTTTCCAAGGTGAGCACGTTGCCCCTGAGCTATCCACCTGGGACAAGACATGTACTACCACCCACCTGACAATGCAAGCAGATTGCCAACAGAATCCCTTCTCATGCACTGTGCGGAGTGTCACTGTCTGTACCTCAGTTTATTGATTGTCCAGGTGGGCTGGTGTTTGAGTGCCTGGATGGATGCATGCATGTTTTTCTCCTGGTTGTGTATCCCTACGCATCTGGGAATTGGGGTGCCCCAGGTAGATGGCTTGTGCTTATTTATGAGTGTGCAATGGTTTGCAGATGGATGGGTGTCCCAGTATGGTGCCTTGCTTTCCCGAAGTGGGGGTACCTAGCTAGACTATGAGATGAGTGCCACCATGCCACGTTGCTTCCCCTAGTTGTCAGGTGCCTCTGTGGATGTATGAATGGTTACCTGGTGGGCGGGTGGATGCTCCAGTAAGTGGGTAGCTAGGTGACAGGATGTGTGTTTGGGTTGCTGGTTGTCTTGGGTTGAGTGGTATTCCACAGGGATCATCTTAATCCCTGCCCTATTAGTCCTTAAGTTTACTTGATCCATAAACGGGGGTTCTGTTTCTAAAATGATGCAGATGATACCCACATTTTGGTCAAGCTGCCTGCGGTCAGAGCTGCATCCTCTTGTGAATTTAGGGATTGTCTTAAAAGTTTAAAGGACTGGATGGATTGGAATTCTCTTAAAATCAATCAGAACAAAACAGAAGTTATTGCCATCAATGCAGCAACAAGTGCCTTGGGCACTACTATTTGGCCCTATTCCTTTGGGAGCTGTCCGTGCCCTATTACGGCTATGCAGAATCAGGGAATAATGTTAGATACTGATTTGTTCCTGACACCACAATTATATGTTGCAGTGAAATCTTGTTTTTCTTACCCTTGCACACGTAGGCATCTACTTCCTTGTCAGTCCTTTTTTAAATACGGTGACAACCACGAAAGCCTCATCTTCACTGCCACTTGATTTCGAAAATTGACTTTATCTTGGTCTTCCAGAAAAGCAGTTGGCCTTCTTCAGGGAATTCAAAAATCATGCATTGAGACTTACAGAAGATAAAGAAATGTGAACACATCTCACCTGAACTGGCATTTATTTATTTATTTTTGTGTATTTATAATGCACCCATACAACCAAATGGGTTTGTCAAGGCGCATGAAGACAAGGGAGGGGCGGTATGGTGGAGAAAAAAACCAAACACAACGTTCCTACTAGGTCTTGAGACATTTGGATTGTGCAAGTGCTTTAACAAGAAGAAGGGGCAGGGAAGGGGAGGTGAAGATGGGGGGGCAGGTGTCACGGGATGGCACCCTGTTAAGAGTGGCACAGGACACCCAGGAAGGGTTTGGGTGGTTGTGCCGAAGTAAGGTGGACAGATAAGTACACACACAGCGAAAGTAATGAGAATGGCTTGGAACAACAGCTATGGGTGTCTGTAACATAGAAACGAGACAAGGGAAGGGGCAGAGGTTGCCTGACGGAAACCAACAGACAAGCTCTGTACAGAAGGGTCTACAAACAGTACAAGAGAAGATACTAACCGACAAATCCAGGAAAAAGGAAGTCGATAGCAAACTAGTAGAAGGAAATGAAGGGAAAGTCGTGTAACAGGATTGGATAGCAGAGGACAGTAAGGAACAAGGTTGAGAGCTCAGAGGAGCAGGAAAGCAATGAGCAAGCCCACAGGAGCAGGGCTGTAAGGTAGGGAGCCCAGAGGGAAAGGGCTTAAGGCAGTGGAGTAAAGCAGGCTGCACGGCACGGAGCCCAGAAGGACCGGCAGCAAGGAGTAAGCCCAGAGGAGCAGGGCCGCTGACTGTAGAAGGATGCAGAGGACTGTAAACTGCAAGGTAGGGAGCCCAGAGGACAAGGACTGTAGGCAGCCGGAGTGAGGCAGGCGGCAGGGCAGGAGCCTGGAAGACCAGGGCGGAAGGTAGCAGCTGAGCGTAATCGGCTGCAAGGCAGAAGCCCAGAAGGGCAAAGGCAGAGGCTGGAAAGCAGCAGAGCGTGATCGGCTGCAAAGCAGAGAGCCCAGCAGGGCAATGGCGGAAGCTGGAAAGCAGCAGAGCGTGATCGGCTGCAAAGCAAAGAGCCCGACAGGGCAAAGGCGGAAGCTGGAAAGCAGCAGAGCTTGATCGGCTGCAAAGCAGAGAGCCCGGCAGGGCAATTGATCAAAAGCCGGAGTAAGAAGGAACCGCATACAAAGATCCGTAGCTCGAAGCAAAAAGGTGCTGGAATGACTCTTAATGCAAGAGACTGAGCCCCTGCGGACAGCAGCTTTTATACCGCCCAGCCCAGCACAGAAGCAGGCTAATTGGTCGCACCTGGATCAGCACACCTGCACACAATCTGCCTCCTCCCTCTCTGTTCCTGAGCTGGTGGAAGCAGAGCTGATCCCTAGGGCTTCTGGGGATTGTAGTTCCGAAGATGACGAATAGGAATGGCCAGGAATAGATGGTTATAGCCAAGTGCATTGTGGTAAGTGTAGTTTGTTGGGAAAAATAGAAAAGCACCAAAATCTCGCAAATGGGGAATAAGTTCCATATTGATCGCAAATGTATGCGCCCATGGCGCAGGCATGACAGCAGGGAGAAGTCAAAGCAATAATGTTCCTACTAGGTCGAGAGGCAATTTGGATCATGCACGTGCCGTAAACAGGAAGATGGGGAGAGGGGACAGAAGGAAGATGACAGACAATAACGTTCCTACTGGGTCCGGAGACAATTCGGATTATGCAAGTGCTGTAACAAGCATAATGGGAAGGGTGAGGAAGGGGAGGTGAAGGTTAGGGGGGGCAGGGAAAAAGACAGACAATAACATTCCTACTCGGTCGAGAGACAATTCACATTGTGTAAGTGCCGCAACAAGCATGATGTTGACTGGGGGAATAGGGGAGAAGAAGGAGGGGGACAGGGAAAATGACAGATGATAATGTTCCTACTAGGTCAAGAGACAATAAGGAGCGTGCAAGTGCAGAAGCAGAAGGGGAAAGCGTGATGCTCAAGAGGGAGGGAGGAAAAGGGTACATAAGTGCAAGTGAATAAGTTCTCTTGCACTTAGACGACAGGGTGCACAAAGTAGTGCTAGAGGAGAAGTGGGAGGAGCCAGTGGGCAAGGAATGGTCACAGAGTCTGCAAAGGCTGAGACAACAGAGGCAATGCTGTCCTTAAAATTCAGGTGGAGCAGGGGAATGGCTGTTAGGATGAGACCAACACAGAGCAATGGTGTCCAGAGACCACCAGGTGACAAGGGTGAGAAGAGTAGGAGGGAAGGGAACAGGGCGTCCAAGAGAATCCTGAGAGTGGGTGAGGGAGAAGCATGAAGCCAACTACAACACAGCAGCAGTGCAAACATCTAGATTCAAGTGAAAACCGTAGGTTTCAACAAACACGAGTGCAGACAAAAGCATCTAGATGCAAGAATCTTGGTTAGAGGGAAAGGTCTAGGATTCAACATAGATCAGACCAAGAAAAACACACCTAGATGCACTAATCCAGGAAATAGGGAAAAGGCCTAGGATTCAACCTACAACAGAACAGGAAAAAACAACACCTAGATGTGAGAATCCTGAATAGAGGGAAAAAGCCTACAATTTAACATACAACAGAACAAGCAAAAACACCTAGATGCGAGAATCCTGGATAGAGGGAAAAGGCAAAGGATTCAACATACAACAGAAAATGCAAGAACATCAAGATGCAAGATTCCTGGATGGGCCTAAGTGCCCAAAAAGGAGAATACAAATGTGGACGATGTGCAGCAGACTAAAATATTTGTGTAACAAGAAGAAATACAAGTGATGGGACAGTTTAAATGGGGAGCAGTAATGGCTTCTCCCCCCTGCCCTCATCTTTCTTACCTTGTCAGTCGCTGCTGTTTGATGGCTACACTGCATGCTCCACTGACGAACACAGTCTGGAGCTGCTACGGATGGAGCTGCCCTTTGCCTCTGGGCTCTTCGCCACAGGTGGCTGCCCTTGTTGGCTGTACTAAGAGGAGGTCTCTTGTCAATGGGGGGTGGGAGGGTGGGTGAGTGGTGGGCAGACAAGACAAAGAGAAGCGGGGGCATGAGGCAAAGAGGAGCACTACATGTGCTGCGAGAAAAAGGCAAGAAAAATGAAAATGAAAGGGGTACACAAGGGAGAAGGACACCCCTCACCCTGCACTCCGGATGGCAAATGGGGTGAAGGGTAGGTGCTGGATGAAGGCACTTGCAGAAGTGAAGACAACAACCAATGGAGGGTGGGGGAGGGCAAGGGGAGGGCAGACAGGACACAGGCAAGCAGGAGCATGAGGGGCAGAGGAGCATTGAGCTGTGCTGTGAGAAAAAGGCAAAAAAACAAGGCAAGAAAAAATGAAAATGAAAGGGGGACACAAGGGAGAAGGACACCCCTCACCCTGCACTCCAGATAGCTAATGGGGTGCAGGGGAGTTGCTGGATGAAGGCACTTGCAGAAGTGAGGACACAACCAACGGAGGGCTGGGGGAAGGCGGGCGGATAGCAGACAGGACACAGGTAAGCAGGAACATGAGGGGCAGAGGAGCACTAGGTGTGTGGAATCAGAAAAATACAATATTACGGCTGCTACACCAAGCAAAGGAAAATACACTGACACGGGCTTATAAAGATTCCCAGAATCTTTATTACAAAATTGAACAGTATTGAACAAAGTACACAAATAGCTATTTGGCTGTCAATACATCACAGAGACCACCAGCAGGGTTCAATGTGAGCAGTGAGCAGGGTTTGCTAGCTGGACATCAGCGTATTTATACAGTTTGTTGTAATGATTTCCAGCCTCTTACAAGTTAATTATACACTGGGCTAGGGTCACGCCAGGTTCGTTTCCTAATTTACATATCTCGTGCATATGGTTTACTTTTAAATACATTTACTAACAGACATTATTATTCTCTAATTTCACATTACACTCTTTACATATTACTTTAATACAGATCAAACAAATGTTTTGCATGTCGTATTTGGATAGCATTATTGTTCTTGTATACTTGTAGGTTAACATTGCTAATTCAAGTAATCCCCTGATCCCGAGGTCAACAAAGGACATGGTCTACATGACCCTAACATGTAGCCTGAAGGCAGGTTGGACATTAACCCTCCTACAGAGGTTGAAGAGGTTAAAGCAAGAACAAGAGCACACGAGACGGCCATTTTAGACCACAGGGTGACTTTGCATAATAAACCAAAATGGCGGTTCTAACCTAAAATGGAGGCTCGATTCACTTGAGGTCACGACCTTGTAATACGGATTTTCCTCGCAAAGCGACTGGGCATAGGCCAACATATACAATGAGGTCGAAACAATATTATATCAGTTCTAACAAACCCTCCTTTTGGCCTATGCCAAGCGCTAAACTACCTTCAATCACTTGGCGACTAACTCCTCACTTCAATATCTATACATCCTGAATCATTGTCTGACATATCTATTGCCATTAGATCTGACACCAGAGTTTCTCTTAACACATACTTTTTGGAAACCTTCTCTGGGGCGTATATTTTATGCCCTAATACACTTGTTACTTGCGCGCAACATCCCCTTAATACTGAGCATATACCAGGGAGACACTGTATACAACAGCAAAGAAACAGAAAACTTCCCAAGATAATCAGCAGGGCCGAAAACAACTTCCATCCCCATGACCGTAGGAGGTCCCAAAAACATGCACTAAGTTCCCACTTTCCCTCAGGAACATGTACTTCTGAACTAAGAACATGTAGATTTTGGATAGCCCTAAAGATCGTCAGAGAGGAGTCTGGTACGTAAAGGCAGCAAGCGGACCCCACTAATTTACACACTCCTCCACGCTCGGCCAGAATGACATCTAATGCCATCCGGTTCTGAAGAGCCACTAATCTTATCGCTTTCTGTTCTAACGTCATATTATAGAGTATGTCAGTGGTCCAATTGATGGTTCTCTCCAATACTCTCACTAGTCCCCTGATATCTTCTGAATTCGTAATTTGCCCAAAATATGGCACAAAGGATTTCATGATATGTCCTAGAGTTTGCGCTGGAGTATCCCCTTTCACACCTTGTTGTGGACGAGTTTTCGAAACATCTGCAGTACTACCAATAAACACCCCAGGTAGTAGAATCCCTAAATAGCAGGTTCCTTGCCAATCCCTGGGCAACCATGGAAATGCCACATTACCGCAAACAAAATAGACAGGTTCGCCTACGTACAGAGGTCTGTTCTCACTAGTCAAATTCGCAACGTTGGCGCACTTTCTAAAATTACCCATTGACCGTGTTCCATTCCTCTGTATGCAGAAGGATACTGAATCGGGGCTATGGTTAACAGACTAAGATGGAGGCGTGACATCCTTATTGCCTATAGGAGCCATTTTGAAAGAGATTAAAGACTGAAAAGGACGAGACAGTCTATCAGAGGGCCTGACAGAAGCAATGTTTGGCTTACTTCTATTTGCAAAAAACGAGCAACCCAGGGGCATCAAAACATGCTTTTCAAAGCTATTTAAATTTGTACCATCAAAGTTCCCTGAGATGCTGTCATTCCATCGGCCAAAAAATAGTGCTCTACGAGAAGCGTAACAGGCAGTTGTCAAAGGTAAAGGATAAATATACCAACCTAGCCCCTTATCCCCATGTTGCGGTAGATGTGAACAGATCCAACAATTGGTCTTATTTAAAATTGCATGAGTGGCATTCATAATTAACAAAAGGGTATTATTCTGATAGTTCCGTCTATGCAAAGAATCTCTAGGCGATAAAGTATGCAATTGCACGGAAGGAGTGGGGATAACAGATACATTTTCAATAGGTAAAAAGTCCTCCAGATACCATAACCCAAAACCAACAGTTACTAAAAATCCAGTAATTATCACAAAAAGGCAACAATATACTTTGGGGGTCCCCTCACATGCTTTATCATTGTCTCTGCTAGTCACATGTTTATCTAAAAGTTCGGTACGAGCGGTAGCGAGTGCAGGCATTGTAGTCTTCAACTGAAAAAAACACCAATTGTTCGTTTGCTGGTGACTCCAGTCGCGCGTCTTCTTAATGTCTTTCCCACAACCCTTAGCCAACAGAATCTTCCCGTACAGTCGGCCAAAAGACAAGCCCTCAAATGATTTTTTTTTTCAATCGCACAGTCAGACCATGCTGTACGTTTACTTCCTTGGACGCAAATTATATTTCGCAGTTTCTGGTGAGGACAAAGTGTCGTCACTTCCTCCTAGAAGTGGCGAATGAACGGAAATGGGATCAGAAAAGGATTGATCCTGAAGTTCCACTGTTGGGGAGTGTGGAGACAAGATGGCCGTTTTATCTGGCCTTGCGGATTCCGGAACGGTCTCCGATTCTCCCTTGTTGGTTGTTGCTGTTTCAGGCACGCTAGTTACAGCAGTGGGAAGGGATTCTGTATCTTCTGTATCGTATGGCACGGGCTGTGCGATCCGTTTGGTGTGCGTCACATGGATCCAGTTCTTACGACCCGCTACCCGCACAGCAGTCTGAGTAACTAGCAGGACTTGGTAGGGACCCCTCCACCGAGGTGCAAGGCAAGACGACTTCTCAAAAACCTTTGTGAGGATCCAGTCCCCCGGTCATAGACTGTGACCGGGACCCTCGTAGCATACAGGTAATGCCTCTTGCACCTGGTGATAAATTGAAAACAGATTTTTAGTCAACTGGTTACAGTAATCTGAAAGAAACACATTTTCTATGTCCGTAGTGAACTGCTTTTTGGCAAACCCCAAATATTAGCAGGTCTCCCCATTACCACCTCAAAGGGAGAGAGCCCAGTCTTAGTTTGAGGGGTTGTTCTCATCAACAGTAACATGATCGGTAAGGCGTCCGGCCATTTTAACTTAGTGCCAGCACACGTCTTAGCGAGCTTGTTCTTTATAATGCCGTTATGCCTTTCCACTAATCCAGCACTTGGGCATGTCTGGCCGAATGGAACCATTTGTCAATCTGTAATCCTTTGCAAATTTGTAGGATTACAGTAGCAATAAAGTGTGGCCCATTATCTGACCAGATCACTCTCGGCAGCCCGAACCTAGGAAAAAACTCTTTCAACAGAGTTTTTGCCGTGGTTATGGCCATTGCATCTCTAACCGGGAAGGCCTCAACCCACTTACTAAAGGCACAAATGATAACCAACACATATTTAAGATTGTTACAACGTTCCATTTCAATAAAATCCAAGTGAATAACCTCAAACGGAACAGAAGGTGGAGGGAAACTTCCTCTAGGAGTCGAGGTACCTTTTCCTACATTGTGCTGCAAGCAGACCATGCAGCCTTGGACAAAACGCTCCGCAGTTTTGAAAATCTTATCATTGGCCCATACACTGTGTAGCATTTTAGTCAATTTACGTGCACAAAAATGTGTCGGACCATGAGCCATAATAACCATCATTGTAATGTAGGCGTCAGGGAGTAACCATTTTCCTTCAATATTGTCCACCCAACACCCATCATCATCCAGTCTTCCTGCACCCTCGATCCATCTCTTAGTTTCCTCTATGGTAGCATCTGCTTGAATGTCTTTTACAGCATCGATACTTTCACCCAAAGTGCAAATATTTACAGTTTCTCTTACAGCATACATTTCTGAACTGAAATCGGTGGCAGTTTGTTTAGCTATCTGATCGGCGAAAGCATTCCCTTTTCCTACATCATCTGTAACCTTTTGATGTGCTGAACATTTTATAATAGCTAACTGAACAGGGAGTGCGAGTGCTGAAAGTAATCGCACTATTAAAGCGCCGTGCTGAATTTTCGTTCCGTGCGAGGTCAAGAAACCTTGTTCTTTCCAAAGTCTACCGAAATTGTGGACCACCTCAAAAGCATACTGACTATCGGTATATATATTTACTGTAAGCCCTTCAGAAAGTTCACAAGCTCGAGTTAGCGCTATAATTTCTGCGGCCTGCGCGGAATTATGCATAATTCGTTTGGTTTCCACAATCGTGTTTAAGGTAGTGACGGCATAAGCAGCCGTGGATGTACTGTCTGGAAGTTTAAAACAAGACCCATCACAAAATAGCTCTCCTTGTGGGCTATTCAAAGGCATGTCTTTCAAATCGATTCTGCCTTTAGTCTCCTGTTGTGTCACATAAAGGCAATCGTGTGACGTTTGGTCACCATCAACAGTATCTTGCGAGACAGGTAAAAGTTCAGCCGGATTTAATACACAACACCTCTGAATTTGAATGTGGGGGGCAAACAAGATTAGTTCATATCTTGTCAACCGTGCAGAAGTGAGGTGTTGCGTTTGAGTTCTATTCAATAAAATATCTACACAATGAGGTACCATTAGGGTTAAAGCATGACCCAGGACCATTCCCTCACTCTGTTTTACAGATGCAGCAGCAGCAGAAACAGCACGCAAACATCTTGGCAAAGTGCATGCTACACGATCAAGGGCGGAGGAATAGTAACCGCACGGCCTATTCTTCCCTCCATGCTCCTGCGTTAATACAGCCAAAGCACATCCATCACGTTCATGCACAAACAATACAAAGGCCTTGTCATAATTCGGAGTTCCTAAAACCGGCGCTGAATACAGCGCGGATTTGAGCAAATCAAATGCTGTCTGGTGTTCCAAAGTCCATGGCAATGCCAAAGAAATTCCCTTCTTTGTCAAAGCCAGCATTGGTTTAATCGTTAACGAAAAGTTAGGGATCCACAATCTACAATACAAAGCCATACCTATCAGGGCTCTAACTTCCTTCTGCGTATTTGGGACAGACATGCCAGAAATAGTCTTTATTCGTTCAGGTGTCAACCATCTTCCCTCCTTTGACAGGAGGTCGCCTAAATAGGCGACCTCCTGACAACAATATTGGAATTTTTTAAGTGAAGCTTTGTGGCCATGTTTCGCTAGATGACAAAGCAACAACACGGTGCCTTCTTTACAGGCGCTCTCAGAATCAGCAGCCAAGAGGAGGTCATCTACATACTGTAGTAATGTGCAAGTAGTAGGCAACTCGAGAGTATAGAGCTGCTCCTTCAATGCCCTACTATAAATACTTGGACTCTCAGTGTACCCTTGTGGTTCACGAGTGAATGTGAACGAGCGTCCACCTAGGGTAAACGCAAACAAATACCTGCTATCCTTGTGTATGGGAATTCTGAAAAACGCGTTTTTAAGATCAACAACACTAAAATGAGTGGCAGAAGCCGGAATCATGGTTAGTATCGTTGTAACATCAGGTACAATAGGAAATTGAGGAGCCACCATTTTTTTAATAGCACGTAAATCAATTATAAAAACGAAAGGGAATCGCATTATCACCTTTTTTGTATACTGGCAAAATGGGGCTGTTACATAGGCTACCCGTAATCTCCTCAATTACTCCACGATGTACAAAATCAGAAACTATACATTTCAAAGCCTGTTCGCCTTCAACTGAGATCTTATATTGCGGGATGCGAGGCAATTTTACTCCATGTTTCAAAATAATTTTAACAGGTTCAATTTGAAGAATGTCCACATCATTATCATCAATTGCCCATAAGCTTTCTGGAACATTACTGAATTCTGGCAGTAAAGGTCGAGTCAAAAACTGAGAGGCGAGTGATTGCTGAGGTGAAATTGTTAACCGAACTCCGTCCGGAGAACAATGTTATACGGCATGCAATGCCTTCAACAAATTTAGCCCCAGCAAGTTCTCCCCACAGTTTGTGGTAAGTAGAAATGGACACTGTTCCGTGAAGGGACCTAGTGTTATCGGTACCGGCAAAGAGACTAGACAAACTACAGTTGTGCCTGAAAACCCTACGGAAACGTTGGACTGCCCTGACAGGGGAATATTTGGAACCCGTGAATGATCAATGGAACATATCTGTGCTCTCGTGTCTACTAAAAATAGATGCTTCCTATTTCCCACCGCCATCTCAACGTAGGGGCCTTTCTGATGAACGGGAATAGGCGTAGGTTCCAAATCCTGCTTCGGGCAATCCTAGCGAAACAGAATATTATCAAAAGGAAGCTCTTCAGAGAGGTACGCGGCAGAAGGGTGATCAAAAATGTTTCTATTATCCACATTCAAAACTTGCTTATCTTGTGAAGGAGGTTGCTGTGATTCTGGTGCAAACTGACCTCTGCCAGGGCCCCCTGCACCTGGGCGACCTCTGGATCATCTACCCATGTTCCCAAATGACCTTTGCTGCAAGGTCGGACATTGTGCACGCCAGTGGCCTTCCTGCCGGCAATAGGCACACTGGTTAATGGTTACCGGAGCCAAGGGCGCACTTCCCTGTGGAATGTACTGACCTCTAAATTGATTACCCCCTCTAGGGTTTCTAACAATCTGCTGTAATAAAACTTTAGTTTTCAGGTCACCCTTTTTTTTCTCAAGTTTTTCCTTTTCAGTATTTACACGATTTTCATAGTACTGAGCCATATGCAGTACTTCTGATTGAGACTTCGCCTGCCAAGCGCTTTCAGAAGACATAATCTGTAACTGGATGTCAGGCAGCAATCCACGTACAAATTTGTCGAAAAACAGCCTTTTCCCTGACTCTGTGCCTAAGTCTTGTCCACTGAAATCTGAGAATACCTGCTCGAATCGATTGAAGAAATCGGTAGCACCCTCAGACTTTCCTTGGACACAGGCCGTAAGCTTGTCCCAAATGATTCTCTTTTCAGGAACTATAGTTTTCAATTTTACAATAATTCTATCAGGCAAGGTTAATATCACTTGAGGCGGTCGTTCGCCAGCTGGTCTTTCTCTATCTAGCCTAACCATGTTATCCCATGTATCTCCCAACCCAGGTATGTCATCTATAGTCCTAATCTGTTTCCACAAATCAACTGGCAGGAGTACGGGAAATAATAGGTCAATATCACTTAAGGTGAATACCGACGACTGTAAGACCGACTCTATTTCTTTATGAACCCGGTCGGATTCTTTCTTATATCGTGAATAGATTGCTTTATGGTGTTCACTTCCTGTCTTGAAAATGGGATGTGAACAAACTGTGATACGTAATGTGCAGGAATTTCTCCGGCGACTATACCTCGTGCAGCATCAGCCGCAATCTCAACTTTCGGGACAAATGTCGGAGGGACCTCTCTCAAAGGCAACTGAGAAGTAGGCAGCTCTGAACGCTTACTAAGCAACAGAGCCGAATCAAGCGCTAGGGCAGTCGATGAAGTATCAATCGAAAAAGCTCTCTTATAAACACTCGACAATTCTGCGGGACAACAAATCTTTCTTTTCACACACTCATTCTGCAGGTACTCTACCATCACCTGTATCACTTTCCTTTGCATTTCTAACGTATACTGACTATATGTGTCATATACTTCATCTGGAGTTATCGACTTATTCGAAATCCATCTTATCGCATCCTTTATACAAATTCACGCTTCCTCACCTTTTAATTCACGGCGAGGAGAAAACCGTTTCTGTAAGTATATAATACCTAAACTACCACCATCTGCTTCCTCATTCTGTAACCCTTCCAACTCCTTCCTATACTCAAACATCCTCTCAACATGCTCATATACCTTCTCCGCAGTATCTCTGGACAACGCTAAGGTGTTCAAATCCCGTAACCCCTGTGGGAAATCTTCATCATTTAATCTATTCCACATTATACTCAAATGAGTCCCTAATCCTTCAATAAAAACATTTTTCTCAGGAATACTTTTTAAATTTTCGAGTGTGGAAAAAACATTGACTTGTTCACCCTTCTCCATACAATGTTTAGCCCAAGCAATCAATTCACTCTTTTTGTCTGGGGACACAATATTACGAGTCATAACCCCTGGTCTCGCTCCCTGGTCTACTACAAGCGATGCAGAATCACTTGGAAGAGCGAGAGTAGACACATTCTGAATATCAACAGGTGGAGGCAAGGGGGCAGGCAAAGGAGCGACAGCTGGAAGAACAACAGGAAGAACAGCAGGGAGGACCAGACGAACTATAGGAGGGGAAACAACAACGGGAAGGGGCAAAGCGCCAGGAGGAGGGACGTACGGAGGTGGCGTGGAGGCATTGGGCCTTCGTTCATGCAAAAGTTTATTAATCAATTCATCTGATGTATGAAAATCTTTTAAAGGGTAGATTTTCTGAATGCCTAATTGAAACGCCCTGTCCGTGTTCCTAACTGACTCCAATTGTTTATTTTGATCATATAACCGTGCCTTTTCGACACTTGTCATATGTCTACGCATATGTTTCTCTCTACTCTTTTGTTGCTGCAAATCTTCTGTTTTCCAACTGTGCAATGCGTCAAATGCTGCAGGTCTAGCCTTTTTCTTTACTAATACAGACTCCAAATATTCTATACAAGGGATTTCAAAACTACCATTGGTTGGCCACCGAAGTTTAGAATTATGTCTGGTCTGTCTGTGCCAAATGTCATTAAATGCTATACTACCAAAGCCTTTCTTACAGTACATAGTACATGCCAGCGACCCCTCCTGTGGTGCGGGACGGCTATCTTCCAAAGATTGTCTGTCGCTGCGGAATAATGCCCTAAAGCAGGCAGACAATTTCCCAGGCATATCAAAGTTCTGGTGTTACCTGGTTAAATAATTGTGCTCGCGAGTACAATGCTCCAAATTCAAATTGTCAGGGTTAGATTAAGAATCGGGACACGATTCACCTGACCAAAGGACTGGGAGGCCCGATCGGGTTACTAAGGACAATGTTAAGGACCCATGTGTCTGGTGATTTTCGGCAAATTTACCCACCTCGATACATGGACCCTCGTCAAGACGTCGTCTCGGGCTACAGCTCACCGTTCAGGGATCGGATCGTGCAGTTTCGTCGAGGAATTCACTTCTTGTCTAGAGTGGCCGTTTCTGTTGGCATCGTCCGATCCCGGTCCGATAGCCGAGCCAACCTTCAACGAGACGAAGTCAATCTTGAGGGTCCCTATTCGGGCGCCATCTGTGGAATCAGAAAAATACAATATTAAGGCTGTTACACCAAGCAAAGGAAAATACACCGACACAGGCTTGTAAAGATTCCCAGAATCTTTATTACAAAACTGAACAGTATTGAACAAAGTATACAAATAGCTATTTGGCTGGCAATACATCACAGAGACCACCAGCAGGGTTCAATGTGAGCAGTGAGCAGGGTTTGCTAGCTGGACATCAGCGTATGTATACAGTTTGTTATAATGATGTCCAGCCTCTTACAAGTTAATTATACACTGGGCTAGGGTCGCGCCAGGTTCGTTTCCTAATTTACATATCTCGTGCATGCGGTTTACTTTTAAATACATTTACTAACAGACATTATTATTCTCTAATTTCACGTTACACTCTTTACATATTACTTTAATACAGATCAAACAAATGTTTTGCATGTCGTATTTGGATAGCATTATTGTTCTTGTATACTTGTAGGTTAACATTGCTAATTCAAGTAATCCCCTGATCCCGAGGTCAACAAAGGACATGGTCTACATGACCCTAACATGTAGCCTGAAGGCAGGTTGGACATTAACCCTCCTACAGGGGTTGAAGAGTGTAGTATTCCATGTATATTCTAATGTTTATTGTCATACACTCTTGATCCTCGCCTCCGCGCGAGCTCAAAGGTTTATAGAATGTTGGGTCTGAGAGGGAACGTTCTATAGAGGACGGTTGGCGAGAGACGGGGTGGATGAGAAGGACGCCGTGCGGGACGCCGGCTAATATTAAAGTAAATAAGGAAAGTTTATTACTTACCTTGACTCCTGCATACTTCACATGGCGACGAGGATGCCGGCGTCCTGAGGACCCACGAGGAGAAGACTGGTGTAGAGCAGCCGCTCCGAACCATTGCGCAGTGTTGCGTAGGTTCGTGCTGACAGGAAAAGTGAGAGCGAAGGGCTCCGAGTCGACGCTGAGTAGCCCGTGTTGACTTGTGCTGGTGCCTGGTGTGCAGCTGATCACATGGGGAGAGCGGATGCTCCGAACTGACGCGTACGTTGCGTTGGTTTGTGCGGAGGCCTGAAAAGTGGGATGCGTCCATAATATTAGAAAAAAGGACCCGTCAGGAAGCTCGAGGTCATGTGACAGCTCAATCAGGAACTGAACAAAATGAAGAGGAGACAGTGATCCCTTCATTTTCGTCACAGTACTTTTTGGAGATTGGAATAATAATTTTGGCAGCAGTAAATCCATAATCAGAAATTGGTGATATATAACATATTACATGATAGTGTAGGAGAATTGAAGTTTTCCAAGCACGTTTTGCACAGTTGTTGATAATATATCACTAAGGATCATTAATCCACGGAGCTATGCAAGGTATCAATATTCAACCGCCAGCAAGTTTTCTTCCGGCGCCAGGCCAACCTGTAGTTTTATGGTCAGAATGGAAAGAATTCTGGTTAAACTACATCCAAGCAGTTGAACATGAAGATCTCACGTCTTGGAAGAAGGAGTTATTATTACTGCATGCACTAGGATTGGAAGGGCAAAGGAAGTTCAGAGAGCTACCAGAATTGACTGCAGATGAGGCAGGTGATGCTGATGAGCATGATAGGGCCATAAGACAATTGGATAAATACTATGCTCCAGAAACTAATGTAGCCATAAATAGATACAAATTCTACACACGGGTACAAAAAGAACATGAAAGCATTGAAGAATATGTTTCTGCATTGAGAGTGTTATCACGAACTTGCCAATTTGGCAATGGTATCACCCTTGATGAGTTAATCAGGGATCAGATCATTATTCACTCTAAGGACAATTTAGTCCAAGACAGACTGTGGATGGTTGGCAATCCATCCCTACCGGAAACCATAGCGATTGCTAAACGTGTAAAACACAGTCAATTGTGCTCGAAGGAAATGAAGAGCAAGAAAGAGGAGGTTGTGCAAAGCATGCAGAAGCATAGTAGCAAAGAGATACAGGAGAAAGAAACAGAAGAACAAGGCCAGGTTAACGTACTACGGTCAAAGGACAAGGGTGGAGCAAACGTTAAAAACAAAGATAAAGTCGAGGTCAATGCAGGAAGAAATAACAAAATGAAGAACTTTGAGCAGAGAGGGAGTTCAAATCGAGGAAGGAATTGGGTAAAGTATGAACCAAAGGTTCAATACGAACAGAGATTTCAGAATGTCCAGCCGAGAGAAGGAGACAGATGCTATAATTGTGGCAGAGTGGGTCATTATGTCTATGCTAAACAGTGTCCAGCATTGGGGCAAAAATGTGGAAATTGTGGCATAAGAGGTCATTTCGCGGTCACATGTAGAAGGAAGAAGAAAGTATCTGCCATTATGGAAGAAGAGGAAGAGTCGGAAGAAGAGAGTGTTTTTGATACGTGAACCACCAACTGGAGAATTTAAATGTCCGAGTTGTGAAGTATTTTTTGATAATTGGAAACTTAAAGTGAAGGTTGACAGTTGTTCACCTTGGACGATTATTACCAAGAAAACATGGAAGAATTTAGAGACACGTGGTCTCAAAAGTAAGATGGAGATGTCAGACATACCAAATCCTGGTGGGTTTGAAGGATCCAAAATCAAGATGATTGGATGGTTTTCGTGTATTGTTCAGTTTAAAGACAGACGGTCTCAAGTGAAGGTGTACGTAGCGGAATAGGGTGTGAATGTACTGGGTTGGAGAGACCAAGCTGGACTGAGGATCAGACTGGATCCATGTGAAGAAGAACAAATCCTAGTAGTAAATGGGAGCCAAGCGCAAAGTAATGAGAATGTTAGAGAAAAGGAAGTGGAGAAATTAAAATTGGGTTTGCTTAAAAACTTTGCGCACAGGATTCGTCTCAAGAAGGGAGCAATACCTGTTAAACACACGAAATCCAGGCCAATTCCTTTTGCCATTGCTGATAAGTTTGAGCAAGAACTTGCATCATTGGAGTCTGAAGGAGTAATAGAAAAAATTGAATCATCTGAATGGGTGAGCCCCATTGTGGTTGCATTGAAGAAAAGTGGCAAGATCAGAATTTGCGTAGACTTGAGAGACGTCAACAAGAATATTATAACTGACATTTTTCCACTCCCTATCATATCTGAAATGTTGAATCGTATCGGTAATGCTGATGTGTTTTCTACATTAGATCTTTCGAGCGCTTACCATCAAATCTCTTTGACAGAGGATTGTAGGGACATTACAGCATTTATAACGCCACATGGGCTGTTTAGGTATAGACGTATGCCGTTTGGATTAGCATCTGCGGCAGCAGTATTTCAAAGAATTATGATGCATGTGTTGAAAGGTTTAAGTGGAACACTGGTATATCAGGATGATATAATTATATTTGGTAAGGGATTTGAGGAACATGATGGGAGGTTGAAAGAAGTGTTGAAGAGATTGCAAGAAGTCGGGCTGAAAGTTGAGAAAAGCAAATGCAAATTTGGGTTGGGAGAAGTGGAATATTTAGGGCATACTGTGAATGGTAAAGGTTATAAGCCCAAAAGAGATGCTATGAAAGCAATCAGAGAGTCACCAAATCCTAACAATAAAGACGAATTAAGATCGTTTTTTACATGGAGTGCTGAATGTAGTAAGGCGGTTGAATGCATAAAAGGAGAAATTTGTGACTCTTTGGAATTGGGAGGATTCGAGTTTGGAAGATTGACGAAAATTATGGTGGATGCCAGCGGGATTGGTATAGGAGCAGTTTTAACACAAATAAATGGAGATGCATATGAGAAGGTGATCAGTCATGCTTCTAGAGCTATTTTGGAAAGAGAAAGCAGATATTCTGTGATTGAAATGGAATTATTAGCCTGTTCGTGGGCGGTGAATTACTTTAGGAAAAATTTGTGGGGAAGCAAATTTGTAATTCAGACAGATCACAAACCTTTAATGGAAGTTCTTACAGTGAAAGGAATGTGTAAAGCTTCTCCCAGGTTAGCCAGGCTTAGTCTGAAATTACAGGATTACAATTTTTCAGTGAAATATGTGCCAGGGAAAAGGAATATCGTTGCTGATTATTTATCTAGATTGCCATTAAAGAGTGATGAAGCAAGTGTGGATCTGGATGAAGAGATGGTGGCGGTCATTTTTGAGGTTACGTCAAAGGAAATGTGGATTGAAGAATTAAGTAAAGATGATGAATTACAAGAGATAAGAAGATACACCGAATAAGGGTGGCCTGAAAAAGGGAGGTTAGCGAAAGTTGTAGAAGATATTGGGAGGTTAAGGATGAATTGTCTATGGAAGATGGATTTTTAGTGAGGGGAGACAAGTTGATTCCCCCACGTAAGTTTTGGAATGAGCTTATTGAGAAAGCACACCAAGGTCATCCTGGTATTACTGGCACTAAGAACAATGTGCGTTTGAAATACTGGTGGCCAGGAATGGATCTCATGATTGAGAGGTTTATTAGAAATTGTTGGCCATGTCAGAACAGTGACAAGAGTTGCAGGATAGTGAAATCTAAGCCGATGTGTATTGACAAAGGTGATGCACCATGGGAGATGGTAGGAATTGATATCATTGGACCATATGTGAAGTTAATTGGGGAGAAGAAATTCTTATTGGTTTTGGTTGATTACTATTCAGGATGGGTGGAAGTTAAAGCAGTGAGAAAAGTTGATACTGATGAGGTAATAAAATTCATAATGCAAATCTGCAGAAGGGAAGGATTTCCCAAAATAATAATGAGTGATAATGGAGTCCAGTTCAGAAGTGGAGAAATGAGAGAATTTGCCAAGAGATCAGGTATTGAATGGAGATTTTCGTCATTGTATCACCCACAAACCAATGGGTTAGTGGAGAGATATAACCGTGTAATTGTAGAGGCAGTGGAGTTAGCTTTAAGTAACAACATGCCGGTGGACGAGGTTCTTAAGGAGAGAGTATGGAGCACCAGGATGTCTGTTAAAAGAGGAATGAAGGTTTCTCCTTTTGAATTAATGAGGGGAAGAGCTCCAAATACTTTGCTTAATCCTGTTTGGGTTAATAGTAGGAGAAGTGTAAGCACAGGATTACGTAATTCTGACGAAAACTTAATTAGGAGTAGTATGTCTCCAGTAAATACTATGTCTTCTGAAAAGTTTAAGTTGAGAATATCACCAGGAGATTTTGTGCGAATCAAGCTTGGACGAAATGTTAAGAAAGGTGACTCTAAATAAAGCAGTCCTGTCAAGGTGTTACAAGTGTTCAGGAGAGCAGTAAGAGTTGCGGGAGGATCAGTATGAAATTTGGACAGGGTTAGTAAATGGATGTGGAGTGGTGAGAATGAAAGAATGAAACAGGTTAGATTCGAGAGAAGAGATTTATTTGGTGATGATCATATTCAATATGGATTAGAAAATGTGAATCTGAACGGTAACGTGTTGAGACACGTTGAAGATGTTAACACTCAACAAGCTGTGGTAGCTTTTGATAATAGGAGTGTGCGTAGTTCTAGGGAAAAGAGGTTACCGTTTTGGTCCAGAGATTATGTCATGCAGAGCTAAGTAATTTCAGTATACAGGTTGTTGGTAAAAGAGTTCTATATTGTGTTAATCTCTTAAATGTATTAATTGGTGCAGTTTATGTTTTTTTTTTTTTTTTTTGCACAAATGTGTTATGTTATGAAATGTTTTGATTTATTATACCTAGCACACATGTGTTTAAATTTTTATAAGGTAGAACTTTTCTCTTACTCAATTTTGTAAGGGGGGATGATGTAGTATTCCATGTATATTCTAATGTTTATTGTCATACACTCGATCCTCACCTGCGCGCGAGCTCAAAGGCTTATAGAATGTTGGGTGTGAGAGGGAACGTTCTATAGAGGACGGTTGGCGAGAGACGGGGTGGATGAGAAGGACGCTGTGCGGGACGCCGGCTAATATTAAAGTAAATAAAGAAAGTTTATTACTTACCTTGACTCCTGCATACTTCAAAGAGGTTAAAGCAAGAGCAAGAGCACACGAGACGGCCATTTTAGACTACAGGGTGACTTTGTACAATAAACTAAAATGGCGGTTATAACCTAAAATGGAGGCTCGATTCACTTGAGGTCACGACCTTGTAATACGGATTTTCCTCGCAAAGCGACTGGGCATAGGCCAACATATACAATGAGGACAAAACAATATTATATCAGTTCTAACAGGTGCACCATGAGAAAAAGTCAAGAAAAACAAAGCAAGGACACATTTAAAGGAAAGGGGAAGACAGGGAGAAGGACACCACTCACCTTGCACTCTGGATGCCAAATGGGGTGCAGGGGAGGTGCTGGATGAATGCACTCACAGAAGCAAGGACGATGACCAATGGAGGGCGGGTGGAGGGTGAGTGGAGTTGCGACAGGACACAGGTAAGCGGAAGCTGGAGATGGAAACAAGTTTTAGGTGCACCGCGAGAAAAAGGCAAGAAAAAATGAAAAAGAAAGTAGGACCCTAGGGGACACAAGGGAGAAGGACACCACTCACCATGCACTCTGAATGGCAAAAATGAAATGGGCACAACAGAATGCTGGCAGGGATGTGTGACTGGGGCACAAAGCTTTATATGACAGAAGAAAATCTGTTTTAATTGCCTGCACCCCTATTATCCATCTAGGCATCTAAGGTCACAAACCAGTAGCATACTTATGGTGTCTAGATACAGGAAGGCAACTTCTGATGGCAGATAATATTCCTACCAGTTTGCAAGCAGGATGAATGAGCTTCTATCATCATTACGGAATGTAACCTCTTGAAAAAAATTAAAAACTTGATGGGCTCTCGTTTTGGAAGTCCCCAGTAATTACGCTGAGGGGACCTGTTACGTTTGCACTTTGATGTACACAAACTCTCTCCACTTAATTTTCAACTTCTGCATGGCAAGAGTGAAAAAGTGAAGTGTAAAAAGGTGCCATAATCGATTTTATGTCACCCTTTTGCACTCTGCCATGCAAGATGATTAAATGCCAACAACCATGTATGCAAGGCAGGTAGTGTTTACAATGAATTCCTGTGGAATCCACCTGCTTTTTGCATGTGTATAAGGCCGGAGGATTCCATAGGAATCAACAGCATTTGCACCAACATAAAAATACATGCTGGCAAAAGTATTTGCGTGGCGGAGAGAGGCAGAATCGTACATTACTATTGCCCCTCCTCTCCACCATGCAAATGGTTGAAAATGAGCCGTGACATAAATAAAATTCATACGAGTTTTACACAGGACTTTTTAATCATTTTATTTATATTAGAGCTCCATGAATATGAGCCCTTGTTTGCAATTTTTGATTTGTAGGGGAATCCCTGGGGATCAAAGGAATTAGAGGGAAGGCGTATTAGCGCAGCCAAGGCCATTGAAATGATAGGGCATCCTGTTTGCATATCCTCATTCTCCCGATTTCTGAGCAAATGTTGGGTAGCAGGACATTCACTTCATTGCCATATACAATGATCAACAGGCTCCCAAACTCCTGTGGGTCAGTGTGTAATTGACTGAGGATGGGAGTGTTCCACTCAACAGATCTGCAGGTCTATTCTTTGTCTGGATATAGGTTGCTGTTCAGAATTTTGAGATTTGCCTCAATACAGTTCACTGTTTTTTGGGGGCAATCCAGTTGAGCGATCTGCACCATGTTCCCCAGTCACGGTCCATGTATGGTCTCACAAGTTGGTTGTCGTATTGAATCGGGACTACTTATTTTGCATTTTTAAAGTGCTCACACAGCCCGCGGGCATCGAGGCGCTGTTACAGGAATTTCAGGATTTTTTTCTTCAGTTGCGTAATTGTTTTTTTTTTGTTGTTGTCTTAGTTGCGTATTTATAACGCGCTTAAACACCCAGAGGTTCCTAAGCACGGACCCGGGGATCGAACCTGTTTTGCTTCGTGTTGTCTTGCTTCCAAGGTGCACACGTTGCCGTTAAGCTATCCTCCCGGGACGAATCAATGGTGGAAACATTAGTAAGCCTCGGTGGATGCTGGCTGCCAGCACTTAACAATTTGAAGATTTTAAAGCCTCCTCCTGGGGAAATATCTTCTGGGTGTAATTGTCCTTGAGAACTGCTTCCTACTGCATTTGAATGACAACTGATTTTTGTGTGAAGGGTCAGTGAGTATCAAACTGAATCCCTTTCCTGATATTACTCGCTATGGACACCAACTTGGGTGTGTAACTGTGGAGAGATTGGTATCTGAGTCTCGTCCTGTGAGAACTTTGTGAATAATGATCCAGCAGGGATTTTATTACGGGCTTCACGTGTAGGTGTGCCCAAGGAACCACTGCTACCTTTTCTCCCTGTTCAGAAGATATTTCCTCATAGGTGTGCACAAGGAACCACTGCTACCTTTTCTCCCTGTATCAGAAGAGATTTTCTCTTAGACACCAGGCTCCGGACCATTTACATTTTTTCTGCTTCTGAAGCCTGGAGATTCAATCTTATCGGAGGAAATGGTTCTGTTCTTCTATATGGAGTGCCGATAAACTGGAGTAGGTGGGACTAGCAAAAGAAGAAGAAGAAGAAGAAGAAGAAGAAGAAGAAGAAGAAGAAGAAGAAGAAGAAGAAGAAGAAGAAGAAGAAGAAGAAGAAGAAGAAGAAGAAGAAGAAGAAGAAGAAGCAATTCACCAACAGTCCATATATGGAAATATTTGGTTACCCTATTCGTGAAGGACACTTGCCAAAGGGGCAATACTATTGTGAATAACCTTGGTGCTGAGGCTTATCTGACTGTGATGGTCTTAAAATAACAATATTGACCATTCCAGATAAACACAGGTATTTTTGCTCCTGTGCATCGGGTCATGAATGTACACATCTTGAATTTCTAAGGATGTCATATATAAGGATGCCATATATTCTCTTTTGTTTATTAGAGGAATTAAATGGGGGGCTCCAGGGGGAACGCAAAGTGTTTCCCCCCGGGGTCATTTTGGCGCAGCACAGGCCAGTGAGATGGCCTGCGCCGTAGAGTGCCCCTGGGGGGTATTTAAGGGGTCAGGGAAGGTTCGGGAAACAGGCGACGGTTGGACGTGATATTGATCAGTCCTGGTCGCCTGCTCCCGAGCCTTCCCTGATTTGGGACTGTAGGGGTTTTGTGAGGTGAGGTGTGGTAGCATAGTTAAGGGCGGGTAGGTAATATATATATTTAAAAAAAGAAATAAATAAAAAAAAGAAGAACGTTTGTTTACTGAGGTTACCGTAAATAAGGTACCTCTGCTTACCCGGGGTCCGTTTCGGCCGCCGGGTCTTGCGCGGTCATCTAGTTCTTTAGTTCAGGGGGTTGTGGTCCTTTGGGGGGTGGGGTATTGTTATTAATTAAGTTCCGACACTTTTCTGTCGTGCCCTGGGGGATTTGCGTCGGTGTTTTCGGCGGGTAGTGTCTCCCATCGGGCATTCTAGGGTTATTTGTGATAGTGGGCTGTGATCCGCTCCCGTTTGCCATATGGCATTAGTGCTGGTTCTTGCGGGCGCCGGGGAATTCCACAGTAAAGATCCTGGCACCAGTCGGTGCATACGGCTCGGCTGTTGGGGGGCCATTAAGCTTGGCAGTTGCTGCTATGTCACTCTCGTGCGGTAGCAGCCGGTGGACAGGGGAGGCAGTGCGGATCCCTTAAAGGGATTGCACCGCATTTCGGTGTTGGCCATCTCTGCTTGTCAGCCTCATATTATCCAGGGGGCAGTGTTTTTATAAAAAATGTTTGCGAATTCTGTGCTTTGCTGTGCGGTTTGGCTCACGCGCCGCTAGGGTCAGTGTTGGTCGGCCTTTTCTTTCCACCAGCGTAAAACTGTGCTTCTGTTTTGCAGGGATTGTTCTGCTGGGGCAATTTAGGAGTTAGGGGCAGGATCCTCAAGGGCAAGGGTAATCTTAAGGGGTATACAAAAAAGGAATATATACATATATAATATTTGTTAAGAAAATTCATTAGGGGAATTATAAGAGTTTAATTAACTCTTTTCAGGAGGATCTTAATTTTATAGCCCGGTTTATTTTGCAGGGCTTTCCATTTCAGGGGCAGTTGTCCACAGGTAGGTGCTGGCTTGGGGGCTTAGTGTAGTTAGTTGAATAGAAAAGGGTCATATTTTAGTGCACAGACAATTTATTTAGTGCACTATGGTGGGCCAGGGAGCCAGTAAGAAGGGTTTAGTGGATGCCAGGGCACTGAGGGAGGCCCTGGAGATTATTAGTAGGGCATCTAAGACCCAACTGGAAGGGGCGGTGGTCGAGGTCACGGGAGAGGGGGAGGTAGGTGGGGGTGGGCCGCAGCGTAGAGCAGCGGCAAATGGGGCTTTCACAGCAGTGGTGGCTTGCACCCCTGCGGCTGGTAGAGGGGAGGTATGGGAATCCAGGGACAGGAAGTTGAGGAGGGAGATTGATAGGAGAGCATCCAGGCGCAAAATGCATTTGGGTGTGGAGCCAGATAGGGTTGGGGTTAATAATGACCAGGGGAGGGAGGGGATATGAGGAGTGTCCAAAAAGGGTCAGGTCAAGAGAGCCACGGCGGTGGGGGTGATGGGGCGTAGGATGGGGCAGCAGGACAGAGGGGAAAAGGGGGTAAATACCTGCGGAAGAGTGCAGGTGGGAGAAGGAGAGAGAGGTCCCCATCAATTAGTGAGGTTAGGGAGGGGCGTGGAACGGCCCCCCCGGCTTGGAGGAGTGCGGGCGGAGGGCGCTGCGCAGCCCCCTCTTTTCCAGAGGATGATCATGGAGAGGGTTTAGGAATGACCCCTCCTAGGTCGGCGCAAGGACAGTCTAGAGGGCGCAGCACGGCCCCTAGCGAGTAGGACCACAGGGTGGACGAGAGCACACCTCGCCTGAGAGAAGAGGACCAGGAAGGGGTTTCTGTGGCCCCGCCGAGAAGACGCCAAAGGAGTGGCGGGGGGGACGCCCCGGACTCACAAGAAGAAGATTGACTCAACCCGAGCATGAGCTTGCATCAACAATGGTATTCCAGGGATGATGAAGTTGGGATCGTGGAATATGTGGGGCAGTGGGAGGATGAAGGTTATAGGGCGGTACGGAGGAGGGAGAAGGAGAGAAGGGGTTTTAGGTGGGATTGTGAAAGACAGGAGCAGTGGGCTTGGGGGCCAAGAGGTTGGGGGAATAACTGGCTGGGTGAGACTGCTGACATGTTTTGTCCCCGCAGCAGGAGCCCAGTAAGAAAAGAGATGAGGAGCATTGGAGTGGAGGCCCGGCCACAGATGGGCGATGGCAGGTCGGAAAGAGGTGAGCAGGAAAGGGACTGGTCAACTGCATGGCAGAGGGGGGATACAAGAATGGGGGCAGGGAATTAAGGGTCTGCTTTGCAAGGGGTAAGGAGAGAGATTGGTGTACAGGCTATTGGATCCTTGGTGGGGGAAAAGGGTAATTTCTCAGTGGAGGTACAAACGGACAAGGTGGTTGAGCCATTGGCGCTCAAGGTACAGGTTTCAAAAGAAAAAGAGGTTGAAGTGAAGGGCAAGGAGAAAAAGCTACCGTACATGGGTATCACAAAACCTTTGGGTGCGCATTTAATGGCAGCGACCAAGGATAAGATTCAGGCAGTCGAATTTGTGGATGTTTTTAAGCTGCTCCACAGGGAAGTGAGAGCAAAAGAAGGGTCTAAGGAAGAAGAGAGAGAACTGGCTTCATGCCTAAGGGTCCCAGTGACAATTGAAAATTGGACATCGGCATTTATTATTTACGCCAATGTCTATTGTGAGAAATTTCCGGAGCGATGCATGGCTCTGCTAAAATATATGGATGTAATTAGGAAGGCATTTACGAGTTTTGGGGGCTTTTTGTTGGTGCGTTACGATGAGGAATTCAGAGCAAGAATGGCTGAAGACAGTCAGGCTGTCTGGGGGAAATAGACATGGATCTATGGCTGCAATGGATGGGACCAACGAGGCCTGCACCAACATTGCACACAGCAAGTGGTCTGCCTGTGCCTTTCCGGCCCTTTCTTGGTTGCCCCGCCCATGAGAGGGTGGGGGGAGGAGGCAGAGGGCAGCCCTCAGCAGCGTGTTGGGCATTTCATAAGGACGGCTGCACAAGGAACTTATGTAGGTTCAGGCATGAATGTAGCAAATGTGCATGGAACCACCCTCTCACTCAGTGTTTCCAACAGGGAGACAGTGGGAGGGGGAGAGGATCCGGCAGAGGGGATGTGGGGAAAAGCTTTTACTTCTATTAAATTGGACGTGCTGGAGAAGTGGTTGGAATTCTATCCAGAAAGGGAAGGGGCTAAGATTTTGAGTGAGGGTTTTTGTCATGGTTTCAGGCTGGGTTATCAGGGACCAAGGGTGCGTCGGTGGGCGGATAATTTGAAGTCAGCCAAGGAAAATGTTGTGGTGGTAAGACAAACATTGGGTAAAGAAATAGCGGCAGGGAGGATAGTAGGGCCATTTGATGATCTGTCGGGGGATTTAGTTATATCCCCACTGTGTGTGATGCCTAAGAAAGCCACGGGGGAGTTCAGATTGATACACCACTTGTCATGGCCTGAGGGCATGTCTGTCAATGATTTCATTGCCACGGAAGAATGTGGGTTTGTATATGCAGGTGTGGACCAGGCGGTGGATTTGGTGAGGAAAGAAGGGTGCGGGGCCTTCATGGCCAAGTGGGACATTAAGGCGGCTTTCAGGTTGTTGCCCGTGCACCGGGAGGATTTCTGACTCTTAGGTTTGCAATTTGAGGACCGTATATACATGGACAACGATTTGGCAATGGGGTGCGCAATTTCCTGCGCCTTGATTGAGCGTTTCAGTTCCTTGTTACAGTGGGTTTTTTCATACAGTTCAGGTTGGGAAAGTGTTCTGCATTACCTAGATGATTTTCTGTTCATTAGCAGGGCAGAAAGAGAGAGAGAGTGCAAGGAGGTGCTAAAGTTGTTTCAGGATTTGATGGGGGAGTTGGGGCTGCCTCTAGCGGAAGACAAAACAGAAGGGCCGGCAGTGGTGTTGACATTTCTAGGGATTGAACTGGATTCAGTGGCCATGACCTCACGCTTGCCAAATGACAAGGTGAGCAAACAGGTAGGACTGCTGGAAAAAGCGGTGGGGGCCAAGAAAATGATGCTAGTGGAAATGCAGAGATTGGTGGGGCATTTGATTTTTGCATGCAAGGTGGTGGCCCCAGGGAGGACTTTTTGTAGAAACATGGCGCGGTCTATGGCGGGAGCTAAGTGCCCACATCATCAGATAAGAGTATCGGGTGCAGTGCGGGAAGATTGTAAACTCTGGCTGAGCTTTTTGGAGAGCTTTAACGGAGTGCCCATGTGGTTGCAGGGAGATCCGGTGTCATGGGAGGTGCAGATATTCTCGGATGCAGCAGGAGCAAGAGGTTTCGGAGTGTTCTGTGAAGGAAAGTGGTGTGCAGAGAAGTGGCCATCACTTTGGTTGAAAGAAGGAAGGAGTATAGCATTCCTTGAATTTTTTCCTTTGCTGGTTGCATTGGAGTTGTGGGGGAAGGATTTGCAAAATAAGAAAGTGAATTGCAACATTTACAACGAATGGGTGGTTCATGTAGTGAACAGGCAGTCAGCAAGGGATTAGAGGGTGGCGAGACTGATGAGAGAGTTTGTTCTGCGTTGCATGGAATGGAATGCCGTGTTTAAGGCAAAACATGTGCCTGGGAAGGATAATGGCATCGCTGATGCATTATCTCATTTTCAATGGCAGAGATTCCGTGGATTGGCTCTAGATGGGGATCAGGAGGGGCAGCGGATTCTGGAGGAGCTGTGGAAAATAGGAAGCTGAGAGCGCTTGCATTGGTGGAGGGTTCGCTTGCCCCGGCATCTAGAGAGGCGTACAGGAGAGCTTGGGAGGATTTTATAGGAGGGGGAGCTTGTAGTTGGAAGGGTAGGGGGGACGTGGAAGAGCAGAGAACGGATGATGTAACTAACTTCGTCTTGAGGTGCATGGGTAGGGGCTGGTCTAGGGCAACTATAATGGGGAAATTGGCAGGGATTGCTTCCTATGGGAAGTGGTTTTGAGGTTTTCAGCCGAGCGGTGGAGAAATGGCAAACAGGATGTTGGAAGGATGGGCAAGGGAAAGTAAGAGGGAAAAGGATAAGAGGAGACCGGTATCGGCGGAATTGCTAACAAGGTTGTGTCAAGCGGTGGGGGGGGGGTTGCTGGTCGGACTGGGAAGGAGAGTTGTTTGCTGTTTGCTTTACTTGGCTATTCTTCGGGGCCTTCAGGGTTTCTGAGCTGGTGGGGGGAAAAAGTGGGGTAGGGGGACTGCGATGGGAAGATGTTCAATTTACCGAGCTAGGTTTGGACATCAAGTTCAAGAGGTCTAAGATCAAAAAGGAAAGGGCTCTTGGGTTTTGCTGGGGCAGGGGAGCAAGGATTTATGCCTGGTTCAGACAGGTTTGATGTGGAAGGAGCGTTGTGGGGGAGGACAAGTTTGGTTTTTCAGCATGAGGATGGGGCACCGGTATCAGCGCACAAGTTCTGGGGGTACTGCAAAAGGTTCTGGTAACGGTCGGGGAAAAGGCAGAGGAGTTTGGAACACATTCTTTTAGGATGGGTGCAGCATCTGAGGGTTATAGGCTGGGCTTTTCGGAGGATAAGGTGAAAAGCTTGGGGCGTTGGAGGTCGGGGAGATACAAAGGGTATGTCAGGGATTTGGGTAAAGGGGATGTTTGAAAGAAGTTTTCTCAGAGGACCTATGGAGACAGGTATGTGGTAGGATGGTTTGATTTGTAAGTGATTTTGTAATTTTTTTTTCAGATGCTGCTCGAAAGTCGGGGGGATGGCGCAAATCTGGATTGTCGGCCATTCAATTGTTAAGTGGGCAGGGAAGGAAGCAGAAAAAAGGGTTTTTGGCAGGCAATTGGGTTGCAGCTATAAAGATGTTTTGGTAAGATGGTCCGGTTTAGGGAGGCTTCGCTGGGATCAGTTACTGCCTATGTTGGCTGTGTTGAGGGAATGCTATGGGTCTCCAGATGCGGTGATTATTCATGCTGGGGAAAATGACCTGGTAAGAGATACTGGTGTGGCTCTTCTTAGAAAAATGAAAATGGATTTGTTATGGGTCCGAGAAATGTGGCCTCAAGCATGTGTAGTTTGGACTAAGTTGTTGCCGCAGAGAGTTTGGAGGGGGGCGAGAAGTGAGCGAGCGATAGAGTGGGCAAGGAAGGGGATAAACAGAGAGATGGTAAAAATGTTTGCCTCGGCGGCGGTACAGGTTTTGGACCATAAAGAAATAGTTTACGAAGGATTCATGATATTTAGAGAGGATGATGTCCATTTGTCAGTTTTTGGAAATACTTATTATCTGTCGGAATTGATCTGGTTGGTGAATGGTGAGAGATATATTAAAGAGTTGGAAGTAGGAAGGAATGGGGTGGGATGGGGCAGAAAGAACACCTCAGGGGAGGGTTTTTCTGGTGCCGGGGACAGTGCCACTTTAGATGTGGGGGGAGGGAAGCACAATGGGGGAATGGCGTGGGAAAGGATGGGGGTGGTGCTGTTTGCACAAACGGACTACCCCGGGGGCACAGGTATTGAACCTGGAGGGGCATGGTCCCGGGGAGAAAGCGAGACGCCTTGAGAAGTGGTAAAGAGACGATAGGGACCAAGGGATAGTTAGGGAGGAAGTGGAATTATTTAATTATTTATTTTTTGGGGGAAATGAAAATGTTGAATTATTAATTGGTTGTTTAAAATATTTTGTTAGTCTGTAAGGCCATGGAGCCAGGAAAGCGGTTATTTGTAAGCTTTGGTCTGTCACATTAAAGCAACCTTTTCCACTATAAGTGAGTCTGGATTTTTGTGCAGTAAGCCAAAAAGAGGTTGCCGGGGGGAACGCAAAGCGTTTCCCCCGAGGTGAATTTTGGCACTGCACAAGCCAGCGAGATGGCCTGCACGTAGAGCGCCCCCGGGGGGTGTTTAAGGGGTCAGGGAAGGTTCAGGAAACAGGCGACAGTTGGACGTGAGATTGACCCACCCTCCCACCCCTCTTCTGGTTTATGTCAGATATCTGGTTTTAATTTCTAGGGTGGGGTCCATGTAATTTGGTTCTTCCGGGTTTTACCTTCCATTTCAATTTTTCATGGGGTTTTTAGTCTCTGTTTAAGGTCTTTATTGTTTTCGGTAGTTTTGTGTGATAGGTTAGGGCACTAGTTGGGGAAGTTGTGATGTAAAATTTCTGTTGCTGATGTGGCAGGTCAGACTGGCTGCAGGTCATAGGAAGGGGGAGATTGGTGCAGAGGGGAGTTGTTATGAGTTTGAAAGTTGTTTTGGTTGCCGGGGGCATGGACCCTTTAGATGTGGGGGAGGGAAGCACAATGGGGGGATGGCGTGGGAAAGGGTGGGGGTGGTGCTGTTTGCACAAAAGGGCTACCCCGGGGGAACAGGTTTTGAACCTGGAGGGGCATGGCCCAGCGGAGAAAGCGGGACGCCTTGAGAAGTGGTAAGGAGATGGTAGGGACCAAGGGATAGTTAGGGAGGAAGTGGAATTATTTAATTATTTAATTGTTGGGGAAAATGAAAATGTTGAATTATTAATTGGTTGTTTCAAATATTTTGTTAGTCTGTAAGGCCATGAAGCCAGCTAAGCGGTTATTTGTAAGCTTTGGCCTGTCACATTAAAGCAACCTTTTCCACTACAAGTGAGTCTGGGTTTTTGTGCAGTAAGCCAAAACGTACACATTCGAAATGTTTTATTAGAAACATGAGATAAATGTGTTCCTCTCTTTTAAGTCCAACAAGTTCTGTACTCTTCTGAGAATTTCTGAACAAGTAACAGTATTGAGGAAAAACATTGATCTTGCTTCAATGGGAGCACTGGGGAAATCGCCCCCCCCACCCCTTCAGTAGCAGTCTGAATTCCATGATGAAGTGCTTCTTGCTTCTGTGATGACTGGGGAGTGTGGGTCTCATGTTCCTTGGAACCGGTGCAGTTGATTGGCCTACAAAGATATCAGAGTTAGACAATAAACAAAAAGAGAGTGATACTGCTTCCTCTTTAAACAGAAAGTCAAAATGACAAAAACAAGCGATGAGGGACTAGCAAAAATAGTTATTAAACATGTCCCTCTTCTATGTTGTTTGCTGGGTGGTAGCAGTTGCCTACTTTGTGAAAATAAATGACTCCTCATTCCATTAGGACTGAGGTGAATGAGGAGCTAACGTGTCAGTGATGCATTCGTTATGTGGAGGCTATACCTAGCAATTGTGTTTTGTTAACATTCACATTTATGGTTTAAAACGTTCAATAAGCTGCCACACAAATATATTATCTTAGAGGGCTCATGAATGGTGGTGTGCCATAACACAATGCAAAACAACAGTTACATGTGATTTCATCGCTGGTAATAAACATCGAGGGCTAAACAATATATATTTTTTAAACCACTGAACACCGTCCCTATGTCATGCAACCCTTTTTTTTCGGTCATTGGCACCGATGGAGGCTCGGTCGCCATGGAATGTCCCGCCACGTTTGAGACGCATTCCGAGAGCGGTCTAGTCTTTTTCCAATATGGCCGCCTCCAGCATATTGGCGTCCAGTTGCTGCAGGCTTGCCGCGTTGCAACTTTCGCTCTTCGCTACCTATGGTTGTTACGCTCAGTGCTCCTCTTGGCTCTGCTGAGCCCCCTCCTGTCCTTAGGGCTCCTCGCCCTCCTCTCTTTGTTTCTTTCTTTTTCCACCTACCTGGCCCGCGGGGCTATCCCCCTCGGCGCCTCCTCTCAGTCTGGTTTCCCCTGCCTTCTCCTTACCTGCTAGAGGAGATTGTCCTCTCCCCTGTGGTTTCTCCCTTAGTACAGTGTCACTTCTTTGGCGTCCCGTTTTGCCTGCTGTTCTTCTGTTGTCTTCTGCCAGTACTCTTCGCCCCTCGTATCTTATACCCTCGCCAACTTCCGGGGATTTATTACTCACCGGACATCGTAGTCTTCTGGAATCTTCTCTTGATGAGTCCTCCAGGGTTTTTTTGCCTTTCCGGCTTTTTCCTCTCTGGATATCACGGATCCGGGGCCACTGGTTCTCGGAAACTCCGGCAACCATTGTGGCGTCGTTCCGTGGTATACCATATCTCCTAAAAAAGAAATCCGCCACCAGAGAAAGAAGAAGGAAGCTCTCCAAAGACATTTCCTCAGGTGAGGAGGAGGGGGAGGTGACAGAAGTAGGGAGCGACTTGGATATATCTGATATTTGTGACAGTTTGCAACGCCCAACCCACACTGAGATGGCTACCCCTGAACAGATTCAGGAATTAGTTTCCGCTGTCCAATCACTTAACCTGGAAGTCCGAAATCTCAGCCAAGAAGTACAGAATCTTAAGGTGGAGAACAATGTACTCTGTCAATTGGTGAGCGATCAGGAAACCCGCTCCGATCTCCCTTCTATGCCTCTGTCAGTGGGTAAATTTGACGGCACTCCCAAGTCACTTAAAGAATTAATTGAAGCCTGCAACGTATATTTTGCTTTCCGGCCTGTCGCCTACTCTTCAGGACTGAGCAAGGTAGGCTTTGCGGTGTCTAACATGTCTGGAAATGCTTTGGCCTGGGCCAATCCACTAGTTACTGGAAATGATCCGGTCCTACAAGATTGGGAAGCATTTCTTACCAAGTTAATACAGGCCTTTCAAAGGCCAGAAATTACATATATGGCATGCAAGGAATTGTTGGAGGTCCACCAAGGTCAGCTGGACCTTTTGACTTACATCACGAAGTTCAAAAGACTCACCCAAAAGCGCAGTTTACAATATTCCGGCGTGGTCTCAAGGAGGAACTGAAAGATGAGTTGGCCCGAGTTCCCCGTCCGGCTTCTTTCTCAGAACTTTTGTCAGTGGTTCTACAGATCGAACATAGGATCAATGAGCGCAGACAAGAAAGAAAGAAGGTTAAAGGTACAACCGGTCTCCCGGGGCCTATTCTGTCTCCCTCTCCATCCTCAAACTCACCCAGCAAAGAAGAACCTATGCAGATTGGGACTATGAGGTCTCCACTTACTCCAGAAGAACGGAAGAGACGCCGGGACGCAGGTCTCTGTATGTATTGCGGTTCTCCCTCACAACTATTACGGAATTGTCCAGAAGTCCCTCCAAGACGGTCGTGAAACGGGGCGCCTCGAACCTAGGGGGGACTATGGTTTGAGGTATTTTGGAAGGTCCCTATGTATCATTATCCATCACTCCATCTTCACAACCGGAAGACACCCGCTGTATGGTGGTTACCATACAGTTGACATGGAGACAGCAAGCAGTGGGAACATTAGCCCTAATAGATTGTGGTGCCGCTGGCAATTTTGTAGACACCTTATGGGCCGAGAAGATGGGAATCCGTCGAGTCCAAAACCAGGAAGATCTTAAAGTAGAGGGAGTTGACGGAACCCCTCTTTGTTCCGGTCCCATTTCCCATTCTACTGAACTCCTCGGCCTTACCATTCAACAACACCGAGAGGACATTTCATTCAAAATTATCCGGGCTGCCCATTTTCATATTATACTGGGTATAGCCTGGCTCCGCCAACACAACCCTACGATTGACTGGGCTAAGAATACCCTCAGTTTCCACTCATCCCATTGCCATCAATTCTGTTTGCAATCCTCGGGCTATCAGCCAGCAGTTATACAGGCCATGGATCTCAACCCAGAAGTATTCATCTGATCCCTCCGCAGTTTCAGGTCTATCATCAGGTCTTCGTGGAAAAGGCTGAACACGGTTTACCCCCACATCGCCCGGAGGACTGTGCCATAGACTTAGCACCCAATGCCTTGGTTCCCTTCGGCAGAATGTTCTCCCTTTCCGTCAAAGAGAAGGAAGTACTCAAAGAATATTTGGATGCAAATTTAAAGAATGGCCTCATCCAACCTTCGAGATCTCCCGCAGGGGCTCCTCTGTTTTTTATTGCCAAAAGAGACTCCACAGAACTTAGACCCTGTATTGACTACCGCAGGCTTAATAAGGTTACTATCCGGGATAGATACCCGATGCCCCTGATCTCTGACATACTTGAAGCTGTGAGGGGCGCTACCATTTTCTCTAAGTTGGATCTCAGAAATGCATATCATCTCCTGCGCATTATGGCAGGAGATGAATGGAAAACCGCGTTTAGAACACCCCACTGGCTGCACGAGTACAGGGTAATGCCTTTCGGCCTGGTAAATGCCCCAGCGATCTTTCAACGATTCATGGATCGCACATTTTCGGATATGTTGTTCCGCTCTGTTATTATTTACCTAGATGACATCCTGGTATTTTCTAGGACCCCTCAAGAACACTCCTAGAATATTTGGGGGAAAAGTGTTGGATAGTAGGTTAAAAAATATTTTGAGCAATACTTTCAAATTGGCTCAATTTTATGAAATGTTGTCCCCTTGCCTGTCTATTGGGAAGATCCCAGGGCATGCAGCTATGCTCCAAATGAAACCTATGCGAACTCAGTTATGCTTTAACCTGATTTAAAATGATTTAGGAAAGTATTTCATTTTTTTCAGTTTCATATTATTAACTCAAATGGAGAAATGATGGCTGTATTTTCCATTTACTATATCAACCCAACAAATCTTTTGTCATGCATCATTTATTTTATATCTCTTATTTTATTTAAAGAATACATTAAGAAATTAAAATTAAAAACATCTCATTAAAATTGCTCGTCAGATTTGTTTAATGCAACTCATATCTTTTATTCAAGTGGGGCAGATCTGATTGAATAAATGGAGTCCTTTTATCCTAGCCTGCTTTCCTTATCAGCGTTTTGTCATGTAATAGAAATACTGCGGCTGCAGATTCCAGGATGCCTGTGTAATGCAATGCAAGGCAGATGACACAAGAGTACTTCTTTAAACCCACAGCAGCTCAAAAGGGTCCAAAATATTACTTTCAATGGATGGGTCCCTTCTACTCTTATTAGTTGTCACGAGAAGAGAGCATTACAACAAATGCACGCTGCTTTAGTTTTCAACTACTTTGATCCTAACTCAGGAAAGGTTTTGTATGCAAGCCACTTGATTCTCAAAAAGGAGTTTATTCAAGCACAAATGTGCCACAGTCCACCATCCCTCCATACATATGCAAGTGCCAGAAATACTTCCAACGAGCAAAAGTATTATTACCCCCAACACCAAGGCGGGTGCTGCGTAAGCATTGCCTGGCAATGGCCTGCAAGAGCGTGCCACTGCCAAGGCTACATTTCCACCCTTAGTTGCGGGTTGGACATGCAGAAGAAAATATAAAAGTTCTTGTAAAGCATGAGCTTTTCTATTTCTAGAAAGTACACACTTGAGAGCTCGCCAAAACTGCATGCCCAGAGACTCGCACGTTAAGTTTTTGAACTGGCACACATGCGAAACGTGTTTTTCCCCTCACATTTGTGTACATTTTTCGAGTACAAATGAAAACACGATTTTGAGAATTGTAGCCTATTATGTCTTCTTGCATCAGTTCCGTGCAAGCCAAAGTAAGGCAAAAATACACGCAACAAATAATCATGAAAACGATATGGAGCAAAAGGAAAATCATTTAACTCATAACACAATAAAATCTTGCAAGTCCTGTCATTTATGTGCTGCTGCTGCTGTGTTCACAGAACAAGAGGATGCCTTCACATTGTTCCCTAGCGAAGAATTGAGCTTTACTCCATGACACCTTCAATCAAAGAGCAGAACACTTTTTGGGTAGTTGGAAATGGTACGTCACAGTACTTTCATTCTTGATTCCTTCCAGATGTTTCTTTCCCACTGGAACAGCAGTGGCGGGAAGTGCAGAATGCATGTGTAGGCCTCCACCCAAATGAAGTCTTCTCTGTTGGATGGAGAGGAGTGATCTGACTCATCGGGCCTCATTACGACCCAGGCGGTAAGGGGTTAACGATGCCGTAAAAGGTGGCGGTGCCATTAACCCCTTACCACCTTATTATGAGGTCCCTTTGCGGGTCCCTACCTTAACGGCTGGTTTTACCAGCCGTTAAGGATGGGACCCGCAAAGGGACCTTGGCGGTAATTACGGTACCGCAATTTGCGGTACCGTAATTACCACCTTCCCCATTTCCATTGAGCCCTATGGGGGCAAAAATGGGAATGGGGAAGGGCCAATGGTGAATGGGGAATTACCGCCCTGCCCTCAGAGCAGCTCAGGCCTAACTCTCAGGTGTTGGAGTCAAGTGATTTGCAGGTACAGTACTCACCTTTCACAAATAGCATCAAGGAGAATGTTAACACACTATATTTTGTTTTATAAAAACATAACCTTTATATAATTAAAAGCAAAAGTAAAACAAACTATACTAACAGGTAAGTAGTGCACTATGCAACAGGTATGTAAAAAACGATTTCAAAAAGCACGTAAGACCTCAATGAAGAGTCTTTCATAGAAGGAAAGCTGCAATCGCAGGTAAATAAAACACTTTTTATCTCGACCAAAAGAGTTTTGCAAGAGACCGAGGGAGACCATTTGTATGAACTTGTGGCCTCATTACAAGTTCTCCGGTCCGGACTTAACGCTGCCGTATAACCGTACCGGCAGCGTTTCTGCGATCGCCAAATTATGACTTACGGACCTGGAAACACCACCACTATAAACCGCCACCGCGTAGTCAAGGCACCCATAAACTTCGCCTGCAGGGAAACCCCCTCTGTTACCGGCAATACGAAACACTGCAAGCATTACGAGTACCATGGACATGGAAACACCGCCACAGAAATAGCGCAAAAACCGTGACCACGGTGGCGGTATCGCCGCGACCACAAACATGACGTTAAACAGTGCCTGGTGATCTGAATCAGGCCAGTCCTGTATCAGGCCACAGGTGCACCAAATGAGGCCAGCTGGACCCAGCAGGCCACTGGGAGCTTACAAAAGGGCCACACTCAGGCCAACTCCAAACAGAACTATGTAGGCAGCAGCTCTAGTAGCATTGGGACTGGGGCTATTGAAGTAACAGGCAGCACTGCACATGATGGTAGTAATGGTGCGGAGGAGGCGGAGGCGGAGGAGGCAAAGGGCAGCACTTAGCAAACCCAGTACCCATGCCAAACCCTATTGTCCAGCCGGCATGACCCCGGAGGCAGCCTGCAATACCATGCATCAGAGCCTCACCCTGGAACCTGACCCCAGGACAGATCCACACATTATACCGGCTGGACCGTCCAACAATCATGTACATCACCACCATCATAGAGGACGATATCAGCAGCCACATTGACATCACCACCACTATCCCCCCCCCTCCTGAAGGTTGTGTCTGTTCTGTATTTTCTTGGCACCGGAACTTATCAACACACAGTTGGTGAGCTGCATGGGCTATCACAACCCTGTTTCTCCAAAATATTGGTACAGGTACTGGATGCCCTGTTGCGCCATGTGTCTGAACACATCGCCCTACCCCATACCCTTGCCCAGGTCATTTCCACCAAGTTGGCCTTCCATGTCATTGCAGGCATGCCAAATTGCATAGGTACAGTAGACTGCACCCACATAGAGCTGACAGTACCACGTGCTATTGAGATGGTGTACCGCAATAGGAAACTGTACCACTCACTGAATGTACAGATGGTATGTGATGCCGCACAAGTGATAACAGATTGATGCACACGTTTCCCGGGCTCAATTCAACATTGCCACGGTACATCGAACGCTACGCTGGACAAAGCACATGGCTATTGGGTGAGTACAACTGCCAATGCACAGGCCCTGTGGAGGGGGGGGTGTGTGTCCAGAGCAATGACCAATGTGAGTGGGCTGCTACAACTGCACATGCATCACCCCCCGCCCATTTAGTGAACAGTCACAACAACCCACACATCACAAAACTACACATGACAGGTTGCCACAGTGTGCCCATACACACCCTGCCACATGAGACACACAACCGATACTACCACTGGCCCATACACCTGGAGCCACTCAATGCATCCACCCACAATATGCGCCACTGCCCCCCCAATGCACATGATGCCTGCACATGAGACATCCTGCACCGACAACATCTTCACAGACAATTGATTGACTCCGCCATGTGTGTACATCACTGCACAATGCCATACTTACCAAACACTATTTCCCGCAGGGGCAACTACATATGTACATCAATTCGTTGGTCAATGTCCAGATGCCAACGTCGACGACAATGACACAGGAATGGTAATCATCCACCGGTCCAACCACTGCTTGGCACATATGGATGAATGATCAATGACACAAGATTGCACTGTATGTGATGAAGACATGATACAACAAACACTGACATTTCCCCCACATCTACATCCCATGTAGGTGATGCCTGATATGCACTCACGCCATGGCTGATGACGCCTGTACGGAGGGCAAGGAACAGGCATGAGGAGGTGTACAACAGGGCACACGTCCGCACATGTGGCATGATTAAGAGGACATTTGGACTACTGAAGGCCCGGTTCCGCTGCTTGAGCAGATCTGGTGGATCACTGCTCTGCCGCCCAGTGAAGATGGGTAAAATTACGCTTGTTTGTGCCATGCTGCACAATCTGTGCTTGTGCAGTAACATTCCGCTGCCCCCAGACGCAGAGGATGAAGATGCAGATTCGGATGGGGATGGGGATGGGATGGCTCCACCTCCTCCTGGGGTGCACGAGATGGACAACAAGCACGGGATACACTAATTCGCATTTACTTTTGAGAGACTGCACATTGACAGCATTGCATGGATATGACGATGCCAGTTAATGAATTGATGGACTGCAAATGAAATGATGGATGTCCACTGATGAATGTTTTTCTCAATGATAATATATTTTTAACATAACAACAGGTAAGAAGGTGCATTGGGTAGGGAAGCTGTACACCCGTGCCTACCCAAACGTACCCACCCCCAACCAGGCCCCAATTTACTAACCCCCTAATGGACCTCCCCACCACCCAAACGTACCCACGTACCCCCCCAAACGTACCCACCCCCAACCAGGCCCCAATTTACTAACCCCCTAATGGACCTCCCCCACCACCCAAACGTACCCACCCCCAACCAGGCCCCAATTTACTAACCCCCTAATGGACCTCCCCCACCACCCAAACGTACCCACCCCCAACCAGGCCCCAATTTACTAACCCCCTAATGGACCTCCCCCACCACCCAAATGTACCCACCCCCAACCAGGCCCCAATTTACTAACCCCCTAATGGACCTCCCCCTCCACCCCAACCTACCCACCCCCTTACACCCTTCTTGTCCATGTATGTGTCCTGCACTGCCAAACACACATGGCATCATTTGCGTGTGTGCTTCTGCGCACAGGCATCCTTGCCTGAGGGACCTGTTAGGCGACTTGAGCACCTCCGTGGGCTGGCAGAGGTGGAGCTGGATGGGGTGGTGCTTGTGGATGGCACTGTTGCTGGCTTAGTTGACAAATGTCCCAGATATGCCTGCTAGGCAAGCAACATGGACTCTGCAATGCTGGACATGTTGTTGTTGACCTCCTGCACATGGCATGCCAGGGTCACTATGGTTGTGGCAAAGAGTCCAATTGACCTGGAGAGACGATGCACAGATGCACTGTAACTCTCCCTCTGCAGCCTGGACACCTCCAGCTGCCTTTCTACTAGCTGGGTGAGGGTGGCCTGCTGGTCCTCCATCTGCTGCATGCGGGCATTCAGCTCAGCCATCCAGGGGGTTGCGACCTCATTGGACTGTGTAGTGATGGTGGGCTGAACTGGAGGTCTTGGAGGGATGACAAGTCATCCAGGTTGGGCACCGCCCCCTGTGGCCCTACATCAGAATGCAGTGCTGGGGCACTGTTGTCACTGCCTGCAGCCTCCTCCGCAGTGCAAATGTTTTCAGGGGTGGGTTGTGTGGGCATGATGGGCGGGCGTGGCACCTGTGTGGCAGCAGGCAGCGTGGAGATGGTGGTGTTGGCTGTTACATCCGTACCAGATGCAGCTGGTGGCAGAGATGCTGAGCAGCTAGCGTCTTCCTCCTGGGCAGGGGTGCTGGGTCGCCCACGTGCAGGTGCACATTGCCTCGCCTGTTGGGCGTTGTCATTGTCACTTGAAATGGCTTTGGGGACACAGAGGGCATGCTATTAGTTGTGTGGTGGTACCTGATGGGTGCATCACATGCATCAGACAGGTTGATCAGTGACCATTTGCATTTACTTGCATATAACTGTTGACGGCCATGTATTTTAAGGGTGTTGCTTATCATCTGGGTCATGATTGGGTCCTTTGGGGCACTCATGTATTGGCTGGGGGGGTTGTTAATGGGTCCTTTGGGGGCACTCCTGGCCTCAACAAGTACTCATATGACATTGAAATGTGTGCACTTACCAGCAGGTGGGCTCACTCCTGCCTCAGCATCCCCAATTCCATGGATGGCCTCAAGGTGGAAGATACTGCTGCAGCACTCCTCCCATGTCTGCAGCCTCAGTGGTGAAGCAGGTCCTCCACCTGTGCCACTGCTGAGCTGCCGGTGTGTTGCAATCAGGTTTTGCACCCTCAGTCTGAGGTCGTCCCACCTCTTGTGGCAGTCCTTCACGCTCCTTGTTGTGATGCCCACAGCTGTGCACTTCCGTGCAGCTTCGTCCCACACATCCTTTCTGCGCTGCTGTGTTGCATGCCGTTGGTCGGCGCTAAAAAGCATTTCAGCATGCTGCACTATGTGGTCCTCTAATACAGTGAGCTCTGCCTCATTGAAGCGCTGTTTGCGCTGTCTCTGGGCAGGCATCTTGGCTGCCATGCTGGTGGTCCTTTTTAGCTTCTCAGTGTGGAGAATTAGCCTGTGCTGACTCTGGATGGCAGTGGATAGTGGTTTATATAATGGCCGCCTCTCTCTTTCTGGTTTTTGTGGTCATGGTATTTCTGATTCCGTGTCCGTGAGGATGCGGCGGACGCGGTTTTTACACTGCTTGTGGGGGCTGGTATGTCCATTTCCGTGGGTATTTACGTGGCGACGGTGACACCGTTTCCGCATCCGTGTGGTGCGTGCGACCGATAGGCCGTAATCCACCGCTCTTTCCACAACCTTGCGGACGCAGAAACTGTATCACCGTCATCACGGAATCACCACATTCCGGACCGGATAACTTGTAATGAGGCCCTTGGTCTAAGATTTGCAAAAAGAAAGTTATCTTTGGTGAAAAAGTTCAAAAGGAGCCGTTTCTGAGGTTCTGAACGAGTGTAAGCCACATAGGACACTTGATGATCAAGAGGGCACCTAGAGATGAAGATTCAATTGAAGAAAGAACTCTCCAACAGTGCCAGAGATACGCGAGAGCTATACCGTGGGTTAAAAATGCTGTTCTGCAGGTTATAAGCATAATTGACCTAAAAACATTTGACCTAAAACATAAAGTTTCATTATATATATATATATATATATATATATATATATATATATATATATATATATATATATATATATATATATATATATAGTGGGGAAGGGTATAGATTCGGTTCAGGGGAAGTGGGAGGGGTTTGCGGGTGGTCCCCCCCCACATTTTAGACCAAAAAAGGTCAAATAAATTTAATGAAATGTGATTGGGTCAAAGGTTTTAGGTCAAATAGACCTAAATCGTACTGCAGCAGGTGGTATTTGGCATTGCCAGTTATGGTCACTAAGCATGTTGTTTGTTTGACAACCATTGTAGGTTCCATCAATAAAACACTGGTGCAGGAGGGACCCAAGACCTTTGGGAAGGATGATTATCATAAGCTCAATTATTCAAAGGTCAAGGCAGAGACACTTTAGTCTCCAGTAGTTAATGATACAAGCATCTCTTATTATCCTTCGAACATAGCATTTGGATTCTGAGAATGGATTTGGCTTAAGAAGACCCCAGGGAAGAATGATTATGCAAGATTTACTTGCAGCGTCACAAAGGAGAGGAGCCAGAAGTGAAATAAGGACCAGAAGGTGAATTTGATAATGCAGTTCAGTGGTGAATTGGGGAGCCCAGATTCCTGGAGCATCTCATACGAAAGAGATTGAACCAGGGAGCTTGGCTCATGTTGTGTAATGAAGAAACTCTGATCAGAGTTGGCATTGAGGTTCTTCTAGGCTGAAAGGCACTCCAACTGGATCCAATGATGCAGACACAGTCAAGAGCTTCAGAGAAGCAAGGCTTTGAAGCAAGAGCTGCGATTCAGTTGTACGCACAGATTCAGTTGTACGCACAAGATCAGGGCATAGGAGAATCTTAGTTTCTTCTGGTCTTTTCCCCCTTAAGCAGCAGGATCTTTCAGTAAATCGAAAAGTAGATAAGGGGAGTAAGTATGGAAGTCAGCGTTTATCCCCGTCAGGAGTCAGTGAGTGAATATAGTACCCTCATGAAACAAAAAGTATTATTAAAACAGAACCATAGTCAAGCAATGACAGACTATCCCTCCAAACACACCAATGCACTCAGGAATGTCACTCAAAGGAAGTGAATCTACTATCCTAGAAAGGCTTCTGCATATGCCAGTCAGAACTGTTTTCAGACTGACTACAGCCCTCAGTAATGGGATACCAGCAACCAGTGGGCAGTACTAGCAACCACTGTAAGAGCACACTTTTCTTGGCTTTGCCAAAAATGCCAGAACTGTAAATATACTTACACACCCACGATAGGTTTATCCAATAAGGCCAGACTTCCAGCCAACGTAAAAGAACCCTTGCGTGGTCTTTGCCCAATAAAGACAAAGCCCACAGCCACTGTTAGAGCACACTTTTCTTGGCTTTGCCCAATAATGCCAGTACTGTAATGATAAGAACACGCTTGTCTTGGCTTTGTACAATAAAGCCAGATTTGCCAGCCACTGTAAGAACACACTTACCTTGGCGTTCACCAATGAAGCTAATACTCTCAACCACTGTAATAACAAGCACTTTTTTGTAATAATGAACGTACTGTAATTATAAGAACACACTTGTCTTGGCTTTGCCCAATAATTCAAATAATGTCATTGTAAGACCTCACTTGTCTTGGCTTTGTCCTATAAGGCCAGTACTTCCACCCACTGTAAAAATGCTTGCCCTGGCTTTGACACTTAAAGTTAGTACTGCTCAGCAAATGTAAGCAGACACTTTTATTGGCTTTTCCCAATAATGCAAGTATTATTATTATAGGGACACATTTTTTGGTTTATCCAATAAGGCAAGTTTTATTGTTGTAAGAACACACTTTTATGGCGATGCCCTATAAACCCAGCACTGTTACTCTAAGAATAAACTTGTTTTGGGTGACCTCAGTAATAGCAGTATTTGCCACTGAAACACTATGGCCCTCATTACGATACTGGCGCTAAACCATGGCACTATTAGCACCATGGTTGGTGCCGGTATCGTAACGAGTCCGCCAATGCTCAATGGGGAATTACCACCCCATTCCAAGGTTGGCTAGGCGGTAATTCCCCATTGAACATTGGCCCTTCCCCATTCCCATTTTTGCACCATAGGGCTCAATAGGACTGGGGAAGGCGCTAAGTACGGTACCGCAAATTGCGGTACCATACTTGGCACCAAGGTCCCTTTGCGGGTCCCTACTTTAACGGCTGGTCTAGACCAGCCGTTCATGTCGGGTCCCGCAAAGGGACCTCGTAGTAAGGCGCTAACGGGTTAACGGCGCCACAGCCTTTTACAGCGCCGTTAACCGATTAGCGCCAGGGTCCTAATGAGGGCCAATGTGTGCTGGCTGTTCCCATTACCTAGTAATGTGGTTGGAATGTTAAACTATTCTCCAGTTGATAATGGAGAAACATAATGAAATTAGCACAATATGAAGCAGTGATGACTTAGGCTGAGACCTCACATAAAATCTCCAATTTAAAATCGTTTTTTGGTGATATATATGGTTTATTCCCTAATTGTGCTCGGACATTTGTGAGCATTAAGGAAACATTGCAAAGTGTGCATGCATACCCATGCAATGACTTTAGAGATCCAGTTGAACAATGAGGCGCCCTGGCAAAGAATCGCGGTGGGGCACCATGGGTAGTACTTGGGGACATTCTTTCTTTTAAACATGTTTACAGACGGTTCGTCCCACTTGTTTACTGTCCTCCTTCACACAGAAGACCTATAATACCAGTCACCTTTTATTAAATGGAGCTGGTCATCACATAGACAGTCGATGCTTGCACAGTGTGCTTACAACTGAACACTTATCCAAGCTGATCTTCCAAACAGGGCCAGCTCATTCATAATGGCCAACGGGGCACTGGCCCACTGATCATAATGAGGAGCTACTAAAAGCATGGAAGTATAGTTTCCCTTTGCATTTCAGTTCCCCAGCACATATGGGCAAGGCTGGGGTGTTTGCTTCCACAGCCGTGCATGTCCCATTGGGGATACAAGCTGATGAAGTGCATGCCTAACTGTGTTTAGGGGTACTCCTTGCACAATTAGGTATCCTTGTGCAGTGAGATGGGGGAATTCCGGCCTCACCATGCATGTCAGGAACAGGAAGCTGTCCCTGCTTCCTGTCTGTGTGGCGCACGCAAGCCAGCGGCCCAGTGAGGAGCATTGAGTCCAGAGCTGGTCGGGCAACCTATAAGGCGAAGTCCCGGCAAAGTCTGTTGTTTGAAGTCAGAAGTCTGGATACTGTCTGTGCATGAGAGGATTGACATGCTGAATCGCAGGATTGGAGACTTTATTTGTTTTAAAAGTACGCCGGGGAAACTTGTTGGACTATGATCAGTTGTCTACTGGGTGACATTAGCCCAAGTTAATACTATTTCTTAAACGTGTTTTTAACGTTTTTAGGTGTGGCCACGCCCCTTTGCGTGACAACATTCAAATACAGACTGCTGCGCGCAACAGCGCACGGCAAAGTCCCGGCAAAGTCTGTTGTCTGTTAGCTGTTCGCTGGGAGTTAGGAGGCTCCTTACTCTCATTCATGCATAATTGAATAGTGTAAAGTCATGATACAAGCTAGTTGATGTCCTCACATGCTCTGGCCCAGGTCATAGCTATTTTAATACTTTAATTGTCAGATGCTGCGGGCGAATGGAATAGAGGCGTTGGTGCAATGCGTTACACGCTGTTCCGTATCATAGTGTGTGCAGTTGGGATCATGTAAGTAGGCATTTTATGTGACCTTGCACATACTATATACGGAATTCAGAAGATCTTGACTATCTGACCTAGGTGCTGGCTCGGCCTAACCCTTTATTATTGCATAGCTAGTATTTAGCGTGACAGTAGCTAAAACTGGTATCAGCAATACCTTTCTTGGTCGCCCCAGCTCCATCACTCCATCACTCCGTCACTCACCTCCCTTAAATTGGAATCGGGTGGTGGGTGCCGGAGACGAGAAACTGGGTAGATCTGTTTAAAGTGGGTAACCTGAATAATTATTTAAGTGAAAGTGTTCTTTTGCTCACTTTAGTTTTCTTGAATAAGATGGAACTGTGTTCTGCAGTTTGTGATCTGAAACAACAAGTAACTTTGAAATAAAAAAACCCTGTAGGGTTAAGTAAGTTACCGCAGCGGAATTCCACGCAACTAAAACCTGTGCGAGGAAAACAATAAGTCGGTTAGGACTTGTATCCGATACTAATCTAGCAAAAATTACGAGTTTTTTTTACAAACATAGAACGTAAACAAGCTGTAACCAGCATACGGGAACCTGTGAATGCAGCATATGAGGCATGCTGTGAAATTGTTACAGATATCTGCACTAATCTCCCATGTATAGGAACAAAACTGATATCCCAAGTATTTCAGTTACCCCATAAAACAGCTGAATGCCGTGAGGAAGATAGCACACGAGTACATATTATAGAAACATTAATTGAGAATGAAGGTAATTCTTTGATGTATGAAATTAACCCGGAGGGAAGTAACACTATAATTGAAGAGTCTCTCCACCAAATGTGTGAGCATGGTGAAGTGAATATGAAACTTGGAAGCGAGAATCCATCTTGGAAAGTGCCCTCTTTAAGTGAAATTGTAAATATAAATGTAAAAATGGCACTACTACTGGCAGATATAAATCAGCGCGAGAAGAATATTTGTGGGATGTTTGACTGGGAAGCAGTAGTAGCCAGTGATTCAATGCAGAAGGCAATGAAATGTAAAGTATGGGACAAATTATCTGACCCTTCATTGATGACCTGTGATGATTCGGTACTGTCGGGGGCTATTACCCCCCTGTTAACATTGTATGAGCAATGGAGTGACAGGGATGGCGATAGAGTGACAGTTGACTCTAAATCAGGTCAACTGATACTATCGAAAGTACAAGATCTCACCAAACTCCCTCCTGTAGCTGTATCTTCAACACCTGCTTTGAGTGACTTACCGGATGAGCAGATAGCAGATAGATCTGACGATGTAAGCTTTGAGGGAAAAAGTCATTCGGAACTATTTGAAGCTTTGGAGAATGTGCTTACTACATTGGTTGATAAATGTGAGAATATCAAGCGAACCTTAGTCGTACACTCGGTACTCTTACATAAAAGTATCAACAAACAGAGAAGAGTCATGAAGTAATGACTAATAATAAGAGTTTGAAGAAGATAACCACCACTTCAGATATTAGATCTTTTGTAACTTGCCCTGACGTAGGAGAACCGAAGCTCATCCATGAACCTTGGATTGGTACAAGAAGATTGCCACACAAAGAAAGAAAAGGCTAAGAAATTTAAGGGGATAGCCGAGGTGGTACTTCATGACTTGCAGACATTATTTAATGATTAGTCAAGCACGGTAAATGCTATTGATGAAGCAGTGCATAGACCTATAGCACCTTCAATATTATTGGAGGGTCCAACAAACAAGGATGCTAATGTACATAATGTAGAAATAGAAGCTCTATCTACCTCGGACACTATGCATAAGTTTAAAAGTGATAAAGTTTCCATGATGAACCTAGGAAAATCTTCAAAATGTTTTCAGCTAGAAGTAATGGAACCTAGAAAAATCTTCAAAATCCTTAATCGTAAAGCAATATTAGAGTTATGTAGATCGATAGTTCCTTTAAGGATGATAACATCAAATGACCTAAAGATAGTAGATCAGGTAGTCAGAGAAAGTTATCTCTAATGTATGGTGTTATGAGAGCTCAATACATGATTATATATTTAGTCATGCTAAATTATTTGAAAAAAATACCCTAGTAGAAACCCAATAGATAAAGCAGTAATGCGGTTACTTGTACCACTGATTAGAGAACAGAAAATAGTCGACAAAACAGTATCTGAGAAAATCCCTCCTAAATCATTTGAGGTAGACAACAACTTAACCAGTGGCTATTGGCAATGGCTGCCAGCAATATTTAAAAGCTTCTTTGAGAATCGGCCTCGATGACATTGAATTTATTATGTCATGGTACACGCATGGAAATTGTCAAGGATGGCACTCTGTCAAGAGTGGCACAGAGCTCCCAGGTAGGGTTTCGGTGGCTGTGCTGATGTAAGGTGACAGATAAGTGCACACACAGCAGGAAACTCAACAAGAAAGAAAAGTAGGCAACTGTAGTTGTGAACAGAAAAGAGCAGGAAATATAAAGATACAAACAAACTGGATTCCCTCTTGGGGTGTATGCAGATATGGAAAAAGAGTGTTCCACTGACCTTTGGAAACTCCAGCCTTCTGCACGGATTACTATTACAGAGGCCCACTCTGTCTGCTCATGGCTGGGAACAACAGCTGTGGGTGTCTGTTAAACAGAAAACGCGACAAGGGAAAGGGCAGAGGTTGCCTGCCGGAAACCAACAGTCAAGCTTTGTACAAAGGATCAACATAAAACACAAGAGAGACAAGAACAGAAATAACCAGGGACAAGGAAGTCTAAGAGAAATCTAGCAGAAGGGAATGAAGGCAGAAACAGCACGATAGAAATGGGTAAACTAAAGGGGAGGACACAGGAGTCAAGGAAGAGAAGGACAGGGTTTAAGAACAAGGGGTTAAAAACAAGGAAGAGAGCAAGGGAGCAGCAGCCAGGAAAGAGGGGGGCTGCAAACAAGGAAGCAGGGCTGCAGTACCGAATGGTACAAGGTACAGAAAAAACTGTAGTGGATTGCAGAGGACTGTAGTAGGCTGCAAGGCAGAGAGTCCAGAGGAGCAGGACTGGGAGCTGTAGTAGGCGGCAGACAGAGAGCCCAGAGGAGTAGGGCAGCAAGGAGTGAACCCAAAGGAACAGGGCGTAGAGGCAGAGAGACCAGAGGGTCAGGGCTGAAAGCAGAAGAGAGTAGCAGGCTGCAAGGCAGGGAGCCCAGCGGAGCAGAGTAGCAAGGAGCAAGTTCAGAGGAGCAGAGCAGCGAGGCAGGGAGCCCAGAAGGCTATGGCTGTAGGCAGCAGGGTGTAGCAGGCTGCAAGGCAGAAAGCCCAGAGGAGCAGGGCTGTGAGGCAGGGAGCCCAAAAGGCTAGGGCTGTAGGCAGCAGGGTGTAGCAGGCTGCAAGGCAGGAAGCCCAGAGGAGCAGGGCTGTGAGGCAGGGAGCCCAAAAGGCTAGGGCTGTAGGCAGCAGGGTGTAGCAGGCTGCAAGGCAGGAAGCCCAGAGGAGCAGGGCTGTGAGGCAGGGAGCCCAAAAGGCTAGGGCTGTAGGCAGCAGGGTGTAGCAGGCTGCAAGGCAGGAAGCCCAGCGGAGCAGGGCTGTGAGGCAGGGAGCCCAAAAGACTAGGGCTGTAGGCAGCAGGGTGTAGCAGGCTGCAAGGCAGGAAGCCCAGAGGAGCAGGTCTGTGAGGCAGGAAGCCCAAAAGGCTAGGGCTGTAGGCAGCAGGGTGTAGCAGGCTGCAAGGCAGGAAGCCCAGAAAGAGCACTGGAACAAAAGCAGGAAAATGCAGCAGCAGCAGGAACAGCATACCATTTCGAGACAAAAGGCAAAAAGGGGCTGCGAGGACTCTTGATGCAAGAGACTGAGCTCCTGCAGGCAGCTGCTTAAATACCGCCCTGTCCTGTACTGAGGCAGGCTAATTGGCAGCACCTGGAGCAGCACACCTGAATACAATCTGCCTCCTCCCTCTCTGGTCCTGAGATGGTGGAAGCAGCACTGATCCCTAGGGCTTCTGGGGATTGTGGTTCCAATGCTGACAAATGGGAATGGCCAGGAATTGATAGCTGTAGCAAGGTGCATTGTGGTACATGAAGTTAGTTGAGTTATATAAGAAGGCACCAAAGTCACGCAAATGGGAATTAAGTACCAAAGTGTGAATAGGGGTTGTTCCAAGAGTATTCTGAAGATAAATGAATGACAAATAGTCCATGATGGTTGCCAATGTGTGCGCCCATGGCGCAGGCATGACAGAAATACTCATTATAGTGAGGAAAATTATCTGCTAGAGTTTGTTCCACACGTTAAGATTATAGCCCTCCAAGAAACTTGGCTCTATACAGAATGTGATATTGATGCCAGAACAACGATACAAAGCCCAGCTCAGAAAGGACCTATAGGGCGACCTAAGGGAGGGTGGTTAACCTCGATCCGCCACCCGTGGACAGGAACTAAAATTCAGTGGTCCACCTCCATGGAACTGGCGGTAATGGTAAAATGTGATCTTGCCTCTACCCCCAGTATCCTGCCAGTAAATATATATAATCCGCCTAATGGCGTATATAACAAAGAAAATATACTCACCCTAATAAGTATTTTAGAGGAATACAACTCACTATTACCAGTCATCTTATTAGGTGACTTTAATGCACAAATTTATATCCCTAATATTGAATCTACAGGACCCTTGCGATCCGGCCCTACGGAACGGATCTCCAATACCCATGGTAAACTTTGGACCAAGTTGTTTTTGAAGTACGATCTAAAAATGCTTAATGTTACAAGTAGCAGTGATTCACATCGAGGCGTGACGAGAGTAAGTGGACAATTAATGTCCACGATTGATTATGTCTTAGTCAATGAAAATTTGATAGCACTAGATATGGCCATAGGCTGCAGGGCAGATAGTGACCACCTCCCATTATTTATGTTACTACCTATATATGGGACCCACGGTGAATACCAATTGAATGACCAGATAGCAGTGAATAATAAAGGTAACCGAATAGTGTGGAATCCAGGCAAATTAGAAAAAGCCAAAGTGATAGCAGAGATGGAATTAGAGAAATGTATTGATAGCATGACAAAAACATCTACTAGGAGCCCAAAACAAATGTTACAGACCTTTGAAGAAATAGTAATAGCAATAAAACCTGTTACTGCCAAAAAAAGAGTCCATCAAAGCATTCATGAGAGATGGAACATTAACCATGATAAGAATAAGACTTATGATATAGCGATACATAAAGCAAAAAAAAACGTAGAACCTGTATCAGTGAAATAATACGTGGGGAAAAATGAGATGCCCCAGTACAAATTCGATTTGAAAAGAAAAAGTATCGCACATGGCTGCGTTTGCATCACTCTATGAAACTAAATGAAAAATGGCGAATGATAGCCCAATGTGCAAATTATAATAATAATGCAGGTATTTGGAATGTGATTAATGAATAGCATAGTGAATTTAGTAACAGCAATAGAGGCGTCATGGAAAATTCGAAAGCTGCCTGCAAATGTTGCTTTTATAGATTTTACTGCAGCATTTGACACCATATTGAGGGATTGGTTGTGGATGAAACTCGAGACATGGGGGATGCCAGCAGGTTTGCTAGCTGTGATGTAATTGCTGTACAGCGATACTTCAGTAAGAATAAAGCTAGATAATGAAGGTAAATTATCAGTATCCATGAAAACCTATAGAGGAGTCAAGTAAGGCTGCATACTTGCAGCGACGTTATTTAACTTATATCTAGCAGACTTCATGAGAAATGTATATCATACAATAATGAATGACATCAAAATAGGTACCTTAAGACTGAGTTGGCTAGCTTATGCAGATGACCTTGTTCTCCTAGAGTATACACCTAAGGGCCTGCAATACAAATTATCTGAACTAGAAAGCTTTGCAAAATTGAATGGTCTTAGTATTAATATTAGCAAAACCAAGACCTTACTTTTTTCCAACACAACTAGAGGGACCAGGCATACATCCCATAGATGGACAATTATGGAACAAAATATTGAGGAAGTGGAATGTTATAAATATCTGAGAGTCATTTTTGATCAAAAAATGAACTGGAAATACCATTGGGAAGAGACAAAACCTAAATGCCTTAAAATTGTATATGCACTTAGTCACTTTATTGGTAAGCAAGGCAGATTCTCTATCCACACCATATAGCTGCTTTATTCTTCGAAGGTAGTATCCTGTCTTTTGCACGCAGCTGAAGTATGGGGGACAGGATATACCAAAGAAATAGACTGTTTTGAAGCAAAACTCTTAAAGATTTTATTCAGGATGCCTAAAATATTATCTAGAGAATACAAATTATTTAAATGTAATTTGAGGAGTGCTACTGATTTTATAGAATATAAAAAAGCAATGCTATATGTGAAACTATGCAACCTCACTATTAACACATTTATCACAGAGTCGATGGATGGTTTCCTGGGAAAGTAATTTATGATAGCAAAGGCATATCACAGATGGGCCAAAGATAATGCAGAGGATTGGAAACAAACGGTTATTAAAATTATCGATTTATAGTTTCGACTTAGAGCGCGACAAGATAAACTTGGCTACAAAAGCTAATAGTGGTCTTTTTCTAGAGTACTGGGAACCTAACTTGACCAAGCCTGGGTACCAACTAGCCTTTCCCAATTCTATAACAGTAAGACACTAACTTCTGTTTAAGTTTAACCTTCATCCTACATTGGAAGTGTTGGGCGGGAAATTGGGTATTATTAAAGATGAAAGATATTGCAGACTAACCATAGAAACTGCTCAACACTTGCTGTGTTATTGTGAAAGCCTTAAATTAATGGGAGTAAAATATGTGAAAGCATATAATAATAGTTTCGAGACAGTAACTATGCACAGATTATGGAAAATGTTATTATTGCAAGGCAATTATTTAAATGCTATCTATCATATGATGACATTTTATTAAATGATTTTAACGATAGTAATGGAATTGTCTAAAGGCATACTGTTTTAAAGTTTTTATTATGAATATTTGTATTATTATTAGTATCCTCGTGTTGATATGCATTTGAGTAATGGTCAAACTTAGGGAAATATGTTTACTTGTATAATGATGTTTATATGTAAAGCCTAACTGGCTGTATGCATATTAATAATAAATAAACAAATAAACAAATAAATAAATAAATAAATAAATAAATAAATGAATAAGGAAATAAAGCATTCGTGTGTGTATTTATGCATGTTTACCTTTGTGCATCGTTATCGGTTGTGTATGAATGTATGAATGTATGTATGTATGTATGTATGTATTTATGTATTCATGCAGGGGGTGTCTTCTAAGGGTACCAATGAGAGTGAAGCGTGAATGGTGTGTATAGGTGTGAGAGTGCATGTTACTAAGTATGCAATGTGAATGTTCTGGGTACTCATTTCAAGGATTGAGAGAGAAGATGTATGTGTGCTTTACTGATTGCATGAATGGGTATGGATGCGTGTGTGTGTGTGTGTGTACAAGGCTTTGCAAGGCATTGGAGCACATAGCCAGGAAAGTCACGTTCTCTTATTGTGGCATTGCAATTTATAATGGTGTTCCTGGCATGGCGAACATCATGTTCTTACATGGAGGGTGTGGGAGCATTTGAGCAGCCAGCAAAGACATGTTTTATTTAACAGTATCTTGACATGTATTCCTGGTATTAACAGCAATGCCAGCACGATGAGTGTTCTTACATGGCCGTACTGTCCTCCATTGGTGCGGTGTGCTTGAACAGACGTTCTTAGTGTGGCATAATATGTTCTACTGATATCACGGGTAAAGTCACGTGATGAGACTTTATTTATGTGGTTGGTATTTGTACCTCCAGCAAAGACATGTTTTCTTGCTGTCACTTGACCTTTTTTTCCAGTTGGTAAAGCAAAAACAATATGATGAGTGTGTGCACATGGCCATACTCGTCTCCGTTGGTGCTGTAGGGATAATTAGTGCACACATTTCAAATGTGTACTCATTTTAGCAGTGCCACTGACTTCAATTGTGGTAAGGTGCACTATGAAAAAATGGTGCTAATGTTGTGCTAGGTGTGTGACTTAGTGCTGGAGTGATGCATGATTTGGGAGTCAGTGCAGTGTAGTGTCAGCTACTAACAATTAACATTACTATGTACTAATCCACTAATATTTAACCTTTACAAACTAAACGAATTAGTCATTATACTGGGGTTTAGGCCATAGCCTAGCTGCGGGTTGGGGGGTGCATGAACTTGCACTGCAATGTTGGCTTAAAAAATGAATGTACAAATTGAAAGCTCAGCTGCAATGTGCTTGAGGGAAGAGGAAAACAACAGAACGTGCACTAGAGAAAGCAACTCTTTTGTTCATACAGGATGTCAGGATATGAAATGGTTCACATTCATCCGGGCAGGAGAAAGAGTGCTGTATAAAGGCTATTGTTGGTAAGCAGATGGGTTTTGGAAAATTTATGTTAGCTAAAAAGTGAGGTGTTTGATTGGTTGAATATCTCATGGCAGAAGGCGAACTATATGCTTCCTTTATGAAGATGTATGCATGGGGACGGAGGAAAGGGAGCTTAAAAGCTGGGGGAGGAGAGAAGAAAGGTTTGTGAGGAAAAGATTGAATGAAGAAGAAGGAGGAGAAGAGAGGGGGAACATGTAGCGAGATTGGGCCTGGCTGTGAAGCTGCAGTCTGTGTGGGGATTGGTAGCTGAGCCGGAGACAGTGCAGGATGGAGGTACTATTATTATAATTAGTAGTGTGTCCGATTAGGCACAAGGGGTAAAAACCCATCTTCTCTTCATACACCAGAGAACAGAAGATTTTATTTTCTGTGCGCAGATAATCATTTGTTGGAAAGTGGGAGTTTCTAGGTCTGCTGAAGTATCACTTATATTTCAAGGTTTCATACAAAAATGCATGTGCTCTGCCAGGTTTAGTAAAATGGAATCTACATTTGCTTTATTCTGTTTTGCAAACTGAAGATAAAATACCAGAGAGCATTAATGTGAAAACCATGTGTGGTCTGTTATTGTGTGGTCTGCTTATTTCGTGATACATTGACACTGGAGCCTGGAGCATTTAAACAATCAGTGCCAAAATTTAGTGTGCTCAGTGTACAATCAGGTGCATAACGGGCCATACCAGTCATTGGGATACCAAAGTAGGTTTGACCCTACCACAGTGGTATATGGTAATCAGGCAAGACCCAGGTATGTAGATAGGTTAATTAAAAATGGAAGTCAACAAAGGGAATAGTATCTGGCAAATGAGAGACCAAATGCAACCTATGGCTCGTGCCCTTATGGTCAGTACTCTCCACAGGTAGACCATGGACAGGGGATGGTCACCCCACATTTGCCGCCTCCTCTGTCCTGGGAATTCAAGGGAAACACAAACAGAAAGCAGTCTCCGGAAGGGGCAAAATAGGCCTGATAAATTTGAATGCAACCAGTACCGGCCTAGAGCACAGAGGGATGTGTTTAGGGATATGGACAGATTCCAGTGCTCAGAGGCACAAGTGAAAATGTTGGCTGAGCATATAGAAAAACTTTGTGCAGTGCAGAAACAGCATCTGAGTGAGGGTACAGCATGTCACAAGAGTGACATTTCACAGAGCAGTGACAAGTGACTACTCAGCCAGTTTTCCCACAAAGAACACATTAATGACCATGATCCACCATTAAATGTACAAAACGAATTGCTTAGCGATCTACAACCAAGAAAACAGTAAAATGATGATGACAAAGGGAGTAAAAACATTCACAAGAAGGGAATGTGGTTTAACTTAGAGTTGAACCAAACCATTCATGTATTTGAAGATGAGAGAGAGAAAAAGAGAAATACACAACAAGAACCCAAGGAGCAAATGGTCAGAAGACAATTTAAAAAGAACATTCAACCTGACAGTATTGAAATGATAGATGAAAATCAAAAACCAAATGAAAGGGTTTCATTGCCTGATCATTCTAACAGTGATCATATCTTTACAGAAATGAAAATGTTGCAAAGGACACATATGAATGACTCCCTTGAGGAGTATTTCGAGCCCAAGATGTTTTACGTGGCAGAGCTAACAGGTACGGTACAAGAAACAGGTAAGTATCAGACACAAAACGCTAATGTTCTGCCACACGATGCTAATGAAGATATAAAACAATTGTGCCTCAGAGTGGAGGTAAGTGAAAGAGATCCAAATAAAGGGGAAAAGGCAGAAGAGGAATGGGATGAGAAAAACAGGTAGCCCAGATATAGAGGTGGGCAGTCAGAGGCAAATATCCACATGAATTCTCGGGACAGGAAAAAAAACAGAGACATTAAAAAAGAGATGGGCAAAATGGTGGGGTAACATGCTACTTCGTGTGCGCTGTGTGTTCGGTGAAAGCAGAGGAAGCAGACCTGGTCAATGTGCATTTTTGCCTTGAAACCTTTGCAGTCTGTTTTCACAATCTACTACTGGCTGGCTGGAAGCAAGACTTATAAACCCTAATCTACTCAGAGCACACAGTGTGCGCTGTGTGTTCCGTGCTCTCGGGAGACCGCGGTGTAGGGATTAAAGATCTGTTCGGCTGATTCAGTGTGTTTGACCTGCGCCAAGTGCATTGGCGAGGAAGGAACTTATAATCTTATTTGTTTGCCAAGTGTCACTTGCCACACTACAATGCATGGATTGCGAAGTGGAAAGAGGGTTATGGGCCATGACGTGGGATCTTTGGAGGTGCCAGATGACGCTCGCTCTCCTTTTGTGAACAGCTCTCCCAGACCTATTGTGGCTCCTGGCTTCAACAGGCCAGGCATCTCATCTGCCCCACTGGTGAACAGGCCATTTTAAAGAAAATCAAGGACCCAACCAAAAGAACGTAGGATACAAAACTCTGTTGGTTCACAACACTATTTTTAAAACTGTCCACACGACACTTTTTCCCCCGAGCCAAATTGACAAGGAGGATCCCCTAGCTTGTGTTGGCACTAACTTTGTTTCTGATGTGTCAATTCTGGCACCAGTAATTTCATCAGAACTGGTCAAAGGAGTTTGTCTGTCCCTGGGCTCCCGACTTGTACAATGTCACTCTGATAGCTGTGGTAGCCCACAGCAAGAGATGGATGAGGTCCAACTGTAGAACCCGTTTACAACTTAACTCCAGTGCCATTTCATCAGGGGGGTGATTCGGTGTTGGATCACCAGAGCTCCCCAAATGAAGTGGAGGCCCAGATCTTTTTTAATCAACCGGCCCTAATCCATCTTGTTGTTCGTCCATTATGCTTCAGAGATTGGATAACCAATCTCAAGATATGCAACCTTCAGTGTTGATGCAGCACTATCAAAACCAACTGTGCACAAGGACCCTACTATAGATGCTTTCTCTTTTCCGGTGCTTTCCAGGATCCTTGACACCATGGACAGAGAACATGAATCTAGTCTTTACGAACTCCATGGGATTCGTGTAACGTTAAGAGGCCTGTCTGCAAAAATAAATTGAGGGCTTTATCGAAGCTGGAGAATTGACCCATCTAGGTCGTGGAAAAAGCTGTTGGCCCTGTGCTTCTGATGCCATTCCAGCATCTGCTAGTTGCCAAACATAGACTTTAGAGTTGCCTATGGCGCTAAGGGCAGTGGCAGAAGTGCAGGAAAGTTCCTCCAGGAAAGTTCCTCATTTGTTTGTGCTTCAATACCAGTAACATTGCCAAATGATTTAAATTGCCCCAGCGATGTTAAATGTACTGGGTTACCCACTAGTGCAACAATAGGGATGGCTGGCCCTAGTGTTGTGACCACTAGTGTAATAATAGGGGTAGTGGACCCTAGAGTTGCGGAGGCACTGACAGGGGATTCCTTGCCTTCCATCCCTCGTCTACAAGGTGGAGAAAAAGAAAACAATAGAAATGGGAACAAGGCAAACGTCCAGATAGGAGTGAATAAGAAAGACTCTGTGAAATGTTTGCACTCTTTGAGGCACAGACAGAAGTCCTTAATGAGGACTGTGACTCCTCTGGCTTGATGGCTGCCCCCGCAGCTCTGCCTCCCATCCTAGCCTTAAAGGAGGCAGGTAAATGTAGGAAGCAAATGACCATTGTCCGGAGCACAGGTAGTGGCCGTAGGGTTATTTCAGTTATGAATTGTGAGTCTGAGAACAAATCACTAATGACGGCGTACCTCAAGACCAAAGACAATAAATCTATGGCTGAGCCTTTAGAAGTCACGTCTTCAACCATCTGTTTGTTGAGGTTTGAGGAATATGATTAAGAATACATTTCTGAGGTGCCGCGGGTACCCTTGTTACCCATGGGTTCTGACTGTGATCAGGAGAGGGTATCATGTAACCCGTCGTTCTCGGTCACAGTGCCTCAAACAAAGGAGCTGCATCTGACGGCCCCTGCTTTTGTTTCATTGTATGCCTTGTCCCAGAGAGCTGGGGGTGATTCCCTGGTGTGTGATGTTTTAGATGCCTCATGGAGATGGTTAATAGTTTTAAATGTGTATTTTAACTCTGTTCTTAATACTGTGTTAGATCTTTGTTGTGTGATTACTGATGTGTTTTAATTTTATTGTTTGGCAAAAAATGTGGGGTTTATGGTCTTGGGCGATTTCAATTCTGAATGTCTGGACGATGTTTGGTATTCTTAGGGTACCACCAGACACTTTTCCCAGTTGGCTAGAACCAGGGGTATATCGCTCTGTGCATGCTTAGATCTATGTGACCTGACTTTGTTGAATGATAACATTTTGGGCGATAGACCACCTAATTATACGTGGTTCAATGGTTGTTGGAGTTCTATGCTGGATTGTTTATTCGTCTTCAGCTTATTAGGGTGTAGTTTTGTGTCCTTAGAAGTGATCAGTAATACAGTCAGTGATCATGCACAGATGGTGGCCGTACTGGGAGGTCTGTTGGGTATTTTGTGGATATTTGGGGCTTTGCGGTATTTTCTTACCGCCAAAATACCTTTAGCAATAATCACTCTCTGTATTCATATTGGATCACACATAACAATAATACATTGCATTATTTCAGAATTCAGACCTATTTAGATAATGTGCGCGATAATTTGCATGGTTGGTTGGTATAGTGGTTGGTTTATTTGTGGCCCCAATATCCAACATCCCTTGTTTTTTATCTAGATTGTTCTTGATCACTAGAGAGACCTCAGGCTTACATTTTAGGGATACCACATTTTCAGTGTTAGTGTTGTGTGCCACCATGGGCTATTGTGGTATTTTTGTGGTAATTTCCACCACCTTATATACGGTATGGAACTATGTCCAGAGAGTCTCTCTTCCCGTTGGCTCATGTACCTCCAACAAGCTGTGCTACAAACAGTCACTCACAACTGTCCATACTGAATATAATCATGCACACATCTGTTTTAAAATGACAATTGCACTGTTTAAAAATCTACCCACGTTTAAACCTTTTCCCATGCAAAATGAAAGAGAGAAATAATACACACTAGCTATCTGTTTTCGGATATTTTTGTATTATAGAAATTTCCTTTAAACACAGTTTAACCCTTTTTTACAGAAATAAATGAAATGGTACAACATTATTTGTGATAAAATGAACAGAGAACTGCGAGAATATATTCAATTGGTAACATTAAATATGCTGATAAGGGACTGGGACTCCCTCGAATACACTGACTGAACAGTTTCGCACACTTTCGCACAGCTCCCACACTCCTGTAATTACCTTATCTGTTCAGCATGAGTTTTCTCCGGCTATTCTCTTTTTGAATTTGGCTCCCTTGAAGATTAACCCCAGTGAAAACAAGCGTCTGCCGTTCTCAAACCGGGGTTATTGCCTGGAATTCTCAGCTTTTGCAGCAGGAATGCTTCAGCCAGGAAACAGGTCCTTCTCCCAGATCTGCAAGATCTCTATTGTTCTCCCCCTCTCCTCAAGCTTCCCCAGCAAAACTCTAATCACAGCCTCTAGCATGATACTTGCTATGACGCTGCTCCAATCAGAATCAATCATGTCATCTCCTCCCTCACTACACAATGGCTCATTTCTACAGTAAAAATTGTAACAAACTGATTTCCTGTTCCTTCGAGCTCTTTGCTTCCTGTAGTTATGTGGACAGGGCAGCAGAGAAAAAAAAATGAATGTGCGTTTAAAAGTTCACTTTCAGAGTAGGCCTAATTCTGCAGTGGAGACACATTTTTATTAGTGGGTTATGTTAAATGAAGTTTTATTAGTCAGGTTAGCTATTAATAAGGTTAGTTATTAATTTGCAAATGTGTCTCTTGCAATATAGGCATTTCAGGTGAAAAATAGTGTGCATTTTTGAATGTGCACATGTGTGCTTTTAACTGTAAAAATAGATTTGCATCTTATATGTAAAAATCGTTTTTGACTGAATAGCCTGTCTTTACTTATATGTCCATGTTACTCTGTTACTCTGGCAACACATATAGCAATGCACCACACCCATGTGGTGGTGCTGCATCAAAAAAAAAATGCTACCTGTGCAGTAGTGCTGTACTCTGTGCTGTAACACGCCAAATATCCTTACATACCCTCCTTTTGTTTTTAGAACTTGGCTACGATCCAAGCCAATTCCTAAAAACAACTTGTTCTTTTTCTTCTTTTCACAATATAGCAATCCAACAAAATGAATATTCATGTGCATCAATGAAAAAGTTGCAATCAACACAGTATTCATCTGAGTTCATTAGTTTACAAAATGTTCTACATTTGCCTTCTCAGTGGAAGTGGCATTACTCTAAGTTTCGATTTTACAAGTCAATTAAAAACAATAAAATAAAACAACTAACTAAAACAAATAATTAATATAACAAATTAAAATAAATAAAATATAATAAATACTTGGAACTCCATATGTCAGGACTCTTGTCCGCCTCTGATATGTCCCGACCAGTCCCGACCAGCGATGTCATTTGGTTCATTCGAGTACACTTTCATCTTGGCTATCTTGGATCCATAGGAGTCATCTTTTCTGGCATTCTGGTTATCTTGTCTTCACCTCCACCTGGAGGCAGGCATCTTTTGGTCTTCATCCAGGGGACTCCAGGACTCCATCGTCTCCCGTGGCCTCTGATCCCGGAACCTCTGACCAAATAATGTTAATTTTCTAAATCAAATAGAAAAGAAACAAATTAAGTACATAGCACAAAATTAACTTCACCCTTTTGCCAAAAATAAAACATGCTTGGTAAAAACATTTCGTTTTTTTTTTTTTTTTTTTTTTTTTCTTCCTGAAATTAAACACAAGTTAAAAAGAAAACAAGCACATATAAAACAGCATTCAATATTTAATACATTTTCTCTCTGCACACCAACCATGAGCTTCCATTATATATATTTATTTATTTACTTATTTTATATTATATATTTTTACATATATTACAGTGTTTATGTGCCATTATAACAATCAACTTTTTAACTTCTCTGTCACTGCCTCCTGATTGTACCCATTTATTTTCTCTTTTTGTGTTCAAGGGACTTTATCCGTTTCTACATGCTCAAGCTGCCTGATCTCATGTCTGGGATGGCATGGTTTGATTTGATTTACATGGACGAACTGCTCTATTGCCGTTTCACCTTCATTTTTCAAAATTTTATAAACTACAGGAGAGACCTTATCTATAATTCGAAATGGCCCCTGCCAGGCTGCTAGAAATTTAGAATTTTTCTGTTTACTTTTTCCAAAATGAAACTGTACTCCTGATCCCCTACACTGTATTCCTTTACTGATGTCTTTTTGTCTTAATAAGACTTTGCACTGTCAGCAGCTCTTTCCAGATTTCTCTGCACAAAAGCAAATGCATGTTGCAAATGCCTCCTCAGTTCATCAATATATTCATGAACTGTGGATGCACTCACAAGTGTCTGCTCATGTGTTCTGTATAGTAGGTGTTGTGGTAACACCATTTTCCTACCTGTCAAGACCTCATGGGGGCTAACACCTGTTGCTTTGGCAGGAGTTGATCTGATTGCCATCAAAACCAACGGTAAACGTAAATCCCAGCTGGAACCTGCTTCTGCCACAAATTTCTTTAAAATATCCACAACAGACCTATTGCTCCTTTCAAATGTACCTGAAGATGCTGCCCGATATGCGATATGTAGTTTCCTTTTCACACCTAGTATTTGCCATACCTTACTCATTAGAGTACTTGTGAAATGACTTCCTCTGTCTGACTCAATTCTTTGTGGCAACCCAAACCTTGAGAACACATGGTTCACCAGCAATGTGGCTGCTGTTTGCGCACTACAATCTGGTGCAGGAATGCATTCAATCCACTTCGACATCAAACATACCACACTTAAAATATAACGGTTTCCCTTGCTCGACCTTTTTAAAGGACCTACATAGTCTATTTGCAAATCTGACCATGGGAGAGTTAGGCCTCTTTTCATCAATGGTACTCTATGCATTGGTGAAGAAGGTTTAAATTGGGCGCATACTAGACATCCTCTAGTATATAATTCCACCTCTTGGGACATATGTGGCCAGTAAGCATAATCTTTTAGTATTTATAATGTTTTTTGTGAACCTCTATGGCCTGCAGTTATGGCATCATGTGCATGGTGTAGCATTAGCCCACTGTATTTGTCCTGTTATGGACTCTCTAATCATGAGTCCATCCTGTAATCTAATTCGTGTTTTGTTCTTTAATAGCACCCTCAACTCTTCTTTTCCCATACAATCAATTTCTGTTAATGGATTTTGTTCAGGATCTATCAAATGATTATAATAGATTCCCAAAATTCGATCATTCTTTTGTGCCTCAATCAAATCTTGATCTGGCGTGTCATGACTCCACTGTACCACTGGTTGATCTACCTCCTTTGGTGCATTAGAACATGTCACTGCATCAATTTGTATTTCACCCATTAAATAATCAATAGCTAGCAATTCTCCCATCACAGCCCCAATCTTAGCCAGGTGGTCTGCCTTATCATTTCCCTCCTTATCCTCTCCTGGTGTTTTTAAATGCCCACACATTTTTCTCCAGTATATTGTTAAATTATTCTCTGACCCCAGTTTGTCTATGGCTTGTATAATTTTTCCATGTTTAAGTGGCTTTTTGTTGTATGTAACCATGCCTCTTGCTTTCCAACCAGGCAAATACTCCACAAAGCTATTCCGTGCATAGTCAGTATCAGTCACCAGGACAATTTCACTGAACTTTTTATCAACTGCAGTAGCAATTGCTTTATAAATGACTGCCAATTCCGCCACCTGACTGCTCCTAGTTCCAATCCTCATCCCTATACTGGGGACGCCTTCACATTTCAACCAGACATTTCCTATTCCTGCCACTAATTGTTTATTACTGTCATTTTCAATGTGAAAAGCACAACCATCCACATATACAGTTGGCAAATCCTTGCATATTTTTTCATCAAAAGCTTTGTGTGGTGATTGTTCAAATTCCTGCAAACTAGTTTCCACTTCCATTTCATTTGGTATTTGTTCAGCTGCGCAGTCATGTAAGTCAGCTAACCCTTGAGCTATTGGGTTCTTTTTATTTTGTCCATATCTCACTTCTACGGGAAAACCTTGTAATGCCAGCGTCCATGAAGTGATTCTGGACTGCGCTAGATTACCTGATCTAATTCTTTTACTCTCTAAAAATTGCAAAGGTTGATGATTTGTTTCAATAATCACCTTTTCTCCCTGAACAATGGGGCGGAATTGTTGTAGCGCCCACACAGTGTTAATATGGCCTTTTCACATTCATTAAATTTCATTTCAACTTGGGAAAATGCCTTACTTGCATAGGCAATGGTTTTGTGATTCAAATCGTGTTTTTGTGATAACACTGCTGACATACAATGTTCAGAAAAACCTATTTCTATAAAGAAATCCCTGTCCTTTATGGGGTATGCTAAACATGGTGCCTTTACAAGACATTCCTTTAATTTAGCCACAGCATCAGACTGCTCTTTTTCCCATTTCCAGGGAGTATTCAGTTTAAGCAGTTTAGTCAATGGTTGAGTGATTTCTGCATAATTTTCAATGAACTTTCTGTTATAGCCTGACATCCCTAATAAACTTTTTACTCCTTTCACATTTTTAGGATCTTTTAATCTTTGTATGGCCTCTATTTTCTTCTTTTGTGGATTTAGCCCATGCTCAGTCACTTCATGCCCTAGAAAGTTCACTTTTTTCTTGCACCATTGTGCTTTTTGCAAAGATACTTTGGCGCCTGCTTTCTGCAATTGGCCAAATACATGTCTTATTTCATCAAAATGGCTTTTCAGGCTTTCATTTTTTATCAGGACATCGTCCACATAAACTATTGTTCCTCTTTCCGCTGCATCCGGCATGGCCTTTCTCAAAAATATGCCAAATTCACTCCCACTATTGATGTACCCGAACGGAGCTTTAAGCCAGGCGGATTGAGTCCTGTCAAATGTAAAGGAAAATAAATGTTGTATCTCCTCTGCCAATGGCACGCACCAATATCCAGAGGTGAGATCTAATGTGGTAAATACATTTGAACCATGTACCTGAGCTAGGCCATGATCAATGAATGGCAGTGGCCATCTAGATACTGGTACTCTTTTATTTAACTCTCTCAAATCTGCACATAGCCGCCATTGGCCATTTGGCTTTAACACACCTAAAATAGGTGTATTGAATGTGCTATGAATGGGCCTGATGATTCCCTGCGATTCCAAATTTTTAATAATCTCTGCCAATGATTCTAAACATGCCAGCGGTAGTCTATACTGGCGTACAAACACTGGATTTCTGCTACACCCTTCTGGTAGTGTGGCCACATGTAAATCAGTTAAACCACAATCATAAGCATCTTTTGCAAATACATCCTTAAACTCCATAAATATCTCCCTCAGATTGTCCCTATCCTCATTGCATTCACACGCATCCGCTAAGCTAAGGAGATCTGCTCTTCTACCATTTTGGAAAATTCTGGAAAATCTTCTGGTAAGGGAATCTCGGCGCTTTCCTCTAACTGTGTGGCTGTGTCTTTTTGTAAAGCTGCCACTTTTAAATATGTTGGCATATCAGCTTCCACTTCAATGGGCTGATTTTCTGTTTCATTTTCATTTAAAAAATATTATGCAATCCTCTTGATGGCAGCACACTGTCTCATTTGAATCATAAGGATACACAGAATGAATTTTAAATATTCCTTTGGGCTGAGAATCCAGATGTTCTGGCAACTCACCCTTGGCATCTACATACTTTTCAGGGATATTTCCAATCACCATGTTATTTAAATCTGCCGTATAATGTGATTTTTGTATGGCCATTCCTAATGGGGAGTTTTCCTCTAAATGAATATCCTGACAACCTTTATTATTTACCATAATTTTTACAGATCCTTCACCAATGTCTACCAATGGAATGTATTCATAATACAGGCCTTGCTGTTTTATGGATTCATTCAGGCATACAAATGCATCAGAGCCTTTCATCTGCTGTCCATTTTTACATTTCAGTGTTATTGCAAACTGTTTTGTAAATGCAGGAATAATAGTATCTTTCCTCATTTGCAATTCGATTGCATAAGGAACCAGTTGTGCACAATGATAAGCCCTTCTTTTGTCTTCAAATTCAGGTGCCGGCCCACCTAGGCGTGACCATATTTTTTGATTAAGGAAATCTAACACCATACACATCCTGTGCATGATGTCATTGCCCATGTAAAATTCATTTTGTGCTCTACTCACTATCCATACATTATGGTAAATTGTTTTCTGCCCAATGCTAATTTTAAGCATGCATCTGCCTGCAATTTGGTTTTCAAAGTCTGGACTGTCCAACCCAGAAACATATTGGTTTTTAATCCTAAATTTCGGGATTTCTTCCCTCTCCATTATTTTATGCAACAATTTCTCATTAATGAAACTCCTTTCATGTCCAAGCGCTAAAGTGGCTTTTATTGTTTTAAAATAGTCATTTATACCAACATGAACCCATGGTTGCTCATCTTCCATGTGTATTTCTGCCAGAGTGGTAATGTGTTTTTCTGAATCTGTTTTAGGAGCAATATTCTGTTTGCATGTTTTCTCTTTTAAATAAAAACGTAATGTGTGCTCATCTATGGCAGTCTGCCAATTTTTCCTTGGGTCCAAGTATATTTGTACAGGTAGTTTTTCATTGTCGCTCTGCATTTTGTCTTGACACATTAATATAACAGTGACACTGGGTATGCAGCTATTCTGGAGATATACCTCCACAGCATCATTTGTTTTGGCCAAGGTGTGACATTCATTTATATTGCTGTTTTGTGATTTTAGTTTCTTAGGCCTCAATGGTTTTTTGGTTAAGGACCACAGCACTCCATTCACCCCATCTATGAGAGGAGACAATCTTTTCAGGCAATCTGGCCCATCAGAAATGGAATTTCACAAATAGATGTGATCAATACCTCTTGTTTCATTCTGTGCTTTCCTATTTTTATGTCAACCTCAGTTACACCTTTGATGGGCACCTCCTCCCCATTAAAGTTATGCACTGGACCTTGATTTTCCTTCACTGTGATCTGACTCTGTGGGGGTCTTCCTTCATTGATACTCTTTACCAGCTCCTTGGACATAATTGTGGCCTGTGCGCCAGTGTCAATCATAGCAAAGGTGTGGCATTTTTCTTCTACAGTGATGGATGCATAATATCTGTCCTCAACTTCCTCTAATACACATAAGAAGTGTGAATTCTTACTGATTTCAGGGCTCACCTTCCTCAGGTCTTTTTCACTTTTGGCTAAGCACATTGGTAAATGGAAAGACATTTTCCCCTCCTTTTTACCCATTTCTGCGCGAGAGACTTTATTCATTTCTCCATGATCAGAGGTTTTTTGGAGTGTGGCCACTGTTCGCCCATCCATCTGGGTAACATCAGAGACCACATTACAACCTTCCAACTGAACATGTGTAACAACATCATTCAGCAATTTGTCATTTTTTAATTCTGTGCATTTGTGATCATTTAGTGTGATACCAGCCCTTTCAGCCTCTTCAAAAATATGTGGCTCAAAGAATTCTTCAGGTGATTGACTTGTACCCTCCTTTTGAGTATTTCCTTTTTCTGTCTGTGTTTGGTCATTGTTTTGCTTGCCCAGGGAAGGAGCTATAGCATCCCCACTTACTCCCTGTTCACTGGTATTCCCCATGCATGAGTCATTTTTCTTAAATCTGTCCCTTTGTTCTTTTGGAATTCCTAATGTTTCTTTTTCATTTGTGCAAATCTTTACTGTTTTATTTAGCTCTAGGTTAAACCGTACCTCTTTTTTAGAAGTATTTGCACTTTCTGTCACAAGTTCATTTACTGGCACTTTCATTTTTAATCCATTAGGCATCTCAGAGTCGTTATGCAAAATTATATCAGAGCAATCTGTCATTTTGGCACTGCAGTTATCATGAGTACTTAGTCACTTTTCCGAAGCCCCCCGGCCATTGCTATGGCCATCAGCCCCCTCTTTGGAAGGTTGTTTTTGCGCTCTATAGAGCTTTCCTATTTGCTGAGCTAACATTTTCACTTGGGCCTCAAGGCACTGGAACCTTTCCATCTCTCTAGAATCCTCTTTCTGTGGCCTAGGTCGATATTGGTTGTTTTCCCCCTGATTGGATCTATTCTGATACCTCTCAGGTGATTGATGTCGGTTGGGATGGTTTCTGAACTCTTGATTCATTTGTGGAGGGGAGCGGGTTGCACCCATCCTTTGATTATAGTCCCCTGGTGGGGAATCATTGTACTGACGTGGATTGTAGTTCACGTTTTGTCTCATGTCCTGTCTCTCAGATTGTGGGTACTGGCCCCAATGTTGATTTCCATTATCAGTAAATCGATCCACATATCGGGGTCTATCCTGATTACCATATATCATGGTGTTGGGATCAAATCTGCTCTGTGTCCCCAATGACTGGTAGGGACCATCATTTCTTTGATCTTGATTTTGTCTCTGGTTATTGTTCATACCTGCCATATCAGGCTGATATCCTACCCGGGGTCTGTCCCCTAAATGCCTAGGGCTGATGTAGCTCTCTCTATTACTAGGATCATGTGATTGGAACATTGGTACAGGAAATGGCGATCTTTGTTGATTACCCCTTTGTTCAGGTGTCACATTATTTTTACCTTGGCTTTGAGCAGACCCAAGGGACATTTTGGCTGACCTGATTTCCATTACTGTGGCTGAGGGTTCTTTAGATTTAGGTCTAGTATCTTTCATTTTATCACTTTCTCTACCCTGACAATAGAGTACCTCATATAGTTTTGTGCTTTGGTGTACAATCCATTCAAGGGACTTGTTACGGTCAAATTCACGGACCAATTGGGATATGATGTCTTTCTGTAGCCCATAGAAGTATGCAGTTTTAAACTCATTGGAATTTGGGTCAAAAGATACATCAAAGCGAGAAAATGCTCTTTTTAAGTCTTGTAAAAATTGGTGAGGGGATGTATTAGGTCCAGCAGTAATTGTGTAAGCAACTTTCTTTGCCTCCTGCAATGACTGAAAAGGAGAAAAATGACGCCTAATTTCTTTTTCAAACTCCAACCAGGTCATATTCTGCTGTTCATTTAATCCCCTTATGATGCTGGCCGTCGGGGCATCTAAAGTTAAATGAAAATATTGTCTATACTGTTCCTTAGGTATCTGGAGTGTTTTAAAAATGTCATGCACCGCTTCTAAGTGGACCTCAATGCAGCATTCACCTCCCTTTTTAAATGGTTTGATCAGGGCTTTAATGGATTTCATTATTTTTATGGGGCTACTTGTTGCAATGCATGGAATTGCACTATTTTGTGATTCAATCCTGTTTTCAGGTGTATGAGATTGGTGGCTGCCCCCAATGGGAGTATCAAATCCCCCAAGGGCGCTGCAACCAAGTTCAGACACCGGCCCAGTCACTGGAGCACTAGCTCTTTGGGCAAGGCTAGAATTCACCTCCATTCCATTGAATGTGGTACCCTGCCGCCTCTCCTGGGACCTGGGTATGCACATTTGCTGTTCTAAGTCCTTACACTTTTTAAGGAGTCTGTTTGCTTCATTTTGCAAATAGTTGTTTTCATCACTCATCTTATTAATCACCTCCTGCATGTCGCACATTTGCATTTGGCATTCATTGAACTCTTTATTTCTCTTGTCTCTTTCTTGAATCATTTTAATCATTTCTTGTTCTGCACTCTGGAGATCACATTTTTTTTCACAATGTTCTTTTTGTAAAATCTGCATTTCTGAAACAACCTCATCTTTATCCTGTCTAATGTGGTCCACTAAGGCTTTTAAGTGTACCAATTCTTGCTCACTATCCTCAAATTGTTTCTTGCTTTTGGATAACTGAGCATCCAAATCTCTGCATTTTAATTGCATGTCTTTTTGGCATACATCCAATTCTGCTCTTAACATTTCCTGATTTTTACTTGCCCCATCTAATTCAGTCTTTAACCTGTTAATTAGCTGGGTATCATTCTCCTGCATTCGCAGGGACTTATTCAAAATAAACCATATTTTGCCGCATAGCCGTATTAAACAGTCTTTCTCTGCACTTTTATCGGCTGCATTCAATAATCTTGTAAGGCAGACCTGAATTATGCTGCCTTCTGCAAAAATATTGTCTAGTTTTTCTTTCTGCACCTCACCCTGAATGCGGTCACGCCATTCTAAGGTGCTGTTCAACGACCACGTCCAATGTGAAAACAACTGCGCATCTAAATTTTGCACTAGGTCTGAAAATGTGGTTTCCCTTTGTGACATTCTGAAATTCGTTTTTAGTGGCACACTGCTATTATAAAATGGGTTCCCTTTAATGTGCAAATGGCAGTGTGAGACACGCTTGCCACGCCCAGTAGGTACTCTATGATCACTTTCCCGGCCTGCAACGCACCATAAATATGTTGGGTATTTTGTGGATATTTGTGGCTTTGCGGTATTTTCTTACCGCCAAAATACCTTTAGCAATAATCACTCTCTGTATTCATATTGGATCACACACAACAATAATACATTGCATTATTTCAGAATTCAGACCTATTTAGATAATGTGCGCAATAATTTGCATGGTTGGTTGGTATAGTGGTTGGTTTATTTGTGGCCCCAATATCCAACATCCCTTGTTTTTTATCTAGATTGTTCTTGATCACTAGAGAGACCTCAGGCCTACATTTTAGGGATACCACATTTTCAGTGTTAATGTTGTGTGCCACCATGGGCTATTGTGGTATTTTTGTGGTAATTTCCACCACCTTATATACGGTATGGAACTATGTCCAGAGAGTCTCTCTTCCCGTTGGCTCATGTACCTCCAACAAGCTATGCTACAAACAGTCACTCACAACTGTCCATACTGAATATAATCATGCACACATCTGTTTTAAAATGACAATTGCACTGTTTAAAAATCTACCCACGTTTAAACCTTTTCCCATGCAAAATGAAAGAGAGAAAAAATACACACTAGCTATCTGTTTTCAGATATTTTTGTATTATAGAAATTTCCATTAAACACAGTTTAACCCTTTTTTACAGAAATAAATGAAATGGTACAACATTATTTGTGATAAAATGAACAGAGAACTGCGAGAATATATTACATTGGTAACATTAAATATGCTGATAAGGGACTGGGACTCCCTTGAATACACTGACTGAACAGTTTCACACACTTTCACACAGCTCCCACACTTCTGTAATTACCTTATCTGTTCAGCATGAGTTTTCTCCGGCTATTCTCTTTCTGAATTTGGCTCCCTTGAAGATTAACCCCAGTGAAAACAAGCGTCTGCCGTTCTCAAACCGGGGTTTTTGCCTGGAATTCTCAGCTTTTGCAGCAGGAATGCTTCAGCCAGGAAACAGGTCCTTCTCCCAGCTCTGCAAGATCTCGATTGTTCTCCCCCTCTCCTCAAGCTTCCCCAGCAAAACTCTAATCACAGCCTCTAGCATGATACTTGCTATGACGCTGCTCCAATCAGAATCAATCATGTCATCTCCTCCCTCACTACACAATGGCTCATTTCTACAGTAAAAATTGTAACAAACTGATTTCCTGTTCCTTCGAGCTCTTTGCTTCCTGTAGTTATGTGGACAGGGCAGCAGAGAAAAAAAAACGAATGTGCGTTTAAAAGTTCACTTTCAGAGTAGGCCTAATTCTGCAGTGGAGACACATTTTTATTAGTGGGTTATGTTAAATGAAGTTTTATTAGTCAGGTTAGCTATTAATAAGGTTAGTTATTAATTTGCAAATGTGTCTCTTGCAACATAGGCATTTCAGGTGAAAAATAGTGTGCATTTTTGAATGTGCACATGTGTGCTTTTAACTGTAAAAATAGATTTGCATCTTATATGTAAAAATCGTTTTTGACTGAATAGCCTGTCTTTACTTATATGTCCATGTTACTCTGGCAACACATATAGCAATGCACCACACCCATGTGGTGGTGCTGCATCAAAAAAAAATGCTACCTGTGGAGTAGTGCTGTACTCTGTGCTGTAACACGCCAAATATCCTTAAAGGTCTGTCTCAGGCCGGTACTAGCTTGCATGCTTTGGACCGGCTAGAGATGAGAACTACTGATCATGCCATAATATTGCAGCCAAAGTGGGTGTCTCGCTTTAACAGTAAGGTCGAGCAAGATCTCAGCGAGGGTTTTTTGCGGCTATGTGCCCCCAGGCCAATGGACCACATTTTAGGGTATTCTTAGTGGGTTATTACCTCTGAAAGTGCTGTCTGGTAACTCATATAGAGTTGATGTTACCCATAAGTTCAATACGTTGGTGGCTGAGAGAAGGAAAAAACTTAGAGGGGACATCAGAAAAACATCAAAGCTGCCCTTAAGAAGTTAAAGTTGGCCTTTGTAAATTGGATGAAAAGTCATAGGCACTCATTGTACCAAAAAGATGGGGAATGCATGATATCTGCACTCGGCAATAATGATTAGTCATGGGTAGTCGGGTGCAGTTGTCATTACAGCTACAGCCAATATCTGGTTTCTAGTGGGTCTTATTTTAGGAATTTGTATTCTTTTGTCCCTCTGGCCGGGGGAAGCTCTCAAACTAGTAGAATTGGCCCTGATGATAGGGTTGATTGGGCTGGTCTGAAAATAGTTCTGGAGGGGATAGTTTATGCTATAAAGAGCACAAAAAAGTCCAATGCTGCAACGTTAAAATCTGCTCATTGGTTATGGGCGGAAGTTCTCTTGCATTTGTTCAGGAACATCATAACCTTTCAACAGTTTCCCTCAACTTGGACAGAGGCTATTGTGCTGGTGATGTTTAAAGGGGGATATAGAACAGATCCGGGAAAAAAATCTCACTTTTGGAGGCTACGTATAAGATCTTCTCGAGATTCTTACTCCGAGCACTGGGAAATTGGGAGATGCTGGTAAATTGGATATATACCAGTCTGGTTTTTGAAAAGGTTCGAGTACCTCTCTAGTTTTCTAATCCACCTGTTGTCTAAGCAAGCTATCTTGGTCAAACCTGGCCTTTATTTGGCCTATTTGGATATTTCTAGGGCTTTCAACTGTGTAGATCGAGGCAAATTATTGAAGATGCTAAGGATTTGGGGTTGCCCTGATTTTTTGGTTGACATGTTGGTGTGCCTACATGCAGATATTAGACTGAAGGTTAGGTTGGACCAAAGGGGCTCATAGTCTGGCTGGATCTATGCAGAGCATCGCTTATGGCAGGGATGTGTGCTAGCCCCCTTTTTTTATTTAATTTGTATATACTTGGAATAGGGGCAGCACTGGCAGATGGAATGGTAAAACCTCTGAAGTTGGGCATGGTTAAACTGCAGTATCTTTTATATGCTGATGATCTTGTATTGGTTGACTACACATCTATGGGCTTACAATCATCATTAAAAGCAGCTGGGAAATATTTTGGGGACCTTGGTTTGTCTATTAATGTTCCCAAATCCAAGGTCATGCTAATAAATCACCAGAAGATCAGAGCGGGAAGGTCGAATTGTATCTGGTGTATTAATACCCAGAAGTTGGAGGAAGTTTGTGAGTTTATATACCTTGGGGTAGTCTTTAGGGCTAACAAGTCTGTGGGTTGGGCAAATAAAGCTTTGAAACTTGATGCAGTTGCAGCAGCCACACAACTCTAGGCTTTAGATAAAAACTATGGGCGGTTCTCACTTTTCCCAGCCCTAAAGAAGTATAACCAAATGATAGATCACAGGTTGATATATGCGGCTGAGGTGCGTGGAGAAGGTATTGGGTGGTCAAAGGTAGAGTCCTCTCCCTAGCAAGGGGCTTTCCTTTCTCTGCGGTGAGACATATCTTGGGTTTGTTATCACTGGAGGCTAAGATATCCTGGCGTAGAATGCTGCTATTGCGAATCTTATTATTTCACCCAGCCTTCTCTCTTTTTGAACAGCTGAATTGTACACTTTAAAGCAGGGACTGCGCAGTACTGAATCTTAGGTTAGAATGTGTGCAGTCACACTGTGTGAGACTACACAAGACTTATCTGCTTGGTATTATTTAACCCACCTTTTGGTATAGGCTGTACTACACAAGTTGGTAGTGTGACTGAGCAGACAGGCCTATCTCAAGAGGGGTAAATGTGAGCTGTAGAGCTATACAATTGAAATCTGTAAATACAAGTGGCCACTAACACTTACACTCAAGGTTTCAGTTATAGTTATTTATTTATTTAACGTCATTTTTAAATAAGCATACTTTAAAAGGCAAAAGATTTTAACAATACGAATACACTTGAAATTACTTTTCAGAATCAAACAAGCCAGTGAATAATCTTTGGATATGCGTAATACACTTCTCCTACACCCGGAGATGACTTCAATCAAGGATAGCATTTGCATTTATATACTACACTAGTATAATTTGCAGATTCAGAGTTGCAGAAAGGAAGGGTTAAGGGAAGCAAAAAGGTTAGAACAGATTCTCAGAATATGATATGTGAGGACAACTGAAACCTTCAATGAAGTCTAGATAAGCCTTTCCCAGCAGTGACAGTGTTTAACAAGCCACAACCTATTGGGGGAGAAGCCAATGGATTAAGAAGAGCCTTTAGGGAGCCAGGACAGCCAAAGTAATTTGGACAAAGTCTATGGGTCTGATGCACTACTTGGATAAATGTTTTGCACAAAGTTAGAGAGTTCAGAAAAATCACTTGTAGGCCCACAAGCTGTTAAGACTATGTAAAGGGAGTTGAAATTAACTCAGAAAGTAAGTAGGTGCAAGTCTGAAGTGTCCTTAGATTCTAAACCAAAGGTTTTTTTCAGGATTCAGTCTGTATACCCTTATGAATCAAAGTATGTCATTTGTTGTCATCAGGACAATTGCATCCTAGTTCAGGTGGGTGAATATGAAAAAGAATAACAGCCAATTAAAATGGAGGATGATGTGCCAAGATATTTAAGGGTGGCGTCTCTTCAAAGAGATACTGCCACACAGCTAGAAGATTTCCCAGAATTCTCTAAAATGGTAGAGGAACACATTCAAGCTGCTGATGCTTGCACCAATGAGGATGAGAGAGAGAGCCACAAGATGTTAAGACTGTATAAAGGGAGTTGAAATCAACTCAGAAAGTAAGTAGGTGCAAGTCTGAAGTGAGACAGCACGTTTTAAGGCAAGAAGGTAAGTACCCCCAAGCCCAAACAATACTTCTGATTAGAAGAAAATCTGGTCCAGCTGGATTCCGTCTTGCTACAGCTAAGCAGACCCTGGTTTCTGAGCCTCAGTCATGGGGACAAGAAGGAGGACGTCTGGAGGGTTCCTGCGGTAGTACTCGGGAAGGTCATCGGCAGCTACGGGCTCTTTTTGTTTCAGCGGCACTTTGCGGTTTCAGCGCTCAGCAAACAGCACGGATGCAGAACGATGGACACTGGTTGGACTTTCCTTGCTCCCTCGTTATGGCACTCTGGTGAGGGGATTCTGGATCAGGATTCCCTGCTTCTGGAGGGTCCTTAGGAGGCTCCTGGAGCTTTTAGCTGGATCCGTTCCACGGCAGACATTGTACTCGACTATGGACACTCAACCCATGGCATTGGGCTTCTGAAGCAATGGAGAGGAACAGCATGTCAGGGATGGAGCCAAATGCCAGTTCGTCTCAGGGTTAGTTGGTCCCACTAACCCAAAGGGAGAAGTTGTTCGGTCTGGGCGTCTCAGTGGAGGTGAAAAATGTGATCAGCACAGCAACAGGGCTTCAGCAGGCAATTCAAAGTACCAGGATGTTGCAGCAGGCTTCGTTCACAGTTTCTTCTTTGGGTGTTCTTCCAGTGGTCGACTCTGCTTGTAGTCCCAAAACCCTTGCCGATGAAGCAGGTTTCTCCCATTCATGCACAGCCTAGGCTGTCAATCACACAGCAGGGCGGCTGTCCTTTTCAGAACAGCCAGCTAGCCAATCAGGGCTAATTCTGTTCAGGCATTCCTAGAGACAAAGTACATGTGAGTTTCAGGACCCTCCCTCACATCCTGTCCTTCCAGACACACTGGAGCCAGGGGCAGGCTTCCGGGCTGAAGGCCACCAAAGGCCAGACAAACAAAGGGCTCAAACCTGTATCAACGCACGGAGTGAAAGCCAAGCAAGACCTCACAACCACAAAATGGTGAAAAAAGGAGACGGGGGCCATTTTGACAAAATGGTCAGCCATGGGTGTTGTACTGCAGCTGACGGTTCAGCCTGCTGTAGAAAAGCACAATGGTAGGAAAAATTAAGCCACTGCCACTAGACATATAGGGGGTAATTCATAGAAATCACCGCACAAGTGGCGCACGCGGCTGGCGCACAGTGTGCACGTGTGGCAGTCTGCGCCAGCCGCGTGCGCCAAAATCCATTTCCCCGCACAGCGTATTCATGGATTCTAACATCCATAACGAGCCGTCGCGCAGAGTGGTGCAGCGAACCTGCAGCAGTGTCAGTTACGCCAACAACCCCGCCCCATGCGCCATGAACAGCACACAAATCCCTTACATTGTGCACAGGCCAGTGGACCAGCATACAGCCCCCCAACCATGAAAACAACTGTAAAACTCCCCACGCACCTCTCCAAATACACAAACCCCACTCGCAGCAGGGTGAGCGTGGAGAATCACACGCGACAGGCCTTGTGCGAGTGGGGTTCGTGTATTTCAGGGGTGCGCGTGGAGAATCACAAGCGACATGCCTTGTGCGAGCAGGTACGTGTATTTAGGGGGTGCGCGTGGAGAATCACACGTGACAGGCCTTGTGCGAGTAGGTACGTGTATTTCGGGGGTGCGCATGGAGAATCACACGCGACAGGCCTTGTGCGAGTGGGTACATGTATTTCGGGGGTGCGCATGGAGAATCACACGTGATAGGCCCTGTGCGAGCGGGGTACGTGTATTTCGGGGGTGCGCATGGAGAATCACACGCGACAGGCCTTGTGCGAGCGGGTACATATATTTCGGGGGTGCGTGTGGAGAATCACATGCGATAGGCCTTGTGCGAGCGGGGTACATGTATTTTGGGGTGCATGTGGAGAATCACACGCAACAGGCCTTGTGCGAGCGGGTGCGTTTATTTTGGGGGTGCACATGGGGAATCACACACAACAGGCCTTGTGCGAGCGGGGTACGTGTATTTCAGGGGTGCACATGGAGAATCACACGCGACTTGCCTTGTGCGAGTGGGTACGTGTATTTCGGGGGTGCACATGGAGAATCACACGCGACAGGCCCTGTGCGAGCAGGGTACGTGTATTTCAGAGGTGCGCGTGGAGAATCACACGCGATAGGCCTTGTGCGAGCGGGGTACGTGTATTTTGGGGGTGCGCTTGGAGAATCACACGCGACAGGCCATGTGCGAGCGGGAACGTGTATTTCGGGGGTGCGCGTGGAGAATCACACAGGAGCGGGGTACGTGTATTCTGAGGGGTGTGCGGGGAGTTCCAAACGTGATTTTGCAGTGTGTGTCCTCCCAGGTGTGCCCTGTAACCCCTCTGCAGCCCCTGCAGCCAGCCCACACCACAGGGGACTACCCTTCACTCCTGGTCATGTCCCGTAGACAGCCCATCCACCCTGGCCATGCCCCCCAGCCAGCCCAAATGTCACCATGCACCAGTGAGCACCTAGTCATGTCCCCCTGCACCCCCACCCACCCTGCATTGATGGGCACCTGCCAGCAGGTCCCGACACATGCCCCCTGCACCCCCACCCCCCCAGCATTGAGGGCACCTGCCAGCAGGCCCCGGCACATGTCCCCCTGCACCCCCATACACCCAGCATTAACGGGCACCTGCCAGCAGGCCCCGACTCATGTCTCCCTGCACCCCCACCCCCCAGCATTGACGGCACCTGCCAGCAGGTCCGGACTCATGTCCCTCTGCACCCCCACCCCCCCAGAATTGACGGTCCCCTGCCAGCAGGACCGGACTCATGTCCCCCTGCACCCCCACCCACCCAGCATTGACGGGCACCTGGCAGCAGGCCCCAACACATGTCCCCCTGTACCCCCACCCACTCTGCATTGACGGGCACCTGCCAGCAGGCCCCAACTCATGTCCCCACCCAACATGTCATAAAGATGCACATTGCGACATGCAGTAAACCAAAGAGCGAATACCACACATGGAAGTAAGAAATCAAAATGTATTGTGCACAAAATGAAGCAAATGGAATCCATGTCCAAAAAAGAAAAAGAAAATAATGTAGTCACAATCCAAAGTTATCCAAAATAAAGTCAGTGAAAACTCCTTGTCCACCAAAGCAAATCCAAAGGAAACCTACATTTTAAAATCCATTGATCCATGGTGAAGTAAAATAATATTTTCGCAGAAATCCACAGTCCAACTATACAGAGATTGAAACCAGGGTCCATGAGCCCAACAAATGAAATGAAACCTATAAAAAAAACCTGCCTAATTAAGAACTATATACAAAAACGTGGGGCATTGTCCAAGCATCCCAAAAGAAAAAAAAAAAGAGAAAGGAAACCTAACTAACTAACTATATACAATGGCGGTGGGCAAGTCCTACGGCTCACTCTGTGATGTTGTGGGACATGGCATCATCAAACTCGATGTCAATCTCCTGGAGGCGGGCCTCTGCCCTGGCCCCGAGGTCTCGCAGGGATGCATCCAGGGCCTGTTCCAACTCCCTGCGAGTTGCCTCTAGGCATTCAGTCCGCCTCAATGCACGACCCATGGAGAACTCCGCCCTGACCATGGTGAGCCGTGCCTCATTCGCCTGTCGCCGCTCCGCATCTATACGCTGGCCCAACCACAGCCACACGGAAGACACACCCATTCCAGGGTCCTCCTGCCCTCTGGCCGATGCCTGTCCCTCTGATGTTGATGGCCCCGAGCCATCATCGCTCCCACCTAGAGCCTGCTGCTGCTGCTGTCCATGTGCCCTGTCCGATGATGCCTGCACTTCCTCCATCTGCTGGTCTCCAGTTGTTGGGGTGTCCACCCCTGCTGGACCGCCGACTCCCGACTGTGGCAGGGATGGGATCTCCACCAAGCTGGCTGTGTTGGTCAGGCCAGGTCCACAGGGGGACCTGTTGGAATCTGGGCTGGAAGACGGCAGGGAGAACGACTGGCGCAGTCTCCACAGAGGAGGAGAGGTCCGCCAGAGTGCGCGACACATGTAGGAACCCACCGACCATGGTCCCTCCCAACTGTGCCACATTGCCACGCAGCTCTTCGTTATGGCGTGCGTGGTTCTCCCAGGAAGCATGCACGTCATCACGAATGACACGTGTGTGCAACGCAACCCCAATCAGGATGGAGCCCATACGGTCATGGGACTCCTCGTCCACAGGTAGTGGAGAGCCAGATGACGTGGGCCTTCCCCCTACCTGCGGACGGGCCTGGGATGGGGCATCCCTGCTGGTGTATGGTGATGCAGTCACAGGGTCAGGGACAGCGACATGCACAGGCCCCTCCGTGGCGACCTGTGCTGCCTCCTGACCCTGGCCCTGGACTGCACCCCCACCAGGCCCCATGTGCGTCTCAGTAGCGGGCCCCCCCTCCTCTGTGGAGACCACCAACCTGGATGTCTATGCACCGTCTTCCGCCATTGCCATCCCCTGTGGGGGCTCACCCGGCCCTTCCGCTACAGCCGTAGTGGCAGACGCGGCACCAGTCCCCTCGCTCCCGGATGATGGCAATACCTGGGAGGGTGGCTGGGCCTTGCGTCGCCTCCCGGTGGAGGCATCCCCGCCGCTTAGCTCCACAGCACCGTCTCCACCCTCTGCTTCACTCGATGCTGCATAGAGGGAGACATAGAACACAAGCATCAGGGTACTGTACAATAGTCCCCTAGACAGGAAATATGAGTGGCACTGTAAAACGTCACTTCCATCCTGTCCCTCCACAAAACATGGGTCAATGCAGGCAACACACATGCAGAAAAAGGCACGGCGCATGCAATCAACATCAGCATCCATGTACAAGGGCCTCTATTGACATAAATGTTGCCATAAAACTCACATGCATCATGGCTCATACTGATCCCATGCACACACATCACCGGAGGGTCATACATCATGGCTCGTACACCACAGACACAGTGGATACAAGGGTGACCAGACTGCATAAGTGAATCTACACATCGTCACGGACATGTGTCATGCATCCATGGCGTTTCAAAGTCACACACACGCTTCTCAGACACACACACATGTACACCATACATGTACATGAGAGCAGCACCCATCTCTCACCCCCCATCCATGTCCAAGAACAGGGACAGGCATACATTCATGTGTGCATTCCGCATGCTGCTCCCCATGTTGCATTGGAACACATGCACCATCCATGTGGTTCACGCATTACTGGTCTCACATGCATTACCATGATGTCCCTGCACACACACATCTATACATGGCCTTTGTTACACATACAGGCAAGTAACTGACTACCAGCACACTGCACATGCCCTGTTTCACACAGCAATGCATGGCCACTTACCACTCAACTCCAGACGGGTCTTCCTCTGAAGGATCTGGGCGTGGAGCGCTGGGCTTATGCGTTCCAGGACCCTCATCTGGATGTTGGTCAGTCTGACCCGGCACCCCTCTGCATCCTCTGCCTTATGAGGCGCTAGGTCTTGTTGAGGGTCCTGGACCTGAAGTCCTCCCAGCGCTTCCGGACGTGCCTGATGTCATGGGTTGCCACCCCTTCCGTGTTGATGGCAACCACTACGTCCTCCCAGATCCTTTCCCGTCCTTCCTTGTCAGCGCGCGATGGTGTGAAGAGGGCATCATAATGCCCCAGAATATGCTCCACCAGGACACTAACTTCCTTCTCACTGAAGCTGGTGCCCCTCTGCCTCTCTGGCTAGGGGTCGCCAGTGGTCTCAGGTGGTGTTTGCCCCGACAAGCCGACCCCCAAGGCAGGTGTGGGTGGGCAACTGGGTACTGGGGCTTGGCTGTGGAGCGATGGTATCCCAGTCGGGAGTCTTCTGTTCCAGCAGGGGTGGACACAGCAACTGGACCCCTGCAGATGGCTGACGTGCAGGCACCAAATAGCAGGGCACGTGGGCAGCAGACAGGCAGGCAGCAGCAAATGGCAGGTGGGAGCGTGCTCGGGGCTCTTGGGGGCAGGGAAATGGCCTTTTGGGCAGGAGCGTGGTCTTCCGTGTATTGTCGCATGGCCAGCTTGATACGGAGTGATTTGGCATGTGACAAAATATGCACGTCAGCATGTAATTCGTGGAAAGGCCCTTAGCGCGTAAGCGTGTCTGTGACGTAACACGCACGGGCGTTTCCCTCAACACGGGTGCATACTGAATCAGCACGTGAAAAAAGCACACGTCTGTGTGTGAATGCGTGTGATTCGAGGAAGGGGCCTAAGCGCGTAAGTGACATGACGCGCGCGGGTGTTTCCCTCAGCATGGGTTAAAGGTGAGCGGATCCCAGCAGTTCACTGTACGTGCCTTTTGTGGAGACCAACGTGTGTGTTGCTACTTCGTGTTGTTTCGCGCGCCATCACAACTTCACAGCGGATCAAGGACGTATCTCTTCTTTTGGCGGGGTTATTTGCTACGCATGTTTTTTATCATCACGCTAGTCTGACGGTGAGTCGCGCATGCTATTTTTCCCACTGCGGGTGCCCATGTGTATCATGTACCTGTTTTTAAGGTCATAATAGCCTGCGTGTCCCACGCATATATGTTTATCGTGTTCCTGGGTGCCACCGCGTACTGCGGGAGGCTAATTCCACGCACGTGGGCTGCAGGGGTTGCGTGCACGGTTTTACAGCAGTTTTGGGGTGCCTGAGCATTGCGTGACCCGTCACTTCATCACCGGGGTCACATACAGCCTTGCAGGCGCAGGGGTGCTGTTAACATCTTGCATCCTACCCCCTTCGCCCCAATTGGCTAGGACAATTGTTGTGTACACCTCCCATTGGCACTTCTCCATCTGTGCCGTGGTTGGGAGGCCACCAAAGGTGAGGGGCGCCTGAGCCGGGCGTACTCCTCGTGGCGGGCGTGGTCACGGATGTGGCCAGGGTGACCAGGGAGTAGGGGGACTCCAGGGTGTCCAGGGTGGCCACAGAGGGGGAAGAGGCAGGGGTGCGACACTTGGGCACGATGTTGTGCCCTGTGTTGGTGCAGTCATGCCAACACCCCCTGTGGTTCCGGGAGATGCAGCTTCTGCATCTGGCACTGGCGCCCATGTGTCCCGGCAATCCGTTTCATCGACTGCCACGGGCCCAAGGGTAGTGGTAGCCGCAGGTGCAGCTGTGGACATCACCACCCAGGCTCAGGGTCTGCCAGCGCAGGCTGCATTGGCACTTGAAGAGTCCATGGAAGATTTCCAACAGGGCAGGAGGAAAACCATAGGTGCACGCAGGGCTGCCCTCACCGAGACACGTGTCCCTGGGGCAGTAATGTCATCTGCTACCTCGACCAGCCAGGTGTTGGCAAGTGCAGGGGCAGATTCAGCCAACAACACCCCGGTTGTGAGTCTACCAACCAGGACAGTCGCGGTCAATGACCCATCCACAGCGGATGTTGCTGCGCAGGGTCCATTCGAGGGCACCCAGCTGCCACTGACGCAAGTCAGGCCTTTGGTTGTCCTTCCACCTGCCTCTCGCTTGGCTCAATCCAACAGTGCCACTGGCCATAGTGATTAGGGCGGCATTTGCCAGCCAGGGTCTGCCCCAACATCCAAGAGGAGGAAGGTTGCACCTGCAGCACAGGGTGGGACCCCACACACAGCCACGACCTCCTGCACGTCGAGGAAGAAGCCTTTCTGTGCGCAGGAACTGGACTTCCTGGTGGACTACGTGCGGGACCACAACCGTGACATACTAGTGGGGCCGAATTGTCAAACTATGGCTGCCCATCGTGATACCCACTGGAAGCAAGTTGCGGAACATGTGAGTGCAATCGGCCATGAGGTGCGCACGGCGCAAGAGTGCAAAAAGCATTGGAATGACCTCAAGCGTAGCGCTAAGGCAAAGCATGCCTCAAATTACAACATGACTCTGGTGATTGGCAGTGGGCCGGCACCTGAGGAAGAAGACCTCACTCCGCACGAGTCACTCGTTGCGGAGTTCATACCACCTGAATCGGTCAAAGGAGTGGGAGAGATGCCAGACTTTGATGCCCAGTCCAGTGAGTGTTGCTGCGTGTTTGTCGAGGCCATGTGTGTTTTACTTGTGTGATGTGTTGTGCATGACTGCCACTACATGTCATGTGTAGATGGCTCAGATGTGCAAGTAATGCAATGCTTCACTGATCATGGCTGCTCTGCAGGATGGTGGACATGTGGAGCAGACGGGGACTGTCCCATTCACCACACTTGCAGCCTACTCACATGCTGGTCACCTGGATGCCCCTCCGGTCCATGTTCCAGCTCACTGGGCCTTCTGCATGTAGCCTGGGGTGTCCTTCCTCTCAGCACTGGGACTATGTCATTGCATGACTGATGTGCATGTGTCCTCTGCCTTCATGCGGGTACTCCACGTAGCATGCTCCCTTGCCCCTCCACCCCCCCTGCACCCCAATATCACCTTTGCACTGGTCTGCATCATTTAGCCGTAATGCAATGGCCTGTTCATGCGTCCTGTGTACATGCTACCTTCCACCAGCCAACCTGCCAGACATGTGCAGTGGGGTACATCCTTTGTACTTGATGCAGAGTGTCTCACTTGGACTGTGCAGATGTCAGATGCTTTGCAGGGACATGAGTGCCCATTCATGCTCCATGTGCATTCCATGTATGCCCCTATGTGTCCTTGACTGGATGATCATTGTAGTATGTGTCCAGGGTGACCTACATTGCATGGCATTTCATCAGCCTTCCCATGGCCACTGTGGCTCAGTCCTGCGTCCCACACATGTTTAGGGTGTGACAATCTATGTGGGTCACAGGCCTCAGCCTGTTTCAGCCCCCACTGACTCTGTCCAACTGGTGTATTGTCTTCTGCACACGTGGGTGTTCTCCTGAGGGTTCATCATGTGTCCTGCTTACTGACCCATCATCATCTGCTGTGTTGTCACTTGACTCAGATGATGCAATTGATGCTAGTCAACACTGTCTGCCAATGCACAGGTCGCTGGTCATCCTTTTGATACCATGCAAGGCATCCCTGCATTTCCACTTCGGGTGAGGGGTGGTTTGCTTGTAGCCATGCAACCCATTGCATGCACATTTCACGTGATGCCTGAACTTGACCTTGCACTGCCTTCACATTTTCTGATACACTTCATGAAGTTCTTGTACATGTAGATAGTGAGTAAGTTACAAATGTCCAGCACTGCATCGACCCACTTCTGAGCGGTATGACACCCTTCTACATGTCTAATCACAGAAGCAATGTCAAGTTCACCCGGCATGCATGGCAGGTACTCTTTTGTGTGTGACATGTTTGCTTCATGTGTTGGCTCTCTGTGTGATGTCCATGTGTGTGTGTGGTGTCTGCTTCTAATATGTGTAGTGATCTGTTTTTCTCTCTAATTTTCAGATGATGACGCAATGGAGCTAGAGGATGGTGATGTCATGCAGGCACAGGGTTGTTATCACTACAGCAACCTGGCACAAGTGGGGGTCGTGGGGTGGTAGGCCACGAGAATCCACATGTGCTACCGACCATCTTGTCTTTGGCTGGCAATAAGTCCAGCCCAGATCACCACTCTGATGTCCATGTCGAGTTGGATGTACATCAGGTCCATATGTCAGGGGTGAGTGATTCTGATGTGGACACACCTGCACTGTGGGGTCAGACAGTGGGGGGTCAGGATGCAGGGTCACCCTCCAAACCAGTCGCTGATGGGCCTGGGCCATCACGTCGATGGGGGCATGTAGTCATGCAGCCGCAGGCGGTGCCAACCCAATGAGGACGGCCGGTCCTTGGGTCCCGCAGGTGTCAAGCCGAGCAACGCGGTGGCCGCGCGCCACTGAGGTATACTGATTGGGAGCAAGACATGACTGCCAATTCAGAATGCCAGGGGGCAGCAAAGGAAAACATTGCTGTGAGCATGGAGCGTGTGGCCGTATCCGTGCTCCCCCTGCTAGGCAGGTGCTTCTCCAGCAGCGGTCGGCACAATCCATGGCCCGCTCGCTCAGGCTGGGTATGGTGGCCTCAGACAGGGCACGCCAGGCTGAAATGTTGTCTTTGCATCAAGCAATTGCTGCTCACGCAGATGCACACATGGAGGCCCTGAGGGCTGAGTATGAGTCCCTCAGATCCACTCTGGGTGTCCTCTTGATGTCCCAGAGGGTGCGGTCAGTGGAGAGGTTTGCGCAGCTTGAGCGTACCATCTCGGCTGAGCTACATGCTTGCTGGGAGGTCCATCACTTGTCCAGCCAGGCCTTGCAAGAAGAACTCTGTCTTACACGTGTTACCTTGCAAGAGGAAGCACGCGTATCACGGGAGGTTCTGCATGCAGACCTACGTGTCATCGCCACACAGAACCAGGCTCACCCGTCCGGCAGACTTGCTGCCGATGAGGGGCAAGCTGTGGCTAGGCGTGGTCAGGCTCCTGTGCCACATCCTCCTTTTCAGGAAGAGCCAGACTCGGACGACGAGGTATCTCCCACACAGGTCGGGCTGTGCAGGCATTGAGCCCATGGAGGTTTTCTTTTCCTCAACATCATCGCATGTAGGTGTTGAGCAGCACCCTGTACCTCCCCCTCCTGGCCCCCCCCCCCGGGTCATATGTAGCCATTTTTGATTTTTCTTTTTAGTTTAGTTAATTAACTTTCGATTTGATAGTTAGTTTAATTAGGTAATGTAGGTTTTCTATAGTTAGTGTAATTAGTTAATATAGTTTAAAATTGCTTTTCTATTGTGCTTTCATGTGACGGTGTGGTGCTTTATGGCTTTTGAAAGCATCCACTGTCTGTTCCAGCTGGTCCCTTCAAGCTTGTCTCGTGTATGTGTTTGTAGCTTGGTGTCCTGACTCACATAAGCCACTCCTGCTTCCCTTATCCATGGGCTCACAAGGATGGTTCGGTGTTACAGCCTATTTCACAAGGGCTTTGGACTGTCATATCTGTGGCATGTCTGCTGCTGTACTACTTGTGTTAACACGCCTAGTGGGGATTATAGGGGTCTTCTTCTTTTGAGAGATGTGTGGTTTCATGATTCATGTGTACATTAATTGATATACATTGTGTAGTATGTTTCTTATCTTTACTGTACAAGTGCTTGATGCAATTCATGCTGTAGACAGTGGCTACCATAATTTGCCTGTCAAAGTCACACTGATGATGTGAAGTCTGATGTACGTCTCTGACATGGTCACGTCATGACCTGCCTGAAGAGAAACACACAGCGGAATTTCCAGCATTAATCATGTGCATGTCTGCACCACCGAACGTGTCCAGCTGCCAGACGTCCAATGGCCCATGTCTGCTGACAAAGGTGGTCTGGAGGCTCATTCCCCTGCAGAAATTCCCCTGTGTTTTGTGCCCTTTCTGCGGGGGAATGAGCCTCCAGACCACCTTTGCCAGCAGACATGGGCCATTGGACGTCTGGCAGCTGGACACGTTCGGTGGTGCAGACATGCGCATGTGTGCGCAAGCAGAGCCACAGGGATTGCGCTCATACATCCAATAGAAGCAGACGTGTTTCCAGGAACTCCAGGCAAGGTGAGCAGCACAAGGGGGCCACACCACAGCCAACCTTCCACCAGGCCAGTTGCACATGCATGCTAAGTAGCGCCACTGACGGTCAGCTTGGACAGGTATTGGTGTTGAAGCGTACAGTACAGCTAAGATGCGTTGGTGGACTAATTGCTAGTTGATGATAAAGTTGTCAGGGGCACACGCAGGGGCAGTTGAGGCAGATGTATTAGCCCTGTAGCGTTCTGAGCCAGGGAAAGTAGAAGCACACAGGGACACTCAGCGTGGGGCAGACTCGTGTGCAGTGCATGTCATTTGCATCTTGAAATTGACACATGCACTACCTACTTTAGTTGAGGATGGTGGAACACAACTTGTACTGAAGTTGTACCTTGCTAAAAACGTCTAGCTGCTTACCCAGGGAAGATTGCATGTTGTGTGAATCTTGACACATTGGTCTTTCATTTGCCACACACCCATGTGCACCAGACTTACTGCATTGACTGTGTATGAACCATCACGCGGGGAATCTTACGTATGGGTACGAAGCACCACACAAGATTGTTTGTTTGTAGAGGAGTTTGTTACTTTGGGGCATGTATGGTGGTGTGTGTGTGTGTTATGGGCACACACAGATTAGTAACTCTGACTCTCTTTGCAACATTGAACTGCTCCTGTTACCGGACCTGAGAGTGCACAGGCAGGAAGCCAGCACTCACCCCAGAGATAAGTTTCTCTTTGACTTCCACTTGAGTCATTTGGTACAATGTGCATGATGAACACGTTTTGTCTGATTGTGTATGTGTTAATGTGAATAGTAGATTTGTGTACATTCCCTACTTTCCCTTGGCAATCCTACTCCCCTCTCCAACCCCTCTTTCCGGTTATCCAGAATACCAATGCCTGTCCCAACAACATATCCCTGACCCTCCTCCCCCCCCGAGGTCTCAGAGGCCTGTGTAAGTTTGACCTTGCAGACACACAGACCACGGTGGGGGTGGTTGGTTCGTGCCACTCCTGCGCCTGTACACCGGAGCTGTGACACTACACATCAGTTTGTGGTACATCATTGTATAGTATGTACCAAACATGGTACACATCCTGTTGTGGCATTGTTTCACTGTGCTACCTTGGTTGTTCCATCATTGTGCTAGTACTTGTGCTTTGTGATTTACTGCTACTTGAAGTCATCTACTGGAGACTCTTCTGGTGTATTTTGCTGCCTGCATGCTTTTTGCTTGCCTTGTGTGTTTGGCTCCTTTGAGTCCTCTTTGATTTGGTGCTTTTGCCAGTCAAGGTGGGCTTGGAGGGTGCTGGACACTTTTTACACGCAAGGTGGAAGATGGAGACAAAGGGGAAGGGTGATCCTTCAGCCAGGTAGACTTCAAGGAAGAAGGCTACATACTCCAGGTGCAGTTGTTCAGTGGGTCATGGTGATATGTGAGGGAGGGGTGGGGGGGTATTTTGTTGTTGGACAGTTGGCTTGGAATACAATGTGATGGGCACCCTGACATTGTAATTGGGGTGTCCTATGTACATGATGTATTCTGCTGATCAATGCCTGTTCATGTGTTGTGTTTACCTTTCAGATGTGAGGGGATTGGAGTGGTTTGACATGCTGGGGTGTACACATGGGCAATGTTCACATGTGATGTGTAGAGGACACTGATGGTCACTTGAGTGCACATGCATGTATTGAGTGCATGTCCCTACTGACATACATACTCTCACTATGACCCACAACATGTACAACCACCCTTCCATGTCCACATCTGCACTCAGTTTGCCTTCTGGGGCCCACTGTATCCCCGCAGCACATGATCTATGAACATGTGTGGATCCTATACATGCGTCATTTGTTTTTTATTTTAGTTGGTCGTTTTCATGTGATGCTCAGGGTGTGCGTCACACATAATGGCTGGTCACTATGCTGTGTGCTGAGCAGTGTGTTGCAGGAAATGGACACAGCACACAGATTCTGCGGTGCTGATTTTGCCATGCCCAATGTGCATGTAAACAGGCATTCATTGTTATGTTCATGCTACAACTGTTGGTATTCATTTGGGGATAACTTGTTTTGTGTGGGAGGTTGTTGGTCAGTCATTTCATCTGATTCCATGACAGGCATCATTGTCTGACGCCACTTTCCATTTTTCACATGTCAATTCGTACATTATTGGTACTGTGTTGGGGTTTTGCTATTGCTTGCCATGTCATGGTGTGGCAGGAAAGGGTGATGTGGTTTTGGAGGGTTTAGGTGACATACCAGTGATTGTCATGGCCTGTTTTGCAGGTGTGTGTGATACACACCTTGCATGTGTTCCTTTTGGTCACACAGGATTGGTTAGGTTTGAGTAGCTAGGGATGCACACAATGTGGCACTTCCATGGCAACATTCTCAGGGTGGTAAGGTTGTGACAGTTGACTGTCTCTTTGTCATCATTGATTGTCACCTGGCATGTGCCAGGCCTGTGTGCACTCTGCAGGGGTGGGAGTTTAGGTGAAAAATTTGGCCACAAGCTGCGTCCGGGCAGCCTCGCCATGTGCCCTATCCCCTGTCGTGGGCAGCGCCTGTGCCTGTGGTTGGGGATGTGGGGGAACCACCATGTCCACCGGTACGCCCTGCCATGTTGCAACATTGTGCAGGACACATGCTGCCACAATGATCCTGCACACTATTGTTTGGCGTCATCATGTGGTTGCTCAGAGGGTAGGCACTGTCCCCTGGAGAGGTGATAATAGTTGTGATTATTGGGGTTTGTTTATTTGTCTGTGTGTGACATGCATGCATGTGCACAGGCATTTGTACTCACCTAGGAGCCATGTGTCACCATGCTGCCCAGCTTCCAGGGCCTGGCTCAGGGCGGACATTCTGTATATGAAACTGCCATAGGTGGAGCCTGGGTAGTTTGCACAGACAGAGGTGATGATTCCCTTTGCATCGCATACCACCTGCACATTGATGCAATGCCAGTGCTTGCGGTTTCGGTAGATGTGCTCAGTGGCCCTAGGTGGACGTAGGGCCACATGGGTGCAATCTATGGCACCAAGCACTTTGGGGAAGTGTGCCACTCTGTAAAAGTCCTGGACATAGGCCTGCCTTTCTGGGGTGTTCTGGGCATGTATATGTGCCTGCGGACTGAGGGGCGCGTAGTCATGATTGCCAAGACCTGGTGTAGGCAGCATGACTGCCTGGCCTGTGAGACCCCCTCACTATGGCAGTTGTCCACTGAAATGACCCAGTGGCCAAAAAATGCAGGACATTGAGCACCTTCTCCAAGGGGCTCAATGCTTGGGAGCAGAGGGTGGGGGATGTAAGGTCATCTTCCCACTCCCTGACAATGTCTAGGATGATACGAGGTGGAGACCTGTACCTGCCGTAGATCTTGTCGTCAGGCATCCCAAAAAAGGCTAGTCCGGGGGGAAAAAATGCAGGCCCTGGCTATTCTCCTCCTCCTGCAGTGTCCCACGATCAGTGCTGCGAGAAATGGGGCATTCATCGTAGTGGTATAAACGTGTTTGTTGTTTGCACGCACTTTTATACTGTGTGCGGAGACGCTTACGCCTGCCTTCCTGTGGCGGACGTGTTGATGCCTTTGAGCATCTTTTTGCGTGCGCTTGTTTCCCGTATTTGAATCCATGAATATGAGTTGTTCGCGTGCGTGTGGGCGTTCCGTGTATTTCCCTGCAGTACTTCCCCAGTTACGCCTTCTTTTTCACGCGTTGTTCCCCATTCCGCGCGTAGGGCCCCGTGTCCCGCCCCCTTTTTGGTGTGTGCACGGACGTTGTGCGCTTTTCCTGTGCACGTCGCGCACGGCGTTTGGGTTGTTGCAATGACGTGTGCGCCTGCGTGCACCACGCACGGATCTGGCGCACTACCAGTGGAAAACACACGCAGCCCCTTACTTGAATCGCACGTGTGCGCTTGCTTTCTCACACTTGCGCCACCTTGCGCCAGCTTGCGCTGTGATTTTCGGCGCACGTTTGTTCCATGAATCGGCCCCATAAAGTAGTGAGGGTAACATAAAAATGTTACATTAGAAAGTAGGATAAGGGGCTACTAGTTACCCCCCCAGCACTCCAAATAAAATGGTGTGTGCTGGACCTACAAAGAGAAAAGGTAAGAAAAGTACATTTCACTTTACCATTCTTGGAACTGTAGTTCACGCAAGAAAATGTATTCCAACCTTTAGAGAAATCTAAAGGATTCCTCAGTGACATTGCACTGAAGATGCTGTGCGTCACCATACAAAAAGCAGATGCCTATGGAGTTTGTCAGACTCCAAAAACAGTGAAAGCACAAAATAGGTAAAAAGACATGAGAGAGTGAGAAAAAGGTCCCACTCACTCAGGAGTTAAAATTAAAAAGTCCTAAATCCAGCAAAAGAGTTGGGGGTCTGTAAGGTGGGAGGATGTTAGCACAGAAGTGAAAATTCTCCCTAACACTGAATACTTGGCTTAAACGTTCCATGGATATTCTGGATAGGAACTCCACATTGGCAGATGATTTAGAGCTAATTTCTTCTAAGATCAAGAGGAAAATATACAAAAATGATTGGATCCAGAACCGTCAACTTCTAGAGACATATCAAATCTCTGACCATTTTACCATGGACATAAAACCATATAATTCGCTGCAGGACTTTCTGAGAAAACATCCTAAAAAAAAAAAAACTTTGGTTAATGGTCAATTTAAATGTATTACCAATAAAAAATATTATAGGTAAAGGTATGAGAGCCCCAGAGGGTGAGCGTCTGTCGGTTTTGTATGCTGACAAGGAAAACTTTAAAACATTTAGGCCCTTATTCACAGAGCGTTTTCCAATGGGGTTTTGCCATTATAAAACTATTCTGTGAATTAGGCCCTTAATTGTGGATAAATATCGCAAAGCAACCTTTGACCTATATTTTTTAAAAAGACCCCTTTTTTTACATGGGATCTTCTCTGGTGGAAATTGTTGGTGGAGACAAGTGATCAATTGGTTATTTCTGTAATGAACTTTGTAAATAGTATTTTATCAGATTCATTCACTTTATCCTAAAGATATATGAATTGTATATAGCATTTCAATGAATTATATGTTCTATGTTTTTTTTCTTCTTTTTACATTTCATGTGTTTGTACTGTGCTTTATTTGTAGTGTGATGTGTGTAAAGCTTTACTGTGTTGAAACTAAGTCACACAATAAATAAATAAATAAATCAAAAGGGGGAGTAACATGTCATTTCATATGCCCCTTTGCTTAGCAAGAAGCCAGACAGGCCTAAAGAAAATAAATACTGAGATTAGCAGCAATTCACAATTCCTTTGCACGCATGCTTGAAGAATGTGAAGACAGGTATTATGCCCCTGTTACCATTGAAGAGAAATGCAATGTTTTTACAATGATGGACACACACATGCATGCAGGCAACTGTGATGTCAAGTGAACTATTGGACAACATAAATGAAGGGAGACCCCAACAAAATATGCTGAGATTGAGACAGATTGAAGGTCCTGTGCATAATTTCAATGTAGAAGAAATACCTCTGGGAGGTGCCACTGAAGTTGACATCAAGGTAGGGAAGCATAGACTGATACAGGAGGTGGTGGTCACACTTATTGAAGAGACCCCATTCCTTTTAGGAACAAATTGCCTTAAGAGATTGTCACCCCTCATTGATGGGGCAAATGGGGAGTTGTGGTCTTTGGCCAAAAAGCCTTCGAAACCTAAAAAAGTGACGAGCCAGAGTAGCAATGCAAAATAATGCCACACCTTTTCTAGATCAGAGTGTGCAGTGGAGGTGTATCTTCAGAATGGCTGTGTACCTAGTGCCACTGTCCTTCTCATGTGCCAGTGTCAAGTATAATGAGAAAAGGAAGAACAGTAAATTAAGATCCATTTGGATCCAAAGAAAAACTGGCAACCAAAGATAGATGAAAACACATTGAGTTTTTATTTAAGAGATGAGGGCTGTGAACAAAATATTGCTACAGAGTTAGATCGGGAAAAAATATTTAAACAATTACAGAAATACACATGAAGGAAGGTCAAGCATGGATACTGGTGCAAGTGAATGGCATCCAGAAATGATTGAGGCGGCTTTGGCCTTGGAACAGAACAGGAGTTTTATTAATGAGAATGTGGTCAAACAAAGGCTTGACAGAGAAGGGATACCAAGTTTTAAAATAAAAAAAAACACATTTTTGGCCTAAATGCCCCTGATTTGGGAAAAAGAATTGTAGGGAGATGCATGATGAAAATCACAATAGGGTCCAAAACATTCATCACAATATATGGATTGTCAGTGGAACTAAAGCTAAATTATATCTAGGAAATGACATCATGCACATAATTTATATGGTTTTAGATTTATTGAATCAAAAGGTTTGGTCTATACTGGGTGGAGCAGCACCTGAATTGGAGGAAAGAAGACAAGCTTACCATTGTGCAAATATGATGCCATATTCAATTGAGCAACAAGTATTTATTTATTTATTTATTTATTTATTTATTTATTGCGCTTTTGTAAGGCGCCTATAAATCAAGGAGGATGTTATTATTCCTGCTTTCACAAGGCAATTAGCAATAACATTAAAGTAGAGAAAGGGATGACAGATGAAATGGCCTGATGCATTTGTAAGTCTCAATGAATACATGAGACAGCAGGGGCTTGAATGCGAATATACACCAATAGTAAAAATTGAGGATGGCCCCATTCAAATACTGGTGAATAACAAGGGGCATCAAGACATTCACTTGGAAGATGGTACATCATTAGGGATGACAGTTCAGGAATCACACTACACAGCTGAACTAAATAATGAAGTTATTGGAAACATCCCTGAAAGCTATATCACTTCACAGGATGAATTGTCTGAGTCCTTAGATTCTAAACCAAAGGGTTTTTTCAGGATTCAGTCTGTATACCCTTATGAATCAAAGTATGTGATTTGTTGTCATCAGGACAATTGTATCCTAGTTCAGGTGGGTGAATATGAAAAAGAAAAACAGCCAATTGAAATGGAGGCTGATGTGCCAAGATTTTTGTGGGTGGCGTCTCTTCAAAGAGATACCGCCACACAGCTAGAAGATTTCCCAGACTTCTCTAAAATGGGAGAGGAACACTTTCAAGCTGCAGATGCTTGCACCAATGAGGAAGAGAGAGAGAGCATTTGAGAAAATATTCATGGATTTCAAAGTATTTGCCAAAGATGCCTATGATTGCAGGCTTACTGATTGGCATGTTGTGACACTGCCAGAAGGATATGGCAGGGAGCCTGTATTTGCGTGGCTTGGCCTGTTTGGAGTCCCTGGCAGAAATAATTAAAAAATATAGAGTCCACAGGAATTATTAGATCTATCCACACTACCTTAAACACCCCTACATTAGGTGTGGTGAAGCCAAATGGCTGCTGTGTGCAGACTTGAGGGACCTGAATAAGAGGGTGCCAGTGTCAAGGTGGCTGATCCCATGTATTTACCAAGGCCTTGCACAGGTACAAGGTTCAATGGTCTTTACTACCTTACATCTTACAGCAGGATCTTGGTGCGTGCCCCTGGCCCAAAACATACACAATCTGTTTGCATTTCTGTTTAATGGACTACAATATGCATGGAATCATACTCCCTTCGGGTATATCAATAATGGAATGAGTTTGGGTTCTTCCTGAACAAAGCTCTCCCAGATGTAGCTGAGAGGGGAACTGTGGTCTATGTGGAAGATGTCCTGATTAAAAAGGAAGGCATAAAAAGCCACTTAAATGAAATTAGACATGCGCTCAGCCAGTTGCAAAAGGCTGGGGCAAAGGAGTCATTGCAGAAAGTGCACTGGTGCAGGAAAAGGGTAAACCTTCTGGGACATGAATTTACAGAGCACAGATTAAACCCACAAAAGAAAAATGTTGAGGCCATCTAAAATTTAAATGGTCCCGCAAATTTGAAAGTCTTGAAGAGTTTATTAGGGATGACAGGGTACAAGAGGACATTCATTGAAGGGTATGCATAAATGACACAACCATTGACCAAGCTAATAAAGCAGATGCTGCCCTGGAAATGGGGAAAGGAAGAATGTGAGGTGGTAGCCAAATTGAAAGATTGTCTGAGAAAAGCCCCATGTCTAGCTTACCTGAAGAAGAACCAAGATTTCTTCATAGAATTAGGGTTCACAGATCAGTGTATGTTAGCAGTTTTATATCAAAGGCATAATTCAAACAAGAAAATCATTGCATATGCCAGCAAAGCATTAACACAGGTAGAAACACAATTTAGTGAATGTGAAAAAGCACTGGTAGCCACGGTTTGGGCAGTACAGCCTTTCTGCCCCATTATTCAAGGGGAGTGGGTAATTGTTGAAACAAATCAACAAACTCTTCAATTTGTGTAGACTAAATGATTCAGATCAGGGAACTAAGCTCAGTCAAGATTCACTTCATGGACATTTGAATTACTTGGATTCACAGTGGAAGTTAGACATGGACAGAATAAAAAGAGTCTGGTGGCCAAAAGGCAGTGAGTGCTACAGATGACACAGAGTTAGGAAAAATGTGGGTGAATTTGAACAATCCCTACATAATGCCTTCAATGAAGAAACGTGCAAGGATCTCTCAACTGTGTATGTGGATGGACTTGCATACAATGTGGGGGTGATTCTGAAAAATAATTGGTGGCCAGAATAGGGAATGTGTGGGTTAGATGTGGTGGTATTCCAAGAGTGACAACTAACTAAGAGAGACCAAAAAGGAGTTATTTATAGACGTATGTCCCGAACTCCTAAGAAAGCTTTGTAGACAATATTCGACAAAAGGGGGACAAAAACGTCTTTCTCTTCTAATATCTCTCTAAATTATATCCCTATTTTCAAACATAGTCCGTAAACCAAATAAGGACCACATACAGGAAATTATAAGTCAAATTCAATACAATTTTATTCAAATTTCTCAAAAGTCAACATCTCTAAAAGACAAATATAAAACTGGGTGCACTAGAGTTCATAAAATACGATAAAAGTTCTGAATCAGTTTAAATAAGATACTGAAAAAAACTTTCACAAAACAAAATAAAGGTGTCACCTATACACCAAAATGAAAAAACTCCTACCTATACAAATCTAAAAAAACTAACACTTTTGATGGGTAGCGCCCTTTAACAACCCCTATTCAGGATTTGATAAAGGTATATGAATACATTACTCTTTATTAATTGTCTACCCCTTACAGTCGCTACTGGGGTGACAAAAAAAACCGTTAAATAGGACAATGTGAAACACCCTAATGTTTAAGATGTTCATATGCCCGACATGTTTCATTCAGAAAAACATATTTAGCCAATTAAACTTGAAATTCATCAGGGGATCAAAAGCAACAAAAAAAACCCGCTGTACAAATAACGGATAAGTACATTCACAGACAACTGAGAATAAATGTCTGAGAAGATGAATCGTGTCTCCATGTAGGGATGCTCCCAGACGTTTTAAAGGTTAAAGATGAAAAGCAACCGACTCCAGTTTCGTCAAAGCAAATACTGTAAAGTGACGGTAATAGGAGAGGAGAACGTCTTCACTGTGGACGTTAAAGTAACACGTTTCCACTGAGTAGCGAAGGAAGTCGAGATGAGTGCAAGAGGCTCTTAACACTAGTGCTGCGCACCAAGGATCAGGACTGGGAACCCAGGGGTAAATACACCACATGAAAGCTGTAATATCGGGGGAGATTGTAGACCGCAATAGAAAAGTATAGAATATAGCCCTCATATGTCTCCATATCGAGGCGATGTTCGAAATATTCGTGGAGGGAGACGGCACTAAAGAAGTTGTACACGGACACTCGCTTCCTTTCGTCCTGCCAGATCACTCCATGAATCTGTGTTCCAGAAGCAGTCAAGTTGCAGAATTGGCAATATCCACAGCTGTGGAAAATATGTATAAAGAAATAGTTTTAGTTACCAACTCTGAATATGCCCAGAACAGTTTTGCAGAATACTTACTGGGGTGGAAGTTGAGACAAATGGTCAAATATAACAAAAAGCCACTCCAACATGGAAAACTGATTCAGGCCATTGATAAGCTTGTTTCAGAGAATATTGAGCACCTACTCTGTGAAGTCCATTTAAATGCGATAACACGGTCCAAGACTCAGGGAGCAAGTGTTCTGCCTGTGGTGCGAGGGAGTTTTGACACCCCTGATCAGGACTTGGTCATGGCACAAAAAGAAGACCCTGATCTAGGTCTGTTCTACAACTATTTGTTAGATGCAGAGCAAAATCCTTTGACAGCGGTGGATTACAAAGGGAGAGAAGAGTTGAGAGTATTGTTAAAGAACAAAACGAGAATTTGATTACAAGATGGACTGATACTTCACTATTCTGTGTCGGGCCAAATTCAGTGGGTGGTCCCTTTGTTATCTCGGGAGTTGATGCTACATCATGCCAATGATGTAGTAACTGTGGTGGTACAGAGGTTCACAGAAAACATTGGAAATATTGAAACAATATGCTTATTGGACACACATGTCCCAAGATGTGGAGTTGTATACTCAGGGATGTTTGGTGAGTGCACAGTTATAGCCTGCATCCCCAACACATAGGGCACCACATAAGAAGAGAGGGCTGCACTCCCCATGTCACATTTGCAAATAGATTTCACTGGTCCAGTCCAAAGGTCAGCACAAGGAAACAGGTGCATGCTGACAGTCACCTGTCTAATGTCCAAATGGTTGGAGTGCATTCCAGCACCTGACTGTAGTACACAAACAGCAGCTACTTTGTTAGTAAATCATATATTTTCCAGATTTGGCTTACCTTAAAGGATAGAATAAGACAGTGGAAGTGCAAAATCTTGGGAGTGAAAAAGAAACTCCATATTTCCTATCGGCCATCTTCTTCTGTTGGTGTGGAACATTGCAATAGATCAATCATTGACATTCTGAAAAGATTTGTGGCTGAAGCAGGGTCCAGCTGGGATTTGCGACTCTGTTTGGTACTAATGGCCATTAGGTCAACACAATCAAAATCCACAAGCCTCAGCCCTCGTGAAATTATGACAGGCAGGACAATGGTTGTGCCATGATATTTATTGTACAGGACTAATGAACAAGTGCTGGAAAATGCAACCACAATTCATTAGTATGTGAAAGAGCTAAGAAAACACTTGCAGTAAGCATTTGCGTTTTCACAGCAAAATCTGGAAAGGGCGGCAGAAAGTGCAAAATCGTACTATGATAGAAAAACATCTGTGAAGGAATATTAAGTGGGAGACTAGGGGTTCAAATTCAATTTTGGAAAAAAGGCAAAAAAAGAATTCCACATATTTAGCATCCTGGCACGGCCCGTACAAAATTGTGGACAAGGTTTCCCCTGTTGTCTATAGGATCATGGTGAAGGACGGAGATCTGGCTGTGGAACAATTTGTACATGTGAACCAGATAAAGTTGTTCCACCTGAAACTTGAGATCAGGAGGTTGGAACAGAATGAAGAAACCAGTAGAGAATGAGAGGCGTAAGGAAGGGTTCCAGAAGAGATCAAGATGAATAGATCAGGGAATGGTAGTGAGGTAAGTAGCTCATGCCAGGGATGAAAAGAATTCACCAAAGCAGGTAGGTCGGTGTGCATGAAAGTATGAATGCATGTTGTGTAAAAAAAGGGAAAATGTGGTTGTACATTTTACATTTGTATGTGGTTTAATGCACATATTTATTTACAGGTAGTTGGCAAGAGTACTGGAATAAAATAAATCAGTACTTTGCTTGATACTTAACCTGTCTGTTTCTTGTCTGATTTAGATTGCTAACTTGTTTCCCTCACCAGCACCCATTGAGCTGGGTGTCAGCAGAGGAGGCCCCTGGAGGGGAGTCCCCTGGACCGGAGACCCCTGGACCGGAGTCCCCTAGATCGAGAAGGGGGGAAGAAAATAGAGGGACTGCCAAGCATAAATGAGGGACCCCAGACATAGGGGATGGAAACATGCATCCATGTTCTGAGAAAATGTGTGGCATGGACACAAGCCTGTCCAGCAAACAAGTGCATTTTTCAACAGTGCCGGGACCAGCATTAGGCTTTGTACTGGATATGCCACTGCTGGTCTAAAGGAATGTTACATTCCATTCCTTGTCTATTCATGTCTCTAATCTCTGTCTATCCTTGATTCATGAACAATGTTGGAAATATGAACTATTTATCCCTACGTATGGACATTTGCTCCCACTTATCCCTAGATATGAACATTTATTGCCACTTATCTCTTTGCATCTATTGAATGCATGGACACATATTGCTCTTTTTGGATAAGCATGGTTTGTTGTGGATTTGTAAGCTTGAAAAGAAAAACGAAACAAAAATATAAAGAAGAGACACACATAACTACAATATATATATAAATATATTTGCAAAACATGTGAAAAACACATACTCACAGGTTTTAATCACATGAACATTGTGAATGATCGGTTCAATGGACAGTAACTGCTGATTATTAATGAAAAGTTTATGTTCTCACATTGTGTCAAAGGGGATCACATGGTACTTTGGATGAACAAAGGATTCATTTTGTAAAGACAATGCCTCACACTAGAACCACTAGTACCAGCTAAAGAGAAGAAGAGAGATGGTCTCAAATAATTTCTGGCAAAAACAAAAAGACAATTATCACGACAATTCAATTTTGAACATTTATCATGACAGATGAAAACTGCATATAAAATAAAAGTGTTCATTCTTTTATAGATACAAAAAACAATTGCTCAACTGTTATATGACATGATAATGTAAAAGTTTCTGATGATGAGATATGAAATGTATAAATTTGTATGCAAACTGAAACATTTTAAATGAAAAAATAATAATAATTAAAAAAAAGAATAATGTGGTGTAGCTAGGATTCATGTTTCGGTAGAGGTCCTTGTTTATTTAGGTCCTTACAGAAACAAGTGGAGATAATGTATGGATAATTAGTGGATGAATTTCAATTGTGTGCTAATTTTAGCAGTGCCACTGAATTCAATTGTGGTAAGGTGCACAATGCAAAAATGGTGCTAATGTTGTGCTAGGTGTGTGAGTTGATGCTGGTGTGAGGCATGATTTGGGAGTTAGCTCAGTGCAGTGCAGTGTTGGCTACTAACAATTAACATTGCCAAGTACTAATCCACTAATATTTACCCTTAACAAGCTAAACTAATTACTAATTAGACTGGGGTTTAGGCCAGAGCCCAGCTGCATGCTTGGGGTGCATGAACTCAAACCACAATTTTGGGTTAGAAAATGAAAGTACACATTGCAAGCTGAGCTGCAATGTGCTTGGGGAAGTGGAAAACAGTAAAACGTGCCCTAGAAAAAAAAAAACTCTTTTGTAAGTACAGCATGTCATGATATGAAATGTACATTCATCTGGGCTGGAAAAAAAAGTGCTGTATGACGGTTATTGTTGGGAAGCAGAAAGGATTTTGGAAAATTACTGGGCTGTTGGCTAAAAGGAGAGGTGTTTGATTGATTGATGATCTCACGGCAGGAGGTACGAAAGTGGTTGGTGAAACCATATGCTTTCCTTATGAATATATATGCAGGGCGACAGAAGAAAATAGAGCTTGAAAGCTGGGAGAGGAGAGAAGAAAGGTTGTTGAGAAAAAAGATTGAATAGAAGAAGAGATTGGGTGCTGGCTGGCTGCGGATGTGAAGCTGCAGTCTGTGTGTGGGGATTGGTAGCTGAGCTGGAGACAGTGCAGGAAGGAGGGAAACGTGCAAGTGTTGGCTGTGATCTCGGCAGGCAGTGGAGAATGAGAGACGGCCCATTTCGTAGAAGACATCTCTCTGACGGCCATGCAGATAAAGTGGCACTGTAATCTTGGTAAGCATAAGTGACAAAATAAAAGAGAAAAATCCATTCAGAGGTAATATTATTCTAATTAATGAAGTGTCCGATTAGGCACAAGGGGGGAAAAACCCATCTGCTCTTCATGCATCAGAAAACAGAATGTTTTATTTTCTTTGTGCAGATAATCATTTGTTGGAAGGTGTGAGTTTGTAGGCCTGCTGAAGTATCAGTTATATTTCAAGGTTGCATATAAAAATGCATGTGTTGTACCAGGTTTACTCAAATAGAATATGTGTTTGTTTTATTCTGTTTTGCAAAGTGAAGATAAAAGGCCAGAGACCATTAATATGAAAACCATGTGTGGACTGTTATTGTGTGGTCTGCTTATTTCGTGATACAACGATTGTGGAGCCTGGTGCATCTGAACCGTGAGTGCCAATATTTAGTGTGCTTACTGTAGCCCTAAGTCTCGCATTGCCATAGCCAAAGCGTCCCATATAAAAAGGATGTAATACTGAGCTAATTTCCCATGCTTTAGCAAATGAAAATCAGAGAAGCACAGGGCCTAGATAAAATTCCTTACAGTTTAGCAAGTTTGGACAGGCTTTCTTTCTGTGACATGGCATTTATTTCCTGGAATCAAGGATAAAGCCAACATGATGAAGGTCCTTTCAAGGGAGGCATTTGTGCAGCTAGCAAAGATATGTCTTACTATGGATTAGCATTTCTTCCTAGTGCTAAGTGCAAAGCTAGCATGATGAGTGTTAGTACATGGATTATCTTGGTGCAACCAGTCTAGACAAGTTTTCTTACTATTCCATTGTATTCATACTGGTGTTAAGGGCAAAGACAGCATAAGCCTTCATAAATATGAAGGAATTGGCTTTTGGGCATCCATCAATGATATGCTCTATTTCTCTATCACAGCATTTTGTATTGTCGTGAAGGACAAAACTAACATGAGCATTTTTACATGTACATTTGTATTTGTATTTATTGAGTTTTATGTAGCGCTTTTAAACAAAGCACTTTACAGAGAACAATATGCAATACATGAAATAAGCAATGTGAGTCAACGTATAGAATCAAGTAGCAAAGAACAATTTGTAGTACAATTTACAGAGAAAAGTCAGTAATACATTTCGTATGCAGTGAGGATCAATGTTCAGAATCGTCCGTTGACAGTCAGGCAGGTGCCTGGAGTAGGTGCATTTTTAAAGAAGAGCAGAAGGAGGAATAGGAGGTAATAGAGCGGAGAGGGAGAGAGAGAAGGTTCCAGTGAAGAGTAGCAAGAAGTTGGAAGGATCGAAAACAGGATGGTGCACAAGGGGCGCACGGTACAGTAATTAGGAAGTGATCAGCTGAGCGGAGAGAACAAGAGGGAGAATAGAAGGATAGGAGGGATGCAAGATAGTAGGGGGCGAGACCATAGAGAGTTTTGAGGACAAGACAAAGGAAGCTGTACTTGAGTTGAGAGTGAAGGGAGAGCGATCTCAGTGTGGTAAGGGATGAAGAAATTGAGTCCCGATGCGAAAGAAGAGAGAGAGAACAGATGGAGGAGTGGTAGATTGATTTGAGAGGAGCTAGTTGTGAGGAAGGATGGCCAAAGAAGAGAACAGAGCAATAGAAAAGTCGAGAGAAGATTAAGGACGATAAGGAAAGGGCGAATTTTGAGTATGTTATACAGATGGAAACGACAGGCTCTTGAAGTAAGAGAGATGTGGTGAGCGAAGGAGAGATTAGTGTCAAAGTGGAGACCAAGATTGTGGGCAGAGGGGGCGATAAGGAGGAGGGAGGGAGGGAAGAGAATGGAAGGAGGAGGAGCAGGGGGAGGGAGAACATTAGCGGGAAAAAATAGAACTTCTGTTTTCCCAGCGTTCAGGGTAAGAAAGTGGGAGGTCATCCAGGATTTGATGGTGATGAGACAGTAGGAGAGTTTGTGATGATGTCGGGGGTGAAGGATGAGAAAGAGAGTAAAAGCTGAGTGTTGTCAGCATAGAAGTGGCGAGAGACTCCAAAGGAAGAGATGATAGGAGCGAGAAAGGAGGTATACAAGTAGAAGAGAAAAGGGCCAAGTATGGAGCCTTGGGGGACGCCATGGGAGAGTGGAAAGGAAGGGAAAGTGCAGCCGCCCCAAGAAACGGCTAAGGTACGGTTAGATAGATAGGATGTGAACCAGGCGAGGACAGGACCACTGAAGCCAAAGGAGGAGAGAGAGTCAAGTATTAAAGATTGATCTACTGTGTCAAAGGCAGCAGATAGGTCAAGAAGGATAAGGACAGAAGAGTGTTTAGAGTAGCAGGTGCTGAGGGGGGAGTTAAAAACAGAGGTAAGAGCTGTTTCAGTGGAGTGGCAGGGGCAGAACTCTCATTGAGTAGGGAGAAGTGGGAGATTTGAGACATGTGCTGAGAGTTGAGATAGACAAGGTGTTCAAGGAGCTTGGATAGAAAGGTTAAGAGAGAAATGGTGTGAACGTTTGATACCAGAAGGGGATTTGCAGGTTTTTTTTTCAAGATGGGAATGATGATTGCATGCTTGAAGGCTGAGGAAAATGCAGAGGTAGCAAGACAGATGTTAAAAAAGGAGGTAAGAAAAGGTATCAGGAGCGGGTAAACTTTGGGAATGAGAGAGGTCGGAAGTGGATCGCCAGGGGCAGCGGTAGGGTGAGTTTAAGACAAGAGAAGGGAGACTTCAGAGTCTGAGACAGGAGCGATGTTAAGAACGGTGGTGGAGGGGGTAGGGAAAGATGGAGTGAGGGGATGTATGAGCGGGATTGAAGAATATTTTGACGTAGAGTATGTACCTTGGAGGAGAAAAAGTTAGCGAGATCAGTAGCTGAGAGAGGTGAGGCAATAGAAGTTTCAGGAGTGGGAAGAGAGAGAAGGCGAGTCAGAGTTTGAGAGATGCGATGAGGGTGAGTAGACTGAGTGTGGAGAAGGTCTGAAAAGTATGTTTGCTTGGCAGATTAGATGCATTTGTCGTAGAGAGTGTGGTAGGAGAAGTAAGTTGTCTGGTTGGCTGGAGAGCAGCGCTTGTGCCAGCGTCTTTCAAGGCAGCCGAGGAGGCGGCGCATAGATAGGAGATGAGGACAGAGCCAGGGTTGAGTGTGTTTGTGGGTGGGGCAGAAGGTGGTGAGAGGGTAGAGTTGGTCAAGGCTAGAAGTGAGGGATGAGGAAAGATCCTCATTCGCAGAGAAAGTGGTAAAATGAGGGAAAGGAGGAAAGGAGTTGGCGCAGGTGTCTTAGAAAAGTGAAGAATCGAAATTGCATATGTCACGTCTGCAGAAGGAGGTGGAGGGAGGGGTGAATAGGAGGGGAGAGGGGGAAGAGAGACTGAGAGTAAGGGATGGTCTGACAAGTAGTAAGGGAGATCAGATACAGAGGAAGCAGTGAAAGAAAAAACAAAGATTAGATTGAGAGTGGAGCCGTACATGTGAGTGGTTGGATCAGGGAGAGGGGTGAGTAGGCAGGAGTCGAGTATTGAGAGGAAGGGGGAAGTTAGGTGAGTGGTGGAGAGATGGAGATTAAAGTCACCAAGCACGATGGGGGCATGGCTAACTGGCCATGGAATAGGACGTGCTGCGTGAGGAGCTCCTGATGATCCGACTCTATTTTTGCCAAAGTTACCTGCTGAATCTGCAACGAGCGCCTAGAACTTGGAGGATCAGGCGTCGGAAGCCGCACGCCAAGTGAAGTTCGCTGGAGAAGTTCATAGTCCCCGAGAATCGTGAGATATACATGTTTTTGTCGGTGTGACTGTGTGGCCGCTTCGACACCAAGATGGCGGCTAACAAAGGAGAGGCCTCCGAGGAGAAATGAAACTGATTCCCCGGACCTGCGGGACACGGCTGCGGTAAATTGCCTGGAGAAATAATACAATAGGGTGATATGGCGGAGTGGTCGAATCCATGAGAGCGCCCGGCCTGACATACGCTAATGGAGCCTCGGCGATCTGACCGCAGGAGGAGATGACATTGGATGCTTGGGTGACGAGGCCTACGGAAGTTGAATGGGGAGTGCCATCTCGAATGTGAGTTAGGTGACCTGGAAGCCGGACCATTGTCGGACCGAGGACAGTGCAACAGTAGCACTAAGGCGGAAGCGTACAGGAGTGGAGGGAAGCGCCATGTCGGCGAAAGGGTTGAGAGTCAAGACCAAGCAACCAACGATGGAGACTTTCACAAGAACGCAACGGACCCCCTCAACATCGGTACAGAGCACGATCGAGACCCCTGCGGAGGACGCCCCCGAAGGGGACAAGCACCAGATCCTAGAGGCTATAACGGGGCTAAAGTGCTGGCAATGGCGGATCTACGCACAGCTCTAGAGAATAAGATTGATGCCGTGGGTACAGAACTCACCCTGCTACGTCAAGATGTTAGGGCACTTGCAGAAAGGACCAGCGGTCTGGAAAGTGGGGTGAAGATTAACACTGATGTTAGCACGAGCAATGCGAAGGAGATTCATGTCTTAAAACAACAGGTTGCTAATTTGAAAATCGTGTGGAAGAGGCGGAAGGAAGGGCGAGGAGAAACAACATTTGCGTGGTTGGCCTTCCGGAGGGAGAAGAAGGCCAAGATCCCACAAACTATGTTGAAAACATGATCCTACAAGGGATCGGAGCCGGTAATCTTTCGCAGGGATTCACGGTGGAGAGGGCGCACCGCGCCCTGATGAGGAAACCCCGGCCGGGGGCCCCTCCAAGACCGATCACCGCGAGGATCCTGAATTACAGGGATAGAGAAAAGATCCTCGAATACTTTCTTAGGGCGGCACGATAGAGAGAGCATCCACCAACATCACAGCATATCCAGACTACACGATACTGGTGCAGAGGCAGAGATACAGTTACGTAGCCGTCAAAAGGAGGCTGAGGGCAGCAGGAATCAAATACATGCTTCTGTATCCGGCACGATTGAAAGTGCTACATAAGAACAAAGCGCTATTTTTCGATACCCCTGAGGACGTTGTCACATGGCTGGACCTGCAGGGCTGCCCGGAACAAGAAGCGGATCGTGATCGGCAGGATCATACCGAATGAAGATTTAGTAAGGAGAAAGACCCTGATTGTATAGAGAAACTGTAGCTAACTGAACCTTGTACACAATCTGAGCCTGGTGCTCGATTTGGACTGGAATATAGTGAGTGTAACTGTAATTGGTAACGGTTTGGCAATTGAATGCGTAATGTTTTTTGAAAGGAGCAACAGAACACGGACGACCTACCCCAATAGACTATTAGTTTCAGCGGCCATTAGGGTGGCTTTATCCTACTGAGCCCTGAGTAGAAGCTTGCGCTAGGCAGGGCTAGATGTGGGGGTGCCTGAGATCCAGGAATGGAGCTGGGCAACGGTTGGGAAGGGTATTGTTGGGGGAGGGGTGGGTGGGAAGAAGGTTGGGGGATGGGAAGTTGAGTGTGTGTGTGGTTATGGGGAGTTTAAGTTTTGTTTCGAGCCTATTTGGAGGAATCAGTTTATTGTACTTGCGGTGAATGAAGGGGCGTAATCGACGGAGGATCGGGAGGGTGCTTATTAACGACCTATGGGGGACCTCAGGATAATAACGTGGAACGTCAGGGGCCTTAAGAGCTACCTGAAAAGAAGCAAAATCATGATGTATCTGAAAAGGCAGAAAATAGACATTGCATTACTACAGGAAACGTACTTGACGTGGGAGAAGTTGGACCTAGTTAAGAGAAAGTGGAAAGGGACCGTAGTGGGTTCGCCATACTCTGCATATGCCCGGGGGGTGTTAATCTGGGTGGCACTGCATGTCCCGTTCAAATCGATACAAGAGGTGGTTGAAACTGATGGAAGGACGGCTATATTGCGGGGGCTGGTGGAAAACAGGGAGGTATGCATAGTAAATACGTATGCCCCCAACCAAAACACAGCAGCATATTTCAGAGCCCTGTGTACCAATCTTAGTACGTGTATAGGGAGCGCGGTGATCTGGGGCGGGGACTTTAATTGTGTGTTGGATCCTGTGGTGGACAGATCAGATGACAGGGTGGGTAAGCTTAGCCCAGCGGCGAGAGTGTTGCGGATGCTGCTAACTGATTTTGGCTTTACAGATGCGTGGAGGATAAAACATCCCACTGAGAGGCAATACTCGCACTATTCAGCCCCGCACCAACTGCACACTAGGCTCGATTACGTCTTTGCTACAGCAGATGTGATGTCTGAGATTACTCAAATCGAATATAAGGCCAGGGTCCTCTCGGATCATTCGCCCCTGATCCTCGGATGGCAATATTGCCCCCTGAGGGCGAAGATCCCTACATGGCGCCTCCGAGCGGAGGCGCTCAAAGATCCAATCTTTAGAGAAGATATAAGGGAAGAGATTACTAACTTCTTTGAGGAGAATACTGGAAGTGTTGACTCTGCGGGCACATTATGGGAAGCTTTTAAGATGGTGATGCGGGGGGCGGCCATCGCTAAGTCAAGAGGGCTACAGGGTGGGGTCTTGGCTGACCTACAGAGGGCGGAAACTGAGCTAGAAACAACATTGAAGAGCGATGACGTGGACACAGAGCTGGTACTCCAACTACAGCAACAATGTGCAGGGCATTGGGAAAGACTCTGCAATCTCAATTATAAGAAATATGTTGAGAGGCAGCACGCGGGGGGAGACAAGACAGGCCGCCTTTTGGCCTGGCTATACAAAAGCGAGACCCCTAGGCCTCCGATTAGGACCATTATTAGGGAGGACGGAGATGAAGTGGCCACGCAAGAGGGGGTTAACAAAGAATTTGTGGAATATTACAGAGTGCTGTAAGGAGATGATGAGATAGGCGACCAGCGCAAGAAAATCGAAACGTTAGAAGAAATAGGGCTGCCCAAGATAAGCGACGAAGAGAGGGAGGAGTTAGATGAGCCAATCACGTTGGAGGAGTTAGAAGAGGTAGTGAAGCAGTTGCCTACCTGTAAGACCCCAGGGGCAGATGGGTTCCCCAGCGAATTTTATAAAGTATACAGAGAGGAAATCCCCCCCCCAATGCTGGACATGCTGAATGAAGCGTTTGAGACAGGATGGTGGCCTGAGTCACTCAGAGAGGTGATCATAATACCGCTGCCCAAGCCCAATAAACCGGAGCATAGATGTAGTTCCTACAGGCCTCTGTCGATGCTAAATCAGGACAGCAAGATTCTCACGGCTGTCTTAGCAAATCAATTGCGGAAAGTGATTCGTAGACTCATACATCCTGATCAAACGGGTTATGTCCCGAGCAGAAACATAACACACAACCATAGGCGACTTCACCGGGTGGTCGAATGGGGTAGTAAGAACGAGGGTAAGATGGCGATAGTGTCTCTAGATGCAGTCAAAGCTTTTGATTCGGTTAAGTGGTCATGGCTATTGGCTGCTTTGGAAGGGTATGGAATGGGGCCGTGCTATATCAGGTGGGCCAAGATGTTGTATAGTGAGCCGCTTGCCAGGGTTCCAACTGGAGCGGTGATATCCGAAAGATGGCAACTTGGCAGAGGCACCAGACAAGGGTGCCCCTGGTCCCCGATGCTTTACATCTTGGCCCTGGAGCCTCTGGCAATATGCCTTAGGGCACAGTATGAGGCGATTGGCATTGAGGTAGGAGGGGAACGACACTTGATATCCTTGTACGCGGATGATTTGTTGCTGTACTTGCAATACCCAGAAGAAAATCTCTTATACATACTTGAAGTCATGGAAAGGTATGCAGAGTTGTCGGGCATCTCGGTGAACCCCCAAAAGTCTGTCATATTCCCACTAGGTAGCTATAAGGGGATCCCTGTAGAAGGACTACCGGTGCTACAGGTACCATGGGCAACTAGCTCTTTTCACTATTTGGGCGTAGATATATATCACACGGTGCAAGATGAACACAGACACAATACGGAAATAGCCGTCGAGAAAATTAGAAACAGTATGCAGTTCTGGGCAAGATTGCCCTTGGCGATGATGGGGCGGGGGGCTATGCTCAAGATGGTGGTTCTGCCCAGGCTCCTGCATTACTTTAGTAATATCCCATACATAATACCCAAGAAGTTTTTCAGTAAATTGAACAGCATGTGTAGGGATTTCTTGTGGCACGGTACCCGAAATAGAGTGGCGTTTTGGAAACTGCAGAACTTTTATGAAAAAGGAGGTATCAGACTGCCGCATTTTAAAGTTTATAATTTGGCGGGACAGTTACAATATGTGGCTAAGTGGCTTTCTGATGAAGTGAGCCCTGAGCACAGGGTGCTTGGACAGGACTGCGCCCCGTTTTATTTGAAGGAAATGATCTGGCTGTCCGAAACTGAAATGAGGGGGCGTCCTGCGATGTTGAGGCTTGGATGGAAAATTTGGCATAGGGCTTGTCGCCTAATGGAAGTCCCATACCCGTGCCTCCTGCAGATACCGCTGGTTGCTTTGACAGGAGGGGATGATCAGCTGAGGGCGATTGTTAGGACTTACTGGGAATCGGTGGGGCTGGCAACGCTAGGCAATGTTTGGCAAGAGGGATCCATTAAGGACTTTATAGAACTCAACGAAGAGGCGGGGCTACACACGGGTCAATATGTCACGTACATTAGATTGGTGCGGATGATTAAGAACACCTGCACAGAAACAGTTTTGATAGAAGAACCAGATGCAGTTTTGGAAACAATGTATGATATATCTGAAGGGGGTCATGAGATCTCGAGACTGTATGAGATGGTGATGGCTAAGGTGGGGAAAGATGTGACGCATCTGAGACTGGACTGGGAGGTGGAAGTGGGGGCCCCGATGGAGGACGGGATGTGGGAGCGTGCCCTGGGTTACCACAAAAAAGTGTCTAGAAATGCCAGATTAAAACAAGTTTAGCTGTATGTAACGCATAGGGCATACATGACCTACTTGAGGATATCTAAGTTCCGAAACGCTGGAGTACAAGTGTGTCCTAAATGTAACCTGGAAAACGCTGACATGACACATATGTTTTGGTCGTGCCCGATTATTAGGTGCTACTGGGGAGAAGTGGCGCAGAAACAGGCCGATAAAGGGGTTACTCTTGTCACAGACACGGCTTGGGCCTGCTTACTGGGCGGGTTCCCTAAGCCACGGAAACTCAAACATATTGAGAAACTGAGAAATCTGGCGTATGTGCTTGCGAAACGTAGGATCGCCATGGGGTGGAAGAAATGCCACAAACCTAAGGTGGATGTATGGTGGAAGGATTTACAGAAATGGGCGGAGGCTGAAACGGTGGCATGGCAAGATGCGAGTAGCCGGGCTGATGAGGGGGAGGTGGGCACCATATTGGCCTGGAAAACGCTAATAACAGAATTGTTTGGAGTAATATCAAATCCAACGGACTCCAAAGAGAACGAAACCCGGCCGCATGTGCCAGACATTGAAAGAGATTGACAAATAGGCTCACGGGGAGAGGAAGGGATAATGGGAGCAGTGACTATGATAACTTGATGTGTAATTGAACTATCATGATTATGCTGCTTGTTTGGTTTTCGTTGTTTTGTTTGCATAAAATCAATAAAAGAAATTAAAAAAAAAAAAAAGTCACCAAGCACGATCAGTGGTGTGGGGCTAGGTGAGATGTGACCTAGAAAGAGGTCAATGTCCTCACAGAAAGACCGTAGCACGCCAGGTGGATGGTAGATGATGAGAAAGAATATAGCCTGTGGAGAGGTGAAGATCTTGTAAATGTATTCGAAGGAGGGAAATTCTAGTATAGGTACCGGACCGGGAGCAGATAGGTAATTTGGGTGATATAGAAGTCCAATGCCGCTGCCACGTCTGGAGAAACAGGGAATGTGGGCGAATGTAGAGAAGGAGGAAGTGAGTGAAGGAGGAACTGTTGCATTGTGGGGAGGAATCCATGTTTCGATAATGCAGAGGAAGTGAAGATTTAGCGGTAGGAATAAGTCCAAGACAGTCTCAGTTTTGTTGCATAAGGATCTTGCGTTCCATAAGGCAAGGTCAATGATGTTGGAAGTGTCAACAAGCTGGGCATAGATGAGGTTGGTGTAACCAGTTGAAGCGGTGGAGCGGTGGACTGCGTGGGGGTTGGAGGGTGAAGGACTGTTCAGTATGGAGACGGTCATGCTGATTAAGCACATAGGCCAGGCGGTGGGACATGTTATCGTGGAGGATAACGGAAGGAGCAGGCAGGTGGGTGGGATGTGGCATGCCTGAGAACCATACATGTGGAGCGGGGAGCATTTGTAGCTGCCAGCAAGGACATGTTTTCTCACTGTGGCAATGCATGTTATAATGGCATCAAGCGCTAAGTCAGCATGGATTTTCTTATGTGGCCTTATTGGCCTACATTGGCACACGCAGATTAGACATGTTTTCTTACTGAGGCATACCATTTTTTACTTTTTCACTGACATTAAGTGTAAAGCCAACATGATGAGTGTTTTCACATGACTGTATTGGCCTAACTTGATGCAAGCAGATGGAACATGTTTTAAACATGTCGAGAATGGCTGCAGCATTGTAGGCCAGTATACCCATGTAAGAACACTTTTCCTGCCAACAAGGGCAAAAACAACATAATCACTGTTTGTATGTGGTCATACTGGTTACCTTGGTGCGTGCAGCCAGCCTGAGCATGTTTTCTTACTGTGTGGGGGTGGGGGGGGCATTTGTTTACTGTCATTAAGGGCAAAGCAAACAGAAATATGTTCTTACATGAGGATCTTGGCATGCATTGACAGAGCCAGTAAGGATATGTTTTCGTATAGTATCCTTACTGGCATTAGGGGTAAAGCAAACATAAGTTTGTTTTTACATGGCAATACTGGCATATATTGGTGTAGTTAGGAAGGAGATGTATGGCACTTTCAGCATGAACCAGGATTTTTATTCTGGAAGAACATCTGCACTTAATGGGCAAAGGCAACATGAATATGAGTTGGAAAATGCTCCTTTATGCTATCTTGGGCTTGGCATCTTTGGAATTTTTTTCACGTCTTATCCCACAAAACCGATAGTAAACCATAGGACTTTTTAACCAATTTGTTACAGAAAATGCACAATTTTAACACATTATTTTAAAAGATTTTCTCGGGGGAGAATCCCCCCAGTACCTCACACTACAATAAGTACAGTACATCAAAGCAGAAGTATCAATCACGGTTCCCCTCGTGCACAAAAAACAAAATAAAAGGGCAAAGTAGGTAATGGGGTAGATATTGATGCATGGTGGTTTCTGTAGAGTTCAAAATACCTTGTTTTCAATATAGTTTAAATTTAAACTTAGATGAACAATTAAGGGGTGATTTGAAATCCAAGCCTGTGAATAACTGAGCATAGAAAGGTTAATATTTTAGAGACAGGAGCAGTGTAAGAGAGGAAAACGAGGGATTGAGACAAAAGGTATATAAGAGGAAAAGCATAAAAACATAACTTTTGTATGCTTCTTTAAACAGAATTGTTTAAATGTGAGCTGGATGAAAAGGGAGGGGTGAAGGTGAATGGAGGGCCTACGAATTAGAAGTGGGAAACTGTTTCAGAAAGCACGACATTAACCATAATGGTCTTGCTTGTCTTTATGGGTGTCTATCACAAAAGTGACTTCTGGTGAGGACATGCTCATTTGATTTGGGAAGGGATTTTTATTTAAAGATAGATGCTGCAGACTGCTTTACAACCACTACACCCAATGGAGCATTTCTAGAAATAAGTTATATATATTGCTTATTAGATTTCGCATTCTTTTCAATATGAAAATATGTGTATATATTCCCACTGCGCCCTCCTTTGTTCTCACAGATACAGTACATTTTAATGAGCATATATATGAGAGACAATGGTGTTGACTTACAGTGCCCTGATCTTTACGTGATATATCTATTGTGTATTTTATCTTCGGCCTCACTATCGTAAAACATTTTTATCAAATTCAACTTTTTTGTAAATCTGTTGTAGTTTTTAGTTTTGACTCAAGATGTGTTAGGTAAAACTGATGTGATTGTGTGCAGAGTGGGCCAATTCACATCCGTGTGTGGTGCTTTGCTAATCTTCAAACCTATCGCCTGCTTTCATTCCTTAGGCACTTATTATTGCCCATTTCAGATGTCACCCACTCCTCGGTTTCATTTTCAAATAAGAGATGGTGTATGTGTTTGGCATTTTGTAAGATGTACCTGTATGTTCCTGTTTCATGACGCCTCCCCTTCTGTACAGCCACAAAGACATTTTTTTTTCCTTGCATGACTCAGGATCTTTATTCATATTGCTTCCTCTACGTATCTTAGGCAAGCACGCACATGGAAATAAAAATAGCATTTTGTAGACACAGCTTGCTACTATTTTATTAGAACTTGGGAAGAGGCACAAGTGAATTCGGTGGTCGGGAAAAGAGGAGGATTCTGTCAGTATTAGCCCACTTTTCTCCAGCTCTGCCATTTTTTACTAGCCTTGCCCCTCTATCCCACTTTTCAGCCCTTGCTTCCCTGCCAACTCCCTGCCCCCAGTGTTTCACTCCCCAACACCTCCCACACTCCTACCCACACCATTTGCCTTTTTTCAGCTCTCAAATTACCTCCCTGCCAGCTGCCTTGCTGGGCCCTCATGGGCACCATGGAAATAGTGAATTAAAATATACCCTGAAGGGCTCTCCTAGTTTTGGATTTTTCAGACAAACCACTTTACAGTTGCAGCTCCCATCATGTTTGTGGTGGGCAAAACTGAAGAGTTATGCTGTTGCATTGACAACAGTAATCAGCATTAACAATCTCTTTCCCTTACATTATTTCCAGATCTTATTAGCCAGTACAATACCACTACTTGATTTACCAAACTTCACCTTTGCCCAGTTTACAATCGTGTGAGAAGACAAGAGGTAAATGATTGGGAATAGGCTTTCAAAACAACCCTCTGGTAGTCGGTCTCTGCAACACCTGCACACATGTTCAACCTTCTAGCTTTGATGTATTCAAAAGGTTTTCATGAGTTTTTGTGGCAACATGTTTGAATGGCATCTACATGTATTTGCAGGATTTGATAGAACATGTAACATAACATCAAGCAAGTACTGCTGCACTTGAGATAATATCATCTACAAATCAAACAAGGAAAGGGCAGCTTCATACTCAGGAAATTGAGTTTATGGGATATATTCTCATGCCAAGAGAAGTACAGATTAACTAGAAGAAGATTCAGTCAGTCATGGAATAGCCAGCACCAACCACAGCTTCTCAAGAACACTGATTTCTTGGTTTTTCTAACTTTCATTTTAGATCACCCCGAGATGATTCAACCACAATCCTCCTTCATTAAGAAAGGCACACATTTATAATGAGACTTTGTTTTGGTCCGGTAACCTTCTGCTTATAGGGCAGCAATGACGCTTGATATCCCATTTAATATTGGTTAGTTATGTTTTAATATCATTATTAACGTTGTTTGTCAGCCGACATGTGTTTCGACCCCTCCAGGTCAGGTATATCACCTGTATATTAGCTTTGATAAAGACCCAGAAGGGTCGAAGCACGTGTCGGCTGACAAATAACGTTAATAGTGATATTAAAACATAACTAAAAAATATTAAATGGAATATCAAGTGTCATTACTGCCCTATAAGTGCTAGGTTACTGGGCCAAAACGAAGTCTGACTATACTACGAGTTGTGGGCAACATCTCAACCACCGGCTACCTCGCAGCTCTACGAAACTCTTAGCACCTAAGAAACTCTAAAATGTAGCACAAGTCGAGTCAAAATATAGTGCCCAACCTCCTCCTAGTTACATATTTATAATGGTTAGAAAAAGATCAGCTACCCTCCACTCATCTGAAAGAAACTGCTTGTTTCGCTCCAATTCTCATTCAACCAAATACCAATATGCGATGGTTCTTGGGGTCAGATTCCTCTAATGGTGCAATAGGAACTGTCCGCTCAAAGGAAAGAGAAGACATCCTACACACTATAGCCTTGCACTCCCATCGGTAATCACCAGTAGAAGGCAATTATTCTATCTAGATGAGGAATTTCTTTACATTAAAGATGGATTAATGCGTTGTCTATAAAGTTGGTGCTTCCTGTAAAACACTCCAGATATATACGCATGCTCGAAGACTGGGCCGCTGATTTACTTCGACCCTGTAGTTTCCCAGCTGCCAGCTAAGCAACCTCAATCTCTCTTCATTGCATTTCCTTGCCAGTTCTCGCCGCACCACTCTTCACTAGCAGTATGTAACAGCCGATTTCCGCTACAAATGTTTTTTGGTAGCTAGCTCTGTCAATTCTGATCGCCTCGCTACCGCTCAGATGCCATTCACCAGGAGTCGCTAGGCAACCCACGCATTCGGTTCCCTTGCTTACACCACTTTCGGACTATTGCCTTGTTCCTTTGGCATAGACTTTACGCGTGCCATAGCAGCCGTTGCTGCCATTAGATCTGCTATGGTGTCTATCACATACGCTTCAAAGATGAGTTGCTAGGCAACCCACACGCCCCACTTCTCAGCCAGTGCTTCCGCTGACACTGCTAGTCCAGTGCCCTTTTCAACTGCAGCTAAGCCCTCGAGTATAGAAAATTTACTTTTGCGCTTCTATTATCCTGCTGACGTTTGTTTGAACCCTCTTTTAAAAGTTCAGAGCGGCTCCACTTTTGCCCTACAATGTACTGTGCACCATTTGATCGACTTGCACCTCAACAAGCAGGTAATTTTGCTCTCCACCCGCGAGACATGCCACCTTTAGCACGCCCCTTTAGTTCACATACTTTGTACATAATCAGTTTGCGTGTATACTCTAGCATGCACTAATAACTCACTCAGTTTTTTCAAATGTCCTTTTCAGGACCCCTGGAGGACTGTTGCCTTCAACTGCTGTGCTGTTTTGTGTTGAAACCTCTCTGACGTCATTGAATGACATCACTTTTGCTACAACTAGCAATCAGGTACCTCAAATACTTAATGATGATCTCCACACATTTAGGGGACTTATCCCCCATTGTAATATCACTAGGCCTAACTCCAAGCCCTTTCTCCACCTTGTGCAGCCACCTTCAGAGCTTCCGTGAACATACAACTGTCCATGTGACAGTTAACAACTAATCGTATCCCAAGACGCCTTCAAATAGCCTTACGCAGGTGTCAACCTGCAGTTCTTTGTCCACCTAATTAAACAGGTTCCTCTTGATCATACTTTCTAAGCATATTTTATCCTCCATTTTTTTTATTTTTTAGACCATTTCTACACGTCTCTTGACAACAAGGCCCCACAGAGTACTGAGGAAAGTTCGGAGCATTGTATGAATTTTGTCACTTAGAGAATTTGTTGTGAAATTGACTCTGAACCAGAAACACACAATATGTGTCGACAGTAAGACAGTAGAAATATGCTGCTAATGTTTTACAATGCATATAAAAAACACCTTATCTGTTACTAACCACACTGTGTATTGAATTGCATAGTGAATGAATATGATCTTCACTTGGCTATCTTTGATTTTTATTATATTTTCCAATTTAGAATACTTTTTTAACAGTATTTTTCATAGTGTGGGTGTGATCATAAATGGCTAGTCTAAACAACTCCTAGCCACCTGCAGGTTGTCTAGCACTACCTGTGCGTTGAAGGGAGGGGTAGCCTTGACTCTGCTTTCCTTTTGTTCATGCTTTGGAGACATTACTTGGGAGGTGCTATATATCCTAGGTGCTGACTTTCTGAAAGGACAATACATTTAACCCCTCAATTATCTGTTGTTATTTACATGTATTTAATTAGGACTCCTCTCACTTCAACACAAGATCATTTATGAAGTCATAGGCCCTCATTACGACCCTGGCGGAAAGTGACTGACCTGACCGCCATAGCGTAAATAGCGTTTCCGCCATTGCACGACGGAGCAAAGTGCGGCTAATTCCGACCCATCGGGCACGAGCACTACGCCATGGCGGAAGTGTAAAGTCCGCGATGGCGGAAATGTCCCCAAAACGCCCCTCACCGCCGTCGTACGCCGCCCTAGGTGCAATTCCGCCACCCATCTTAGTGGTCACCGTAATGAGCGGCAATCGGAAAGTACGGTGACCGTAAATATACGGAAACGGAAGTAAAAACATGGTCCCGGAACGGGAAACAGCATGCCGTACACCTATAAAATCAGAATTCCCACACAACCATTAAAAATACTACCCTGAGACACATCCCAACCCGTCATCCACCCTAGTGAAAGCAATAGAAATGGGAAAAGTAGCGAAAAAAGCGTGCGACCGCAAGCGGCAGGTCCACTTCTCCCGTGAGGAACTCACCGTGCTCACAGAGACCCTCCAGGAGAATGCTGCCGTCGTCTTCTCGACGCAAATGACCAGGACGGCACTTGCGAACAAGAAGGCCATATGGGCCCTGGTGGCACAGCGGGTAAGTGCGGTGGGGACCGCACCCCGCAACCCACAGCAATGCAGAAAGCGATGGGACGACTTGCGGATACGCGTCCGGAGCATACTTTCTGCCAACCGAAACATTGCCACAGCTACCGGGGGAGGATCGGAATCACCCATCAAGTTGACCCCCTGGGAAGAAATCTGTGCCTCCACCATTGGAATGGAGAGTATAGAGGGAGTCGGAGGGATGGAGAAAGGAGTGCAGACATCCGAAGAATCCGGTAGGTGGGCCAAATAAAACAATGCTAAATCCACAATGTCCAATCATGTGAAGTACCATGTGTCCACATAGTGCAACAGTAACACATGTCCAGGAGAACGTCCACATACATTGGCCTGATAGCGCACTTTAAAACTCACATTAAATACATAAATAATTAAAAATCCTAAAAACACCCTCTACACGTGCAGCAGGCACACCCTAACTGCAGGCTGCAAAACAACTGCATCCTCAATCCACACAAAAATGAAACCACCTCCAAGGCCCCGACCCAAATCACCCTCAGGTACCACCCCAATGCATGTGATACATTGCCATTCCAATTTCAACAGACCCATTAATAACGCTCGCCCTCCTTTACTCCACCACAGGGTCCGATTCAAACGACGAGCTCCAGGACACCCCTACCAGCACACCTGCAAAGAGGGCCAAGACCAACGGCCAAAGACCCTCCACCTCAGGTGCACGCATCAAGACACGGCAGCAGCACAAATCAAGTGGCAGCACACAGGAGGGAACTTCAACAGGCACCCCAGCAGCCAGCATGCCCACAACATCACCACCACAGGTCCCCCCAATGGATGCCACAGAAGGCACTGCTTCTGGTGGCAGCAGCACCATAGGTGACACTGCATTAATGGCAGCATGCTCCGACACAGAAAACGGGGATGTCGAAGTAAGATCCATCCATGACCTGTCTCAATCCCCCTGTTTGTTTCATCCCGTACACCATGAGGATACCACGCAGGGGCACCCACAAGACGACGACTGGCCATCCCCCACAAGCCCTGTGGCAAGGCAACATGAGGTGACCAGCCCCTCTGTGACACCACCGCAAATGGCCATGGCACAGCAGAGGCAACAGTCCCTCGACCAGGTGATCGTGCAACAGCAGCAACTGGCCACGCTCCTCAAGGACCATGCTGATGAATGTGGGGGTACTAAGGCAGCCATAGAAACATCAACTGAGACACTTAGGGCAGAAATGGAGAGAAGCACCGAGAGCCTGAGAGTACAAATGGAGAGAAGCACCGAGAGCCTGAGAGTACAAATGGAGAGAAGCACCGAGAGCCTGAGGGGGGAACTGCATGCGACGTCCAAAGACGTATGTGCTGAACTTGCTGCTGTGCGCCGTGTGCTCACTGAGCTCTCACAAACCCTTAGGGACATGCATGGACGTGAGCAGGCAGAGACATCATCCGTTGCAAGTTCCGTCCAGGGCAGCCCCCAACGTAGATCTGGGAGGAACCTGCGCTCCACAGGCAGGGGTGCCCCTGATACCCGGAGAGGGGGCTTGCAATAGCGTCTGCCCACTGACAATGAGCATCTTCGGACACTGGTGTTCGGGGGGGAGGTAGGAGGGTGGAGGGGGTGTGTTGGGCTCACTTGGGTGGCGGGTCGATGGGGTGTGTAACATAATTTCACATATGCTATAAACAATGCACGATCATCCAATGAGAGGTGTGGACATTGATCTTTGTGTACGAGGCCTTTATAGGCGTACAGTCCATATTGTGCATGTTCCAGACACACACAGTGCCACAAGTCCCGTGTCCATGTATCAGCCACCAGGTGTGAGTGCTAGAAGCATGAATCAATGAGAATCTGACGAATGTCACGGCCCTCCTGTGCCTCGCAGACTCCTTGAGGTGCTGCCACATCCCCACCCTCATCATGACCATCTTCAGGTGCTTGCAGTTCTGCGTCAGGGGGCATGGGCACATTTCTATGTACGCACATGTTGTGTAGCATGACACATGCCATGACCATCTTTGCAACCTTCTCATGGCGGTACAGGAGTGCCCCGCCAGACCTGCTGAGGCAGCGGAAACGAGTCTTCAGTAGGCCGAATGCCTGTTCTATGACTACACGGGTACGTGAGTGGGCATGGTTGTAGTCCTCCTCATGCTGGTTCTGTGGGTTCCGGAGTGGTGTAAGGAGCCATCTCTTCAGTGGATACCCGGCATCACCTGTATGTGGACAATAAAGGATGTTTGTGGAATGACATTGCTACGTACGCACCCCCCCCCTTCCTGCCAGGTCATTGCCGCATCACATACCCTACATTATCATGCATGAAATGAGACTCACCGAGTAGCCAGGATCTGTTCCCTGCGTGTCGCTCCATGTAGCGTGGTATTGTAGAGTTCCTCAAGACCATAGAATCATGGGTTGATCCAGGAAATCGGGCACAACAATGTGTAATGATCCTGTTGGAGTCACACACCATTTGTACATTAAGAGAATGAAATTGTTTTCGGTTGCGGTACTGGGCCTCCATGGCATGTGGGATGACCAGTTCCACATGGGTGCAGTCGATGGCACCAATGCAACCCGGTATGCCGCCAAGTGCATGGAATCCCACTTTTGTGTTCGTAATTTCCTGCTCCGAGCGTGGTAGAGAGATGTAGTCGTCTGCGTGCTTCAGGAGGGCATCGAGCACTTGCAATAGTGTCCGTGAGAACACTGGCTGTGAAATGCCATGCAACTGTCCGACTGTGTGCTGGTAGGTGCCTGTGGCCAGGAAGTGGAGTACAGACACCACCTTCAGTAGGGGTGGGATGGCGGTTGGGCTATCTATCAATCAGACAAGGTCAGCCTGTGTCATGTCCACAATGGCGGTTATGGTGTCCCGGTCCAAACGGTAGAGGGTGTGGATCTGCTCATCCGTGAGGTTGAACGGATGTGCTCGGAGGCGTTGGATTGCGGGCTGCCTGCGTGGTGGTAGTGGCTGTGCTGGCGGGCCTTGCTGGCCCTGCCTTGCCCTCCTCCTCCTCCTGCGTCTCCTCTGTGCGGCCGGTTGTTGTAGTAGTTGGTGTTCGTCTTCTTCTTGAAGTTGGAGTACTTGCAGTGCTATCAGGTCCCCCAGGGCCAACATCGCTAGTCCTGCCGGTAGCATTTTGGAGTGGGTGTGGTTGTGGGAGGGGGTTGGGTGTGCAATTTATGTGTTTTCAAGCTGTATTGCCTCCACCTGTGGTGATTCATTCCACCTGTGCAAGCTGCAATCCCCTTTGGGCGAGCACGTCCCGCACACAACGCTGCAATTCGACGCATGGCATCTTGCTATTACAATCATGTATTTAATCCCGATGGCAGTGAAATATTGGTTCATATGTTCATTCTGCTATGGTCCCATTGTTTCACATACTATCTTTACAGTCGCGAACAAACTTGTGAAGGGTCAGTGGAATGTAGCACTCGATTAACGGTGGACCCTCATGCAGCACTGTACCGCGGTTCACCGACGGGCGGGGCGTCCCATTTGTGAGTGAAGCCAGTTGCCATTTTCACACACTGCCGCACTACATGGATGAATTTGTGATTTCAAGCGGTCATAGATGCCTTTTCGACGTGATGTTGCAAATGAGGAATTCGAAGGACAGCGCTTTCGGTTTTCAGCTAGCGGCGAGGAGACGCCCACAGGTCTGACTGCAGAAATAAGGTTCTATTGTTTAATGTCCTTGGGACAGGGGCCATGGCGAGAATGCAATGATTGATATGAATAGTATGGGATGCGCAATAGCGTAGTGGACGATAAGGCCGGACGTTCCCAAATACATGTTACTTCACAACACTGGAATTCCGGCCTGAAGCACAGTGGATTTTGCAGACTGCATTACGCACAGACTCAATGGAAATTTCACATGTTATGTGAGTAAATAATCAGGCGTTTTCATACCGGGATGAGGGAATGATGTATGGATGCATGGACGGATGATTTGATGGAGAGTTTGCCATGTACAGGGCTTTTTGGAATCTATCCACCTCCCCTGCGCTATGTGATGCAGAGCTGCCATAGTGGGACCATCGTCTTTCTGCCCTTGTTGAACCCTCCCTGTCTCGACGCGCCTTCAAACACTTGTGTCTATGCACGTTACTAATCCCATCTAATGGATTCTGTCTTAACAGACGCATGCACACAAACACTCGTTTGTAATAGTGTTTTCACCTCGATTTTTATAGTTGTGATTCGCAAGTGATATTTTGGGTGGGAATAATCCTTTTGAGTGGGCTAGCATGCATATGGCTGTAGATTTAGTGTGATCATTGAAGTGAGTAATACAAATCAAGTTCTGATGGCCATACTATTCTTTTTCATTTCATTTGGGTGACAGGTATCTCCTCCCCTTTTGCCGCTGCCATCTGTATGCCACTCCTGCAGATGGCTTTTACTCCCGACACCTGCTGCTTCGAGTTAATCAGTGGAGCACCATTACGATCTTATGGGACGATCGCCAATGGGCCACATGCCCTTACACAGTACTAGTGGCTAGGAGCAACATTTCGACCTTTCAGCTGGACTAGTGCCTACCTAATGGGACGGCCCTGCGGTTCTAGGCGCTTCCATGTTGCCTTTTTGAACGTGAATGTAGCCCCTGTGTACCATGAAGGAAAAGGGCGTCACACAAGCAGAAGCTGGTCATTTATTGCGGATGCAGCCCACAATACTGAAATGTATTTTGGAGTTCATGACCTAATGGCTGTATGGGCTTGGTGATTTTGTGGTGCATTAAACTTCTATTCTGATATTGACCGTGTAGCGTTATTCTTTGCAAGTAATGTAGCATATTCCTATTTGTGGAGCGGTGTATTGTGAGGAGATCTGCATTGGGTTCCGGCTTCTGGGTATAGTTGCGTGGTACTGTACTGGCCGCGTTTGCCTACGAAGCCCAGTAAGGTCAGGGATGGGGCCTGCCATTATGACTGTTTTAATGATGTCATGCTCAGGGGCGGGGGATTAGCTTTTGTGTAACAGATGCCGGTCAGCCAGGTGGATTGGTGGAATGATGTGATTATCAGACTATGGCTGGTCACAGGTGCCTGTGTTTGCGTGCGTTTCTTGGAGGGAGACTGAGGTCATGTCCATTGGAATAGCTTCTGTATTCGTGCCATCTGTGCCCTGCAGCTCCCATTGGCCCCTCTTGAGATGAGCCTGGCTGCTCTGTCACTCTGCCAACTTGTGTGGTACATGCTTATGCTGATGGTTGGTTTGTTTACTGGCAGGAGTACAGGGCTGGTGCAGTCTCACTCAGGATACTGCTTTGAATTTTGCCTTACACTGGTGTCAGTCGATGGGGGGGCCTGTTTTTGTTTGTCTCATTTTTCTGCTCATGTTGCTGTACTTGAACCTTCACATGCCTGTGCTGCATCAGTGCGGCAATGGTGCCATGGCAAATATGGATGCCCACTCACAAGGCACTTGGAGCCCCTGGATTCATTTGTTCGTTGGCATGCATGGGTGACTTGTACATTTCACTGGTTGCATTGTGTGACTTCATTGCACCTACGAGGAGTTGTGCAATGTGGCCAGGGAGTGGTGTACAGGCACTCAGTAGGGCCGTTTACGGTTGGTTCGCGATGCCGTACTTCTCACCATGGTGGAATGGTACTTTCCGCCATGCTTGATGGCGTTAGGTACATGTCCGCTAGGGTCAGAATTCGCGTACCGTTGCGCCATGGTGGTAATTACGGTTTGGCATGGCGCGCGTGCGCGTACTTGGTGCAGTTAGCGTTGGCGTTCACTACGGTGTCGCTAATGGCATCGTACTTTACGGTGACGGGTCATAATCGCACCGAGCGCTATTCAATGGCGGTATTGCATTTCCGCCATCGTTTTTCGATTTCCGCCAGGGTCGTAATGAGGGCCATAGTGTTTATTTGATACTGCATTTTTTCTGCATAAATGTAAATGCCAAACTTCCTTCCATCTTAAAATATCTATGCTTTTCATGGGTGTTGATTTATCAGTTCTCTGTTAGGCTATGAAGCATGGCCATTGATTCAAAAATACCTGTGAATGTCTATTGAATTCTACTTTATGTACCAATTATTCATAAAAAAAATGCTGCATTCTCTGTGCTTTGTAAGGCTTCACTTTACACTGCACACACCACACATAAGAAAGCAAAATACTATTTGTTCTTGAATTGTATTCTCACTCAGCTTTATGAACAGTGATAGGGCCAGATCCATTGATGAGCTAACACAACTTCACCCTGACCATGGAAGCTGAATGGAAGTTGACCCTCCACCCAAGGTTGGCACGGTTCCTGATTGGAGATCTCAGGTCACCACGTGGCAGCCAGAGGGGGTTAGAGGGTTAGGGAAGTTGTGGACAGGTAGGTAGGAACACCGGAAAGAGGGTTAGGAAATGTAAATGGATGGGAAGGGAGATTACGGGAAAACACATTGCATTTGTAAACAAGTAGCGTGCATTAAACCCAAGCACCCTCAGCAGTAGAATGACCAGATATCTTCCATACCCAGCGCCGAAACAGACTGCCCTTCCTTACTCAAGAGCGGCTATTCAGAAAACCTGTACTCTCCTGTCCTCCTGTTAAACCTGCTCATACATTCATTAGACAAGTATTAGAAGTAGTTTTCAAACAATAGCACAAACATAAGTACATGTAATGGGCTCATTGAACCCTGACGCATGCAAGACAAATAAATCTGTCACTGCACACAACATGGAAGCTTGAAATGAGTTTAGCGGCAATTAGTAAATGCCCAATTAATCATCTACTGGTATCTGAAGCATTCCGTGTTTGTAGTGTGCCTTAGTTTCCATGTGATAGAATTGTTTGGCCCATGCACCTTTCCGCACAACAACAGATGCCACAGATTGGCAACAATTACTTATCTTTGGCCCGAGGGACGGTCCCCGATACCCTCAGGCATAGAGCTTAACAGAGCGGGACCACAAAGAAAGGGCAAGCTTCTCTGGCCTGCACCCGCTTTCATCCATTCCCCATTTTTGCAGTGCACACGCTGTTCCAAACCTGCGTCCTCAGTTACTCCTGCTATTGGCCTGTGCCTGCATACATCCCTAATCACCAGCCAGCGGCACAGGGTGGGGTGGAGCTTAAGAAGCCGATCCTTCAGCCTCTCCCTCATGTGTCCTATCACTTGGCTGCCTACGGCCTTGATGGAAAATGCAGTTTTTCTTGCAGACGCTGCTTCAACTACCTGACAATGCCACAGCTTGTTGGCCCGAATATTATGGCTCCTGCCACAGCACACCAACCCAACAACACCATTCCCAGTCCTTACAGATAGCTGGCTACAACTAACTCAAGCAAACTAAAATATTCTATTCTCCTTCTGTTAGTATAATGTATCAACCCCTTTAAAATGGGCTTCCTCTAGTGTCATCATTTTGCACTCCAGCAACTTATCAGGGCAATGACTCTATGGGATATACCTAATACGATGGTGAAATGTTAGAGTCACTTTTGAATAATTATTTAATGCACTGAGATAGGATGAACCCTCATGAATTGTCAAGGGAACTACCAGTAAGCGGTTCCTTCTTCTTGGTAACCAGGTCTACCTCAAGAACAAATTTCCTCATGGATCAAGCCCAATCCTCCAAGTAATATCCAAGCCCAGCATTGATCAATTTGGAACAGGTGCTATCTTTCTATTCAGCCTTTAATTCCAGAGTTTTCCGGTTGTGTCTCTTCCGATATTAGCTGTGCATTTTCCATTCATATTGGTGATTTTATCACACTTTGTCATGCTGATTTCACACCTTTCGATTGATCAAATTTTCCATTGGCTTGCCTAATTTTCAGACACTACCAGAGGATGGAACACCCAATCTCCATAGGTTGATCATAGTTTCAATACACATTGCCAACTCTGAATCCATTTGAATTCAAAATCATTGTGTTCCATATTTCATTGTGGCAACATGACACTTTGATGAAAGGCAGATTTCTGGATTCTCCTTCCATGATGAAAACACCCAACATGAATGTGTACAATCAAAAATGAATTATGTTACTATTTCTAATTTATTATGAATCATCCTACAAAGTTCACATTTGTATTTGTATTTTACTGAATTTATACAGCCCTTTAATCCAAAGTGCTGTACATAAGAACTAGAAGAAATACAACAAGCATAAGATGGTAATTGAATCACAACTCGAAAACAGTATAAGGAACAATTTACATTATTGCTGATGTGAGGAGGGAGCCGAGAGGGACAAGGGAGAGGGGAGAGACAATGCACAGCTAGTAATAAATGAAACATACATTGAAACAGTGAAAGGAACAATTAGATCTAGACTAATCAACACATGTATACTCATGTGATAGAGAATGACCTACAGTAGTAAGACACATTTTGGTTTGATTGTAAGTCATAAGGGTGTGGATTTATATTGAATACTGTTTTTAAATGCATGAATAATGTTGATTCAAGTGTCTTTTTATCTTACTGAAGCATGATTCCATCCTTATGTTTAATTTTTTAGAATGGTGAAATCCTCGTGCTAGAATTATGAGTCATATGAACAGCTCTGAGAGGCCCCTTTGTCTGCTTTCCATCACTGAGCACCTGGTCAGCTTCATTGCCTTAGCTGTTGTAAAAAGGTTACAACCCAAGCACATTACAGCATATTGACGCTGGGAGTTAGGTAAACAGGGTTCTAATCATGTGGTCAGTTAAGATCTCTATATTTTCAAACACTGTGAATCCAGCCTTGCAGGAATTTTAAGATGTATTTATTAGAATGTCCTCTTGAATAAGGATGGGATATGTCCCATTTACTCAGTGATCTTGTATAGATGGCTCTTTGTTCTGTTAACTTAATGTGTTTTCATCAGAACACACCTATTTTCTTCAAATGGCAAAGGCAAAACTCCCAGGACACTTAAACCTTCCTTTATGTGTTCATGCATGCAAGTCTAAAACAAAAGAAATGAGCCTGTCAGAAGTTTAATGGAGAGCTAACAAAACACATATTTGCCATGCCATAGTAGAAAACAATTGATTTGTTATGCATTTAAGCAGTCATTTTTTCTCTATTTTTTCTCTGTTTTAAAATGTTGTACATACAAATCATTGTGTAATCACAATAGGATTCTATATTCATTCATAAAAGTATCACTTTTATATTTCAAATAAACATATTTTGGAGAGAATAACCAAAGGCTTCAATTTCGGTTGGAAAATGTAATACACTGTTTCCATTGGAACAATTCTGACAAACTTGAACCTTTTTCTCATTTTTGGATATGCAGTTCCATGATTTATACGGAATGATGTTATTATTAATGAAATGCAGTGCCGCTCTGCACTTAACCAACATTTCTTATTTGTATATTTTAGTAATCAGTGCAGCAATTGCACTGTTGTTTATGAATGCAGAGAGATCTATTTTAAACTGGCTTTTTCAGCATTTCTTGATATCAATTTAGAAATGGTTGGACCCAGTCTCTGGGCCTGTGTAAACGAGTGTTCCTGGTCTCTGTGAAACTCCACACCATTTGTAGGGTACTGTATCCCAAGCGAACCAGTTATTAATTACCTACATACCATATGTGCACCCTTTTCATGGTAGCTGGTGAGAAGAATATCATAAATGAAGCGATGCATCATTATGGCGCCTCGTGACTGTAAATTTGAGGCTGTTTCCGTGTCTCTTAATTTTTCCTACAGGTCCAGTAACATCTCATACCATGTGTGCTATTCATCATTTGGAACAACAATTGCAGATCTCAATGAGGATCCCTCTAATTGTGAACCTTCTACAACTCCAGCATTTCTAACGACATCTAGTTCTGTCACACAAGGATGGACTTCATGTCCTGTTACAAATCTCATGACAATCTCTGCTTAATCTGGCTCATGTCATATTGTTAGCCAGATATTATGGACAAAGTAAGACCTGCAAAATGATTCAACAATGGCCCTAATGGTCCTGGAGGAAATAGATATTCATAAATAAGTTCAATACACCAAAATCATAATTAACGTCTATCTACAAACGGTCAAAATGTCATGTTGATCCAAGTTTGCATTGCAATGCAGTGATTATTTTAGTGATTAAATATTAGATGCAAGATTTCCCTCATGTTAATCCCTATTCATTTTGCTAGTGTGGAGTTGATGACTTTTTGCTGAAGGTTGCACTAGCAGTGAATCCCCTGCATCCCCTGCATACACCTGCACTTTGGCAAAATAGGACATGCAGATTGAAGCTCACAGGCCCGAAATAGCCATGTGTTATTTTCACATGCTGGCCTTCAAATTGGCTTATACTTGAGCAAAGGCCTTTGTGTGTAGGATCTTCATGTTTTGTTATTGTGAGTTCCTGAACTTAATTAGCAGAATATTCAATGAGTTTCCAGTTCCCCTTTTAATCAATTTTGAACTCCCAAATTCAAACTCAGACAGGTCCCTTTGAATCTTAAATACAAGGACTCCAGGTGAAATACATGTATGGTATTCATTCCTGGTTGGCTCTATATCACTTTATTGTAAGTAACAGGAAAAATCAGCAAATACAGTAATTGAAATGCTAAACAATTTTCTATGCCAAACAAGTGTCTTTTAGATTTCCTGTGCTTAATGCTGCAATAGGCTTTATAATTTACAACATTCTGTACTCCAACATATAGTAAAGATGGTCCTTGGACACAAATCACATTTTTACTGTAAATACATTTTCTTGCCACATGGTATATTCGTAAGTCAAATTGATTTTCTTTGTATACTGGGACTCTAGGACCATTCCATAAGTGATGTTATCCTGAACTTTCTGGTATCTGCATCACGTTCTGCCACAAACATTCTGAGCCTCCTGATTTATTTTGGAAAGTATGTGCATTCAATTGATTTGGGCCTAACTTTTACATGGGGCATAGTTTTTGTGCGGTCTCAGCCTTGTCCTTTTGAATTGTCACACAATGACTTCCAGAAAATATGTAATCTCTGGCTTCACAAGTGAAATCAGGCCTAAAAAATGATTGCAATCCAAAAGCTACTTTCACAGCATTTACAATGTTGTTTGGCACAAACATTTGAGTTTGGTATTTTGTTTCTACGTGCACCCTTTTCTTATAACAGTGAGCAAGGGGCAGAAGTCTCCAACAAATTACATAATTGGTGACTGGTGCCTCTTTTCTTCTTTCGGGAAGGACTTTTTCATTCACTTTGTTTTATGCCATGCTTCTTTGCTGCTTTTATATCCTCAACATGAGGGAAGTATGAAAAGTCACCTACAGTAACACTGTCTTCCCTCACTGAATCTAAGTGTCCTGGTCAAAGCATTATTAAATGTAGGGATGATTCATGATTTTTCCAGCTGTGGTCCCTACTGTTTTCGAGTCTCTGTGGAAGTCAAAGGTCTCGCTCCCTTCAACGAATGATGCCTTCAACCCAATGGAATGGGACTTTGTTCTGTCAACATGTATCAATCCATTTACAGTAAAACCCTACAAGGAATTTGAGCATTTTCATACCCTAAAACACATTCAATTAAGGAAAATGTGGATCATTACAAGTACAGCGGTAAGAGGTTAACGGCGCCGGTAAGGATGCCGATGCCGTTAACCCCTTACCGCTGCATTACGAAGTTCCTTCGCGGTACCCGCTCAGAACGTCTGGTCAGACCAGACGTCCTTTGCAGGTCCTGCAAGGGGACCAGGGTGCTAATAACGGGCCTGTTATTAACGGGCCCGTTATTAGCTCCCTCCCCATTCCCATTGAGCCCTATGGGGGCTCGAATGAGAATGGGGATGGGTATTTTGAATGGGGACTTACCGGGTCCTCCAAGATTGGAATGACCCGGTAAGTCCCCATTCAAGGAACCCAGAACCGGACACGAGTTTTGAGGCAGCCATGGCGCTAATAGCACCATGGCTACCTCCAAACTCGTAATGACCCCCAATGTCTTAAAGCAATGTGCACCTTATTGTAATGCCGTTCACAGATGCCTCGGTTCCAAAGAAGTCTTAATTGGGCACAGCAAGTCAGTCATGGGTTGAAACCTGTGGGTGTTTGGATCAAGACCTTTTTCGCTGCCTTTGATCCACTCTTGTCCTTCCTCCAGGAGAAAAAACGTATCTGTAAGTTATTTACCTTCCATTGCAAGGCCACCTTCCTGCATGCTAGGCTCTAGCAGTCTGTTTATGATTCAGCTCAACCTTCAGAAATGAGCCTCCATAAGATGTCTAGGTGTTAAAGTCTCACCTGAAGAAGAACAAAATTTTTCCTAGGTGGGACAGAAATCACATGCCAGCTCTTCCAAAGTGAGTTATATTCCCTGGGAAAAACTGATTATTACTGCTCACGGATTGGGAGTGACCCAAAGCTTGGTAACAAAAAACAGTTTAATTGATCATAACATTATTTTTCTGCAAAACACCATATCATCCGTTGGTAGAACATGCATTTCTATGCTGTCTTGTCTACGATCCAATTTGTAACATGATAGAACACTGCAATCAGAGGAGACAGTGCTTTTGAAATTCCAATAAATGTTTACATGGAGATTTATATTTTAAAAGTAATATCCCATTGATGCCTGCAAAATGTATCCTTTAACTGACTTCATTAATCCATAATATGCTTTATCCAATTCCATCATTTTAGTGTTAATGTTTAAAGTTACTTTTCATAAAGCCATATCCCTTTAAATGGTAGTACATATATGCTTCCTTCGGGATATCATGTGCACTTTTTTGCTGCTGAATGCAATTTCTCTCTTAGGTAGCTATGCTGCCATAACAGGTGCTTGGTATGTCAAGTAAATAGTCAACAGCAGAAAGTATACACAGATGTGTACATATGGATGTCAGTAGCTCAGCACCACACCCTATGGGCTGACGTGCCCACCTCGGTAGAACCACTCACACCTCTTTTCAATGCTGAGAGATGTTTTCTTTATCAGAGAGATGATTACTAGTAAATCTGACTTTATCTCGAATACAATCACTTGATCTCCGGAAATCCTGAAGAAATCCCAGGAGGTTTACCTTAGCAGCTGGACATCCATCCTACCTGACCAGATGCGAAAGGTTATCTAACCCACTGTTGAGCCATTCTCATTATATCAACATTATTGGGTTGTGCATCTAGACTGGAATATCTTTATCCGGTTCCATGCATGATGTCATCTGGAATCCTAGTAAGAATCTAGACCATTTTGTGTTTCTTCAGCCCGACCAAGAGGCAATTGTGGGGCCACATAGCGGCTCAGACTCTCCTTTCAGGGGCTCTCTCAGACCAAATAAAATGACTAAAGTACAGCCCTTCCAGAAGGAAGATTTCCTTTAACCTGAGAATCCCAATTCCTGGGGTTGTAGTTGCTCATGGTGTATTCTATCAGATTTCTTGGGACATCCTTGAACAAGTCTGCTGTAATCCAAGGGGCAGTCTGTCTCTGTTTCTCCTGTCTCCATGCTCTCCTCCGAGCATACAAATAGAGCTGGGGACAGGCCTAGAAAACTGACTGCATACATTCCAATTGTATGGGATAAGACCATCCAGTACTCACTAGGAGGCTCTGCAGTAGCACTGCCCACTCCCCCTCAGGAGAGTTTACAAGTCTGGTGCCTTTGTGCATGAACATTTCACCTCCATGGAATATATAAAGCTGGAAATGTATACTAGCTAGTCCAATTTCTCCTGGAGTCGGGGTGGAAGTTTCCTTTTGTGGTCTTGGGGGCAGTTGTCTTTCAGTACATTACCACCAGGTTCACTCAGTGCTGGGGTGTCCATCTCATGCATGCCTAATTCTGAATGGTCTGGGTCACAACAGCAGGAAACTGATCCAGCCATCTATGTATGGGAGAGTGAATGGATGAAAGCCCTCTCTCCATTCTCCTGGCTGTAGGTCATGTGAACAGGCTCATCATCAAGGTTCATATCATTCTGAACTGAGGTTGTGCTGGTTAAGAGGTACACTGAAGACTTATTTTTCAGGGCCTCTTGGCTTTCAAGGTGATCTGTTTCGCTTCAAATGTAAAGCATTGTATCAATTTCAGGTGTTATCACTCACCAGTGATCCTTCATAGGTCACTAGCCCTCTACCTCTGAGAGATCAAAGCAATGTGTCCCTGTCCAGTGGCTGAGTTGCCCCAATTGGTTTGTAAGATGCTCTGCTAAGCAGGGGCAGGCAATTAATGGTCTTTTCACTCAGGCTGCCTTCTCTTTTGTCTTTGCTATTATATGAAACCCTATCAGGCATTACACAGTTCTTAGTAATCCTAGAGGGAGGGTCTGTAGCCCTAATATCTAGATGCCAATGCCTGGGATTTACCACCTCCACCCCCGGCAGTCTCCCTTAATGACATGACCACCAAACCAATGGATTGCTTCAAAGCTGAGAAACCAAGAAACGGTTTACTTATCAAGGGCCTTGGATGCATAAGCAGCCACTGAGAGACTCATAAAGTCAACTTTGGTTATATGGGTTTACAATTAGCAGCTGACTTGAGGTTAGCATCTTCTAGGTTATTGTGCTGTCGCGTATAGAATACTCCAACTTGTTATCATCAAGCTAGGGCTGTCCCTCTCTCACTCATCTAAATGCACCAATTCCTCCCTAAATCAGGCATCCCTACTCCATAGATTAGTAAATACTGCAGGCTTCTCCCTGTTGTCTAGGTTCTGACTTCTCTGGGAGGGAAAACCTAAAGGCCAATGCTTTATCTGTCTAAACTCGCTCAGGTCTTCCCAAACTGATTCTACCCTATTAATGTTGCTAGTTAACTAAAAGGGATTGCGATTGGTGCTTTTCAGACATGCTGCCTGACTTGGTCTCCTTCTGCTCTAGTTCAAGTACCTGGCGGTCAAGGGCAGCCTAAGCAGTTTTGCTTCCTGTGTGCTTCAAGTCTGGATAGCAGCGTGCAGCGTCTGGGAAAGCAACATAGGAGCTCAAGCACCTCTTTCGTTGGTTCTCTCTCTTCAGGTTGCATTTGTAAGTAAATCACTTAGGGCCTGAAAAAGCCACATAGAAGCTATGACTCTCCTTTCAGGGTTTCTCTCTCTCTCCAGTTTGGATCACGTAGGGTGCAGATCACTTTGTGTCTCACAAGTGATGCCTTTGCCTGATGGTTGCTTCTCTGCCAGTGGTAGAAAAGAAAGAGAGAACTTGGCCAGCATTCTTGTCACAATGTAGGAGGTGATGCAAGGTGGTACTGCGCATATAAAGACTGACACATGGGGAAGGGACAGGAATTGGGGCCTTCTGAACTGCCACCACCCCCCCTGGTGTAGAATTGGCTCTGGCATCTAACCTATAGCCATCCCTCTCCAGGTTAAGAAAAGCTCTAAACCCTTCCTGACAGGGTGAGGTTAATCACCCGGTCACACATGGCACTCTATGGAGAGCAAGCCCAACTGAGCTAACAAGGTCTCTCTCTGAGATGAGTACAGGCATCTGTTGATGCATCACACTCTAATAGTCTTTGGTTACCTCTAGGTCACTGACAGTAGAGATCGATTTCAGGTGACAAATATTCTGGGGAAAAGCGTCCCTAGAGACCAGGCATCTATGTCCTTCCACCTTTCTCTAACCAAAAAAGTGATGGGTGGAAGGTATTGAATAAATCTGAACCACTGGCACTACTCTGGGGAACCTTCCACACCGCATTTTGTTTTTTTATCCCAGCTGCGCCTTTTCAAAAGGAGTCCAGCCATATGCAAATCAGTCATGTATTGCCACCAATGGCAGCAGCTCAACCCAACCCAACCTGCTAGGCCAGGCCCCCTCTGTATTGAAACCGAAGCAACAGCAGTCATGTTTTGGTCTTGTTAGGCCTCATTAGTGAGGTGCAGCTTGGTTCCTTATCACAAAGCTAGCAAGGGACCCATGTCTGGGCATACCCACTCTGACAGAGGGAGACAAACTATAAAAGAAAACAGGGATTTCGCTGCCGAGACAAAATGCTATCAAGGCACCTGCCAAAAAATCAGTCTGTTCTTGGTCTCGTAATGACTGCAACTCAGTCAAAACACATCAGACTATTAGTGCTAAAGCTCTCTCATGAGGGATCAAATCCCCTGCCCAGGGGTTATAGAGCTAAACAGGATGCACAGAATCTGTTTTTGAGGCTGGTGCCTAATTCACAAAAAATGGCTTCCAGCAGAGTTTACATTCCTTTACTGATTTCTCCTACTATTTTGAACTGTTCCACGTGCAACCTTAATTTGGCAGTCCTCGATGTTTTTGTACACATTATATTGATGTTTTAATTTTTTTTTTACAAAACCTGATTCATGAATGTTCAACTAGGGAATGCACATTCATTACATATCTCTTTACACTTATTCTGTGTTTACAAGACCCTGGTAATGCTTCAATAATTAAAAGAACCCTGGTATTATTCTTAACTATATATACATGAATCGAACAATAATGAAATACAAAATTAACAATCAATATTCAACAATCCAACTCTCATAAGTGCACTCATGAATCGAAGTGCAATGTGCTAATGTACATGTTTACATTCATACTGACATAGTTACCAGCGAAATAGAACAATACATAACTCATACCGTGACTAGGTTTGTACAAGGTGCAAAAATGCCATTGGTCACTCAAGTATCATGCCATTTATGTTTCTGAATACTATCCAACATTATGCAGTGAAACAGTACTTATGTCCCCTTGAATCAGTTGAAAACAATTACATTTGGTGCATCAATATTTTAAGAGTCCCAAATTGTATATTCCTTATTTCTTCTTATGCTCAGGGTCTGTGTCCAAGGTCTACATCTCCAATCAAAGGGCTTGGGTGGTGTTTGTCCCATCTATATTCCGACAGGAGGGAAAAGCAGAGGATTCCCTTGACCTGTCTCTGAGGCTGGTGAAGGCACATCATGACATGGCTCGCTAAGCATATTCTATGTTGGCCGTCTATTGAAACCCTCAAGGACTGATTTGAGAATAAAACCATGTGGGCCAATGTACTCTCCAGCCTCAATGAGGACAAGTGGAAATGTTCAATCCAGGGGCAACACAGTCCATATGGATGGGCCGCATGATTTAACTCAAGTGAGACCTGGGCTGTCCCAAGGTCTGCAACCGCAGTGGCTGTTTGAGACAAGGGTCTTCAAGTGTCCTGAGAGAAGGGCACCTAGGCAACGCTTATCCAGTTCTGAGGTATCTTTCTTCTTTAAATTGTGAACATTGCTTGCCATGCACGCATGGTAGGCAGCAATAACGCTTATAATTAGACGCTGCCAACATGTCCGCGTGGTAAGCAACTTTCATAGCTAAAAGAAAATGCTGCCTGGCATGTAAGCATGTTGGGCACCATTTCATTGTAATTGTACACGCTGCCTACCATGTGAGTTTGGTAGGCAGTGTGTACAATGGATCCCCTATGGGATTTGTCTGCTTTATGCTGGTTCGTAAACCCAGTGGACTTTAATTGAAGCAGTTAAAAACTTACTCATGGCTTTTATGGCTTCCATTAATGTTGCGCCCCTACGGAACATGAGCTCCATATGGTTGCACCATTATCAAGCAAATAGGCATTCAGGTTTGCCTTATACCCCCTAACAGTGTTGGTCCCGAGAATAGAGAACTTGCCTGGTGAAGACTTGAATCAACTGGGAACTAGAATCACTGTTTGCAAACTGTTTAATCAACTTTGTAAACCCTTTAATCTGCTAGGAACCATGGTTCAATCCTCACCACTAAAGTCATTTTTCCTAGTGCACGTCAGACAATAATCAGTGTATTTTGTTTTTATTTATGATTTGTCTTTTTTTGTCTGGTCAATTTACTGTTCCTACTTCCATAAAATAATGTAAAACAGAATATGATTTTTTATATTTTAATGTTTTATCACACAGTTTATGTTATATTGCACTGATATCCTACATCCTAATAGGATATAAACATCGGGCTCCATTACAGTGAATGTGTTCAGTATACAGTATATTTAACATCTGAACTGCTGAACCAGTTAAGCTTTTGATTTACAGGATTGAAGACCCTGTATGTCAGGAAATATCATAATAGTCTTAATTCGACTACAATGCTGCATTCATTACATTCCCAAACATTGCCACACAGTATTGCCAATCCCAGATTATTTCTTTTGCTCAATGCTTGGATACTCCTAGCTGTTACGTAGTGTATGAATGTTAATACGCATGCGCAAGCCTCTTTCTGGCTCTGTGCGTGTGTGATACGAGAGGCGGCCTGGGGTTAATCACCCGTTCCAACATTGTCGACGAGGGAAAGTACAGCGCGAGAGTGGGCGGAAGTCTCAGAGCATTCCACACCCTCAGATGAGGGGTTCCGACCCGCTCCACTATACCGTATCCTACGCGGCAAGTTGGCCGCCATCTTGGCAAATTGTGCACGATGGTTGCGGCCTGAAAGGGTGCTTGTGCGCCATTCGTGACACACTATTTAACAATTTTTGGAACTTTCATGGCCATCAACAACACGATGGACGTGATTTATTGACTTTTGATGTGGTTTGGTGAATCCAGCCCATTCCTACACATACTATGAAGGGGTGAGAAGCTGTGGTGGCCTGTCCTGTCAAGGGCGGTGCCCAGAAGAACATTTACACCTTCAGGTGTCATGCACATCTCATCTGCCGGCATCTGTGGGGATAAGAGCGTCAGTGTTCCATCCTGACTGGGAGACGTGATCCCACAGAAGGTACCTTCCAAGCTGAGCAAGCAAGTGAGTGGGGAGCACACCCTCTGAAAAAGGGGACAGACTTGCGGCCTCATACATTACAGTGGGGTGCTCGTGCAGTCGCAAGGCATGGGAGAACAGGATGGTGCATATGTATTAGTGGAAAGCAGGGGTACCCGGATGGACACAGCTGTCCGTCCGGCGAAGAGTGAAGGCATTTGCTATTGGCCGGTGAACTCCGACGAAGACACAGTGGGGCCCGAAAAAAACGGACGCTCCTACAAACTCCAACAACCCACACTCATGTCAGTACTGTGGATATGGATTACCCCATGTGGGACATTGCCCAGCGAGGTCAAGAGTGTGCGGCAGGTACAGCATGCCCGGACACTATGCAAGGGTGTGTAGGGCAGCGACACCAGTGGCCACATCCAGGGGACCAGCGAGAGTTGGCAGTGGGGGTCCTCATAAATTTAGGAACGTAGCGGTGATAGAACAGGGCATACAGGAGGTGGACATTACAGAGGAAGAAGAAGAAGAGGAGGAAGTATTCTTCATTTCCAACATCGCGACATGTGTCAAGAAACGGAGGCAACATACTTGAATGGTCAACATAGTTGGCACCCTGACGGCGGTCTTGATCGACACAGGGGCATCAGTCTGCATGTTGGCGACAGAACACTATGAGGCCCTCCCAGGCCCTCCAGGACTCAAAGGTACCAAAGCGAAAATCTACACCTTGGGGGGTGACACGCCGTTACCCATTCAAGGAGTTTTTGTGGCACCCATCACGCATGTACAGAATACGATAAAAGCCAGATTTTTCATCACAGATGTGAGCCCTCACTCGATGCTAAGCTGTGCTGCCTCAGAGGCGCTAGACATTGTGCACTTCACCATGGCAGTGTACCAAACAGACATTGATCGCCTCCTGGCCCGATATGCAGACATCTTCCGTGGGGTGGGCAAGCTAAAAGGGGACCCGATTCGGCTCCACATTGATGAGTCTGTGAGGCCGACAGCGCTGAAACACAGGAGAATACCATTTCATCTCAGGGCACAAGTGGAGAAGGAATTACAGACACTGGTTGACATGGACATCATCGAAAGGGTTGAGAGCCCTAACCCATGGGTGTCCCCAATTGTGGTGGCGCCTAAACCGAAACAGCCTGGAGCCGTACGCATTTGCGTTGACATGTGACAGCCCAACGCGCCGATCAAATAGGAAAGACATCTAACCCCGACGTTGGATGACATATTAGGGGAACTACAAGGGGCGAGGGTGTTCTCCAAATTGGATCTCCGTTCTGGGTATCATCAATTGGTACTCCACCCAGAGTCTCGCTACATTACAACTTTTACCACCCACGAGGGGTTATACTAATTCAAAAGGCTGAGTTTTGGCATTTCATCAGCGGCAGAAGTGTTTCAAAACGTTGTCCATGGTGCCCTGGCAGGCCTAAAAGGGGTCATCAACCTGAGCAATGATATCTTGCTTTTTGCCTCATCAGAAGCTGACCACATGTTAAGGTTAGAATAAACCCTGGAGAGAATCAAAAGCTTAGGTCTCACGCTACACAAGGAGAAGTGTGAGTTCCTCAAGGACCGCATTGAATTCTTTGGGTTCATTTTCCACCCTGGGGGCATATCCCTGGACCCGGGGAAAGTACGAGACATTCAAGAAGCAGCCACCCCAGAGAATCCGTTGGAAGTCAGAAGCTTCTTAGGTATGGTGAACTACTGCGGTCGGTTGATTCGGGACCTATCATTCTTTTCTGAGCCATTGAGGGCACTGACCAAGAACAATGTGGCCTGGGCATGGTCCCCCAGGGAACAGAAAGCGTTCACTGGCATCAAGAGGGGGCTAACAGCAAGGAAACAATGGCGTACTTTAATCCCGAAAGGGAGTCCGAGATTGTGGTGGACGCCAGCCCCTTGGGACTGGGCGCTGTTCTCCTGCAAACGAATGCCCAAGGGCAAATGCACCCCAAAGCATTGCCGGACACGGAAAGGAGGTATTCGCAAATCAAGAGGGAGGCGCTGGCCATTCTGTGGGAAGGCAAGCACTTCAGGCTATATATCCCAGGGAAACCAGTGGTAGTTATCACAGACCACAAACCACTGATCCCTATCATAGCAGGGGAATCCTCGAAGCCGTCCCCGCGAATTGAGCGGTGATTATTGTCCCTGATTGAATATGGGGTGAAACTGCAGTACCGACCAGGTACCAACAACCCTGCAGACTACTTGTCTCGCCACCCAGGAGCGGGCCACATGCAAGAAAACACAGAGGTGGGTGACTGTATAGAGGTGATTCGTAATGTTGTAGAAGCCGCCATGCCTGTGGCACTTTCACTCCAAGAGATAGTTGCAGCTTCAGAAACGGATGAGGTGTTCCAAATCATCAGGACAGCCATGGACAGCGGAGAGTGGAAAGATGTACTAGCTAACGGCACCAGGCGAGAGAGAGAGGGGGGCGCAAAAAAAGCGAGGTTGGGAGCAAAGGAGTGGTTTACAGACCTAGAGAAGCGTGTAGATGACTTTGTGTGCATATGCATTCCATGCTAAGCCGCCAGCCCAGTCGAGAGGCGGTCTACCATACAGTCCATGGAGAGAAGTGAGCTATCATGGGGAACCGTGCACGCAGACTTTGGGTCCACTGGAAGGGGGATGTACTTCCTAGCAGTGGTAGACCAGTGGTCCAGATATCCAGAGATTGAGCTTGTGGAGTCGACGGCATGCGACCACACCATTTTGGCACTGGAGAAAATATTCGCTACACATGCGTTCCCATACGAACTCTGCTCAGACAATGGGCCACCGTTCCAGGGTCAGCAATTTGCCAATTACCTGGAAGACCGTGGCATCAAACATCGCAGAGTGACACCTCTCTGGCCAAGAGCAAATGGGGAACAGAAAGATTTATGAGGACATTGAACAAAGTTTTTCGCATTTCACTGAATGGGAAAGAGAGTTACGCCAGAACTTGTTTGAGTTCCTGAGAGAGTATAGGGCGACCCCACACCAGTCCACGGGGGCAGCACCGGTGGAAGCACTGTTTAAGCGGTGTCCCAGAGGTCTGATACCCGAGGTGGAAGGAAGAGAACAGGGAGTCATTGACGATGATCGCATCCGACAGGAGCGGCAGGCCAAGAATGAACGAGAAAGCAGTCGGAGAAATTTACAAGACAAGAACATCACTGTAGGAGACACGGTCATGATAGGGAACAGACGCCCTGAAGGGAAGATGTCCCTCATGTATGAAACCCAGCACTTGGCCGTGACACACGTGAAAGGCTCAATGATAACGACTGCCAACGAGAAAGGAACCGTGACCCGGAATGTATCCTATTTCAAGAAAATAGTAGGTGATGCACCGGAAGGAACTCACGAGGCACTCGAGCCGGAGACTCCCGAGGACACCCCGACAAGGGAGGAACAGGATGGGAGCGGAGAGCCCCCATCAAGGGAATCGCCACGTCCGACCCAGGACGACAGTCGGAGATACCCGAGCCGTGAAGTGCGGAGGCGTCCAGCAAGATTCCAGGACTAAATCATGGATGTAGATGCCTAGTCCACTGTGGTGGTGAACCTAGTTAATTCACGTTGAGTTGTTGTGCCATTGAAATGTTTAACATGTTGTTATTCCTTTTGTTTAAAAAAAGGAGGGATGTTTCGTAGCGTATGAATGTTAATACGCATGCGCGAGCCTCATTCTGGCTCGTGCATGCAGATTTCAATAAAGACGGCCGGTGAGGCAGTATTTGCCACCGGGACCCCAAGCACAGCAGAGTGTCCTTGTCTCCTTGAGCTGAGTGCATGTGTGATGCGAGGGTCGGCCTGGGGTTAATCACCCGTTGCAACACTAGCTTCGGGGATGAATGGAAGTCTAACTTCTGGGTGGCTGCATTTCTCAGTGAACTGCTCTATCTCTCCCTATCTAAAAGGGCAGCAGCAGCAGTTTATTAAGAATCTCTCACCACCTTATCCCCCTCCAACACTTGTTCACACCAGACTGACTGCTGAGAGCTACTATTTTCAGGCTATCAAGGAACCATCAAGGGTTGTTTGTGGTGCATTGCAGCCCAAGTGCACTGCACTGCTTTTACAGGTGAGCGTGAATCACTTCCATGAAGTAGACCCCCGTCAAATATTATGGCCACACTTCAAGCAGAAGTGCAGAAGTGTAGTTTTCATGCCTTTGCGATAAAGCTGGGATTTAGATGTTAAACAATTAAGTTGTAAAACGTTGATCAATTTTGCGTTTGGGCACAGCAAGCAGGTCCTCCACACTGTGTAAATATTTCCACTATTTAAACAGGTTTTTTTTTCCTTTGCAAAGAGACTTGGGTGGAAAGGCAGTAAAAGGAAAAATTGAATTCTTCTGACATGAGATTTGGAAGTGAGGCCTATACAAGATGCCACAGAAATAGTACTGCTGCTAAATATGCTTTGTTTTGCTGAAACCCTTGAGGTTCTGAAGCTTTAAATTAGATTGCTGTCATTTTACCCCCTCTTTTACAGTTACTGTTTGTCAGGCATTTAATCATCCCGTAGCTATACTAGACATATAATCCTTGCATTTAAGTTGGCCTGTAAGTTATAAGAAAGAAGATTGGGCCTCATTACACGGATGGCGGTAAGGATTTACCGGTACCGGTAAAATACCGGTACCGGTAAATCCTTACCGCCTTACTACGAGGTCCCTTTGCGGGTTGGGGGATTTAACGCCTGCCTTTTGCAGGCGTTAAAAACCAACCCGCAAAGGGACCCAGGGAGCTAATTACGGTACCGCAATTTGCGGTACCGTAATTAGCACCTTCCCCATTCCCATTGAGCCCTATGGGCCAAAAATGGGAATGGGGAAGGGCAATGGTGGAAGGGGGAATTACCGCCCCGCCAACCTTGGAATGGGGCGGTAATTCCCCGTTACATGCGTGTAATGAGGCCCAAAGTCTGTCATGAGGGCCCAGGAAAGAAAACAAATACTCACTACATAACACAGCATCAATGTGAGTTAAATGGAAATCAAAATGAAAGTGCCTCTATGTAACTGCACCTGCATAGAAGCATCCCTTGTTACAAAGTGTGATATTCAGCACAACTATTACTGTTTTATTTAAAATGCTTACTAAGGGCCCTAGTAATGGTCTTGTGTTACCTGTTTCAAAACTGGAGAGATCCCCCAATGAAATAACAGATAAAGAGAAGACTGCCCTTAATTCACTGTCTACGCTGATAGAACAAGAACGTGAAATACTTGATATAGCCCCAAGTAGTCACACCTCTCCATTTATGGCAAAAACATTCCTGTTGGGAGGTTAAGCTCAATTTCACGATGTCTTGCTTAGAAGCCTGAGGAGAGGGGAGTGCACTGAAGCAGTGAAAAGCAAGGGTGCTTTGAAATCTCCAGGTCAAAAGTTAATTCAAGAGATTCAAGAGGTTTGGGGATAGGCAGTCAGTTCTGCCTATGGCTCCTCTATGCAACCGTTAATGCAGGAGGAAGATGTAAATGCCTCCTCCTCAGTGGCCCAGGCATGTATTGCTGAAATGCCTACTGTAAATGGGAAACAGCAGAGATCCAGTCTGGTGAATCCACACAATAAGAAACCAGAGATCCTGCCAGAAAGTTGTGATGCACATAACCGGTCCTTAACAGAAGACAAGACCAAGCACAGTGTCACAAATTAATTAATTAAATCCTCACATGGGTTTGTGTCACATCTTTTTACATATACAGAACTAGTTGCCCTAGTGGCAGAGCAAAGGGATAAAAATGGACAGCTTAGAGGTGAATTATCAGTCCCGCCAAATAAAGTCAAAATCAAGCCCTGGCCAAAGGTCTGAGTAAATTGGTCATCTCAGACAAGTTGGACAGTAGGTCAAGATCACGTGTATCAGAAAACCCCCATTCAAACTCTATTCATCTAGCATGGTCAGCGAGCCGACTAATGGTAACATTGTGACAAATAAGTCAGCGACTTCAAGGGAGATATATTAAACTAGTACAATCTCTACGACCTTATGCCAGTCTATCACATCTTAGCTTCCATCTTCCCAAAGATTATTCTGTGAGAAGGACTGTCTGCAATCATCGCAAATATGTCAAAAAGTGAATAAGAGTTTCAGATGGCTCACTTTCTACCTTCAACCCAGACAGGAACTCGTTTCCAAGCATGTAAACGAAGAGCAGAATGAAGGGGAACATGCCCGAAAATAATGGCTCAAATAAAGGATGAAAGTAATATTATCTTAAGCGAAGTTCCCAGAGGAACAAAGTATGAGCCATGGGAAGGCCATGTTTTAGCATAGCTGAATAAAATACGAATCCTGGAGCTGTTCTACTTACACATTTTGAAAAAGCTCCTTCGAGTCCATATCCATGAATAGAATCCTTCTACAAATTGCATTATTGCGGGATGTGGACAGACCAATATGCCCGAATATGTACAGAGGACTGAGGGACTGAAGAAAAAGGTTTGTTTCTCAAGTTTGTTTGGGATCCTACCATCTTTAAAACAGCAAAGTAGTCCCCTTAACTATAAATAATTTACTGATTTTCTTTTTTTTCTGCCTCTCTTTTATTTTGAGTGTTTTTGTGTGATTGTATGATCCATCCTTGCCCTCTCTGATGAAATCCTTCAAGTGTAAGCAACACAGAAGCTACTGCCCTCTCTTCCCATGAAATAGGAAACGCAGTGGACCCTTGGCTGGGCCATATTGACGCAAGTTCTTCCTGCATCTCTACCCCCCTAATTTCATGGAGCACCCGAATCCCAGTCTCGGGGTCTGACCAATGGGATCTAACCTGGATGAGGTTCATCTATTACTGCCTCGGAGTCAGGAACAAACACCCCTGCTGTGTATTCTTTACAGTTAACCTGAATGATGCAATAGTCCTATTTTTTTCCGTCCCACCTTCAAATGACTGGTACCTGTTAGCGGTTGGTAATTAATGCAGAGGATACCATTCTCTTCGATTAAACCCCAAAAGGCTTACATATAAGCCTGGTCAATGGCAATAATTGCCAAATAACCTGCATGGAAAATCAGCTCCAATGAAACTTTTTTTTTATTCAAAAATCCTAAATTTTGGTAGACACCCGTAATTATATTTTAAATTTGGATATTACTGACATTAACCTGGTAAAGCAGCATGATTACCTGGGTATCACCTTTGCAAAACACAGGGTATGTTAAGCAGATAAGGCCATTGTTGATGAAATGATTGCAGCAGCATGAAAATGATTTTTGACATTTCATGCCAAGTATGGTGCTGTGATAGACATTGGGCCTCATTACACGGTAGGCGGTAACCATGGCGCTTTTAGCGCCATGGTTGCCGCCGGTATTTTACCGTGTCCGCCTTGGTGGATGGCGGAATTACCGCCCTACTCCAAGGTGAGCGGGGCGGTAATTCCCCATTCACCAAGGCACTTCCCTATTCTCATTTTTGCCCCCATAGGGCTCAATGGGAATGGGGAAGAAGGTAATTACGGTACGGCAAATTGCGGTACCGTAATTAGCACCAAGGTCCCTTTGCGGGCCCGTTCCTCAACGGCTGGTAAAACCAGCCGTTAAGGTCGGGTCCCGCAAAGGGATCTCGTAGTAAGGCGGTAAGGGTTTACCAGTACCGGTGCCCTTACCTGTACCGGTAAACCCTTACCGCCTACCGTGTAATGAGGCCCATGGACTGCATTTTGCTTGATGCAATTGAAAGTAATATTTGATATACTGTACAGAGAAGAACATCTGAAGACAAAGAAAGACACAAAAGAGGTAGTACAGAGCAAAGTCGTATGTTCAATTTTAAGTGTGCTGGTGTGCACGCCTCTCTGCAAATTGCATCTGAAAATCTAATGTTCAACAGGGAGCCACACCGGACAAGATCAAACGTTTATAAGAAGGTTCCTGGTGACAGGTTCAATAAGAATAATGCGAACATCTTGATGGAATTGATACAAATTCAAGCAAAATGAATTTTCCTGGAAAAGCCTTATAAGAATAACAACACATTTGTTAGATCTACCTTTCAGCGCTCTCCGTTGTAAATGAAGTGTCCGGTCGGGTGGTCTAAAAAATACAAATAAAATGCGAAGTTGATCGTGAGCAGTGCTTACAGGATTGTGATAGAGATTGCCAAATGGAAGATACGGGGAAAACACTTTGAAACTCAATTCGATTGAAGCAAAATTAGGTCTCTTATTTAAAGCAAATTAGTAACATCAATAAGCAAACTCAGGTCTCAGTAAGAGCTATACATTTAAATTCTGTAACCTTTAGTGAAAGAAGCGGGAAGTGGAAGATTGCAATAAATGATAGTGTTTTTTACAATTTGTTTGGGGTCAGTGAAGATAACCTACACATTTTATGTTGGCCAGTGCAACACATATTAATTTGATACAATTATTTTAAAAGTATAAGTATAATTATTTTTAAAGTATAACATGCATTCTTGGGTACATGTTCTAGCTATGTTGTTGAAAGCAGAACATACAGTGCAATCTATGCACCTGCCACATATACATGCCTGACTCAGAATATATTGCCCTCCTGTGACTTTCTGCACAAGTGTTTAGTTTATTCTTCTCCTAAGCATCTCTTCCTGTAAGCAGGCACTCATCCCATGAACTCTGACCAGTTGCTTGGATGCAGAGGTGTTCTTACAGTGTGGCTGAACATGCACTCTTAATAGCTTTGATTCAAAATAACATGATTTGGAGCACGTAACATAAATACTAAGCCAAAGATCCATGAGCATTGCTACATATTTAAGTTGTCTTTTTCAAGGGGGCGCTGTTGCGTGGCTAAGAAGATGGCTGCCACCTGAAATGTTCCGGCGATGGCACTAACATCTTCTGTAATATCCTGCGACTTACTGGCTTGCTTACCCCCCGGAGTCGTCGTTGTGAATCTGTGAGAGCGGGAGGCATCGCCTGAGCACAGTGTCAATCGGGAGTGAAATCCCTGCAGGTCGAATTGTGAGAGGCGCTGCAGTGCTCCTCCGTCCCGGCATCTGTGAGACCTGTCGAGAGAGAGGCCGACCAGGGCCGTAGCTTGCGGGGGAGTCAGGGAACCTCAGCGGCGAGGGTGGGCGACCCCATTCCCTCGAGGACAGCGAGACCGTGAATCCCCAATTTCTCAGGTATGGTGTGGCTGCTGTGCGGTGTGATGCCCCTCCCCTGTGGAGAGACCTGGCCTGCCTGATGTGCGACGCAGAGAGAGGGGGCTGTCAGCGCGAAGCTGGTGCGGCGCACTATTACGGCTGTAATGGGCAGTATAATTCTGAACCTCAGGTGAGATTGCCCTCGCTGCCATGCCCCTGCACACAGTCGAGCGGACCGCAAGTCTCCCTCGTTGGGACAGGAGGGGTAGCCCCTCGTTGGTGTGGCAGCACGGCTTTGGCAGGCTGTCTACTCGCACGGCTCACCTGCTCCTCAATCTTCTGCGCCGGAGGTACGCTGAGTGACTCGGCCACTTACCAACTATATTTTCAGACTGCGGCACCTTGCTATCAATGCTCTGCAACACCACACCACATCATCACACAATACCCAGTTAACGCAGAAACCACACTTTGAAACGGTCCCATTGCACAAGTGACACCTCATAGTACCTGGGCTGTTGGCTCAGTGCCTGTTTGTTACTTTCATGGCCTAGAACCTCTTGGAAGTGCACAGATCTCCTGACTGGGACCCCAGTTGATGTCTATTGGGGCCACTGAATCGTGTCTAAAGGAGAAGATAAGAGGCAGCAGGATCCTTGGGGCAGCAGACCGTGGAGGTATTGCGGCTGGCTCAGGGTTGCTGCATTGGTGACCCTGCACTACAGGCTGAACGGATGACATAGCCACAACCCAGGCTGATATAGACTGCCTTATCTGGAACACTTGCGCTGAGTGCCTCTACAACAACACTAGGCATTGCTGGGGCCTGGACTATCCAAAATACCAGCACATCACACGACCCCACACAACAATCTGTACAAGAAGTACATTGTGGTAATATAATGGTCAATCCCAAAAACAGGCACAAATTGACCAATTTGCACGGTTAGATCAGCCCCAGCCCTCACCTGCAAGGTCTACATCTCTGCCATACAATTTGAAAAGTTACGCGATCGAATGGCAGAGGAACAACAAAGGATAGGGGAAGGGGAAGACAAAGCACTTGATGTCTGCACTTACCTTTGCACTTGCCACTTGCTGGCCGATACTTTGATTTATTGATATTATTCTATTCCCATGTACTGCACTGTCCCTTCCCATTCCCCTCCCCCGTGCTTTCCCCCTTCCCCTATCCCCTGCACTTTCGCGATCTGAATGATACCTGGCCTAGTAGGATCATTGTCTGTCCTCCCTTTCCTTATTCCCCCTCCCTTGCCCCGTCGGGCCTTGAAACACTTGTGTATAGGCGCATTATAAATGCCTTATCATATCATATCATATACCTGGCTCTTAGGGTACTGCACGACTGCTCAACAACCTTCTTCACTTCAAAGGAGGTGGTGGAGGGCTTTGCTATGAATCTCCCAGACAGGGGAGAACCCCTTGACACTTGCCCTGATGGCACCTATATATACTTTCTTTTTTTTATCACTTCATGGCAGCCTCCATAGCTTACATTGAAGGCTCTGGGGGCATTGGACAGTGGATGTCGCTACCAGGTGCGCACTGGCCACCCTTGGTGCCCCGATAACCGCAGGCAATGCTGGATTTGTTGAGGGGTTGTTAATGTGGGATGTTTGGGAAGGGGGATAAGGGAGCCGGTAGGTTTTTGTTTCTGGCGTGGGTGGGAAAGGGTGGGTACTGGGGTTGGGTATAAGTGAAGTTCGTCTATGTCAGTTGGTATAGGTAATAAGGGGGAGGGCTCGATGGTCTGCGCAAAGGAGAGATTTCTAACATACGAGATGTACCATGGTGGCACATTACATGTGGTCCATTACACAGTCCAGATAAGCAGGACCTATAACGCAAGGAACTCTGTCTTACTGTTTGCATCATGGGTACACCTAACATAGGGAAGAAATTGGATAACAAATTGTCAATAATGTCATGGAACATATGAGGGTTCACTAACCAGAAGAAAACCCGTTTAATAGCAAATTACAGCAAGAATCACAATATAAACATACTATGCCTGCAGGAGACGCACGTAGCTCGGGAAGCTACCCTTCCTAGACTGGCGGGCTGGGGTGTCCACAGGTACTGCACTCCAGACGGGTGGCGGTTCACATACACGGCTCCTTGGAATTCAAGTTGCACAAGCGGATAAGTGATGAAGAAGGGCGATATATCATATTAGTGGGGGAAATCTCTGGATTAAAACTTCTGTTGATAAACATTTATGCACCAAATACTGACTTCCCTCCTGACCTGTCACCAATGTGCCAATCACATTCACAAATCCCCGGGGTATGATATTATCTGGGTGATTGATTTTAAGATGGCTGTCACACTAAAACTGGATAGGTCCTCTACAGCACAACAATCCCTACCACGTGCTGCTCAAGCATGATCTGCTATCGCTAAATACTATGAGTTGTACGATGTGTGGCAAGAGATGCATCCTACAGATAGGGAATACACCTTTTCCTCTGGTGTTAACACCAGCTCTTCGACAATTGATTATATCATGACCACCCCCTCCATGACTAGGTGTGTGATGGAGGCTAGTATACTTCCCCGAACCCTCTCGGACCACTCCTCAGTCCTGACCCGCATAGCTGGTCTGGCGGGACCCATGAGACAACTACGCTGCCACAGCTTTAGAAGACATTGCCTTCTGTGGGGAAATTGGCCATGATCTACAGACCTACTTTCAAACTAACGTGGGTTTGATACCCGATGCAGGGCTGATCTGGGAGACATTTAATGTATATGTTAGGGGATGCTGCATATCAAAAAATGGGGAGTGTTGAATGCCTTATGTAGGTCCATGTGAGTACTGGAAGGGACCATTAAGGAATTAAAGATTCACAGGGGCCTAAGATATGGTCGAAGTATGCAACACCCTGAGAGCGTGTAGCGAAGATCTGCGCCAACTAGCAGTTAGAGAGGAGAGATTTCTTGGTGACTCGATTGCTGCAACAAGGTATGGAGACGGTGACTGCCCCAGTAAGACACTATCATGGGCCATTAAATGGGAACATCAGGTAACGCCCATTATGGTGGACGAGCACCGTAATGGATACCTCTGGAAAGAGTTTGAAGGGATCAAAAACATTTTTCATGAGTACTACTATCAGTTATATACATCCCATTCCAGCATAGGGCATGATACCATAATGCAATACATAGATGAGATAGCCCTGGGATGGTTAGACCCATACCAAGGGGGGGCTTTGAATGCTACCATAACAGATGAAGAGATCCGCAGGGCAGTACTCTCCCTCCCTAATGGTAAGGCCCCAGGTATGGATGGAATAATGGCCGTATTCAATAAAATGTTATTTGTACTAATTGCTCCCAAGTCTTCATGATATGTGCAAAAGCGCTTCGCCTATGGGCACCCTCCAGGACTCCTCAAGAACAGCGCTGGTAACTGTGCTCCTTAACCCAGAAAAAGATCCTCGAAAATGCAAATCATACAGGCCATTGTCGTTCATCAACACAGACAATAAAATACGTGCTAAAATACTGGCTGATCGACTCCTGCCACACATATCGGCACTAGTCCTGTAGGATCATGCAGGCTTCATCCCGGGTCAGTTGAACCAAAATAATCTCTGGCGGCTGTTTACACTCATGCATAATGTAGATTCGGGAGTCCCTATGGCAATGGAGGCATTGGACTCGGAGAAGGCCTCCGACTCTATTGAGTGGCCTTTTTTTTTTAGGTACTTTGTTGCTCCGTGTTCGACCTATCACTCAGAGGCTGGATCCGCTTGCTGTACACTGCACCCAAGGCAGCAGTGTACATGAATGGGATGGTGTCAGAATATATCTATCCAACGCGGGGCACACGACAACGGTGCCCCTCTCACCGATCCTGTTCGCTCTCGGAGTGGAACCACTAGCTTGTCATATTCGAGAATTTCACACACACGACATACGTTGTTTCACTTTATGCAGATGATATATATATATATTTCACTTTATGCAGACAATATATTACTCTACGTTAAAAAACCCCAGGCTGAACCTAACCCCGCTGATGCAAGAGATAGATATATTCAGGGAACTCTCTGTATTGACAATTAATTGGAATACATCGGAAGTGCTGCTCCTGACCCCAGGTGTTCAACAGGTAGACGTGGGGATGGACTTCCGCTGGTGCCCCCAGAGCATAAGATACTTGGGTGTTTTTGTGACCACGTCAGTGAGAGATCTCTATAGGGAAAACTATGTGGGAGCGCTAGAACTACTGGAGCACAGAGTACACTTGTGGACCCTCCTGCCCATCTCTCAGGCGGCATGCATTGCATTAGCTAAAATGTTTATCCTGCCCAGGTTGCTTTATATTTTCAATAACGTACCTATTTGGCCTCCTCCGCACTTCTGGACTCGAGCAAAAAGCTTAATGATATGGTTGGCCTGGGCTGGTAGGCAGGCCAGGATATCCTACGACACCCTCACACTACCACACGAGCGAGGTGTGCGGGAATACCCTGATCTATATCTATATTTCCTAGAGGCGCAGGTCAAATATATAGCTGGATGGGGATCGCCCACCTCTGACTCCCCTCACTCCCTTCTAGCAAAGGCTGTTGCGAGTCCAAATGACCTACTGGGAATGCCCTGGGGCACCCAGGAAAAGGTGCCGCAGGCTGGGGTCCAGCCTATAGCAGTGACATTTAGGGCCTGGGAACAGATCAGCCGACAATCCGGTGGTGTGACCTGCTACACCCCGGACTTCCCCATAAACAAAAGCTATGGGATCCCACTTACACAGGAGAGAGCTTTCTAGATACAATTAGAGGTCCAGATGTTAGGGGATTTAGTTCATAAGGAGCAGTTCACAAAATGGGAGACCCTGAGAGCCAAGGGTGAATGGACCGCTGTGACCCTTCTCTTGTACTTTACGATTAGGGAGGTGCTGAGATCCAAATGGCCCGTGTTCCCGCAGGCACCCGCCTCCCACCCTATTCTTCAATATGTTCTCAATCCCTTATGCACTAAAAAACTGGTATCAATCATTTACAAGATGGCTAGAGGGAGGAGGGTGGTGGGGGGACAGACATATAGAAATACCTGGGAGGGAGCCTTGGGGACAGTGATAAATGAAGAACATTGGAAACTCATCTGCATGCAGACACGTAACTTGTCTCTAAATAGTCAGTTTAGGCTAATACACTACAAATTCCTACACCAAGCCAATTATTCACTGGCCAGGTTATGCAGATTATTTCCCGAGAGATCTCCCTCCTGTAGAAAATGCAACGAGAATTCCGCTGATTTTTATCATGTAGCCCGGTAATGTTCACATATCAGATCCTTTTGGGGGAAGATTGAGGAGGTAATGTCTGTGATATTAACGACATCATCGAACTACAGACCAGAGCTATGGCTTTTGGCATTGATTGGGGAGGGGACTCATCCTGAGAGAAGGCTGATAGGGATGGCCACTGTGACAGCTAGATGCATGGTAGCTAGGACATGGGGTAACATAATGCACCCTGTTTCTTGAAATGGCTGGAGTTTATGAACACCTTCGAACAAAGAGAAACTCGATATCCATCAACCCTCCCAATCAGTAACAGACCGTTTGATTACGGGCCCCCCTTTCGACAATACTACTCAAATCTGAAACAAACAATGCTGACAACTGGGGAAATCTTGTAATAAAGGGACGTAATTCAGAATGAGAAAGGTATGTTACTTGTGGCAATCCTGTTAAAGATGCACGAAGGGACATATAATAGGTTGGAAATTGCCCATGGACCAGCGCCACCATTTAAGCTCAGAACATTAGTGAACCTGGATAGCAATGGAGTGACATTCATGAAAGATGTACGAATTGAACAATGCTGTATGAACTAATGTGAATAGTCAAGCGTATGTAACATCCTATGTCCAGTACCATGAGCCTGGGAGGCAGTGGGTAAAGGGGATGGGGGATCTCCCTGTTGGTAGGGATACAGTAACTAATGTTTAATTATTATGTAAATCAATAAAGAACGTTTTTTTTTAAAGTTTTCTTTTTCAAATTACTCATGAAACATTACACAAGCCATTGGCCTGAGACCATTGTGGGGAAAATGTACAGTGATGCAAATCAAGATAGTCCCTGAAACAGTTCAACTTCTCGCCATTGAACGGTGGGGCCTTATCCAAATTCACAACATTTGGGAGACTACAAATGTTATGTTATGTTATGTTATTGGTACTTGTATAGCGCACCGTCACCAACGGAATTGGTCCCCAGGCGCTCTGGCGGATCTGTAAACAGGAACTGTGGGGGTAGCGTTAGTCGGGAGGAGGGGAGAAGAAGAGTGGGAGATGTGGTGTGCTGTTGGCAGCTTCAGCACCGAGTGCTGGGCTTTGGTGCTAGTATCGGATGACGGCCTCGAGTGCTGTGGGTGAAGTTTATGTGTTGTTGATGCGGTGTGATAAAGTGCGTGCGGTTTGCTGGGAGAGAGATGGTTGTGTGGTTTTGTGTGGGTTTAAGTAGGCAGAAGATTGAGGATTGGGTTAGTGGGGTCTGTATCCAGGTTCAGGTACTTACGATTCCATTAGAGTTGTATCCCTGTGGGTTCGGATGTTGCTGTGGGTTCGGATGTTGCTGGTTCCTGGTGGCCGACTCGATTTGGTGGTGTTGCGCTGGTCCAGCTGTATCCTATTGAGTATAGTATGGATTGGTGGGTGCGTCTGAACCTAATCTTGCAGGTGTGGGACTGGGTGGGTGATATCTATTCTTAGGTAATCTAGTGTGACCCTGGTCAGTTAAGGCTTTGAGTGGTTCAGGGTTGCGGTCATGTTGAAGTGTTGTCCTAGTGGGTCCGTCTTGGTGAGCGTGTGTATTCAGACGTTCGTATCCTTCTGTCGTGACTGATTCTTTGATTTCCGTGGAGTGAACATCCTTGAGACTGTTGTTTAGTTGTAGTTTGTGTGGTGGGGCATTGTGCTTCCTGCTTTGTATTGGTGGGCCGTGTGTAGTGATGAAACATTCTGTTTCTCACCCATTGCCTTTGGCCCGTGATGCAGTGCTTCATTTCCCTCTCTATGATTTTTTTCTAAGGGCTGATGTGGAAGGTCATAGTTAGGTCCATGTCCTCTTGATGATTTGTTCTAGTTTTTCTGTCTTAGTTTGCTATGTTTACTGTCTTTGGTCTTATTCAGAGTGTCTCCCGTTTGGTCCTTTAGTATGCCGTTGGATAGTTGCCTCAGCTTTTCCCATTGATTGATCGTGCGTATCGCGGTCACTCTACGTTCATTGGTGTTTTTTGGTATGTCGGTGCCCCTGTCGCCAGTCTTTCTAGTTATGACGTGAAGAGCCAGGTTTTGAGTAATTTCCTGAATAATAGGTGGTTTCTAGTGTTACGTATGTACTTTGGAAGGTCCTTCCAGGTTTTCGGGGCTTGGTGAGAGAAGGAGGATCCTCCAAGTTTTCTTTTGTTGTAGGGCTTCGGTTCCAGGCGGATGTCCATGCTTGATCTGAGCGTTCTTGTTGGTCGATGTATGCGCAGTTTGTCTCTTAGGAACTCAGCGCCTTCGTTGTGTACTGCTCTGTGCGTAATGCACATTGTTTTGAATTTTATTAATTGTTTTATTGGTAGCCAGTGTAGTGTTTTCAGCGCTGGTGCAGTGTGTTCTCTTCAGGGTAGTTTCAGAAGTAGTCTGGCTGCCGCGTTTTGAATGTGTTGTAGTTTTTTTAGGAGTCGTTCAGGCATGCCTAGGTATAGGCTATTGGCGTAGTCTTCTTTGGAAATGACCAGGGCGATGATGGTGGTCGTTTTGTTGGCGAACGATAGGAACGGTAAGATTCTCTTTGCCACTCGCAGGAGGAAGAAGCATTTCTTGAGGAGAGCGTTAACTTGTGGCTTTAGCGTGAGATTATTGTTCATCAGAACCCCCAGGTTTTTTACAATCGCAGAGGCTGCTGGGGTAGTCCCGAGTTCTCTTGGCCAAGGGATGAATTGGTTTTCTCCTCTATTTTTTGTGACAGTCATTATTTCGGTTTTGCCTGGGTTGATTTTGAGAGAATTGGAGTTCATCCAGAAGAATACATTGCGGAGGCAGTTTTCTAGCGTTGAGTTTCTTTCCGGGTTGTCTTGTATTTTGAAGATTATTTGTGTATCGTCAGCGTAGTTGTAGCAGATGAGGCTGTGGCTTTTGATGATTCTGATAAGTAGATACAGGTAGATGTTGAATAGTAGCAGGGAGAAGGATGATCCTTGTGGTACTCCACAGGTGGAATCTCTTGGGCTGGATTTGAAGGGTTTCATCCATACAGTTTCCGTTCTGTTTGTTAGGAAAGATTTGATCCATAGTAGGGCGGTGTTTGTTATTCCAAGTGCTTCTAATCTCGTTATGAGGGTGTCATGGTCGACTGTGTCAAATGCTGCCGATAGGTCTAGGAGTATCAAGGCAGTGCTGTTGTCCGAGTCTGCGTTGGATTTTAGATCGTCCCATATTGAGAGTAGAGCTAATTCTGTTCCTCTCAGTTGTCTGAAGCCAACTTGTGCCTGGTCTAGTAGGCCGTGCTCTTCTATAAACTCTTGGGTCATTTTGTATATGTACGTTTCGAGCAGCTTGGCTGTATACGGGATGTTGGAGATGGGTCTGTAGTTGGAGAGGTCCTCTACGTTTCCCGCTGTATCTTTGAGTAGTGGCCTAATGTATGCAGTTTTGAAGGCTTGTGGCACTTTCCCAGTTGCGATGGAATGGTTGAGGACATTCCTGTGATATTCCATGGGCGTTCCTTGTTTAAGAATTGATTTGTGTATGTCTGGTGGGCATGGGTCATCGGGGGACCCTGAGTTGTTGCTTTCATTCACCAGTTTGACGAATGACTCCACTGATATTTCTGGAAAGCTTCGTAGTTTGTTTGGGTGCTCCTCCCGGGTGTGGGTTGGGGTTGTGGTCAGATCAGACGGTCTGCTTTGAATGGTTTGTTGGATGTTAGTGATTTTGTTTTTGAAGTGGTCCGCGAGGTCGTTGCAGTGTTTTGTGGACGGAGTTGGTGTGTTGTTACATCCTGGAGGGTTTTGGATTTCGTTTATGATTTTGAAGAGCTCTTTTTGGGTGTTTGGTGCTTCGAAGATTTAGTTGTTGTAGTGTTTCCTCTTTGCTTTTTGTATTTCCTTTTTGTAAGCCCGGTTGTGTTGTAGGAATTTCAGTTTGTTTGCCACATCGTTTTGTTTTCTCCTATCAAGTTTTAGTCTTGTTTTTTTTCTTTTCATGGTGCACAGTAGTGGGGTGAACCATTTTGCCATAGACCGTTTATTAGATGAAGCGGAAGGTTTTTCTTTGGCGATGTTGTCTATAGTAGTTATAATCCAGGAATGCAGCAGGGTTACCTTTTTGTCCAAGTCATCTTCTTCCATGAATGTTGGGTGTGGTTTGTTTAGCTCCAGGAGTTCATGCAGGTTGTAGTTTTTGATGGTTCTCCAATTTCTTCTCATGGTTTTCGTTGTTTTCTCCAGTTGATTGATTGTTGGCCTGGTCATTTTGATCACGAAGGGGATGATGAGGTGGTCACTCCAGGGTATTTGAATTGGGGGTGCCGTGGTGAGGAGTAGTTTGTTGGCGAAGATTGCGTCAAGTGTATGCCCTGCCGAGTGGGTTGTTCCTTTGACTAGTTGTTGTAGGTTCACCATTGTATGGTTGTGCTTTCTCCTTCAAACCAGATATTGAAATCTCGTAGGACTATCAGGTGATTGTGTTTGATGGCTAGGATGGTGATTGCTTCTGTGAAGGAGTCTTCGAAGGTTGCATCGTAGGTTGGTGGTCTATATATTAGTATGAATTTCAAGTTTGTTTTGGATGTTACTGCTAGACATATGATTAGGGATTCGCATTTATCGATGATTAGTGGGTCTTCCAGTTTGATATACAGGTGTTCTTTGTGAATGATTGCCAGCCCTCCCCCTCTTTTGGTTTTTCTGTTTGATTGGACGCATTTGAAGTATTCAGGTAAGCAGTTGTTGAGTGTGATCTTGTAATTGTCGTCTAGCCAGGTTTCTGTTACAAATAGGATGTCGATCCCTCCGTCGCAGAGCAGATCGTATATCTCAGTGGCATGTTTTGACATTGATCTTGCATTGATGAGGTTGCAGTGCATCTTAATGGTGTGGTTTTGCTTGTTGGTTGTACCTTGTTTTGGTTTGTGGTTGTTTGGTTGCGGGGCATCATTGTTGGCGTTGATTGTGGGTGGATGAGGATCAGCGAAGGTTGTAGCTTCAATGTAGGAGGGTGTATGAGGATCAGCGGAGGCTGCATCTTCATTGAGGTGGTCAGCTAGATTGAAAGCTTGGCTGTTCAGTGGTGTTGCTTCTACGTTTGTGCTGGTTTAGTGAAGGTCCATGAAGGCTTCTTCTTCGTTGAATTGGTCAGTTAGGTTCATGTTTGGGTTGTTGGTTATAAGATCTTCTTCGTCGTTATGTCCGGTATGGCGCGGGTGTTGGGGGTGTCCTTCTGTCCTTATGATGTATGGGGTGATGGGGTCGGACTCTGGCCACCTTCTTCTTGGGTGTTCCCGTCTTTTTTCTGGTTGTCTCAGGATTTTATTTGTCTGTCTTGATGTCTCTTTGTCGTTGGGGTATCCTGGTTCTGGGGTTGTTGCAAGGCATGGTGTGAGATATAGGGAGTTTTCCCTTTGGAGTTTTGTTCTGGTCGTTTTGGTTTTGGGTGTTGTGTTTCTTCTATATGAGGATGTTGCTTCGGTGGTAGGTTGGATTTGTGTGCCTGTTTCCAGTGCAGCCTTTTCTTGTGCCCTTTCTCTGCGTCCTTTTCTGGTCCGGGGCATTTTGGTGCTCAGTGCGGAGGTGCTGGTTGAGTGGTTGGCTGCTGTGTCTTGTGATGGGAGTGCTGGTGTTTCTTCTTGTATTGGTAGGCTTGGGAGCTTTTGTGCCGTCTGTTCTTCTGGTGGGTCGGTTTGTGTGTCCTCTGAGAGCTGTCTGGTAGGGGTTTTAGTGCTGGGCATACTGTTGTCAGGGGTACAGGTCGAAGTTCAGTGCTGTCTGTGTAGGTCTCTCTGAAAGGATAAGGGCGGCTGGAACTATTCTATCACGGTCTAGCCCTCTCTGGGAGTATGTTAAGGTGGTTAAGCTAAGTTTGTGCTTGAGGCTAGTTCTGACTATGTTCTGGAGTCTCGTATGGTAAGCGGGACCCTAAGGGGTATTGTAAGCCTTATGATTCAAATTTAGGAGCGGAGTCCCCGCTTAATTTGGGAGACCTGTATAGTTGGAGAGAGGCCTATCGCTGTAATCTGAATTGCAACAGATGCAATTTGGCGATAGAATGTTTTATGGCGAGACCCAATGATGGTCTACTCTCTGCCCTTTGCAACTCATCCAGAACAGGACTGCGGGACTTGTCCTTGGCCTCAAGCCCAGGGAACGTATCTCTCCAGGACTGAAATCGCTACACTGGCTCCCAGTGGCCGCGAGGATTAAGTTCAAAACCCTCTGCATTGTCCACAAGGCCTTCTGGGGCCTTGGGCCAAAATACCTTCAACTCTCTCTTCCTAAATATCTTCCTTCTCGAGCTCTTCGCTCATCCACCTCCAACTACCTCAGGGTCAGCCGCTTCTCCAAGCAACGAGCTGGGGGTAGATCTCTCTCCGCAGCAGGGGCCTCCCTCTGGAACAGCCTTCCTGCCTCCCTGAAACTTGAGGAGAACCATCTCCGGTTCCGGAAGCACCTCAAAACCTTCCTCTTTGCCTCCGCTTTCTCTCCCTCTCTCCCCTGCTAAAATCACTGAACCTGCACTGAATCTGCAACTGGCCACTCACCGATCTCAGTCCTTGGCCCTGCCACTCTTCCCTGCACTGCCTACCTGCACTACGGGACTGTCTCTGTATCCTACAGCCCCTTCTCCCGGCAATTACCTTGCACTTGCCACCAGCTGGCCCTATTACTTATCTTGTATTCTACTAACCATGTACTGCACATCCCCTCTCCCCTTCCCCTTGCACTTTTCCCAGTCCCCCTACTCTTGCACTTGCGTGATCTGAATGACACCTGGCCTAGTAGGATCGTTGACTGTTCTCCCCTTGTCCCCCCCCTGCCTCGTCACGCCTTGAAACACTTGTGTATAGGCGCATTACAAATGCCATATCATATCATATCATATCATTGGCAGTCGAGAGTAAGATTTAAAGCTTTAGGTATCTTGAGTATTTGTTATTACCTACAAGTACATAGTTTCCCATGGTGGAAATCGATGGCCACTACTCCCAGATTCCATCTCTAAGAGGCACCATTTGTATATGTTGGGGCAGACTTTACAATGTCTAAGTGTGGGCTGCACCATTTTAGCTAGTGTTAGAACCACACCTTTTGCTTTAATGGCTTTAATGGCTCACTTAGTGGCAACAATCGCTATGCCTTCATGAACTATGTCAATTGCACGCAGCCTCATCTTTGCAATCATGACAATCCTGCTGAATACCAGAGGAAGGCCATCAGGCCATGAGAACTTCTCAGCTTGTCTCAGTACCTTTATTTCATCCATGTTTAGTCCTGTTGTCTTGACTCCCATCTCAAGAGTGCATCTCCATCTTTGCTTATGAACACACTTCAATGTTGACACAATTGAAGGATCTTGCATTGATGTGATGATGATGTCTTCTGGAGAGAAGACAGGACATGCATTATGCACAATAAATGTGATGTTTTCTTTCACCACTGAGGGTATGCTAAAGTCAATTGAGACCAAATGTCTAGTAATGAAATCGGCAGTAAAATATCCCTTCCCTGGTTTATATATGTTATTGAACTCATAGCCTTTAAGATCCAGAGCCCACTGCTCATTTGGAAATCGTACCGAAATGTGACCTCTACTACTGCACACCAACAGTCACTGTGACTTTAGGGTGCGCAAAATACTAACTCCTATTTAATGCACCCAAGCAGAGCGGGGTTGCAGGGTGTCCCCTGACATCCTTGGGCGCATGTAACAGCAGTCAGAGGTTGCAGGGGTTTCCCCTGCTTACCATTGTGTTAAGTTGTGGACAAGAACGTTTTAAAAAAAGAAAAGCACCCTGCAGCGTCAGCTCCGACCCACATTAGTGGGAGGAAATGAAACCACAGGTATAGCGGGGTGCAGGCATCACACACAGAAGTGTGCTGCTGTAAATGTGGGATAGGGTGGTGGGTGTGGTCAGTAAAGGGAATGAGGGCCATGGACGCTGACAAAGTGATCTATCTGATCACTGCACCGTGCAGTAATTGGCGTCGACATTTTCATCAGCACAGTTACGGGCGGCGCAGTGATCACATAGATTCCTCATTTGTAGGGGGCATCCTTGCACATGGATTCCCATGTATGGTGGTGGGTGCCTGATGATCAATAATGATTGTGAATGCTTTCCCAAACAGAAGATAGATGGCATTGTGGCGGGGCAAGGGCGCAGTGTTTGGCGCCTTCCTGGTCCCTGGAGGGACTTCCTGCTTTTAGACCACACCCCCCTGGGCTTACCTCGTGGCCACAAGCCCCGCAGTGGTGAAACCCGCGGCGGGCAAGGGCGCAGTGTTTGGCGACGCAGGTGTTCGGCATCCGCGGAGAGAGGCATTTTCTGTGTTGGCTGTCGGACGGGGCGGAAAGGAAAGTAAGTGCAGGCGAGTGTTTTGCACCTGTCACTGTTCATGACTGTTTCCTAAAAGGTGTAGAGCCTGTGAAATTTGTTGGGGCCCATACTCAGCAATTCAGCTCAGTTTCCTTGGCCAGCTGTGGGGGTCTCTGTCATGTCCTTATTAAAGTCCTTGAGGTCCTTTAAGGGCCATGCTGTGCCAAGGAAACTGGCTAGGAAACCGGTCAGCATCTTGCCATCTACCCCGCCCAAGTTCGGTTCCGAGTCCGCCACCAAAGCTTCCAAATTTACCCCAGTGCGAAAGCTCCTGGCTGTCAAAAGAAGAAGTCAAATAGGAGTAACAGCCAAAGCAAAGACCCACACCTCGGTCTCTTTGTGACCTGATATTGACCCTGCATCCCAAGGGTCCATCCACGCCGTGGAGGGTATGAAAGCACCCACCCAGGAACACAATGTGTGGGGGAACCCTGCAGTAATTTTGCTAGCCTCTCAGCACAGAGCTCCAAAGACAGCTCTCCAAGTCTGAACCACGAAGAAATTGCCTGCCAAGAAACTTTGCCCGCCGACACTGGGAATCCACATGCCTTGCCGCCGGCCAATGCTCATGGCACTGGCATAGTGGGGGCTTGTGATGTGTTAGTTCTCTGACCCGCATCCCTGGCACCTGTTGTACCTGTTACCCCCCAATTTAGCTCGCCCCTTGCCAGTCCATGTTTGCCCCTTGATCACCCATTCATATCGGAACCTACACTCGACTGTCCTCCCCCAGTCACTGTTGCTGCCACTCTGGACCAAATGGACATAGAAATTGTTGGAGCAACCGAAGATAAGCTCCCTCCCAGTTCCATCTGCAGCTCCTGGAGCGAGAACCTACTTGCAACGATCTCAGGGTCCAGTTCCTTTCTTAATTTACCACCATTTAGGGCGCTCAAGTCCAACACCCACGGCAGTTATCCCTCCTCTCCTCCATCACTCAAGGAGGTGCATACTGTCGGAAGTTGCCCCTGCGCACAGGTGCTCTCTGAACTAGCAGTCATCAAAAAACTGCTTTTGGCACTGATTGATACCCAGGGGAGGAGTGGGGAGGGGAACGGTGGAGTGGACTCGCTGGGGGAGTCTACCAGCATGCCTCATGGGACTGGAGCACGTGGCTATTTTTCAAGGGTGCGCAGCCCCAAGAGTCATGTATATGGGGGGCAAAGCACTGCTACTGTTTTCCTGCATGGGGTACCTAAACTTCCTTTGGGCAGGAGAGAACCAAGGGATGCCCTTTCTTACAAATGTCTCCACTGGCTTCGTACAGTTGGGAAATTTCCCTTTGTGGCTAGGGAAGCTATAGTGGGGTGTGTTAGATTGGCTGGCGAGGGTATAAACCCCTCTGATTCTGTTAAACTGGTTTTTAAGAATGATCAAATGGCCAGGGAAGTTCTGAGAAGCTCTGAGGGTCATGTGCGGGCCCCATATAGTGGAATTGCAATCAGCTTGCGCCCCTATCTGGGAGCTGTTGCTCCCTCAGGAACTGTCCCCCATAGTAATGTCCTGCCTGGCTCAAACTGTACACCTCTGGGAAAAAGGTCTGCGGGGCTATGTGAGCGAGTGCCAAGTGTGGGCAATTAGTCTTGTGACTCTCTGGACTAGTAAAGGGATAATGTGGGATGGAATGGGGGCCTATGGTTCACTCTTTTCTCCGTCCTAGTACCTTTTGATTTATTACATTTGGATATGGAGCACAGATTGTAATTCCTTTTATGTGTTGTGATTTTGTTTTTCTTGTGTTTGAATTTTGATTTCCGAAGAAACTTGGTTGACTTGACTATAATAGAGGCAATTTTGAACGTGTCAAATTGCCTTATATATTTCTTTTTGAAATAATGAATTGCCAGTTATACAGTCCCTTGCGTGTTGTGAACATTGTGACATATGAGGATTCATGGTCTCACACCAATTGATCGTATCCTTGCATTGGATCGAGTTTGGAGAAGGCCACAGAACTATTAAGCCTCTGAATCATATTGTTGCAAGATGCAATGTACTTTTACAGACTTGGATTGCATGACATATATCAACTCATATGCACATTTATTCTGACAAAATGTTTTTTTTGTGCAGGGGCAATGGGTGAAATCAATCAAGCGCAGATCCAAGTATGTTGGACATAGGGCCTCATTCCGAGTATGGCAGTAAGGGATAGCGGCCACCGCTAACGAGACCGGTGGCGGTAATCCCTTACCGCCATACTCCGAGGTTCCCTTTGCGCCCTCCCCCTTAACGCCTGCTTTGAGCAGGTGTTAAAGTCGAGGGCGCAAAGGGGCCTCCAGCCAATAACGGTGACCGTAAAGAACGGTCACCGTTATTTGCATCTTCCCCATTCCCATTGAGCCCTATGGGGGCTCATTTGGGAATGGGGAAGAGCCTTGGTGAACGGGGAATTACCGCCCCGCCAACCTTGGAATGGGGCGGTAATTCCGCCATCCACCAAGGCGCTGCCGGTCCGGGTACGGCGTCAACCAAGGCGTTAATAGCGCCATTGGTTAGCGCCGTACTCGGAATGAGGCCCATAGTCTTGTTCAAGCCAGGGATTCTCGTTACTACACACTAGACAAGATTGGCCTATTACTGGACAATCCATCTGATATGCTGACTGCACCAGTAACATTTATGCATTGCAACCCTTTTTGGACAAGACAGTGCATTCTGAGGGCAGAGCATCCCAGGCAGTAGCTGTGCTATATAATGAAATTACCCAATTTTATCTCCTAGTTGACTTACTTCCAAATGTGCAGCAGACTTGAAGGCGGACAACTGAGCTCACCTACTCCATTTCCCATCTGATCCACTGCATGAAAGGAGAACAGGCTTGATGGGTTGGTGTGGACTGTAGCAAGACCTATGAGCTGAATATGTTGTTTGGCACACATTACGACCCTGGCGGAAAGGGGTTTGCGGCAGCGTTAGCTGCGCCAACCCCTTTCCGCCAATTACGAGTTCCCTTACCGCCATGGCGGTTTTTACACCTGCTTTTAGCGGGTGTAAAAAACCATGGCGGTAAGGGAACTTGGTGTTAATTACGCCACCGTAATTTACGGTGGCGTAATTAACGCCTTCCCCACTCCCATTATGCCCTATGGGGCAAAAATGGGAATGGGGAAGGGTAAATGGGGATTGGGGATTTACCGCCCCGCCAAGGTCGGAATGGGGCGGTAAATCCCCTTACCGCCATGGCGTTAACGTAGTTAGCACCATGGCGGTAAAGTCACGGCCCTGGCGGTAACTTACCGCCAGGGTCGTGTAGTGTTGTGAAGGACATGGATTATGACATGGGTACTAATAAAGCATGAGGGGAAATAAAAGGTATACCTTTGGGTGCTACACATTAGTATAGAGGTGGGTTGTGTGGGCTAGATTTGATAGGCCACAGTGTCTGATAGTGCTAACATTGCAGCTGGTGCACACATTCAACTGCCAGTTTCAGAAAATAAAGCAGAAATTGAAAATTGAACAGCAGTGAAGTGTGATTCAGAACATGCAGTCAAGGGACTTGAGAATAAATGCCCATTGTTCATACAAAACAAGCCCAGGAAGTAAGGATGTTCCATTTCTTTTCCTAGCTGCAGGAAGTGACGATGAGCAGGAATTCAGCTTGCCAAAAACCAGGGGGCGTGAGTAGAACTAGAAAGCAGGTGAGGTAGTTAGAAGGTGCTGGAATGTTCTCAAAGGTTCTGACACGTGAGGAAATTGGAAATGACTTCAAGAAACGGGTTAGAAATTATAAAGGGTGGTAACAGCTGACGTCACAATAGAGGATGGAAAATGGTAAAGGGAATATATGGGAGCCATATAGCATAAGAGGCAGGGCCCATTGAAAGGTTTAGAAGGGAGTGAAAGGCAGAAGCAGGGGTGTTTTCTGTGACTTGTTGGATTCTTGTTGGGCCTTGATGGGTGAATCCTGTGGAAAGAGATGCTGCGCTTGGAGGAAGCTGGGGGAACCCTGCAGAGTTGTTTCTCTGGAGACCACAGCGGTGACCGGTGCAGCTGCCAAAGGGAGTTTAGAAGGTTATGTAAAGCTGGGGGCAGTGCTGGCAGAGATGAGCTGATCATACGTGGCAGCCAAGCGGCTTGCTGAACAAAGTTTGAGCTAAAAAAGCAAAGTGCCTAGCCTATTATAATTATAAATAGGGCAATAATCACTCAATCATTCAATTAATCAGCTAGGACCCTTTATGTAGGGTACTGTCATTTGGCCAGTGTCAAACTGAAACAGAAGGCACATCTGCATCTGTCACTGAGGTACAGAGTGACCAATGACTTAGCCTGTTTTTAAATTTAGTACCTGGGGTTTGTTTCTTTCACAAAAGGGGTCCCTGTCTCCATAATCCATAATCTCAAAAACTCTTGGCCACTGACCCAATGTTAGCTAAGGGCAGAGAGAGTGACTGTGAATTGATATATCTATAATGCATTTACTTTCATAACCAAAGTACTTGCTGTGGGGATCTAAGTGCTGTGTTGAACCAATACAAAGGGCCTTATTAAGACCCTGGCGGAACGGGTTAATGGGCTCCGCAAAAGGAGGCGGACCCGTTAAACCCATTCCGCCACATTACGAGGTCCCCTCGCGGGACCCGGTAAGGACGCCTGGTAAAAATGGGGGCTGAAATGGGAATGGGGAAGGTGCGGGCCTGGGTTCCTGGAGGGAGGAATTACCGGGCCCTCCAAACTCGGAATGGCCCAGTAATTCCCCATTCTGGGAACGCGTACCCAGATGCGATTTCGGCGTAATGAGGCCCAAAGTGTTTTTGTGTTTTATTTCTCATGTGTTCATTGCCAAGGTTCACTTCCAATGTTTCTATGCTCACCACTGCAATAATTTTGAGATAGTTTGATTGTCTACATGTGCACTCTCTCTTTGATGAATTAATATAAATGCGCCTAAGGACATACATGTGAAAATGTGTAGTGGCTATTATTGTTTCTGGTTTTTATTGTGAAGCCTGTACAATTCATGGTCTTTCAGAGTTACAAGAACATGGTGTGTGCCTGGAGCAGTACAAAGCCTGCTGGTGTATAGCCAAAGAGGGTGTCCAGTCAAAGGATCGAATAACCTTTTGATAGACAGTCAAAGCATCGGAAAAAAAGGGTCGCATTTTTTAAATTTATTTATATATTTTTTTTAGTTTGGGTTGGTAAAAAAAATGTTTTTAATAAAGAAAACCGGGGGTCGGGTGGGGGAAACCCCCTCAAAAAAAAAAAATAATAATCGACCCTTTTTTTCGTTCTTTTAACTGTCGATCAAAAGGCATTCGATCCTTTTGTTTTCGACCCTATAACTGGCAACCGCCAAAGAGCATGTAGTATAAAAAGATTGTGGTGAAAAGAGAAGTGTCAGGATTTATCCGTCAGGACATTTGCCTCCCTCAGCCACCCCAGTTAGGCTTCTGTCCCTTGAACCTCTCTGACTGAATCCTCTTAAATCAACAAACACTTCTTAAGCACCTTCTTTTTTAATTTACTATTTTGGATGTTCTCAGTCAAATGCATCAACCTTCCTTTGAGGATTGTGCGGGATAGGGGCATAGGGTAAATGTTGTACAGGAATAAGAGAGGACATGTGACCACTGCGCGTTACAGGGAACATAATAAAAAGCAGTAACAACACCACCTCAAAACCACAAGGGGTGGCCTCAGCCCAAAATGAAAAACCAACAATCGCCATCTCCCCAATAGCATCTGTGATGAAACTGGTGTCAAACCCACAACTTCTCTTTGAAGAATTACTTATCTCCCAGCCTCAGTTCCCCAAAAAGATGGGCCGCTTTTATGTTGCTATAATGGCAGTTGAGGCTGCAGCAACCGACATGTCCCCACAGCTCATGGATGGTGGTGACTATTTAGGATGGGAGTTCTGATTTAACCAGCCCCTTGAACAGGCATGCTTATTCTTGACTAAAAATGCAAGGGATAAGGAGAGTGGTAAAAGCCAGAAAAACATGGAAATCAGCCTTCACATGCCTCAAAGGGCTTCCATACAGCACAACAGTGAAGAAGACAATGGGGGTCATTACGAGTGAGGTGGTAAGGGATTAACAGCGCCGGTAAAGGTGCCGGAGCCGTCAACCCCTTACCGCCTCATTACAAGTCCGCTCAAGAGGAACCCGCTAAGGACGCCTGGTTTTACCAGGCGCCCTTAGCGGGTCCTTCGAGGAGACCAGGGTGCTAACAACAGGCCCGTTATTAACAGGCCCGTTGTTAGCACCCTCCCCATTTCCATAAAGCCCTATGGGGGCTCGAAATGGGAATGGGGATGAGTTCCCTGAATCAGAATTACCGGGTCCTCCAAGGTCGGAATGGCCCGGTAATTCCTCATTCAAGGAACCCGGACCTGGTACCCGGTAAGGGTGTAGCTATGCCGCTAATAGCGGCATGGTTACCTCCTAACTTGTAATGACCCCCAATGACAAAGAGGTGCTAAACAACACAAGCAAAACTGGCGGGTTACCCAGGATATGTCGTCTTTCAATATGCAATGTGTTACTAATCCTGCATACATATGAATACTCCTGCATTTTTAAACCACATTTGTAATGAATGCTGGCATGTTTGGGACTTCATGCTCAGCAGCATGTCATGCTAATATGGGTGCAACGTCCTTTCATCGTCAGCTATTTTTTATCAGGTTTTTTAACTAAATGGTTTCACCCAAAAAAAAAATTACCTCCTAACTTGTAATGAGCCCCAATGACAAAGAGGTGCTAAGCAACATAAGCAAAAATAAAATTAAAAAATATAGGGGGTTAGGGGTTGTGGGAAAGGGCATCGGGAATAGTAAACAAAATGATAGGGGGTGAGGGATGGGGGTTACCCCAAAAAACATTAAAAAAATACATTTTTCGGTGAAACATTTCCTTTCAAAAACCCATCGAAAAAACGGCTGTCGATGAAATGACATAGAACCGAAATATTTAGGTATTTGGTCTCCTGACAATGCTTGTTATGAACTGAAACACTGATTTGAATTAGAGACTAATTGAGCCGGAAGCATATTGTAACAGTAATTGTGACTTGTGTGCACTAACACAGCTTGTTGGAATGTGGAACGCTAGAGTGAGCATAGACAGCAAGTAATGATAATGGCATGTAACACTCCAGAGCTGTCATCTTAAGTTCTGGCCTGTGATATTTTCGAAAATCAAAATGTTTGTGCTGATTTAAAGTGTGCTTTGATGAAGCTATAAATGAGAATGTGTGACTTAGGGTGTGAGGAAACACTAGCTCGTCATTAAGGTTGTGCTGAGTGGGTGTGCCAATCAATACATTTATGAGTACTGAACACAAAGGGGGTAATTCATAGAATTCAGCGCACAAGTGGCGCACGCGGCTGGCGCACAGTGTGCGCGTGTGACAGTCTGCGCCAGCCGCGTGCGCTGAAATCCATTTCCGCGCACTGCGTATTCATGGATTTTAACATCCAAAACCAGCTGTGGTGCAGAGTGGCGCAGCGACCCCTCAGCAGCGCCAGTTACGCCTCCAACCCCTCCCTGTACGCCACGCACAGCGCACAAATCCTGTACATGGCGCACAGGCCCCCAACCACGAAAACGCCTGTAAAACTCCCTGCGCACCCCTCCAAATACATGTACCCCCGGCGTGGGGAGTTTCACACGCGAATGGCCCTGTGCGAGAGGGGTACGTGTATAACTGGGGTTCGCGGGAGGTTTCACACGCGATTGGCCCTGTGCGAGTGGGGTACGTGTATCACTGGGGTTTGCGGGGAGTTTCACATGCGTTTGGCGCTGTGCGAGCGGGGTACGTGTATTACTGGGGTTTGCGGGAAGTTTCACACGCGATTGGGCCTGTGCAAGCAGGTTACGTGTATTACTGGGGTTCGCGGGAAGTGTCACACGCGATTGGCCCTGTGCGAGCCGGGTACATGTATTACTGGGGTTCGCGGGGAGTTTCACATGCAATTGGCCCTGTGCAAGCAGGTTACGTGTATTACTGGGGTTCGCGGGAAGTTTCATATGCGATTGGCCCTGTGCGAGTGGGTTACGTGTATTACTGGGGTTTGCGGGAAGTGTCACATGCGATTGGCCCTGTGCGAGCGCGGTACGTGTATTACTGGGGTTTGCGGGAAGTTTCACACGCGATTGGCCCTGTGTGAGTGGGTTACATGTATTATTTGGGTTCGCGGGGAGTTTCACCCGCGATTGGCCCTGTGCGAGTGGGGTACGTGTATTACTGGGGTTCGTAGGGAGTTTCACACGCGATTGGCCCTGTGCGAGCGGGGTACATGTATTACTTGGGTTTGCGGGACGTTTCACACGCGATTGGGCCTGTGCGAGCAGGTTATGTGTATTACTGGTGTTTGCGGGAAGTGTCACACGCGATTGGCCCTGTGCGAGCAGGGTACATGTATTACTGGGGTTCGCGGGGAGTTTCACATGCAATTGGCCCTGTGCAAGCAGGTTACTTGTATTACTGGGGTTTGTGGGAAGTTTCACACGCGATTGGCCCTGTGCGAGCGGGTTATGTGTATTACTGGGGTTTGCAGGAAGTGTCACACGCGATTGGCCCTGTGCGAGTGGGCTACGTGCATTACTGGGGTTCACGGGGAGTTTCACACGCGATTGGCCCTGTGCGAGCGGGGTATGTGTATTACTGGGGTTCGCGGAGAGTTTCACACGCGATTGGCCCTGTGCGAGTGGGGTACATGTATTTTGGGGGTGCGTGTGAAGTTTCACGCAATTTCGCTGACAGAGCGGGGTACGTGTATTTCGGGGGTGCGCGTGAAGTTTCACATGCGATTTTGCTGTCAGAGCAGGGTACGTGTATCCAGTGGGGTGCACGGGGAGCCCCACACGTAAATTGGCAGTGTGGGTCCTCCCAGGTGTCCCCTCTAGCCCCTCCACGGCCCCTGCAGGCAGCCTACACCACAGGGGACTACCCTGCACCCCTGATCTTGTCCCGCAGGCAGCCCATCCACCATGGGTATGGCCCCCACCCAAGCCACATGTCACATTGCAATATGATCACCAACTCTAGTCCCCCTGCCCCCCCACCCCCCAGCAGTGAGAGGAACCTGCCAGCAGGGCCCCACTCATGTCTCCCAGCACCCCCATCCCCCAGCAGTGAGGGGCACCAGCCAGCAGGCCCCCACTCATGTCCCCCTGCTCCCCCACCCCTCAGCAGTGAGGGTCACCTGCCAGCAGGCCCCACTCATGTCCCACTCATGTCTCCCTGCACCCCCACCCCTCAGCAGTGAGGCGCACCTGCCAGCAGGCCCACACTCATGTCCCCCAGCACCCCCATCCCCCAGCAGTGAGGGACACCTGCCAGCAGGCCCCCATTCATGTCCCACTCATGTCCCCCTGCACCCCCACCCCCAGCATTGAGGGGCACCTGCCAGCAGGCCCCCACTCATGTCCCCCAGCACCCCCAGCAGTGAGGGGCACCTGCCAGCAGGCCCCCACTCATGTCCTCCTGCACCCCCACACCCAGCAGTGAGGGTCACCTGCCAGCAGGCCCCCACTCATGTCCCACTCATGTCCCCCTCCACTCCCACCCCCCAGCAGTAAGGGACACCTGCCAGCAGGCCCCCACTCATGTCCCACTCATGTCCCCCTGCATCCCCACCCCCCAGCAGTGAGGGGCACCTGCCAGCAGGCCCCCACTCATGTCCCCCAGCACCCCCATCCCCCAGCAGTGAGGGGCACCTGCCAGCAGGCCCCCACTCATGTCCCACTGCACCCCCACCCCCCAGCAGTGAGGGGTACCTGCCGGCAGGCCCCCATTCAGGTCCCACTCATGTCCCCCTGGACCACCACCCCCCAGCAGTGAGGGGCACCTGCCAGCAGGCCCCCACTCATGTCCTTCTCATGTCCCCCAGCACCCCCATCCCCCAGCAGTGAGGGGCACCTGCCAGCAGGCCCCCACTCATGTCCCCCTGCACCCCCACCCCCAACAGTGAAGGTCACCTGCCAGCAGGCCCCCACTCATGTCCCACTCATGTCCCCATGCACCCCCAACCACCAGCAGTGAGGGGCACCTGCAAGCAGGCCCCCACTCATGTCCCACTCATATCCCCCTGCACACCCACCCCCCAGAAGTGAGGGTCACCTGCCAGCAGGCCCCCACTCGTGTCCCACTCATGTCCCCCTGCACCCCATGCCCCAGCAGTGAAGGGCACCTGCCAGCAGGCCCCCACTCATGTCCCCCTGCACCCCCACCCCCCAGCAGTGAGGGACACCTGCCAGCAGGCCCCCACTCATGTTCCCCCGTACATGAAATAAAGATGCAAAATCATGGCCCACTTCCACACCAAAATACAACAGCACGCCACCCCATTCTTGAGACGCAATGATTTCCTGATTTCCCATCCACCTCACACTGACATGCCTATCTCAAGACACAAACCAAAAGTCAACTATGTACATCAACACATGTCCGTCACACACACACACACTGGTTGGCATTGATTGTGCAAACTCACATTTTCACATGCATTAACCCAATGAGCGAATTCCACACATGGAACTAAAATATCAAAATGTATTATGTACAAACATAAAGCAATGAAATGAAAGCATAACAAAATAGCAAACATGAAATGAAAAGCATGTGCAAAAGATGAGTAAATGAAAAGTATAACCAATCCAAAGAAATCTGAAAGAAAAATAGTCCAAACTCTCCCTCCACCAATGCAACTCCAAAGGAAACTTAAAAGAAAAATCCATTAATCCATGGTGAAATCAAAAGTAAAAGTTCAAAATAATCCATTGTTCAACTATGTACAATCCATTGTGAAGGGTCCATGAGCCCAACGAAAGAAATGAAACCTACCTAAGAAACTACCTAATAAAAAAACTATATACAAATGTGTGTGGCATAGTCCATTCACCACAAATCAATGGAAAAGGAAAAGGAAACCTAACTCTAAAAACTATTTACACTGGCAGCGGGCTAGTCCGACGGCTCATTTCCCGATTTCCCGGGCCAGGGCATCATCGAACTTCTGCTCGATATCCGGGAGGCGGTCCTCTTCCATGACCCGAGGGTTTGCAGGGACGATGACATGTGGACCTCCAACTCCCTGCGAATTGCCTCAAGGCACTCAGTCTGCCTCATAGCCCTCCGCATGGAGTTCTGCGCCCTGACCAATGTGAGCCGTGCCTCTTCCGCCTGCTGCCGCTCGCATCTATGGCTTGGCCCAACCGCTGCCACACGGAAGACACTTCTAATCCTGGGTCCTCCTGCCATCTGGCCGATGCCTGCCCCTCCGATGTTGAAGGCCCCGAGCCATCATGGCTCCCACCTTGTTGCTGCTGCTGCTGTGCCTGTGACCTGGCTCTTGCTGCCTGCATGTCCTCCTCCGGCTGGGGTGCAGTTGTTGAGGTGGCTACCCTTGCTGGTCGTCCACTCCCGACTGTGGCAGGGATGTGTCCTCCACCAGCCTGGCGGGAGGGTCAAAGGCAGCTCCACATGGTACCCAGGTGATACATGGATGGGAAGATGGCATGGAGGACGACTGGCGCATTGAGGGTTCAGGGGATGAGGGGGTCGGAACAAGGTCCAGCAAACGGAGGAATCCGGCCCTGGTGACCCGTCCCAGTAGGTCAACGCGGTCAACGAGGCATTCGAGATGACGTGCAGTGTCCTCACGAAAACACTGTAGATCACCTCGCATGCCCCATTGACACAACGCCATCCCACTCAGGACAGGCTCAACCCAGTCACGGATAGCCACGTCCGCAGGGAGAGGAAGGCCAGTTGTTGTAAGCGGATCCCCTCCCTGAAAACGGGTCTGGACGTAAGCATCCCTGCTGGTGCAGGATGATACAGTCACAGGATCAGGGACAGCATTACACACAGGCACCTCCGCCGCAGCCTGTGCTGCCTCCTGTCCCTGCCCCTGCACTGCACCACTAGCACCAGTGGAATCCCCACCTCCAGACCCCATATCTGTCCCTTCCACGGCCTCCTCCTCCACCAAACCCGCCACCAACCTGGATGACTCCATGCCATCTTCCTCCGTCAGACCTGTGGGGTCTCAGCTGCCCCTTCTGCTGCCGAGGAGTCCAACTCCGACCTCTGCCTCTTGGACCTACCATCGGCAGCTGCGGCCTGGGACGCAGCACCGGACTCCTCACTCCCTGACGAGATGACAACCCGGGAGGGGAGCCGGGCCTTGCGTCTCCGGCTGGCGGTGCGATCCCAGCCGCCTTGCTCCACAGCACCCTCTCCGCCCTCTTCATCAGTTGATGCTGCAGACAGGGAGAGATAGGACACAGGCATCAGGGCACTGTACAATGGACTGCTACACACATGACAGTAGCACATGAATGGCAGTGTCAAACTTCAGACATGGCATCACAATCCCCAACACACATGTCATTTCAACTCACACACATGGGCAATTCCACAGCAATATTGCAGCAGGCAGCACCATCCATACACATGCAACAGCATGAGCAGCCGAAGGTGAGCCTGACATCACATGAAACACAGGGAGTGCACAAGACATGCACACACACACCACCATACTTACATGCATGTGTACATCTCCACCAACTGTCGCAGTGATGAGATCGCCATCCATGTCACATCTGGCATTCAGCCTTCTACATATCAGTGTCACATGCATCCATGTTGCATCACAGTTGCACACTTGTCAAATACACACACATGCACATGTACACAGTGCAGATACATGCAGCTGGAACCAACATCCATGTGTGATACCACAACCATGCTAACGTACATACACAGTAATTCATACATGTGTGCACCCACATCTGCATTTGGCCTGCATGCTTACCCACACATACACCATCCATGTGTCTCACACATGAGAGGACTTGAATGTGTCAGCCTCACGCCCCTGTATATACACATCCATACATGGCCCTACAAAAACACATGTGCAAACTGCACACTACTGGCACAACATGACACGCACAGCGTCCAATCAGTATGCATGTACAGTTACCGCTCGACTCCAGACGGCTCTGCCTCTCAAGGACCTGGACGTGGAGCACTAGGCATATGCGTTCCAGGACCCTCATTTGGTGGTCAGACAGGTGGCCCCGGCGCCCCTTGGCATCCGCTTCCTTCAAGAGGTGCCGGGCCTTGTCGAGGGTCCTGGACCTGAAGTCCTCCCAGCGCTTCTTGACATGTTTGAAGTCGGGGACTGCCACCCCCTCCTCGTTGATGGCAGTCACGATGTCCATCCAGATCCTGGTCCGTCCTTCATAGTCGGCGCGAGAACTTCCAAAGAGGGCCTCATACTGCCCCAGGACTTGCTCCACCAGGACACCAACTTCCCTGGCACTGAAGCTGGTGGCCCTCTGCCTCTCTGGCTGAGGGTTGCCAGTGGTGCCAGATGGTGGTGTGTCCGACATGGCAACCCCAGAGTCAGGTGTGGGTGGGCAACTGGATCCTGGGGCTGGGCTGTGGAGCAATGGTATCCCAGTCGGGAGTCTTCAGTTCCAGCAGGGGTGGTCACAACAACTGCACCCCTGCAGATGGCTGATGTGCAGGCGGCAAATAGCAGGGCACGTGTGCAGCATGCAGGCAGGCAGCAGCAGATGGCAGGTGGGAGCATGCTCGGAGCTCTGGGGGGCAGTAAATCGTCCTTCTGGGCAGGAGCGTGGTCTTCCGTGTGTTATTACGTGGCCAGCTTCATACAGAGTGATTTGGCAGTGAAAAAATTGCACGTCTGCGTGGAATTCGAGGAAAGGCCCTAAGCGCGTAAGCGCATCTGTGACGTTACGCGCGCAGGCGTTTCCCTCGTGACGTGGGCATAGTGGTTAAGGGCGCGTGAAAAAACTGCTCGTCCGCGTATGAATGCGTGTAATCCGAGGAAAGGGCCTATGCGTCTGTGACGTGACGCGCAAGGGCTTTTCCCTCAACGCGGGTGCATGTTCATCGTACACGTGCAAAAACTGCACGTCCGAGTGTCAGCTCCTGTAATTGGAGGAAAGGGCCTTAGCGAGTACACGCGTAAGTGACATTGTATGTGTGGGCCGGTTTAAAAGGTAGATGTAGGATGCCATTTCCTTGTATGTGCTTTTCGTAGAGAGCAAGTGGGTGAATTCTGTACTTGTCGGTTCACACGCGATTACTTCACAGCGTTTCAAGTTCGTACCCCCTGTTACCTCTGACAGCGTTCAATTTTTTTGTTGGGCCTGTTTCCTCAAACAGCGTTCACTTCTTCTTTTGTCCTGTCTCCTCAGACAGCGTACAATTCTTATTTTGGCGGGGGTGTTGCCAATGCGCACACGTGCATCTTTTTCACGTTCTTTTTCCAGGCTGTCGGTGAGTCGCGCACGTATTTACCAACTGTGCTTGCCCCGTGTGTCTCATACCCCTTCAGAAGTCATTGTAGGCTGCGTGTATTACGCGTATGCTTCATTTTGTGTTTCTGGGTGCCACAGCGTAGTGCGGGTTCATTTTTCCACGCACGTGGTCTATGAGGGATTCCATGCACGTTATTTTTTGTTTTCGGGGTGCCCGTGCGTTGCGTGACCCATCATCTTCCCCCAGGGGTCACAGACAGCCTTGCTAGAGCACTAGGGTACGAATTCCATCTAGGACCCTACCCCTTTCACCTCCAATTGCCCAGGACAATCATTTACTGCTACTCCCATACGCACAAGAACATCAGTGCAATGGTTGAGAGGCAACCAAGCGGTAAGGGAGGCAAAGGTGGTCGACCTCCAAAAGGTGGGCATGGTGGGCGCGGTAGGGGACGTGGCCAAGATTTGCAGGGTGCCCCTAGACCCCCATGTGTGGAGGAGCAATCAGGGACACCCATGCCCCCCCATGGTTGTGGGAAACGTAGCTGACACCATCCCAGCTCAGCCCTTGTTGGACCAGCCCATTGTGGCACCTGAACCGGCACAGGATGACTCCCAGGCTGACCTCCAGGTCAGCAAGTCTAAGCCACGTGTGGTGGTGCAAGTTGGTGTAACCAGGCCACGTGGATCTGGGGCAGCTATGTCATCTGCTGCCCCAAGTAGGCAGGGTGGGGAGGCTGCAGGGGCAGCTGCAGCTCGATCCACACCAGCTGTGAGTCTCCCAGCGGGACAGTGTCGGTCCCAGTCCATCATACCGACGTTGCCCCTGCCAACATCACCCTGCAGCCAATGCCTGCACCAAGACCTATGGTCATTGTGGATTCGCACACTCCTAGTACCCAGTCCACCGGTGCTTCTGCCCCTACCGACCAGAGTGGCGTAAGCCTCTCAGGAACCGCACCACCTTTGAAAAAGAGGAACAAGGGTGCTCTGGCACTACAGGCTGAGACCCCAGACACGGCTACACACTCCGGCACGTCAAGGAAGCCTAACTTTAATGACACCGAACTTGATGCACTTGTGGCCTATGTGTCGGCACATAGCTGCAAAATGGTGGTGATTGCAGGGTGCAAGACCACACCTGGTTAACGTAAGGCACACTGGCAGACCATCACGGACATCATTAGTGCCCTTGGATTTGTGAGGCGCACAGCTGATGATTACTACAAGCGGTGGAATTACATGAAACGCAGAGCAAAGAACAAGCTGGCCTCAAATCATGCTTCTACTCTGGTGACTGGCGGTGGGTCTCCACAAGAGGACAACCAACTCACTGAACATGAGTCTGTTGCTGGAACCATCGTCACAGAGGAACAGATCCAAGGCATGGGAGACCTACCAGATTAAGATACATTGTCCGGTGAGTGCCCATGCATGTGTGTGTAATCCATGTGTATGTTTTGTGGGTGACGGGTTCTGATTGAGTGCCAGGTGAGGGTTTGTGCACCTGAGCACCCATGTGCTTCCTCCAAAACATTCACTGGCCTTGGATTTGGATATGACAGTATCCCTTCTGCCCACAATAGCCATTTAGCGCCACATTACTGCAGTTGCCCTTGAACTGTCATGTTGCAACAATATTGTTCAGAATTTTTCAGTGGTCATTCAGGCTGATAGTTTCAATTCTCCCACATATGTGACATGTTTCCGTCATTGATTACACCCCACATTTGTTACCTTGTTATGTGAATGATTAGACCATTCAGGCTGATTGAGTATTGGCCTGCTCACATTGATTTTTGGTGCCTGTTTGTGTGTGGTACATGATAGTTGTTTCCTGTCAAGTTTAAGTGACCAACCATTGATGTGTACATCTGCCTGCAATCACTGCATTCCTGTACACTGGATGTGTTGCAGTGAGTGGCACATGCGTATTTTGTCACACTATGTAGCATTTTTTATCTCATCATGTCCATCTCACATGGATGGCTGACAGTACTCATTCACTGACATATGGCTGTACTTGTGGAATGTACCATGGCTATGCTACATGCCATCTGTGTGGCGGCATGTGTCATGTATGTGTATTGGACATGCCACTCACAGGCTAATGTGTGATGCCAGTGCTACCCAGCATGCAGCAAATGTCTTGCTTTTCCATCTTGGTGTCATCAGTGTGTGCTTTTTGCCTCCCCTTCCAACTCATTGACAGTGCATGCATGCCAGGGTTTTAGTCATGTGGGACATTTGTAATTCATGTACTGGATCTCTGCCTTGTCAGGCCTATGTGTGTGCTATGGTGCTCATGCCTGTTTCCATTTGTTGTCTTTCATGTTTTTGCAGGTGATGACGCACTTGATGCGGTTGAGGTGGAGGAGATGGTGCAGACCCAGGAGGAATCTCAGGCACGACCGGGCACCAGTGTGGGACGTGGTGTGGTGGTGGGTGAAAACCCTTTGTTACTGCAGACCATACTGTCCAGGGGTGTCTCTGGGTGCACCTCCCCAGACCTCTATTCAGGTGCTGAATCGGATGATGAGACTTATGTGCCGTTGCAGGTGAGTGTTTCTGGCAGGGAATGTCCAACCCACCTGCACCAGGGATAGAACCCTCTATGGGGATGTCAGTGATGGTTACTCCGCCTTTGGCGGTTACGGATGCAGGGTCAACCTCCACAACATCTGATCCTTTTCCTGGGCCAGCAGATCAGAGGGGGAATGCAGTCCTGCAGCCTCAGGCAGTGCCAGCACAGCAAGGTGCAGATCGCCTTGCCCCAAAGAGGTGTGGTGCCCGCCAACGCAGTGGCCGTACGCCACCAGGCAATACTGTATGGGAGAACTGCATGTATGGTATGGCAACCCAACAGGCAGCATCAGTTTAAATGATGGCTCAGGCAATGGAGAGGGTGGCCACTTCCATTATCCACCCTGAAAAGCAGATGGAGCAACAACAGCAGGCAACAGACTCCATTAGCCAATCACAAAGGGAGGACATGTTGGCGTCCAACAGGGACCGACGGGCGGCACTGGAGACTCTGCGGGAAGCCATTTCTATAGAGTCAGAGGGCCACAGGGAAGCCCTGAGGGTAGAACTCCATAACCTCAGGGAGACTCTTGTTGAACTTGAGGCTTCCACAAATTTGAGGACAGAACAGCAGCTGGAGCGGCTCACATGTTCACTCTCAGCTGAGCTGCAGGCAACTCTGAAGGAGATCCGAGCATTACAGGAGGCCATGCGTGCAGAAATGTAGGCAACCCGTCAGGTGCTGCATGGGGATCTCCATACTATCATCCTCCAGAACGAGACCTTCCACACCCGCATGCTTGCTGCCATGGAGGACCATACCAAGGCTTTGCATGGGCTTCCTCCCATAGTACCACCACCTCCTGATGCAGCAGCAGAGGGTGATGAGAGCGAACGCAGCACTTCTCCCACAGTAGCGTAGCCGTGCAGGCCACGAGCCCATGGAGGTGTTTTTTTTCGCAACATCCACACAGGTGGGTGTTGGTGTGCACCCTGTCCTCGGACCTCCTGGTTGGCCTCCCCCCACATGGCCATTTTTGATTTTTTTTTAATTTATTTTTGTTTACAGTGTGTTGCCTTGTGTGGCTCCCGTGGGCATCCACTGTATTCCGGCTGGACACATGCAGGCTTGTCCTGTGTTTGGGTTAGATGCTTGGGTTCCTGACACACACACCCCTCCTGCTTCCCGTTTCCATGAGCTCGCAAAGGGTGTGACCAAGTTACAGTGACTTACACAGTGACATTGGGCTCCCATGAGCTGTGTGGGCAGTCTGTAGTCATAACTGTGTGGACATCCCTAGTGGGGTTTGTTTTTGTATTGAACACTGCATGGTGTATTGATATGTGCTTGTTCATCCATGTCTTCCTCCTTATTCGCAGGTACCTTCTTCATGTCTTCACAAGGCCGTCTCCATTGCAGATGCAGTTCATGATGTATGCAGTCCAATGACAAATTTGCCTGACAGCAACACTCTGGAGCTGGAAGGGGTCGATGTGCTGGCTTATTGAGGTTGTATGACTTACATTACTTTGAGTTTGCACTGTGATATTTTGGCAATGATTCATGCTGTGTTTCTGTATTGTGTTGCTGGTAAGTATTTGGTCATGTGTGCTGTTTGTTATTGATTACTGGGAGCATATTGTCTGTGGCCTGTTTCCATTTGGGACAGTGCACTTTGTGACACTTGTGTCATGTGTTGTGCATTCCTTTGTTTGCTTTCACATTGCAGGACATGACATGGTGTGTTGGGTGGCGGAGATGGGGAGGGGTTGGGTGACATGGCGCTATTTTCGTGTTATATTTTGCAAGGGGGTAGTCATTCATGCAGCATAAATGTGTGTCTTTTTGTGACACACCATTGGTTGTCTTTGGGTAGGTAGGGATGCACACAATGTAACACTTCCAGGTGACCGATCTCAGGCTGGTATGGTTGTGACAGTTGACTGTCCCTTATGTCATCATCATTGATTGTCAGGTGGTATGTGCCAGGCTGTGTGCACTCCACAGGGTGTGATTTTAGGTGAAGTAATTAGCCACCAGCTGCGTACGGGCTGCCTCACCACGTGCCCTTTCCCCCCATGCGCAGCGGCCGTGCTTGTGGTTGGGGATGTGGGGGCACCACCATGTCCACGACAGGCCCCCGTGTGTTGCAACATTGTGCAGGACACATGCTGCCACTATGATCCTGCACACTACTGGGGGCGCGTATAGCAGCTGCCCACCAGAGCGGTCAAGGGAGCGAAAGCGTGACTTGAGCACTCCGAATGTGCGCTCCACTATGCCCCGGGTTGCAATATGGGCTGTGTTGTATTTTACCTCGGGTGGTGTGGTGGGGTTCCGAATTGGCGTCATCATGTGGGTGCTCAGAGGGTAGGCACTGTCCCCTGGAGAGGTGATGATGGGTATCCTTAGTGGGGTTGTGACATTACTCAGTATCTGACATGCATGCATGTGCAGGGGCATTTATACTCACCAAGCAGCCATGTGTCGCCATGCCGCCCAGCTTCTAGGTCCTGGTTTAGGATTGACATTCTGTAAATGAAACTGTCATGGGTGGACCCTGGATAGTTGGCATATACTGAGGTGATGATTCCCTTGGCATCACATACAACCTGCACGTTGATGGAATGCCAGTGCTTGCAGTTTCTGTAGATGTGCTCAGTTGTCCTGGGAGGATGTAGAGCCACATGGGTGCAGTCAATGGCACCTAGCACTTTGGGGAAGTGTGCCACCCCGTAAAAATCCTGGAGGTCCTGGAAATCCTTTCTGCAGGTGTTCTGGGCAGGTATATATGCCTGCGGACTGATGGGCGTGCAGTCATGATGGCCAACACCTGGTGCAGGCAGCATGACTGCATGGCCTGTGACACCCCCCCACTATGGCACTTGTCCGCTGAAATTAGCCAGTGGCCAAGAAGTGCAGTACATTGAGCACCTTTTCCAAGGGGCTCAGTGCTTGGGAGCACAGGGTGGGTGATGTGAGGTCATCCTCCCACTCACTCACCAGGTCGAGTATTATGTGAGGTGGAAACCTGTACCTCCCATACACCTGGTCATCAGGCATCCCAAAAAGGCTGGTTCTGGGTGTAAAAATTCTGGCCCTGACTATCCTCCTCCTCCTGCGGTATCCCATGACCACTGCTTCAAGGAACTGTATAGTCATCTTAGCGTCTGAGCTTGTTTGTTGTTTGCGCGCACTTTTATGCTGCGCGGGTCCACGTATGCCTGCTTCCTGCTGGCGTACGTGTTTTCGGATTAGCGCGTCTTTTTTGGCGCACGCGTTGGCCCCGTTCAATTCCATGAATACGTGTTGTAGGCGCGCGTGTGGGCGTTCTGCGCATTTGTCTCCTGTACTTCCCCCGTGACGCCCACATTTTCATGCGTTGTTCCCCATTCCGCGTGTTACGCCCTGAGTTACGCCTACTTTTGTTGTGTGCGCTGCTCTATGTGCGCTTTCACTGTGCGTGTAGCGCACGCTGTTTGAAGACGTGTGCACCAGCGTGCGCCACGCAGGATTTTAGCGCACATCCATGGATTTACACGCGCACAGACTTCCATAAATCGCTGTGCGTGGGTTTCGCTGCGATTTTCGCACTTGCGCTGTGATTTGCACGCTTTCGCACGCTTGCGCAGACATTTTCAGCGCACATTCATTCCATGAATCGGCCTGTAAGAATCCTGTTTGAATAACAGGTAAACTAGGCGGCCAAATTAGTCTCTATGTAGCAGGAGGCAAGGACCATACATCTTTCCTAAATTCCATGGCCCTATTCCTAAAAGGATAAAGACCCCTAACCTCTCTCTGGTGTTAATATATCCCTTCCAATCCAGTTTAATACCCTGACCTTCTTTCCCCGGCGCTCACTGACAAGGGTTTTCATTCCATCTCTGCCAAGACCAAGAGAGGGCAGACTGTACTTGTGACTCCATCCAAGGCCCTCGAGAGTGTTCAATAAGTTGAATTAATAATGTCAAATTGTTACTGAAAATGCAAAAAGTGTGTAAGAGATTGGTGGGTAGAGGTGTGGAGGGTTTTGGGGGTGGAGGTAGGGGTAGGGCAAATCTGGGGACATCAGGTGGACGTTGGGACCTTATTAATTATCCAGGTCTGGATACTTGACATGCAAGGGGGGGGGGTAATGTGGGTAAAGGAAGCCTCATATATCTTACTGTTCCTTGACACTTCCAAAATGATTCTTCTTCTTTGATCGGTTGATATGGATTTTGTTTCTCTAAAGTTGTCTATTCAACTTAACATTATTGTATTCAATATATGAAAATGATAATATCCATCTTTAATATTCTGACCATCAAGTGTGCCATGATAACCAGGGGATTCCAACTACCCAATCTTCAATGTTTCCAATGATTGAGAGCATTACATATCTTTTAAAAAGTTGGTCATGTAATTCTCTAAATCCCATTGAAGAATACAGATTCTCTGCTGCTGGTCCATTGACCGTAAAATGAAAATTAGGATTCTAAGTATAGTGTTGTAAGAATAGATGTGTGCATGGCTTTTGACATATTAACATGCGTTTTCAGCCACAGGTTGTAATTCAAATGTGCATTAAAATACCAGCAGCAGTTTTAGGGCTAAATTATCAGGAATTATTAAAGCATGGCATGATTGAGTGGAAACCAATTGGGCATTTTAGAATTATTACCGGAGAGTGTATGCTTACAAGGACATTTCTGAATGAAACATGCAGGATTACCAAAGGAAAACAGAATAATGTATCTAGATATTCCATGTGTGAAGTACAGAAGATGTTAGTTGCTATCTGTGTTATTTGATTGCAAGATATGACAGGACCTGATGGAGAAAAAGGAAAACTACAACAATTTTATGTAGTGATGGGGGACAAGTGATGTAAGTGTTATGAGCAGAAAGGGGCAGGCTAATGATATAGAAAAAGTGTGTAGTGAGTGACATGAAAAAGGGGGTTAAATACAGCTGCGGACAAGAAGGAGATGTTTTTGGGAGGTTTGTTTCTTTTGTTGTGACTGGCTGGGTTTTGGAATTGTCCCTTTTGTGAGTGGTGCTGATTGAGTGGACGTTTAATGGTCCTCATTATGGTCACACTACAGACTCATGTTATCATCACCAGATGTAGTTGTACATACAATACTACTTATAACTTCTCTACTTGTTGGATTATCAAATAGTGAAAACAAAGAAAAATTTGGTCAGATTATGTAAAAATAGTACCCAAGGATAATTCATGAAATGTAACCACAGAATGTGTCTAATACCTATGGCTTCTTAAATGTGGCAATTTGAAGTTATACATTTGGCGTGCTCTACATCAAAAGTGTGCTCACTTTGATCACCGAATAAGAATTTCAATCTAAATTATATTTCCTAACATTGAAGAGAGGAGCAGGGGATCATCCCAACCCCACACATAATTCCCTTGCCCCGTTATGGGTTCCTCAGTTGCTATGTGAGAGTCAATGCAAGATTGGCTCTGTAGAGTACAGCCCCTCTTTGTGGCAGCCTAAATAGAAAACAACCATTGAACAATTGAGGATCTCATGGGCACTGCTCGTCTCAGCATTGGCATGAAGAATGTATGCAGCACCCAAAAAGCATTGTCACTTTCAAACCCAGGGCATATTAAAGAGCAGGCCCCTTGGCACCATCCTTAATGAATGCATGAGATTCAACAGGGCAGCCATCTTTGCACACCACAGTGGACACATTACCAGCAGGGTAAACCAATCTGGAAAAACCGCTGACCCTATCCCATAATGCACATTGGAATAATCCATTGCTCCTGAATAGAGTAGCACAATGGGATGGCTGACACAGAGCCTGACAGTGGAATTGATGCAAAGAGTTAGTGAGCAAATTATAGAGGCTGTTGAGAGTAGCGAGAGGTGGAAGGAGCATGGAGAGAAGCCTTCAGCATGAGCAGGGGAGAAGGAAAGAGCATTATGAAGAATCTGGGAAGGGACATATTAGAGTTGGTGGAAAGATGTGGGGACAGGTGGGGGAGTAAGCAAACAATGGGGTGCTTGGAAAGCTGAGAAGTGAGGAATGTAGGGGAGCACAATTTTGCAGGGATTTGGAGGAACATACATCAGAGAGGTGGAAAAAAGCTGTGAGTGCAGAGTTGGAAAGAGACACCAGTAGGATGTTGAAGGAGATATGAGAGGCAGAGAGAAGAAAGAAATAAAGAAAGAAATAAAGAAAGAAAAAAGAAAGCAAGAAAGAAAGAGAGAGAAAAAGCAAAAGAGAGCGCATTAGACAGAGAGGTTGGAAAGGATACGCTCGAGAGTGAGAACATCAGGGAGGGAAGTATGGAAATTGATGAGTTGTTTCGATGGGATACAAAGCAGCAGGAGGAGAGGAAGTACATATTGAAGGTGAGGAGGAGAAATGAAAAGGCAGCTGAAAGAAGACACAATGATGGGTTTGGTGAAGATACTAAAAAGAGTGAAAAAGAAGATCCTGGAAAAGGAAAGGAGAGAGGGTGATTAATGTGGAGCGAACAAAACACCTAAGAAGGGTGAGCCTGGGAGGGGTTTGGATAGGGCCACCTAGTTAAGCATTGGCAATGTGCAGAGGATAGACTGATCAGAGAGGAGAGGAGAGGACAGGAGATGGAGGAGAGGTCCCCTTTGGCATGTTACCATTACTGCCTATCAAAGAGGAAAGCTGGGATGGGGCCTTTATGAATAAGGTCATGGCCCTGAGAGATAGAGGTCTTAAGGAAACAGAAGTTCAGTGCTAGCTAGACAAGGCCTACCAGCCTCTTGGTAGAATCTCTAGAGTGTTTTCCAATACTATATTGCCCCAGCTTCTACTCTTGTGTCAGACTAGCAGGTTACGTCATGAGGGCATTGAGACCAAGGAGCAGGCATCAACCTGACACCTAGAAAGTGAAGCAGACAAAGTGAACAGCAGACAACAAAGAAGTGGTTGATACTCAAACCCTGAGGACTATGATTGATTATAAATTGATTATCCACAACAGGAAGGAAACTCAGACTAGTGATTGGAAGCTAAAGACTTAACTCCTAACCCCACAAGTACACTACCCTGTTGTAGTTGATTGTTTTGCTTTGCATTTTTTCTAGTTTGACCCAAATCTGTAAATAGCCCTAATAAACCTTTGTTTATAATTATCAGCCTTGTTTCGACTCGTATTGATCCTTCTCAGCTCCATGGCACTGTATAATAGGGAGGACTTGGTATGGATAATTTGTTGGAAGAATATTGCATAAACAACAACATAGTGGTAAAAAATAAAGGAAATGTCATGCAAAGGTAATGTGTATTTTCTTTAGCATTGCATTGCGTGTTAATTGTATACATTTACAGAGTTTTGAGGTACACTGCTATAATCCTCCTCCTCCATAGTGGGTGCTACTCACAGACATCTGAAAGATAGAAAGGACTATCATTTTCTTGGGTAAAATTAAATGAAATGGTAAATGCCCAGTGAAGCCTACTAAGGGTAAGCAAACTGTCCAGCGGTACACATTAACATTTTTGGGAAACGTTATGAAAGTTGAGGTGTCCTGTAGGTATTTCACAATGCCCCAAGCTCACCTTGAATCTCCATGAAATCCTTGAACCTCAACCAATTAGGGGATGTTCAAAGGTCTAAAAGGCAAGATAAAACTATTACAAATTAGAAGAAATTGCAAACACAATATTCTACAATATGTAAATAAATGTAATATGTCTTGAAATATATATTGTTAATCTTAAACTATTTTAAAAAATGAAAATATTAACAATGTATATAAAAAGTGACTCTACTCAAGCAGAAAGTCTGCAAATGTCATAAGATTGATTTTAATGTGTAAATATTCTAAAAATAATAATATATTTGAATTTGTTTTTAGAAACATGTAAACTATTTAACTATGTTTTTCGCTAGTTGCACTTTATTTATAGTGAAATCTATCATCCATGGCAAATTTGAAAATACTATGTCTAATAACTTTTGAGCGTAGGACGGATTAGCATGAAATTTTGAAAATGTAATTTGTGACCCCACCGTCCCCCGCCCCCAAAATGGAAGATTTCATGCAAATCTGCATTACGGTTCAAAAGATAAAAAGGGTAAAAAAAAAGTGTATGTTTTTTTACTTTTCCATTCATTTTCACATAGGGAAAAAGTCACATTTTTGCTCAAGCAAACAACCTAAACTGATGGACAGATTGGCACCAAATAAGAAACAAGCATGGTAGAAAGCGCTCAAGGAAAATCCTTTATTGGTTTGGCAAAAATCTGTTCTGTAGTTTTATTTTTAATTTGGCATAGAGTCTGTGTACCGTAAAAGTCAGTTATATCTCCTGTGATTTGTTGCTGGTCACAAGACTTTTTCTTCCTGAAAATCCACCATCTTAAAAATCAAGATTTATATCTAGATTTGTTTTATAGAAACTGGCCTAATATGATATAAGAGGTGTGAGTAGGTCTAATTTGAGGCTGGGGAGCATGTAGACAGGGTAAGCAAGTGTTTGTGATGGTTTGGGTCTAGGGGCAGTGCAGGTTTTTTTCAGAGTGTTTTGCTGGGACCTAGATCTGAATTATGAGAGCGAAAGAAAAAAGTAAACACTTAGAAACTATAAATAATTAAGATGTGGCACTCACAGTGATTGCTTTAGGGGAAGAGTGGTATTTTAATTTGAAGCTCCTCCTTTTTCACTGCCGATTTCTCACTGATGTAAGACTTTTTACTCTTTCAAACTGTGCCAGGACTCCATGCTTCAAAAGATCCCAACTCTGTCAAAACATCCAGAGCCACCCACAAACACATTTTTCTAGCTTCCACATTTCCCCATTCCAACTGCCTAACTAGTAATCTTATCGTAAACCCTACAACCCTCTTCCTCATCCCAGTACCAATATTAATCTTACCTTTATCCCCATAGCCCTCTTCCATGTCGCAATTCCCCACTGTTCCTCTTCACAGTCCGCCACTATCCCTTCTCACTCTTCTTTGTCACAGTCCTCTCTATCCCCATTTCACACTTCATCATCACAGTAGCCCCATTACTCCCACCTCACTCTTCCTCATCAGAGTCCCCCACTATACCACATCACTCTTCTTCATCACAGTACATTATTACTAGCAACACATTCATCCTCAACACAGTACCCCACTACCATCACCTCACACTTCCTTGTCACAGTCCGCCACAACCCCCACCTCACTCTTCTTCATCACAGTCCCCACTAATCCAGCTCACTCTTCCTTGTCGCAGACACCCTCTATAAACCACCTAACTGTAGAGAGCGTAATTCTCAGCCATAATTCTCTGCAGTCAGCCATCCCTGGAAATAAATACACTTTTATGCAAAGAAGAGATATATGTGCAGCCAGCTGGAAATACATTTGTTTAATAACCGCTTCTTACAGCTGAAAAACATTATAATCCACACATCATGAGTTTTATACAAAGGCAACAGATTACACAATAATTTATTCTAATATGAACCTTATATCGCAATTGGCTTTTAATTGGTCATTTTACTGAAAGGTCAAACATCACTTGATTTATATTGGACATAAACACTTCCTGAAACACATAACTTTTATGCTAATTTAGCAAGACCAGGTAGTTTCCCAAATTTCACTAAACCACAAATTAATGTTGCAACCTTAAAACTGGCCAGAAAAAAAATAGCAAATGGTGTATTTACTTTCCAGACTTCTAGAACATTCTGTCCAAGGCCATCTCGCCCTAGTTATCTACGTTTGACTGTATTCCAGTTTCGTTTTATGAGTCACACCATTGAAAACCACATATTCTGCTATATGATTCTGCTATATCACTGCACCTTGGCTTCGACCCAGACTCTCCCTTTCTTGAGTTGCACACAGTATTTTATCTGTGTCTGCTCAACACCTTTAAACCTTCAAGGAGTTTTGAGGTTTGTAGATATCTGTAATATAACGGCTGTCTTTTCCTGACCTATATTCTACATCAGAAATCTATATTCTGTGTTGACTATGTTGTGAGCAATGTAAGCTACCTTTATGTTCTATTTTGCCCTAAATACGCATGTCCAGTGTTACCTATTTCCAATGCACTTCCATTAAATAAGGGCAGCCTAGCTACCTCCATAAACAATACTCCTGACTTTTACATTGTTGTACAGGAGAGAGAGAGGGGTTTTGGCCCTAAATATCATATTTACTTGTCTGTCCCCAGAGCGCGGGGGAGAGGCTGCTCCTCTGCAACACCCTTCATTGTCATAGTTCCCCACTACCTCCACATCACTCTTCCTCATCACAGTCCCCCACTAACTTCATCTCACGCTTCCTTGTCACAGTCCCCCACTACCACACCTCATTCTTCCTTGTTAGTCCCCCACAACCACTGCCTCACTCTTCCTCATCACAGTCCCCCACTACCCCACCTCCCAAAACCTTGTCACAGTACTCCATCAGTAAGCCATTATTTACTGCCATATCCCTCTTCTTTGTGCCATTACTACATTAGTGATCTGTTGCATTACCCTCCACATCCCTCTTCCTCATCCCAGTACCCAAATATTGATCCATTGTTTTACACCACCTCCCTCTTCCCTTTCTCAGTACAACATTAGTAATCCATTCTTACCTAGAAGACACAAATAAAGATGAAATACTTGATAAATGAAGACCCTCTAGACTCCCACGCCTTAACCGTAGAACAATCACTACTCGAACTAGGCTTCAAACAACACCTATCAGAACCCACCCACTGCCATGGCAGAACCCTGGACTAGGTCGCCAACCTAAACTGCAATGTGAACCTAATCTCTAATAACCCATGTGCATGGTCCGACCATCACATTGTCCACTTCGAGCTAGACTCAACTAGAATCCCCCCAGTGACCACCCAGTCTCCTCCAGCTTCGACTAGGAACAACAAGGCAGACACCTTGGACTCTATACGCCCACTCATCCAACCCATAATCAATCCACCTCACACCCCTGTACTAGATCTAGAAGCGCTAGTAAACACGTTCAATAAAAACTTACAACTGGCGCTAGACCAAATCGCCCCGATCAAACCCAGAAAAGCTAAACAACCCAACCACCTCAACAACTGGTTCACACCTGAACTAAAAGCATTGAGGAAAACCAAAAGAGCTTCAGAATCTACCTGGCTAAAAAAAACTTTCACCCTACAACAAAGATCTCTTCAAGACAGCTGCCACCACTTACAAAAAAGCTATTATCAATACCAAAAGTGACACTTTTAACAACAGAATACAAAACGCCAAATCAAATGTGAAAGAACTCTTCACCATTCTCAGAGAAATGGAAGCGCCCATACCCCCCCAATCCACCTGTGCCAAAGATGCCACATGGTGCACCAAAATCCAAAAGGCACTACTAGACAAAATATCCCTACTCCAAACAAAAATAGAAGCCAAAAGACTCCTCCTAGTCACCAAAGGTACAAACAACACCAACAAAACCCACCAACTTCAACCCAACAATGCAGAACTCTTTGAATTTGCCCCATCACCATCGCTTAGGTTGAAGCAATAATAACCAGCCTCAAACCTTCAAAATGTCAAGGGGACATTTGTCCCGCATCCTTCATTAAAGAAAGAGTTAAAGACTTTGCCCCATTATTCACAACGCTCATAAACACTTCCTTCGATTCATGCATGGTACCCAAGAATCTGAAAGATGTCTGGGTCCAACCACTGTTAAAAAAAAACACTCTAGATCCAAACATTCCCACTAACTACCGGCCCATCACCACCGTCCCGTTCCTGCTACAAATCCTAGATAAAGCAGCCTATATATAAATTCAGAACCACATCGAAGTGCATAACCTTCTGGGCCTCCGCCAATCTGGCTTCAGACCTAGACACAGCACAGAGACAGCCCTTCTAGATCTGAAAATCCAAATGGATGAGGCTAAAGACAAAGGCCATCCCTCCCCCCTTCTACTTCTTGACCTCTCGGCGGCCTTCGACCTGGCTGACCATAACATACTAACCACACTTCTAACCTTCTTTGCCTCCTTCTCACCTAATGTAGCCAAATGGATCCAGTCCTTCCAATCTGAAAGATCCATGAGGGTCTTCTCAGACAAGGCATCTGCAGAACCCGCACCTATCACGTGCAGAGTTCCCCAAGGTTCTTGCGTCCCCCCACCCTCTATAACATCTTTACTAAGATGTTATTTGACCTCCTTGATGACATGAATGTCCTATACACCAACTACGCTGATGATACACAGATCCTCATCACGCTCACAGGGTCACATGAAAAAGACTCAGCCCTTCTCAATGAAATCTACAGCAAGATCCAAGGCTGCATGGCTCAGCATGGGCTCTGTCTAAACGATGACAAAACCGAGCTCTTACTCATCGGCTCCAAACAACGCCTCAATAAACTTGACCCAAAATATAACTCATTCAACATCGACGGAAAACATATTAAGGTCTCCAATAATGCCAAAACACTTGGTGTCTACCTAGACTCCACCCTGACACTATCAAGACAGATCAACACCACTGCTTCCGCCTCGGCCTACACCACTAAACCTATAAAGGCATGCAGACCTTTTCTATCTACTCACTGTTGTATCATCCTGGCAAGAGCCCTGATACTCTCCAAACTCGACGACAGCAACTCACTATACCTAGGCAGTAGCAAGCAAAATATCCACAAACTTCAAATCTTACAATCTAACGCCCTTAGGTCAGCCCTCAACACTGCATGTTCGGACCACATCACCCACGCAAGACAGACAGCTAACTGGCTCCCCATAAAAGACAGAATTACCTTCAGGACCCTCATGATCACACACAAATGCCTTAACAACACGGCTCCAAAATACCTTGTCGACAAATTCTGCACCAGGACATCCTCCAGACCCACTAGAACTAACTACATGCACTGCCTCAACATTCCCAAATTCAGACTCCAGAAATCAGGCAGCACTAGCTTCCCAGTATTAGCGGCAAAAACATGGAATTCCATGCCCCCATCACTGAGAGATGAACACCACTTCCCTGCCTTCAGGCTTTTCTCTGCAATCTCTTGCACATAACTTCATACCTACTTCTTCCACTTCAACTTGTATATACATGTATATATTCCCAGCTTGGGATAAGTGTTCTTACTACTCAATCTTGTAAAATGACGTTTACACTGCATCCCAATCCTGCCTGTAACCAACATCACCAACCATACCTATGAACCTCTGTATATTGTATATTATGTAACTGTAAATTTCTGTAATCATGTAACTTTGCATGTATGTAGCCTTTACTTAAGACCAAGCACCTAGCTACCGCTGGTTTCAGCGCGCTATGTAAGCAAATAAGCTAAACTGAACTATGCAACCTCAATTGCGTAGCGCCAAAGTACACTGGTGACATCACGATTGAAATTACATTTCTTTAACTTAAAGGGTGCAAAAAGGTGTACAAATATCTACAATGACCCGCCCTTGTTTCCTTCTTCTGGGCAGACACAAAAACATTGCTGATGGACAGACATTCATTGCTCATTCCCAATAATAGCCACTGTGCAAAAAATCAAACAAAACAGAAGACTGTTACTTAAACATGCATCCATACTTGTGAATGATTAATACCAATCTATGTTAAATGTCTGGGTACAGGGATCTAACTTGTTCATGTTATTCTTAAAAACCTGGTGGATGCAGAGCGGAAGCAAACTCCCGGCACACACCCCACACTGGGGAACACCAACTGAGGTAATGTGAGACTGCTCACCTAGGGTAAACAATCTGAAATGACACAACACGAAAAAGTTAAGAATGAAATGCCCAGTGTCATTTTGGATGGCAATCTGCAAGAGTTGTTTCTTATTGTATATAGAAAATATTATCTTGGTTGAGAGAAATCCCAGCCATCTCTCCCAACTACCTGTGGCCAACTCTATAATTCAATCTCGACAAGTGCGAGACAGGGACATTCCCCCTCCACAACTCTACCACATTGAGTACCTGCAACCCAAGACATATTGGATCAAAAGGGTGAATATAGACACTATGCATACGTTTGGAAGTGAGAGATGTCAAACGCTGTTGCATAGTGAGACATGTGTCTGTCCATGTTCATAAGTACCCACAATAAGCTAAAATAGCTGCCATCTCTCCACGCTCCCCAAAGACACCTTGATTGTTCAATTGAACAAGCACCAACAAAGGGTGACCCAGAGGTAAACAAATCCACTGCATGCAAACTTGCAGTAAAAGACTTTTGGGTCAGTCATGTTTGCCAGACCACAGTGCTCATGTAGTGAAATAAAGGGAATGATAGCTCAAGATCTCATTACCATGAAACTCGACTACTGGAACACCTTATTAGAGGGCACCAGCAACACTCTTATTAACAAACCTGAAATTATTCATAATTCAGTGGCTAGTCTAATCCCCAACATCAGGCACCAAGACCATATCCACCCTGCCCCACAAACAGTTCACTTGCCCCCAGGCAGAGAGATATGTACATTTAAATGCCTATTACTGGTTCACAAAGTACACGATGGACACACCTCTGATTCATTATCCGCCTTGATCTATATCCACAGACTCTTACGGTCTTCCAAAAAGAACCTGGATGACTCCCCTTTCTTAAAATCACTGCAATGGGAGGTAGACAATTTGGTGTGGCTGTTTCTAGAACTCACTCCCCCAATATCTCCATGCCTTCTCAGAGCTCTATTAATTCCAAAGCAACCTGAAGACCTTGCTATCCTGTCACTTCTTTTAGGACCGCTTCCCTCCTGTTAAGTCTTACCTCTAGCCAGGCACCTTGGAATTTTGATGAAATAAGCATGCTATATAAGATTATGAAATAAGTAAAAGAAATGACTACAAGGTACCATACTACAAAAGGTTAGGACCATAACCTTTGGCCTGGAAGCATTTGTAAATGTATGGGGTTTCAAGCTTGGAATACACTTCTGTGCAGAAGTTCTCTTTATTGGCAGGCCACTGACAATTGACACATTCTAGAACCTTTCAAACTGACTGTTCTATATCCCAAATTCAATGTGATATGTTTGTAAACAGATAACTCATGTGCATTCAAATATAGTTGCTATTTCGCCAAGACGAATGGATCAATATTACGGCAACTTCAGAAATTCATCGAGAAACAATGTTCATATATCATGCACAGGGGTGCTGAAAATCATGCTTTAATATTATGAAAACATTTCAAACACAGTTTAGCCAAACTTGCAAGTGCTTAGGATAACTCTTAATACTCAGAAAACAATCTTTTTTGACCATAAGAATAAAACACACTTTTTGACTGGGTACTATGGGCCGTGAAATCATATGTTTTTCATGTAACTACAAAATGAACACAGAGAGTGAGACACATTGCTAACATTCCGCGCCGCCATTTTGTTAGCTGTGCAGCGAAAGGGAAATGTTGCCGAGCTAAATAGTACAATTCTGCGTGCACGTCATCAGAGAAGTAAATGCTAATGGGGAAAGAGTCAGGCTTTAGGGAAGGTCCCTTCTAATCACATTAGCATCAAGCCTGGAGGACCAGCGTCCTCGTCAGTGACATGTGAAATAGCCACTTTCTCTCAGTTCAGAGCCCAATTAGGAAGGGGGTGATGGGGAGCTTTTGCAGAAAATAATCTGCGAATCACTATAAATTGATTAGAATCGACAAAACTGCCTTGAGAGAATAACGTATCTGTTTCCCTACCATGAAGTATTGGGGGTAGCTTTTTCCACTTGTCATTTTTACTGGTGAATATTACGAAATGGTAACATTTGATAAGTTCAACCACTGGTCACACATTTTCCTAATCATAATTATGCAGTCAATCTTTGCAGGGCACACACAAATAAAATGTCTGTCACCAGGAATAAAACTACAATCTTTTCTCGCTAAAGACACATTTTACTGGAAGGTTAAAGAATCATGATAACCGCAAGGAGAAGCGATGTCACCTCATTTAAAAGGGCATTCTGCAAAACATACTTTAAAAACCTGTACTACACTTCGTAAACAACAGAAGCTTTCATTTACCCATGAAAGGGTTTAAAGTCGGCACTCTGGCCGCATGTTCTTCCCCCTTTTCATACTAACATTGGAAAAAACACAAATATACATTACACATGAATGCACTAATGCTCTTCACCATGATAAGCCGCTGGTGCTGAGTGGGATGGGGTTGCTTGAAGTGTACTTGCTGCATGCCTTTAAGATAGCTCAGCTGGTTGAGCACTTGCTGCAGTGATCTGTGTTTGATCTGCAGGTCGCAGGTTTGAATCCTGGCAAGGCCAGTCCAGCCTTTCGTCCTTCCAAGGTTGATAAATGATTACCAACTCTGGTTGGGTGATATTGCATGTACATGTTCTAGGTAAAGCGCTTAGGCGTAAGCACTATATAAATAACACATCATAGTCATTGAGGAAGAGTGATGAGTGTAGGGAACTGGGTGGTGCACTGTGTCTGCGTTCCACGTGCATTTTAATGGAAGATTTACAATACAGACACATCAATAGGGATTAACACGGGATGGTGTTTTAAATCGCAGTGCTCATTTATTTTGTTGGGGTGCATAGGTAATGGTGAATTTGTGGGTGACACTGTATATGAGGTCATAACAACAGAACGTTTCAAAGGATTCTAAACCAAAGGAATACATTATTTGGGAATGTTTCCAAAGGATTTCCCATCAGAAACATAGAAAGTACCAACTACATACCTTGATCGAGCAGGCCAAGGGCCATGGGACTTCATCAAGAGGTGTCATGGCTGCGGAAAACAATCTCATGATATGATATGGCATTCAAATGCACCTATACACAAGTGTTTCAAGGTGCAAGGTGTGGTCATTGGCTCAGAATTTGACATCACAATCGCGAATAGCGATTACTAGTGGATGCTCAGTTTTTCCCAATACGGTAGGTAGTATATTTGTGTTTGGCCTCTATTAAATTTTATTATTAAAAGTAAAATGAATCTTTGGAAAAATCTCAGGCGGACATAAGCAGAATTGACTAGTCTCATATCCCGACTACACCGCCTTCCACAATGAGTAGCCAAGGCTTCCACTCTCTCACCTGCATCTTTCCTGTGCAGCCTGACTGATAGACATTGGGGGTCATTATGACCCTGGAGGTAGCCATGCCGCTATTTGCGGCATGGCTACCCCCATTCCGGGTACTGGTCCGGGTTCCTGGAATGGGGAAATACAGGGCCATTCTGACCTTGGAGGGCCCGGTATTTCCCTATTCCAGGAACCCATCCCCATTCGAGCCCTCATAGGGCTCAAATGGGAATGGGGAGCATGCTAACAATGGGCCCGTTAGCATGTTTTACCAGGCATCCTTAGCGGGTCCCGCGAGTGGACCTCATAATGAGGCGGTCGGTAGGGGGTTAGCGGGGCCGGCAGCTCTACCAGCCTCGTTAAAAAAAAACTACCGCCAGGGTTGTAATGACACCCATTGACTTGGGAACCTATGCGCCAGCAATAAACTAAACCTGACACGCAGAAAAATCAGGAGCTCTCATCAAAAAAAGTAATGAAAATCCAACAAAAATAGCCCTTATTGGGACGCAGGTAAATATTTGTTCCCAAGAGCATAGGGAGGCTTAGAAAACCTGGAATGTCTTACATGAAAGAACTAGAGACAATGGAGGCCCGGGGAATTCAGTGGATCCTAGGGACAAAAAGGAGCATTTGAGAGGCATCAGTATCTTTAGAAACACTTCCGCTAAACATGAGTCATAAAAGGTTCTCTGAGAGGATAAAAATGCTGAATTGATGGTCAGTATTTCATGCAACATCACTGTGCCAGGGTAACACCAAAACACCTAATCCTGGAGGAAGAAGGGCAAACTTAAATGCATAAATCATCTTCCGGACATATAGAAGTACCTGCCTCTACTGGCACCCAAATGTCCACAGCACAATCACAAATTCTGTGGGGCCCCCTAGGGTGATGAGCCTTTACTTTATGCAAATCCAAAAGGGAATTTCAAAGTAGAATAAGGAGCCCTGTACAATTCAATTCAGGGACTGCCAACATTAGTGTCAAATATTTAGAGTTAAAGATACTGCCAGTCTACAGAAAAAAGACAAGACGAGCTGACCAGAAAACAAGGTCATATAATAAAAAAGCAAAACACAAAACCCAAAGGGTGACCAAAACAAACCAAGTTTATTTAATGGAATCTGCCATTTCCAGCTATACAACTCAAGCAGTGACTTTGATTGGAAACTGCCAGGCTTTAGACACATTGAAACAAATGACCGGCCTAACAAAGAACTGGTGTGATTTTCTCGTTTGAGGAGGGCATTAATTATGTTGAGCTGGTATCATTTTTAGGAAAGACCATATTAATATCACAAAAAGTTAATATTGCCCACGCATGTGGAATTATAGCACAGGTATTTTGAACAGAAGATACGTTATGAGGGAGTCAGCATCCTGATGAATTACCCTGCAAATTGTTTTTAAGTAGTTGAAACATGCATGCACAACAGATATTTGGACATAGTATATTTGAACAATTTTACAGTAGGTTGACGTTCCCCTCCTGTCATCGATTTGCAGATAGAAGCGTGATATATAGACCCAGCACCACACTTCCCAGCTCATCGACTTTGTCTTCCCCATGAATCACTGTTGAATTTAGAAACTTAGTGTTTTTGTGTTCCCGCATACATATATGCAAGTTTAAAAAAGTAATGAGTGATGGCAAGTAACACAGCTTAGTTACTTAAAAGGATATTAGTCTGCACTCTGAATGTGTTCCTTCTAACAGAAGAAAAACATATGTATCAGTAAACTGCTCAAAAACTCCCTCTAATCAACAAGCTTACCCCTCTTGCTATTCAAGATTTTTCACATTTGATAGGAGCACAATAGTTCAGATCCATTCCTTAACAATAGAGAGATGCTGTCACGACCGCAAGTTCCTGGCGTTTGTGGAAGAGGTGGAAACATGGCGGTCGTCAGACTGTGCCGCCACGTTGTGCTCCCAAACGTCGTTAGCGGTCTAGAAAAATGGGGGGAAGTAGGAGAAGAGACACCAGAAATAGCAAAATCAGAAAAGAGAGAGATCTTTAGCTTCCAACTTATTGAACACAAAACCATTCAGGATCTAATACTCCAATTAAAACCAACTAAAGATTCAGCATTTCCTACGCCATCCCGTACTGCTATCAGTCTAGCTTCTAATCTTACCCCATTCATAACTACTTTTGTGAACAAATCACTTACAGAAGGCTATGTTCCTTGTGCACTCAAGAGTGCACTGGTAAAACCCTTATTGAAAAAACCTAACCTAGATCCCAAGGTACTTAAAAACTACTGCCCGCTAGCGAATCTATGCTGGCCCACTAAAATCCTGTAGAAAATAGTCTGTAACCAATTCCAACAGTTTGTGGATAGTAAGGACATACTGGATGAACACCAATCAGGATTCTGCCCCAATCATGGGACGGAGTCGGCGTTGCTAGCAGTCCAGGATGACCTACTGGAAGCAGCAGATAGGGGAAGCAATTCAATATTGCTGATGCTCGACCTATCTGCAGCATTTGATACTATCAACCACAAGACTGTCCTTCAACGGATTAAGAACATCGGAAGGGCAGACAAAACAGTGGTAGACTGGTTCGACTCCTTTCTACAGGACAGAACACAGAGGGTAACCCTGGGAGATTTTCTCTCAGACCTAATACATTTGAGGTGCGGAGTCCCCCAGGGTTCAGCACTTTCTCTGCTGATCTTTAATTTATACATTCGACCACTATTTGACATCCTGAGGAGACACGGTCTAAGATTTCACTCATATGCGGACGACACACAGATTTATGTGGAGACGGATAATCTGTCAGAGGCTTTCGAGATGATAGACCGTTGTATGCAGGAGGTAAAAAAGTGGATGGCCTGCAATCAACTACAACTCAATGCAGGCAAAACAGAAATAATTCTGTTTAGATCAGGAAAGAAATATAGAGAGGAAGATACCAACTGCAACCCGCAAATCCTGGGAGAGAATATTCCATTCTCAAGGAAAGTAAAACATTTGGGGTGCATTTGGCAGGAAAATCTGGCTAGTGAAGCCCAGATAGGTGCAAAGGTAAAGTCGGTATATTTTTCTCTGAGAATGCTTAGAAATGTGCTCCCTTTTCTATCATCTCAGGATCTCCCAGTAGTGGTGGGAGCCCTGGTCAACTCCCACCTCGACTACTGCAACAGTCTCTTGACAGGGATCCCCAAGAAACTAATGCTAAGACTGCAGAGGGCCCAGAACGCAGCCGTCAGGCTAATAGCACATGTGGGCAAAAGAGATCATGTCTCCACAGCCAGGAAAGCGTTACACTGGCTGATGGTGGAAGATCGCATTAAATTTAAGGTGGCATGCCTGATGTACAAGTGCTATTACAAACTGGCACCTTGTTATTTGAACATCAGAATTCAACACTATTATCCAACCAGAGTCCTTCGTTCGGAGGATAAATTGCTGCTATGTGTCCCGAGGACAAAATGTATCTCAAAAGGAGACAGAAGGTTCTCTGTATTTGGGCCTAGGCTCTGGAATCAGCTGCCCTTTAGCACCCGAGCTTGTAACACGCTGGGAAGATTCAGAAAGGAATTGAAAACCTTCCTATTTAAATGATTCCTTGCCTTAGGGCCTCTACCACTTAAAACTCCCCACAGTGAAATGGTCAACCTCTAGTTAACATCTGCGCCCGAATGCAGGTATCTGCCTGGTGCGCGTAAGAAATAAATCAAAATCAAAATCAAAATCAAAATCAAATCCATCATGGCCGTCGCCGAGTGTATTTACCTGTTTACGCTCAGCGGTTCGGCGCGTTGCAGCTTCTGATTCCTTATTGTTGCTAGCGCTCCGTAGTTTACTCGCTTGGCGGTGTTCCCCCTCTGTCCTTTTTTCCCCTGTTGCCACTCTCGTCCCGTTTGTTCTCTCTCCTCTCTTTGCGCCCTTTCCTTCCTTGGGGCACTGGGTTGGCTCGTCCTCTTTTCTCTTCTCTCTTGCCTTTGCCTTCTTGAGTATCTCTCTTTCTCCCTGGCTCTCCTCCTCCCCCCATTGCTTTCCATCTGTTCCGTTCTCTCAACATACCTTGCGGAGCCCATACCTGCCGGGTTCGCCAGTCTCCATATTCAGCTGATTCGGATCCTCATCTTGTTTCTGTTTCATCGGCTTCCTACGCTCCGAAGGGGTTTTTGTGCCGCAAGGCTTTTCTCCTTGCCCGCTTGTCTGTCGCGGGGGGAGTCACCGTTGAGTCATTCCCAAAGGGTCACGGTGGCTTCCTCCTAAGGCCGACCCTATGTACACAAGAAGAGGAGGATCCCTATTCATCGATCCCGCGGGAAGAAGTTGGAATTCTCATCATCATCAGGTGAGGAGGAAGGGGAGCTTGAAGACTCTCAGGGTTCAAGTGGGGTGGACGATATAACGGATAACCCTGTTGATACGCCCCTAGCATCAAGCATTGTTGATAGATGCTTAAATGAGTGCTTATAGATTTCACTATGTTTATAAATGAGCCATAATTGTCTATCATAAGTGATTCTGCAATGAAAACAATAAACACTGGTGAGAGGACCCAAAGAGGTAGCACAACAGACACAAATATGCTTAAGTATCTCCTCCTGGGCTGTGCTTTATTTGGCTTATATTGTGTACAAGATCTTTTGAGAAGCTAGGAGTCTCAAACCTTAAGACAAATACAGTTAGAGGTTCTGATATCACTCAACTAGTGAAACTATGTAATAGACGCACATTTATCTTCTTACCAAGGCGCATAAACACTCATGCATTTTTCAGGCCAAGAATTGGAACAGTATCGAGAAGCCGATATATACCAGCTACGTGATGATATGAAGTTTGGTAGCATCAACACAAGGCTATTTCCCTTTTCTAAGGCAATTAAAATGAAAAGCATCTTGTGAATTAAAGACTGCTTAAAAAAATATTAATTTGATTCACTTTGATATGTTAATATGATTGATAAAGCAAAGCATTCATATGCCAAACACCCACCAACAAATCCGACCAGCAAGTGTTTCCCATGCCAAACATGCTTATCAAGGTCTCTAATTATTCAAAATATCTGGTCCTTAGTTTGATAAAGTAAATACTTTGTGTGTAGTACAAATTCTGAATATGTTTTTTTCCAAATGGAAGATCAGATTTTTCGTACCCAGGCCTGTGACACCATGGATATTATGTGAACCCCATAACAAAACAACCCCAGGACACACATCAAGCCGAATGGATGGAATTCATGCTTTTTTTCAGAACATTCTCCATAAAAGCAAACAGATTTCAAATATTTTTTTTAAAATCTACAAGCAAACATATTTCATACACAGTCATCCATTATAAGTTTATAGTCTACAAACAGATCAATTTAAATCCCAGTTGCTATGTGGCTGATCCACAATCTGTTGTAAACCAACCAATACTTGTCTGTTGCGACACCTCATCCCTGATATGGTTTGGTTGTTAATATCACAATTTTACTGCACATTAATTCCTATGCATCCATGATAATTTCAGAAGAAAATCTTCTGTCAGAAAGATATCAATTACATGTTTTATATATGTTAAAATCACATCATATGTAAAACCTCTTTCAAAATGGTTGTAGGTTTATCTAGGGTTACCTTTTTCTGAGCATTAAAATGAGAGTGAAGTGATCACGTTCTACCCTTTCGCTCACGTCCATGTCTAATACAAGGTGCCAATATTCAACATTAATCAAAATAAGGCCAATAAGAGTAGCAGCCTTTGTTCTACTAAAGTTAGTCAGAGTCTAAATTAGACAGCAATTGCACATTGTTAATCCCAATGCCTCTAATTCCAATCATTTAAATCCTTATCGTTCAGATGTACTTACAAACATTTGTTTTTCTTTTCTACCAAAAATGGCTTCTATTCTTATGTCATACAGTGAATCACCTGTATCATCCCCCAATCTGAGGTTAAAATCAACACCTATAAGCAGATCAGGATTTCAAGATAACTTTTTGTACGGCTTACATCAGTCACTTGATGCGCGGTTAACATGCACATTTCAAATTAGAAATCTATTCATCGGGTGCCGAACCAATCCATGACTATATGGAAAGTAATTGTTCACACGTAGACTAGAAGTAAGGAAACGAAAAACAAGGGGAAAGAGACCTTAAAGTAAGGGAAGAGTTTGGCATAGGAGACCGGGAAGTCAAAGAATGGACTGTGGCAAAAAGGGAACAGCTCATGCAAGGAAAGTCCTAGGAAGAGGGTGTAGCATTATCATTGCCAGTGTTTCAGTCTACCAACCCAAGAGATGCATCAATGTACATACACATTCACATGAGTGCAAGCTACATAGGAAAATCTCCCTGGATGGGCTTTCAGCACAGCCTAACAGAACCAAATACCCCCACAGGTCAATCACCTCATGGAGGGTAGCAGGGACCAGGAACTCAAAGTAGGTTTAATCCTACGACAATGACATATGGGCACAGTAATCAAATGGAACCAAGGTATGTAAACAGATTCATTAAATTGGGGGCCCCCTAAAGAGAACAGTCAGAGCCTAATGATAGACCTCAAGTGGTATATCGCCTGCACTCTTAAACTTAAGTCACAGGACAAGGGTGTTATGGACAAGGAACAACATCATGCTCTCCCCCTCCATTATCATGGGAGTTTAGGGGAGATACCAGCCACACCCAGTCACCAGAATGTAACCATGGTAACCAGAACAGGTTCAGACAATTTAAATCAAATCAATTTATAGGCCTAGAGCACAGAGAAATGACTTTAGGTATCAAGACAGATTTTAGAGTCCAGAGACACTAATGAGGATGCTTGCTGAGCAGGGAGGAAGACTGTGTGCTAGCCAAAAAGATTACAAACAAGTGACAAATCAGAACGAGGAGCATAAGAGTGAGACTGCACAAGGGACTAGTAAGTGACTAGTCATACAAACAACCCAACCTGGAGAACAGACACAAAATAACACACAATAAGAGAAACATACAGGGCTGTACATAACGGAGAGTTTTAGAATACGCTGTGCAATGACATTGGAAATATAAACACATGCAAGAAAGAGTGTGGTTTAACCTAGACCTAAATCAAACTATTGACTCCATTCAAGAGTGTGAGGACAGTGAAAGGCAAAGGAAAAATACACATGATTACACCAGCATGAGTGTTAGGCCCAAAGAACAGCGAGAAAGAAAACAAATTAACGGACGTTATACTGCAAATTAAGAAAATGAGGATACAAATAGACAAATACACCACAGTGGTGAAAGTGTTCAAATAGATGATGAGGCCAAGGGCCATAGCACTCATTGGTGTCTCATTATGAGTTTGGTGGTATTTCGGAGGTAAATCCTCCAGGATTACAAGTGGTGGTAGGTGGTGTAGATCCCTATCTTCTGGAGTCGATAGCACTCCATTGGGGACTTTTGGTGGAATTACTACTTGTGGAATTACCTAGTGGTAAATTCTGGAGGAAAAGTGGAGGATTCATCTCCAGCACCATGGAGGTAAAACCTCCCCTTTTCCTTCAAAAATTGTCAGAATTAACACTCAGTAATTCCACCGGTGGCAATTCCACAAAAACTTGTAATTTGGTATTGCAGAAAAAATGGAGTAACTGAATTGCCTCAATTATTTTCCTGTACCACTAAACTCGTAGTGAGGCCCATAATGTCTTGAATGATCGCGTTCAAAAGAGACAAATTAGAAAACAGATCACATCAGAGATAAATGAAACTGAAATAAATTAAATGACCAGTGAGGAGAGTGAATGGAAAGAACATTAATGGGGCTCCATTGTACAACGAATATAATGTGCATATTTTCACAGATGTAGAAACCCATCAAAGTGCACATATATGTGAGTCACCAGAGGAATATTTTGTGCCACAGATGTTCAATGTGGTGCATTTTACAGTTAAAGTGAAAATGCAAGGTAATTTCCCGTTGAGCCTGTTCCGTGAAATTACGAGGTCCCCTTGCGGGACCCGGTAACGACGCTTGGTAAAACCAGGCGTTGTTACCGGGTCCCGTGAGGGAAAGATAGAGCTAACAACGGGCTGGTCGTAATCAGCCCGTTATTAGCTCCCTCTCCCATTCCCACTGAGCACTATGGGGGCTCAGATGGGAATGGGGAAGGTCCGGGCCTGGGTTCCCTGAGGGAGGAATTACCGGCCCTCCGAACTCGGAATGGACCGGTAATTCCCCATTCTGGGAACCCGGTAAAGGAGCCCGGTTTGGCGGCAGCCATGGCGATAGTAGCTCCATGGCTGCCGCCAAACTTGTAATGAGGCCCCATGTGTTTATATGCCAGTGTGCATAGATGGGTATCCGAAGATGCTTCAGGCAGTACTGGCCCTAGAACAAGAAATTCGTTTTATCCATGAGAACATGTTTAAATAAATGCTTAACAGAAAGAAAATGCCACATTTTACCATATAAAATTAACAATTGTTCTGGATTTATTGAACCAAAAGGTGTGGATCAGACTGGGTAGAGCACCACAGGAATTTGAGTAGAAAAGGCAGGCGTATTGTTATGCACAAGTAATGCCATATGCAATTGATCTCCAGGTGAAAAAGGAAGTTATCATTCCTGCATTCACAAGACAGTTTACAGTAACACTGAGAGCCGAAAAGGGGCAGAAGATTATAGAGTCTGAAGCATAAGTCTGTATCAATAAAATCATGAGACAACAAGGAATAGAATGTAAATGCACACTACTGGGCAAAGTAGGAGATAATCCAATGCAGATATTAGAAGATAGCAAAGGATGCAGGCTTTTCACTTGGAAAAAAGTACCCCATTAGGGATGGCAATTCAAAATCATACCACACTGCAGATTTGAACAACACAATCATTGGAAATATTTGTGAATGTTATGTCACTTTGTGATATGAACTGCCTGAGTGTTTAGACTCCAAACCCAGAGGGGTCTTCAGAATATAGTCAGTATTTCCTTATGAAACACAAGATGTGATTTATCATTCCCGGGATGATTACATTCTATTTCAGTCAGATGACAATGAGCCAGAAGAAAAACAGTAAACTGAGATGCAGCTGAAATACCAAGATATCTGACAGTGCAGACGGTCCAAAAGAGAGCCTGCTACACAATTAGATCTAAGCACAGAAATTCCTACTTTGGAGGAGTTTCCAGAATGTTCTACAATGATAGAGGAACAAATTCAAGCTGAAGATGCATGTACAAATGACCAATTTACGAAAACATTTGTATCATTCGAGGACGTGTTTGCCAGAGATGCATATGATTGCGGGCATACCGATCTGCTTGTCACTACATTTTCAGAAGGTTATGGTAGGAACCTCTTTTTGTGCGGCAATATATTCTACATTTAGCATGTTTGCAGTCATTGGCTGAAATCATTAGCTGAATTAATTTGCTGAAATAGAGTCAAGAGGGATATTGAGACCTATTAACATTAGCTCAAACACACCTTTGTTAGGTGTGTTGAAACCCAATGGTCAGTGACAATTATGTGCAGAGGAGTTTAATAAGAGGCTACCTGTGTGAAGGTTGCCACTTCCTTTCATTGACCAAGGCCTTACATAGATAAAGGGGTCAAAAGGTTTTACCACATTGTATTTGACACCCGGATATTGGTGCATATCATTAGACAGTGACATACAAAATCTATTTTCATTCACCTTCCGAGGAAAACAATATGCATGGCAAAGTGTTCCCTTTGGCTATATAAATAGCAAGAGAGAGTTTGGAATTTTTCTGAATTAGGCGATTCTGGATGCAGCTGAGAGAGGAACCATAGTTTATGTGGATGATATACTGATTAAGAATGAGGACATAAAAGGCAATTTCAACCACAGCGCTTTGAGATCATACCAATGGTACGTAAGGCACCATACAAATGCACTATAACATAACTTATAAGACATGTATGTAGTCAATTACAAAAGACTGGGGAAAGAATATCATTACAGAAGGCACAGTGGTACAGAAGAAGGGTCCATTTCTTGGGACATGAAATCCTAGAACATGGATTGAACCCACAGAAGAAAAGGGTTACAAGATAAAAGCTATTCAATGATTGAAGGATCTCATTAATTTGAAGAGTTTGAAAAGTTTCTTAGAGAAGACAAGTTACAATAGAGCATTTATTGAAGACTATGCAGAAATCACACTACCATTGTCTAAGCTACTGAGACATGGTGTTCCCTGGAAATGGGGACAGGAACAACATGAGGTGGTAGCTAAAATATAAGATCATTTGGTAAGGGCCACATGATTTGCTTATCCAAAGAAGAATCACATTTGTTTTTATAGTGATAGCATTTACTGACCTATGCATGTCAGCGACTTAATATCAGAAGCACAACTCGAATACCAAGGCTATTGCATATGCAACAAACGTATTGTCATAAGTAAAAGCCAAGTTTAATGAATGTGAAAAGGCACTATTGATAACTGTTGGGGCATTGCAACATATTTACCCCATTATTCAAGGAGAGAGGGTATTTATTGAAGCTGCTGATTTTATTTTTACAATTTTTACAAAGTAAAAGGATCAGGTCAAGAAACTTAGCCCAATCAAGAATTATCTCGTGGACATTAGCATTACAAGGATTCACTTTAGAGGCGAAATATGTCAGGAATAAAAAGAGTCCAATGGCCATGGAGCTTGCAGAATTACTTGATTGTGTATTTGTAGGAACCACCAAAAGTATAGAATTAGAAACTGGTTTGGTTGAATTTGAACATTCACCACACAAAGCATTGGAAGATGAGAAATGTCAGAACCTCCCAAATGTATATGTGGATTATTGTGCATAGCATGTTAGTTATGACGCTGAAAAGGAGTTAATGGCTGGGATTGGAAATGTTTAGGTAAAACAATATGATATTACACCACTGAGTATGCAGATAGGGTCCAGAAGTATTCAGGTAGTAGAATTAAATGCAATCTACCAGACAATATCCACAGCAGTAGAAAACATGTTAAAGAGATATGGATAGTGACAGACTCTGACTACATCTGTAATAACTTTGTGGAATATCTGCCGGGGTGGAAAATTAGAGAGGTGGTCACTTGTAATAAAAAGCACCTCAAACATGGGAAACTAATTCAGGCCACAGTCAATCTAGTTTCAAGAAATGATATGAGGATCCACTGGAAAATGATAAAGGGACATTCTACTATAACAGGAGAAGATAAAGAAGGGAATGAAGGCTGATCCGTTGGCCAACATTGGGGAAGTAATGAGAGATCTATTTCCTATAGGGCATTTCCTCTGTAAGATGCAGGTATACATTGTGACACATTCCAAATGTCAAGGGGTAGACAACCAATAAGTAGTTCAATGGACCTGGATTTGATTAATTCACAAAAGGAAGACCCAATCATGAGGTGCATTCCATAACTATACTGTAGACTCACAGAAGAATTCTGTTACAGAGGAGGACTGCAATGGCAGAGAGGAATTAAGGGTATTGATGAAGAATAGAAAACAGTTTCAATTACAGGATGGATTGCTGGTCCAAAAATCAGTTTCATGCAATGTTCATTAGGTTGTCCGCGTTTAGTTTTGGGGATGAATGCTACATCATGCCCATGATAGAATAACAGCTAGTCACAGAGATGCTCAGTAAACATTTGAAATATGAAGGGAATATGCTTATTGGCCACATATGTCCCCATATGTGGAAATGTATACACAGAGGTGTCTGGTGTGTGCACAATTCCAACCCCTCTCCCCAAACCATAGACAACCCCTATTGAAGAGAGGATTGACGCTCCCCTTGTCAGATTTGCAAATTGAGTTCATTAGACCAGTTGTAAAATCGACACAGGAAAACAGGTATATGCTGACAGTAACCTGTGTAAAGCCAAAATGGTCGGAATGCATACCTGCTCATAATTGCAGTGCACAGACCACGGCTACCTTAATGGTGAATCACATATTTTCCAGGTTTGGTTTACCCCAGAGAATAGAGTCAGACCGTGGAAGTCATTTTACAAGTGCAGTAATGCCCATAATGTGGCAAATTCCTGGGGAGATTAGGAAGTTACATATTTCATATTGTCCATTCTCCAGTGGGTGAGTGGAAAGTTGCAATAGGAGAATTATCAATATACAAAAAACAGTGCAGGGTCTAGTTGGGATTTACGACTTCCTTTAGTACTCATTGCATGAGAGCAACACCATCAAAAGCTACACATCTCAGTCCAAACAAGTTAATCACAGGCAGTAAAATGGTACTTCCCCAAAACTTGTTTTACAGGATAAATGGGCAAGTCTTGGTAAATGCATTCACAATTTATGAATATGTGGAAGAATTCATGAAGCAGTTGCAACATGCATTTGCAACATGCATTTGCATTTGCACAGAAATATCTAAAAGAAACAGCTAAGGGTGCCAAGTCTTACTATGATAGAAAATCAACCATTAGAGAATATGAGATATGTGATCAAGTATATAAGCTACATTTTGCGAAAGGAAAAAATAAGAATTCTAAGCTCCTGGCGTCCTGGCACAGCCCATTTAAAATGGTGGACATTTTGCCTGCGGTATATAGAACATTAATCAAGGAAGGCGATCTGGCCATGGAACAGTTTATCTATGTTAATCAAAACAAGCCCTTCCACCCAAAACATGAGATAAAAGGAACAGACAAGGTTTAAAAGGGTACTGGTTGCATCAGGAAAAGAGAAGCATTGTGATATAGGTGAGTAATGTGATTCACAATGGGCAGGACACAGATTGAAAGGAAAAGATTCAATATGAAGGGTAATTGTGAGTGGTTAGTGTACTTGGAAAAATGGAGGAAATGTTGAGATATGATCTTCACAAATATAAAAGGAAACCCTTGGATATAATTATTAGTGTTGGGTCATTAACCTGTCTGTCTGTTTCTTCTATTCTAGAAATGAGTAACTTGCTTTCCTTCAAAATGTTTTTCTGGAACCTGATGCCGACAATGGAGCACAAGAAAAGGAGGTGTCCTTGAGACGAGAAAAGGAGGAGACCCTGAGATGGAAAAAGGCTGGTGGATGCAGAGAAGACCAAGACGGCAGTCCCGGTTACATGGAAGGACGAAAAGAACTAAAGACTCTGCTAGATTGTTAACAAATGTTTTAGTAATAAGGTGGCTAACAACGTGGACACAATCCACATTAGTAGATGGGCAAGTTGTGCTCGAGCCAAGGCCAGCATCAGGCATTGTAATGAAAGATGCAGCCGGATTCATTGAAGGGGACAGACGGTTGTTACATCAAAATATTTATACTAGCGTGAATCCAAACATGGTTTTAGACAAAAATGCATATTTTAGCAAGATCAAATCCTTTCAAGTGAAACAGTGGGTTCAGGTACGTAGGGAAGAAGCTCAAAGAGCATTAAAAGAGTATTGACTATTTGGAGAAGCCATTTATAGAAAGAACACTAGTGCTAAGAGAAAAAGGAACGTGGAAAGGCAGGATGCGTTATTGCAAACATCATGAATTTTGAGTATCCAATGGAACTATTAACACAATTTTTAAGAGAAATTCAAGACAGGATATCTCAGTTGGTACAGGGTCTCATGCCTTGTATTTTCTACCATCTGATATCGTCCAACAAATGATGGCATGGCTAACAAGGCACGAAATGGAACCAATACAAGAAAAAATGACATTTCAGATGGGAAGTGCAGTGAAATTTCCTTTTACATAGATATAGAGCGAATGGAGATTGGGTTAAGTATTCCAAATATTACCCCAGAATTGATATATCAAACTAAAATTGTCTATATTGTCGGCTTCTGATGAATGATCAATACATAAACATTGTGACTCCAGAAATGCTGGCATTTCAGACATGGGAATTCAGAAGCATCTCTGGGATCAGAAGCCCAAAACCAATACGTCAAAAAAACCTGCTCATACCATCTTCGCTTACTAAAAGCCATAAAACCATACATATCAGACGAAAATAGCGCAACGATCGCAAGATCCACCATCCTATCTCGCCTTGACTATGGCAACGCGCTCATCCTAGGTTCCAACAAACAATGCTATCATAGCTACCAAGTTTTACAAAACAATGCAGTAAGAGTCATCAAACAGAAAACCAGAAACCAACATATCAGCGAAGCGAGGAAAGAACTGCATTGGTTAAAAATTGGGGAAAGGGTCCAGTTTAAATCTCTTACACTGACACACAGATGCATTTTTGGCAAAGCCTCCGCATACCTCAAATCCAAACTCATTCCATACGCGCCTATCAGAAAGCTAAGATCGGCGGATCAAGGCTTGATTGCTGTGGCCCCTTTCAGACACAAAAACGGTGCAGGTAAATCCTTCCCCGTTTCAGTGGCTGGCATATGGAACAACCTCCTAGTTCAGCTAAGGTTGAAATCAGACTATCAACGTTTCTGCAAACTATTGAAAACACACATCTTTAAGTAAAACCAATATTCCAATATTCCAATTCCTTCAGCGCTTTTATTATTTTAATGTCCTGTGTTATATGTTCCAACTATTTTTCTGTCCTTCGTGTTCCTGTCTCTGTGCCCCAAAGCTTGCGAGCTACCGGCGCAATACAAATAAATAAATAAATAAATGAAAATGGGATATAGGTTTGTACCTAATTCCAAAATTAGATACATGTGTGAAGTTCAAGGAGCAAAATTACATATGCCCCGGAAAATCATTCACACCTGTTATGGAATTTTACAAATGTCCACCTTAGGTGAGAGTAGAGTAGACTCACACTTAGGATACAAGGCTCCACATTTTAGTATAGGCCTGAACCACACAAGTATGTTGGTAGCAACCTTAGGAGGGTACACAGGGCTGTAGGTGGTACAAAGAACTAAGAGAATGCACATAGGGCCAAAGAAACACTGAAAACAATAAGGGGGTATTTACGAGTATGGCAGTAAATGGTAAAAATTGCAGTAAATCTGTTACTACCACTTTTACCACTATGCCTACCATCACAATTGGCAATAATTCCACCAATGGAATTTCCACCAGCAGAATTACCACCAGAGGTAATTTCCTTTTTTTAATTTTTTTATTTTACAGTTGTTTTGATCGGAAAAAAACGATCTTTCAACCAATACAATACAGTTAAAAGGATTAATAAGTAAAGAAAACATACAATGTTCCTTATTTCGAGTACTGTCTGTACAATCAACAATTTACATTACATCTCTATTCTTTTTAAAATAATTAAAAATTATGAATTTATACAGTCTAACATCAATTAGGTATCACATACCCAGATCAAGAACCTTTTCCTTTTATCCATTAAGCAATTACTTTCTTGTCAGAAATTCTTTATATTCATACTATTTAGAAAACCCACAATTGCATAACGCACACGTCTTCTCTTCGTATGAAAATGTTCTTGCCACAATAATTCCTCTGTCATATTAATATTATCCATAAAATGATTCTTAAAATAAAAAATTCTCTTATCCAAAAGCTTACTACATGCAACCATTAGATGTTTCATTGTCTCGGGTGATTCATCACAAAATCTACAGGATAAACCAAGTACTGGTATTTGTTGCCATTTTATCAATATTTCCCTAGTAGGCCAGATATTCAGCCTAAATCACAGATAATCTGATCAATTTATTGGCGAAGGGGATCGCAGCAAATATTCTTCTACTCCGTCATATGATTTCAATCCATACGGATTGTTGAAATTTCTGTACCTGCATGCACTTGGCCCGTGTTATAATCCAATCGGATCTCCATAGTTATTGTTTGGCTTTAGAATGATTATTGACCAACAATTTTTATGATATCCCAGCTCCCTTCAGGGCTTTAGATACAGACACACGCCAGCTTTTTGGGAAAGCCTCAAGTCCATTCATCAAGGTTTTAGAGATTGCTTTTATCAACCCATTATCAAACCCTCTAGTTATAATTTTCCTATATATTTGGCAGAACTTCCATTTGTACATAGCGTACAAGGATATTGGACCTAGTTCATGCCGAATAATGGCTATAGATTCTGATTTTGGCCACCATACAACATAATTGGAACATACTTCTGTTTATAGTATATAATTAATGGTGTTATTGAAAACTTACAATATTTGGCATTTATAATACGCATTTGCGGCGAAATAGCAGTTTGATGTTTATGTTTCATATGATGCTCATATGGCTTATCGCTACCATTATTGTGTATGCACACTCCCAAGTATATATAGGTCTTAACCGCAAGCAAAGTTCTCTTTTGTAATTGCCAATGATATTGTTTACTATTAACTTTAGTAAACTGCATTGTCTGTGATTTCATGGTATTAATACTTATGTGATTTAATACGGCATAATTATCTAGGGCTGACAATAGTGTTCTAATTTCCTTTACTTTACTTAACTTTAATTTAATCATTTCTACCAGGCACTGAGTGACCCAGAGGGTTATGGGCATAACACAAACAAACACAACAGAAACAAGAAATCCTAACAGAAAGATACATAACCAGTCTCAGAAAGGTGGAGGAATCTCAGTGAGGCTATCTGAAAAGTAGAGTTTTCAATTTCCTGCTAAATATTTCAGTGGATCCCTCCACTCTCAATTCTGGGGGGATTGACTTCCAGGCTTTTGGAGAGACATCAGAAAATGCATCCTTATTAACCTCTGTGAGCGAACATATGGACTCCTACAACTGATGAGTATTATTGGACATAAGGATTCAGGAGTTTGATTTATTCATGATGACTTCAGAGAGATAAACAGGATTGTGCCCATATGGCATTTGTGGGTGATCACCAAAATGCGAAAGTCTATCCTATCTTCATTAGGAAGCCATTGTAAGTCCTGTCTCACCTTAGTGACGTGATCACATCGTTTAAGGTCAACTATAACTCTGACGGCACTATTTTTGTATTACTTGAAGTCTGGAACATTCTGATTTATTGATTCTGACTAACAAACTACAATAGTAGTCTGTTTTGGATCCACTGATTGATCTCGCTGCTGTCTCATAATTAGTCTATGAGGACATATTTGCACTAACAACTTAAAAGAAATGCCGATGCAGAAACTAAACTCATGGTCATAAACTGATCGAAATGAATTCCCAGTGTTTTGACTTTCTTTTTTGTCACAAGTTAACAACTCCCCACCTCAAATGTCCTATATTTTGCTCCTAAATGTATCATTTTATTAGGAGTTCTAACAACCATCAGCTCTGTTTTTCCTTTATTCCGTGCAAGACCATTCTCCACCATCCATACCTGGATTGCATCATTCACCTTTTTAACGTCCTCTTCATAAGAGCCAGATAGTGTAGTGGCACACCCTGTGTCATCAGCACAGTTTGTAAATACAATCCCTTTCTACTCCAAGAAATGAAAGTCTAATTCCTCCCAGATCTCGCATAATTAGCGTTGAGGCTAATTCCGTCAGCGGAATTACCACCAGAAATAAATAATTGTATTTATGCAGCATTACAAGTGGCAATTCAGTGTAATTACTGCCAAAAATTGCTGGTAATTCAGCCATAAACAGTGCAGTTACCTCCAACAAAAAGGAGGCAAATGTATACAAGTGATGGAAAATCAAGGCAAAAGTGCACCAGGTACACGAGTGAGGAGTATATAAGGTCCACACCTTCCCCAAAAACACATCCAAGCAACATGCAGCCACAAGTAGATGTTGATTATGGGATCACCAACTTCCTACTATTCATCCAGCTACGGCAAGATGCAAGACCCCAGCAGGGACATATGCTGCTTAGGACACCCATATCACATGTCCGCCCATCCCTGTGGACACTGATGCACAAACAATCAGTGACACTCTACCGTGTGGACCGTCCCACCATCACAGACCTTCTCACCCTGATCCAGGCTGAACTCTACAGTGCCATTGCAATTTCAAACTGCAAACCCCCTTCTAAAGCTTGTGTCCAACCTACACTTCTGTTCTACGGAAGGATTCCAGCAAACTGTTGGGGCGCTGCATGCAGTGTTCCAGCCAACTTTCTCAAAGGTGCTGGAACAAGTCCTGGATGCGCTCATGAGGCATGCCCATCAGCACATCTCCATGTCCACCACCCAGGCGCAGTTGCACACAGCAAAGGCACATTTTTAGACCATTGTCCATTTCCTCAACACCATAGCAGCATTGGATTGTACATATATAGCATTGATGTCACCACAGGCAATGGAGGAATCATACCAGAACAGGAAACAGTACCATTCCATGAATGTCCAAATTACATGTGATGCTGATCTCACAATCAGTCACGAACCTTGGTGCCACACATGACGCTATGATACTGAGGAACAGCAGCCTACCAGTGTACATGAACAAACACAGAGGACAGCTTACCCGACTGGCGTGTAAGTAGCAGCAGTCAATCTGACAAATACATAGCAATGTGACTAACATGGAGAATGGAATGAGGAGTAATGTAAGACAATCACAAGTCCCATGATGCAATAAAGCAATGAACAGGAGATGAGCTATGACTTGCTTACTCCAGTAGACATACTGACCTTAGGTAACGCCACAGTACATCCTGGCATGCAAGGTAGCAGAACACAATCAAGGCACCTGTCAAAGCCATTCCCTGACAATGCATGGTCATAGGACGGTACATGGCCTACTGCCATCTCCACGGTCTCAACTGCATGGGGGACGTCAGTGCTTAAACAAATACATGAAGAATGATGTTGCATACACTATGAATGACTGCAAGAGTACTTTGTAAGGGAATACCCATCCGCCACAATGGATGCAAGGTGCGTCATCCACATGCACAGATGAGCGCACATGGGTCAATGTCACAACAGGACCATATGAATGTACCTCGACAAACAAACCGCCATGTCTAACACTGTACATTCAATGATTTGTAGGTGACTCAGGCTATGTACATTTACCCTGGATACTGACATCTGTGAGGAACCCTGGTACACCACAGGATGCTGCCTATAATGAGGCCCGGAGGAGGACCAGAACATACATTGAGCACACCTTTCGTATTGCTGAAAGCCAGATTTATGCACAGCCCTGAGAAAGATGATAAAATCGTAGTCATATGTGCTATGTTGCACAACATGTGCATACTAAGGAACAATGACATTCCTCGAGTTGAGGATCACCCACCCTACCCACCCCAGGCTTTGATGAAGAAGACATTGTAGGTGAATGCATGGCACTTCAGGACATACGTGTGGAGGTGAGGAAATGATGAATGGTCTGCCAGGACCTCATGGACAATTCTTTTTGACTTAGCAGATATGCTCCTCTGGTGTCCCTGAAGATTCACTCAATGAACATTTATCACCATCATAGAATAAACACTGTACAAATTATGAAGTCTGATTTATTTTCAGATTAACATACCCTGATTCCCAACTCCATCACCCACCCCACAATCTCAGTCTGTCCCATGCACTGCACACTAGCCCACACTAGCGGTTCCTTTTGTCCTCTTTCTGCGCAGTCACAGGAGCATGGGACGTGTGGCTCTGGGAGTACCTGGGCAGCATGGGAGAGGATGACTATGATGGCACATTGGAAGCAGGTGCAGTGGGCTGGGCACATGGCTTGCTGTTGTCACCACTTGGGCCAGTGTGTGGCTCTCCTGTGTCACCGGCAGTGGTGGGGGGTGTCCCTGTTGCGAGCGGAGGTTCAGCCTCACTAATGGACTGAGTATTTGTTTCCATTCTGTCTGGTGTGCGGGAGGCCATGGAAGTGGATGGCACTGTAGCCTTGGATCTTTTCTTGGAGAGTGCACTCCCACCCTTGGCTGAGGCATAGCCTGTGGCCTTTGTGGCACCTGTTGGTGCTGGTGGTCCAGAGGTATTGCCACCTTCAGGTTTCCTGGGTGTCTTATGTGGCTGTTGGGAGACATGAAAACGTGTGTCAATATCTTGATGAAAATGTGTATGGAAAGTTGTCGTGTACTGTTGCAAGTACTATGGGCTGACCAGAAAAGTGATGGGTGGAAGGTTTCGAATGAATCTAAACCACTGGCAATTGCTCTGGGCCAACTTTCCACACCACCGTTTTTTAGCCCGTCTGCGCCATAGCAAAAGGGGACCAGCCATGTGCAAATCAGTCAGCAGCTGCCACCACCGAAGGTAGCAGCCCAGCCCGAACTGCTAGGCCAGGTCCCCTCTGCACAGAAAACCAAGCAACCCCAGACATGTTTCGGCCTTGTTGGACCTCCTCAGTGAGGTGCAGCCTGGTTCCCTGTGGCGCAGCGAGCAAGGGACCCACGTCTGGGCATACCCTCTCTCACAAGGAGAAACAAACTGACCACAAAAGTGATGGGTGGAAGGTTTCGAATGAATCTAAACCACTGGCAATTGCTCTGGGCCAACCTTCCACACCACCATTTTTTAGCCCGTCTGCACCATAGCAAAAGGGGACCAGCCATGTGCAAATAAGTCAGCAGCTGCCGCCACCGAAGGTAGCAGCCCAGCCCGAACTGCTAGGCCAGGTCCCCTCTGCACAGAAAACCAAGCAACCACAGACATGTTTCGGCCTTGTTGGACCTCCTCAGTAAGGTGCAGCCTGGTTCCCTGTGGCGCAGCGAGCAAGGGACCCACGTCTGGGCATACCCTCTCTCACAAGGAGAAACAAACTGACCACAAAAGTGATGGGTGGAAGGTTTTGAATGAATCTAAACCACTGGCAATTGCTCTGGGCCAACCTTCCACACCACCGTTTTTTAGCCCGTCTGCGCCATAGCAAAAGGGGACCAGCCATGTGCAAATCAGTCAGCAGCTGCCGCCACCGAAGGTAGCAGCCCAGCCCGAACTGCTAGGCCAGGTCCCCTCTGCACAGAAAACCAAGCAACCCCAGACATGTTTCGGCCTTGTTGGACCTCCTCAGTGAGGTGCAGCCTGGTTCCCTGTGGCGCAGCGAGCAAGGGACCCACGTCTGGGCATACCCTCTCTCACAAGGAAAAACAAACTGACCACAAAAGTGATGGGTGGAAGGTTTTGAATGAATCTAAACCACTGGCAATTGCTCTGGGCCAACCTTCCACACCACCATTTTTTAGCCCGTCTGCGCCATAGCAAAAGGGGACAAGCCATGTGCAAAACAGTCAGCAGCTGCCGCCACCGAAGGTAGCAGCCCAGCCCGAACTGCTAGGCCAGGTCCCCAGTGGTTTAGATTCATTCGAAACCTTCCACCCATCACTTTTGTGGTCAGTTTGTTTCTCCTTGTGAGAGAGGGTATGCCCAGACGTGGGTCCGTTGCTCGCTGCGCCACAGGGAACCAGGCTGCACCTCACTGAGGAGGTCCAACAAGGCCGAAACATGTCTGGGGTTGCTTGGTTTTCTGTGCAGAGGGGACCTGGCCTAGCAGTTCGGGCTGGGCTGCTACCTTCGGTGGCGGCAGCTGCTGACTGATTTGCTCATGGCTGGTCCCCTTTTGCAATGGCGCAGATGGGCTAAAAAACGGTGGTGTGGAAGGTTGGCCCAGAGCAATTGCCAGTGGTTTAGATTCATTCGAAACCTTCCACCCATCACTTTTGTGGTCAGTTTGTTTCTCCTTGTGAGAGAGGGTATGCCCAGACGCGGGTCCCTTGCCCGCTGCGCCACAGGGAACCAGGCTGCACCTCACTGAGGAGGTCCAACAAGGCCGAAACATGTCTGGGGTTGCTTGGTTTTCTGTGCAGAGGGGACCTGGCCTAGCAGTTCGGGCTGGACTGCTACCTTCGGTGGCGGCAGCTGCTGACTGCTTTGCACATGGCTGGTCCCCTTTTGCAATGGCGCAGATGGGCTAAAAAACAGTGGTGTGGAAGGTTGGCCCAGAGCAATTGCCAGTGGTTTAGATTCATTTGAAACCTTCCACCCATCACTTTTGTGGTCAGTTTGTTTCTCCTTGTGAGAGAGGGTATGCCCAGACGTGGGTCCCCTGCTCGCTGCGCCACAGGGAACCAGGCTGCATCTTACTGAGGAGGTCCAACAAGGCCGAAACATGTCTGGGGTTGCTTGGTTTTCTGTGCAGAGGGGACCTGGCCTAGCAGTTCGGGCTGGGCTGCTACCTTTGGTGGCGGCAGCTGCTGACTGATTTGCACATGGCTGGTCCCCTTTTGCAATGGCGCAGCCGGGCTAAAAAACGGTGGTGTGGAATGTTGGCCCAGAGCAATTGCCAGTGGTTTAGATTCATTCGAAACCTCCCACCCATCACTTTTGTGGTCAGTTTGTTTCTCCTTGTGAGAGAGGGCATGCCCAGACGTGGGTCCCTTGCTCGCTGCGCCACAGGGAACCAGGCTGCACCTCACTGAGGAGGTCCAACAAGGCCGAAACATGTCTGGGGTTGCTTGGTTTTCTGTGCAGAGGGGACCTGGCCTAGCAGTTCGGGCTGGACTGCTACTTTCGGTGGCGGCAGCTGCTGACTGATTTGCACATGGCTGGTCCCCTTTTGCAATGGCGCAGACGGGCTAAAAAACGGTGGTGTGGAAGGTTGGCCCAGAACAATTGCCAGTGGTTTAGATTCATTTGAAACCTTCCACCCATCACTTTTGTGGTCAGTTTGTTTCTCCTTGTGAGAGAGGGTATGCCCAGACGTTGGTCCCTTGCTTGCTGCGCCACAGGGAACCAGGCTGCACCTCACTGAGGAGGTCCAACAAGGCCAAAACATGTCTGGGGTTGCTTGGTTTTCTGTGCAGAGGGGACCTGGCCTAGCAGTTCGGGCTGGGCTGCTACCTTTGGTGGCGGCAGCTGCTGACTGATTTGCACATGGCTGGTCCCCTTTTGCAATGGCGCAGACGGGCTAAAAAACGGTGGTGTGGAAGGTTGGCCCAGAGCAATTGCCAGTGGTTTAGATTCATTCGAAACCTTCCACCCATCACTTTTGTGGTCAGCAAGTACTATGGGGTCACAGGGTGCTAGCCCTCAAGGGGTGCATATTTATTTAGACTGACAGTATGCCAGTTTACTGCATTGATTGATGTGCATGCATGCGGTCAGTGTGGGGCCATGCCTTGCTTGGACAGTGCAGCCATGTGCATCACTGAACTAAAGGGTGAAGTATGCACATGTAGTGCAGGAGGGCAATTTGCTTGAATTTCTTGTAGTACTGTCAGTTTAGGGGTGCCTTGCTAGTTGTGATCGAGTCATGATGACACGAGATTGGATATTATTGTGTCCATGTGGGCCTTGCAGCTATTGGTCAGTTGCTTTGGTTGTTAGTCTGTGACACACATCCACTGGTGTTCTTTGCTTGACATGCATTACATGTTTGGTACCATGATTGCTGTGGTGTCTGTGCATGGTTGACTGGTGGGCGGGCAAGGGTTGGCTGTGATGGGCAATGCAGATGCGCATCAGTCCTTGTTACTTGCAGTTCAGTGGTGGTAGATGTGTACCTCATGCCCTTGTCATCCTGCTTGTTTGGAATGTAAGGGGGATCACGGCTTCAATAACTCATGTTCTTATGGCCTTCAGTGTAACATGGATGGGTCATGCATTGTCAGGGGTTCTGCCATTGGGTGCATGGTAGTGTGTGTATGTGCACATGCCATCAGGGTTGTTCTGCAATGGGCCAATCATTCACTCATATACTCACCAGGTTCTCCATGGCTTCTGGCTCTGATCTCAGCAGAGCCAACACCATCCAGACCCACCATGTGGAGGATGTCACTGACCATTTGCTCCCATGGGGTCAGCTGTAGAGGTTCTATGCTTTCTCCAACTGTGGCAGCCATCTCTTTGCGGTGGTTTGAGACGAGGCTGCAGACTCTGGACTTAAGGTTGTTCTACCTCTTTTTCATGTCCTTGGCATCATGTGGGGTATGGTATACAGCCACCACTTTATCCTCGATGTCTGCCCAGATGGCATTCTTGCACTACTGGGTGATCTTCCAATGTTGGGCCCCATAAAGTTCATCAGCGTATGCCACCACTTGCTCCCCAAGTACTGTGAGCCCTTGGTCATTACATTTCTGTTTCTGCAGCGCATATCTGGTACCTTAAACTTGCCCTTCCCCACAGACATGAGGGATAAGGTGGTGGCTGAAGATGGATGGCATTCCTCCAGGTTGATTTTCAATGGATTGCGTTTTTAAAAGATGGCCACCGCAGTATTTGCTTTTCCTGCAATGATGTTATTTCCACTGGCAGAAATTCCTCCAGCGGAAATTCCACTGGTGGATTTAGCGCTAATTTACACAGCGGTAAAGGTAATTCCACTAATAATTGGTAGATCTACCATTGCTTACTATGTTTTCAGCAATAATTCTGCCAAACGGAATTACCATTACCGCCAAAGTGTGTGCTTCCGGCATGTTGTGATAGGATGAAAATTCCATTGCACGCCATGGCGATAACAGTAATTCCACAGTGGCGGATTTAATGCTGTTTTGCACACAGACTCACAATGAGCCCCAAAGAATTATATAAAAATAATGGTTTATTTTATATATATATATATATATATATATACTAAAGTAAAGGAAAAAAGTAAGAACTATAACATTCAATAAGCACACAGAAAACCCAAGTGAATAATCACAGTAAGTAACACACTTTTGTATACTTAGAGAATGACAGTATGTAATTCAAAATGTAAGTAAAGTACTTTTGTAAAAACTGTTTCAGGTAAAGATAAATTAAACAAATCCCACACAAGGTAAGTAAATACTTTGGAATATTTTCTCAGAGGCCTATCACATTAGAAGTCCATCCCTAGCTAGTTAGGAGTGTCTCAGAGTCAGTTTGGAGGGCAAAACAGGTAAGGCACAGCTGTAGAAAGCTCAAAAGTCTTAAGTTGCAGGTAATTAACAGTCTTTTTTTTGGGAAAGGGTCAAGGACTTTGTAGAAGGTGCCCTGAAGGCACACAGTTGTTAGGCCTGGGCAAACATGTATGGGCGAACTCCACCACTACACAAATCAGCACTCCAGCAATAGAGGAGGAACTAAACAACGCTAGGTAAGTTTTACCTTAGGATGAAGAAGAAGTTGCAACACAATGCCTCTAAGATACAGCAGCAGCAGACCAGGTCACCGGATTCTTGGTCAGGCAGACAAAAAAAGGACACTGGAGTGGATCTCACAGCAGCAGTTCTTCTTGTGGGTCTGTGGTTGTGTGGCCCTTTTCAGGATACCATATGATGAACTGTTGTCGCCTGATTGAATTGACTCCCTTTCTTGGTCCAGCACTCTGATGAGTGGACTTCAAGGAGTGGAATCTTGCCTCTGGAGGTCCACAGGAGTCCACCAAAGTTTCAGGAGCATTCATTCTTTGGAAGATGATGCACTGCACGAAGTTCGCAGGTCTCAGCGTATTGGCGGTTTGCAGCCTATGAAGGTTGAGGCTCATTGCGGGATGGCTCAAAATGCAGGTTGTCTAAGATTAATTGTTCCCACCATTCTAAAGGGGAGAGTCATCCTCATCAGAGTTCTCCAGACTCTTGGAAGAAGGGGTCGAGCAGCAGCAGTTACTAAGAGGGCGTAACCGGTCATCTGGAAGTGGCTACGGATATCTTCTCCTCGTCTTCCTCATCAGTTCTTCTGTTCCATGGGTCAGCTTGTCTTCAACCTCAGCATCCTAGCATTTTATTCAGGAATGTAGCCAATCAGCAATCATGTACCATACAAATTAGCCAGCCTCCAGTTGGAACTGGTTCCTGTCACGCATACCAGAAGACAAGGAAAAGCAGAGTTTCAGCCTCCTCCTCAATTTCCTGTCCTCACAAACTGCTGGCTGGAGCCTTGGTGGGCTTCAGAAAGCATTCCTGCTGAAGACAAGAGTCAAGCCAGGACCTCTTCCACCCAGCACAGCAGAAGACGGACCGATAAGAGACTAGCAAATGGCGAAATAAGAATACAGTCACCATTTTGGGGCAGTGATGACGCTTCTGTGCACTACCACGGCTGTGAGTACAGTCTGGTAGTAAAAATTGCTCAAAAGTTGCAGTGGAATTGGAGAAAAGTATCTCTCCAAGAAACAGTTACAAAATGAAATATGAAGCATCCCAAAAGATAGGGTGAAAGGATGAGTGAGTGTGGAAAAAGGTTCCCAATCACTCAGGAGAAGAGAACAAATATCAATAACTCCAGCAGAAAGTGCTCGGGAACTCACATGTAGAGGAGATTGTCCACAAAATATGATAATCTACCTAACAATTCGTGATTCAACAAATGCTCTATGTTGAATATAGGTAGATCAAGGGGGTTTGGATGTCAGGAGTCAATAAGATATTAGCACATGTCAATTTAATCAAGCATAGGTGGTAGATCATTACATGTGTAGAAACTTATAAAGTCACACACCTGAGTCATGGATCATTTGTACTAAGGCCATTGCAATGCATTGTGTTCTTTATAACAGTACCTAAGGACACTGGGATAATGGTTGGAGGACTAAAATTGTATGTAGATCGCGATTTATAGGAAGGAAGAATAAACAAGAAACACATTTCCTATGGATCCTAATACATAAGGAAGCACATACAATCAAGTTGAATATACAAAAGGATAATATCACAGTAAGTGACCTGAGTTTGACAAATGAAAATATAGATGCATGAAAGGAGTTGCAGTGGACAGAGAAATGATTGATAATTGTAGGAGTGTCTATATTGATTATTAAAACATGGTTAGTGGCACTTACAGTAAAGATTCATGACAATGCAGCTAGACTGACAGTCATAGAAAAAAAGAAAATTACTTGTAAATGTGGCATGTGATTTCTATCTATAGAAGCTATCAGTCTGCAGAGACCCCATGTCTTGAGCAGTGTGCTCCACAGAACAGGGGGGAATGTTAGAGAATTTATGAGATAAAGGGTCTGTACAGTAGTAGCATTGACATTTAAAATTGGGAGTAGAGTAAGGTTAGAATTGCTTAGTACACACAAGTACCAGCATAGCTGTGGGTGTATAAAAATAGCAGGGTTTCGAACACCTAAGTAAAATAAAACGTGAACGACTATTCTTCATGAAGGAAAAGATTCATAGTGTGCTGAGGATGTCACAGAAGTGAGATTGGCCTTGAATGAAACCAATCACTGTTCATGCAAGTTAGAAAAGAATGGAAGTAACGGATATAAGAGTAACAATGTTCCATGAGCAGAATGATATTGTGCCTAACCGAATTCTGTTCAAGGGTCATCATGGAATGAGAGAGGAACTGGAAAATTGCATGAGTTGGCATGTGATATGGTGAAAGCTGACAGCACACAAAGAAGTTGAGGAAATGTATAAATGTACAGGGGGCGTAGATGAATGGAGGGTGTTGAAATAGAGGAAGAAGTCGGAAGGAGGGGGAGTTGGAACTTGCTGACACCTGTGACTGGGGAGGATTCGACGATCGGCTCAAGGGGGTTGGTCGTGCAAGGACAAGCTGTGGCCTACCGAGTTGCCCGAAAGTATCCTGCTGGCTGCGAGTGTGGGGGAATAAAAAGACTGAGGGCGGAACAGCCCATCCAAGTTACAGGGAGGCAGGAACATTATTTGGATGGTGAGTATAAAATTAATTAATAAATAAAATACGTCCTGCATAATAATTGGCAAGGTGTCAGATTTGACACAAAGCAGCATTTTATTAACCTTCATGATACCAAAAGGTAAATCAATAAACTGGTTCTATATCTAGGGAGCCGCACATCATAGTGTACAATTACCACTGTCTTTGGGAGGTGTAGACAAAGTGTTACTACAAAAGAAAAAAGATAAGCTGCTACTTCACTGCAACACAAAAGTTAATGGAAAGGGAAAGATAGAGTACCCAGTCGCAAATAATTATCCATACATTATTAACATGAAGGAAAAAATGTAACGTGGGAGCTATAAACTCGTGTGGAAGGCCTGGCATAGTATCTCCTCGGGTGCAAAGTTCATTCATTCAGTTTTTTTTCGTAGAGTTTTTTTGCTGCAGTTTTTTGCCCCAAAAAACTTGTGGAAAAATATGGGGGTGGGTAACAGGATATAAGGTGAATGGGGGGGTGGAACAGGTAGTTAAACAACTGGGAAGGGCGATTGGGGGGAACCCCCCAAATTAAAGAAAAATTCATTAAATTCGTTTTCCTCAGCCAAAAATCAGCAGCAAAAAGCTCAGCGAAAAATAAACATGCTGATGGTTTGGCAAGAACCTCTCCTTGAATTCACCAATCAGGTATTGTCCACAAGTCCCCATGTATTATTTGGATGTTCTTCCAAATGAAGGCCTCAACGGTGTGCCAGCAGCAGCCGTCCAAGCGGGTTGGTAGTACCGGGTGTGCTTCTCCTTCTTCTCATTTATTGCAGGGTCACTGGAGGTTGCTGTCTCATCAGGTACTATTCTAGAACCTAGGCACACTTTGCCTTTCTTAATTACTTTTCTGCTGATTTCCATCTGAGAAAAGGTATAATATAGTTAGTATTTCTCAGGAAATAAGTACATTGTACAGCACAGTTTCATTTAGAATAGTATAGCTTAGAATATTCTAATCTTGTATAGTATAGTATAGGTTTAGTTCATTTTTGTTTATTTTATAGTTTGCAGTTTACTTAGCATAGTTTAGAGTTTGGAGCGTAAACTTTAGAGTTAAGATTTCAGAATGTAGAGGTTAGAACTTACATTGTGTAAAGTTTTAAAAAGAAAGTTAGTTAAAATGTAAGGATGTAAGGTTTCCCAATTCACTTGTTCTCACTTACTGCTTTCATGTGCTGATCTTGGAGGCATGGGTTGTAAAGCCTTCTGTATCTGCAAGCAAGTTTTGTTCATGGTGCAACATATCTTCCCAGTGATTCTGGTCCGTTATTGAGGTGTGTTTATGCCAGTTATCATTACCATTTCTGTGAGAGCCTTCTACCATATGGCCTTTCTTACTTAGAAAGGGGATGGGTTCCCACCACAATAACGCATTCCGCACATGTAACATGTCACACAGGATATGAGAGAAGGCACCTTTACTTCACTAAACCATTGTTGGTAATGGCCGCCTCCAAAAAAGCATGCAAATTAGCTGGTTTAAATAAAGTGTATGAATGCTGGTCAGCAGATGCCTTTCTTGCAGGCAGGCAGAGATGCTTTGGATCTCACCAGTTGCCCTGAACAGCACCTGGCACTGGGAAGGCTAACTTGGCCCTTCACACAAAAGCATCATGCGAAACAAAAGCTGACACTTGGTCCAAACATTAAAACCTGAAGCCCCTGGGCTGCACAGATCTAGGACAGCAAAAGATGAGAGGCAATGCCTGCAGGAGAGAGGCTAAAGCCCCTTTGCACTGTACACATACCCTTCCATGACCAGCCAAAGAAAATAAGTACTATCCAGAATGGCAAATCCTGGAGCAAGGGACGACTTCACGATGAAGAACTGAGGTGCACCAATTAAAATCCATTTGGTGCTTTCCACAGAACCAGGGTTAAAAATTGTAATGAGAAAGCAGGGCAGGTTCCGGTGATAGAGGATTGCTATGAAGGTGTTCTGGATGAAAGTGCTTTACCTCAGAAGGTATCATAAGGAATTCAATATGGCTGGTCCCCAGAAGGCTTGCAAATCCTCCTAATTTAACAAATGATAAAACTGAGTTTTAGATATTGTTACTCCTACGTGGTCTATCTGTAACTATCAGGAGGTTTCACCAGATCTTCTGGCCGGGTGAAAATGTACCTGCTGTTATTTGGTTATTATGTGGTTATTTATTGCAGCCTCTACAAAGGATTGACAATGGTTGATGGTGCAACCGATATTCAAGTGAATGTGATCCGAAGTAAGTGTGGGCTAAAATGTCAATTTCCAATGGGATCTGAAGTGCAAAATGACAGGACCTGATTGAGTCATTAATATCTTCCAATAAGCTGGGATCATTGAGATTGTCCATGCCATATGTGGATGATGCTCTCTGAACGCCACCAACTAGATTGGCAGGCAGAAGAATGGCAGCATCTATCTGGGCTTAAGAGAGGAATCTCTGCAGGGACATGATGATATAGGTCAGGGAAGACGAGAATGAAATATGGTGCATCCCCAATTTAAAAGCTGCAATATCTACGTGCCAACTTCATTTTGCTCAGCACTAGTCAGGTCTAGTCGGGGTTTGAGGGCTTGTATCGTCATGTTGCCTGGAGACACCACTATCCTCAGAATGGACTCTAGATGCAGCCACATATGTTATGGTGCATGTTCCATTTGAGGGCTAGGTATGATTCTGGTCATGTGTGCATGTCTGCAAAATGATCACAATCTATTGATCCTTAGTGTAGCTATCTTTTAATGGTGAAATTATTGTGAGTATACATTAAGTGGTCTCTAACAATCAGAATGCTGATTCAAGATACAACTATCCCTGCAAGTTGAACAGACTAGCCAGGAAATCCCACGCCCAATAACAGAAACAGTCAAAGTAAAGGGCAAAGTCTGCTTTAATAACAATCTATATAAAGCAGGAACAACAATAAGCACTAAGGTCTCAAAAGTTCTCTGATTCTCAAACATGAAAAATCAGTTTTAACCCAAAAATATGTCATAATCAATGTCACATCACAAGTTGCAAAAATCTACGGGGTTGAGGGATTGGTTAGGGGAATAGTCTACATATGTAATGTATAGGGGTTTGTTTTCTAATTGGACCTAACTATCCGATGGCCCACCTAAGACCATGCCTAAATTGACAAAGGTAAGAAAGACATAATCTTAGCAACAGGTAATTGCCTAATACAACAGTTACAGGGCAGCATCATTTTGAGAGTTGTGATTGGTTGGCATTGGCCTTACCAACCTTGAGCACTTGGCAGGCCATCAGCACATGCGCCAAAATAGTGGTAAGGGGAGTGACATCAAGTGACATCAAGGAACTGCTTCTTACAATTAAAGAAGACACATCCTTAATAGACACTGGGGGTCATTACAAGGTAGGAGGTAGCCATGATGCTTTTAGCGGCATGGCTACCCCTTACTGTGTACCGGGTCCGGGTTCCTCGAATGAGGAATTACTGGGCCATTCCGACCTTGGAGGGCTCGGTATTTCCTAAGTCGAGGAACCCTTCCCCATTCCCATTTGAGCCCCCATAGGGCTCAATGGGAATGAGGAGGGTGCCAACAATGTGCCAGTTAATAATGGGCCATTTGTTAGCACCCTGGTCTGCTCACGGGACCCTCTAAGGGCTCCTGGTAAAACCAGGCGTCCTTAGTGGGTCCCCGCAAGCAGACTCGTAATGAGGCGGTAAGGGGTTGACGGCACCGGCACCATTACCGGCGCCGTTAACTCCTTACCGCCTCACTCGGAATGACCCCCACTGTCACGTTTTGGATTTTTCTCCTCAGCTTTTATTAGAATTCTAGCTCACACTAATACAGGTGTCATCAATCTCTTCGGCCACTGGAGACTTAGTCGAGCGATTCCTCATGCAAAATTAAGCTTTTAATTAATGGGCAGCTGGCTTTCAAAGGTTGTTTTTTCTCTGCTTAATCTAAGAGAAACATGTCTTATGCCTTAAGAATTACTAACTTCTGTTCTCTTCGGAGCAATGCAGATCTCTCTTAATTTCACTGTAAGATTGGAAAGGGGATGCACAGCCACTGTATGGCCTGCACGGATCTGTATTTCAGCTAATTAAGCAAGTCGAATCTCCCTGCAGCTTTAAAGCTTCTTCAAGGCTTCCCATTCCCTCTAACTTGGCTTTGCTGTCTATTTTATTCAAGATGGCCACTTGTTGCCATTACCTTTCTACGTTTAGCAAGCAATATATGTATATCGTTTGTGTTGCGTTTCAGCGTATATATTGATTATGTTATGTTTTTCATGTCTATATAGTGCTGATAATATTCTTAATGCATAAATGCATGTTTGACCTAATGTCTGTGTTTCTTCATGGTTAGTGCATATCAGCTTTTGTCTATTGTACTCGTGATTGTCAGTTTGGCAGCGAGGTCACTTGTTCTTGTCATCTTCAGTTACATCATGCTCATTTCTTCTTTGGTAGGGTTGCCTTAGTGCATAGCATTAGTCTTATTTGCGGTATAGAGGTGGAGGGGGCAGATGACATGAATTACGTACTCTTCTCACCCTTACAATATTGAAGCATGGGAGGGACTGACACCATGAATGACATATTAATTTGCCTCTTGACACCTCCACTATATAATAACGAATGAACTAATGTATCTTTTGTTAAATGCTTAACACCGGAGACCTTAGGACCGAGATTCAAAACTGTGTTGTTCTGCTTTGTCTTGTTTCCAAGACAAATGCACTGCCCGAAAGCTATCCTCCCTGCCTATAATACACTCCTTCACCTCCTCTGTAGAGTCTTAGAATATCTGACCCCTGAGAACTTAATGAAGAAACATATGACAGACTGGCTGGTTTAATGATCCCCTATGTAAAAAACACATGCAATCAAGAAAAAGGCAACAAAGAGAAGGTCATAGCTCTATGACAATTGTAAGAAGTCCAAGGCTGAATTATTGAGAGTGTTAAAATTGCATAGGTGAGGGGTTAGAAGAATCTATATAGAGGGGACACTGTCGCGCGATGCACAAGATGGCCACTTACTGCTGTGGCTCCCGACTTTTTTTGCCAGAGATCCCCGGCTGTAGCTGTCCTATCCTGCTAATATCTATACCAGGGAAGGGGGCCACTTACCACACCTGCTGGTGTGCAGTTTGGTGTATCCAAACACTGACTGGTGCATGGGTGATTGGATCCTCCGACGGGGGTGTGTCCTTGGTGGCCCTCAAGATTGTCTGCTCGCCAGGACTGCAATAAACTTCCTGGCCACACTGCAGCCAAAGGAGTGTCAATTGCTGAGGCGCACCTCATTCTGAGCCCTGGTGCCTTGCTGAGACGGCTCCTGCAGGCCTGTACAGCTGGACTACAGGCCCCATCCATGGAACATTGGCTCCCGGCCCTGTCAGGGTTCTGTGAGTGGGGCTGAGTGGAGACACCATTTTAATTGGACACTCACCACTCCTGGAACATCTTCACGCTGGATGCTGACAATGCACGGCCAGAGGAAAGTACTAGCTGCTGCATGCTGCATAACGCTTGAACACATGCTTTTAAACCACATACCTATACATAGGCGGCATCTGGAGAAAAAGCTCCACCTTAGAAATCCACGAGCAGGTGACTCGACCCCTCCATATCTCCTGTCACTATCTAGCGGGCAAATAGACACGTGCAAGGTATATGACACAATATGCTGCTGCACTGTGCTGCTTCTGCACATAGTGATGGCTTGATAGTGCAGCACTCATGCCAATGCTACTACATACCCAGAATTAATTGATCCTTTGGCTGGGTTGAGTTGCATGCACACGAGTGTCTGGCAACGATGTGCCAACTATCCCAGGGTTTACCTGATAGACTACTGTGTACATCCTATCCGTTGAAAGTTCAGCACAGCTCTGCACACTCTGCCAGTGGGTGGGCCTGCTCCATTTGTTGGCAATGCTGTGATGGGTGGAGGGAAAGTGGCAAAAATGTGCATGAGAAGCAAGGAAGCATGGACAATTACGCTAAGGCCATCCCAAGGGACCCTAGTCCAATCCCTGCTGGGAGCATGGACAAGACTGCACCTATGATAGACTCTTCTGAATTGCAAAACATTTTGGGAAGCATGGAAAAAGGATTTTACTCTATAAACACACAATTAGATGACATTACTGCCAATATCTCTGCATTGAACTCCAGGATTGAAAAGGCACATGGCCACATCATGGGGGCAGAAACGAGAGTGGGAGTACTTGAAGATGATATGTTTACAGTGAAATCGTTTCTAGACACTCTTCTTGCCAGTGAAAGCTACTAAAAAAATGTGATGACCTGGAATTATGCTCACGCAGGATTAATGTGCACATTCTGGGAATTCCTGAGGGCCCCACTGGAAACAGCATGAAACAATTTGTTGACACCATCTTGATGAAACTCCTTGACGACCGTGCTGTCTCACCTCAATTCTTGGTTGAACAGGCCCATAGGTCTCTAGTGACCCCTTCTAAACTGGGGGCCCCATATCGACCCATTATAGTCCGTCTCCTGAACTGCAGAGATAAAGATGCCATATTGCAGCCTGCTTGGGAAAAAGGTGAACTAAAGTTGGGATCGAACAGGATCTTTTTTCCCCCAATTTTTCCAATGAGGTCCAGCATGAGTGCGAAACCTTCTTGGCGGTGAAGAAGCTACTGCGAGATAGATCCATACCATACTCAATGCTCTACCTCGCTAACACGAAGTTTAACTTTCAGAACAGAGCATACCTCTTCAATATATACCGGTGGAGGCTGTAGCTTTAATTGAAAATAATATCTCCTGCCCTGGTGGTGGTGCCTGACACCCAGGAGCTGCAAATCGTGCTCTAATCACTTAAGGACAGACTATGTTACAGTGTGCTTAAGTTTACCTCTTTTTGGTTGAACTCTTGCTATGGCAAGATCCAGACGACCCTGTGCCGACTGCACAGCCTGCACCGAGCTATGTCACTGTTGTTGATGTGTTTTGTGGTGGAAGACTTCATTACACTCTTTTTTGGGGGGATGTGGTGAAAAAGATTTTGAAATGTTAATCTCAGTTTGAACTGGCACGATATGTTGTACATGATGGGTTGCTGTTTTATTTAATCATTTGGAAATGTGAGCGGCTAAGGTCACTGAAAATATGGGAGACATTACGACAGCATGACTAGTGATGTGATGTGTATGATTTGGAACATATGAGGGATGGGTAATGCAGTTAAGATGCAACATCTCCTCGCAAATATTGAGTGCCACGAGGTGCATATTTTGTTTTTACAGGAAACAAACACCACAGACAACTTTCCTCCTACTTTGCTTGCTCCTGGGGAGTCAACAGATGTTACACAACCTATTCCAAACAGACCAAGGTGATTCTTATTTTGTTTCATCGGAAGGTCTGCTTTAAACATATACAATCCTTGGTATACCCAAATACCCAGTTCTTATCAGTGTACTGTAGGATCAACACTAAGGAAGTGCTCTTATTACAGACATACAGGCCTAATATTGAGGATCCTCAGTTGTATACCAATATGGTGGTAAATCCAAAGTTGTTATATTACGTTCAAAGCATACATATATGGCCAGGAAGTCAATTTCTTAAGGAACCACGTGCCTTGGTGTCTAAATTAATGTGGCGGGCGTGCGCATGAAGTGGTATAAAATGACGGAACCTACTGACATGGAGGGATTTGCGGCTCCAAATTTCCGACTGTATTTTATAGCAGCCCAGGAGCAATATGCATCCCACTGGGTTTCGCTGGATGTAATTAATCCCGATAGCCAGATGGAAAAAATATAGTGACCTTGAGAGATATCAGGTCCTTGGTGCTGACTCCAACATATATCAGTGAATGTTTGTTTGACCCAATTCATGTAAAAACTCTGGCCTGGAAAATGTTATTCAAATTAGGGAACATGGCTGTACCATACTGTAAACACTTGCCTATTTGGGACAACCCAGTTCTAGCACCAGCAGTAGATGTAGGCATATCTTGGACATGGTCACGACAACGATGCACAACACTGGAGGATATGTATGAGGAGAGGTGATGTATTACTATTTCAGATGCTGTCCCAGATACCTTGTGAGATCCTTTACGACTGCTTCAGTTTTTTTGATTGCGAGAAGCATATGGCCGAACTTTCCTCATGAGCCACTGAAGAACCCATACCTCACATATGTCGCGATAAGTGGTGGGGGCAAGTGCGCAGTTTCGTTAATATATAAACTAATATTGACCAATAATCTGACAACCACCTCCAGAATTAGTTTGAAATGGGCTACGGACCTCGAGATCAAGATCTGCGATGACGTATAGTATAGAATGTTTAACGTAGAATATATCTATAAACTCTCAATTCTGGCGTATTGAATTTAAGATATTAAACAGGCCACAATATAACCCCTTCTAGGATGTGTATATTTCTGCGGGATTCTGAGGGCGTATGCCCCAAATGCATATCTGAAGAGGCAACATACATACATATGATTTGGTCCTGCTAATGTTGACTTACTTCTGGGTGCAGGTCTGTGATACACTAGGGATGATAGTGGGGTGCCAGACATGATCTATGCTTGCTGTATGTCTTTTGTATGGGGATATCAATGCATCTTTGCGAAAGCATTGGGCTCCTCCTAGCCACGAGATGTATATTGTGACTATGAACTCAAACTGCGAGCTCCCCCTTGTGCAGCGATGGCTAAAGGACGTCACATGATCCAATAACTTGGAAGAACTGTAGATCACCATGTCTCCAGCATCATGTCATCCTACAAACATATGACCCAAGTACAAACTACAGGTATTAACTGATACCCCTTTAACAGCACAGCCACACACTGATAATGTCAATGCCCTGAATCCTATGTAAAAAGAAACTAAACCCAGGATGACCAGGGAGGATATCTTAGCAGCAATGTGCTCGCCTTGGAAACAAGACGACACAAAGCACACAGGCTCGATCCTCGGGTCAGCGCTTAGAAACCTCTGGGTATTAAGTGTGTCATCAATACGCAACTAAGTCCTATTCATGTAACAGCACCTCGATGCCCCCAGGCTGTGTGAGCGCTTTAAAAATACAAAAAAACAAACAAAAAAACATTAGATTACAGCCTACCTCATGGAAGACTGCTGATTTCCCAATCAATGATAAGTTCTCTTTTTAACCCTACATAAATGTATTAATGTGTTGCAAATGGCTTTGCCTGCCTGTGTCAATGAGCATTCATAAATAACGATTTTTTTTTAAAGACGTAACCATACATGAGCTGAGAAACATCAAGAAGTCACTTCTTGCCACAACAAGCAAAACAAAATCAGAACAGTGTTGGAATTGGGTAGGCGTTAACGCACAGCTACTGGTAACAATCAACAGGATTTTTGGAAAATAGAAGTACGCGGGTTTATGGACGCAAATATAACAGAAGGGAACCGTGTTAACATTTTAGTACACTCTGTCAGCTTGATAGCTTAATTTTCCTTAGCAGTGTGAGTACATTTGCATCCACCATGCAGGTGCCCAGGGAGTGTCTGACCTTGACAGATTCTGGAATAAACCTTTCCCTTAGATTCCAAGTAGTCGGGGAATGTCCCAGGACTGGATAAGCTGACCTATTGCCTGGGCGTCCTTCCTGGCTGAATGATTCAATGCAATAAATGTACAAAACCAGACACCATTCACCTGGTGCAGTGCTGAAAATGTTTCCACTCATAAAAATAGCAAATTAAATGATCCGGTGAACTATCACCCTATAGCATCAATCGAGATCCTCGAAAAGGTATGTGGAAATATTGTGCCCCAATGGTTAGATCAGAGGAGCACAGATAACATTGTCTTTACCCATCTACAGATGGGCTTCCAGAAAGGAAATTACGACAGTGGACCATGCCTTTCGCCTCTACTGACCAATACAAATATATGTGATGATAAAGAAAGAGATTCTTTTCATGCTGTTTTTGGATTTAAAGACAGTTGGAATGTACAATGCCCCCTTTCGTGGAGTGTTCTGAAAGTTGCTGCCGCTCTGCACATGGTGTTCAAAAATGTATTCTGCCAACTATGCAGCGGTTAGGTGAGAACAGCGAGGGGAGTACTTTAGGACTTTGCTTCTCCAAAAAGGGGTTCCACAGGGTGTGTATCATGGGACAATACTTTCTGGAACCCCGACACAATGTAAGGATAGCACAAACGCTCCTTTCCCGTCTTCCTAGACTTAGAAGAGAGACAGTGTCACTCTCAGAGCAGCATTGCGGAGAGGAGTAAAGTCAATACACAGAGAAATAATGTACTTGAAAACTCTTCATAATTTGAAACAAGCCACATTTATTTACCCGTTTCTCGCATATATGTAAATTGCCACTGAGGATACAGTGTACACCACAAACAGGGATCTTTACTGTTAAATTAACAAATGCAGGGTGCACTGTCTGAACAGAAGTCATATCACCGCAACATGGGGCCTGCACTGAAAGTTGCCTCAAAGCGGGGCATGTACTAAAACACGCATGACCAGAATCAAAAGAGCACACATTTTCTAAATTTCAGAAAACATCTAAAAACCTGGCTCTTCAGCTCTGAACGGGATGAAAACGATTGAACAACTTCCACACAACATGAAACAAACACACAACAGGAAAGGAGTGGCGTGTAGGCTGAACCGGAGTGGAGGGCAGGGGAGAAGAGAGGCGTCTGACTGGGAAGGGTGGTTTTAGACCTGAAGTGCACCCATCCTGATAGAGGGCCAGAGCTGAAAACTTAATCGGACCACTGAGGGTGAAACTCATCACACATAAAGGAATAAGGTTTGACCCAGAGAGCAGGCAGCCTATGGGCTGACCATGGGCCAAAGGGAACACATTTCCCCTCAAGGATCTTGTGTGGGTGGTAATTGCTACACTCTATAATGATCGACAGGGGAAGGTAGAGGGATCGCATTTAGTCAGAACAGCGGGAAAACATTTACTGACAATAACAAACCCCTACTAAAAACCCACCCTTCTGCATACACCTCTCAAGCTCTGAACTAAATACAACCATACCTCTAAAGCACCACAAACCGCACGTACTTCAAAAGACCACAACGACGAAATGAACCACACATAATCCCGCACAACACATGGCGGCCAACAACCGAAAATCACATGTACGCTCTGTGAACGGTGTACGAGAACTGCAGCTGCCAACAGAAAATCACAGCTCTTTTACTATTTTTTACGCTCAAGTGCCAAGAGACCACGCAGGTGGCAAAAGTGCATGGTATAAGAACATTTAACATAACATAACTTTGTATACAACTTGTAGAAAATTAAATTTCATTTCGGAACAAAAGCTGAAATAGACTTTTAAATCAGATGAGGCCTTTTATTTTTTTGTGTTTTGAAGGCTTGCGGCTGGAATGTTGCATGTACCCTCCCTTTGGAAAGTGTTTGACAGCTGCCATATAATAACACAAAAGGATAATTCAGCACTGTGAAGACTGGAGGGGGCTATCTGTACTTCTGCCCTCTATATGATAGGGTAAAGGCACAGAACACCCCAGCAAGGCTCCCAGTTTGGTAGAATGTGGCGAGCAGCCAGGCTTAAGCTTTCAGGAGGCAATGCAGGCAGGTTCTTAAGTACTGTGTTTCCCCAAAGCCCCCACAAAGGAATATCCACACACTATGTTAGGTGATAACACAGCTTCGTTATATAAAATAGGGTTTCCTACCAATACCATATATATACATGTAAATAATAACACTTTGTACTTGGTATACTTATTTAAAGAATGGTAAGTATATACACTCTATGCGGTACCACAGAACACTTAAATTCAGTAAAACATGCACTAACTGCAGAAAGCTTTAAATAGGCACGTAAATTCTTAAGTAAGGTATAACAGCTTTGAATAGGGAAGAAAGGAAGGTTAGTTACGAACAGTGGCAGAATGCTTTCTTTAGACCAGACAAGTAATTCTGAGTGAGGATCCCCCCAACTGAGCAACCTGTAAGGGAAAAGTTAAGTAGTAACTTAGGTTGGGCCTCATTACGACCCTGGCGGAGTGGGTTTACGCCAGCGGTATTCGCGGCGGACCCGTCCGCCCTACTACGAGTTCCCGTAGCGCCATGGAGCGTTTTCCGCCTGGTTTTTCCGGGCGGAGAAATCCATGGCGCTACGGGACCTTGTTGTTAATTACGCCACCGTATTTTACGGTGGCGTAATTAACGCCTTCCCCACTCCCATTATACCCTATGGGGCAAAAATGGGAATGGGGAAGGGTAAAATGGGGAATGGGGATTTACCGCCCCGCCAAGGTCGGAATGGGGCGGTAAATCCGCCAACCACCATGGCGCTATCGGCAGCTTTCCGCCGTGCTCCATGGTGCATTTGGCGCCACGATTTCCGCCAGGGTCGTAATGAGGCCCGTTGTCTTTTACAGGCCAGTCCAATAATGTACAATAAACTTCTGCTTTCTTTAAAAGGTTCTACCAACCCAGAATACCTGAGAGGCCACAGGAGAACAAGATCCAGGATGACTCTGGTACCCCTGGGTGACTCCTGAGGCTAGAAGATGCTCTTCCTCGTCACAGTACCTTTGGTGCCTTGGCAGGCGAAGTGGCAGAGTTTCTCGGTTTCACTCAACGATTCCCTCTGAGTATGGACCCACTTTGGAAGAGGGAGCCACTGAAATGTGAGACCAAGAAGAAAAAAGGAACCAAAGTATTTCTGAAGTGCAGCATTTTGGCTCTTTGTGGTGCTCTCCTTTGGTTGACGATTTCTCAGACTTTAGAAGTCCTATGAATATGAAACTTGCTGTGTGCTCCTTAATGGCATGGCCGATGAGCGTACATTCTCGGACCTCTGGATGGATTACACTGACTTTGACTTGACCACTGAGGAGGACCTCAGACCCTCACCAAGTCTCGACCATCGGGACGTCAGCTTTTAGTGCTGGAAAAACCACCGGCCGACCTTCCTCTGCACTCAGCGACTCTGGACTCTCTCCTGCAGGAAAAAGTGATCAGTGATGATGGTGAGCATGTCCCTTGAAATGTTCGTAGGCTGTTTGGAACTTTCACAGCTCTGGGTGTCCAGCAGCACTATCCCAGGGTACCCCCTCATCTGGGCGGTAGACTGCAACGACTTCCAGCAGTCATGAAACAATCCTCTGGACCTTGGGCGACATCAATTGACTTAACTGGCTCTAGTTGTCTGGCACTCCTCTTCTGGACTTAGAAGACACCTTCTTAGGAAGGCAGGCACATAGGGGAGATGTCTCCTTTGAAGCTACTCTCTGGATCCGTCCTTGGGAGACACAACAGCTTTCGGATTACTTGAAGAAATGTAGCAGCAGACTTCTCTTCCAGCTGGGCTTCAAGGAACAGCTTCTTCTTGCTTCAGGTTCCACTTCAGCATCAGAAAAAATTGGTAAGTGACAGGTCCCCATATATACACACCTGTTCCTTGTTTACTCTGGCTGAGCCAGGCTTAGTCAGCATATCACACAGAAGGACATTAATGCAGGCAGACAGCCAATTAGGCTCACAGGCATTCAGGCCTTTCACTCCACCCAGACACCCATAACAAAGAATGTAGTTTGGGCAAAAATATGCAGCCTTTCTGCACACTACACTGCATTCATGTCATTTTCAGTCAGGGCTGTCTCATTCATTGTGTCACACACACAGAAACCAGATGCACACAACAGAGAATGTGAGTTCACTTCATTCTCCATTCACACAGGTCCCACCCCTAGGTTGTACCCACAACATGCTACACCTGGGAAGGCTCAAGTCAGTCTGACAGGAGGCAGCCCCAGAGCCATATGTGGTATTTCCACCCAACAGTCAGTCAGGAGGAACGGGAACAACCGAGACATATATATGGTCTTTCCACCCAACAGCCATTCAGGAGGAAGGGACAGAGTCAGGGCTTCCCAGGGTGTTAGGAAACAATGTAAAATGCAATAGAAAACAAAAGGCCACATATGCCATCTTGCCTTTGTGTAGGAATCCATTGATTCCTATGGTAGGGCCTGAGTATCCCAAAAATGGAGGACACCCAGAGCCCCTGCAAAGTCAGCATGTAGCTGCCACCAGCCCATACCCTGCTCTGTGAACAACACACAGGTGCCCCCAAAACAGGAATGGAAACTGCTCTTCTGAACACCCGTGTAGACCTGCTCTCAAACCTTGACACTAACACGCCCTCTGTCCTCATTCTTCTTGACCTCCCCTCCGCCTTTGACATGGTTAACCACAACATCCTGATCGCACGTTTCCGTGACACACTGGGAATCACAGGTCAGGCTCTGGCGTGGTTAACCTCCTTTCTCTCGGACTGCCCATCCCAGGTGGAACTCAGAGCCTTTCTCTTGACTATTGCTCTTTCAACCTGTGGCGTTCCCCATGGATCTAACCTATCACCGTTGTTCTTCAACATCTATATGGCTGTCTTGGCATGTGTGATTGCCACTTTAACCTCTAACATCCAGTGTTACGTGGATGACAGGCAACTATCTTTCAGTCCACCCTCAGCCGCCTCCTCCTCCTCGCTCATATATGACTCTCTGCTTTTCAGTCATGGTGTGCTACAAAGGACCTCTGACTCAATGCCAGTAAGACTGAGATCATTTGCATTGGGACCCCTGCTCCCGCTTTCCCACTTTCACTCTGGCCGGCGTCCATTGGCCCTGTGCCTGCACACACCTGCGAGGCTAAAAACCTCAGAAGTACTCTACCTTTTCTCACTTTCCCCCAGTGGCTCACTGTCTCCAGAGCCCTGGTTCCCTCTAGGCTAGACTACTGCAACAGCCTCTTCCTCAACCCAACTGCTTCTGCTCTGCTCCCTCTGCAACTCATCCAGAACAGAACTGCAAGACTTATCCTTGGTCTCAAACCCAGGGACCGCATCTCTCTGGTGCTGAAATCCCTCCACTTGCTCCCTGTGGCTGCAAGGATCATGAATGAGAGATCTGTTCCTTTTAAGTTAAATGAGAGAAAGATGTGGAACTCCCATAATTGTTATTTTCAGGGAGGGCACGTTCTTCTGTCGGCTTTAGAGGTGTATTTGAGGTTCCTAGGTGTGCTGTTTTTTCCCTCTGTGAGAGAATAGGATTCTGGAACATTTGGTGCTTATATGTTTGTTCTTTCAGAATGGTCTGGGGAGCCGGTCTTCAGGACATACTCTAAAAGAGCCTTTCCTGGCTTTTTTAGAACTTGTAATATAATTTCCAGGTAATTGTGACCCTGATGTGTGGAAAATGGGTAGCAGAACCTCCTGGCCCACTGTTTTATTTATTTATTATCTTATTTATTTATTTGTATCACGCTGGTCGCCCGCAGTCATCAGGACGCCACATGAAGACACATCAGACAACAAGAAGACTAACATTGAGACGGGAGTAGTTCTGGGAGTTATTTAAAGAGGAGGGTTTTCAGCTTTTTCCTGAAGCACACTAAAAACATGTGAGCTGGCGATCGGTAATGTGAAGGATATTGTTTACCACTTGAAGCATGGCACACACCGTGTCAGGGTTATGGCTGAAGCCTGACAGTTTAGCCCTTTGAAAACCACAATGATGAATGCAGGCCTGCAGCTCCAGTGAGACATTATTCCCGATGTTTCCAAGAAAGGAAAGATTGGTGATGCAGCTGAATTTCTTCACCATTTCTGACACCAGAAATGATTAAAAAAAGAAAGTTTCAAGGAACCTAGGGAACAAAAACGGAGTCAGGAAGTCGGACAATGGATTCAGAATGGGAAGCTTTGGTCATTGTTTATGGAATTGTACTGTTTGAATTCTGAATGGGCTGTGGTTTTAAGAAAGGCGACCTAAAAAGAGGACTGAGACAAAAATGTGCTAAAAGAATCTCTGCTAGAAAGTAGTAGCAGTAGGCAAGGCATAGACAGAGCATTTTCTGTAATACATATCTGCAGGGCTGGGTAATCTTGTCACCAAACAAATGATTAATCTTCGCGCATCGTTCAACTCAATTTGCAATACATGTTACCTTTTTGGGAACCGCACGATTCCTCACGGCAGTAGAAAGTGCCATTGACTGATTACCTGCCCGAGAGATTAGACCGAAATAATAGGTAGATTGTTTAGGTAACCACCTACAAGCCAATGTATTTTTAAAACTTACCTCCGCGACTCCACCCCTAGGTGCAGACGGATTGACGTGATGGATGGACTAACCTTCAGGTTCATCATAACATGTGGGCGAGGAGGGGGAAACCCACGTTTCTGTTAAAAACAAGAGCTCTAAATTACATTCACACACCAGGTTGGCAATATAGAGAGTATGAATGATAATTAGGCAAAGCTGCAGCAAGAATGATGCCTTCTTTCTTCCTTTTAATTAACGACTGGGAGCAGCAACAATCTGAATTGTGTCTTTGGAAACACCCCGAGGTGGCCCCAGCGTCATTAACATTAAATACATTTGGATCTATCTTGCAGAAGGGGGTAACTCGATTTTATGCCAACATGTGTTTAAACAAAGGATATGTTTGTGCTGCCTTCCTGGTCTCTGGAGTGGAGAGATTTAAAAATGTCGCTGCAGCATGCCGTTGGTCTTGTCACAGCGTGTGAAGTGTTTCTGATTAGTGATTTTGGAGGAAAGTGTCTTACTTGGAATTGTATCGAAGGACAATCTGCTCGAAATGACACCGTTTCGAATATCCATTTGCATCGGTTAAACTATACATACGGCGCAGAGAATGGGTTGTTTTTCTCATCATTTTAAATGACTAACAGAAGACTGACGGGACAGCTTTGTCTCGAGCACGGCAGCTTTTATAATTGAATCTCTGGCTCACCACGGGTTGGTTGGTTGTGGTAAAAAAAATATGTGTGAAAATACTGTGGCTATCATGCCCACTCAGGAGGGCGGACATGGCCGGTAACCGCACGCAAGCTCCTTCAATTCAGGCTGTGGGGCTGTTACCGGACATGTCTACCCACCTGAGTGGGCATGAAAGCCATTTGCACCCCGAGGTTCTTCCGGGGTGCGAATGGCTTTCATTATTTTTCCTCGGGAGATCGCGCTGCTTGCGTAGTTGATCTCCACAGGAAAAAAGAAAAAAATGAAAAAAAGATGACCGCAACATATGGAAAAGGGACTAAATCCCCTTTTCATGTCTATGGCGGCAGCCGGGATATTGGAGGAGCACCGGGACTGGAGCACAAAGCTCTGGTCCCACAGGTAAATCGGGATGGAGGGAGGGGGCGGTATAGGCGATCGGGGGATTTGGGGGGAGCGTGAGGAGGCAACAGGGAGAGGCTCCCCGTTGCCTCCCCACATTAACAGCAAAATTAAGATGGCGCCACCCCTGGAAGGGCATCGGGTGGCTGGGACAGCGGGCAAAGAATGTCTATTCTCGCCTGCTCTTCCAGCCACCTGATTGGCTGAGCGTCCTTTCCCTGGTGCGAATTCATGTTTTATCACTCAACCAAATTTTGAGTTGCTTTAACTGCACTCTTCCTTTCTGCATGCTTTTGGGTGTGGAACAATGCCCCAATACACAGGTGTTACTACTTGCAGTATTACCCATGTGTTATTGCTCCATGCAGTGTTACCCAATGGAGTAGGAAGGACTCCAAAGTGGGAAATAACAAAAAGGGTCTGCATGTCTCAAAGTCGTGCAGACCCTTCCACCATGCTAGCTGCATGCAGTACCGGAAAATGAGTTTGACGGTATTTCCAGAAGAACTATTGACCCCCCTCTGTCTTTTCTCTTTGTGGTTGTGTGAACATCCTACCGTTCTCGAGGTAATAACATGACCAGGGAACAATCGTTAACTCCCTGTTTATTAAGTACTGCTTATGGGGGTCCGTCCTGCCACCTAATTACCTGGGGATTCAAGGAAAGAAATGGTGCAATGGTAGTCTTTTGTAAAATACAATGAACAAGTAACCCACTGCTAGAAATAAAACCTGCACTACCCAAGCCAATAGTTTTGGCGTTTGCAGTTGTTTATTTCATCAATTCATTAAATACTTGGGTCCACTAACCTAGTCTCCTATTGCTAATGTGATGCTAATGTGATGTGCCTGCAAAAACGAACTTGCCGACATGTGGGGTGGATAGCTGTGGTTGCTCCATCAAGGGTGACTTCACCGTTGTTTCCTTGGTGAGCAGGGACGCCAAGTTCATAGCCCGGCCGCAGGGCCTGAAGGAAGGACATGGCTCAGGAGAAGCCAGGAGGCGAGGGCGAAGAGCAGGATGGGAAAAATGCCCGGACAATCTACTGAAGAGCATGAAAAGGGAACCACTACAACCACAGCAGTATTGAGCCAAGGACAATAGCCTAACAAAAAAAGACAAGGGCGGCACCATGATGACCATAAAGAGCGCTTGGCATGGCTGACCAGCCTTTGTTCCCTGACCTCCTGGTACAGAAAGATACTGTTCTTAAAAAGCAAACAATGCGTTTATGGCTCTCACTGACTTAAAAACTGCTTCTGACAGCAATCCGAGAGAGTTATTCCGGGAAACCTTGAGAGACCTGAAGGCTTGTTAGGGTATATATGCTAAGGGCTATTTGTAGTATATAGGAAGATAATCAGCGACAGACTACTGGGGTCACAGAGGAGGTCAACAAAGGGTTTCTCTGTCTCAAAAAGGGGTGCGACTGGGCTGTTTAATGGCCCCGGTACTTTACTTGGTCTATTATCAATAACCAACTAACTAAATTCTACGGTTTAAGGCGGATGTCCTTTCTTTGAATGGGGAACATCGGGGGACTTTTTTTATTCGCAGACGATGGCAATTTAATTTGTAAAACACATATGTGCCTCTAATTGCAGGTCACCACCTTTTATGAAACTATTCATCGTAAGGTTGGACTATCAATATAGCAAAGACTAAATGAATGGCTTGGCATGTCGTTGGATACCCACATTAAGTTTGTTGATGATAGGTTATTTAAATTTTAAATGTGCTTAATACCCAGAGGTTTCTAAGCGCGGACCTGGGGATCGAACCCGTCTTGATTCCAAGGCGAGCACGATGCCCCTGCGCTATGCTCCTGATGTGAAAGAATTGAACAGGCCCCTGCTCAATTTTTGGGTGCACGGTTTAGTCAAAACTGGACATGGTGCCAACACATTGATCAAAATTGTATCATAGTTACCTGACCATTTGGATTAACTTTAAGCTTTGCCAAATATTTTGAGGGGAGAGTGGTATCTGGAGCCTTAGGAATATATAAGGCGCAGGCTGCTCCGACTGCCCTGTATGCAGTGCACATCTGGAGTAGATTGTGTCTGGCATGTCTGGCTATGAGGGAAAATCGGTTTGAAAGCAAATACCAGTGTTACCCAATAGTACCTCGAATGTTCCACTGCGCTTAGCAGTGGGATGCCATAGTATTGATCAGGAATCAGGATTGAGTTTCCTATTATATTCAATTAAGTTGTGGTGTTCTGAGACAACTCTTAAAATATAAAGGCACATTCATCAATGTTGTTATTTTAGTGGGTGCACTCTGCCTCCCCTAGTTTCAGCATAACAGGCGTGTATGCCATGATTTAGATGGAGAATATGCACAGTAGGTTCGTCTCCCCTCCTTTTTATTCTCATTGTTTGTACTATTAATTCCATTATTTGTCGTCGTTGTAATTCATTGTCTATCTCCCCTTGTCCCCACGCTGTCCCCCTGTGGGTGCTTTGAAACTGTTTCGCTAATTGTATAAGCGCCTTACAAATTACCAACAAATAAATAAATAAATACATCATAGATTCCGGTTGTGATGGGCCTGCTACCCTCCTTCCCTAGCCGGCCTTCAGTTGACCCGCCTACCCCAGCATTTAAGCCCTCACTCCATAGACTTTTCTCCCCCTGGGTCACACTGGCGGTTTCATAATGCTTGCCCCGGTAGCATGCGCTGTATTTTAGAATGTGTTGTGTTTTGCAGTTTTGCAAGGAGCACACTGGCAAATGGCAATTCCTACCAACGCAGCTGCTGCTGTTGTGTTGGAGGAGGGAACCAGGTTTGGCTGTGGTCCTAAGCACTGAAGAGACTGGCAATCTCTGCTCTCTCTTTAGTGACCACCCATAAGCGTTTATCGGATGATTACTTGATCCTCCTCACTGTGCCTGCCAGTAAAGCGAGAACGCTGTGAGGGTAGGGTCAGCAGCCTGGGTCAGCAGTGCAGAGCTACCTTCAGATCTTGGAAGCAAACTACAGTGCTGACACGTTAATTGCTTGTAGTAAAAACAGTTACCATTGCTCCCTTACAGAAGGACATAGCAAGATTTGTCATTTAGATGTGTCCAGGGACCAAGTTCAGCTGCATGCCGTTTTACATCTTCCTCGCTTTTGCTTCCTCTGTTCTGCCACTCTAGCCAACCACCCACATCCGCCTCTTTCTTCTTCTCTCCTATTAGGCTGCCGCTCACCCTCTGCTCGGCCTTGATGGCTCTGCATCCTGCGGATCTGCACAATGCCTGAGACTGCTTTTCTTTGTTCTGAATTAGCACCCCCCCCTTTACACTCGTATTGCTTTTGGGTGAAAATGTGCTTCAGTTTATGCTTCCCAACTGAGAGACGACTTTCGGGCTGCCAGACATGATGAATGCCAGGCATCATTTTTATTAATTCACACTTGTGGGGACAAGGTGATTTAAGCAGTGACGTCAATTCACCAAAATGCTAGGGATAGCGGAAGTAACATCATGTGCCCAATGACATCCATTTCTAGGTGTTTCCCCACTTCTGCTGTGTTCCAATTCTAGGTGTTTCCCCACTACTGCTGTATCACAATAATTTTAAGTGTTTCCCCATTACTGCAGTGTCTCAAATCTAGGTGTTTCCCCACTACTGCTGTGTTTCAGTTCTAGGTGTTTTTCCCACTACGGCTGTGTTCCAGTTCCAGAGGTTCTTTCCAATATTTCTGTGTTCCAATTCCAGGGGTTCATCCCAATACTACTGTGTTCGGATGCTAGCAGTTCTTCCCAATACTGCTGCATTCCAATTCTTGTTGTTTCCCCATCACTGCTGTGTTTACAATTTAGGGGTTTGCCCACTGCAACCAATAGTTAGCCACAGTGTCCAAATCTCCCTGCACTCAGCCAGTTCTGTGTCCTCCTCAACTAAGAGGTACTCAATGGATTTACACCCCATAGCCATCCCCAAAGTCCCAAGTTGGCCTCAGTTAGAGGTGCTGAACTGTTCAATCTCCCCATAACCAACCCCAAGACTCAACCACCCAAAGTTAGCTGTAGTAATGCCATGTAAGTCACCATCAACAAGCCACAGAGCTGAACAGTGCTGTGCCCTACAGCAACAACCATAGTACTACACATCCGGACCTCTCCAATCCCCAAAGGTCCCCAAAACCTCACAGAGCCATGAATGTAAACCGGTAAACAACTGAACTACAAGTGACTACTAACCACAAAACGTACACCTCACCCACAAATTAAACTACAAATAGTGAAAAATCAATCCCCAGGACCAGGCAGCAAGCCAATCCAAAGAGGACCCCTGCTCCAAGACATTTGACCCACAAATCAAAAACACCATGCCACTAGAAAGACAAAGAAGCGAGAATGGGAAACAGAAAGAGGAAGGAAACCTTAACCACACAGGAAGGATCCAATGATCAAGATTTCACAACTCCGAAAAACCCAGTGACGACAAAGCCAAACGGACTAAGGATACAAAAAAAGAATAGAAAGAAGTTCTCTTGCTACCGCTCCACATATGACTCCTTTGCAAGTGAAAACAATCAGCAGAAAACCCACATGCAAGAAGTGAAATAAATATAGACCCCATTGGGATACCAAACCCAGCATTCAAAAAAACAAACCACTCCAACTGAGAAAACACCATGGCCAATATACCATTAAGAATCAGGGACAAACTTGAATCCATTACCTTCAACACACCCTTTAATCACCAAAGACTGGAGCAAAGGATGTGCACCAACACAACTCACCAACCAGAATGAAACAAAATCAAACAACCGTGCCATCAATCTAATAAGACTACGCGATGAAGAGATAGACCAACCAAGAACAACTCCTCCCAACAAGGAGAGAACCACCAGCAATGGAATCCCGACCTACATTGCACCAACTTCGACATACAAAAGAACAAACAACAACCCACAAGTGAAAATACACAAACTATACTGCAGCACGCTCAATATTAAATCCATGGCAAAACAGAAATCCATGACCTCCTAAGCAAGGAAGGCACAGATGCGATCTTTCTCACAGAAACTTGGTTATCTGACCAATCAAATCAACTGCGCACAAAGGCATACCGTACAACTTCACATTAAGACATGCCAACAGAGAAACCCAAAGAGGAGGTGCACTCTCAATGATAAACAAAGAGCACATGCGAGCCACACCACTCCCCTCAAATGACATTGAAGACTGTGAATCCCTCCTCATCAAGATCGAACTCAGTGACCAAGCCAGCATAGTGTTCCTCCTGATCTACAGACCAGGACAACAGACCTCCTACAACACAAACTTCACGACAAATCTAGCAGACTCAATCCCCATACTATCAACTTATCATCACAACCTAGTCATACTGGGAGACTTCAACATCTGGTTTGAAAAAGAAAATGAAACCTTTGCGAACTCACTGTGCGCACTCCTGAAACCACTCAACTTCAAGCGAATAGTAAATGGATCCACCCATCATGCCGGATAAACCTTGGATCTAATCTTCTGACGAGAAGGACTATGCACATCTGCGCCACCTAAACCCATGGTTTGGAGTGACCACTTCCTGATACCATTCTACAGCAAACTCCAAACCTGCTTACTGGCCAGGAAGGAAATACTGCATGCCACAAAGAAAAGAAAGTGGAAGAGCTCAGATCTGGAGTGCTTAACAGAGTTGCTAGAATTAACCCAGCCCAACACCACACATCCAATAAAACAACCCCAGATGTAGTGGAAACCATACTCAGCATCTAGATCACCAAAGATCTAGACTGCCTGGCACCACCAACACCTTTCAAAGCCACACAGAAAAAACTTCCTGCAAAATGTTTCACAGAAGAACTGAAACACCTAAAAAAATAAAAAATAAAAAAAAACGCTAAAATGGCAGGCACTACAACAGACAGTACAACATAAAATACCAAAGACAATTCATAATATGCAAGTCAACAGTACTCAAAGCATTACAAAAATACTAAACTTGTACTTCGAGACCCCAGGCTGGCACATAGAGCCGAGGTTTGCTCAGAAACACTTTAAGACAAGATAGCTTCACCCGTGAGATGGATGGGGGTGCAGATGTATTACTCCAACACCAATCAATAAGGACAACTCAATGGTTTGGCAAAGGGAGTCCATTTAATGACAAGTACAAAAAACGGGGCGTTATGTATATCAGCAGTGATGCGATCGTCCTTCTCACTTCAAATCCAACGAACGTCATACAAGTTGTAACATTTATACTCAAAACTCATCATCATTGACATGTAACACTCAAAAGTTAACATGCAATTCTATTGGTTAGGAAAAGGTAACTTTACTATAGGTACTATATCTTTATATGGTAACGGAGTGAGGGGATTGGGTAAACACTGTCAGGTGGGCATCTAAGCCCTTCCTTCAAAAATGACTACTGCAGACGTCACTAAAAGTATGACGTCTCATTGGTTCTACTAAGTATAGGATCCTAGATTATTTGGTCCATTGTGATTGGGTTGGTAATAACCCCATGCATACTTTTCCACTTCGCTTAGCAGCACGCAGAATGGTCGGCCAGGTGCGGGGTGCCCCTTAGTTACCCGGCCTTCCTCCAATTATGGTTACAATCAATCATCACTTTAGTAGCCATGTGTCAATTATTTCACTGTGGTTGGCCTCGAGACTGAATCTTCTGTCTGGAAAAGTTCTGATATATCTGCCTGGTCAGGTGCCAAGCGTAGGTGTGAGCCCTCGCTTCTTCTTGCTTGGCTGTTCACATGATTCCAACAATGTGAATCTGTCTCTTTTCTCTCAATTTGTGTATTTGATTTACGTTTCACCAACCACCTGCCTTCGCTTTCTTAGCTCGACCTTTCAGAGGCAGGATATTCTGTTCTTAGTTTCAATTAGATGTAGCTACTGTTCACCTCTTTTATTGGTATGACCTTGGCTTTCCTGGCACGAGTTGCCTCTGCTGAGTTTCGTTTCAGCCGTCTCTTCTCGTTTTGCTAAATATGAATCTTTTCTCATATGGCCTTTAGTAATTTTCTGCTTCTTGTGCAAAGTAGAAATATACTTATAATAATATGCTTCATTTGAGGTAGATTATGTATAATGGCGCGTGCCGCACTACTCTTCTACTAAGCATAGCAAGCCGCACTGTTTTCTTAGCTTTCCTGCGGTTTCAAGCATATTTACTGGTGTAAACTGGTCAAATATCTTTGCCGCGCTTACAGCTTAAGCTTCTTGCATTTTGACATTGTCCTTTCATTTTAAGTTCACGATATGCTTGTTCATGGCGTTTCGTCTCTTTGTGTCATTCTCAGGTCGTCATTTCTTCTATCTGTGAGTCTGTCCGGGCCCTCATGACGTCACCATTCGTCTTCCATCAAGCCCTTTGGTTTCTTCCGAGACTGTACTTTGCAATCTTCGTTTTGTTTCATTTGTTGGTAGGGTTTTCTTAATGGATACCTTACAGTCCATGATTTTCTGGGTATCGGTACATCAATAGGTGCTGTTCTTCTAATAGGCACTGGGCAGAGCCTTACTACGGCTCTCGGCTGGATTATTTGCTCGTCATATGTTACATATTTCGGTGTGAACATTCCTGGAACTTCAAAATGGACGATTGGGGTGCAGGCTTTATTTGGGACCTCCTCTACTCTCCCCCCTCTGGGCGATTCATCGACCCCTTTCACCTCCTTCTTTGGTTCTGTCTTTGTTTGTTCTTCTGCATTTACTTTGATTTTATCACCTGGGTTCCTTCCTTCTTCATCTTCTGTGTCTATGCATGCTGGTCTGAAGAAGTGTCTATTTGGAGTCCATATTTTTATTACTCCTTTTAAATTTCCTGCTGTTCTCACGTGTTCATCCCTGTTCCATGTCATCAATTGACATTGTCCATTTGGGTTGCAGTAAACCCATCTTCCCACATAGTTTTGATGTTTCCTCGGATAGAGAAACTTTGTTCCCTCAGGTGCAAGGATGCTAGATTTCACGAATTCTCTTATTTCTTCATCAGTCAGGTCTTTGGGCTTCCATCCTGACTTGACATCAATCATGATCTTCATCTCGATGGCTTTTTTCACAGTTTTCTGGCACTGAGAGATTATTATCTTGATAACACAAAATCCTAGCAATATCATCACTAGCAGGGCTCCTAGGAACTTGAATGCATCTGCCATCCAATGCGGGACCCATGAGAATGGTGCTCCAAACCAGCTGTCATCCTCAACTTCGTCAGTTTCGTCAATCATCTGATTCTGCAGCTTCGTCAGCATACCTATGGCTTCTGTTAGAGTTCCATTCTCCTTTTCGTGCAACAAGATTCTCTGATTTTTGCACAAACTCCTCCATCCATAGCTGTGATCCTGTTAAGTACATATCTGTTCTGGAGAGTCATCAGTGAGATGGCTCTTAACTTTTCTTTGATTGCATTGAATCCTTTTATTGTCATGTTATTGGTCTGCAGTAACTCCCATCTGGTTATCTGTAAGCATTTAGTATTTGCTCCAACTTGGAATCTTGGCATGGAAATGGTCGCGAACACTGATGAGGTGAGGCTAAACAGCCGGTGTTCATATGGGATTGCATGAAAGGCTTCTTCTGATTTGGCAGAGAAGTAATTTTCCCTTTTCAATCAAGTCATCAGTTCCACAGATCTCTTTTTCCTCAGGTGAGCATCTGCTTTTGGAAAACTGTCAATATTCAGGTCACTTTTCGGGATCACCAATGCTGGACGTGGACATTTACTATGGTGCATATACCTCCCCAGTTTTTCGGCAGTCTGATGTATGCTTTGGATCCACATGCCCAATAATGATCCATAATTACTGCAGTTCTGTGCACCATTCCTGGGGCGTCAAAAACATGTCCACAGTTCTGATTTTCTCCCATTTTTGTTGTGCCATTATTCCTGAAGCAGAATTTTGGCTTCTAGTGGCACTATATGCAAGGGTCCTTCTCTGTCTTCAACCCATGTCAGCAGTTTTGCAAGCTTTGGTCATAATGGCTTGCATCCATCTCGCACTATGTTGATGGTAGGTTCGTATTGACCTATGACCATCCATGCTCTGCAAATCACTACTGCTTTTTCCCATCCATCTGATAAAAGCACTGTTCCCCAAATCTGCATTTGGCCTCTGTTCTTCCTAATTCGAGCCTCTTCTGGGGTTTTTGCTTGGGCATTTAGCTTCTGATTTACTTCTTTTCTGATTTCTGCTCCTTTAACTCCAGGTTTCTCGTATCTGATAACAATGTGTTTTGTTTTTCCATTGTTTCTCATCGTTATGTCCTGGACATAATCATCTTCATTTGGGTTGGTTGCTTCAGTTGCCCAATTTAGTGAGGCATCACTGCCCATGAACTGGTCTCTAGTTTTGCACATGGCTAGGTGTGAAAGACAGTGTGCTGTCTGGACATCAATTTCTACAGCTACGAAGATCTTGGACTTCCCCATTCTGTATGGTAGGAGTGCACAATCAAAGCATTCCCCTTCTGCGTTTTGTCTTCCAACTTCTTTCATGTGCTGGTACCAAATGTTGTTTCCCAAATGTGCTGTGTTGTCCATGTAATCGTTTAGTTCACTGTCATCTCCTTGCATGCTTCTCTTGATTCTTAGGGGCCGATTCATGGAACAAACGTGCGCCGAAAATCCCAGCGCAAGCAGGCGCAAGGTGGCGCAAGCGTGAGAAATCAAGCGCACGCGCACGCGCACGTGTGCGATTCAAGGAAGGCGCTGCGCTTGTTTCCCGCTGGTCATGCGCCAAATCCATGCATGTCGCACATGGGCACACACGTCATCAAACGGCGTGCACTACGTGCACAGCAAAAGCGCACGTAGCACAGCGCACACAACAAAAGTGGGCGGAACAGTGGGCGTAACACGCAGAATGGGGAACAACGCGTGAAAAAGAAGACGTAACTGGGGAAGTACTGCAGGGAACTACACGGAACGCCCACACGCACGCGAACAACCCGTATTCATGGATTCGAATACGGGAAACCCGTGCACGGCAAAAGACGCGCACAGGCGTCAACGCATCCGCCACACGAAGGCAGGCGGAAGCGTCCCCGCACACAGTATAAAAGTGCGCGCAAACAACAAACACATATATACAGCTACGATGAATGCCCCATTTGTCGCAGGACTGATCGTGGGACACCGCAGGAGGAGGAGAATAGTCAGGGCACGCAATTTCTCACCACGGACAAGCCTTTTTGGGATGCCTGACGACCAGGTCTACGGCAGGTATGGGTTTCCACCCCATATCATCCTAGACCTGGTCAGGGAGTGGGAAGATGCCCTTACATCCCCCACCCTTTGCTCCCAAGCATTGAGCCCCTTGGAGAAGGGGCTCAATGTCCTGCATTTTTTGGCCACTGGGTCATTTCAGCGGACTACTGCCATAGTGGGGGGGTCTCACAGGCCACGCAGTCACGCTGCCTACACCAGGTCTTGGCAAACATGACAGCGCACCCCTCAGTCCGCAGGCACATATACATGCCCAGAACACCCGCAGAAAGGCAGGCCGTTGTCCTGGATTTTTACAGGGTGGCACACTTCCCCAAAGTGCTCGGTGCCATAGATTGCACCCATGTGTCCCTAAGTCAACCTAGGGCCACTGAGCACATCTACCGAAACCGCAAGCACTGGCATTCCAACAATGTACAGGTGGTATGTGATGCAAAGGGAATCATCACCTCTGTCTATGCAAACTACCCTGGCTCCACCCATGACAGTTTCATATACAGAATGTCCGCCCTGAGCCGGGCCCTGGAAGCTGGGCAGCATGGCGACACATGGCTCCTAGGTGAGTACAAATGACCTTGCACATGCATGTATGTCACACACACACACAAATACACAAACCCCAATAATCACAACCATTTTCACCTCCCCAGGGGACAGTGCCTACCCTCTGAGCAACTACATGATGACGCCAATCCGGAGCCCCACCACACCACCCCAGGTAAGATACAACGCGGCCCATATTGCAACCAGGGCCATAGTGGAGCGCACATTCGGAGGGCTCAAGTCACGCTTCCGCTCTCTTGACCGCTCTGGCGGGCAGCTACTCTATGCTCCCCCAGTAGTGTGCAGGATCATTGTGGCAGCATGTGTCCTGCACAATGTTGCAACACGGCAGGGCGTACCGGTGGACATGGTGGTGCCCCCACATCCCCAACCACAGGCGCTGCCCATGGGAGTGGATAGGGCACGTGGCGAGGAAGGCCGGATCCAACTTGTGGCCACATTTTTCACCTAAACTCCCACCCCTGCAGAGTGCACACAGGCCTGGCACATACCAGGTGACAATCGATGATGACAAAGAGACAGTCAACTGTCACAACCTTACCACCCTGAGATTGTTGCCATGGAAGTGCCACATTGTGTACATCCCTAGCTACTTAAACACAAGCTATCCTGTGTGACCAAAAGGCACACATATGATATATATGATAGGATATGGCATTTGTAACGTGCCTATACACAAGTGTTTCAAGGCGCGACAAGGCAGGGAGGGTGGAACAAGGGAAGACAGACAACGATCCTACTAGGCCAGGTGTCATTTAGATCGCGCAAGTGCAGGGGTAGGGGGAAGGGAAATGTGCAAGGGGAAGGGGACGGGGGGAGTGCAGTACAGGGTAAGTAGAATAAAAAATAAATAAATAGGCCAGCTGGTGGCAAGTACAAAGGTAAGTGCAGACAAGTGCTGGGAAGGGGGGCTGTAGGGATACAGAGACAGTCCCGCAGTGCAGGGGTTGCCAGGGAGGCAGTGCAAGTGGAGAGTGGCTGGGCCAGGGACCGAGGTCGGTGAGAGTGGCCCAGTTGCAGATTCAGTGCAGTTTCAGTGAAGAAATTAGCAAGGGAGAGGGAGAGAGAAAGCAGAAGCAAAGAGGAAGGTTTTGAGGTACTTCCGGAACCGGAGATGGTTCTCCTCAAGTTTCAGGGAGGCAGGAAGGCTGTTCCAGAGGGAGGCCCCTGCCGCGGAGAGAGATCTACCCCCAGCTCGTTGCTTCGAGAAGCGGCTGGCCCTGACATGCAAGGTGTGAACCACACACACCTGCAAAACAGGCCATGACCATCACTGTTATGTCACTCAAACCCTCCCGAACCACAACATGACATGGCAAGCAATAGCCACACACCAACACAGTACCAATAGGGTACACATTGCCATGTGAAAAATGTAAATTGGCATCAGACAATGATGCCTGACATGGAATCAGATGAAATGACTGACCAACAACCTCCCACCCAAAATAAGTCATTCCCAAATGCATTACAAAAGTTGTAGCCGTAACATAACACTGAATGCCTGTCTACATGCACATTGTGCATTGCAAAATCAACACTGCAGCTTCTGTGTGCTGTGTCCAACTCCTGCAACACACTGCTCAGCGCACAAGCACAGTGAACAGCCATTGTGTGTGATGCACACCCTGAGCATCACATCTAAGCGACAAACCACATCAAAAAGCAAATTAGGCATGTACAGGTTCCATAATTGGTCACAGAACATGTGCTGCAGGGACACAGTTGGCAGCAGAAGGCAAACAGAGTGTACACGTGGATATCGAAGGGTGGTTGTACATGTAGTGCATCATAGTGCGAGTGTGTGGGTCAGTAAGGACATGCACTCAACATATGCATGTGCAATCAAGTGACCATCAGTGTCCTCTACACATCACATGTGAACATTCACCATGTGTACACCCCAGCATGTCAAACCACAACTATCCCCTCACACCTGAAAGGTAAACACAACACATGAACAGGCATTGATCAGCAGAACACATCATGTACATAGGATACCACAATTACAATGTCAGGGTTCCCATCACACTGCAGGGCAAGGAAACTATCAACAACAAAACACCCCCCCCTCCCTCACAAATGACCATGACCCACAGAACAACTGAACCTGGGTCATGGAGCCTTAAATCCTCAATTTCACCTGGCCACAGGATCACCCTTCCCCTTTGTCACCATCTGCCACCTTGTGTGTGAAAAGTTGCCTGCACCCTCAGAGTCCACCTTCATTTGCAAAAACACAAAATCCAAGGCAGAAAAACGAACCAGAACAGCCTCCAGTAGATGACTTGAAGTAGCAGTACCTCACAAAGGCCAAGTACTACCACAATGCTGTAACAACCAAGGTAGCACAGTAAAACAATGTCACAACAGGATGTGAACCATGTGTGGTACATAACATAGAATGATGCACCACGAACAGATGTGTACTGTCACAGCTCCCGTGTACAGGCGCAGGAGTGGCACGAACCAACCACCCCCACCGTGGCCAGGGTGCCTGCAAGGTCAAACTCACACAGGCCTCTGAGACCCTGGTGGGGAAGGAGGGTCAGGGATATGCAGTCGGGACAGGCGTTGGCATACTGGATAACTGGAATGAGGGGCAGGAGAGGGTAGTAGGAATGACACGTGAAAGTAGGGAATGCACTAAAATATAGTACTTGCATTAACACATACGCAATCATAACAAACTTGTACATCATTGTCAGGGCCTTCCGGAGTCCAGGCGCAGGAGTGGCACGAACCAACCACCCTCTTTAGGGTTTTGGTGCCTGCAAGCTTGGGGCTTACACAGACATCCGCAACCCCAGCGGGGAAAGAGGGTTAGGGAACGTTGGTTAGATGGGTACGGGAAGCAGGAACACCGGGTAGAGGGTACAGGGTTTAAAATTGGATAGGACTCGGGGTGATTAGGGAAAAAAAACCATACCAAATTGAATTACACATTCATCCATGCATTAGTGCACCCCCCAGCAAGCCTATGCAGAGCAGTTTGAAAGAAAAACAACAAGACACTTAGCTCTGGTTTTGAGTGCTGGCCTCCTGCCTGCGCACTCTCAGGTCTGGTTACAGGAGCACTTCAATGCTGCAAAGAGAGCCACAGTTAATAATCTCTGCGTACCCATAACACACAAACACACCACCAAATATGCCCCATAGCAACAAACTACTCTACAAACAGACAATCTGGTGTGGATGCTTTGTACCAATACGTAACATTACCCCTGTGATGGTTCATACACAGTCAATGCAGTAAGTCAGGCGCCGGTGGGTGCGTGGCAAATGGAACACCAATGTGTCATGATTCACACAACATGCAATGTTCCCTGGGTAAGCAGACAGACACATATAGCAAGGTATGATTTCAGAAAAAGTCGTGTTCCACCATGACCGAAACAAAGTAGGCAGTGCATGTTTCAAAATGTACATGGACATGAAATGCACTGCACCCGAGTCTGTCCCTTGCTGTATGTCCCTGTGAGCTGCTCCTTTCCATGTCTCGGAAGGCTACATGGGTGATACAAGTGCCTCAATGGCCCATGGTGGACCGGAGGGTATGTGCCACTGCCCCTGCAGGTGCCCCAGCCAACCTTACAATCAACTAGCCATCAGTCTACCAACACATCTGAGCTGTATTGTGCGCTTCAACACCAATATTCGTCCAAGCTCACCGTCAGTGCTGCTACTAAGCATGCATGTGAAACTGGCCTGGTGGAAGCTTTGCTGTGTTGTGGGCCCCCTGTGCTGCTAACCTTGCCTGGAGTCCCTTGAAACACTTAAGCAGTTCTAGGATGTATGTCTGCAATCCCTGTGCCTCTGCTTGCGCACACATGTGCATGTGGGCACCACCAAACGTGTCCAGAATCCAGACGTCCAATGGGCCATGTCTGCTGGCAAAGGTGGTCTGGAGGCTCATCCCCCTGCAGAAAGGGCATGAAACACATGATTAATGCTTTAGAGTTATCTGTGTGTGTCTCTTCAGGCATCTCATTACTGGACCATGTCAGAGACGTACATCAGAAATCACACCATCAGTCCGTCTTTCACATCCAAAGTTTGGAACACACTATCTACGGCATGAATTGCAACAAGCACATGTACAGTAAAGATAAGAAACATACTACACAATGCATAGCAATGAATGTACACATTAATCATGAAACACCCCATCTAGCAAAAGCAGAACAGTGGTCAATAACACCGCAATCATCCCCACTAGGGGTGTTAACACAAGTTACACAGCACCAGACATGCCACAGATATGACAGTCCAAAGCCCTTGTGTAATAGGCTGTTACACCGAACTATCCTTGCGAGCCCATGGATAAGGGAATCAGGAGTGGTATATGTGAGTCAAGGACCCCAAGCAGCAAACACATACACAAGACAAGCCTGAAGGGCCCAGCTGGAACAGACAGTGGATGCTTTCAAAAGCCACAAAGCACCGCACCATCACATGAAAGCACAATAGACAAGCAATTTTAAACTATATTAACTAATTACACTTACTATGAAAAACCTACATTACCTAATTAAACTAACTATCAAACAGAAACTTAACTAACTAAACTAAAAGAAAAATCAAAAATGGCCACATACGACCCGGGGGGGGGAGGCACCCAGGAGGGGGGAGGCACAGGGTGCTGCTCAACACCCACATGCGATGATGCTGAGCCAAAAAAAAAACCTCCATGGGCTCAACGCCTGCACAGCCGGACCTATGTGGGAGATAGATTGTCGTCCGAGTCTGGCTCATCCAGGAAAGGAGGACGTGGCACAGTAGCCTGGCCACGCCTAGCCGCAGCTTGCCCCTTGATGGCAGCAAGTCTGCCGGACGGGTGAGCCTGGTTCTGTGTGGCGATGTGACGTAGATCTGCATGCAGAACCTCACGTGATACACGTGCTTCCTCTTGCAAGGTAGCACGTGTATCACAGAGTTCCTCCTGCAAGGCCTTGCTGGACAACCGCTGCACCTCCCGGCAATCCTGTAGCTCAGCCAAGATGGTACGCTCAAGCTGTGCAAACCTCTCCTCTGCCTGCTGCCTCTGGGACATCAGAAGGACACCCAGAGTGGATTTGAGGGAAGCATACTCCTCCCTCAGGGCCTCCATGTGTGCCTCTGCATGAGCAGCAATTGCTTTATGCAGAAATGACATTTCAGCCTGGCGTGCCCTGTCTGAGGCCGCCATGCCCAGCCTGAGCGAGCGGGCCATGGACCGTGCCGCCTGCTGCTGGAGAAGCACCTGCCTAGCAGGGGGGAGCACAGATCGGGCCACACGCTCCATGCTCTCAGCGATGATCTCCATTGCTGCCCCCTGCCGTTCAGAAATGGCAGTCATGTCTTGCTCCCACTCAGTATACTGCGGTTGCGCGCGGCGACCGCGTTGCTGGGCTTGACCCCTGCGGGACCCAAGGACCGGGTGTCCTCGCTGTGTTGGCACCGCCCGCGGCTGCACGACTACATGCCCCTGTCGACGTGATGTCCCAGGCACATCAGTGACTGGTGTGGAGGGTGACCCTGCGTCCCGATCCACCACGGGCGGAGGTACCAAGACTGTCTGACCCCTCAGTGCAGGTGTCGTGGACAGAGGAGTGTCCACATCAGAATCACTCACCCCTGATACATGGACTTGATGCTCATCCAACTCGACATGGATGTCAGAGTCGTCATCAGGGCTGGACTCATAGGCAGCCAGAGACAAGATGGACTGTAGCACTTGGGGGTTTTCATGGCCTACCACCCCACGGCCCCCACTTGTGCCGGGTTGATGTAGTGGTAACAACCCTGTGTCTGGCATGAAAACACCATCCTCCGGCTACATTGCGTCATCATCTGAAAAATATAGAGAAAAAAGGTCACTACACATGTCAGAAGCACACAACACACACACACACCGACAACAAACACATCAGGCAGACATGAGACACACAAAATAGAACCTGGCATGCATGCTGGGTCAACTTTGAATTGCTTCTGTGATCAGACCTGTTGAAAGGTGGCAGTTTGCATAGAAGTGGGTCTTTGCAGTGCAGCAAATGTGTATGTCACTCACTACCTACATGTACAAGGACTTCATGGTGTGTGTCAGGAAATGTGAAGGCAGTGCAAGGTCAACTTCAGGCATCACATGCAATGTGCATTCAATGGGTAGCATATCTACAAGCAAAGCACCCCTCCACCCGCCTAGCATGGTATCAAAAGGCTGACCATAGACCTGTGTATTGACAGGCAGTGTTGACTGGCATCAACAGCTTAATGTGATTCAAGTGACAACACTGCAAATGATGATGGGACAGTAAGCAGGACACATGATGAAACCTCTGGAGGCCGCCCACGTGTGAAGAAGACACTACAACAGTCGGACAGAGTCATTGGCTATTAAACAGGCTGAGGCCTGTGACCCACACAGATTGTCAGACCCTAAACATGTGTGCAACGCAGTACTGAGCCACAGTTGACATGGGAAGGCTGATGAGATGCCATGCAATGTATGTCACCCAGGACTTGTATTACAGTGATCTTCCAGTCAAGGACACATAGGGGCATGCGTGCAATGCACATGGAGCATGAATGGGCACTCATGTCCCTGTGGGGCATCTGACCTCTGCACAGTACAAGTGAGATACCCTGCATCAAGTACTAAGGCTGTACCACACAGCATATGTCTGGCAGATTGTCCGCTGGAAGTTAGCATGTACACAGGACGCATGAACCGGAAAGTACCCAATGGCAAGATTGAAGCAGACCAGTGCAAAGGTGGAACTGGGGTGCAGAGTGGCGGAGGAGGGGCAAGGGAGCATGCCTACATGGAGTACCCGCATGCAGGCAGAGGACACATGCACGTCAGTCATGCTATGACATTGTGCCTGGGCTGAGAGGAAGGTCACCCCACGCTACATGCAGAAGGGCCAGTGAGCTGGAACATGGACTGGAGGGGTATACTGGTAACCAGCATGTGAGTAGGGTGCAATAGTGGTGATGCGGACACTCCCCGTCTGCTCCACATGTCCACCATCCAGCACAGCAGACATGCATCACGGAAGCATTGCATCACTTGCACATCAGAACCATGTACACGTCACATGTAGTGGCAATCATGCACAACACATCCCACAAGTAAAACACACACGTCCTCAACAAACATGCATCAACACTCACTGGACTGGGCATCAAAGTCCAGCATCTCTCCCACTCCTTCGACCGATTAAGATGGTATGAACTCCGCAACGAGTGACTCATGCAGAGTGAGCTCTTCCTCCTCTGGTGCAGGCCCACCGCCAGTCACCAGAGTCAAGTTGTAATTTGAGGAACGCTTAGCCTTAGCGCTGCGTTTGAGGTCATTCCAACGCTTTTTGCACTCTTGCGCCGTGCGCACCTCATGGCCGAATGAACTGACATGTTCCGCAACTTGCTTCCAGTGGGTGTCACGGTGGGCAGCTGTAGTCTGACTATTGGCACCCACTACCATGTCACGGCTGTGGCCCTGCACGTAGTCCACGGGGAAGTCCAGTTCCTGCTTGCAGAAAGGCTTCTTCCTCGACGTGCAGAAGGTCGTGGCTGTATGTGGGGTCCCAGCCTGTGCTGCAGGTGCAACCTTCCTCCTCTTGGACTGTGGTGCAGACCCTGGCTGGCTAATGCCGCCCTGACCAGTATGGCCAGTGGGTTCAGTGGATTGTGCCAAGGGAGTGGCAGGTGGAGGGATGACCAAAGGCCTGACTTGTGTCAGTGGCAGCTGGGTGCCCTCTAATGGACCCTGCACAGCAACATCCGCTATGGCAGGGTCATTGACCGCAATGGTCCTGGTTGGCAGACTCACAACCGGGGCGTTGTTGGGTGCATCTGCCCCTGCACTTGCCAACACCCGGCTATTCAGGGCAGCAGATGACATAACTGCCCCAGGGGCACGTGTCTTGGTCAGAGCAGCCCTTGTGCCCCTACGGTTTCCCTCCTGGCCTGTTGGAAATCTTCCAAGGGCTCCTCAAGTGCCAACACAGCCTGCGCTGGCAGACCCTGAGCCTGGGTGGCGGTGTCCACAGCTGCACCTGCAGCTACCACTACCCTTGGGCCCGTGGCAGTCGATGGAACGGACTGCCGGGTCACACGGGCGCCAGTGCCAGATGCAGAAGCTGCATCTCCTGGAACCACAGGGGGTGGTGGCATGACTGCACCGACACATGGCACAACATTGTGCTCAAGTGGCGCACCCCTGCCTCTTCCCCCTCTGTGGCCGCCCTGGACACCCTGGAGTCCCCCTACTCCCTGGTCACCATGGCCACGTCCCCGACCACGCCTGCCACGAGGAGTACGCCCAGCTGAGGCACCCCTCACCTTTGGTGGCCTCCCAACCATGGCACAGATGTAGTAGTGCCGGCACAGATGGAGCAGTGCCAATGGGAGGTGTACACCACAATTGACCTGGGCAATTGGGGTGAAGGGGGTGGGAAGCAAGATGTTAACAGCCCCCCTGCACCTGCAAGGCTGTATGTGACCCCGGTGATGTAGTGACGGGTCACGCAACGCTCAGGCACCCCAAAACTGCAGTAAAACCATGCACGCAACCCTGCAGCCTACGTGCATGGAATCAACCTCCCGCAGTACGCGGTGGCACCCAGTAACAGGAATAACGCGTACGCGTGGGACACGCAGGCTACTATGACCTCGAAAATGGGTGCGATACACATGGGCACCCGCAGTGGGAAAAATAGCGTGTGCGACTCACCGTCTGATTAGCGCGATGCAGAAAAACACGCATACCCAATACCCTCACCAAAAGAAGAGATACGTCCTTGATAGCTGTGAAGTTGTGATGGCGCGCGAAACAACAGGAAGCAGCAACACACGTCGGTCTCCACGAAAGGCACGTACAGCGAACTGCTGCCCCCAGTCACCTTTAACCCGTGCTGTGGGAAACGCCCGCGCGCGTCACGTCACTTACGCGCATTGGCCCTTTCCTCGGATTACACGCATTCACACGCGGACGTGCAGTTTTATCACGCGCGCTGAACCACTATGCTAACGTCACGAGGGAAACGCCCATGCACGTCCATGCGCGTCACGTCACAGAGGCGCTTACGCTTGAAGGGCCTTTGGTGCAATGAAAGTGCGTACGAGTGCTGACGCGCTTACGCGCTAGTGGCCTTTCCTCGAATTACACGCTGACGTGCACATTTCTCACGTACCAAATCTCTCCGTATCAAGCTGGCCACGTGAAAACACACGGAAGACCACGCTCCTGCCCAAAAGGCCGAATCACTGCATCCCAGAGCCCCGAGCACGCTCCCACCTGCCATCTGCTGCTGCCTGACTGCCTGCTGCCCACGTGCCCTGCTATTTGCTGCCTGCACATCAGCCAGGGGTGCAGTTGCTGTGACCACCCCTGCTGGAACTGAAGACTCCCGACTGGGATACCATCGCTCCACAGCCCAGCCCCAGGACCCAGTTGGCCACCCGCACCTGCCTCTGGGGTTGCCATGTCGGGCACTACACCATCTGGTACCACTGGCAACCCCCAGCCAGAGAGGCAGAGGGGCACCAGCTTCACTGCCACCGAAGTTGGTGTCCTGGTGGAGCAAGTCCTGGGGCAGTATGATGCCCTCTTCGGAACAAGATGTGCCAACAAGGAAGGACGGACTCGGATCTGGACGGACATCGTGACTGCCATCAACGCGGAGGGGGTGGCAGTCCGCGAATTCCATCATGTCAAGAAGAGCTGGGAGGACTTCAGGTCCAGGACCCTCAACAAGGCCCAGCGCCTCACAGAGGGGGGCCGGGTCAGCCTGAGCAACATCCAGATGAGGGTCCTGGAACGCGTACGCCCAGCGCTCCACGCCCAGATCCTTCGGAGGCAGACCCGTCTGGAGTTGAGCGGTAAGTGGCCAAGCATTGCTGTGTGAGACAGGGCATGTTGCAGTGTGCTGGTAGTCTGATACTTGCCTGTATGTGTGACATATGCCATGTATGGATATGTGTGAAGCACGTGGTAGGTGCATGTATTTTCATGCAACATGGGGACCTCTATGCAGAATTCACACCTGAACACATGCCAGTCTCTGTTCCTGGACATGGAGGGGGGATGAGGAATGGGTGCTGATGTCATATACATGTATGGTGCACATGTGTGTGTGTCTGTGTGTGTGCGCCAGAGAAGTGTGTGTTTCACTTTGAAACGCCATGGATGCATGTGACTTTGAAGGCAGCATCTTGGTTTACAGGGGCACTTGTACATGGGTGTTGATGTTGATTGCAGGCGCTGGGAGTGTTTCTCCATGTGTGTTGCATGCATTGACCCATGTGTCGTGGAAGGACACGATGGAAGTGACATTTGACAGTGCCACTCATGTGTTATTGCTTCCTGTCTAGGGTATTTTGTGCTGTACCCTGATGCTTGTGTTCTATGTCTCCCTCTACGCAGCGTCAAGTGAAGAAGAGGGCGGAGACGGCGCTGTGGAGCCAAGCGGCGGGGATGCCTCCACCGGGCGGCGACGCATGGCCCAGCCACCCTCCCAGGAATTACCATCATCCGGGAACGAGGGGGCTGGTGCCGCGTCTGCCACAACGGCTGTGGCGGAAGGGCCGGGTGAGCCCCCACAGGGGCTTCCAATGGCGGAAGACGGTGTGGAGACATCCAGGTTGGTGGTCTCCACAGAGGAGGAGGAGCCCGCTACTGAGCCGCACATGGGGCCTGTTGGGGGTAGTACCACTGGTGCAAGTGGTGCAGTCCAGGGCCAGGGTCAGGAGGCAGCACAGGTCACCGCGGAGGGGCCTGTGCATGTCGCTGTCCTTGACCCTGTGACTGCACCATTATGCACCAGCAGGGAGGCCCTGTCCCAGGTTCGTCCGCAGGTAGGGGAGAGTGCCATATCACCTGCCTATCCACTACCTGCGGACGAGGGGTCCCGCGACCGTATGGGATCCGTTCTGGTGGGTGTCGCGTTGCGTTGCGCACGCGTGTCATTCGTGATGACGTGCGTTCTTCCTGGGTGGAGAACGCACGCCATCACGAAGAGCAGCGTCGTGACGTGGCACTGCTGGGAGGGGCCGTGGTTGGGGGGTTCCCTCATGTGACGCGCACTCTGGCGGACCTCTCCTCCTCTGTGGAGGCTATGCGCCGGTCGTTCTCCACATCGTCTTCCGGCCCAGATTACACCAGGGCCCCCTGTGGACCTGGCCTGACCAACACAGCCAGCTTGATGGAGATCCCATCCCTGCCACGGTCGGGAGTTGGCGGTCCAGCATGGGTGGACACCACAACTGGAGACCAGCAGATGGAGGATATGCAGGCACCATCGGACAGGGCACATAGACAGCAGCAGCAGGAGCAGGCTGTTTTTGGGAGCAATGATGGCTCGGGGCCATCAACATCGGAGGGGCAGGCATCAGCCGGAGGGCAGGAGGACCCTGGACGGGAAGTGTCTTCCGTGTGGCAGTGGTTGGGCCATGCAATAGATGCGGAGCAGCAGCGGGCGGAAGAGGCACGGCTCACGATGGTCAGGGTGGAGAACTCCATGCGTAGGGCCCTGAGGCAGGCCGAGTGCCTCGAGGCCATTCGCATGGACCTGGAGTTCCAGATGTCATCGTCCCTGCGAACTCTCGGGGCCATGGAAGAGGACCGCCTCCGGGACTTCGAGCAGGAGTTTGATGATGCCCTGGCCCGGGACATCAACATGTGAGCCGTTGGACTTGCCCGCTGCCCTTGTAAATAGTTAGTTAGTTACTATTAGGTTTCCTTTCGTTTTTTCTTTATTTTGGACCGCTTGGACAATGGACCACATTTTTGTATATAGTTTTTTTATTAGGTAGTTTTTGGTAGGTTTCATTTCTTAAGTTGGGCTTATGGACCCTGCATTCTTCTATTGTACATAGTTCTACATTGGATTCATCTTTTTTAATATTTTTTTTGTGTTCACCATGGAGCAATGGTTTTTATTTTCCCTTGGATTTGATTTATTGAACTGTGATTTCGGACAACATTTCTTTTGGGATTTCTTTTGCTTATGTTTTCTTGATTTTCATAATTTATCGGACATGGACCACTTCTTTTGTTATTCCCATTGTTGTGTGTTTAATTTGATTTACGTTCCTGTTATCTTTAATATTTATTTTTTTATACTTCCATTTGTGGTATTATCTCATTGGTTTCATGCATGTCATTATATGGCCAGGGATCTAGATTGTGATGACGTGTTGGCTGGGGGACATGTGTCGGGGCCTGCTGGCAGGTGCCCCGCACTGCTGGAGGGTGGGGGTGAAGGGGACATGTGTGGGTGCCTGCTGGTAGATGCCCCTCAGTGCTGGGGGGTGGGGGTGCAAGGGGACATGAGTGAGACATGAGTGGGGGCCTGCTGGCAGGTGCCCTGCACTGCTGGGGGGTGTGGGTGCAAGGGGACATGAGTGGGGGCCTGCTGGCAGGTGCCCCTGACTGCTGGGGGGTGGGGGTGCAAGGGGACATGAGTGGGGACCTGCTGGCAGGTGCCCTGCACTGCTTGGGGGGTGGGGGTACAAGGGGACAAGAGTGGGGGCCTGCTGGCAGGTGCCCTGCACTGCTTGGGGGGTGGGGGTGCAAGGGGACATGAGTGGGGGCCTGCTGGCAGGTGCCCCGCACTGCTGGGGGGTGGGGGTTCAAGGGGACATGAGTGGGACATGAGTGGGGGCCTGCTGGCAGGTGCCCCTGACTGCTGGGGGGTGGGGGTGCAAGGGGACATGAGTGGGACATGAGTGGGGGCCTGCTGGCAGGTGCCCCTGACTGCTGGGGGGTGGGGGTGCTGGGGGACATGAGTGGGGGCCTGCAGGCAGGTGCCCTGCACAGCTGGGGGGTGGGGGTGCAAGGGGGTAATGCGTTGGTGATCACTAGTGCAAGGTGACATGTGGCTTGGCTGGGGGGAATGCCCATGGTGGATGGGCTGCCTGTGGGACATGACCAGGGGTGCAGGGTAGTCCCCTGTGGTGTGGTCTGGCTGCAGGGGCCATGGAGGGTGTAGAGGGAACACCTGGGAGGACCCACACTGCCAATTCACGTGTAGGAATCCCCTGCACCCCCGAAATACAAGTACCCCACTCACACAGGGCTATCGCGTGTGGAACTTCCCGCGCACCCCAGTAATACACGTACCCTGCTGAAATTGCGTGCAAAACTTCCCCGCACCCCAGAACTACACGTACCCTGCTGAAATCGCGTGTGGAACTTCCCGCGCACCCCAGTAATGCACGTACCCTGCTGAAATCGCGTGTTAAACTTCCCCGCACCCCAGAAATACACGTACCCTGTTGAAATCGCGTGTGGAACTTCCCGCGCACCCGAGTAATACACGTACCCTGCTGAAATCGCGTGTTAAACTTCCCTGCACCCCAGAAATACACGTACCCTGATGAAATCGCGTGTGGAACTTCCCACGCACCCCAGAAATACACATACCCTGCTGAAATCGCGTGTTAAACTTCCCCGCACCCCAGTAATACACGTACCCTGCTGAAATCGCTTGTGGAACTTCCCCGCACCCCAGAAATACACGTACCCTGCTGAAATCGCGTGTGGAACTTCCCGTGCACCCCAGTAATACACATACCCTGCTGAAATCGCGTGTTAAACTTCCCCGCACCCCAGAAATACACGTACCCTGCTGAAATCGCATGTGGAACTTCCCGCGCACCCCAGAAATACACGTACCCTGCTGAAATCGCGTGTTAAACTTCCCTGCACCCCAGAAATACACGTACCCTGCTGAAATCGCGTGTTAAACTTCCCCGCACCCCAGAAATACACATACCCTGCTGAAATTGCGGGTGAAACTTCCCGCAAACCCCAGTAATACACGTTCCCCGCTTGCCGTGTGCTGTGTGGCGGCCCTGTATACTGGTCCAGGGTTAGCGCAGCCCTTTGCGCTGGATTGGGGATTTTGATGGCTTTTGCTTGCGCGAGGGGCGTTCTTGGGGGCGTTACTGGCGCTGCTGCAGGGTCGCTGCGCCACTCTGCGCCGCGGCTGCTTTTGGTGGCTAAAATCCATGAATACGCTGTGCGCCGAAATGGATTTTAGCGCATGCGGCTGGCGCAGACTATCGCACGCGCACACTGTGCGCCAGCCGCGTGCGCCATTTGTGCGCTAAATTCTATGAATTACCCCTTAATGTTTTCATGTAGTTTGCTATAACTACATCCCTGAATGCATCTATATGGCTCTTTCTTACTGGGGGATCCTCAGGTACCCTGTTCCACGGTGCAGGCCTTCTCGTTTGTGCCGGTTGTGTAGACAAGAGTCGGGCAGCTTTTTCCTTGTCCTCGTAAATCTTTTTCTCTCTGGTTAGGAGTGCCCATATCCACGCTCGCATTCGTCCGGTATATGGTTGTACTGTGGAACTTGTACCTGTCCCTTTCACTGGAACATATATGTTTTTCACTACTGTCTCTGTTGGTTTCTTCTTCAGCTCCGCTAGTCTTTTCCTTTCTCTGGCCATGAATGGCTACACTATCAGTTGTGCTTGTGCAGATATTTTCTCCGAGTTTGCTCTTGCCTTTCTTGATGTTGGCTCAAGAGTTTCTGATATAGCTGTTTCTGTTGGCTTTTTTCAGCTCTTCTTGTCTCTCCACTGCGTCTGCTTCCTTCGTTTGGCTCCTTACTTTTCTTGTAGTGACAATTTCCCATAGTAGGCAGTCTCTTCTTCTCTGAAGCTTTAAATTGTGGTTCTGCAGTCATTGACACTAGGCCTGTTGCGTGTGCATTCCGTGTTTGCATGCATGTGGTTGTCAGCAAACTTTTTTCATTCACTCTCTGCCGACCCTGTCTCTGGTTTTTCGTGTTGCTTGTTAACACAAGTGTGTGTGTGTCATTGCTAATCACATCCATCTCAAGTTCATTCATTCCGCCATCAGATCTTCTAGGGACTGGAATGACTATGTAAGGTCTGGGTATTTTCGTGGGTTTCATGCGCACATCATTAGGTGGGTACACTGGAATAGGAATGCTTTGTGCACCAATACAAATTCAGTTCTGATTGTCAAAGATAGTAAAACAATGATGAATATAATACATAAATACATTGGGCCTCATTACGACCCTGGCGGAATCCGCGGTGCTAAATGCACCGCGGAGCATGGCGGAAAGCCGCCGATAGCGCCATGGGGGTTGGCGGATTTACCACCCCATGCCGACCTTGGCGGAGCGGTAAATCCCCAATCCCCATTTTACCCTTCCCCATTCCCATTCTTGCCCCATAGGGTATAATGGGAGTGGGGAAGGAGTTAATTACGCCACCGTAAAATACGGTGGCGTAATTAACAACGAGGTCCCGTAGCGCCATGGTTTTCTCCGGCTGGTAAAACCAGGCGGAGAACGGCGCCATGGCGCTACGGGAACTCGTAATGCGGCGGACGGGTCCGCCGCGATTACCGCTGGCGGAAACCCACTCCGCCAGGGTCGTAATGAGGCCCATTATGCCTCTGTAAGTCAGGCAGAAACATTTACTTCCAGAAAAACGTAGGCGTCTTTCCTCCTGTGGGAGGACGAAGTTGCTGCTCTGGATCCCCATCTCAATCATTCGCCAAAATGTTAACTTTTACTATACTCCTCTAAACAATATGGTCTTTCGAATTCTTTGTTGTGAGTTTCAGGTGCTACACAATTGTCCCCCCTCTTGTGAATAATGAATTGTCTATTATCTTGGGATACAGTTCCTTCACTAGGCTATGGGAAGTGTCAAAATCACGCAATAATTTAGCAAGTCTCTTTACTGTGCATGTTCAAAGTACGTCATCTCCACGTGTATGCCTCTTATCTGCTTCATTTCCGAAGACATGTTTTGCTCTGGTCAATATAAAAATAAGAAAGGAAATCTCTGACAATGTTCTCTCGATCTGTCCCTCGGCGGAAAGTCTAAAATCTTCTGAAATAGTTCTGGTGATGGTTGGCGAGTTCCACTTGCATTACTATTCCATGCAAGAGCATGCCCATCTGTGTAGCATTAGCTGGATCTCTGATGAAGGTGAGGACTTCAACATCAACAGGTATCCCCACTAGCTCTGGAAAGTCAGTAATTCAATGAAAGAAAATGTTGCTGGCCAACCTGCTGTCTTCTGGTGACAGGGACATTTGTCCTGTCTTGCTGAGGTTCAGGATTGTATGTTTTCACTTCAATGTAAACAGTGGCTGCACGTTCCGTTTGCGTGGAGTGCAACTAAGATCATAATGTTATTTAAGAGTATGCTTAGATGTTCTGTATTTGCTGAATCTCGAATGAACGTGAGTACATCTGTCGTTCCCCCGATAATATTTGGACAGTCTTTGATTATATGAAAGAACAATGTATTGACAAGCTCATTTACTTCCTTCTCTGCTTGGGACATTTGACTTCTCCTTGTTGTATTTGGGAAGTAGGAGGAATTGCTTGGTGATTATAGTAAGCAGTCTCTTTATGATCTTTTCGTTTTCAGGATCTTGAAGAAAGTCAGTGACACTTGTGAGCCTCCCCACCAGTGACGGGTACGATCTTAGCACTAGATTGAAATATGTCACCACATCTTTGTTGATGTCACTACTGTGGGACACCATAAGTGATTCCGAACATGGTTTCTGTGTGAAGGAATCAGGGTACTGTATTTTCTTCCAATTTATGTGTCCTCGATCACATGTCAAATTTAACATGTTATTTTCTCGTAACAGTTTTAGTGTGCCTCAATCCAAAGTTCAAATTCAACAAACTATGTTGTGGTTTATAAGTGCAACTGTCTTCTTCACCCTGCAACTAGGATACACAGAGTGTCCTTTTTATCTGTCCTTATCCTCTTTTTTGCTCAGAGGAAGGTCCAAAGTGAAACTACAACTATCTCACAAAAGTTCCTTTGTCTTTACTTTGCTGCTGCTCCTGCGTCCTTCTTTGCCATGGATCTTGTCTACACGTGCTGTGGTTCTTCCCTGTCGCTTGTAGTCTCCTTGCGCTGGGGTGCAGACAGGGGTCCTTCTCCGATGTAGGGGTTGATATTGCCCAGAAAAATCCAAGCTCTCCCGCCTTGTAGTTTCACTGTGGAAGGAGTGCAGTCCTCCAATGTAAAGGGACCGTTAAACCTTGGCTCGTCGCACCTTTTTCTCATATGGTTCTTTACCAAGACAGTATCTCCAGGGAAAACGGATGGTACACAAAGTCCTTGAGCTGTGCCTGTAGTAGTATCTCCTTCGGTGTTCCGTGCTGCCCTGCAACCTTTTCGTCGTTGCTGCAGCTGGTCTGAAATTACAGTAAGGCAAGATGTCATGTAATTCAGGTAAATTGCATTTCAGACCCTAAAATTTCTCCTGTTGACTGGGCATCATATCTAGCTCTATCTCGGGGTGTCAGGAGAGTGTGCACCCTTCTTCCTCTAGCTATCTCGTGTGACGTAAGATGATGGTCAAAATCGGGTTGGTTCCGGAGTGCATACAGTGCCAGAGGAAGGCAGTGCAACCATCCCTTCCTTAGAGTAAGCTTCAACTTGGCTATCCTTTCCTTTAATAAGCCGTTGAGCTTCTCACAGTTCCGTTACCTTGTGGATGATAGGCTGACGAGAAGTTGCGCTTTATACCAAGCAGCAAGCTAATCTGTTTGAAAGTCTTGTTTAAAAGTGAGCTCCATTATCTGATCTCATGACTTCACACACCCCCACCTGAGGATTACTTCTCTCACTAAAAATGTGGCCGTACAGGTAGAGTGTGGGTGTGTACATGGACCTGCTTCTATCCATCTAGAGAATGGACACACCACAACAATTAAGTATCTGTACCCGTTACATACTTGAATCATGTCGACGTAATCGACATGCAAGTGCTGAAAAAGCCCATTTGGCCTTGAGCTGACTCCTCTCATTGCTTTTAATGTGTGCCCAGCTGTAAATTGTTGGCAGATTATACAGTTTACTATAAAAAATGCAACGTGCTTGGTTAAGTTCGGTATAAACCAGTCTCCTGCGAGCGTTGCCACTAGATTCTCTTTTGTCATGTGAGCTGGGTAATATAACTGCTCCAGTGCTCATTTTAACAGGGCTATAGCCATTACTGGTTTACCAGTGCTGTCTTGTCACCACAATCTGTCAGAGGGGTTTAAAGAACACCCTTGCCGCTTCCAAATATTTTTCTCTTCCTGTGGTGCCTTCCCTTGGAGTTCCATCAACTGTGTTTGTCCTAGATTGTTATAGCTTTCAGGTGTAATCCGTGCAACCATCATTCTCTCATTTGTATGGGTGACTTCCACTTCCATGATCGTCTCACTCTTGGATGCCATACGTTTGGCTTCCGTGTCTGCTGCTTGATTTCCGCGTGAGATAAAATCTGTCCCTTTCGTGTGGGCGGCGCATTTCACGACCACTATGCCCTCTGGGAGCTGTAGTGCCTTGATCAGCCTGTCCAATACGGCTGCGTGCTGTACTGGCGTGCCGTCTGCTCGGAGGTAGCCCCTCCTTTTCCATCACACTAAGCCTGCATGTACTGTTGACGTCACATAGGCGGCGTCAATGTACACAGTTACTTCCTGGTCTGCGTGATTCTCAATGGTGAGTATCAACGTCAATAATTCTGCAGCCTGTGCTGAATAATGAGATGGTATTCGAGCACTAAGGAGTACTCGAAATTCTCCATTTCTGGTGTGCTTCATCACAGCAATGCCTGTATATCTTTGCCCATCATTTTGATCGATTCTTGAAGAACGGTCAATAAAGACACTTTCTCCTTCTGCCAAAGCATTTTCTTTTATCCTGGGAATTTCATCATAGAATTCTTCATAGTTCGAACCGTAATGCTGTGTTTCTCCTTCAGTGACTGGCCATGCTATAAACATAGCTGGGTTCACTATCTTGCATCAAACTATTTTAATCAAAGGATTTGATATGATCATTTCATAGGCAGAAGCTCTCTGAGATGTTAGCGTGCCCTTTGGTTTCTCTAGGATAGCAAATAGTGAGTGCTTGACGTACAATGTCATGAGCATCCCATTACAATGGTAGTAGCTTTTTTAATGGCAAACGCTGCGGCAGCTAAACTTTGTTTGCACTGGACATGGCCCTTCATTACAGGGTCCACATTTCCACTATAATATGTCAGGGGCCTGTACCCCAATGTGGTTCTCTGAGTGAGCACTGCCGTCATAACACTGCCATTCGTGCGTGAAAACAGGTAAAATTCCTCTGCATAATTGGAAATACCTAAAACTGGTGCTGTGCAAATTTCTCTTTTGAGTTCAGCAAATCCTTGCTGGATGGTCTCAGACCATTCAATCTTTTCTTTCGTCACTTGGGCCTTCTTTAAGTCCTGAAGCAAAGGCTTGGTGTAAGAGCTGTAGTCGAAGACCCATGCCCTGACATAATTGCAAAGGCCTAAGAAGCTCTGCATCTATTTTATTGTGTGTGGCTTAGCCGTGTTCAGTATGGCTTCAGTCCTTTCTGGGGTCACTCTTTTTCCTTCATGCAAGATCAGCTGGCCTATGTACAGCACTTCTTGTTGACATTATTGTAGCTTTTCCTTGTCAACCTTATATCCTTTCTCAGCCAGTACAGTCAATAGCTGAACAGAATCATGCCTGTATTGCTCCTCTGTCGTGCTGCAAATTAAGATGTCATCCACATATTGTAGGACAACGCTTTCCAATGCAATATTGCTTAGGTCCATCTGCAGGTCTCTGTTAAAAATAGAAGGAGACTCACAGTACCCTTGGGGTAGCCTCGTGCTTTTCAGACGCATCTGTCTGAATGTGAATGACGTCAGATCTTTTGAGTCACGGTGCAACGGATTGAGAAAAATGCATTTTTCAAGTCAATCACCATGAAATATTTTGCCTCAACATGTATATTACATAGGATTGCAGCCGGGTTAGGGACTAAAGGGAACTCAGCCTCAACAATATCATGTATTGGGTGTAAATCCTGAAGTAGCCTCCAAGACCCTCCCTTTGATTTCTTGATCGGAGAACTGCAGTATTGCATGACGACTCTGATGTTACTAAGATGCCTTGCTCCATCATAGCCGAAATCGTCTTAAAAATCCCTTCATCTGCCTCTCTGGACATGGGATATTGTCGCGCTTTGGGTAAAATTGCTCCTGGTTTCAGTTTAATGTTCACCTCTCTAACCCCTTTCAATAGGCCTACATCATAATGTCCTGTGGTCCACACTGAGACAGGCACCTGGACCATGTCGTCATCAAAATACTCAGGACAGTTTCAGGCCAATACCATTCTCTGAGGCACTTCTCTTTTGATCATTCTCACCCAAAAGGTGAGACTCACCTCCACTATTGTCTCTTCCATATCTGCTTGTTCTTCAACCAGATCGTCATCAGTGATGTCAGTCAATCGGTATCCTTCTTCAATGGTGATTATTGCGCACCATTGTCGGCCTTCGTCGTCATAACCATCTATCAAGGCCATTTTCCCTCGTACTGCAGCTGTGTGTATCATCGAGGGAAATAATTGTCCCTTTTCCTCGTGCATCGGTATTCTTGACCTAAATAGAAACTCACCTGGGGTCCTCATGATTCTGTCTGCAAAGCCTGGTAGCCCTGCCATTAGTATGCGCATTCCATACACAAATATTTCTGGCTCTAAAGGTATAGCCCTCCTAGCTGTGTGTCCTGTGTTTGCTCTAATCACTTCGCATATGTTTGAATAGTGCATTCCAGGAGTTGAACTTACTATGCCCTCCTCTGTGAACGAGATTGTCATATTTAACGTTGTCATTAAATCTCGACCCAGAATGTTTACTGGCGTCTGTCGCGAATATAATAAAGGCACATTCATCTCACATTCTCCTATAGAGACTGGAAGTGTGTTTGTGAAGAGAACACGACTTGTAGCTCCTGTGAAACTCTGAGTATTTATGGCATCGCAGCACAAGGGAAACTTGCCTTCACGTATGCACGAACGTGTTGCACCCCTGTCAACTAAGAAGGAATAATCTTTATCCCCTATAACGACATCCACCCTAGGTTCCCGGTGAGGGTCTGGTGTCACTGATAGGATAGAACACATCAGGGCTCCCAGTGAGCAGTCATAGTCCATATATAGTTTGGCCCCACTGTGTGCTGATGTATTTCCCCCATTCCCAGTGTTACATCCCATTCCAGGGACCACGGTCTGCCCTGCGCTCATCGTTTATGACAATTGCATCGGTGACTATTGGGACTGTCCTTGTGAAAAACTCACTATATTCTGAGGTTGCAAACCTTGTTGCGCTCCTGGCACTTGTTGTTGTACCGTGTGATTTTGTGCAACACCCTGCTGTAAAAACGCAGGTGGACTCGCCGTACCTGCTCCTGTTCCTTGGCCGTTCTGCACCATGCCTTGGGCATGTGCGCGCCAAATGCCCTGTCATCCCACATAACCAACATATTGGCGGTAGTCGGATCATTTGCCCATTTGACATATCTTGATTGCCATTTTGCATGTTTTGGAAACCTCCTTGATTATTCTGGAAACCTCCATGATTACTCTGCCATCCTCTTCCTCTAAATCCTCTTCGCCTGGGGTAAAACCCAGTACTGCCCTGATTATTCTGTTGCGGATTATTGACTTGTGGCATGCTTGATTCAGTTGTGCTAGTTAACATGGCTCCCTCAAGAGCATATTTTGACAATTTCTTCTGCACCAATTTCGCATCCTCACACTTTCGTGCAGCTTCCTTTTTGCAATTCTTTTCTTGCAGTAGCCTGCAATAGTGTGCAATGGTCAGCTGTATTTCTGACCAAGGTTTAGCCTCTATTCCTACCAATTTCTTCAGCTGTTTCTGTACCGGCTCTGGCAGCCCTTGGCACAATATATGGTAGAACACAGGTATAGATTTCCCCCAAGATTCATGAGTCTCGAGTATCCACGCGTCATTCCTTATTTGGCTAAATGGAAAGCATGATCATATCAAATTTACCATGACATATGATCTTCATAAGATACAGTTTAAGGACCTTATGATATGTAAGAACATAACAAGAAAAAATACCACTACTCCGTATTGTAAACCCACAGACAAGAGCACCTGAGCAAGATATTTAAATCCCCCATAGAAAATACAGGAAGATAAGATCATGTACGTAAGCAACCAATATCTGGCATCCCTCGCCCACCACATTGCCACTCTCTGTTCCAGCTTTCAGTGCTTTGTGGATGACACTCAGCACATTTCCAGGCTGCCCTCTGCCACCTCTTCTCCATCTCTCATCTCTGACTGTCTGTCTGCTATCCATGAGTGATGTGCTTCCAATGATCTCTGCCTTAAAGCCAGTAAGACAGAGATTCTCCTCATCGGCACACCTGCACCCTCCTTTCCTGTCCCTCTCTGGCCGGCCTTCCCTGGCCCTCTTCCTGCTCCCACCTCTAAGGCTAAGAACCTCTGGGTCATCTTTTACTCCACACTCTCCTTTTCTCCTCACATCTCTGACGTCTCGAACAAGTCAAACTACCAACTGTACCTCATCAGAGGTATTCTTCCTTTCCTCTCGTTCCCCCAGAACCTCACTGTCTCTAGAACTCTGGTTCTCTCGAGGCTGAACTACTGCAACAGCCTCTTTCTAAATCTGCCTGCTTCTACTCTCCACCCTCTGCAACTCATCCAGAACAGGACTGTGAGACTTGTCATTGGCCTCAAGCCCTGGGATCTTATCTCTCCAGCACTGAAATCTCTGCATTGGCTCCCAGTGGCTGCAAGGATTAAATTCAAGACCCTTTGCAATGTCCACAAGGCTTTCTGGGGCCTGGGTCCACAATACCTTCCTCTCCCTCTGTAAATACCTGGTTACCTGGTTATTCAAGCTCTTCACTCCTCCACATCCAACTCCCTCAAGTTCAGTCGCTTCTCCAAGCAATGAGTTGGGGGTAGATCTCTTTCCTCAGCTGGAGCCTCTGTCTGGAACAGCCTCCCTGCCTCTCTGAAACTTGAGGAGAGCCATCTTCGGTTCCGCTAGTACCTCAAGACCTTCCTCTTGCTTCTGCCTTTGCTCTTCCTCTCCCCTGCTGATCTGTCTGCTTCGGCACCAGGCACCTGGTTACCCTCTGATTTTTGGGCCCAGGTCCCTGCCAACCCTGCCACACACCTGCACTGCCCCCTGGCAACTCTTGCACTTGGGGCTGTATCTGTAACCCTACAGTCCCCTTACATGCACTTACCAGACACCCATTTTCTGCGCTTTAACCTTGCACTTGCTAACTTGCTGGCTGTAGTACCATTTGTTGTTTTTGCCCTTGCTCAGGACTTTTCACTCCTCCCCTCTCCCTTGCACCTCCCCCTTCCCTATCTCTTGCACTGGCGCATTCTCAATGTCACTGGGCCTAGTTAGATCGTTGTTTTGTCCTCCCTTGTTCCCCTCCCTTTGTCTGGTCACGTTCTGAAACACTTGTGTATGAGCGCAATACAAATACATTGGCATATCATATCACACAGATGCCAGTTTCTCCAGGTTCTGAATCTATCTATCATCCTATCCTCACTAACACACCCCACCCACTTCTGTTGCAGAGCCACATGAGCGCCTGGAGACTGCCCAATGGGTGGTAGCAGTGCACAGTATAAATCAACATGACATAACATCCCAGAAAGTGGAATCACATGACCTTTGTTCCTGGTGACATCACCGGATTGCAACATTGTACATGTGCAAAAGCATATAATTTGATTGACTTTGAGATTTAAAAAAATAACGTTGTGTTTCTACTCAGTTTGATGTATTTCCTAAAAATGACAATAAACGTTTAAGTAAAAAAATAATAACGTTGAGCTACCACACATTTTCACTAGGACTGTTCCTTGATATGCCAGGGTAGGGCCATGATGACATGCCAGGGGTTACACTCACTGGACTCAGCCTGCAACATGGATGCTGAATTCATTTAACAATACAGCCTTATAGGACTAGTATAGTTCAGCTGCCATGTATTGCTTCAGATTACAAGTATAGTCATTATATTGTACAAAAAAGCACACCATAACTATGAACAGGTACATAATGCAAGTGTAACCCATATGTCATCCTATACCTTTTATAGCCTCATAAGTTAAACTTAATAACATATGTAAGTTGCAGTATAAGATGCTGAGTTGTTGACATCAGTTGCCACGTGCAGCTTGAAATGCCCCAGTACAGCCATCCAATGGCAGTTAATGCACTGCCTCGTGTACCTTCTACAGCCATCATGTGTAATGTCCAGAGTCATATCGCAAGGTGATGCGATTATACCCTCTCAGACCCTGCCACCACTATTGCTTAAATGCGCCCCTTGAGCACCATCCATGCAATGCCACACAAAGGATCTCACAAAATGGCGCTTTTGTAGACAGTCATAAACATGTCAACCCTAAGAGAATTCGGTAAAACAACCGCACAGAATACCAAATTACACATCAAAACTGCATTTAAAGCATATCATTTTAGCGACTATGACACTTTATAAGTCTTCAGTGAAATCTGTTGTAAGATTCCTTTGCATGTAAATAAAATAGTACTTTGCTTCACTCCTTTTACAGAGATGACCAAATAAGGGACAAATAGGTCCCCATGTCATGTGTGAAGTAATTTTCTTGCACTCTTATTGTGCATTGCTGGCTGGGACTTGTGGTTTGATTTTCATTATTGAAAGGGTGTGCCTAGAGAGTGTGTGCCCAGAAGTCCCAGCATGCAATGTACACCCACCAGCTATGCAGACAGACTCGGAAATTGAACCTTTTCATCAGTAGTAAATGTTAATGAATATGTAAATCTTGACAAGATTCCACGAGTTGGACATATTATCTGATCTTCCATTTTACTGGTGAGATATTAGTCATCTCTACAGAATGTCACCACCGAAAGCTTGAATGTATTAAGTGCCATATATGTAAAACTGCTGGAGATTTTTCATGCCATCACTGTACATTCACTCAATCATGTACACTAGTATCTCAACTAATTGGGCCATATTTTCTCCTTTACAAGTTTAAAATATGTACAGAGGAATCTAATCTAGTGGAAAGTATAAACAAGGAGGGAGAGAGTAGTCGTATAAAGTTAGATATCCGACTGTTGACGCCAGGATGTCACCATATGTCATAGGTGCATTAGGGCATGGACACTTCACTTGTTATTTTGAACACCTCGCTTATTAAAACGTATTATAAACAAAACACATTGGGCCTCATTACGGCTTTGGCGGTAGCCGGCCCACTTCACTAAAGACCCACTGCTAACAAGGCCATCTCCTGTTTCCATGCCTGGCCTCACTCTCTGCAACACGGCACCGGAGCTGGAGCTCCTGGACCTGATCCCGACCTGCAGGAGCAGCGGGAATCCAGCACCAAGGCATCTTTCCTAAATGCCTTGATTTAGGTAAGCGCTGTGTCCGAGCGCCGCATCGACCGTTTTTTTACCATTTCTTGCTTCATCCGCATCAGCAGCCGATGCGCTTCACTGCCCAAGCAAGGGTAGGGCAATCCGCTGCCTGTTTACAGCTACACGCTGTCTGAAAACGAAATTCGCCATTGAAGTACACGAGGTACTTCATTGCTCAAAAATGGCCGACCGATTCCTGATGGCTGCCTGCATCACCTACTGAGGCCTGAGCAAGCCTACCTGATTGGCTGCCCCTGCCTATTTGTCCTCTGATTGGGAGCCGGCAGGCGAAGCCGGCCCACTTCACTCAAGGCCCACTGCTAACAAGGCCATCTCCTGTTTCCATGCCTGTTACCTGCCTACTCTGCCGTCTGCCAGAACCCCTGGTTCTCCCACACACGACAGCCAAGGTAACTCTGCATTACAGCTTATTGTACCACATTGACATTATCTGCGTAGTCCCTGCTACAAATCTACATGAACTCTGCTGCAAATGACTTTTTGCCCCAATCTATCTCCACTTTGCAGTGCACTTTCAAACCCACTCGTGCATCGCCGCCGTTCTGTTGCGCCATTTGAGTACCTTTAGCCCACCTTTGTTACCTAAACCAGATGGGGTCCCATGCACTCTAGATCTACTGTGATGCCATGTACTAATTCTAATTTAGGCGCTGCCATGTGCACTGTAGCCAGCCTTGATGCCCAAATCTAGATACTCTCCTGTGCATATTAGTTTAATTGTGTTTCCTTGTGATGCCCTGTGATGATTCGAATTTAGGTGCTGCCATGTGTATTGTAGCCTGCCTTTGATGCCCAAATCTAGATACTGCACTGTGCATATTAGTTCAATTGTGTTGCCTGTGGTTCCCTGTGATGATTCGAATTTAGGTGCTGCCATGTGTATTGTAGCATGCCTTTGATGCCCAAATCTAGATACTGCCCTGTGCATTCTAGCTTAATTGTGCCTTGTGACGCCTCATTGAAGCATATAGGCATACTAGCCCTGACTAAAACTGTCAAACCTTGGTGCTAAAACATCAGCATAATTGTATCTCAGTCCCTACTGGGTCAGCCCAATATACTTGTCACTGTGCCCTCTTCACCCAACATGCGCACCCTCCAGACCTGGCTTCTATATACATCCTGGTCCTTAGCCTGGACTACTCTAACCATCACCGCAATAATGGCCCTCACCAACCTCACCCCCTGCAACCTGCAAGAGAGAAACTTGCGACTTAGAGCTAGGCTGCCACGACTTTATGACATCAAAAATAAAAGAACTAGTCCACCAGTACCTACACGTACCCCTAACGCCATTAAGCCTAACATCTTAGCCTCAGCGACGATAAATCGTCCCGAACCACAAGGTGACCTATACTACAAACAGAGGAGACCCAACCACCCTAATCCCGGATCTGCCAAAGATTCCATTACTACTCCTACATTATCAGGAGCCCTTATTAATGCTAGGTCCCTTATAGCAAACAATACTGAAATAGCTGATATACTGGCTATGGATAACTTAAATATCCTTGCTGTTTCTGAAACCTGGCTCCATGATGCAGCCGGCCCGGCCCTCGTGACTGCCATACCGGACAATTACAACATCCTAAGAGTCGACCGGCCTAACACTAGAGGAGGCGGCTTGGCCATCATAACCAAAATGCAGCTAGCTGCTAGACTCACCCCACACCCAGCAATCACATTGTGCGAACTTCTCTCAGCTAAAATACCTATCTCAAACAATAGCACACTAACGATACTTCTAGTGCACAGACCACCAGGCCCATTAGGCAATTTTGCGGAAGACCTAGCTAGTCTCCTTACTAACAGCATTAAAGACTCCCCCCAGCTCCTTTTACTAGGTGACTTTAACCTGGGCTTTAATGACGCTGAAGACAAACAAGCCCAATCTATCCAATCCATTTTAGTCAATCATGACATTACCCAAAATGTCCTAGCTCCTACACACACAAAAGGACGCACACTAGACTGGATAGCTAACCATAACTGCGACATCACCATCTCTAGTATTCTACCTCAAATATGGACGGACCACTATCTCAAATGCTTTACAGCCAGCATCGAGCCTCCCAAACCTAACGAGAATAAAATAGTAACCCCCATTCCAACGAGAAGCAAAAAAGAAATCACGGCTGAAAAACTATTCCCACTACTCCTACCAGCTCTCACCGCCAGCTCCAATGAATCCAACCCTAGCGAGTTAGTTGAGTCATTTAACAACTCCATGGCCAAAGCTCTAGACTTGATCGCCCCTATCAAACTTCATAAAAGTAAACATGAAGCTCACCTTAACTCCTGGTTCACCCCCCAACTCAAAGAAATGCGCATCCAAAAACGTAAACTCCACGCTATCTGGAGGCATACCCCTTCTGCTGACAATAAAACCACACTTGCCAACTTTGCCAAAAGTTACAAGAAGAAAATAATTCAAACTAAAAAAGATTCATTCAATGATAGAATCAGTAAAGCAAACTCGAATTCCAAAGAGCTCTTCACTATTCTCCTAGAACTGGAAAATCCAATTGACCCTACAGACAATGTCCCTAAAGACAAATCCTGGTGCACCAGCATCCAAAATGCCCTAGCAAATAAAATTACAACCCTTCAATCTAAAATTGCTAAGAAAAAAGCCTCCTTGAGCCCTAGCAGAACTCATACCACCCCACGGAAAGAAATACCGAGCACATCCACCGAAAGCAACTGTAAACCCTTCAGGTTCACTAACATCTCTATATTGGAAACTGAAAAGGTCATTCTATCCTTTAAACCATCGAACTGCCAAGGCGACAGCTGCCCTGCGCAAATCATCAAGGATGCAGCCAGAGATTTAGCACCCTTCATTTCGAAACTTATCAACGCCTCCTTCAATACAAGTATTGTACCTACAAACCTTGAAGAATCTTGGGTACTGCCCCTACTCAAAAAACAGACACTTGACCCAGCAATCCCCACTAACTACAGACCCATTACTACGGTCCCATTTCTCCTTAAAATCATCGATAGAGTAGCCTACCTCCAAATCCAAAACTACTTGGAGACACACCAACTATTAGGTTCACGGCAATCTGGCTTCAGACCACTTCACGGCACTGAAACGGCCCTATTGACCTCAAGACACAAATCGACGAGTTGAAGGATAAAGGTACTACAGCTATGCTCCTCCTCCTTGACCTATCAGCGGCCCTTGACCTGGTGGATCATGCAGTATTATGCAACCACTTAGCGTCTGCCGCCCATTTCTCAAGTGAAGCTATAGCATGGGTACAATCCTTCCTAGCTAACCGTACGATGAGAGTGTTCTCCCCTGTAGCAGCAGCGGACCAATCCATATCACTTGTGGTGTCCCACAAGGCTCATGTGTCTCCCCGACAATGTATAATATATTTACTAAGCCACTCTTCGACAAACTTGACAGATTAGGGGTAACCTACACCAATTATGCGGACGATACGCAGATTCTCATACCACTATCTGGCAACTTTGTCGAAGACACAGCTCTAGTAAACAAAATGTACCTCCTCATTCAGGCATGGATGGCCTCCCACGGCCTCTGTCTAAATGACGACAAGACAGAGATACTGATCTTGGGTTCCGACTCCAACCTAAAAAAACGGAGTCCCAACTACAGTAACTTCAACATAGATGGTAACATAATCAAGGTGGCAACTGAGGTAAAAACTCTAAAAACTCTAGGCTTTTACCTCGATTCCACTCTATCCCTCAAAAACAAGTTAACTCCTTGGCATCTTCCACAGTGTATACTTGTAAATTAATCAGGACCTGCAGACCGTACCTTTCCAAAACTAACTGCATCACACTAGCTAACGCATTAGTAATGTCCAAGCTGGACTACCGCAATGCCCTCTACGCAGGAGCCAACAAAACTATCATAAATAAATTGGAAATCCTTCAAAATAACACTCTTAAAGCAGCCCTTGGCATACCCCGTAGAGAACATATCTCCAACATCAGGAAAGACCACCATTGGCTTAAAATCAGCGACAGATTCCTTCTCAAGACAGTATCGCTCACCCACAAAGGGCTTAACAACACAGCACCCCCCTCGGCCAGACTGACCAGAAAATCGGCCAGACACCACACTAGGGCTACCAACCACTTCCTGCTTGAAACCCCTAGATTTAGATGATCCAAAGCAGGCGGAGCTAGCTTCCCTGTCAGAGCTGCCCAGGCGTGGAACGCATTGCCTACTGCATTAAGGGCTAACCTACCCTACACCAACTTCAGATGTAAGGTAAAAAACTGGCTCTGGACCAACAACAACTAATTTGCGCGGTACCTATGGCCATGATACTCCTGAAACCTAGTCTATGACTATTCTGCTTTGACCCTTTTACCTTTTTGTATACACCTTTAATACTGTAACATGTTACTTTTTCATTTCCAACTGCTTGTATTGACATGTATGCACTGTATTGATATGCCTCTTATCCTCTGAATGCAACCTAAGCTTAAGTAACCTTGTACCTGCTGCGCCCGGCTACCCCTGGGTTTTGTGCGCATTATGAAATAATAAACAAACAAATAAACAAACAAACAAACAAACATTGGCGGTATGGCTGCCTCCAAAACCGGGTCCGGGTTCCCTGAATGGGGAATTACCGGGCCACTCTGAGTCTGGAGGGCCCGGTAATTCCTCCCTCAGGGAACCCGGGCCCGGACCTTTCTCCATTCCCATTCGAGCCCCCATAGGGCACATTGGGAATGGGTGCACGGAGCTAACAACATGCCGATTATGATCGGCCCGTTCTTAGCTCCCTGGTCCTCTCACGGGACCCAGTAACAATGCCTGATTTTACCAGGCGTCCTTACCGGGTCCCGCGAGGGGACCTCGTAATCAGGCAGAATGGGTTTAATGGGTCTGCATCCATTAGCGGCACCCTTTAACCCATTCCGCCAAGATTGTAATGAGGCCCATTGTCCCTCCGTGAGCTATTTACCCGCTGACCAACTAATCTATTTACCCACTGATCAATTCACCTTTCTCTACCAGGTGGCAGCACTTTGTTGAGGTGATTGACAATGATTTGGTATCGCCAATCGGTGGAGAAATGGAAAGCAAGTGAAGCTTGCAGAGAGACATTTTAAACTCTGTGAAAACGATAACCAATAAAGAAGTCAGATGCTTAACAAAAAAAAATAAAATAAGGTATACCAAATTTGAATGAGGAGACAATCACATTCATTTGGAGTAAATACACATTATTCTAAGCAAGCTGTTCTCATAAAGCCTCACATACTAGATATGTAACTTTGCATTTTGTTGGTCCTTCGTTACCGTTGTTTTGTTAGACAAAGCTCTGGCTGACAATATACCTTTCCTTTCAGCATCTTTATGCTTTGATTTCTCTCCCTGATGCTTATCTTGTAATCCCGAACTAGGGGTCGCAAGCCCAGCACCATGGCCAAGAAGGGAGCCAGGGGTCGCAGATGCAACTGCTGGCAACCCTTAAATGATGTGAAGGCGTTAGAGTTGGAGTATATTGTCTATTTCAATGAATAGCCTTGTTGATCATATCGAGGAATGGCCAGGTTCCCAACATTATTAGAGTTTCCCACAGCAAATGATCGACAGGTCGCCGTATTAAACAGAACATTTCGTGTGAAACAAATACTGTGCTGCAAGACAACATACAGATGGTTTTCCCTGATCATGCTTTTCATTGTAGTTTGTGGAGTGGTTGTGATTCTGAAACCAGGATTTTCTAAAAGGCCGTCTGCGCTCTTCTTGCGGTGGTAAAGATAGCTGAATTGGTTAAAGCACTGGTGGCCTAGTTCTGTTTCAAGTGAGTTTGAACAAGGCAACAATAGTAATATATGATAGGAAGCTTTACTACTTGCGGAAGTTATCTAAACTTAAAAGTGATATTAAAAAATCTGCGACTTTCACTTCCCCCTTATTTTAACCATACACCCCTTCTCTCTCCTTACCGACTGTCTCAACTGGCACTCCTGTTCACCCACTTCCTTACCTGCTACCGGCCGTCTCAAGTTGCTTCTGTCTGCCTACAGTTTTCACTCTGTGCCGTTCTTTTCTGTGTGCTGCATGTGTCCATGGGTGTAGAGCAAGGTCGGACTGGGGCATAAAATTGTCTCTGGCACCTATAACAGTTTATTGAGAAGCCACCCTCAACACAGGGAGTACCTTCCCTCCCCACTCAAGTGGTTATTCAACAAACTGTTTAACAGATTCTTTTTTTAGCCTTATCTCAGACACATATCATGTTCCTTGGATCCCTCTCCCCTGAGCTAACAATGACCCAAAATCCAAGCCAGTGTACCGGAAATATATTGATATTTATTTAAATTAACAGTAATAGAAATTAGCACGAAAATATCAAAAATGCCACATTATCCTTATCCGTGGCACAACATAATCAACTTCGCTCAGTATAAATAAATCACAAAAGTGAGTTAAAAAGAACACAGAAACAATTCTTCCCTTTCCATAAATCTCACGTCACAAAATAATTACACTGATCAGTAATATAATTTCACGCCAAACCTTTGGTTTAAAATAAACACATTGGGGGTCATTACGAGTGCAGCGGTAAGGAGTTAACGGCACCGGTAAGGATGCTGGTGCCGTTAACCCCTTACCGCCGCATTGCAAGGTCCCTTAGCGGGTCACGCTAAGGATGGCTGGTTTTAAAAGCCTCCCTTAGCGGGAGCTGCTAAGGGACCAGGGAGCTAATAACGGGCCCATTATTAACGGGCGTGTTATTAGCTTCCTCCCTATTCCAATTGAGCCCTACGGGGGCTCGAATGGGAATGGGGATGGGTATTTTGAATGGGGACTTACAAGGTTGGAATGACCCAGTAAGTCCCCATTCAAGGAACCCGGACACGGGTTTGGAGGCAGCCATGGTGCTAATAGCACCATGGCTGCCTCCAAATTCGTAATGAGACCCATTGTGAGTTATCGCTTTGTTTTTCAGACCACCCCCCTTGCTTTGGTGTATGTTGGGAAGTAAGACAGAAAAATTGCTATGCTTTGGGGAATTTTGGATTTCAAACCTCCCTTACTGAAAGGCCTGTGTTGGGGAAGCTGGATAAAAGGTTGGAGTGATTTAAGAACAAAGAAACCCCTCTTCCTTATGGAAGCCAGGGTCAGCTGGACAAAAAGGATTACCCAATTAAAGGATAGGCAATAAGTGAGCTTTGTAAATTTTGAATTTGAACAAATTTCACCCCGTAGTGTTCTGCCAAAAGGGGGATTCATTAAATTAATATTTTTGGTTATATAAACTAAGGATCTACACAGTGTTGACCCCTGCTACCCACTATAAAGGGAAAGGATTCAGGGCAAGCAGACACCCCCCGCTTTTTGGTTTTCTGGGGCTTAGTTCTACTTACATAGCAAGCCGATGTTTAAGGTTTCAGGAAAGCCAGCTGCATCTCAGGACACGCTAGAAAGATAGGGCATTGGCCTAGTCACTCCACTCCACTCTGAAAGATGACCTCCCGCTCTCCACCACAGGACCCACTCAGCTTTGAGTTCTTCTTAGAAATAGACAGCTCCACCCAGATGCACTCTCAGCAATCACCTCTGGTGTCTCCTTACAGCTGTGAGATGGTAAATTTCAGCAGCTTTCCTGACTTTCTCCTTTTTCTGTCGCCTGGTTTTTGTCTGTCTATCTTTCTGTCCTAGTGCAGTCCCCCTTATATATCAGAAATTACATCACCAATTTTACAGTCTTGGGGAAGTACCCTGCAATAATCCCTGCCACTAGGATTGGACAGTTACTCCTCTCCCTCTCCTCCCAATCCCACCTTCAAGTCAGGATTGGTTTAGGGGTTTGGAGCACCATGTGGCAATTCTCATTTGTAATTGCCCTTTTTTTCTCCTTTCAACTTTTTGGCAAAAACTAGTTACGTATCACAACTTCATAATTTTACTAGCAACTACCATACCAAACATATTTCCAAAATGAAATTAATCCATAGTATGGTTGCTGCGAAAAAAGGCCTAAATGATATTGTCCTTTTAAATTAACAGTGAATGTTCATGTTCAGCAAATGGGAGATCTGCTTCATCCAGCACAGCCACCCATCTCCCTGGGCCAGCCTGTGACCAGAGGTTTTTTATGAGTCTCTTTGAAGTTGGTATTTTGCTCTTTGAAGTGGGTGCCCTCATTTTCACACATATTAGTCGTGCTCCAACCATGTGTGAAATTCATTGAGGTATCTGCTTTCAGAGACAGGGTACTGGGCTTTCAACACCCCTAGCAGCACATTTTATTACAGGGGTCATTAGATGGCAGATGTGACATCCAGGTTGGAAGTGGGAGATTTCCTTTGTGAAGTTTTGACCACAGTCAGAGGCAGGTTTTCCCTGAAGACAAAGTGGCTCTTCAATTGTCACTGGTGTTTTGTAGGTGAAACGTAATATACATTGCTTGTGTCAAACCACCCATTATGTTTTCTTTTCCTGACATTTTTCCCAGAGCAGTGATCTTTTTTTCACTTTGGCTTTTTTTTGTTTTTCAAAATATTTTTATTGAAACATCGTTCAAACATGAAATTCATCGTGTAACATATCACAGAAATAAAGTAGTAATCATAGCAGTTAATCAACGCTTCGACATTTCATTTTTTCCATTGTTACAATTCATCTGTTCTATATAACTTTGTCATTATTATAACGCTCACGCTCATGAAGTGAAGGTTGACTAAGCATGACATAAAAAGCTACAGTGAGAAGGAAAAAAAACGGCTTTTAAAGTCGTTTTTATTTGCACACACATATGCAGGCCGTTTTTGCGTTCAATGTTTAAAATTCCTGTTTTACATGTTACAGGGATCTTTGATTCCTCCTTCTTTTGTAAATTAAACTGCATCTTGTCCATCTGTAATGGCAGGTAGGCCCCTTTTCACATGGCTCTTTAACTTTACTTGAAAGAAAACAAAAGCAAAAGCCAGGCCGTTTTCGTTTCAGTGTTTAAATGCCTGCCATTCGTGTGAAAGGGACTTCTGTTTGGGGCCTTTAAATGCACCCCACACACCAACGAAAAAGTGGCTCACAGTTACAAATGGGAATTAATTCCTTTTGTGACGCTGTTTAAATAGCACACAAGGGGGAGGTTTTTGATAAAATGTAATGCAAATTGTAAATTTTGAAGAATATTTATTCAGCAATACTGTTCAAAACTATTAACTGCATAGTGAAGTAACTTATCAAACGGGCCCACATTGGCCAAAAAAGTGCCTAACTTTGACCCAAAAAACTGGCACACACAAGCATTTTGCGTTTTTGGTTTGGCCGTGGGCCTAGTGCCCTATAAACCAGTCAGTGCTTATAATGAGAAAGTGTATGCCTGTGTTAAACAAGGGATGCTGAGGCAAAAGCCCGCCATTGCAGGATGGCTGTTTTGGTCAGGTAGGGGTGGGGAGTGAGCAGCATGGAGGAGGGGGCTGGCGGATGCTGGCCGGCCAAGGCAGTTTTGTGGGGCTCTGTTTCAGTGGGGGGTGGGCACAGTGGCACTAATCTGAAGGGCTTAAAAGCAGCTGCTGGGGTTGAGGAGTGCACAGATCTCTGCTCTTCCCCTAGGAGATTTGTGTCAGAGTGCTCACGTTACCCTGCCTTAGCCTCTGCCTGCTGTTAGAAGTCATTTTGGACTCATGGACCCTCTGACCAAGTCTTCTGCCTCTCTTGCAGCTGCCCTGCCTGGAGGCATTCACTGTTATCGACCTGCTGTGCCCCCGATCGATAAGGTGCTGCCTTGTGTAAGTCTTTTGTCGGGAGGTAGCCCTTTCCACCTGGGGGAAGACAGCGCAGCTACGTAAGGTGGCTGAGGGAGGGCAGGACTGCGAGGTACAATAAGCATTTATATAGCGCTACGAATCCTTATTGGTGCTCATTTATCGACCTCGGAAGGATGAAAGGCTGAGTTTGGCCCTCCCGGGATACGAACCTGCGTCAGCATGCCCTGCACGGATGTTAAAGCGAGCGCTCTACTCGCTGTGCCACTTGACCGGATGGCAGGTGCAGGGGAGACCAGGTTAGGTGTGTGGGTGATCCAGGGAGGCGGACTGAGGGTTAGCACAGGGATGTTATTGTTGACTTTGATTTGATTTTCTTGTTAAGTCTTACTGGTCTGTGTGGATATTCCACTGATTTTATTGCACAATCATACCCGTTTAGGTGTATAGCATTGCCTCTGTGTGGAGGCCGTACTGGAGGTTCGCTCCAAGGCCTGGGAACTTGTTGTGTTCTGTGTGGCGGCTGCATCAGAGGTTCACTCCAAGACCCAGGAACTTGTTGCGGCTGGCACATGCATGCAGGAAGCAGGGCAGGCTGCACTTATTGATTTTAGGTGGTCTGTTGGTTGGTTTAACGCTCACACGAGCAAGAGGAGGTGGCTGATAACAGGTTTCCAGAGCGACGAAGGGACAGCCCGAGGACTGTAATATGGTTTCCTTGCGAACGTGTGGCTATTGGGCGATGAGGTGAAGTCCGAGATATTACTGAAAGGAATTTGTTGTTACATGACCCAGGGAGGAGGGTCAGGTGCTTCTTTTTCAAGTGTTCTGGCTGAGCAACATGTGCAAGGGGAAAGTAGGTTATTAAAAGTGTGCCCGAGGCCCCCATTTGCACGATGGAATAGGACTGTGATTAAGTTAAATGCAGTGTACAGTGAAAAAGAGAATTTTAACTGAATGTGCCTGTAGGCTAACTAGTGCACGGTGAAAAGAGAGACTGTGTTAATTTAAATTAAGGAAATTGTGGTGGCCGGTATCAAGCATGGACCCGGTGAAGTTAGCAGCAATCATTGTCTTGCTGTAAGGAAAGGATTTGGGGACTGTGTTGGGCTTCTTAACAGGAAGTGGGGGAGCAGGACAACCAGAGGTAGCGCAAGAGGGAGTGGGGGCCACAGAGGGACCCCCACCATCACGGCCAAGGAGAAATAATGTGGCCTCTATGGCAGACTTTCCGCCTGCAAAGAAAAGGTGAGGTAATGCCAGATCAGCAGTCACCCTGCTGGGTCAGGGGGGGCAGTCCAGCCCTCAACCAATGAGGATTGGAACAATGGTGGGACAACCAGTGAGGCTGGGTCAGGAGGAATTGAGGTGCAGGCGGTGAAACCATTAACAATACTGGGGCTGCAACCTGTAGCAGCACCACCGGCAGGATCCAGAGGGACCGGTGGGGCCAATTCAGGCACGCACAAGCAGGGCTCCCGTGACAACAGGGGGACTGGGCAGCAAACTCGCTGGGGACTGAGTAATAGGCAAGGGATGGGCTTTGGGTGGACCGTGGCCCCATCGTCACAAGGGCGAAGTAGGGGATGGTAGCCATGGGATAACCACCATAATTGGCAAGGGGGGGACCACCACAGTGGGAGTGGGGAGCCCCGCCTCAGCCCACCTCAGCACAAGGGGAGTTAAAGTAGACCAGGAAGCTCTGGGAGTCAGCCCCAAGGAAGTGGCAAACCACTCACCATGCAAAATGGGGGGGATGCATGCTTGGGTCATCAGGAGGGGCACATGCCACGGCAGGGGGTAGTCAACAAGTGTTGTGGAAGTGGTGGAACCAGCACAAGTGGCTGCTAATATGGAAAACAATGTAGTTGTGGAAGGAATAACAGGAGTGACAGCAGCAGGGACAAAAAGCACAACCGGGGGTTGGGCAGGCAGGGCAGGCCTTTGCCCCAATTGTATCAGCAGTGCTAGGTATGCTTGCCAGGTATGTTTGCATCGCATTTGCCACAGGAAACAAAGCAAAACATATGGAAGGAGAAATGCATTGATATAGTTTCCCTGTTGGATTATAGAAGGGTAGACAAAGGAAACGAGGTGAGAGGAGAGGGCAAAGGGAACACATTCTTTGTTGAGAGGTCACTAGCAAATTGGGCAACTACTTTTGCAATATTCACGGCCATTTTATTAGAGAAATACCCAGAGCTCCTTCAGAAATTGTGGTCGTATCATCATCTGGTGTTAACAATGTATCATAATGGTACATTTAGTGCATGGTTGATATGTGATGAACGGTTCAGGAGTGCAAAGGCTGGGAGTGGACAGTTGGACTGGGGTGCCAGGGCAATGGATTTATTGGCCATTTGAACAGTGGTACATCCGTCTACCAGCAAGGTGTTCATGCCGGGGAGATTGGCTCAGCCCTTTTGGAGTAGCGGGGGTTGGGGACAAAAAAGCAACTTGTTGGGCATACAAGTCCAGTTGTGTAAAATCAATCTGCAAATTCAAGCATGTCTGTTCATTCTGTGGGATGTCAGGGCATCAGGAGGCAAAATGTGGCAAGCGCAGCAAGGAGCACATGTAAGGCTATGGCACTCAGGGTACCACTGGTGGGCCTCTCCTCCCCCATATGAGTGAATGTGTTAAGGGCTTGGGCAATCCACAGGGGGTGAGGAATGCTACGATGTTGGGTGGGGGGCTTCCCCAGGGGTTCAGGATACTGGCGCAGGGCTTCACACTTCCGCTAGTCCCTCATAAAAAACAATTTGCACGGTCACAATTGGCAGTACTTATGTGGAATGTAGAAAAGGAAGTACAATTGGGGAGATTTGCAGGGCCCTTCTCTTCTCCCCATAAAAGGTTTGGTGTGCTCCCTGCTGGGCATCATCCCAAAAAATGAGCCATGGAAATTCTGCCCGATTCATAACTTACCTTTTCCAAGGGTACGTCAGTAAATGACACTATAGATGAGGACTTGTGTTCAGTTAGATACACCTCCTTTGACTCTACAGTAACACAACTCCAGCAGATGGGAAAAGGGGCTCTATTGGCAAAATCTGACAATGAGGCCGCGTTCTGGCTACTACCAGTACACCTAGAGGATTACCATCTGCTGGGCTTTCAGGTGGAGGGTGGATACTACTATGACAAATGCTTGCCTACGGGGTGCTCATTCTTGTGTACTTACTTCGAGGCATTTAGCACATTGCTGGAATGGGTGACTAAGATGGTATGTAAGGGGGGAGCATGTCCTCCACTGCTTGGATGACTTTCTGTTCATGGGAAAGGGGGACAGAGATGCATGTGCTAGGGCTCTAAAAGGGTTCCAGAAGGTGTCAAAAGATTTGGGGTTGCCACTAACAGCAGAGAAGACCGAGGGTCCGACGACCTCTCTTTGCTTCTTGGGGATCGAAAATAGACTCCAGGGCAGGGGTATACCGGCTCTCGATGGAAAAAGTACGGGACTTTAGGGAGGTGGGGGCCAACTGCCTTAAGGCAAAAAAGGTCTCTTTGGGCCAACTACAGAGCTGGTGGGTCAGCTGAATTTTCGAACTCAGGATCATTCCTATGGGGCAGCCATTCCCCTGGTCCATCGCTGGTGCAATGTCTGGACTAACTAAGCCACATCATCACGCCAGGTTGTCTAAAGAGCAGAAGCAATATTTACTGGTCTGACACAGCTTATTGAAGGACTTCAACAGTGTTCAGGTGTGGCCAGCTGATGCGAGGCACAATGGCCTGCTAGGCCTATTCACGTATGCAGCCAGGAGTGTTGGTTTTGAGGCCATCCTAAGAAACAAATGGCGTGGCCAGCCAGGGCCTGGGCAATGGGAAAAAAAAGAGGGGCTATGAAGGAACATTACCTTCCTGGAGCTATTTCCATTCATAGTGGCATTTACAATCTGGCCAGACAAACTGGGGGCAATGACGTGGTGTTTTTTTCTGACAGCATATCCGTGGTATGTTCAATCAACAGTTAGAGGGCAGCTTGCCTTTGGTGTTGTGGTTACTAAAGAGGTTGGTATTGCTTTGTTTTAAGGCAGATATACGCTTCCATGCAAAACATGTGTCAGGTATCCATAACAATGCGTCATATGCTTTGTCCTGTTTCAAACGGCCAGAGTTCCAGCGGTGCATACCAGGGGCGGATCCAGTAATGGCATATTACCCTGAGATGCTATAGGAGCTTGGTGCCCAGAGTTAGCATTGTTACTAGAGGTGTCGGTGTCATGAAAGACAAAGAGGGCAAATGGAAGGGCATATAAGGAATTCAGGTTTTTTTGTGGAGCCCAGGGCAGGGATAACATATTTCACAGTGGTGCAGTGATCGCTTCCTTGGTCGACTTCGAGCTGAAGGCGCAACTGTGGGGGCGGCCAGGGCAAAGATGGCCACCATGGGGTTCCTCGCTGGATTGCAGGGCAGGGCCCCGCCTTCTGCTGATTTTGCCATATAAAAGACCCTTACCAGTTGGAAACAGGCAGCGGTACTAGGGGGGACAAGAGGGGACCCTTAGACCCATTGAAACGGGCTGCAATGTTGCAGTTGCTAGGGGGGATCTTCAGGGATGCCTGGGAAGTGGCGCTATTTAGGGCATTGTCCATAATGGCGTTATTTCGGGGCATTCAAGATTGGGGAAGTTGTGGGTTCAGCCACATCCGACATGGTGGGGCGATTGGCAAGAGAGGGCCTGACATTTGAGTGCGGCAGCAGGGCCCTCATATGGTTGTGTAAATCAAAAAGTGACCTAAAGGGAAAGGGGGTCAGGGTAACTCCAACAGTGCACGCAGTAGCAGATATCTGTCCGATAGGTCGACTGCAGGAATACCTGGGATACAGGGACCAGGGATGCCCACTGTTCTTGCACACGGATGGCTCTTGCTTATCCAGACACCAATTTCAGAGGTTCTTGGAAAAGACACTGGAAAAAATGGGGCTCGGGGGGATGGGATTTGCACCACACACCTTCAGGATTGGGGCACCCACCACAGACACAGGTTATGGGTGTGAGGAGCAACAGATTAAGACAATCAGGAGGTGGAAGTCTCATCCATACAAGGAGTACAATAGGCCGCACTTCATGTGCTTGGGCCATAGGAGGACTTGCAGTGTCAAGGGGGTTGTAGGAATATACCATTGTGGCAGCATATCTTGATGTGGCTAACATGTGGTTTTTCTTGTGGCTTAAAGCAGAGAGCTGGGGAAACCGGTGGAGCGGATCGTGAGTCACTCGTTGGAGCAGGAGCAGCCAGGATTTAGAAGGGTTCTAAATTCACTAGATTTGTGGAGGAGGCTTGCAAGTCTCCCAAGTACCTTCCTTGTTGGAAGGAGTGATGAGAATGGGACTGCCAGGTCCTGTGCTGGTGATTTTTCAAATTGGGGGTAACAACCTGGAGAAATTGAGCAGGAAGGACCGGATAATGCATGTGTTATCATTATTTGCTTGGTTTGGCCGAGCATTACAGATCATCCCAAGACTGAACTGGCGGTGTCCTGTGCCAGGGTGCCCTTTGAACATGTTTTCAAGGAAACTAAAGAACGAACTGGCTCGGATGGCCATGGGCCATGGGCGCTGGCAGGTAGTGAGGAATGGCCTACTGAGGGGTCCGGGGACTTCTGATCAAGGTGCAGTGCACCTATCACACCACGGAGCAGAAATTTTGCTCCAGAACTTTTTAACAACACTAATGACATTGGCGCAGGTTGGTGGGGTCACGTGCCGGTGGGTCCGCAACCCTGTGGCAGGTGGTGGAGGACAATGGGGACATGGAGGTCCCTTCCGGATGGGGGTACGTAGCTGGAATGAGGCATGGCTCCCAGAGGCTTCCTTGCGGGGGACAGGAGATGGCAGCTGGACCCATTGGAAAAAGGGCTGCCGCCCAGTAACGCTGCCCAAGTAGGGCATGGGTGGCAGGCGCAGGGCCTCAATACCATGTGCCCCCCCTAGGAGTGGGAGAGCCATGGTCTACCTGGCCCACCTGCCAGTAGAAGTGTTTTTCAATAAATGCATGATGTTTGTAATTGTTGATTATGACCTTTGCTTTGGTTTAGGAAAAAATGTCAATTTTGTGGTTATTCTTTTTTAACTGTGGACTTAAAAAAATGTGGTTGGTTTGGTATCCAAACATTCACAGTTTTGTGTGTTCACTCTTCCTCTCGGTGTACACCCCATGCTTAGCCAACAGTCAGGTGACTTTATCACACATTATCCTTTCTTGTGTGTCCTTAAAAGTTGAGAGTACGCTACACAATTCAGTGGGCATTTCTAGGCTCATGCTGATGTGCATTCTTTTACTTGCAAACTTCGAATTCAAATTGTGGAGAATGGATGTACCGTCACCGTCTGATTGCTTAACATATTTGTGTAACAATGTTTTTATTTGTCAGGTTGCTTTACTATGGTGTTGTACTTTTCAGGTCCACTCTAATAAATAGAGTATTCTTGAAACAGAAACATGAATCCATATATCTACCAGCTGGACTTCAGAAGCTATGGGGCCAAGTGCTTAGGTTGCAGACTGGTTGCAGATTGGCCTCAAAGCTAGGCTTCATCACATGAATTAAATGTGAGAATTTGGCAATCTTCCAACTGTGGCTTATATGAATCGTGTTAGGGTATTTCTGTGGCATTTGGCGAGCCTGTTGGAGTATTTTGTGTTATTTTGGTGAGCCCTAAATACACAGGACTGTCTGATATTATTCTTATACCGGGATCATAAACGGTAAGCCAAAAACCACCCTAAATCACAATTTCAGTATCATTTGGTATTTTATCTACAATACCACTTTGCTGGTTACCCAGAATATACTTACCAGAATACCTGAAAATAGTTATCCACATAACCAGCCTTTTGATTGACCAGTTTGGTTTTGTATTTTTACCACACAAATTAAAATGGAGATACCGCCTGAGGTAACACAAAAATATCAATTGGTTCACAACTGTCTGTATGATATCACAAGAAACCATTACATATAGTATGCAGCTGATTCACCTTTCTCTTTTTTGTGCTTTATACAAGATTAGAATTATGCCAAAATACAAAAACAAAAAATGCAATGCACAGTGTTTTTACATGACATTTCCTGTGATTCAAAAATGAAGAGGAATTGTCGACAAATACAATTCATTTGCAGTTGCTTCCCCCGCAATAAATAGCTTTTTCCTTACAGCAGACTTCAAACACTCTTCTTTGAGTTAGATGCAAAGAGTTCTGCTAAAACTAACCTTGAAATTCATTACTGACCTTGGCAGCTCATAAATCTTCTATTACATCTGAAGATTGCCACATGGGTGGTCAAAAAGACATGCAAAATAGCTGTCTACATTTATGAACATGAATGCGCTTTTCTAGGTTGCAACTGTTTGTAAAATTTACTCATCAAAACACCCTTGAAATATAGCAAATTTCTCTGTGCTGCACCTGTAATCAACTACCCACGTTTGTAATTTTATGACTAGATTCGCCTGCCTACTACTGCCTGTAAAATATTTTTGTACAAACATTCATTCACTCCATGCAACTCAATTTTTACTGGTACTCACTAAAAACACACTTGGTTCTGTGTGCTTCTGGACGGCGAAGCCAGGACCCCCTCCACCTGGACTGGTGACAATTTCTCTTTTTTTTTACCATCTGCGTGGACAAAGCCTGTAATGGAGAATTTCTTTATCTGGTTTTCTTTCCTCTCCATATGAATGAAATCAGTGAAGCTTTCTGAGCCAGCCTGCCTGCTTGCCAGAGAATGCAGCCCACACCGACCCAGAGCCAGCCAGAAAATAAGAGAGAGAATACCCGAGAGAGAGTCCCTCCTTCTGACTGACAGCTCTTTTTAAATTCTCTGCCTGTCACCTGCCAATGAATGTATATTTGCTTAAAGAAATTGGATGGAAAGAATGCCTCTTACAGTGATGCCATGCCAGTCAAAACCACCTCCCTTTAATAAACCAACTCACTAGAATACTGTAGAGAGCACGTGATCAGTCTGGCTTTCAGAAGGCAGCAAACGGATGAAAAGTGTTAAATTTCTTGTGCTGGTTTCCTGCAGAACAAACATGAACAATGGGGCTACTTCGAGCAACATGGCCCTCCACATTGCAAATCTTCAACGTGTCTTGTATTCAGAAAAAAAATCTAATTCTTCTTTTTTATTTTTCTTGCAAGAAACCTGCTTTCATTCTGCATGTTTTATTATCTTTTAATATGAGCCGGCTTGTACCATAGCTCTTGCACCAATATGTTGCACCAACATTGTGCACCACAGGGCTATGGACTGAGCTGCCTTGAATATTAGTAATGGGATAGTTTAGTGGGTTTTAGGGTTATTAGTGGGATTAGTACATTGTTTTATGCTTCATTGCACTCAGTCCATGTTACTGTGGTATCGTGTGTCTTGATAACATCAGCTGTTATGTAATGCCAAATTCAAACCCCCTTTTTACCTTGTATGTTTTTATGCACTCACAATACTGACTCATACCAGATTCAGTCCAAAGTCTCACACTCTTGTTGACAAATGGGATCAGTTTTCTTTTTTGTTGAAATTCAGAGCCTTAGTTAAAATTCAGAACCTTAGCTCAAATTCAGAGCCCTCGTTTCCTACTGTAAGAAAGGCATGGTATCAAAGCAAGACAGACACAAGTGATCACAGTTCAAGGGTCTTTTTTAAACTGTAAAGTGGGTGAGATAAACACCTAATCTAAACCTAAATCTAAGATGGGAGCAAGCTACGACCATCAAATAATAAGAATACAGTCCTAGTGGAGTCTAGTCAAATTGAAAGGGCCTATACTAAGAAAATCTATTTCCAATCCTCACGTCACAAAACAGTGTGGGGTAATGTTAACAAGAAAAGAAAGAAGTGTTCACAAAATGATAAATCAGGATGTTATGGCCAGGGGCTCCCTTCCCCACATTTCTAGCACGGGGCAAGGCGGGACTCTTGAGGACAACACACTCTGGACTTCTTTGGCACAAACTTACAGTTCCTTTTCTCTATATCACAGTTTTCTGTGCCCAAGTCTCTTCTCATGCAAAGTCTCTTGTTTCAGAGGCCTGATAACAAACAACAAAACAAAAGTTCCTTCGGATAACCGTCTCATCGGGTGATTACTCTTCACCTTTGGATTCCCCTCAGCCATTCTCTCAATGATTAGTCTCCCTCAATTGGTCAAAGACCAACCATTCACTGTGGACATCCCTTAGTCGGGTTCATACTTGCCTTCACAATGTTGTTCACTTAGCCTCTTCACAATTTTTCTCTTGAACTCCTTCAGTCAGGTTCACTATGCCTTCTAATCACAGTTTCCTTATTTGTAATATTAAAGCGTCGCAATTTCTTTTTAAACAACCATCTTTTTGTTAGGCCCCCCTCAACCAGGCTCAGACATTCCACAGCAATTGCCAACTTTAAACAGACTTCCGAAGGGCGCTCGCGTCTCGCTGTGTCACTTTGTTACCCTATGGCAAGGGCGTATTTATTCACAATAACCAGTTTGTACGGTGTTCCCCTCTGCCGGGTGAAAACGCCTGACTTATAATTCCCGTAGTCAGGTGAAAACATCAGTTTCACAATTTTATCATCGTCCAAAATGTCGACAATGCGTCAAGGACTTTCGATTATACAAGGGGTTTTTGCTTGACCCGTGTATGACCACCTTGACACCTCACGTCGGCCTTCCCTAAGGCCTCTTGGTATTTGTAGTTTCTTTAGCCCTCGTGGTTCAACACAGTTTCTTCGTTGAGGAGAGGGGTACTGTTGTAAAGTGACTTCCAGGCTTCTTGAGATTACTTATATGTTTATTACAAGTACTTAAGTCACAGTTACATGAAGTTATATACATAAGTGGACAGGACATAACACTGGCTCCCATCACCCAGGCTGGGGAGCTCTAACTGGCTGGGTGTGGAATACTTGGGTAAACATTCCGACATTCACAAGGCAACACTACACATGACATCACCAGCTTTCACATGCAGAGACAAGCACATCACAATACATCTCCTTCCTTTACTGATAAACATTACAAACACACTCAGGCACGATATAACACATCTCCTTCTTTTACTGATTCACACTAAACCCATACAGATACATCAAATAGACACAATGGCCCTCATTACGACCCTGGCGGAGAACCATGGTGCAATTTGCACCATGGTCCATGGCGCTAAGCTGCCAATTCCGCCATGGTGGTTGGCGGACTTACCGCCCCATCCCGACCTTGGCGGGGCGGTAAGTCCCCAATCCCCATTTTGCCCTTCCCCATTCCCATTCTTGCCCCATAGGGCATAATGGGAGTGGGGAAGGCGTTAATTACGCCACCGTAATTTACGGTGGCGTAATTAACAACAAGTCCCGTAGCGCCATGGATTTTTCCGCCTGCAAAAAGCAGGCGTAAAATATCACCATGGCGCTACGGGAACTCGTAGTCAGGCGGAAAGGTACGCCATGCTCTACGCCGGCGTAAATCCCTTTCCGCCAGGGTCCTAATGAGGCCCAATATATCTCCCTTCTTCTCAAACGTCAACACACACGGACAACCACACCACAGCATATTTCCCTCCTTTCCACATCTATCACCAGCATGGGAATATCAATTCTGAGGGACACTCTCCCTACTTCTGTAGGCCACTAACCCCACACACCGACCTACACCTTCAAGCATCTGGGGTGATATCTCCAATCGCACTGGTGGATACGCTACCTCCAAATACTCTAGCAGATTTGCTACACGCTACCTCAAAATACTCTTGCGGGGGCGCTACCTCCAATCACACTGGCGGAGGCGCTACCTCCAATTACTCAGGCGGAGGTGCTACCTTCAAGTATTCTGGCAGAGGCGCTACCTCCAAATACTCTGGCAGGCCGCTACCAAATGACACAAGCAGAACCGCTACCTACACATACTCTGGCGGGGCCCTACCCCCAACAAAGGCGGAGGCGCTACCTCCATTTACTCAGGAGGGGAATATGCTTTAACTGGTGAATGGAAACATCACTGCAGAGCTTTCTTCTTCACCCCTCTGTACTTCACACTTGCAATGCAACCTCTGACAGGCGACATCTTCACCCAGCACGCCATACCCCAGGAACACCTTCCTACCACAAAGAGTTGCTGCTGGTCATGGCATCAGCTGTCTTCTCTTGCCCACAGCTCCTTAGCTCCTCCCTCTCTCATGGGAGTCATCTTCACTACGAGCTTTGTTTAATCTACAGGTTTCTTAAACTAATGGGGTGGGATTCCTTCTTCAGTTTAAGGGCCCAGGTGTCATTTTAAGCTTCCTTTTATCTTCACTTAACAGACAACACTTCTGGTTTTACTTTAACAGGCTTGACTTCTTCACACAGATTTCTTAATCTTAAAGGCCTAGCTCCCTTCATGAGCTTCCCTTCAAGGCCCTGCTCCTCTCTTCAGCCCCAGGACCCAGCCCTCCCTCCACCTTATGGGCAGCTTATCCTTCCTATATAGGGCTTCCTTCCTCCCTCCCTTTTGGTGCCCTGGGTGATGGGTCTTACTTGTGTTTTGGGACAGTGTTGTCCTTCTTTTCCAACTTCTTCCTGCACCCACAGCAGCAGGCTTCTTCCACTTTCTTCAGTTTCTTGCTCGCATGTTCTTCTTTTTAGGACCAATTTGTCGCCAATGTTGTAAAGTGAGTTCCAGGCTTGTTGGGATTACTTATATGTTTATTACAAGTACTTAAGTCACAGTTACATGAAGTTATATACATAAGTGGACAGGCTATAACACTGGCTCCTATCACCCAGGCTGGGGAGCTCTAACTGGCTGTGTGTGGAATCCTTGGGTAAACATTCCGACATTCACAGGGCAACACTCCACATGACATCACCAGCTTTCACATGCAGAGACAAGCACCTGACAACACATCTCCTTCCTTTACTGATAAACATTACAAACAGACTCAGGCACGATATAACAGGTACCAAGTTCATTCACAAAATACCTCTGCTTTTAATCTTCTTAATGTTACGACTGCAACCTTGAGTCTAACACAGACCGGACCACTATAAGGTTCATCTGACTCACCGGCTGTGCTGAACTCGTTGGCATTTCTTTAGCCATTGGAATCAAGGACGGTACCACAATAGTAAGTGTGCCTTCCGGCCCTGGCTATCAGTGCAGGAGGGTTCCATGTACCGCTGACATCGTCACACCACTTGCCAGCTGCGATTTCCGGTCTTATGTTTCTTTCATCCGAGGCTTCACGGTTCTGGGTTGAAAACGGCAAGGGCACCTCCCTCCTTGACTTCCTTTCAGGTCTTGCCTGCTTTCTCCTCTGTTTGGACTGCCATCCTGGAGTAGTGGTCTCCTCATGCATTCGGTCTTGCTCAAACTGTGTTCTAGTGCTCAACCTTTTATCCCAATGGGGAAGGGAAAGGGCAGTCAGGTGTGTGTAGTTGTCGGCATTTGCCTGACTCGGCCTGTCCCTTGTGTTGGGACATGTCAGGTAAACGGCTCTGATATTAGTCTGTTGTCACTCACGGGGAGAGAAAGTGTTCATGTAGGAAAAGGGGGGGTAGAGTTTCTAAGTATGCTACTGGACAGGATGGGGAAAAGGTGTCATAAGGAAAGGGATACCGCGTCTCACCCTTCAGTGTCCCACTTCCAATCCCCAAAGACCCCCCCATTTAGGTGATCCTCCCGCACTGGTCCATCCCCAGTAACTGGATCCAATAGTGATAGCTGTGACTTGGCCACCTGGATGACAGATTCCCGGGGACTAGTAAGTGAGATATCTTCAGGTTTTTCAAACTACACACACCCTTTGTGTCTGCTGGGACCTAACCAAAGAGTCACTGCAGAAACAAAGTAATTGCGGTTTTAGTTCTATACATACATGTGAACTAAGGCACACAAAAAATGGCATACCTCAATTTCAGACTGTTATACGCCAAATCATCCAAGAACTTATAGCATTAAATGTCATGCAACTGGTAACCCAAATATAAATGCATTTATTTTAGATGTTTTATATCTCTTTATATTTTGATCTCTTGATCACTTTTCTTGTTGTCTCTTGCTTTTAGTCTAGTGATCTTTGTTTTTTTATTTTGTTTTTTTAGATTTATTTTTTCTTTGAACCATAAATCATCAACACACTAGAACAAACAAGTCCTTTTTCTTACAAAAAAATGAGAATGTGGTCCACAGTGCCTATCCATTGATGGTTGCATCAGTGGCAGATGGCTGCATCTGTCCAATCTCAAATATCTCTTAACTCGGTGGAGTCAATCAGGCTCTTGAGCAGGAAGTAATTCTTTTAATTGAAGCAGGCCTCAATCCACTGCAAGCGTGGCTTCCTTTAGGGGTCACTATTATCTCCCCCCTTCTTTGGTCCAGGTTTATTTTCCCAGGTACTCCGGATCTGAGGTAGTCTCCTCTGGATCTGGCTGCCTCCAACTCCCAGAGTGGTGGCGGGGAATTCAGTTAGTATCTAAAGCAAAAAGAAAAAGACAATGGCCGTGTCTTGGCCACTTGGATGACAGATTCCTGGGGACTAGTAAGTGAGATATCTTCAGCTTTCTCACACTACACTCGCCCTTTGTGACTGGTGGGACCTAACCACAGAGTCACTGCAGAAACATAGTAATCACAGTTTTAGTTCTCTACATGCAAGTGACATAGGCAACACAAAAAATTGCATATTTCGATTTAAGACTGTCATACGCCAAATCATCCATCAATTTATAGCATTCAGAGGCCGATTCATGGAATAATTAGCGCGGCGCAAGTGGGCAAAAACGTGCGAATCGCAGTGGAATAGCGAAAATCGCAGTGCAATTGCGAAAATCGCACGAAAAGCAGCGCACGTCGATTCATGGAAGGCCGTGCGCGAGAAAACCAGCGGATGTGCGATAAAAAGTGCGCGGCGCACGTTGGCGCACAGGCCATCTAACAGCGTGCGCCAGGTCACTGCGAAAATCGCACAGGCCACAGCGAAAATCGCACATAGCGCGGCGCACGCAACAAAAGTAGGCGGAACACGGGCGTAACACTCGGAATGGGGAACAACTTGCCAAAACGTGGGCGTCACGGGGGAAGTACAGGGCACAAGTGCGCGGAACGCCCACACGCTCGCCTACAACACGTATTCATGGAATAGAATAGGGGAAAAAAGCGCACGCTCAAACCAGCGCACAGGCACAAACACGACCGCCACAAGAAAGCAGGCGGTAGCGTCTCTGCGGCTGTAAGAAATGTGCGCCAAAAGGTGCGCCAACAAATCGCACCTATATACTGCCATGATGAATGTCCCATACTGTGGCCCTCCAGGAAAAATGACGTGCAAAGGGGTACCCACAAACACCCGCTGACAAAAAATACGTGTGCGTGTATACCGGGGTGCGCGGGAAGTCTAACACGCGATTTCAGCAGGGTACGTGCATCACAGGGGTGCGCGGGAAGTTCCACACGCGAATAGCCTGGGCGCGTGTATTTCAGGGGTGCGCGGGAAGTTCCACACGCGAATAGCCTGGGCGCGTGTATTTCAGGGGTGCGCGGGAAGTTCCACACGCGAACAGCCTGGGCGCGTGTATTTCAGGGGTGCGCGGGAAGTTCCACACGCGAACAGCCTGGGCGCGTGTATTTCAGGGGTGCGGGGGAAGTTCCACACGCGAACAGCCTCTGCGCGTGTATTTCAGGGGTGCGCGGGAAGTTCCACACGCGAACAGCCTGGGCGCGTGTATTCCAGGGGTGCGCGGGAAGTTCCACACGCGAATAGCCTGGGCGCGTGTATATCAGGGGTGCGCGTGAAGTTCCACATGTGATTTGACAGTGTGGGTCCTCCCAGGTGTACCCTGTACACCCTCCACGGCCCCTGCAGGCAGCCCACACCACAGGGGACTACCCTGCATCCCTGGTCATGTCCCGCAGGCAGCCCACCCACCATGGGCATGCCCCCCAGCAAAGGCACATGTCTCCTTGAACTAATGAACACCAACTCATGTCCCCTTGCACCCCCACCCCCCAGCACTGTGGGGCACCTGCCAGCAGGCCCCCACCCATGTCCAACTCATGTCCCCCACCCCCCCACCCCCCAGCACTGTGGGGCACCTGCCAGCAGGCCCCCACCCATGTCCAACTCATGTCCCCCACCCCCCCCCCCCACCCCCCAGCACTGTGGGGCACCTGCCAGCAGGCCCCCACCCATGTCCAACTCATGTCTCCCACCACCCCCACCCCCCAGCCACCAGGGTCAGTCTCCACCAGGCCCCCACTCATGTTTCCCACCACCCCCACACCCCAGCAGTGCAGGGTCACCCTCCACCAGGCCCCCACTCATGTCTCCCACCACCCCCAAACCCCAGCCACCAGGGGCACCCTCCACCAGGCCCCCACTCATGTCACCCACCACCCCCACACCCCAGCAGTGCAGGGTCACCCTCCACCAGGCCCCCACTCATGTCACCCACCACCCCCACACCCCAGCAGTGCAGGGTCACCCTCCACCAGGCCCCCACTCATGTCACCCACCACCCCCACACCCCAGCAGTGCAGGGTCACCCTCCACCAGGCCCCCACTCATGTCTACCACCACCCCCACCCCCCAGCCACCAGGGGCACCCTCCACCAGGCCCCCACTCATGTCACCCACCACCCCCACACCCCAGCAGTGCAGGGTCACCCTCCACCAGGCCCCCACTCATGTCACCCACCACCCCCACACCCCAGCAGTGCAGGGTCACCCTCCACCAGGCCCCCACTCATGTCACCCACCACCCCCACCCCCCAGCAGTGCAGGGTCACCCTCCACCAGGCCCCCACTCATGTCTACCACCACCCCCACCCCCCAGCCACCAGGGGCACCCTCCACAAGGCCCCCACTCATGTCACCCACCACCCCCACACCCCAGCAGTGCAGGGTCACCCTCCACCAGGCCCCCACTCATGTCACCCACCACCCCCACACCCCAGCAGTGCAGGGTCACCCTCCACCAGGCCCCCACTCATGTCACCCACCACCCCCACCCCCCAGCAGTGCAGGGTCACCCTCCACCAGGCCCCCACTCATGTCTACCACCACCCCCACCCCCCAGCCACCAGGGGCACCCTCCACCAGGCCCCCACTCATGTCACCCACCACCCCCACACCCCAGCAGTGCAGGGTCACCCTCCACCAGGCCCCCACTCATGTCACCCACCACCCCCACACCCCAGCAGTGCAGGGTCACCCTCCACCAGGCCCCCACTCATGTCTACCACCACCCCCACCCCCCAGCCACCAGGGGCACCCTCCACCAGGCCCCCACTCATGTCACCCACCACCCCCACACCCCAGCAGTGCAGGGTCACCCTCCACCAGGCCCCCACTCATGTCACCCACCACCCCCACACCCCAGCAGTGCAGGGTCACCCTCCACCAGGCCCCCACTCATGTCACCCACCACCCCCACCCCCCAGCAGTGCAGGGTCACCCTCCACCAGGCCCCCACTCATGTCTCCCACCACCCCCACCCCCCAGCACTGTGGGGCACCTGCCAGCAGGCCCCCACCCATGTCCAACTCATGTCCCCCACCCCCCCCACCATTCAGCACTGTGGGGCACCTGCCAGCAGGCCCTCACCCATGTCCAACTCATGTCTCCCACCACCCCCACCCCCCAGCACTGTGGGGCACCTGCCAGCAGGCCCCCACCCATGTCCAACTCATGTCCCCCACCACCCCCACCCCCCAGCACTGTGGGGCACCTGCCAGCAGGCCCCCACCCATGTCCAACTCATGTCCCCCACCCCCCCACCCCCCAGCACTGTGGTGCACCTGCCAGCAGGCCCCCACCCATGTCCAACTCATGTCCCCCACCCCCCCCCACCCCCCAGCACTGTGGGGCACCTGCCAGCAGGCCCCCACCCATGTCCAACTCATGTCCCCCACCCCCCCCACCCCCCAGCACTGTGGGGCACCTGCCAGCAGGCCCCCACCCATGTCCAACTCATGTCTCCCACCACCCCCACCCCCCAGCCACCAGGGTCAGCCTCCACCAGGCCCCCACTCATGTCTCCGACCACCCCCACACCCCAGCAGTGCAGGGTCACCCTCCACCAGGCCCCCACTCATGTCACCCACCACCCCCACACCCCAGCAGTGCAGGGTCAGCCTCCACCAGGCCCCCACTCATGTCTCCCACCACCCCCACCCCCCAGCAGTGCAGGGTCACCCTCCACCAGGCCCCCACTCATGTCTCCCACCCCCCCAGCACTGTGGGGCACCTGCCAGCAGGCCCCCACCCATGTCCAATCCATGCCCCCCTGCACCTGGGTCCCAACATTCCCCAATCATGTCCGTAATGCCCATCCTCCCCTGCCAAAAGGCCCAACCAACTATCACACCCACCCACATATCAAAGGCAATTACATGTTACACCCCCAATTTAAATAATGCAATTTAACACATGTCTGTCACACACAATGGCTGCAAGTGAATGACAAAACACCCAACATGACATGCCTGAAAGCAATGAGATGATACGACACATTGAAGATTAAAAAAATAATATGTATTTAACAGCAAGTAGAATGGAAATGAAATAAGAAAAAACACAAAGCAAATCAAACAAAACAAGATGAATGTCCAAGAAAAAATTCTGAAAAATTAAAATAAGCCAATTAAGAAGATCATCCTGGGTCCATGAGCCCTACCAAATTAAACCTAACTGACTACTAACTAAAAAGTAAACTATATACAAAAAAGTGGTGCATTGTCCAATCGCAACCAAAAAAAAATCAAAAAAACAAAGGAAACCTAACCCTAACTATACAACTATATACAAAGGCAGCGGGCTATTCGGACGGCTCACTGGTTGTTGTCATGGGCCAGGGCATCATCGAACTCCTGGTCAATGGCTTGGAGGCGGGCATGTTCCCTGGCCCCGAGGTCCCGCAGGGATAACGCAGTGTCAAGCTCAAACTCCCTGCGAAGACCCTCGAGGCACTCAGCCCGCCTCAGCGCCCTCCGCATGGAGTCCTCTGCCCTGACCATCGTGAGCCGTTCCTCCTCTGCCCGCTGCCGCTCCGCACCTATCCGCTGGCACAACCTCTCCCACACGGAAGCCACTCCCATTCCAGGGTTCTCCTGCCCTCCGGCCGATGCCTGCACCCCTGATGTTGATGGCCCCGAGCCATGATGCCTCCCACGTTGAGCCTGCTGCTGCCTCCGACGCAACTGCCTGTGCCAGCACGACGGCATCCAGGCTGATGGAAACCACCGACGCCGTCGTGCACGTGCCCTGCCCGATGATGCCGTCACATCCTCCATCTGCTGGGGTCCAGTTGCTCTGGTGTCCACCCCTGCTGGATCTCTGACTCCCGACTGTGGCAGGGATGGGATCCCCACCGAGCTGGCTGCATTGGTCGGGGCAGGTCCACAGGGGGCCCTGGTGGCATCTGGGCTGGAAGACGGCAAGGAGAACGACTGGTGGATAGCCTGCACAGAGGAGGAGAGGGCCGCCACATTGGCCAACACATGCAGGAAACCCCCGAACATGGCCGATCCCAATTGGGCCACGTCGGCACGGTGCACTTCGTGATGACGTGCGTGCTCCTCCCGGGAAGCACGCACGCCATCACGAATCACAGCCGTGCGCATCGCGACCCCAATCAGGACCTTCTCCGCACGGCCAGGGGTTCCCACGTCCGCAGGTGGAGGGGAGTCAGGTGATATGGACATCCCCTCTACCTGCGGACAGGCCTGGGACGGGGCATCCCTGCTGGTGCATGGTGGTGCAGTCACAGGGTCAGGGACAGCGACATGCACAGGCCCCTCCACGGTGACCTGTGCTGCCTCCTGCCCCTGGCCCTGGACTGCACCACTTGCACCAGCAGGGATGCCCCCACCAGGCCCCATGTGTGCCCCAGTGGCGGCCTCCTCGTCCTCTGTGCAAACCACCAACCTGGATGGCTCCTCACCGTCTCCCACCGTAGCAGGCCCCTGTGGGGGCTCACCCACCCCTTCCGCTGCAGCCGTGGGGGCATCCCCGCCGCCTTGCTCCACAGCGCCGTCTCCGCCCTCTTCTTCACTAGCCGCTGCGTAGAGGGAGACAAAGAACACAAGCATCAGGGCACTGTACAATGGTCCCCTAGACAGGAAGCAATAGCAGATGAGCACCACTGTCAAAGTACACTTCCATCATGTCCCTCCACAACACATGGGTCAGTCCAGGCAAAACACACACAGTAACAGGCATGGTGCATGCCATGGACATTTCCATGCATGTCCAATGGACTCTTGAAACATTCAATGATATGTAACTCACATGCATCATGCCTCATGCCCATCACATGCACACACTTCACCTCAGTCACATCCATCTGGCCCCAAACACACCAAACACAGCGGATACAAGGGTAATTTGGCTGCTTTACTGAATCTCTGCATTGTCACACACATGTGTCATGCATCCATGGCATGCACAAGTCACAGACACGCAGGTCAGGCACACAGACATGGCTACCATATATGTACCTGGCATCAGCACCCATCCCTCACCCCCACCCATGTCCAGGTACAGAGACTGGCATGCTCTCATGTTCAAAATCTGAATAGGGCTCCCCATGCGGCATTTCAACACATGCAACAACCATGTGCATCACACATCACTGGTCGCACATGCATTACCATGATGTCCCTGCACACATACATGCATACATGGCCTATGGCACACATACAGGCAAGTATCATAGAACCAGCACACCGCAACATGCCCTGTCTCACACAGTAATGCATGGACACTTACCGCTCAACTCCAGACGGGCCTCCCTCTCAAGGATCTGGGAGTGGAGCGCTGGGCGTACGCGTTCCAGGACCCTCATCTGGATGGAACTCATGCGGCCCCGGCCCCCCTCTACGAGGCGCCGGGCCTTCACAAGGGTCCTGGACCTCAAGTCCTCCCAGCGCTTCTTGATCTTCAGGACGTCGCGGGTTGCCACCCCCTCCGCGTTGATGGCAACCACACAGTCGGCCCAGATCCTCTGCCGTCCTTCCTTGCTGGCGCGGGACGATCCAAAGAGGGCATCATACTGCCCCAGGACATGCTCCACCAGGACACCAACTTCGGTGACAGTGAAGCTGGTGCCCCTCTGCCCCTCTGGCCTGGGGTTGCCACTGGTGCCAGATGTGGAAGTGCCCGACATGGCAACCCCAGAGGCAGGTGTGGGTGGGCAACTGGGTCCTGGGGCTGGGCTGTGGAGCGATGTAATACCAGTCGGGAGTCTTCAGTTCCAGCAGGGGTGGACACAGCAACTGGACCCCTGCAGATGGCTGATGTGCAGGCACCAAATGGCAGGGCACGGTGGCAGCAGGCAGGCAGGCAGGCAGGCAGCAGCAGATGGCACGTGGGAGGCTGCTCGGGGCACTGGGGGGCAGTAACTCGGCCTTCTGGGCAGGAGCGTGGGCTTCCGTGTGTTTTCGCGTGGCCAGCTTGATACGGAGTGATTTGGCACGTGAAAATCCTGCACGTCAGCGTGAAATCCGAGGAAAGGCCCTTAGCGCGTAAGCGCGTCAGCACGCATACGCGATTCTATTGGACCAGAGTCCCTCAGCGCGTAAGCGCGTCTGTGACGTGACCCGCACGGGTGTTCCCCACTCAGCACGTGATGACGGGGCACACGTGGAGATACTGCACGTCAGAGTGTCATCGCGTGTAATTGGACAAAAGTGCGCGTACACGCGATTGGCCTATGTACGTGTATTTAATGGGTGCGCGGCCACTTACACACGCAAGTACGTCAGCGAACCTGTATCACGTGGTGCGTGTGAATTTCCGCACGCTATTGGACTGGGAACTGGATTCCAGGGGTGCGCGGGTCACACGCTGTATCCCGTGGTGCGTGTGAATTTCCACACGCTATTGGACTGGGAACTGGATTCCAGGGGTGCGCGGGTCACACGCTGTATCCCGTGGTGCGTGTGAATTTCCACACGCTATTGGACTGGGAACTGGATTCCAGGGGTGCGCGGGTCACACGCTGTATCCCGTGGTGCGTGTGAATTTCCACACGCTATTGGACTGGGAACTGGATTCCAGGGGTGCGCGGGTCACACGCTGTATCCCGTGGTGCGTGTGAATTTCCACACGCTATTGGACTGGGAACTGGATTCCAGGGGTGCGCGGGTCACATGCTCGCCTAGAACACGCGCTAAGCATAAATTGCGGACTTTAACAATAACAAGCTCAGACGCCAGGATGAACATACCGTTCCTAGCAGCAGTGGCAGTGGGCTACCAAAGGAGGAGGAGGAGGATAGTCAGGGCCAGAATATTCACACCCAGAACCAGCCTTTTCGGGATGCCTGATGACCAGGTGTATGGGAGGTACAGGTTTCCACCACACATCATACTGGACCTGGTGAGTGAGTGGGAGGATGACCTCACATCACCCACCCTGTGCTCCCAAGCACTCAGCCCCCTGGAGAAGGTCCTCAATGTACTGCACTTCTTAGCCACTGGATCATTTCAGCGGACAAGTGCCATAGTGGGTGGGGTGTCACAGGCCACCCAGTCACGCTGCCTACACCAGGTCTTGAACATCATGACTGCACGCCCATCAGTCCGCAGGCACATATACCTGCCCAGAACACCTGCAGAAAGGCATGCTGCCGCCCTGGATTTTTACGCAGTGGCACGATTCCCCAAAGTGCTAGGTGCCATCGACTGCACCCATGTGGCTCTACGTCCCCCCAGGGCATCTGAGCACATCTATAGGAACCGCAAGCACTGGCATTCCATCAACGTGCAGGTAGCATGTAATGCCAAGGGAATCATCACCTCAGTATATGCCAACTATCCCGGCTCCACCCACGACAGCTTCATTTACCGAATGTCCACCCTAAGCCGGGACCTAGAAGCTGGGCGGCATGGCGATACATGGCTGCTTGGTGAGTATGTATGCCACTGCACATGCATGCATGTTGGATACTGAGCAAGGTCACAACCTCACCAATGATACCAATCCCCACCTCCACACGGGACAGTGCCTACCCTCTCAGCCCCCACATGATGACGCCAATTCGGAACCCCACCACGCCACCCCAGGTAAGATTTAACACAGCCCACATTACAACCAGGGGCATAGTGGAGCGCACATTCGGAGTGCTAAAGTCACGCTTTCGCTCCCTTGACCGTTCTGGCGGGCAGCTGTTATACGTTCCCCCAGTAGTGTGCAGGATCATAGTGGCAGCATGTGTCCTGCACAACGTTGCAACACGCCGGGGCCTGGCCGTGGACATGGTGGTGGCCCCACATCCCCAACCACATGCACAGCCGCTGCGCATGGGAGGGGAAAGGGCACGGGGGGAGGCAGCCCGTACACAGCTAGTGGCTAATTACTTCACATAGAAATCACACCCCTGTGGAGTGCACACTGCCCTGGCACATTCCATCTGACAATCAATGATGACTCAACCTGACACTGATCCTGAATGTCTGGAGAATGAACCGGGAATTCCATGTCAGCCTGAGATTGTTCACCTGGAAGTGTCACAATGTGTGCATCCCTACCCACACAGACACCACCAATGCAGTTTTGTGAAGTTACACATTGAAGCAGCTAAAATGAATACCCACTTGCAAAATGCAACAAGAGGACAGTGCCATGTCAGCCAACCCAACCCCAGCACTGCCACACGACACACCGTGCCATGTCATGCTAATTGCAGGTAAACAAAGTAATCCCCACAACATGACATCACTCTCACTATGTACAGTGGCACTATTAGAAACCTGCAACACCTGAAATGCTCACAGCAATGCCGGACCAACAACATACTTGAGCACGTAGTACCATTAACATGACATCAAAAATGTTACATATTAGTAGTCTCACCACCTGGAAATGCCTGCACTCCCACCACTACCAACTGTGCAGTGTTGGCGCCATGTAGAGTTGTAGGTGCACTGCTGCCAACATGGTCCCCATCGCCAGACTAGAGGTCCTTGTGTGGACTTGAGGAAGGGACCTGCAAATTGGGAGGTAGACACAGAAGAAGAGTTACACATCAATGCAACATGCAGTGTACAACACAACAGCAATATGCACTATGAATGTATACACAGTATTGACTACAGACTGGCCACACAGCTCATGGGAGTCCAACGTCACTGTGTAATTCACTGTCACTTGGGCACACCCTTTGCAAGCCCATGGAAACGGGAAGCAGGAGGGGTGTGTGTGACTCAAACCCAAGCATCTGAACCAAATACATTACAAGCCTGCATGTGCCCAGCCACAATGCAGCGTATGCCCACAGGAACCACGGAAGCCAACAGATCGAATCCAACAGATCGAAGCCAACACATCGAAGCCAACAGATCGAAGCCAACACATCGAAGCCAACAGATCGAAGCCAACAGATCGAAGCCAACAGATCGTCCCAAAAAAATTGGGAATAAAAGAAATCAAAATAAAAATAAAAATAAGAAACAATCAAAAATGGCCATTGATGGGCCCGGGGGGGTTGGGGAGGCCACCCAGGAGGTCCGAGGACAGGATGCACACCAGAACCCACCTGCGTGGATCCTGGGAAGATAAAACACCTCCATGGGCTCATGGCCCACACGGCTACCCTATTGTGGGAGTATCACTGCTGTCGCTATTATCACCCTGTGCAGCTGCATCCGGAGGTGGTTGCACTATGGGAGGCAGCCCACGCAAGGCCCTAGTCTGCTCCTCCATGGCTGCAAGCATGCGGGTGTGGTAGGTCTGGTTCTGGAGGATGAGTGTGCGGAGGTCCCCATGCAACAACTCACGGGATGCCCGGACCTCCGCCCTCGTTGCCTGCATCTCAGCTGAGAGCGTACGGGTGAGACGCTCCAGCTGCTGTTCTGTCCTTTGGTGTGTTGAAGCCTCAAGCTCAACAAGAGTCGTCCTGAGGTGTAGGAGCTCCTGCCTCAGGGCTTCCCTGTGGCCCTGGGACTCAATGGAGATGGCCTCCTGCAGAGTCGCCAGTGCCGCCCGCCTGTCCCTGTTGGACCCCAACATGTCCTCCCTGTGTGACTGGCAGATGGAGTCGGTTGCCTGCTCTAGTCGCTCCATCAGCCTTTCTGGGGGGACAATGGAAGTGGCCACCCTATCCATGGCCTGAGCCATCATCTCGGATGATGCAGCCTGTTGGGTAGCCATACCGTAAATGGATTGCTCCCATGCGGTATTGCCGGGTGGCGTACGGCCACCACGTCGGCGGGCACCACACCTGTCTGGGGCAAGGCGAACTGCGCCTTGCTGTGCCGGCACTGCCTGAGGCTGCAGGACTGCATTCCCCCTCTGATCTGCTGGCCCAGGAACAGGATCAGATGTCGCGGAGTGTGACCCTGCATCCGTAACCACCGAAGGCGTAGCTGCCAACACTGACATCCCCATGGAGGGTACTGACCCTGGTGCAGGTGGGTGAGACAGAACAGAATCCCTCCCTGGAACACTCACCTGCGACGGCACGTAGGTCTCATCCGAATCAACACCTGAGTACAGCTCGGGGGAGGTGCAGCCAGAGACACCCCTTGAGAGCACGACCTGCAGCACTTGTGGGTTCTCCCCCACCACCACACCACGTCCCTCACTGGTGGTTGGTCGGCCCTGGGACACCTCCTGGGTCTGCACCATCTCCACAACCCCAGCAGTATCAGGTGCGTCTTCCCCTGCAAAGACATGAAAACAAAGTAATGGAAACAGGCATTAGCACCATGGCACACATTGAGGGCTGAGAAGCAAGAGAACCAGTACTTGATTGACACATGTCCCACATGACTAAAACCCTCCCATGCATGCACCCTCACTGCGTATGAAGTGCAGGCTAATGGCACACACTGATGACACCAAGATGGAAGATGAACAAATTTTCTGCATGCTGCCTGGCAGTGGCATCACACATTGGCCTGTGATTGGCAGGTGAAACACACATGCCATCACACAGATGGCATGTACCATTGCTATTGAGTGAAGATGGAGAGGAGGGCAGCACCTATTCATTCAGTCCAGTTCCCGCATGTAATAGCTTTTCTGATTCTAACAGGTCAGATTTTTCACCTGGAGCTGCCAGTCTGAAATGGTCAAATTGCACAGGGACATGTGTGTACAAATGATATCCAGGTAACAAAGTCACTCCACTTTACCATACCCATGTCAGACATGTGACTAGTGGACAGCGACATGCCTAGTGAAAGTGGTGGAATGCAAACAAACTGACTGAATGAACAGTGAAAAATAAGCAAATATGTTGTGTCAAGGTGACACTTCAAGGGCAACTGGCGTGCAGTTGTGCTAGATGTCTACTGTTGGCAGAAGGGATACTGCTATGGCCAAATGCAGCTGCGCAGGAAGTATTGCATGAAGCACATGGCTGACCCATACGACTGAGGCGCACACACTCTCACCTGGCACCCAAACAGAAGCCCTCACACACACACCATGCACATGGATGACACACACATGCATGTGCACTCACCGGACAATGCCTCGTAATCAGCCAGATCTCCCACGCCTTGGATCTGTTCCTCCGTGACGTAGGTCCCAGCGACTGACTCATGTGGAGTGAGTTCCATGTCTACTACTGGAGACCCACCTCCAGTCACTAGAGTTGCGGCATGACTTGAGGCCAGCTTACTCTTTGCCCTGCGCTTTAGGTCATTCCAGCGCTTATAGCAATCATTGGCTGTGCGCCTCACGATTCCAAGGGCACTTACGATGTCCGCAACTGTCTGCCAGTGTGCCTGGCGTTGTGCAGGTGTGGTCTTGGATCCTGCAACAATGACCATCTCGTTGTCATGTCCGGACACATACTTGACAAGTGCATTCAGTTCGTCATCCGTGAAGCTGGGCTTCCTGGACGGGCCGGCAGTGTAGCCGTGTCTGGGGCATCAGCCTGTGCCGGACGAGCACTCTTCCTCTTCCGCTTGGAAGGTGGTGGTGATCCTGAGTGTCCTGCGCCGCTCTGGACACTAGGGGCAGGAGCCCTGGTGGACTCTGTATCAGGAGTGTGGGATTGCACACTCAGCATGGGAGTTGGTGCAGGCATTGGCTCTAGTGTGATGGTGTCAGGGGGAATGTCAGCAGCATGGACTAGGACCGACACTGTCCTGGCTGGGTGTGTGAGGGCTGGGGTGGATGGAGCCGCAGCTGCCCCTGCAGCCACTCCGCCCTGCCTCCTTGGTGCAGCAGATGACCTTGCTGCCCCAGATCCACGTGGCATGATGGCATCAACGTGCACCAGCGCACGTGTCGTAGCCCTGCTGACCTGGAAGTCAGCCATGGAGTCAGCCAGGTCTGGTGCCACAATGGGCTGGTCCAACAAGGGCTGAGCATGGATGGTGTCAGCCACTTCAGCCTCAACGGGAGGGGGGAGGGGGGGAGGGGGGGGATGATGGGTGCCCTTGACTGGTCCTCCACACATGGGGGGACAGGCTCACCCTGCAAGTTACGACCACGTCCCCTACCGGATCCACCACGGCCACCACTTGTGGCTCTTCCACCTTTGCCACCCTTACGGAATCCTCGCCTCCCAGCCATGGCACTGATATTAATGTGCGTATGGGAGTGGCTGTAGACAATTGTCCTGGGCAATTGGGGGTCAAAGGGGTTGGGTACCAGATGGTAATTGTACCCTAGTGCTCTAGCACGGCTGATTGTAACCCCTGGGGAAAGATGACGGGTCACGCAACGCACAGGAGGCCCAAAAAAGGGAGATGACGTGCACGCAACCCCTCCTAGACCACGTGTGCAGAAAGAAAAACCTGCACTACGCTGTGGCACCCAGTAACACAAGAATGAACGTATGCGTGTCACACGCAGCCTAGAATGACCTCTGAAGGGGTAGGCTACACACGGGGCAAGCACAGAAGTTGGATACGTGCGTGACTCACCGTCTGCCAGGTAAAAGAGCGTGAAGAATGAGCGCGTTTGGCTGGCTAAACCCCCGCCAAAAGAAGATGTGTACGCTGTCTGAGAAGACAGGACAACAGTAGAAGGGGACACTGTTTGAGGGAACAGGCCCAGGTAAACCAGTAAAAGAGAAAAAAGAGAAAAAGCTGTCAGAGGTAACAGGGAATACGAACTGGAAACGCCGTGAAGTAAATCGCGTGTGAAACGACAAGAAGTACAGAATTCACCCACTCGCTCTCCACGAAAAGCACGTACAAGGAAATGGTGTTCTACATGTACCTTATATACAGGCCCACACGTACAGCATCACTTACGCGGCGTGTACGTTCACCAATCACACGCTTTGTCACTCCTGCGTGTAGATCCATTTTCACCAATCACACGCTTTGTCACTTCTGCGTGTAGATCCATTTTCACCATTCACACGCTTTGTCACTTCTGCGTGTAGATCCATTTTCACCAATCACACGCTTTGTCACTTCTGCGTGTAGATCCATTTTCACCAATCACACGCTTTGACACTGGGACGTGTCACGCAACAATTTCCTGCACGTGCAGGTGACTATAGGCGCGCATATGCTGTTGACGGGTTTACGCGCTAAGGGCCTTTGCTGACGTGTGGGATTTCACTCCCTATCAGGCTGTCCACGCGTTCACACACGAGAGACCACGCTCCTGGCCAGGAGGCCAAATTACTGCCCCCCAGAGCCCTGAGCACGCTCCCACCTGCCATCTGCTGCTGCCTGACTGCCTGCTGGCCACGTGCCCCACAGTGCTGGTGGGTGGGGGTGTTGGGAGACATGGGTGGGGGCCTGGTGGAGGGTGCCCCTGCACTGGTGGGGGTGGTGGGAGACATGGGTGGGGGCTTGGTGGAGAGTGCCCCTGGTGGCGGGGGGGTGGGGGTGGTGGGAGACATGGGTGGGGGCCTGGTGGAGGGTGCCCATGCACTGCTGGGGGGTGGGGGTGCAGGGGGACATGAGTGGGGGCCTGGTGGAGGCTGCCCCTGGTGGCGGGAGGGTGGGGGTGGTGGGAGACATGAGTGGGGGCCTGGTGGAGGCTGCCCCTGCACTGCTGGGGGGTGGGGGTGCAGGGGGACATGAGCAGGTGTGCAGGGTAGTCCCCTGTTTTGTAGGCTGCCTGCAGGGGCCGTGGAGGGTGTACAGGGAACACCTGTGAGGACCCACCCAGCCTAATCGCGTGTGATGATTCCCACGCACCCCTGTAATACACGTACCCTGGCCAATCGCGTGTTAAACTTCCCGCGTACCCCTGTAATACACGTACCCTGGCCAATCGCGTGTTAAACTTCCCGCGTACCCCTGTAATACACGTACCCTGGCCAATCGCGTGTTAAACTTCCCGCGTACCCCTGTAATACACGTACCCTGGCCAATCGCGTGTTAAACTTCCCGCGTACCCCTGTAATACACGTACCCTGGCCAATCGCGTGTTAAACTTCCCGCGTACCCCTGTAATACACTTACCCTGGCTAATCGCGTGTTAAACTTCCCGCGTACCCCTGTAATACACGTACCCTGGCCAATCGCGTGTTAAACTTCCCGAGTACCCCTGTAATACACGTACCCTGGCCAATCGCGTGTTAAACTTCCCGCGTACCCCTGTAATACACGTACCCTGGCTAATCGCGTGTTAAACTTCCCGCGTACCCCTGTAATACACGTACCCTGGCCAATCGCGTGTTAAACTTCCCGCGTACCCCTGTAATACACGTACCCTGGCTAATCGCGTGTTAAACTTCCCGCGTACCCCTGTAATGCACGTACCCTGGCCAATCGCGTGTTAAACTTCCCGCGTACCCCTGTAATACACGTACCCTGGCCAATCGCGTGTATAACTTCACGCGTACCCCTGTAATACACGTACCCTGGCCAATCGCGTGTTAAACTTCCCGCGTACCCCTGTAATACACGTACCCTGGCCAATCGCGTGTTAAACTTCCCGCGTACCCCTGTAATACACTTACCCTGGCTAATCGCGTGTTAAACTTCCCGCGTACCCCTGTAATACACGTACCCTGGCCAATCGCGTGTTAAACTTCCCGAATACCCCTGTAATACACGTACCCTGGCCAATCGCGTGTTAAACTTCCCGCGTACCCCTGTAATACAAGTACCCTGGCTAATCGCGTGTTAAACTTCCCGCGTACCCCTGTAATACACGTACCCTGGCCAATCGCGTGTTAAACTTCCCGCGTACCCCTGTAATACACGTACCCTGGCTAATCGCGTGTTAAACTTCCTGCGTACCCCTGTAATACACGTACCCTGGCCAATCGCGTGTTAAACTTCCCGCGTACCCCTGTAATACACGTACCCTGGCTAATCGCGTGTATAACTTCACGCGTACCCCTGTAATACACGTACCCTGGCCAATCGCGTGTTAAACTTCCCGCGTACCCCTGTAATACACGTACCCTGGCTAATCGCGTGTATAACTTCACGCGTACCCCTGATATGCACGTTACCCGCTTTGCGTTCCTTGTTTGGCAGCCCTGTAAACTGGTCCAGGGTTAGCGCAGCCCTTTGCGATGATTTAGCGATTTTGATGGCTTTTCCTTGCGCGAGGGCGTTCTTGGGGGCGTTACTGGCGCTGCTGCAGGGTCGCTGCGATACTCTGCGCCACGGCTGGTTTGGGAGCATGAAATCCATGAATACGCTGTGCGCGGAAATCGGTTTTAGCGCACGTGCCTGGCGCAGTCAATCGCACGCGGACACTCTGCGCCAGCCGCTTGCGACACTTTTCTGCGAAATTCTATGAATTACCCTGTCAATGTCATGCAACTGGTAACCAAAATATGAATGTATTTATTTTAGATGTTTTATATCTCTTTATCTTTTGATCTCTTGATCACTTTTCTTGTTTTGTCTCTTTCTTTTATTCTAGTGTTCTTTGTTTTTTATTTAGTTTTTTAGATTTTTTTGAAATTCTTTTGATTTTTCAGAACCACCTTCCACATGGTAAGCATATCCATATAAATACACAGTTGGGAGGTCCTTACATGTTTCTTCATTGAAAGACTTGTGTGGGGTTTGTTCAAATGAATTTAAACGTGTCTCTGATTCTGGCTCTTCAGGCACGCAGAAAGCTGCAAAATCATCTAATTCTGGTAGCCCTTGAGCAAGCTACTGGTCTCCTTTTGTTCTGTACATATCTCACTTCCACTGGAAATTCCTCCAATGCAAGTGTTTATGACGTAATTCTTAGCTGGGTCAAATTCCCTGCTCTGATCCTTTTACTCTGTTCAAATTGTAAAGGCTGTTGATTTGTTTCAACAATAACACGTTCCAGTTGAATAATGGGGCGGAAATGTTGCAAAGCCCAGACTGTGGTCAAAAGTGCATTTTCACATTCACTAAACTTGGTCACTATCTGTGACATTGTCTTGCTGGCATATGCAATGTTTTTGTTATTTGCATCATGTTTTTGGTACAGGACTGTTGACATACATTGATCTGTGAATCCTATTTCCACAAAGAAGTCTCGATTTTTTATTGGATATGCTAAACATGGCGCTTTTATCAAAGCGGTTTTTAGTTTGGCCACTGCCTCCCTTTGATCCTTTTCCCATTTCCAGGGTACATCCCGCTTCAGTAATTTAGTCAAAGGCTGCATATTCTCTGCATAATTTTCAATACATTTCCTGTTGTAACTTGTCATACCTAGCAAAATATTTAGACTTTTCAGGTTGGTGGGATCTTTTAATTTTTGAATTGCTTCCACTTGTTTCTTTTGCGGGTTTAACCCATGTTCTGTCACTTCCTATAAAATGTGCACTTTTTCTACACCACTGTGCTTTCTGTAAAGATACTTGTGCCCCAGCTTTTTGTTATTGACCAAACACATACCCAATTTTTTTTTGAAGTGACTTTTCAAGTCCTCATTTTTGATCAGCACATCATCCACATAAACTATGGTTCCTCTCTTAGCTGCATCTGGGAGTGCCTTGCTCAGGAATATCCCAAAATTTGCTCCTGCTATTGATATACCGAAAGGGGATCCGGGACCATGCATTTTGCAATGTGTCTAAGGAAAATGCAAATATATCTTGTATATCATCAGCTAGTGGTACACACTAATACCCTGCTGTGAGACCTATAGTGGTAAACTCCTTTGAACCTTGAACATGTGCAAGGCCTTCATCTATACATGGAAAGACCCACCTTGAAACAGGTGCCCTCTTGTTCATTTCTCTTACGTCTACACACACACACACACCATTGGCCATTGGGCTATAGCACACTTAATATGGGAGTGAAGTACTGTCAATAGGCCTAATAAGGCCTCTAGATTCCACGTTTTTAATCATTTCTGACAAGGGTAATTTATATTGTTACATACATACTGGATCCCTACAATATCCTTCTGGCAGTGTGGCAACATGTAAATCAGTCAGCCCACACTCATAGTCGTCTTTGGCAAAAACCTTTTTGAATTCTATAAATATTTTCCTCAATTGATCTCTCTCGTCTTCATTTGTGCAAGCATCTTCAGCTTGAATCTGCTCCTCTACCATTTTAGAAAATTCTGGGAAACCCTCCGAAGAAGGAACCTCAGTTCTTTCGTCTAATTGTGTGGCAGTGTCTCTTTGGAGAGCCGCTACCCTCAAATATTTTTGAATATTGACTTCCATCTCAATTTGCTGTGTTTACCTTGATGCTTTTCTCTTTCAGATTCAACCCCTTCAAATAGGACACAATTATCTTGATAAGAGCATGTCACTTTTTTAGTCTCATAGTGATATACAGACTTAATTCTAAAGATTCCCTTAGGTTTAGAATTCAATGATTCAGGTAATTCTCCTTGTATTGTGAAGTCACGTAGCTTCCAGGGCTATTCTCAATCACTGGGTTGCTTAGATCATTGTGTAGTACAATTTATACACTCCCCTCCTTAAAGCTGTATTTTCTTCCAAATGAATGTCCTGACACCGTTTGTTATCCATGAGTATTCTAATGGGGTCATCCCCAATCAATACCAATTGTGTATATTCACATTCTAATCCTTGCTGTCTCAGGGATTCATTTTGGCACACAACTGGATCAGGCCCTTTCATCTGTTGCCGCTTTCTGTACTTTAATGCTACTGTAAATTGTCTAGTAAATGCAGGATTAGTGACATCCTTCTTCACTTGAAGCTCAATTGCATATGGCATCATTTGGGCACAATGGTAAGCTTGTCCTTTGTTTTCAAATTCAGGCGGAGCTCCACCCAATCTAAACCAGGCCTTTTGATTTAGGAAATCTAATACCATACACTCTGAGGAGCCTCGTGCAGGGCAATGGTCCACTCACAGAGACGTGCTATGCCTGTGCAAAGTCTATGAATCAACGAAAGGGGTTTTCCATGCTATTTGGCACGCAAAGTCCCTAGCTGCCATGCAATATATTCAATTAATCAAGGCTCCTGATTCACAGAGCAGTGCAAAATGTATTTTTGCAGTGCAAAGTCAATAAATTTTGCACTGCTATATGAACCAGGGTGTTTGTTGGCAGTGCAAAGTCACTTTGCATCAGTGAAAAGTCACTTTGCATCTCACCAAAAATTCCATGAATCAGGCCCAAAGACAATTTTCAGGAACAAAATGCATACTTTGGTGCTAATTTGCATACCCAAAATGCACTGTTCCGTGGAACTGAGATGGAGGTCAACTTATGAGGGGCAGAAAGGCAGGCTCCTTGTTGAGAACTTTGATTTTGGGTGGTGGAGGTCCATGTGAGGTGGACCTGGAAGGTATCCATCGCAGTATTCTGGCACGTCAGGAGGCTATAGCTTCTTCTCAGAAGTCCAGGAAGGAATTACATGTTATGCCTGGGGATACTGCGTACATTACAAATCCTAGGTTTGTTTAAAAGGGCAACAGCACGTTTCTGCCTCCTAGGAGGGTGGTAAAGACAGGTAAGGGTCATGTGCAATTGGAGGGTGGCTCTGTTTGGAGTAAGAGACGTGTGGTGGTGGATGGAGTTGTCAATTCACGCAAGAGGCAGGATGTTGTTCGTGCTTCAGGCGCAGATTTGAATATGGAGTCTCAGGATGTTGCTCTGGATTTTGATCCTGTTGGTTCCCAAGGAGTGGCGCACAGGCATGAAGAGGATGTTGCTTGCTCTTCAAGTACAGGTTTGAATGTGGAAACTCAAATTGCTCCTCTTCGGCAAGCTGAAGTGGGGCATGATGTGGGGTGTCTCCCTAGGCGGTGTGGGCCGCCTATAAAACTTAGAGACTACATTTGTTAGGACTTGCACTATTTATGGAGCAACTTTGTTTGAACTTACTGTGTACAATATTTTCGACATAATGCTGTTTCTGGTTTGAATAGTATGTTATATTCTATTGCTTTTTTTTTACCATTAGCTTAATTCCTGTTACGTTGCATTTTATTGTTAATGTTTTATTGGTTATATAAGGGAAGAGGATATGTTGTAATATGTCCAGGCGCGTGTGGAATGTTGATGGTTGTTCAGGCATCAACATTCCACATGGGCCAGTTGGTTCCTGGATCCTCTGGTGGCGGCTGCTTGTCTTTGGGGTCCATACAATAAACAGCTTTACTACACTTACCTGTGTGTGAGGATCTTGTCACATTGACTGTTATACTTGTACATTGTGGGTAGGAGGTTTTTCCCATTAATTTATAACCTACTATAATATTGGACGGTTTGATAAACATACCCTAATGCTCCAATTAAAAAGGTAGCATACTGTTCCACATTACATTTTTCTAATGAAGGTGAAAGGTTTTTGAGTTATGTTGTTTATTCAAAATGTATTATGGTTCTGAACTAGGGGTGAGCTTCAAGGGATGATTATTGTGTCATAGTGGTGTGGTAGTTGAAATGATCTATTTATGCAATTTTAAAACCGGCATAACTTTGCTGATGTTTAATAACCATGACTCAATGCTCCCTAAAGATGTATATCACAAAGCTCTAGCCTACAAGCGCAAAACCTTTTTGGGGGCAAAATGCAGATTTTTGAGCAGATTAGCATACCCCCAATGCATTGTTCAGTTTCTCTGAACCAGTGTGACATCTGAGCAATTCTGTGTCATGTGTTGCTTGCTAGCTGAAATGCCTATTCTACTCTTACATTTCAAGTAAAAGGGTTTTTAAATGTATTTTTCAACCCACAATGGCATTCATGGTGTTTGTAAACCATACACCAATGCTCCAATCACAGGTTTATAGTCTATACTATCTTGATCATCACTACTGTAGGTGCAGTATGTGTGTTTGTGGTTTTTTGAGTTGTTTCTCATGGGTTGAAAAAGTACAATGCATGGCCTTTAGATAATTTGTATACTCGCGGTATGAGTGGATGTGAATTTCAAGGGATGGCTTCTGGATGGAGCTGTGCACTATGGAGCTTGTAAGCTAAATTGCATAATCAAATCTTTTGTTTTATTAGCTGGTGTGTGATTCTTAATATTGACTGTGTGTTTTCCTTTGCTTGTACACCTGTCACCATTTTAAAAGCAGGTGGACTTGCAACGAAATGCCCGGGAGGTTTGCCAAATGTCTGCCACGAATGGGGTGGTAGACCTTTGACACTCTACCATGGGGATGACATGGTGAGAGGGCACAGAGGATCCGAAGGAAGTACAATGCCTCCTTAGTCATTGAGGAAAGTCATGCCCACCCTGTGAATTGGGGTCTACAGCCCCTTTATCGCACGTAAACTTGGGATTATGGTGAAGTGACGTCAACTGCATTTCCAAAGGCTCAGTCCACACCAGACCTTGCCAATGACCTGAGCTATGTCTCAAATGTGGGTAGATTCAGTGCTAGTGACTGGTAGACCATGCTATTTCAAGATAGTATGGGATACGTCACGTGTTTGCTCCATGCAGTAATTATTAAGATTCTCATCTATGAAACAGCCTCTTCACACCTGAACTGCAGTGGTCCAGTAGCCAGTAGTGGTAAAATATGCAGTATTTGGGAATAGTATATATTTTGTCACTCCACCAAATTCTGAGTTTCATTACTTTTCCAGATGCTTTTGTGTGGAGGAAAATTCCTCCACAGAAAATCCTTACATCACACAATATTTCCCAAATGTCATTACAGCAACTGGTAATACTGCATGTCCCCTATGGAGTCCTATGAACTCCAAAATGGGGAACGTATGCAGTACCGGTAATTCATTAGGTGGTACTACCAAAAGTAATACTGCCTAACTTGTAATGACTACCACTGTTCTTTGTAACAGTCGAAACACAACCCTGCAAATGCACCCTTGCTACCCATTGCCTCTGATGCATGTTCCAATGGAAAATATGCGATGTCAAATAAAAAAAAAGTTGAATGAAATTAAAATGAACAAGTAACAGACCAACAGATATGCCAACAAAAGCATATGTTGGGTGGATGGATTTTAGATAGATAGACAGATAAATAGACTGCTTGATAGATATATCTAGCTAGATTATAGGGCACCGGTACTGCTCCTCTGTAAATAAAGTGAATCATACTCCTATAGTTAACCCGAAAAATTAATTTCTAATAACTTTTGACTCGTGCAACGGATTTGCCCAAAAGTTGTGATGACAATAAAGGATGTGTGGGCCCCACCAGACTGCAAAGTTTAGGAAAGATTTGTTAAAACATAAAAAAATGTATTAAGAAAAAGTAAAGTTGCTGCCTACTTCCCATTAATTTTTCCATAGACAAAAAAGGTACATTCTTCCCAGACCACACAGGCCAAATCGCTGGACGGGCATTGGCTTGGGGCCGTTTGTGATTTGGGGTTATTACATGCAGTAGTTTTTTAAATATTTGATTAAAAAGGCGGTGCCTCCATCCACAAAATTGATAGCTGTATCTGGGGTAAATTGCCAAGAAACCAGGTGTTTATAAATGAAACAGCCATCATCTTTTTTTTTCTCGATGTGAGAAACCATGACTATAGCAAAGGATATCGAAAAATGAAACTCAGAACAAAGTCATTTGCAGGTCACAAAACATGCAAATGCCACCAGGCTAGAGGTTGTGGGATTCAAGAGGACACCAAGAGAAATTTGGGAGTTGGAGTGGGTCCAGGGACTGAGTTTGCAACACAAAGCTTTACTGTAACCTAGGCTACAGCCACAAATAACTGACATCTCAAAGAAATCTGCGTCACAAGAAACACAGTGTGTTGCGGGGGAACAGGAGAGGGCAGGGGAAGTGAGGAGGCCATCTGGAGAGTGTGGAGAGCTGGCACCGATGATGGGGGCCCTTGGTGCTGGCATGGCAGAGCAAAAAATCATTACTTTACAGCCGTTTTTCTGCAACTTTCTGTCTTCCATACTCTGGAAATAGGTATTTGGGACTCCCATCCATGCAGTAACCAGAACGACCCTGCTTTGCTTCTACGCAAGGAAGGTGTCAGCCCCCTCAGGCCATGTTACCAAATAAACGAGCACAAGTTACAAGACCGCTTGAACACTTAGAGCAACATGGCCTGAGAGGGCCGGCCCCTTCCTTGCTTTGAAATTATACAGAGTCAGCCCTAGTTACTGCATGGATGGGAGACCTAAATTAGTATGGACTACAGATAGCCACAGGTATGATAATACATGAGTGTATTTGTATTTCATAGCTCATTTATAGAAAAAAGGGAAAAGAATATACATGTATTTGTTTGCTGCAACTGTGATGTCAGGGGTGAAAAATCACTGACACAATATGGTGTCCGTTGAAATGGTTGAAAATAAAAGAGCGAATGACCATTTGATCGAAGTAAAATGGTCAACAAAAAAAAGGTCGAATTTATTTATTTATTTATTTATTTATTTATTTATTTATTTTTTAGTTTTGGTTGTTTAAAAAATATTTTTAATAAAGAAAAAGGGTGGTTCGGGGGAAACCCCCCATAAAATAAAAAAAAAATTAAAAAAATGCAACCTTTTTACTTCGATCAAATGGTCATTCGATCATTTGGTTTTCGACCAAATGACTGGTAACCACACAATATGCATACAGAACTCCCATCCATGCAGAGACAACCCTGCTTAGCTTCAAAGTGAGGAAGGGACTGGCCACCATAGGCCATTTTGCCAGATAAAGGAGCACAGGTAAAAGGAACACTTAGGACAAGCCGGTCAAGTGGCACAGCGAGTAGACCGCTCGCTTTGACATCCCTGCAGAGGCTTCTAACGCAAGTTCGAATCCCAGCGTGGCCAAACACAGCCTTTCATCCTTCCGAGGTCGATAAATGAACCCCACACCGTGGGTAATAATAAGCAGCGCTCAGTTACCCGAGGGTTTGTAGCGCTATATAAATGCCAAATGATTATTATTAGAGCAACATGGGCTGTGGGTGCGGCCTCTTCCTTGCTTTTCAGCTAAGCTGGGTCGGTCCCAGTTGCTGCACAGATGGGAGACAGTCCAAAGTCTTGGGTGCTGTCTGCTTTCTTAATTGGGCCCAATGGGTAAAATTTGCACTATTACTGTCGGCGGATTTCCCGCCGGCAGTAATAGTGCCAAAAATCAGCAATTTTGCCGCGGATTTCCTCCCAGCTCAGAGCTGGGGGGAAATCCGGCAAGGCCATGATCTGGCAGACCCTTGTATGCGGCAGTAATAGCGTTACTGCCGCATTTAAGGGTTACCGCCAAACTCGTGATGAGGCCCTAAGAAAACATACAGCATCTGCATGATTTGTTTTAAACCATGCTACTGTCAGTCTAAGAAGGCAGTGCACTCTAAATGTCAAGCTGTCATGAGGCCCACATGAAAAGAGCTTTTATCTCTGGCTAAGGAGCTGCAAATACATGGAGAATTACAAATCCAGCTGGCACGTGCGAGGCAAACTATAATAACCTTTTTTTATATATATATTACACGGGCCACGGTAGCGGCCGTGTAGTTATGGTTAAGTTGCTAAACCCATAGGAAGACCACTTTTTCGGCGGCTCATAACTTCGCTCCCCCTGGAGGAATTCTCACCAATCTTTGCAAAAAAAGTATATGGCCCGCTCTGAATTATTTCAACAAGTTTGGTGAGGTTTCATACGGGGGGGGGGAGTTATAGGGGGTGTCCCAATTTTTTTTTTTTCAATAGACTAAATGGGCAAAAACTTTGCGCACGAGTACAGGCCGAACGGCTGAACGGATTTGTGGCAGGAGTGGGGGCTTGGGTCAGAAAGCGTGCTTTTGTGTGTTTGGTGGAAATCCAACCAATACTTTTGTTGCAAAGAACTCAAATGTACGTCTCAAAATGTTAGTGATATCTGGCTCCACTCCGCAGACCCATTTCCCTGTTCGCTCTACGGACAGAAGGCTCATTGGCTTGCAGTACGCCGTGCTGTCGGCGAACTTTGGACACGGCCTGTGGTCGGCTGGAGGGAAGTGCGCTGTGCATCAAAGTTTTTGGGAAACGCCGCCATGGTGTATCGGAGGACAGTGCGTGACGAAAGGGACTGACAAACATAATGTACGGCATGTGGTGGTGGGAAGAGGGGATGGAAAGAATGGGGGAGAGAGAAGCGGAACATATGATATATTTGTTCAGGTCGAAGATGACGGTGGAGTGCGAGTGGTGTATGCGAGCCATGCAGCAATTTGCGGGTACCTCCTTCGGGCAGAACCTTCTGTGGCGACTTCATTGACGTTCCAATGGGAACGCGGACTGCATTGCAGATGATGCGCAGAAAGTGACAATGTGTTGTGCTGCTGCCTAGGGGTGCTTGTGCTTCTGTTGACTTTGTGGGTTTCCCTTGTGGAATGGCAGTGGGTTGGGCTGTCGGTGGTAGTGGGACATTTGTGAGGTATGGTACATGGCCAAAGGTTGCCATGCATGCCTGGATTGGCTTGTAGTGGTTATGGGCAAGAGGCTGAAGGCATCCGCTTGTACCCAAGAGCCTAGGACTTGGCCACCACCCCTGCAATGCAATGCCTCCATGCATGGGAGAGCAGTGAGGCATTTTGCAGGAAGCTCATCAGGGGACTAACTTCTGTGGCATCTGCGTGGACGCTCCCTTGGGAGTTGGGACTGCATTTCAGAGGATGTAAAGAAAGTGAGAATGTGTGACATTGTCACATGGAAGGATTTTCGACCATCACTGTTTTGCAATATGGACCTTTCAAGCAGCTACTCACATATCCTTCATTGGCGGGTAGCTACACAGGCGACTATCATTCTTTGGTGAGTGCAGGCAGACTCCATTGGGGATAGGGAGTACATTGGAGGCAACATGGGAAGTAGGTTTGAGAATAGTGCCTTGTTTGGGTCCGTTAGTATACCCATACGTACCTGTAGGCAGGAAAGCTACGTGGCCACATGTTACCATGTATTGCTCTATTGCCTTCTACTGGGTATGTGTGCATGGACTAGCCCTATTGGGTGCATCGGCGGAGGCCATAGGACGGTGTGTGTTCCCATTGTGTTGTGGCGGTGGGTAGGGGTGGTGGAGGAAGTGGTACGTTTATCAAGTATGGTATGTGGTGCTATGTTGCCCTGTATGCCTCCATGCATTGTAATGGTTGTGAGCAAGGCCTAGGCTTTTGGGTGCATGGGCAGGGGCCATAGACCTCCGCATGTACCTAAGAGTCTAGGCCTTGTCTGCAGCCTTGCTTCAGGGTGGGCAGTAAGACATTGCCACATGGAAGGATTATTTTACCATCACAGTTTTGCGATATGCACCTTTTTTTCAGCTACTGACATATACTTCATTGACGGATAGCTGCACAGGCGTCTATCATTTTTAGGTGAGTCCAGGCAGACTCCATTGGGGAACGGGAGTGAATTGGAGACAATATGACGATATTTGCAGTCAGTGTACTATGATGTCTTGTGCCTGCAAAGCCCCTACCTGTAGTCAGGAAAGGCACCTGGCCACATGTTCCCGTGCATGGCTTTAATGCCGTCTAGTGGGTGTGTCCACGAACTAGGCTCTTGGGTGCATGGGCGGAGGCCGTAGGCCTCTGCACGTACCCAAGAGCCTAGCCCTTGAGCACAATCCCTGCAACGCAATACAGCCATGTATGCGACTACTGTGATATTGGTATGTGGATTCCACACATCTGTATATAAAGAGTGCATTCTCTTTGCCTTAGCTCATTTGGATACGTTATTATAATCATACCTTCTGACATCCCACATAGACTTTTAAATATGTAAGTGTCCTAACGTACTCACGTTTGTAGAATCATTGTGCAGGACATGTTAGAGGTCTTACAGCAGCAGTGGTGAGACACATTTGCCTTTGGAATGGTGTGGCCCTGAACAGAGCCTTGCTTCAGGGAGTGCAGGAAGATATTGGAACATTCATGGGAGCACTGTCATAAGGGTATCTCGAGTGCACACATATGTAAACAGAGTGCATATCATTTGCCCTCGGTAACTTTGGAAAGTTATTATAACCATTCTATGTTCCATCCCACACACTTTGCAATATGTGAATGTCCTAGGGTACGTGCCTTTGTAGAATCATTGTGGAGGCCAGGTTAGACTTGCTACAGCAGCATAGGTGAGATATGCCACCATTTACGCAGCTACTCACAAATCCTTCATTGCGGGTAGCTACACAGGCAACTACCTTCCATGCCCATTGGGGATGGGGCAAGGTTTGTAGATGATATCGGGATATTTCCATTCAGTGTACTATGTTGTGTTGGGAGTGGCAAGCCGCTACTGCCTTGTGTGGATGGCTAGGGTCCTTTCAACTAACAGTCTTAACACTGGTTGGAAGTAGGTTTCAGAATGTTGTCTTCTTTGGGTCCGTTCCTATACCGATATGTGACTCCAGTGTACACTCTTGGAAATATGCATGTCTCCTGTGGGTGCTCACCATTACAGAATAGTTGTGGAGGGCAGTTTGCAGTTGGCACACCACCAGAGGTGGTGTGAAGTGCCTGCACTTGCATATGGTGTATGTCATTGGACTTGTTGCCATTCACAGACTAACATGCCACCATTTGTGTTTGGTATGGTGTGCCCCTGACAGTACCCTGTGCTTTGAGAGTGAAGGAAGATATTGCGAGATGACACGAGTTACTAAGCATTACACATTTATGTGTAAAGAAGGCATTCTCTTTGCCTTAGCTCGTTTGGATTTAGTTATTATAACCACACCTTCTGACATCCCACAGACTTTTAAATATGTAAGTGTCCTGAGGTACTCACTTTTGTAGATTCATTGTGGAGGACATGTTAGAGTTCTTACAGCAGCATAGGTGAGATATGCCACCATTTGTGCGGCTACTCACATATCCTTCATTGGCGGGTAGCTGCACAGGCGACTACCTTCCAAGCCCATTGCGTATGGGGAGAGTATTGCAGAAGATATCGGCACATTTCCATTCACTGTACTATATTGTGTTGGGAGTGACAAGCCCCAACTGCCTTGTGTGCATGGCTAAGGCCCTTTGCACTAACAGTCTGGACACTGGTTGGAAGTAGGTTTCTGAATTTTGCCTTCCTTGGGTCCGTGGCTATGCTGATATGTAACTCTAGCGTACACTCTTGCAAATATGCATGTCTCCTGTGGGTGCTCACCATTACAGAATGGTTGTAGAGGACATTTTGCAGTTGGTACACCACCAGAGATGGCGTGAAGTGCCTACACTCGCAAATGGCGTTCGCCTTTGGACCTGTTGCCGTTTATGGACTGATATGCCACCATTTGTGTTTGGTATGGTGTGCCCCTGATAATACCCTGTGCTTTGAGAGCAACAGAAGATATTGCAACATGACACGAGTTAGTAAGCAGTACACATTTAAAGTATGGATCATGTACAGACCCAGCCACATACATTTGCACCAGATAAAACCATCAACGCTGTTATGTCCCGCAATATACAGGATGGCAGGCCATCTGACTGTTAGCTTTCTTTTGCATACTTGTTGAGATGGCCAACAAACGCGGTTGGCGTTCCTATTGTGTGCAATTGTAATGTGTGCATTGCTTCCTTCATCTGCACATGTGGGCGGCAAACACCATTGCAACAGTCACTGGCATAGCTGACTTTAGTTGTGGACAGTCGTTGCTCACGGCGTATACTCCAGGTATTTTTGTTACGTGCATGCCAAGCGTAGCGCACTCTGTCATGTGAGCACCTAGGTCCAGAAAGGAACAACATAAACAAAAGAAAAAGCAGACATGCGCACACAGAGCGTACGGTTCCAGAAAATGCCCATACTTTACCAACAACACTGTGAATTGTTGCAGGTGCTTTATTTTGCTACAGAACGTTCACGAGAATGTGTAAGGTGGCTGCCATCACTACTCTTTTATTTTGCAAACAAAATCCAGTGTGCAGTGCCGTCTGTGCAATTCTGTACTTCTTTTGTCATCTAGCAAAGTGGAAAAAGGATAACTTTGTGGTCCGCCCCTTGAAACACTTGTGTGTAGGCACGTTACAAATGCCATATGATATCATGTCCTTGGTGGGCTGTGTGGAAGAACACATTTTCTTTGCAAGGTAGACAAGTTAGTAGCTGTTGCCTGTGGGATGGTTTACATAATAAACATTTGCAGATTGGTTCGTATTGCCAAAACTGCAAATGAACATACCGGCACATATCGGTCGGCCCAGATAACAACGACGGAAAAGACAGGGCTTATGGTAATCTTGCAATGCATGGTCCACCATCCGTCTGTTGGAATGTGGAAGGTGTGGCATGAGCAGAAAGGTGCAGGTTCTGAGAAGAAAGATGAATAAGAATAGATGTAAGTAGCCATTATTAGTGGCAGCATACAGGATAAAAGTTTTCGGAAAAGGATGTCATGGTAGGTAACTGCCTCATGGATCATGTAGTGTGGGTTATTGAGTAACGTCACATGCAACCCACTGCTTTGCTCTCGGTTTTGTAGGTGATACTGTTCTTGTATGGCTCCACACAAGCAAAATGTCTTTGAAACGTTGCCACCAGATACTCCTTTCATGTGTTTCCTTTTTACAACAAAATGACAGTGCTAGTGAGTGTTGTTAAACCCACAGCATAATGTCTCTGGTGTGTCCAAAGAAAAAAGAAAAAACAACCATCATGGGGTTCTTCTCGAATTGCAGGAGAATGCGGAAGCTAGTTTGCTTAAAAATGCAACATTGAATGTGAGCTGTTGATGTTTGTGTACCGGTTGACCGCTACGTGAACCTGTGGCCGTTATTACTTTCAATACAATGAGGGTGCATAGAACTGGTAATTGTTTGAAAGGGCATAGTAAGGGCTAAACAGGAAATGTAGCACTGCACGAGTGAGCATAAGGTGTGCTGTTTCACTGCACGATTTGCCTTTCCTTTTTGTCTTGTACTTTATGTCTGTATATAGCAGGGGCTGGGGAAGAATTGCAACAAAATTAAGTACAATCACAGTTGCAATTTACGGGGAATGGTGGAGACATGCCACTGTAACGGTGCATGATTACTGCCGTCTCAAACATCTGTACAATGCACACAGAGAAAGTGTGCAGTGGAGAACATTTATAATTATGCATACAGAACTGCAGCTTAATAAATATTAGGCATAATACACATGAGATGTAAAGTTGTACTTACATAACTTCAGCAAATTCCATGCTTGTATTGGGTGGGGGACAAATTGCAGTGTATGTATGGAATCGTATGGAATCGTTGTATAATAACTTTGGAGCACATGGCCAGAGCAACTGCAGTGTAAGTTATGTATCCTTTTTTTGTAGAATTCCATACAATGTCTGCCCTTAGAGCTAATTATGCTTTCCACTCAAGGCTGCTTTACACTCCGCATTTGTCCTGTTGAAGGAGAGGTATGTTAGGTTTCGCCTTCCTGGGATGATGCTGGGGAAAAAATGATTCAGCCGGCAACGTGTTTCGATTGTACCATGCATTTCCGAATGATGGTGGTGTCAATACGGTGAAGTAAGTACGTTGTATAAGTAGAGATAATGGTGCCGTTCACATGCTGCCCTGGATGCACGGATGGAAAGATACATAAAATGTGCTTTTAAAGTTCCTAAGGAAGATTTATATGTGCAGTATGTTACGAGCCAACGGTGGAGGATGGCACACTGTGTGTGTGTGCTGCCTCAGCATATGTGGGTGGCTGGACCATCGTACGCAGTTTGGTGTATTGCAGCATGAGCATGTTTGAGGCTGTCATTGATGAAAGAAAAGGAATTACTGCGTACATTTTTCAAACATTGCAAGGGGGTTATGGTGTGCAAAAGGTGTTTACATTATACAATAAGAAAGGAAAACAGAAGTTTAAAAATGTAAGGAGTAACGCAGTGTTTGAAATATGGCTGCTGAGATATGTTCCATGTGCTGCCGTGAAATTTGTGATGTATACCTTCTTTTGAAATGGTGTACATAACAATGAAGATAACCTAATGGCCTAAACGGTGCCAGTGGAATGCAAGGAGCCAAATGTTGAAGCAGGTATGACAGTTACGTAAGATGTATGGATGCATTGATCAATTTGCATTGTTGTGATTGTGCAGATTATCGGATAGGTTTCCCGTAGTGTTGTTCATTCAGTGTGTTCACTTTCTATAGGCTTAGGTGAACAGTGAACGTAGGAAAAAGGTTATCTATTGTGTGGAAGAAATGGCAGGCAATGTGAACTGCAGTCCCTAAGGAGTTGGTGGCTGTGTTATTTGTGGGGTTTCTGGTACGTGGATAGATGTTTGTATGCTTAGTTGTACAGTACAGTGGCAGTTGTGGGCAGGGTCTGCAATATTGAATGCATGGCTGGAGCCCTTATACTGTACTGGGTTTAGTGAAGCGTGTAGGGTGTAGGCACAAGCTGCGTAGTGTAATGTAGGTGTGCATTGCAAATTGTGGCATTGCTATGTGCATGGCAGAAATAAGTGCACACATTGCACTGTGAACATTGTAGAGAAGTATGATACCAATAATTCCATACTTACTGCTTGGATTGGAGAGGGCCTGTGCTGTTTCTTCTGTATGGAATGTGAAATGTTGTAGTCATTGTTGCTCCAGTATCTGTGGAAAAAGGAACAGAACATGTTAGAGCAGGAATTTTCGTTACTTTGTAATCCAATACATTGCATGCATGTTTTTACTTTGTGGACCCTCATAACTAGTACTTTATAAGTACTATGCTTTGAACCAGTGTACTGTGCAATGTGTGCAGTTCCTATGTTTCTTTGCATTATCATTGGGTCTGTGGGGGAAAAAAATCCATGCCGGATTAAAAAAAAAACTTCCAGTATTCTTTGTTGCTATGGTGCACAATGAAATACAGTAATGTTTGGAGTGGTTATAGCACTTTTTAAGGTGTACTTTTAAAGTAGGAGGAAATGTAATGGTTTACACTTTCTGCACTCTACATGTTGGTAGGGTGGGTGGCGTTTTATAGCAGTTGCTGTTTTGTAAATGTTTACTTGGTTCCTTTTTGGTAGCGCTGTTTCTTTATGCGTTTGGTTGCTGCTGGTGTTCTGCATGTATTATGCCATTGTACTGTGCTACTGCAGAATTGTGATGGTTGTTACGTACCTGTTGGTGTACTGTAACTGCTCATACTTTGGAAGTGTTTGAGGATATGTTTGTAGCACAGTCGTTGTTGGGTTGTTTTGATGCTGCAAATAACATTGTAGCATTCTGGTTGCAGTTAGATACCAGGTGGCATATTCTAACTATTTACAGTGTCCCATTCCTAAAGGGTACGTTTACAAGTTCGTACATTACTTTTGCTACTTTCACATCTGTTTACATTCTGAAGTGGTAGTCTCCCATTATGAGTTTTCGTAATGATAGTTGCATATGTCTAGAAGTTGTATGAGTATTCTTAGAGAGCAGGTGACTCATTTGCGTACTTGGTGGTTTCAGAGGTTATTGAGGATAATTTTGAACCCTCATACTTAGTACCTTCCCTTTTACATATCCTGTGGCAAATACTGTGACTGTGATTTGTGTACATGTACTGTTTGTGTGAGTGTACTCACTGGGTTAATTGGGGATAAAATTGTCCAACACACACTGTAATGCATTTCTTCAATGCTTGCTGTCTGCTAAGTTGCTTTAGGTCGACAGTGTGGAAGGAATTTTTTTTTAGTGCACTTACGAAGGTTCAGGTTGGTGCTGGGGAGTAAGGTATAGTAGGTTTGTACATCAATGACTACATTTTGGCTATGAGAATATTAAGTAGGCATTTTCAAGATTTACAGGTAATCTCTGCTTTGGAATGATGGAAGTATCATTGCATTCCCACCATGACCATTGCTTTCTAATGTAGGCAGTATAGTGGTCTCCACTGGTTGTGTCGCCTGTGTGGTAGATTATGGCTACTGTTGTGAAGGTTGTGTTGCCAAGTGAGACCTGTCTGTGTGTGAAGGCAGTAAGTTTGCAGTTGTTTTTGGTTCCATCAGCATTTTATCTTAAGAGCATTAATATTACATATTGACTAATTGACTATGTGAGAGTATATGTAGCGTTGAACGATTATCAGAATTGCACAACATGCACAATATGGTATGGTTTGCATTTTGCACCAGTTGCTGAAATGGAATGGAGTCACAGTTAGGTACTGCTACATACACAAAGCATTCGTTAGGGACTTGTTCCTGAATGACATTGTTGCAGAGACTGCATGTATGTTTCCACATGTAGGAAAGATTTCATTGATGAGTATGTTTTTCCTTTCCAGTATTTGTATTAAGTACATTAGAAATTCCTGTGGATCCTCTTGTCGGTTTAAAGTGAATTTCACCATTCCAGCACAGTAGTCCAATTCTTGCCTTATTCCTGAGACAGTTACTTACAATGCTGTGCGTTTAAAAGAATATATTTTTAGAAACCTTTTCATGAAAGTTAAAAAATGCATATGTGTATATATAGCAGCACTGTGTGCAACTTATTTTCTAAAAAAACGGAAAAGCAGATTCAAAAGAAGTGTGCAACAATTTTAAATAGCACTTGATGTGTGGAAGTTTAATAAGTTGCCAGTAAATGCATACCTGCCAACATGAGCCATTCCAATCTGTAGGTGCTAATCAAGTCTTGGTTTTGTCTTTGCATTCTGTGACTTATAATTCCCTTTTCCCATTACCCAACTCGGACTACAAGTCGCAGAATGCAAGAAAAAAATAGGATTACTTACTGCATATCTGTGAAGGACGAGAATTTTCAAACACAACTGGTCTGAGCATTTTAATGAAATGTGTTCAACAATTGCTGGCATTTGGAATAGAACATTCATTGTAATATTTGCATAGCAATTAACACTTGTTCTATTGGAAAATATGAATGGACCAAGAACTTCTGTGTCTGAGTACTTTGATGGAAGGGTACGTGGTTTCTTTGAAAAGGCACTTTTTCTTGTGTGTGGAGTTGGGTTTGTCTTTTCTTGTGTACTCCTTTTGTCTGTGCTTTTGGTAGTTGATGTAGTATGAGTTGATTTCAATTTCTTTGGTGGTAGTGTTGCCAAATCATTTGTAACTTCTGATTGAATGAGCCTTCTTTTCAAACCTTTGGGTTTCTGAAGAATAGGGTACATGTTCAGATGGGATGTGTACAATGCACATAGTCTATTGTACTCTATGATGCAAATAATGTCTGCGCTGACTGCAGTTGCATCAAAATTCACTAGATACAGTCCTTCCAGTGTACATAGCCTTGACAGTGCTACGTAACACATGCCTTCTTTGATGACTGTGGTGCCAACATCAATCAATGCTTGATCTAAGGTTAAAGCTTGTGATTTATGAATAGTTATTCTCTGCGTACATACATGTATTTGAAAAGAAGGAATCACGCCGTTGTGCATCCTATCTTTTTAACTTCTGAAAATTTGTCAAACTTCATGTTCACAAACTGAATGCTTTTGTCCCGTGGGTTTGTCTGGAAGCCAACAACTGTACCAAGTGCTCCATTAACTAACCCTTGCCAAGAGTGCATCATTTAATAGTACTTTATGCCAAAGTTCATAAATGTGGTATCCAGTCTCATGATCAGATGAAAATAGACTCTGGGTCAAGCTACACCAAATACCAGAAGATTAGACCATGCCACACTCCCTTTTATTCTCAGGCACAGTAAGCCTCTGCAAGGCCAAGTTCAAAGCCTAATTGAATGGCAGACTGCAGGAGTGATGATAGATGTGGGGGTAATTGGGTGGGGAGGCATGACCAGGCCGACCCTCCCAGCACCTGGGGTAACAAGCTTGCGTGCTGCTAGCAGGTGGAATATTCCAGAAGGTTACAAGCATAGCAACCAATTATAGAGGGCCACATACCAAAGAACCCTATAGTTTGTGTAAGCCAAAAAGATGTCAAATATTAGTATGACACAGAAGATGACTTGCACTTGGGATGGGCTTAATGGTCCACCTGATCTTAGAAACCCAATCACAACCCCCGTCAGTATGGAACAAATACCTGGATGTTCCCTTTAAGACTGGACTGGAAGATTCGAAAGTGTGACATTTATATGTAACGGAAAATGCTGTGTGTTTAAAAATATTTATTTTAGGAGCATTTTCATTAAAGAGTTAAAAATACATATATGCATTTATAGCAGCACTGTGTGCATCTTCTTTGCAAAAGAAAGAAAAAGCAGATGCAAAAAATTTGTACAACATATTTAAGTGCCACTTTGTGTGTCGAAGTTTAATATCTTGGCAGTACGTGCATACCTGCTAACATGACCCGTTCCAATCTGTTGGTGCTTATCCAGTCATAGATTTTTCTTTGCATTCTGGGACTTGTAGTCCACGTTTCCTAATGGAAAAAGTGCATCTACAACTCCCAGAATGAAAAGAAAACAGACACTTGATAAGCACCTAAATATTGGAATGGATCATGTTGGCAGGTATGCATCTACTACCAATATATTAAGCATCCACACACCATGTACCACTTAAAAATGTTCTACAAATATCTTCCATCTACTTTTCTTTTCTTTTACAAAAAAGTTACACACAATGCTGCTATAAATGCACATATGCATTTTTTATCTTTCATGAAAATACTCCTTAAAACAAACATTTTTAAATGCTCATAATTCAAACAGTACACCCATTTTGAGCTATAACACGGCTTAAACTGGAAACCGCCAAATTGCCACCATCTGAGTTACTAAAAGGCATCCATGGCAAAGTAATATATTTGCCATTAGATCTTAAAGAAAATCTGGAAACTCTAGGAGTACAATCGCCAAAAGATCAATCTTTGATTGTACTAGTTAATGGTGTGTCAACAAAAGTTGACTTAAACAAAGTTAGAGAAGCCCTAAAATGTCAGAAAGAAAACAATGAATACCACAAAGATAAAAACATAGAGGAAAACTTAAGAGAAACCACCCAAATAATTCAAGATTCACCAGCAACTGACCAATTTGGACGTGTAGATCTTGTTACTGCAGCCAGCATTTTAGACGAGTATAAAATTCACCCACTACACTCCAAGGACACCACCAACGATGCATTAGAAACATATCAAATGCGCCAAGCCAAAGGATCCCCAGTGAGCATATGGGAAAAAAGAGTAAAGCACGTTCTTTTCCTCTACTCTTTCCTCCAGGAAAAGGAGGAAGATATGATGGAAGATCCACACAAATTAGGGCCTCAGAATATCACTCTTTATACCCCAGATTCAGACAAAATCTAGAATACATTTTCTACCTCCTGTTCGAAAGTGAACTAGCAACTCTATGTTATGGAAGTGTACACACATTAAAAACAGGCTCTAATTTTTTCAACATGTGAGCTACATAACTGGTTCAAAAGATAAAAGACAAAGATTATGTTTTGCAGTAAGTATCACAAACCTTTTGGCAAAGATGTGTGGTACAAAAGAATGCTAGTTTGGATGTCACGCTGGTGTACGTTATATACTAAGGAACCTAGGCCCACCCACATGGTTCGTTACTTGAAATTGTGCAGAGTATACATGGGATGACTTGCACAGCTTCATACGCACTGCAAACCAAAATAAAGAGGGAATAGATATAAAACACCAGAAGTCTGTACTCTTCACCATGTCCATTTATCAAGGTACTTTTAGCATCGCTTCATTGCCATGCTGCTCTTCATCTGCAAAAAAACTACCCTTCCGCTCCGAGAAGTGCAACACTTCTTTTGGAGAAAAAAAATATAAATCCAGAGGAGCACCACACACCCACATGCTTTTGTGGATACAAGATGCTCCCAAATTTGGCCATGACAGTTTACAGTTTATTGAAAAATAAATTACCTACAACATCCCGTAAGAAACCACACATAGTTAGCTCCAAATACAAATCTTACTCTTCCAAAAACATATGTGTGGTAAATACTGCCAAAGTAGATATAAAAACAAAGGTAAATACTATACCAAATGTTGCTTTGGCTTCCCTATACCAGTTTGCAAAAAAGGAAAAGTAAATACATTGATGTCTTCTGTTATACACAGTGTTACAGGCAAATCCCCTAAAACACATTAGAGAGGATGAAGCATCCAAGTACATCAATGATTGCAATGCAATCATTTGACTCTTGTGGAATGCAAATATAGACATACAATACATTGCAGACAATTCCACTGCGTTTGCAAGATATGTCTCAGCCAATCTCACCAAAGCTGAGAAAACATAGCTAAAAGGCCTCTAGGATGACATATCATCTGACAAACCACTGTCAAAAAAATTGTACAGCTTCGGTATACACATGCTCTCCCATAGAGAATGCGGGTGATATGAAGCTGCAGACCGTTTAACAGGTACAGCCTTATATGGTAAATCTGAACACGTTGTCTGGGTAAACCTCAGTCCAGCATCATTCCAAAAAAGAGTACTAAAATCCTACCAAGAGATAGAAACAATAGCCACAAATTATCCCAAAAGCCAGGACATTTAAAAAATATAATTGACAGATACTACCAAAACAGAAGTACTGGTTTGAAAAACATGTGCCTGTAAGACACAACCCAAAATTATTCCTACAAAAACAATGTCACACCAGGTGTGACAACTGGCAAATATTCAGTCTCTAACTGAGAAGGAAGCCTAGTGAAACTTACTAAACCCAGCCTAATTAATCATATAAATTTATCATTTTAATTTGTGCAACATGAGAACTGTATTACATCGCCCTACTGCAACTTTTCAAACCTTGGAGAAAAGAAGAAGAATTATTAGGTGACTATGACTCATTTGAAGATGCATTTACGGCAAATGAAAGCAGTATAACAAATGTCAATTTCAAACAATGCAAAGAAATGCTGGACAAGGGGAAGACATTGAAGCACAACTAGATAAAGACAGTCCTGAGGACAGTCAGCCTTCCCATACAGGATGACAAGAACTACTTGGAGAACCCCTCATTCTAAATGAAGCGGAAATAGCCATGACTGAGGTAGGAAATACCATGTATCAATATAAACAAGCTGAAGAAGACTTGTCAGTGCTCAAATCACAGCTAAGTGATGAACAATTCACCATTTATCTAGAAGTCACTGAAGAAATTGAACATGGTTTTAAACATGAAACTAAAATGTTTAGCTTTAAACATTGTAAACCTCTGCTACTGTATGTAAGTGGTGAAGCTGGTTCTGGCAAAATGTTCTTAATTAAAATAATCATTACATTTCTACAAGGCTTCACAAACAACAACCTTCTGGCTGTTGTAAATGTCCCTAGAGGTTTAGCTGCCTACAACATAGGAGGTATCACTTTACACTGACTACTGCTCCTCCCAGTAGAACACCAAAACAAATTAGAATACTACAAATTATCAGAAGAAGCTGCTACTGAAGTATGCAGAATACTAAAACAAATAAAAGTGCTCCTGATAGATGAAGTAAGCATGGCTTCAAACCTCATATTGGCTTTAATTCACCTCAAAATGGAAGAAGTCCTAAAAACCGACTTTCAGAGACCTCCTACTATTAACACCAGTAAAAGGTAAATGTATTTTCAAAACATTAGGACACAAACAATGCCATAACACACTCCACAGCATTGGAAATGTGAATCTCTGGCAACATTTTCACTACAGAGAACTATCTCAAAACATGCATCAGTCTGCAGACCTCACCTATGCTAACATTTAAAAAAGCATTATAACTGGTCTGCTTGCTAAAGATGCAAAATCCATCTTAAATACTAGTCTAATCCATGAGCTAAATGGGCAAAACACATCTGCTCCTGATGTCATGGAACAATTAATACAACAAAATATAAAATGCATGTCCTTAATGCCAACCCTTGCAAGCTGTAGTCAATTTAACGATACAATGTTGAAAAAAGAAATGCACGGCCTGACACTCCCTACATGTGAACAAGCAACAACACGTCTAAATAGCTTAGAAACATGTATCTCCAACACAGCTAGATTAGAAAAAGTATGAACTATGTGTCTAAACTGCAGAGTAATTCTAAAATGTAACCTTAAGGTAGAACAAGGTTTAGTCAATGGAGCAATTGGTACAGTTACCTGCTTCCAAACATATCCACATCATATGATGTGATATTTTATTTGTATCGCGCTCGTACACAAGTGTTTCAGAGCGCGACAAGGCAAGGGAGGGGGACAGGGGAGAACAAAACCACAATCTTACTAGGCCCAGTGACATTGAGATTGTGCATGTCCATGGAAAAAGGAAAGGGGAAAAGTGCATGGAAGAGGGAGAGTCGAAAGTGCAGAGCAGAGGATAAACAGATAAATAATAATAACTACAAATAATATATATAATGGAGCAATAAACAGGGGTATTGCAGCCAGCAAGTGGCAAGTGCTGTGCTTACAGCAGCAGCACTGGGTAAGTCTGATAAGTGCATAAAAAGAAGAAAATAGGGGCCTGGGGAACTGTGTGGGTACAGATACAGTCCCCAGTGCAAGGGGTGGCAGGGAGGCAGTGCAGAAGGGTGGCAGGGTGAGCAGATAACTGGGCCAAGGGGACGGAGGGTGGCCAAATGCACAGTGCTAAGAGAGAGAAAATGTGCAAGGGAGAGGGGGGGGCAAAAGCAGATGCAAAGAGGAAGGTCTTGAGGTGCTTCTGGAACCGAAGATGGTTCTCCTCAAGTTTTAGAGTGGCAGGGAGAGTGTTCCAGAGGGAGGCCCCGGCTGAAGACAGAGATCTACCCCCGGCTTGTTTCTTTGAGAAACAACTGACCCTGACGGAGTTAGATGTAGAGGAGCGAAGAGCTTTAGAAGGGAGGTATTTGCAGAGGGATAGCTGAAGGTATTATGGACCCAGACCCCAGAAAGCCTTGTGGACAATGCAGAGGGTTTTACATTTAATCCTTGCATCCACCGTGAGCCAATGGAGAGATTTCAGAGCTGGAGAGATATGATCCCAGGGCTTGAGGCCAAGGACAAGTCTTGCAGTCCTGTTCTTGATTAGTTGCAGAGGGCAAAGAGTAGAGGCAGGTAGATTTAGAAAGAGCTATTACAATAGTACAACCTAGAGAGAACCGGAGCTTGGGAGACAGTGGGCTTCTGGGGGAAGGAGAGGAATGGAAGAGTGCCTCTGAGGAGGTGCAATACGAAGTTTGACTTTTTACAGACCTCAGAGATGGGGCGGAGAAGGAAAGTGTGGAGTCAAAGATGACTCTGAGGTTTTTAGCCTCACAGGTGGGGATAGGTGGAGGGCCAAGCCAGGCCAGCCAAAGAGAGAGGGGAAAGGATGGCGAAGGGTTGCAGATGAGGAGGATCTCTGTCTTGCAGGCATTCAGACAAAAATCATTGGCGGCACACCAATCTTGAATGGCAATTAGGCAATCAGCGATGAGGGAGGGAGAGGAGGTGGCCGAGGACAGCCTGAAAATGAGTTGAGTGTTGTCAGCGTAGCACGGGAAATTTGAGCATAGAGTGGCGATGCAGTGGGCCAGAGTTGCCAGGTATTGGTTGAAAAGCCAGGGCAAGAGGTTAGACCCCTGGGAAACACCACAGGTAGAGAGGAAGATAGGGGATAGGAAGGACCCCAGATGAACCTGGGAGGGTCGATCAGAGACGAAAGAGGTCACCAAGGCCAGAGCCTGATCAGTGATAGCCAGGTCCTCATGGAGACGGTTGAGCAGGATGGTATGGTTGACTGTGTCAAAGGCAGAAGAGAGATCGAGTAGAATGAGGACTGAGGGAATGTTAGAGTCAAGGTTGGAGAGCAGATCTTCACAGATGTTCAGGAGAGCAGTTTCTGTGCTTCTGGCTGCTCTGAAACCAGACTGGTGGTCCTGGAGACAGCCAACAAAATCAGAATGAAGGTTAAGCTGAGAAATGGCCAGCTTTTCCAGGAGTTTGCGCAGAAAGGGAGTAATGGAGATTGGGCGTTAGTTAGCCGCACAGGAAGGATCAGCGGTGGGTTTCTTGAGAAGATGATATACAACGGAGTGTTTCAGAGGGGAGGGGAAGAAACCTGAAGCAAAGGAATGGTTGCAAAAATCAGCAAGGGCCGGAGCGAGGGTGTCAATGTGGTCCTTGATGGTTTTAGAGGAACATGGATGAACCGGTTTTGACGAGGCTTTCATAGATCTGACTTGTCTAGCCACCTCATCAGGGAAGAAGAGAGGAATGGAAGAGAAGGAGGGAGGGGTGGTGGTTAAAGGGGAGTTAGCAAGGGCCTCTCAGCCGCCCTACACTTACGTTTAAGTGTAGCTAGGTCGGATTCATACCAGTAATTACACTTGGCTTTGGACTTCAAGTGGATCCTCATGACAGGGGCAAGAGCATCAAGAGTATCAGAAATGGAAAGTAGAGAAGGGACAGGGTTGTGTCCGGGTGTGAGTCAGCCAGAGGAAGAGAGCGGGGGAGAGAAGGTAGCAGCAAAAGCCTCAACTGACACAGGCTTCATAGATCGGATGTCCAAGAAGGTAGGTGGCAGTGTTGGGGTGCGCTTGGTTTGGGGGGAAGAGAGTGAGAGATGAGAGGAGAGAAGGCAGTTGTCACTCCAGGAGAGAGGAGTGGTCAGAGGGATAGAGAGGGGGAGGCCAGAGGAGATCAGGACATCAAGTTTGTGTCCTGCAGAGTGCATCAAGCCAGGTGGGAAGATAGAGAGGGAGAGGGAATCGCAAAGGTCGCTAAAGAACAGAGATGAGGGACAGGGGGAATCGAGGTGGATGTTGAGGTCACCAAGGAGGAGGAGTTGAGTGGTAGAGGTCAGGAGGGAGGAGGAGAGGTCAGCCCACTCAGAAAGAAAAGAAGAGATTTGCCCAGGGGGCCTGTAGAGAGTAGCAGCAGTAAGAGAGTGGCTAGGAGAGATTGAGAACCTGCAGACAAGGCATTCAAAAGAGTAGTAAATCTGTGTGACAACATTCAGTTTGTCAACATCCACTTTGACAAACTTTCAGAAGTTAAAAACATAAGCTGCACAATAGCATGTTTCCTTCTTTTCAAAGATATGTACTGTTTGTGCCCTCCCCGACTCTACGTGAAAAATGAATAATACAGACACTCCCTGGACAGTGAATAAGGCACAAAAGAGCAAGCTGCGAGACTTCAAGGAAAAGTTTATCTAGATCTCTGAGAGCGCTCTGCCCACATCAAGGTTACAACGCATGTATATAGTACATTGACATCTTTCCCAATATTTGTGGAAATCCTCATAGACTCAATGGAAAAAAGTTTTGCTTGCACCTACAACCCAAACCTCTTGATGGATTTTCACCAAATTTTCACTAGGAGTGGTGTCTTGGTCCAGAAAGCGTGCTTTTGTAAATGTGGTGTAAATCCGTCCAGTAGTTTTATTAAAAAATGTCAGAAAATTAGGTCAACAATAATTAGTGCTATCTGGGTATGGTTCGAGGACTCACTTCCTGATTTGGGCTCCCTGGACACCTCTGGACCAATCAGGGTCCGGCCTGATGTCTGCAGAGATCGTATGAGCCTGCTGATTGGATGGTGAAAAACGTAAGTTGCGTCATATTTTTTTAAAGGATTGTCATGTTGGATCCGCAGACACCCACTGGTGTCTGCGGATACAGCAGTGAGGAAAAAGTGTGGAAAACATATTTGCGGTTCTTTGGTGACCGAAAGATGTGTGTCACGCCGACCACATGATCTAGTGTTCTCCCTGCAAGGTCACGCCCCTCCCCGCACACAACTTCCATCCGTCCTGCTACCCGACATACACAATCTGGCACACGTACCCCTCACTTCCGTCACAGCAGGTCACAGCATGTTAGGACCGGTGTTTACCCCCCTTCACGACTGTGGAAAATGAACTGGAGGTTGTCTCCACATCGCATCGGCTTGCGCCGTTTGCGGAGAACCGCGCGTCACTGCGCGCCACGGATCCCGTGATTCCCTGTCTCCTAGCAACGACGCAACGCTTCTGTTCCACACACATCACGTGACTTCTGCCAGTTGGATAAAGGATGCCCGGAAACAGAAAGCGTTGCTTCACAGCTGTCTCACCAGGGTTACCTGTCGCTCGTTCTATGGTTTGAGGATTACTGGAACTGCTTTCGACTACGTTTTGCTTCACGGATTGTCTTGTGCTTGCTCCCATAAACTGCTACAGACTTCGTATCACCTGTTGCCTGACCACGCTTTGTTTCACGGATTGTCTTGTGCTTGCTCCCATAAACTGCTGCGGACTTCGGATCACCTGTTGCCTGACCACGCTTTGTTTCACGGATTGTCTTGTGCTTGCTCCCATAAACTGCTATGGACTTCGGATCACCTGTTGCCTGACCCCGCTTTGTTTCACGGATTGCTTGCGCTTACTCCTATAAACTGCCACGGACTTCGGATTACTTGTTGCCTGACCACGTGGTGCTCTAAGGACCATTATTGCCTACGCTCTCATTCTACAGACCACGTGTCACTCTGAATCTTTGGTCCCACGCTAGGTGTTCACCTATCCCTGCCTCCTGCTTTGGGTTTTCGGTTTGGGGTCCTGTTCCTTTTCCATCATCTGGGTCTACCTCACGCTCACAGGTAAACAGTATTTCTTATACCTACTTTCTGCTTCATTGTCCTTCCCTGATTATAACTGCATTACAACTTGCTTTTCAGCGCTCCAGGGGTTCTTCCGGCTGTGCCTCAACCCAGGCTAGACGGACTTAAAGACCATACAGACAGTATTTCTGGTGTTGCCTGTGTGGTACTTGGGGACGGAGGGGTTGTTCATACTCTGCACGACCATCAAGTCTGTAACAATGTGCTGGAAAGGGTGGGGGATTGGAATAAAGTTGATATGGAGCTGTTTTATAGGTGAGAATGGGTTTGCAGGTGCTGCTGAGTTCACGGCATCGCCACTGACCACAAACATATGATGCTACGTTGGACCTGGAATGGACCTGGATTGGTCAGCCGGGGTGGTGTCTTAGGTGTGGGCATGATCTCTTCCTCCGGGTTGGTTGCTTGGTTGGCGGGAGGATTTCCTTCAGACATCTGTGCTCCGGATGGGTGAAGGCCAGGTTGCTGTGAAACACGGTGGTCACTATCTAAGCTAAGCTAAGAAAATGCATTCTGAGTAATGCATGCCTTGACCACTATTACTGTCATTGAACTATATGGTTAGTCTCACAAGAATCTGAGGTATGTGGCATTTGTTAGTATTGGGCACGATATACTGCAGCAGGGGTCTAATGTTAGTTGGGGGTCTGTTGGGTGGGCTTCATAGCATGGTTGGCAGTCTGGCACATGAAAGGAATGCCTTGCAAGGACACAGGGTTAGAATGGCAATAAGTTTCAACTGGCGAGGGTAAGAGGGCAAGGACACTTTTGTGGAGATGGAAGAGCTATGTGCTTGGCTCATGTTGGTTCACATGCAGGACAGTGATCTCAGAGAAAAAGGGATGTGTTACATTTATTATTTGTTGCAAGCAGCTCTGGCTTCAGCTTGAGAATGGAGCTGCAGAGTTTTCCAGTTGGAGTGGGAACGAGGGTGGGGACCATGTGCTCTGAGCTACGGCGGCGGGCAAAATGGAGAGAGGCATTTTGTACTATCGCAGTGAGGCCTGGTCACCAAGATGGAGTCGAAAGGGGGTACAAAAAATGGATGCCGCGTGTCCTGTTCGGTGGTCCCATCTACGCGAATGTAACCCAAAGTTAACACTGCATAAGGGCGAGGGGCATACCCACCACTAGAGGCACTTGGTCTGAGTTTTGTACTGAGAAGTGATGGTAGAGAGGGGCCCATTGGCCCCTCGCTCCCACACAGTACGTATTTATTTATTTATTTATTCGCATTTGTATAGCGCACTTGCAGCCCATGGGCATCGAGGCGCTGTTACAAGTAGGTGTTGGATTCTTAATTCAGCAGATATGCATGAGACCGGAGGTCTTATGGATACACAATTACAGGCATAGTTGCAGGTGAAGCATGATATTCATAATACAGTGACAGAATGCCGTCAGGTACGTTTCATACAAAGAGCTTGGTTTTAACAGCTTTGCGGAAGGATTGGTGGGATTCAATCATTCTGATGTGGGGTGGCAGTGCGTTCCAGTGGGTGGCGGCCCGAGTGGGAAAGCTGGCACCACCGGCGCGCACTTTGCGTGATTTGGGCGTGACAATCGTGTTGGAATAGCACATTCTTAATGGTCTGGTGGCAGAGTGCTTGGTGATTCTTTGGGTCAAGTAGGGTGGAGCAAGTTCATGGAGGCATTTGTGGGTAAGGGCGAGTGTTTTGAAAACAATCCTCTCTTTCACCGGGAGCCAGTGTGTCTGTCTTCTGACTTCTGAGATGTGTTCTTTTCTCGCGGTGCCTGTGGCCGCCCTAAGTGCATTATTTTGAACTAGCTGAAGTTTGGCCAGGTTCTTATTGGAGGTCCCAACGAGTACACGTACACAGAGAACAATTCTCTTGGTCTCTTGCATATGCTGTCACTACTCACAAATTGCAAGGTCTAAATCTAGATCACATATTGATTGACATGGGCAGCACAGTCTTTGAAGAATGTATGAGTTACGTTGCACTGTCATGTCTGCGTACACTTAATGGTCTATTCTAGTTAGCTTCAATGCAAATAAAGTCAATGCTGACATTCCTTGCATCCTAGAATACAACAAGCTACGTGCACTGTACAACCCCATCTAGATATGTACCCCGGACCTCAAAAAATAAAACCTTTAAAAAGAAAACAAACACAAACAGAACCTTTAACAGATCTCCCAACAAAACTGCTAAAGAAACTAAGACCAACTGCTGCTCCATCAAATAATAGAACCACAAAATTGTCTATTAAAAAATCAACTGCACATCCATCAGAAGACAAAAACACAAAGGTGTCTTTTCAAAAAACAACTGCAAGTCCATAAAGGATGCAGAGGCCCAACTCGCTGGTCATTTAAATTCAGTACATTGTAATGACAATGCAGCAATCAATCTTCTCTTCCAATTGCCACCAATTATTCACAACATTTACTTAAACAACTCAGACCAGTTGTGCTTGAAAATGCTCATCCTTCATAGAAAGACCACAAATAATCCTGACAGAATTTACAGTATCTCGAGTATAAGGCAATAATTAGACTACTATTATAGGTTATTTATAACGCGCTTAATATCTAGAGGTTTCTAAGCGTGGACCGGGGATCAAACCTGTGTTGCTCTGTATCATCTTGCTTCCAATGCGAGCATGTTACCCCTGAGCTATGCGCCCGGTTAACTGCACATGAATGGTAGAATTCACCATAAACACACAGAAAGATCTACAAGAATTCCTAATGTACTTACTACAAGTACTAGAAACCAAAAAACATCCCTTCAAATGAAATCTTCCATATTTCATACATGTGGAAACATACATGCAATCTCTGCAACCATGTTTCACAAGAGCACATTCTTAAAGAACAAATCCATTCAATTTCACCAGCTTCTGCAGAGTACACAACACAGAATGTTATGCCCTTTTTGTAAATCAGACAATCGTTCCGGCATACAAACAAACTCACATGGCCAATATGTGTTACTAATGCTTCTAAGGTATAATGCAGATGGTACCAAAAACAACTGTAAGCTTACTAGCTTCACACACAGGCAAGTATCTCTGGCAAGAAAACCTTCACAACAGTGGGCATAATCTACCACACTGGTGCCACAACCACTTCAGGCCACTATACTGAATATGTAAATAAAGAAGTGGTTGGTTTGAATGTAACAACACCTTCATTACTTCAAAACATAGGTTACCAGCAAATCTAACAAATGCCTACTTAATATTCCTTCAACTAAAATGTAGTCTCTAAACTGTAGTACAATAAACAGTTAGAATACAACAATAGGTATCTAACTACATCCATACTAATACAATAGTACTTTTAAATGCAAAGATAGTTAGAATCGGCCAGCAGGTACTACTTCAGAAACACCCTTCATTGCAATAAACTTCAAATATGTCAGAACAGTTCTTGTTACTGCAATACATCTTATAAAATCCAATATGATTACAATATGCCAATGTTACCACCAAATCTAACAAATGCCTACTTAATATTCCTTCACCACTAATGTACTCACTAAACTGTAGTACAATAAGCAGTTAGAATGAACCAACTGGTATCTAACTACATCCAAAATACTACAATAGTACTTTTCAAACCCAAGACAGTTAAAATACACCGACAGATATATAACTACTTGTAAAATACCCTTCATTACAATACACTTCAAATATGCAATTACAGTTATTCTTACTGCAAAACCTTTTGTAAAGTCCAGTATACGTATAATACACCCTTAATTACAAAACAACTCAAACATAATATCATTCTGGACACTGGCCACGATCACCACAATAGAATTAAACCATATAACAAGTACGTACAATACACCATCAAATAACAAGACTTGGCCAGAACCCCCTGCCATCCAAATGATGTCCGTGGACACTAAAATTGCCGTCGGACTCGATGGCTCCTGCAGACCTTTTCTTTTTTCTCTCTATAAAAACAGCTCCATGTCAACTTTGTTCCACTCCCCACCCTCTCCAGGCCCTCTTCTGGCCACCAAATAACCCCAAATGTGTTTTCCAGACTTTTTCCTCCGCACGCTGTTTGCGGTCAGTGGTGATGCCGTGAACTCAGCAGCACCTGCAAACCCATTCTCACCTATAAAAACAGCTCCATATCAACTTTATTCCACTCCCCCACCCTTTCCAGCACATCTTTCGGTCACCAAAGAACCGCAAATATGTTTTCCACACTTTTTCCTCACTGTTGTATCCGCAGACACCAGTTGGCGTCTGCGGATCCAACATGACAATCCTTTAAAAAAATATGACGCAACTCACGTTTTTCACCTTCCAATCAGAGGGCTCATACGATCTCTGCAGACATCAGGCCGGACCCTGATTGTTCCAGAGGCGTCCAGGGAGCCCGAATCAGGAAGTGAGTCCTCGAACCATACCCAGATAGCACTAATTATTGTTGACCTAATTTTCCGACATTTTTTAATAAAACTACTGGACGGATTTACACCACATTTACAAAAGCACGCTTTCTGGACCAAGACGCCACTCTAGTTCAAATTTGGTGACAATCCGTCAAGAGGTTTGGGCTGTAGGTGCAAGCAAAACATTTTTCCATTGAGTCTATAAGGATTTCCACAAATATTGGGACCCCCCTATAACCTTACCCCCCTTCCACGAAACCAAACCAGACGTCGCAAAATCATTCTGAGGCAGCCATATGCTTATTTTGCAAAATTAAGCAAGGATTCGTCTGGGGGGGCAAAGTTATAAGCTGCCCAAAAAGTGCTCTTTCTATGAGTTGAGCAACTTAACCATAACTACACGGCTGCTACCCCAGGCCCTCTATATATATACCACAAATTGTTTCAGAAAATATGAGAATACTCATATTTGCCCAAAAAAAGAAACGTTCACGGTACACCAGGCGTCGGTGTAGAGTTTCCTTAATCACACTTTGTTCATGTTAAAAAAAGACACAGAACCAGGGTAGAGGAGAACAATCTCCTGGTACAATTGTTCTACTCCAGCCAGGGGTTCATCAGGATAGTATTACAAAATCCATGTCTGGCGTTCCAATTTAGAAACATGTGAAAGTCATCTTCATGCTGATGATCAACAATATATCAAGCACCATATTGAAGTGATACTACACATGAGAATAAAACTCACATATCTGCAAAAGAACGACTTCTATTCGTACAGGCATTGCATCTTACACATGCAGATGAAACACATTCAGAATATCACAGAAAATAACGTATACTGTGCAAACATAATGCATACAATATATATATATATATATATATATATATATATATATATATATATACATATATATATATATATATATATATATATATATATATATATATATATATATATAGATATATATATACATATATATATATATATATATATATAGATATATATATAGATATATTACATGGACGCTGTAGAGTCCATGTAGTTATGGTTAGGTTGGTGTTTCCATAGGAAGAGCATTTTTTGGGTGGCTTATAACTTCGCTCCCTCTGGACGAATCCTCACCAAACTTTGCAAAAAAGTATATGGCCCACTGTGAATTCTTTTGCAAAGTTTGGAGAGGTTTGGTCCAGGGAGGGCAAGGTTATAGGGGGTCCCAAAACGTGTGTTTTTTCCCATAGACATAATGGGAAAAAACTTTGCGCACGCTTACAGCCCAAACCGCTGGACGGATTTTCCCCAAAGGAGCGGGGGCTTGGTCCCGAAAGCGTGCTTTTGCAAATTTGGTGTAAATCCGTCCAGTAGTTTTTTTAAAATGACCAAAAAGTAAAGCTAAAAAATTAGTGATATCTCTGTTCGCTCCGCGGACGGACTTCCCGGTTCGCTCCGCGGTCAGCGCCCCGATTGGCCGAGCGGCTTGCGTGATGTCCGCGGACATGCGACGTGTTCGCTGATTGGACGGCGTGGGGCGTGGAGCGTGTCAGATTTTCTGTGGCACCCGCCATCTTGCATTCGCCGTAGACCGCGGACAGCGCAGTGAAACTTGGATCAAATAAAAGAAGCAAATGGTTGCACTGATAATCGGAAGGCTGCTCCAACAACGAGGCATTAGACCACCATAATGGTTAGTATGTTGCTTCTAGCCGCTAGTACTGCGTAAGGGCATATTGGTCCTTGGCGATTGTCCCATAAAATGCTGAGGGTCATGAAGTTGCTTACATGGAGCTAGACCTGGCAGTTAAAGAAACCATCGGCTGGGGTCTGAAAATCATGGCATTGACAATACGGAAGGAAGTACCTGTTTTAAAAAACATAAATTAGTCTCACCAGCCGATCTTCATTAAAAATATTCATTTTATTTATTAGTGCGTGAAACTATTTGCTAGCGAGGATAGTGTAACGGAGTATGTTAACTTATTCCTATTAACACACCCTCTGTCCTCTGCTTTTTTCAGAGCCCTCTAAGCGACAGGCGACCAATTCGGCGGTGATAGTGCACGGTAGAAAACACTATGCCACATTGAACAAACAAGTACAACTTAACCGGGCTTTAACACCACACTATTGTTATTATATTCCGGTATAAAATAATCTAAAGGGTTACTTACATTATATTGGCATTTTCCATTGTCTAAGCATAGTGCAGTCCCAAAATACGACTCAGTCTGTGCCAACGATCTTTCTCAAAGTGATATAATATATAAAAGTGGTTTCGTATCAGAAATTTCATCCTTATCGTGTCTTACGTTTTTGCAACACTCCTTCAAAAGAAGTCTTTTAGCACAATCCCTGTCTGTCAAGGTCAAAAAACAATAGAACCTTATAGTGCGAGTCGTGGGCCTCTCCGGCACGCGAGCAAAAAATGGAAGCAGCTGACCTTCACTGTAAACGACCATAAATTCTTAGTTTGCAACATTCTGTGTACAGCCATTTCTGAGAAATTGCTTTTTACACTCCATCTTTGCATATTGTTTGCGTGCTAATAAAAGAACTTTGTTAACGGGACGTTATGGTTAAGTTACGCTGCTAAAAACCTATGAAATTCAGTAAAAAAACTTTGTTAAAGGGACGTTATGGTTCCAAGTAAAACCGAAAAACCCCTGAAATTCGCCAGTTATGGTAAGCTAAGCAACCATAACTTGCGCCACCACCGTGCACTGCTAAGACTAACACCCACGACATCAAAGATAACATCACAAATGTCATTGATGACATCACTGATGACATCACATGTGTATGTACTTTTCATGAAATATGTGTACAAGGGATTCTTACTATAATGTTGCGAAAAAAGTGTCAAGGATCATTGCTATAAATATCATACCCTAATTAGTGCTTTGAACGATGCATTGATATAAATAGCATTCTATTATGGGGTTCTATCTAGTATACTAAGCTACTAATGCAGAAACATAGCATTGTGTGCAGTGTACAAGATGAAGGCATAATATTCGTAATGTTAATATGTTGAATAATGAAATGATAATTGTTTTCTTAATAGATTTTTGTGTACTGTGAAATATGTAATAAGTAGCTAATAAAAACCATGTATTACATAATTGCATTACTATAGAGAAAACACAAAGAGACAAGAACACATACCAATATACATATACGTAGGGTAAATAGCAGCTTTGAAACAGAGAAATCATCATTTATTTGCATGAAAATAATGCTGTCTTTAAAGCTTGTGTCTTCCCCTATGTATATGTTTCATATGATGTGACTGGACTCTAAGGGAATTACTATAAGAACCTACTTGTAGGATACGTCTACAAATAAAATACAATTTTTAGTTTCTGACTCTTACTGAAGAAAACCATGTGGCCTAGATATGTCAGCAAAAGAAAAAAGAGTGAGCCAGAAGAACACTCGCAGTGTCCTCAAATGTTTGTACATAAAGAAAATGGGGGTGTTCTGAGGACGTTGTCCGTATTGTTCGCCGGCAAGTTGCATGTGTTATAAGAACACTCTCGGTGTCCTGAAATGTTCGAAAATAAACAAAATGGGGGTGTTCTGAGGACGTTCTCCCTATTGTGTGACTGCTTAGCTGTATGCAATGAGGGAATGGCACAGAGAGTGAAGTGGAAATGGTAGAAGGGCTGTCCAAGAGTTACGCGGTCCGCGAACACCGCGGCTGTCCGTGGACAGGGCTTGCTACATCCAGGGTTTTCCAGCAAATCCAGCATTTAAAGAAGACTGTAGGGATCAGCCAATCAGATGTTGAGGTTGTGGAATTGTGTCGAAAGAGATTGTGTGTAGTGAAGATGGCAGAAGTGGAGAAAGTCAGGGTGTTGGTGCTTGGAGATATGTTTGTGCGTGGTTTACAACAGTATGCTCAATGCAGGCATGTTGCAAAGAATTTTGATGTTAAAGGAGTGGAGGTGGTGTGGAGCACTGTGCCTGATTGCAATGTACAGGGAATTGTACGAGTTTGTGAAGATATGGGCAGGATGAACAGTCCCCATGTGGTAGTTTTGCACTATGGTGCTTTCCATTTGGGCTATGTCAGTGCCCCTACTTTGTTGGCAGATTTGGAACACTTGGTTCAAGCAGTAATGAACATCCTTCCAAATGCCAAAGTAATTTTTTCTGGATTACTACCTAGGGCAATATGGGACAATAGTTCAGTTTTTTGTCCTCAGCAAAACAATGCTAGGTGTGTAATCAACCGAGGCATGTGTGCCTTCATGCTTAGAGCTGGTATGTTCTTCTGTAATAATGAGAATATTGATTCCAGTAATGCTGTTTATTTTAAAGAAGATGGCATTTCCTTATCTTTTATGGGAAATGCCATGCTGTTTTGGAATGTAAGGGTTGCTTTGGAGAAGGTTATGTGAATATTTTAGAAGTAAAGTAAGAAAAAAAATATACAAAATAACAGGTGTCTGTCAAGCATCTGCAAAAAACCCAAAAAAAACGTCTCTTTTCAGAGCCAACCTCAAAGGGGAAATGAGGCACACTATTTAAATTTACATTCACCACGCTCAGATTTTCGATATGTCCGCGGACATGGCGGTAGTCCACGGACATCGAAATCACTAGCTAGGGGTTCAGTATGTTCTATGTTACATGTATTTAAAGTCTGGGATATTATGGTTAAGTTGTGCTACTAAAAACCTATGAAATTCAGTAAAAAAACTTTGTTAAAGGGACGTAATGGTTAAGTTTCGCTACTAAAAACCTATGAAATTCAGTAAAAAAAACTTTGTTAAAGGGACGTTATGGTTAAGTTGCGCTACTAAAAACCTATGAAATTCAGTGAAAAAACTTAGTTAATGGGACGTTATGGTTCATAGTAAAACCGAAAAACCCCTGAAATTCGGCAGTTACGGTAAGATAAGCAACCATAACTCGTGCCACCGTGCACAGCTAACACTCAAACCCAGGACATCACAGATGACATCACAAATGTCATTGTTTTACTTTGAACCATAACGTCCCTATAACAAAGTTTTGTCACTGAATTTTCTAGGTTTTTAGTAGCGCAACTTAACCATAACGTCCCTTTAACAGTTTTTTTTACTGAATATATATATATATATATATACATATATATATATATATATATATATATGTATATATATGTATAAATGTAAAATAGCCTTGTACCACAGTATAAGGCTGTCGGAGTGCACTCCAGAAAACGAACCCACGTGGTGATTCCACACTGGACCCAGAGTAGCAAAGAGACCAGCAGTCATCCAAACGTCCAAAATGTTCTTTAATGAAATGCCATGGACAAGAGAAAAATGCGGACAATGACGCGTTTTGCGGCAAAGCTAGCCGCTTGATCACGCTGAGGGTGCAGAAACAAAAGAAGTCCATTTAAACCCGTATATTCTCTATGGTATACAAGGATAGATTGTCCAGAACAATGATAGCCATTTTTTCACACGAAATCCGCCATGTTTGAAAGTGTTTAAACCCACAGTGGGTTACGTTAAAAACATTGAATTGCATGCAATACATTTGTTAGGCAAATCCAATTGGCTGGCGATATATCGCTTTTCTCAACATGTAAACCACACATAAACTTCAAGAAGTGTCCTCCTATTGCGAATGTTACGTTTTTTGATGTATTGTTTTTTCGGGCAAATGTGTGATTTTAAGTGTGTATCAAATTAGGTATATATGTATGTGTAGTGCTGCGTGTAACGTGTTTATTTATTAGTCTAAAACACGGTTTTCTAATGTCAAAAAACACGCAGACAATACATAGTGTTCACTAGTCGCAATCCTGGCTAGTTTACTAATATTATTCATGCAATTCGTGAATGAATTGCAAAAAGCTATATGTCAATATAGCTTGTGACATATACTAGAAAAAAACATACATCATATTGTTGATAAGCTATGTGATGAAAGTGCAAGTGCCTTAATGCATCACAGGCTGTTTTTTGCATATACCGCATATAGAGATGCATAAAGTGCAAGTGCATGTGCAAAATCGCAATAGCTAACCCCAATGGGTAATGTGCAAATAGCAATATAGCAGCATAAAAATCCTATACAAAGGTATATAAAGTGCTTAGTGCATTCATAGCCTGAATGTTGGAACAACAAATTATATACACACAACCATACAAATGATAATACGATTAAAATACAAGACTGCGACAAAGGATAGAACCCTAATTAAAAAATCACACCAGAGCAATAATCGTAACTAATCTTATGTGCCTTTTAAGAGGAGGAACACTTTAAAAATCACTAGAATAGAATATAACTACGGGTTAAATTGAAGTTCCTAGATAGCATAGCAATAAAATTGCTCACCCTTCATTTAAAATGAAGAAAGAAAACATTAAAATTAGATAGCTGAAAGTAAAAGGAGATCTAAAATTCATTCAATTACTGTCTTTGGAATATTGAATTGATAGACTCTAAAACCTGCAAGCTAATGTGAGAAATAACAGTGGTGTCAGCAAACCATATAGCATAAAGACCTGTGTGTAATTGTAATAAAAAACACAAAATGATCCCATATATGTCAGTCCAGCTAATGGAACTGCAAATTATATCAGACGTGTCCCAGAGAGTTACAGAAAAGTGCAAAGAGTTGACACAGGGGGGTCTCAAGTAAAAACTCAGAACAGATACAGTTCAAGATACATGAGACAAATACAGATAATAAGTTTAGGTCCCAAGAAAAGTATAAAGTGCCTCATCCAGATTGTGTCCCTTCGGTTTCTTGGTTTCTAGATCCAGTATATATTTCGTCTCAGTCTGTCTAAGGAGCAATTCACGGTTTCCTCCTCTAGGTGCCTTTGGTATAGCATGTATCCCAAAGTAGGCAAAACCTTGTAGGTTGCCTCCATGTATTTCCTGAAAATGAAGGGCCATCGGATACGTAGAATCAATATTCTTGATGGCTCTTATGTGTTGCAGTATTCTCAGTTTCAGTTTGCCAATGGTACTACCAACGTACCACTTGTCACAAGGGCAAGTGAGTACATACACAACATACTCAGTTTCACAGGTGTTATGAGATTTAATAATCATGTTTTTGTGTAATATTAGATGAAGGTAGTTTTTTGGGTTCTTGGCAAATTTACCTGCTTTACATTTCGTACATTTCTGGAAACCGTCTGGTATTGCTCCGAGCCAACTTTGGCCTATTGAGACGATTTTGGGACACATATAACTGGATACAAGGTGATCCCTAAATGAGGCAGAGCGTCTAAAGGTGATGTTGATGTTATTACCCAGAATGCTTTGCAAATGTTCATCTTGTTTCAATATATGCCAATGTTTCTGCATTATATGACGTATGTTGTTGGAAGCTTTACTATATGTTAGAATTAATCTGGTATCTCCTGTTTCCAAACTGGTTACCATTGGAACTTTGGACATCAACAAAATAGAGCGATATTTCTCTCGTGCCTTACTATACGCTCTTTCCAACACTTTTTTGGGGTAACCTCTTTGTAAGAACTTAAGGGCCATGCTACCACATTCTTTCTCAAAGGTTTCAATTTGGGAACAGTTACGTCTTATGCGAATGAATTCGCCCTGAGGTATGCTCCACTTCAGGGCTGTGGGGTGGTTGCTTTTAGCATGCAGTGGTACGTTTGAACTGGTAGGTTTGCGATACAATTCTGTCACTAGTTCACCTTCTGCCACAATAACAAGAATATCTAAGTAGACGATAGCAGTCTTGCTATGGGATTCGGTGAACTGTAGATCAAATAAATTGATGTTAAGTAATTTGACAAACTCCAACCATTCAGCGATAGACCCATCTCAGATAATGAATAGGTCATCTATGTAACGTAACCAAAGTACAACCTTGTCAGTATTTACAGCGTTAGTAAATGTCCAGACTTCAAACTTCTCCCACCAGCCCATAGTGAGATTAACGTACGAGGGAGCAAATGTTGTTCCCATAGCTGTACCTTGCAACTGAGTATAGAAGTTCTTGTTAAACAAAAAGCTGTTATTTGTCAAACATAGGTTAATCAGTTCCAGAATCATCTTGCCATGTTCTAAGAAGTTAAGTGATCTGGTTTTTAGAAAGTAATCACATGATTTGAGGCCATCTGTATGCTTGATGGATGTATATAAGGAGACCACATCGAGTGTGGCTAGTATGTATGTCTTTTCCCAAGGTATCCCATCAATTTTATTGAGGAAGTCTTTAGTATCGCGTAAATATGACGGTAGAGTGGTGACAAATATATATATATAGAGACAAACCACCTTGTAAATTACTGCAAAGAATACAGGCTTGCACGGCAGCATGCTGATGGTCATTAAATCACTAGTAATCACCAAAATATATAAATAAATAAATGTGCACATCAAGGAGCATTATAAAGAATGTTGCTAAGAATACCATTATACGACACATAAGGTCCGTATGTCAGATAAACGGCCTGCACCTCCCCACTGTTAAACTCAACCACTAGTGCTAAATTGACGACATGTGCTTAAAGCAATAAATATCGCACATGTACAACAGTGGCTCTCCGCTCGCAAAGCACCCCCAAACAGGTGATTAGCTCCGTAAAGGGTAATTCAACACAAGTGGGCTGCCTGCAAAGCCAGAGATGTATGCAGCTGCCCCACAATAACGTATGTAAACCAGCTACACATGATATCCTAGTCTTCACCATTTACGAAGTGCATAGTGCTACACAGTATATTGGATTTAAAACATACATTGCTATCAAGGTTACAATCTGTTGCCAGTGCAGCATCAATATTGAAAGTTTAAATATAGGTATACACATCTGTTCTTAGTTCCCATGGCAGAATGCATATTGCATCATAATGACTGACCAATTCAATTACTAAAACCAGACTATCTTGGCATCTTAAATATTGTCAACATAGAATAAATGATGTAACAATAAGCGCCATCATTCCCATAACTCCATAAGATTGATCAAGTTGTCAATTCACAAAATTTGGAGTAAATGAGAGAAAAAGTGCTACGTCATAAAGTGCTTGGTGCATATGAAGTGCAATCAAAGCGCTATAACCATAAGATACAAGAGATGCAACATGGTATAAATGCCAACATCAGAACCCTTCAATATTTGATGGATAAAGTGCTACATGCATAAATCAAGACAAGGTATAATCCACAAAAGTGAATACATCACTGCACTTTAAAGAAGTTCCATTGTAGACGTGGTGACCAAATCAGTATAATTTAAAAATACCCTAAAATACACATTTGACAACAGCGGATTTTATAGAAAAGAATGAACATCATAAATATGAGAAAAGAAAAGAACATATGAAACAGAGAAATCCATCCAATTATAAAAATACATGCAACTCACTGTCAACATTATGACTATGTGGCTGTCAAGTATCGAAAAGATCATAATTTTCATTGCGCAGCTTGCGCGCACGGTTTCCTTTATGTACATGCTCTGGCATATATGCCAACCCACAAAAGTAAATTTCTCTGGGTCACATCTGCGTTTGTCTGAGAAATGTTTTGCAAGGGGATAAGTTTCATCATGATTTTTAATTGAACAATAATGTTGCAATATCCGTAGCTCAAACTGCAGATTGTAGAGCCAATATATGCAATCCTGCATGGACACAGCATCAAATAAACCACAAATTTGGTAAGAGATGGGGCACTGCTGTAAAGAAATGTGTGTTCATTTGTCACAAAGCAACACATCAGGATATTTCATAGGGAAGTGTTGAGGCTCTAAACCTACTTCGTGGCTGTTTTATACTAGTGCATTTTATTCAGATCAGTTAATCCTAAATGTCTGCCTGTGTTCACTGTAATACATAAAGTTTGTGTGTTCACTGTGATAGAACTTCCGTAGTATTTTCACATTTTTGTGGGCAATCTTTTGACATGCATTTTAATACATTTTAGTGTCACTGTGGTCAAGAAGATAGCTCAGTGTCTTCAGCACATTTGGCAAGGTAGTCTCTGATTTTTCATGTCCGAGTATGATAACTTTCTCTATATATGTGTATATGTATATATATATTTATTTAAGGAAAAAGCATTAGCTGCAGGGACGCTAAGGTCAGAATTTAATGCAACAAACCCCTGAAATCCAGCTAAATCCTCCTTAACTTCGTGTCCTCTGTTATGCAGCCTATGGCCACAATGATGACATCACAGATGACTGGTGACATCACTAGTTACATCATCTATTACATCACTGATGACATCTGTTGGGATGAATGCCCAGCTCCCATGTCCCCCACACCCAAGCGGTTTAAACTGAGAGCAATACGCTAAGAGTGCGCGCACCTAACATCTCACAGTGGCCGGGAAGGATTATAGTAGGTATAATAGAGCTTGTGGGAAACGTAGAATTTGTAGATGTTATGTTTTCTAAGTGATGAAGGCACACTGAACAACAGACATTTTGGAAGTTAGGAAATGCAGGACCAAGGCCCAGTACTAGGGAATAATAACTGTAGGGTTCAGCAAGAATACAAACCCCCATCCCTGCTCCCAACCCAGGCATTAGCGTAGAAGGTTATTCTATCAATTAGGAACAGAGCCCTTTCTTGTCTCCCACTGTAGGCCCATGTAATCTGAAACGAATTATCCCAGCGAAGCACGGTTAGGGTTGTGCTTGGTTTTGAAGGACAATCTCATGAAAAAATGGGCAGAGGTTTGAAGCAGCCAAAACATGGATCCCAGATTTAGAGCACCCACGTCCCCAAACCCCCAGCCTTTCTGTTTGTACTACCAGAGGTTCACTATCCAAACTCCTAAATCCCTGAACTGTTGATTGATTAGTGTGTCAGCAACAGGCAACCCAGGGAGGGGGCAGATGACAAGGGGGAGCCCAAATAGAAATGTCCTGTGATTTCTACTGCGAAGTGCTTTGGGTGAGGATAAAACATGTAGACCAATGATGGGGAGGCATGGTGGGGCGCCAGAGCATCTGCGAATGCACAAAGCGTCTCACATTTCTGAGCTATCTTGACCTCGAGAGTATCTGCTGAGCTCATGTCTAAATTACCAGGTGCACATCACATGGTCCAAATGTGAAAAGAAAAGCCTATTCATCTAATGAACCAATTGTGCTGTTATGGTGTGAACCTATTGAGGCCAAGGTCGATGTGGAAGAAGATCAACACAAGCAATGGTAGTCAATCATCTGGTGATCAATAAGGGGTGACGGTATGTAAATTGGACTGGGCCCATTGCCTATAGCCGAAGTGGATGGCTAGAGGCCAATGAGTGTTGTAAAATATACAATGGACATGGCTGAAGGCTATGGCTAGGGGTCCGTTAGTGTTTGAAAATATACAGTAAGCATGACCGAAGGCCATGGACACTAGCGATGGCTGAAGGCCAAGGCAACTGCCCCTTGATGTGTTATAATATACAGGGGTGATTGCCAAAGGGCGTGGCCACTGGTCATAGATGAAGGCCATGGCTAGGGGCCGCTTAATATGTTAAAGTGTTCAGTATCAGAGAATCCATGAGTGATTTCATAGATGATGCAATTAGTGATGTCATCATGATGGCATTAGGGATGCCATCTGTGATGTCATCATTGTGGTCATAGGCTGCACAACAGGCGGTGGAAAGTTAAGGTGGCTTTAGCTGAATTTCAGGGGTTTTGTTGTGTTAGGTTCTCACCTTAATGTTCCTTCAACTAAAGTGTTTTCCTTGAATACCGAGATAGATGGATGGATAGACATAGAGATATATGAATTCATAGACAGACACATGGACGTATCAATAGAAAGGGGGACAGACATAGAGAAAGTTAGATAGGTGGGTAGATAGACATAAAGAAAGATAGATAGATAGATAGATAGATAGATAGATAGATAGATAGATAGATAGAAAGATAGATAGATAGATAGATAGATAGATAGATAGATAGATAGATAGATAGATAGATAGATAGATAGATAGATAGATAGATAGATAGATAGATAGATAGAGCTGTTCACTTAGAATCGGCCTCCCTTCGACTTTCAAATGGTTATCCAACTTGCACCTTTGTTCTCTATAATGCTAACATTACCAAATTAATTTTGTAATTTTGTTTTCCGGTCTTTGCTATGGAACGACTGCTGAAGGGTCTCCCTCACTTTTTTACTGTATCCGAAACTATTCTGTTGGTGCTTTGAAGGTGCAACATTGCAAGATGACACCCTTTAAAACTTCAATTATTAAATAAATAAATAAATAAATAAATAAATACAATAGTTGGTTAAAGCTATAGATATGCATATGGACAACAAATTCACAAATTTGCAAAAATAGACAGATGTTTAGAAACATGAGAGACTTATTAATAGAAAGATGCATGTGTAGATGGATATGATGATTGGTGAATGAAGCCTACTGTGTCTGACTGAACGAAACTATGTTTTAGGCTTACATTCTGTCGAAGGCAATACCAGGTTATGTAAAATGTGAGCAAAGCATAAAATATGATAGCAGTTATTGATGTATTGATTTATCTATTTTGCAATATATGTGTTTATCCTGTGCCTTCTCTCACATGTGTAATATAGTTATGGTGCTCACTGTGATTATTTCAATTATCCATTTTCATCGGACAAAATAGTAGTTTAATATGCACAGTAACATACACTATACATATGTTAGTACGTTAAATGTTCCACAAGGAAGTGTAATGTGTTACGATGCCAACTGCAAATAAATGATGGCTGTATGTTGTAAGCTTCCAAAAGGTCCTTTTTTATTTAAAATGTATTTATTATAAGATCGCAGAGACAAATGGAGAGAGAATGAAAGGTTTCCAGGAGATGAAACATAGCGATGACCAAATGTGGAATTTCTTCTTAGCACGTGTGTCAGAAATTAATCAGTTGAGATAAAAACTAATCGCGTATTGACTTGTTGCGTCTTTAAAGGACAAACTAATTCAAAACTTGTCAGAGATAAATGATCAAGAGAACTGCAAGGGCTTTGCTTTAAAGTCATGTAACGTGCACGGGGGCACCCTATGCTTAGCAAATTAATCTAGGGAGATACCTTCTTCAGGTCTCCATAGCTGCAAAGGTTATAGTGAGACATACTTAATTGCTGGTTTCCCACTGGGATATTTTGGGATGAAAGGCCATGACGAACGGAGGGCAAATGACCCCCACAACAACAAAAAAAATTATATGCATTTAAGGAAGGAGTGCACACTTTTATACAAAAGTGGCCAATTCCATTTTTGTATCAAAAAGAAAAAGATTACCACAGCGTCTGGAAGAGATGCAACATCTTTCAGGCTCAGTCACATGTTTAGTCCCTATCTCTCAATACCGAGTAGCTGTAGCTCCCTTTTGGTGGCTTTCAAACGATCGGGAGTTAGATATGCAGGTTAAGGGCCTGATTCATAGGAGTGCATTATAATGGCACAGTTCCATTGGAAAACGCTCTGTGAATCAGGCCCTGGATCCGCAGCAGTGCTTGAATCAAAGGCAAACAAATCAAACATGTAGTCCACCATTAAAAGTCCAAATTAGAAGCACTAAGCCCTGGAATGTTATGTGATGAATGAACAAGATGGCGTACAAAAGTATTTTCTGGGAACAGATCTCCTCGACTGCAAAGAACCGTTTCTCTACAGACCAAATCGCCTGGGACAACGCTCTATCAGTACGGGAGGTACTTGCTTGTGGAACGCACTTCCTGCCAACTTAGAACAAGGAGAGAGCTCTGTAAAATGTAGGAAATTAATTAAAACACACCTCTTCCAACAGATTACCTTCCCTATTGACTTCATGCCGGTGGATGTCTCACAGTTTGCCTACTTCTGTTTTCTCTTGAGTACTTTTGATATTTTTCCACTTGTCCCCTGATGGCATCACTGGTGCCAGCACTAATAGCATCATATCTTACAAAAATGATTATTTAACTGATGGCATCAAACATAGGATCACTCTAGGTACTTTCACGTTTTTTTTTAAATAGTCAACAGCTACACATACGTCATATCACTACTTGTGAAGCTTTCATTTGCAGTCGTTTGGTAAAAGAGAGTATCTGAATTATAAGTATGAAGGAGTGAGAAATAGAGGAAACCCACTGCCACAGTAGTCATATCCCACTACAGAGGGCATGATTAAAGGGAGTAGGAGGGTTAAACGGCAATAGAGGACAAAGTGAGTCCCAGAGCAGGGGCAGAAGCAGGACGCAGCGGTGTCAATGGTGAGAAGCATAGAGCCCAGCACAGAGACAGCACCACTGTCAAAGGTCAGGGTCTGCGATTGAAGGACCATTCATAAACTGGAAGAAAACTGTGTTCATGTGCAGGAGATCTACTCTATTCGCTATTGAGTGGATAGCTCATGTCATCTGTGTTGTCATCATTATGGTCACAGGCTGTGCAACAAGGGGTGCAAAGTTAAGGTCACTTTAGCTGAATTTCCGGGGTTTGTTGCGTTAAGTTCTCACCTTAACGTACCTGCAACTAACGTTTTGTCTTTGAATAATATATATATATATATATATATATATATATATATATATATATATATATATATATATATATATATATATATAAAGTTATAAAACTCTGACATACAAAAGTCAGAGTCTAACTTACCAAATGTGGTACTTTGACACAACATATGAAGACACATTTCTGTAACGAGTGCTGAAGACACTCAGCTATCTTCTCGACCGCAGTGACACTAAAATGTATCAAAATGCATGTCAAAATATTGCCCACAAAAATGTGAAAATGCTACCAAAGTTGTATTACAGTGGACACACAATCTGTATGTATCACAGTGAACATGGGAAGGATAGGATTAACTCATCTGAATGGAATTTACTTTTAAACAACAGCCACAAAGTAGCTTTAGAGCCTCTACACTTCCCTATGAAATATCCTGATGTGTTATGTTTCATGAAAAATTGCCACACTTTTCTTTGCAGTAGGTAGCCACGTGGTGTATCTCTCCCATGCTAGGGGTCCAAATCACATTCCCTGTTGACCTCCATTTAAGACATCTCTGAGTAGCTCAGTAAGGGCACATGTCCTCAATTGATGTAGACAACCTTTGGAAGGATGACAGTACTTACATGAAATGGTTTGGATGTACACACTTGGATGGATGTTGCATCAATGCCATCTTTCATCCCCTCAAAATCTGATTACATCCATCAATGTGGGAGGATTTAGCTAAATTTCCTGTTTGCATATGCAGACATGGCCAGAGCATAGAACATCTTGTGAGAGGACCGAGCTAGATTTCCCATTGTGTGCACATGCATTACTGTTGATGGACTCTCAATTGACATGAGATAGGAAAGCACATGGAAGGCCTGTATGTGTTATGTGGGGGTTACAGGCTCTGAATTTCAACTAGAGCAGCATTTTATTAAAAACTCAGACTCTTGCAAAAGAGGTTTGATAGTGTGTGAGACTCTGGTGTGAGTCAGTGCTGTGAATTCATACAAAAGAAAACAGAAAGGGGTTTGGATTCAGCATTGCATAGAAGCAGATAACATAGCACAATGCACTATACCACACTATACCATGGCAAGGCAGCATAGTCCATAGCTAATTGGTGCAAATCTTTGATGCAAATCATTGGTGCAAATCATCGATGCAAATCATTGGTGCAAAATGGGCTTCTTCTTGAGGCTGCAAGCACAGGCTGTGCAATGTTGCTTGGAATATGAGCGTACAAAAGATGTTTTTGCAATGGGGATGTGAGTATGGAATTTGCTGTTTGAAATAGTTCATTGTTTAAAGCTTCCAGCTTTTAACTCATGAAGGAAAATGTTTCAATTAGACCATCTGCTCGCTGAGCTGAACTCAGAGCAAAGGTAAAAAGGAGCCAAACACTTGGTGGCATCCTGGAACTTTCCAAAAGGGATGGCTGTTTGATGGGATGACATCACGGTCAGGGGCAGGCCTATTTTACACAAAGTGTAGGAGAATACACATGAAGTGGGCAGGTAGGCTTTAGACACAGAGGAAGAAGGGAGGTTGGTTGTCTGTTTGCTAGTTTTTCTTGTGAAAATGGAAAGAAGAAAGATCTGAAAGAGGCATTTCCAGCAGAAGTTCAGAAAGAGGGTAATCTGAGTCCATCAGCCCAGGATACACAGTGCTTGTCCTTTGATGGTTTTGCAAACTATTCAGACAGTTTTAGGTGAGCATCCAGTACTAAGTGAGGGGCAGATGTGTGCGACTGCCAAAAATTACACTAATCATTAAAAAATGGTAAAATAGGCATCACTAAAGCTATTTCATGGTTCGCATTTTCCTCTGCTAAGTTAGCAGTTTGTAAAAAGAAATACGCTGTCAAGAGATGTAGCAATCTCAAGGTTCAAATATAAAAATGTGTGTATTCTGCCGAGTTTAGAAGAGGGAGTGAGCAGCAGTATTGTCACTTGTTTTGTACAATCGGACCGAAAAAAAAGGTCCGACCATACAAAACGACTGAAAAATGCTACCACCAAAGGTTCGAACACCAAGATTTCAAACCTTTGGTGGTAGCATTGCAGGTAAGTAAAAAAAAAAAAAAAGAAAAGACTGCAAGAAAAATTAAAACTTTTTTTTTAAAATGAACAAAAAAACGGGAGCTGCCGGGGTGTCCCCCACAACACCCGCTCACTATATACTTTACAGTATAGTGAGCAGGGGTTGCAGGAGAAACCCGTGCAGCCCCCATAGTATGTAAGTGTGTTTGCATGACAAAGGTGTGAATTTTTGGTAGTTCGCACTTTTCTCATGCGAACATTCAGACCGCGGCAAAATCAGCCGCAGTCAGATCACTTAGAATCGTGTCACTGGGCAGTCAGAGGGAAATTTTTGCCTGGTGTGTGAGAAGCTGAAAGTGTTGCATATTGCATCATTTTTGACAGTTTATGAAACCGGCATGTGTCGGTAAATCAGTGTCCATTTCTTTGCTTTTAGCTCGCCTACAATGCACAATGTACAATGATGGCATGTCGTGTTTCCCCATGTGTGTTTTGTTCTGGTCATCCAGACAATCTATAAAGCATATTATGAACAACAAAGGCTGTGCATGGCTATTCTCTGTGTGACTCATTATTACTGTATTGTGTAAAGAGCTGTGTTTGGTAAACCCCATGTTATAATCACATCGTTGTTCATTCTGTGCAATCATACTGAACCACTATGCAATACGAATAAGGCAGAGCAACTGTGTACCTGGTGCAATCCTAAGTCCTGTTGTTCCCCCAGCAAGTGATCCCAAAGTGAGTTTAGACCCGTGTTAGTGGCAAGCTAGAAACCCAAAATACCCTACAGGCCATTTTACCAGCCCAATGTTTATATCAGAATAACGTTCTGCTTCCACATTAGAGGCAGACTTTTGCATTTCTACCAGGGACAGACTTTTTAACATGTTACAGGGATGTGACGAGGTAGATGGTTTCTTTTATTTAAAAAAAATAGAAAATGTGGGGTCTGAGTGTGTGGGACATGTGAAGTAGTGAATAACGGCATGTGTGGTTTACCGATGTGCATTATTGGAGGTGCTTAGGCTATGGCCATAGGGGAAGGTGGAGGATGGGAGAAGAACAAGGAGGAAGATGGTGCAGGATGGTGGGGGTTCCTTTCTGGGCTTCCGTAACCACATTTTGGTGTTTTATCGGCCTGGGTGTCCTGTTAGAGGGGCCAAGAGGTAACCTATCTGTGTGAAGGTTGGCAAGCTGACCATGACATAGCAGGCTCTGTGCCATGACCTTCCACTAGTATGTCCTACCCCACCGATCCCATCCTTTCAAACAGTTGGCCATTAAGCATCATGTCCGGAAGTAAAGGATCCTCAGCCCTCACCTGGACTTTGGTCTGGTGCTAGATGTTCTCAGCTTTCCTTCTGGGCTCATAAAGGATGTCCGGTCTATCCTGGTGAGGGTTTGGTCCTGCTGCTGCTCCCGCCCCCATTGTGGTGAGGTGCCCCATGCACAGAAAGAAATACTTTCCATTTAAAAAACATTAGCACCCGCGTAGCATGCTACGTGGGTTCTAATGGGGATATGCCCTCTTGGCTGGGCCCACCCCGTAGGTAAACGATAACACCCTTGTTAATAGACCCTCGCTTCGCTTGGGCCCTTAACTTGGACAGCGGACCATTACCCAGAGGGTGGGTCTGCCACCTCGGGGAATATTGCCTCAATATAAAGGAGATTCTTACACATAGCTGTTTTGTAAGGAAACAACATGAAGTAAGCACTTGGTCCAGGGAACCTAAAGGCTATTTATTATTCCTTTGGCAACAGCCATGTCTGTAAGTATTACACATGTATGGAATCACTACATCAGTGCTTCAATCAATTACAATTCACAATATGTAGTATATGCCTTATTTGACCTTGGATACAATGTATATTTGAATATTTTGAATAATTATTTTTTTGTATTTTTTTAAGAACACACATGTCAATTTCAAATAGAAATGACTTGCAAAGCACATTGACTCGATGGCAGAAGAAAACCCCCGCCCCCCTTATGGTGCCGTGTACAGTAGCAGAACGATGAGGGCAAATGGTAAGCCAATTTATGAGGGTGAAAAAAATAAGTACTATATGGAAAGAAAAGATCAGAACCTCCGGACCTTCAATAGCTATAATGAACTTACCTTCACTGTTCTGGTCCATTTAGATTCCTGCCAAACAGGAAATCAGAAATGCTAAGATCGGTGGACCTGCACACCGGCCATCATATGTAAGAGGTGTAAATAAGGAGTACACCGTAAAAAGTGTGCTCATTCATCTGGAAAATCAACTTTTACAAATACTCGTTATAGTCCATTTGGGCTTGGTTTTTGTTGGTCGTTCGAATGAAATGGAAAGTGCCCCCCACTTTTGGTTTCGCATATGCTGAGAGAGCTGTACGTATGGGTCATTTGTTTGGACTTGCGGTGACATGAGTAGTGCCTGATGGGGGCCAAGTATTCGTTGCTTTAGGATTAATAACTAGCAAACTTCTCTATTAATTTGTTTTGTTTTTCACTGCACGCATAACAGCCTTTTAACCAAGTTTTACACCGATTTGTTTTCGAATGGTAATCCCCTACACCGATGCACACTACCCAATAGCCACGACATGCAGCCCTGCCCAGTGGGGACTTTACCCATGCCACAGGCATCTCCAATACACCAATTGGGGCCACAGGGTATGGATTGTGACATGGCCTATTGGCGTCTTTACCCAAGGCATGACTTATAGACATGCCCCAGGCATCTCCTACCATCCATTTTATCCAAGCGACAAGGCCTTTAGCTGTGCACAGTATACACAGTCTCATGTAATGGCCATCAGCTATGCCCTGGTCACTTTAACTGGTGTGGGGTCCTGGGTCTTCCCCCACGCACCTTCCAGCCAACTATGGTGCCAACTAGGCCTTGTATGCCAACTAGGCCTTGTCTACACTGAGCCCAAGGCCTAGACGTCTGTCATGCCTTGATCTCCATTGAGAGCCTCATTATGGCAAGTGAGCATAGCCAGAAGCCATGTCTTCTGGACCCTTTGCCCTGGATATAGTGTTGAGTCATGCCCTAACACACTCAAGCACCCTTGTGTGGGCCCTGGCCGTAGCCTCAGTGGCAACTTCTGTTCATGGCATAGACCTTGGCCATTCGCTGGGCACTTCAAAGCCATCAGAGATGGTCACTGGGCATGGTCTTTGTCCATGTTAACATTTCTGCTGGGGAGTGGCCTTCAATCATGGAGTGGCCACCCACAAGCTTTCCACTTCCAAGCTGAGTTGCCACATTGCTGGAGACAGGGCCTTGGGTTATGCTCCACATCACCAAGTCACCAGCTAAAGCCACACCCAGTCATCAATTTTCCTGGTGCATAGACTTGTGACATATATCAGGACAGCACAGACCAACTACTGTGGTCACAGCTAGTAGCCTTCTGGGGCATGCCCTTTCGCCATGACGCAAGTACCTTAATTTACCTGATATGGGCACTAGACACGGCCTGCAGCCAGACCCCAGGCAGCTCCTCGCCTCTGTCCTGTGGCCACTGCGCCTAGAGCATGCTCTAAGCACCACAATCTGCCCACTGTGCCCAGTGAAGCCTAGACAGAGTGCCCTTTGGCCTTTTGCCCAGAGCATCTATGCCAAAACATGGCACTGTGGGAAAGAGTCACTGGCATTGCTAAACTTTGCACCTTTCTGTGATGTCTCACTTGCCTTTGGAGACCATATTATGTAGAGGGGCCAGTTTTCCACAGCTACAGTGTCACTGGGGAGCTCATTTTGAACCTCATAGTCAGATACATAAACACATATTTTATATTCTGATTCACCGGTCTCATTTTAGAACCATTAATTGAAATATTAGTTGCATATGTAAATTGGAATGTATATATTTCAAGGCACAATTTTGTATGATGATTAGATATTTTATATTTCAATTTAAAATATATTGTACTTGGTACTTCTAAATGAAGTTCAATTGGAATTTGTATTTGTCATGTGAGACTGTTTTTTCAAACAGATATCATTCTGATTCAAATGAACTTTTGCTAATTATTAGGACAGTATCTCACCCTTGGAAATAATACTGACAGTGCTGCAATAATTATTCCCATTTGTCTTGCACACTGCTGGCTCAGAGCTGGACATGTAGCTCAGCAGGTTTTGTGAAGACATCCGTGAGTAACCTAACTGCCATCCTTGTTGAACAGAAGTAGAGCCATTTATGTCCCTCTTTAAATGCGTATTGTGATATTACTTTGTAGTGTTATTTATTGAGTGCATTAGTGTATCTTTACCAAATTGCGACACCGCCTGAAAATTGCACCCTGGTGTCGGACTGCCCACAAATATTAGTGTGGGAAATCTCCCACTTCCTCTTTTTCTAATTTTTGATAGTATGCCTTTGGTTAATCAAAATGAATCATGCCTACAGCATTTGGCATATGTGTGTTCCACAGCACAACTAAACTTGACGAATGTCCTATTACAAGGTAAGTAGATTTTTCACAGATTTACAGCATGCTGTTTTTACCATTTATCCCGTGCAGTAATTCTGAGGTTTCACCTCTTTCCACAATCACTGCGCGTATGGGAGCAACAGAAGCAGATTTGGGGACATACCACATGAAGAAAATCCAAAGATCCATATTCTTTAGTTTTTCACTTGCGCTGTCCATCAATGTCCACTCTTGCCTTGAGGAAGTACATTAATTGTGTACATTAGAGGATCAAAGATACCAATATCATATCTGTTTTGCTGTATTAAAATAAAAATGGTATTATTTCAACCTCTAGTGTAAAGGTAAAACGGTATCACTGCATATCATCCCTACCAAAAATATTGCTGTATGGTCGTCTGGAACGGCCATATGCAATATTTGCAATATATGCAATATTTTTGGGGGGATAATTTTTGGGGTTTTTGGGAGTGGGTGTTGCGGGGGTGTCCCCCGCCCCTTTAGAAAATAATGCGGGGTTCCATGCCTTAATATCTTTTTACGGGGATATTAGCACATGGAACCGGTAAAAACATTGACACAAAATGAATGATTACACCTCATAATCTGGTGTAATAATCACATGCAGTATTCTTCAGGAACAGGAACATCACTTCACCAAAATGGCATAAGTAGCAAAATGTGATATCATACACATAATCACATTGCCGGAAGCATCACTGCCAATCCTGTGACCCTGCTGAGGTTACAGGAAGTAATATATAATCCTGCAAACATCAGAGCGAGTGACATCACATATGTACAGAAAAAATCTACAGAAATTGTACAATAAATAAAATGACAAATAGAAATTAAACAAAGAGTTGTTTAAGTAGTCAGCCATATTCGAACTATGATGCTGCCTCAAAAGGCTGTGGTTTCACTCATTGTGTGCCAGGGGCACATCATAATACACCAGTGGAACTACTTTCCTAACCCAGACCAGCTTCATATAGTCAATTCTTACTGTTAATGCCACGCATACTAGGCAAGTGCATTGTAGGCTAACAGCCCCACATGCCCAACGACTCCACAATATGATATGTGCATATTAAAATATCCAAGAAGTGCCATCCTTTTGCAGTTTAAGTAATATAAAATGCATAGTCATCACTGGTAATTTACTGCCTCAAATGCATAGGTGTTGCCATGATATGCCAACTGTGTCCTCATTTGCCCAGGCATACCCGTATGCCACTGGGCCTGCCATGTTTCCCAACAGAGGCAGACTTGATTATTAAAAAAAAGCACCCAGCAATCCAGAATGTCAAAATGGACAAGGGGGGTTTTAGGTTTTTTTTTAAACTGCCTAATTCTGAAATATCCCCTTGTGTATATGCAACTTGTGGATTTGAAGTTGTAAAAACCTAAAATATATTAAAAAATGAACATATTTACATTGAAAGTACATTTAAATGAACATACTCCTCTTTATCTCAAATTAATAAACTACAGGAACACATATACATTGTTCAAAGCAACATTAAACTGTCAATGTCCCATTAGGTCAGGAAGACACATGTTCACAGCTGTGTTTGCTTAAGACCTTCTAGGCTGCTGTTGGATGAGCTAAATATCCAAAATGCATATATTAATTTGGAAATAAGTGTTATTTATGTGGTCCCCCTGATTTAAATTATTGACTTGCGCTGAACCATTACTCTGATGGAGAATGTAGCCTTTGATATTAAATCCATTAAGTCAAAAGAATGCATTTGCACATGTAGTTAAATGTAATGTATGCAGTATGATGGATATATTACCCATTAAATTAAGTTACTTCTCAAGTCAAGTTTTTGAATATTGTATTCTTTAGGAAAAAACAGATGTCTGGTAAATAATAAACACCTGGATGCATTTTTACTGGGCGCATTCGCTTTTCAATGTGCACATTCAAAGTCCATTTTAAGATATAAACATGTCCTCATAAATTCAAATCTATTTATGCCACTGAGTTATCGGGTCCAGTTTTAGAACCAGGTCCAAAAGCATGATAAAATGTATATTGTAGCAAATCCAGGGAGTTCTTCACTTCTTCCCAAGGGGGATCCACCCCCTTTGGAACTAGGGAGGAGAGCATGCTGAGCTTAACACCCCCTAGGTGACAGGGCAATCGGGATCCCGCTGCCACTGGGGGTGATCTCCCTTAGAGAACAGGCAAACCCTAGATAGGGATATGTGTTACCCTCTCTTGTCTCAAGAATACAATAGGTATGTTGGTAATATGGGAATTAACATATGTGATGAGGTGACACTGCATGTATAAATGGCTGGTGTGCTCTCTGGCCCTTCTCAGGCACCGCCCTTAATCCAGCCCAGAGAATAAGACAAAAGCCTACCCTCTCCCTGTCGAGGTGAAGGAAAGTAGGAAATCCGAGGGGTATCCCTTTCAACTGAGAAGACCCAAATCAAACTGGAGAACACAGGGGGTCTTGTCTTCCCATGTACAATGTTGGCACACTAGTAATTAAAGTGTGACTCTCAGCCCTGAGTGTTCCCATCAGTGCACAGGAAAAATGTCAAATTATGTGAATAGCACAAAACCTGGGGCACATGTAGCAATCAGGACAAACATGTCGAGACAGAAAAGCGGTTGATTTAGTGGCCGCTATTTATTACATGTGTTTGTATGACGCTTTTGATAAACACAAAATCTCTTTAACAATTGTTGATGAAGCATCTAAAAGGAGAGATACGCATATAACAATGTGGGGTGCACTCTCAAATGATTAACAATACACATACATATATTACACAGCCACGGTAGTGGCTTTGTAGTTATGGTTAAATTGCTAATCCCATAGGAAGAGCACTTTTTGGGTGGCTTATAACTTCGCTCTCCCTTGACGAATCCTCACCAAACTGCAAAAAAAGTATATGGGACACTCTGAATTTGCAAAGTTTGGTGAGGTTTGGTCCAGGGGGGAAAAAGTTACAGGGGGGGTCCCAAAACTTATTTTTTTCCCATAGACTGAATGGGGAAAAAGCTTTGCTCATACCTACAGCCCAAACCGCTGGACGGATTTTCACCAAATTTGCGGCAGGAGCAGCAGCTTGGTCCCGAAAGAGTGCTTTTGTAAATCTGGTGAAAATCCATCCAGTAGTTTCTTTAAAAACGACCAAAAAGTAGGTCACAAAGAATTTGTGATATCTATGTCCGCTCTGCGGACACACTTCCCTGTTCTCTCCGCAGACACTGTCCCGATTGGCTAATTGGCTTACGTCATGTCCGTGGACATGCATCGTGTTCGCTGATTGGATGCTGAAGAGCGTGGAGTGCATCAGATTTTTTGGAAACGCCCACCATCTTTGATCTGCGGACATCCACGTACAGCGCGGTCACAAATGGTAGAGAAATACAATTTTGGTAAGTGTGTTGGTGTGTAAGAGCGTTTGCGGAGCGTGGGGGAGTAAGAGATGGGTCAAATGCTGTATTTATTTAGGTGGCAGGTACTCCTGTTGTGTTCGTCTTATCCGCGGACAGCAGCGCTGTCTGGGATGCCTGTAACTGGGCAAATGGGGGTGTCCTAAGGACACTATTCCTGTCCGTACTGTCCGCAGGCAAGTTGAAACTGTTCTAAGAACGCATGCAGTGTCCGGGATGTCTGCAATTAACCAAAATGGAGGTGTCCTAAGGACACTATTCCTGTCCGTACTGTCCGCAGGCAAGTTGAAACTGTTCTAAGAACGCATGCAGTGTCCGCGATGTCTGCAATTAACCAAAATGGAGGTGTCCTAAGGACACTATTCCTGTCCGTACTGTCCGCAGGCAAGTTGAAACTGTTCTAAGAACAGGCGCGGTGTCCGGGATGTCCGTAAGCAATCAAAATGGAGGTATCCTAAGGACACTATATCTGTCCGTGCTGTACGCAAGCAAAATAAAACTGTTCTCAGAACACGTTAGGTGTCTGCAGACATAAAAAATGCCCATACTGCATGGTTAAAATTTCCAACGGCCTTCAGCCTTGCACCAAAGACTCTAGGCCCTGGCCACAACCACCGCAGCATATCACACCCATAGATCACACCCATAGAATTGAATATGTATGAAATATTTGTAAATCTACAGTTTATGTACGGTTTGATTTGTATAGCTTGTATGTGAAGTTTTGGGTACATCATGCCATTAAGTATGTAGAGTTTGGTAACAAGAACTGCAGTATAACATAACCATGGAAGTAAACATTTTGCATTGTGGTGTACGGTTACATGTTTGCTTCAATGGTTCTGTTATGGAGCAGTATTTATGAGTTGTACTTATAAGATACTTACTGTTAGGTTTGGTAACTGGAACACATATATTCTTTGTCAATTTCTGTGATAAAAGAAAAGATCATGTTAGTGTCTGTAGTTTGTAAGGACTTATAACATTGAATAATAGACCTTTTTGATTCATTTCGACCCTCATATTTAGTAGATTACAAACCAGTGTACTGTGTTTAATCATTGGGTCTGTGGGAAAAAAAGTCCATGTTGGATTAAAAAAAACCTTTTTTTTTTCTTTTGGTACAATACATTTATTGTTGTGTTTTCAGTGTTTACTTGTTGTTTCTGGCTAATGTTGGCTTGTTGCAGATTGCTAGATACTTGTTGTTGAATTGTAACTGATTATACTTTTTATTTATATTCTCAAGTTGTTGATCTATCTGTTGGGTTGTTGCAAAATCTTGGGGCATTTAGATACCTGTTGGCGTATTCTAACTGTTTATTTCTTCTTATAATTTAGTGGTATTGATTTATCTGTTTGGATGTTGCAGAATCTTGGGGCAGTTAGATACCTGTTGGCGTATTCTAACTGTTTATAGCTTTTTAATTGAAGTTTTATTAATGTTTATGCACAGATTAGTTATTAGTGGTATTGATTTATTTGTTTGGTTGTTGAACATTTTGGAGCAGTTAGATACCTGTTGGCATATTCTGTTTATAGTTTTCTAAATGAAGTTTTGTTAATGTTTAAGTACAGATTAGTTATTAAATTTTGGTTTTAAGAAGATTAAATAAGCATTTATAAGATTTGCTGGTAATCTCTGCTTTAGAGTAATGGTACTATCATTACATTCGAACCATCACAATTCTTTTTTTATATATGCAGTGTAGTGATCTGCATTGGTTGTGGCTCCTGCGTTGTAGATTATACATATTGTTGTGAATGTTTTCTTACCAAGCGATACTTGACCATGTGTGAATCCAGTCAGCTTGCAGTTGTTTTTGGTACCATCCGCATTGTAACATAGAAGCATTAATATAACGTATTTACTATGTGTTTGTATAAGTAAGGTGGAGCAATTATCTGAATTGCAGGTAGTACATTATCTGCCATGGTTTGCATTTTGTACAAGTTGCTGAAATGGAACGGATTCACAGTTAGGTATGGTTACATTCAAAAACCATTCATTAGGGATTTGTTCATATTGCATATTCTTGCACAGAGTGCATGTATGTTTCCACATGTATGAAATCTGGTAGATTTCATTTGTAGGTATGTTTTTGTTTTCCAGTACTTGTAGCAAGTACATTAGACATTCATGTGGATCTTCTTGTGAATTTATAGTGAATTTCACCATTCCAGCACAGTAGTCCAATTATTGTCTTATTCCATGAACACTGTAGGTGTTGTCAGGATTGTTGGTTGCATTTATATGAAGGACTAACATTTGCAAACACAAATGGTCTGTACTGGGTAAGTAAATGTTGTCAATAATTGGTGGCAATTGAAATAGAATATTGATTGCTACATTTGCGTAGCAATTTACACCAGTTATATTTGAAAATTTGAATGGACCAGATAGTTCTGTGTCCAATTCATTTTTTTGGAGTGTGTGTTGCTTCTTTGAGATCCTCCAATACCTTATGTCTCAGAGTACCTAGATTTACCTCTAAAAGAGCCGGAGGCTCGAGATTCACTGTCCTCGCCTCCCAACTTTGGAATGCCCTGCAACTGATTATTAAGTCATCCAAATCCTTCCAGTCGTTCAGGAAACTTGCCATTGGGTGGCTTCTGACAAAAAGTTAACCTTCAAGTTAGACTAGCTATATACTGTACATATTGCACATGTTTCATGTTATCATTACTGGTTGCTATCACCTCCACTGTCTGTATATTCTTTATAGAACTGTTGTTCAACTATCACTGTTTATTACCATGTACTGTGAATTGTAACTTGTACTAAGTGCCCTTTTACTCCAGGGTCCGGAGCGCTATAGCAATAAAATAAACAAACAAACAAAACAAAGTACCTGAGTTACTTTGAGTAGTAGATTCTTCTTTGGTTGTACTAATTGAAGAAGTATTAGTTTCTTTTACTCTCTTTGGAGGATTTGCAGTGACATCCTGATGCATTTCTGTTTGAACTAGTTTTCTTTTACAATGTTTTGCTTTTTGTGGAACAGGATATGTTTTTAGATGGGGTGTGTAGCGAACATAGTCTATTGTATTCTAAAATGAAAGGAATATCAGTGTTTACTTTACTTGCATCAAAGTTGATTAGAAATAGACCGTCAAGTGTACATAAGCGTGATAGTGCTACGTAGCTCATTCCTTCTTTAAAGACTGTGTTCCCAATATATATCAATGCTTTATCTAAGATAAGACCTTGTGATTTGTGAATGGTGACTGCGTGTGCTAGAGTTAGAGAAAATTGTTCTCTGCGTACATACATGTCTTTGAAAAGAAGGAATCGAGCTGTTGAGCGCACAATCCTTAAGCATTACTCTACAGTTTTAAGATAATTTTAATATTTTCTCCAAACCAGCTTTGTTGGAGATTGAATTTTCTAAGCTATTTAGTCTTGTTGTGGCTTGTTGACACATGGGTAGTGTCATACCATGTACGTCCAGTTTGTCTGTTGCAGAGATTTCAATTATTGGTTGCATTTCTTTTTTCAACACTGTTCCATTGAATTTGGAACAGCTTGCAAGAGTTGGCATCAAGGACATACAATAGACATTTGTGTGTGCTAATTGTTCCATGACATCAGTAGCACATGAGTTATGGCCATACAGTGCATGGATGTGCCGGGTTTTCAATATTGCTTGTGGTTCTTGAGATAGTACACCAACTCTAATACTTTTTAAAATGTTGGCGTAGGTGAGGTCTGAAGACTGTTGCATGTTTTCTGTTAATTCTCTGTATTGGAAATGTTGCCAAAGTTTGACATTTCCTATGATTCCAACAGTTTTACTGTATAGTTTGTGTCCTAAGGTTTCAAAAATAGGTTCACCTTTCACTGGTGTCAATTGAAGAAGATTTCCGAAAACAATAATGTGTTTTCCTCCAAAGAGCTCTTCATAGTTTGTTTTAAGTACTTCTTGTAATCTGAGGTGAATCAAAGCCAACATTAGGTTGGAGATAATGCTCATTTCATCTATTAGTAGCATTTTCATTTGTTTTAACACTCTGCGTAGTTTCATTGCAGCTTCTGTAGAAAGTTTGTAATATTCTAATTTGTTTTGGTGTTCTAGTGGCAGGAGTAGTAATCGGTGTAAAGTGACACCGCCTATGTTGTAGGCAGCTAAACCTGTGGGGACAGTTACAACAGCTGAAAGTTTGTTATTTGTCAATTGTTGAAGAAACTTGCTGATGATTTTGTTTAAGAATGTTTTGCCTGAACCAGCTTCACCACTGACGTATAGTAGTATAGGTTTTTTTAATTTTGGCAAGTATATTCTTTATTTTCATGTTGTACACCATGTGCACTTTCTTTTCTTACTTCTTGGAAACTGCTATGCTGCTCATTGTTCAGTTTTGATTGTAGTACAGTTAAGTCTTCTGTAACTTCATAGTGACACATGGTGTTTTCTACTTCTGTAATTGCTAATTCTGCCTCATTTGCTATCAGTGGCTGTCCCAGTGATTCTTGGCTTCCTGTTAAAGAAGGTTGACTACTGTCAGCAGTGTCCTTATCTAGTTGGGCCTGGAGTTCTTCTTCATGTTGCTGTTCATTGTGCAACATTGTTTTGTACTGTGTAAAGTTTACATCGGTTATAGTGCTTTCATTTGCTTTGAAAGCGTCTTCATAGGAGTCATAGTTATCTAGTATCTCTTCTTCTTTTCTCCATGGTTTAAAGAGTTGTAGCAGGGACATGTAATATAGTTCTTTATGTTGAGGAGTTTTTAATGACAATTTGATATGGTTAATTACATTTGGTTTGGTAAGTTTTACTAAGCAGCCTTCACAATTTGTCACTCTGTATCTACCTTTTTTTTTCATCGGGTTTTATATTATTTTTGTATGTGAAGTTTTGGGCTATGTGGTATAGACACATGGTTTCCAAAGTGGTACTTCTGTTTGGGTAGTATGTGTCTAGTAAATTGTTTTTCAAAATGTCTTGGCTGTTGGGATAATTTTTGGTTATTGTTTCTATGTTGTTGTATGATTTGAGAACTCTTTTTCTAGATTTATCAGGGCAAAGACTTAGCCATACTATATTTTCAGATTTTCCATACACAGCAGTACCGGTTAAACGATCTGCAGCTTCATAGCAGCCACATTCTCTATGGGAGAGCATTTTTATGCCCAAGCTGTACAATTTCTGAGACAGTGTTTTGTCTGATGATATGTCATTCCAGAGATCTTGAAGCTCTGTTTTTTTCTGCTTTGGTTAAGTAGGCTGTAACATATCGTGCAACTGCAGTAGATTTGTCTGAAATGTACTGCACATCTATGTTTGCATTCCATAATAGGGCAATGATTGCATTGTAATCATTTATATATTTTGCTTCTTCTGTTCTTTTATGTAATATGTGATTTTAGGTGATTTACCTTTAACACTATGTCTAACTGAAGACATGAAGTTGTTCACTTCACCTGTTTCTGTAACTGGTCTAGGGAAACCAAAGCGGCATTTGGTGTAGTATTCCCCTTTGTTTTTGTATTTGCGACGACAATATTTGCCACATTTGTGTCTTTGAAATTATACAATTTGTGCATGAAGATCACTATTTGTTGCTTCTGATAGAATTTCACAAGTGACATATTTTTCGATAAACTGTAAAACAGTGGCATCACTGTCTTGACCAAATTTAGGAGCATCTTTAATCCATAAAACCATGTGGATATGTGTTGCTCCTCTGGCTTGGTATTCTTTTCTCCAAAAGAAGTGTTGCACTTCTCTTAGGGAAGGAACAGTTTTATTACAAATAGAGTGCAGCATAGCACTGAAGCGATTATGGAAATATCTTGAAACATTAACGGGATCTAGAGAGCAAAGTTCTCCAGGTGTTAGTATATCTATGTTTGTTTTGTTTTTGTTTGATATGCGTAGGAAATCATGTAAATCTTCCCATGCATATTCTGCACAACTTAATGTAACAAACCAAGTGGGTGGGCCAAAGTTTCTTATTATACAACGTACATCTCTGTGACGTCGGAACCAGTACACATTAGTACCACGCATGTTTGCTAACAGATTTGTAATTCTCGATTGTAAAACTTCATCTTTTTCTTGCACTTTTTGTAATAATTGCATAGCTGACATATTTTGAAAGTGGGATCCTGATTTTAATGTTTGTGAAAGTCTGTAACATAGAGTTGCTAGTTCACTTTCGAAGAGTAGGTGGAATATGTATTACACATTTTGTCTAAATCTGGGATCTTCAGAATACATTCGTAATGAGCGGTATTCTGATGCTGTTATCTGAATAGGTCTATCATCGTACCATCCGCCTTTGCCAGTTGGAAAGAGTAGAGGAAAACCATGTGCTTCTATACTTTTTTCCCCATATGCTGATTGGTGGTCTTTTGGTTTGTCGCATTTGTTATGTTTCTAGTGATTCATCTATGGTGTCATTAGAGTGTAATGGATGAATTGTTATAATGGTCTAAACTATTGGATACTGTAGCAGGATCTAGAAGTTCATATTGATCAGTTTCTGGTGACTCTTGAATTATTTCAGTTGTTTCCATTAAGTTTTCTTCAATATTTATTTGTTTGTAGTATTCATTATTATGTTTTAGATATTGCAAGGCTAGTCTAACTTTATGTAAGTCTACAAGTTGTTGCCAAATTCTTTTGTCTTTTGTTGGTACACCATTTACTAAGACAATTAAAGATTGCTCTATTGGACGTTGCACTCCTAGAGTTTGCACATTTTCTTTTAGATCTAATGGTAAATAAACTACTTTGCACAAATGCCTTTCACCAATTCAGAGGGATGTAATTTTGCTGTTTTTGGTTGAAGGCGTAGTATTGTTTGAAATGGGTGCACTGTTTGAATTATGATGCTCTGATATGAATTGAGTTGTTGCAGGGGTTTTGGTAGTGGGAATAATTCCAAATTATTTGTGATAGCACGTGAAGGAGTTTGATTGTTGTCAGGTTTTGTAGTGCAGTAACTGCAAAGTATTAAGGGGTCAGTTATTTTGTATTTTTGTTTTCTGCTATAAGGTAGAGTGTTAATTCAAGCTATTTGGAATCTTCATTGTTTTCTATTTTGTATGTTACGTCTATAGTTTTTGTGGTACTTTTATAAAAAGTTCTGCGGCAACACACACACATGGTTTGGTATTTCAGCGGATGTACTTTTAAATTTTAGTATTTATTTTTTGTATGTGTGTAGTAGAAGATTGCTGTCTGTACAATTGTTGCTAGTCTGTTGTACATCTACTGTATTTTCTAAGTGGCTTTCACTTCAAAATATTTTTTCTGAATATGCTCTATTTTTCCCAGTAGTTCTTTGGCTTTACCATGTAGAAGATTGTTATTTAAATTGGCTAGTTCTAAAGCAGGACTTTTAGCATAGTACAGTTTATAGACTAGATTTCTTATAGTTGAATGATGTGTTGATATCATTTTGATATGATGGAAGGTGCTTTTGCAAATAGGTCCTGAAATGGAGGCCAATGAATGTCCTTGTAGTCCTCTGTATTTGCGTACTGGATAGGTATCCATATTTTGCAGCAGTTTCATTTTGATTTTGTCTTTGCCTTTCACATATTGATTGAGGAACTGTCGTAAAGATGTTTGGCAATGTTACACATTGTCGTGCATGGCCATTTGTATAATGGATGTTCTGCTTCAGTTGAATGGAGAGTTGATACTGAGTTTTCTGGGGATATTTTTGTAAGCAGTATTTCTTGTTGCATTATGGTATTATTAAGTTTTTCATAACCTTGACCACTGCTATGTATGGCAATTGTGTTTGTTTGATTTTGTTTGTATGCTCCTTCATTAAAATATGGTTCTGTGCTCGTGGTGTGACTCCATTCACCTCCACAGATATTTAAGAATTTATTTTTGTTGACAATCCGTTTATTGAGAAGTGTTTTTTGTAATTTAGTAGTTAGTTTTGTTAGTGGTTTCATTCTGTTTAACACTAAAATAAATAACTTTCTTTTGAGAAGGATTGCACTATCAAAGCTTCTAAGTTTAATTTTCTACAGTAGGTTTGAAGGGTTGTGCATGATTTATCTCCTGTTTTTATAAGATTCTGAAGCACTCTGTGGCGGTACATTTTTGCTAAAATACTTTCTTTGGTATGGTTACTTGCCACTATATCAAGATTTATAGGAGAAGTTTTAGCAGTAGTGGTAGCTGCATTCTTGTTAATCATTTTTTGTTTTCTTTTACATTTTGATAGAGGAGGCAAAGTTTATGTACTAGAAGATTGTTTTGTTTTGCTAAATTACTGTATTAGCTGTTTTGTGTGAACTTTTGGTACAAAGTCTGCTAGAGATGGATGCTTATTTTGGACACTTTTATTTTCATTTGCTCTATTTCTGCATTGCTTTCTACGGACTTGCTTTCTGGTAGGCATTCTGTGGGGTCTGTTGAAACAAAAAAAGAAGGTATGGGTTGGGCTGTTGTGCAATGTATGTATGTGTGCTGTATACATGAGTGTCTGAGTATGATGGTAAAGATGTATGTGGTGGTGTGTAATTGTGCATTGGACAGCTACAATTAGTTGGGAAGGCTATTCTTCTATTTGTGTGTTACTATACTGCGGTTCAGATGACAGTAGAAAGTGAGCTAGTGCTGAGGAGAAGCACTAATAGTAAATCTAAGGGTATAAAATTAAAACAGTTCTTTGTTTTGTAATACTAACATTCTAGGGGTTGAGTTATGTTATTTGTGTTCCAAAAATGGGGATTTGTGTGTCATTCTGCCCGCTAATCCATGTTTAATAAATGGTGATTTGTGAGCAGAATCGTGCACAAATCTTCGTTTTTTTGGTGCACAAATGACATGAATCTTCTTCTTCTTCTTAATTACCGAATGCGTGGGTGGAACCCACACAGGCGCTTCCCCATCCAATAGGATGATGTGCACCAACCCACCAATCAACACATAGCCCACATAAACTCACAACTCCTCCCACCGCCCCGCCTGTCTCACAAAATCCAAAAACACACTGCTCCTCCTCCTGCCTCTCACCCCGTCACCTCCCAGCAAAGCCTTCCCACTCATCTCAGCCACACCCAGCGCAGACAACCGAACCCTCACCAATTCTCTCTCCACAACATGTCTCTCACACCTAAGCAAAAAATGTCCCACAGTCTCAGGCACCCCACACACTGCACAGTCCCTCGACTCATGCTTCCCCACTCGATGCAGACAGTCATTCAGCCCCACATGCCCTATCCTCAACTAATTCAGCGTCACCTCCTCCCCCCTCCTCCATTCCAGATTCCCGCGTCCACCTTCACCGACACTTTCCCACGGACACCAAACATCCACCTGCCCTTCACCTCACTCATCCACCTCTCCTGCCACTCATCCATGAGCCGTCTCACCACCACAGCCTTCACCTCATCCACACTCAAAGGCAACCTCACATCAACCATTCCCTCTCCTCATTACATGAATCAACCGCACAGCAAAACAGTAAGTATAGCAATTAAACTGAAGGGGAGAAGGAGAGTAGTGCAGTAGAACTGAGAGCGAGAGGGAGGGGTGGGGAAGAGGAGGAGGAGGGAAACAGATGGGGTGAAGGGTGAGAATGGGGGAGGGGGGAGAGGAGGGAGATGATCAAGGAGAAGGGGGGAGGGGGCAAGAAGGGGGGAGGGGTTTCATGCCGGGAATGGAGAAGGAGAGATTTGATGGAAGTGTGGAATGAGGAAAAGGTAGAAATAGAGCAGAGTGAGAGTGGTAAGGAGTGCCAGTGCAGGAGGGCTAGGAGATGAAGGAGCGGAAACGGGATGTGGCACAAGGGGAAGAAGGAACAGTGAGAAGGAAGTGGTCTGCTGAATGAAGGGAGTGGGAGGAAGTGTAGAAAGAGAGGAGGGAGGAGAGATAAGGGGGAGCAAGACCGTGGAGATATTTAAAGACTAGGCAGACATATTGTACTTACTCTTTTTTTGTGGAATGAGCAGGTTTCTTTGGAGTTGTTGTTTGTAGTTCAGATGCTGCTGTTTTCCAGGAGAGTGGTCTTCACTGCAATTGTAAAAGAAAGAAGTTATTAATTTTGTGTGTTTATAGCACTGAGATATTGATTTTTATGTTTTTGTAGTAGTATTTTTGTTTGATATCTGATATCTGAACATAGTGTGTGCATGCAGTTTCATTTGACTATGTACAGCATGTATATTTTATTTACACTATTTTAGTTCAACATGCTTTGCAAATGAGTAGAATATTAACTGTATGAAACTCACTTTGTTTTGTAAAGCTGTGTTATAGGATGTTAGGGGAAATAAGAAATAATGATATATTTATTTTGCAGTTTTTATAAGGTAATTGGCAGAAACTGTATAGAAAAGCATGGAATGTGTGCATTTGTGAAGGTGTGTGTAATACAGCACAAATATGTGATTTACAGGTAGTGGTGTTATTGCAGGAGAGAGCATTTCAATGATAGTGTCTATGTGTGTGCGTGTATGAAGATGCATGACCTTTTACTGGCTGTGTGTCATTTTATAATACACTACTAAGTTTTTTTCCCCAATTATATTGTTATTTCTCCCATCTTCTAAAACTATAATTTTTTAGATAGGTGTGTGTGCAAAAAGAAAATAGATAGCAGACAGGTTTGGAAGTGACGGTTGATTATAGCAGATGGGAAAAATGACAGTAAGTTCATTTTAAAGGTTATACAGGTTAAGTTGCAGTTACTCTGTTTATATGCATTTATAAGAGATGTACATGTACTGTGTAGAAAATATGCATACCTGTAGTTTGTATTCATGCATGTGGATATGCATGCAGCTGCAAGTAGAAATCTTGGAGACTTGTGGAGTAGTTTTTGTAGTAGGTGCTTTCCAATGATATGAGACTTGTACTCGGAGTGATCAGCAGTACATTTGAAGTGCCGAACTCTGATAATGGAGTTAGATGTAGAGGTCTTGGATGTGATTGGTGGATGGTTGTGTGACTGGTTAGTTGTATCCAATGAGGGAATGGCACAGAGAGTGAAGTGAAAATGGTAGAAGGGCTGTCCAAGTTACAATATGTCTGCGGACATGGCGGTAGTCTGCGGACACCGCGTATTACATACTGGGATTTTGGGGTGGAGAGGCATGCAAATGAGGATGAGTAGAGAAAGGGATTTGTCAGAAAAGGTTACTGGGTGTGTTTTGTAAGGAGTGAGTTTGTCAGAAAGTCTTTTTCCTGAGAGAAGAACAGTTAGCTATGGCTGTGTGTTTCAGAAAGCAGATTATCTGGATTTTTGGAGATTCATGTATACATTGGTTGGAGGTGCATGCAAAACGCTGTGGAGTAGCTGCAGATCTTGGATTCCCTCATGTGGAAGTGCATTGGCATGGAGTGGGTGGAATGAAGTGGTTGGACTTGGTACCTCTCTGTGCTACTTTGGAGACACAGTGTCATCCAGACATAATTATAATTAATTGCGGAGGGAACAGTTTAGGACATGTGTCAGGAATTTCTTTGCAATTTGCTATGCAAGAAGGACTTGGCAAGATCATAGACATGTTTCCAAATTCCCAAGTAATTTTTTCTCGTATTGCGCAGAGACAAATGTGGCTGCGTTCTTCTTCATTTGGTCCTAAATGGAGAAAGCGAGGGGGAATGTTAATAAGGCTGTGTGTGCCTTTCTAAGAGATGTTGGCATGTCCTCTTTCCACAATGAAAATATTATGTTTCTTAAACATACATTTTTTCGCAGAGATGGAGTCCATCTTACTTATGCTGGTAATCAGATTTTTCTGAGAAATGTACAAAATGCATTGTGACCTTTTGTGGAATTACAGCCATACATTTTGAAGTGGGTGTTGAGTATTTCCAGTTTCTCAAACACAAAAATCACCTCCAAAAGGCTCTTTTCAGAGAAAAGTGCAATGGTTTTGACCATTCTTCCCCGATAGAATTTACCTAAACAGGCAGATCCAAGACTGCTGTCACTACCTAGGCATCCTCAAAAACTTCCAAATAGGGGTGCAAGGTAGATTAATATATGCACCAGGCATTTTGAAACTGGGCAGTTTCCAAGAAAATAACTTGTTGATAGATGTATATATGTGTTACTTTATATGCACATTCAAAATATTTATTTTGTTCTAATTATGTTCTATGTTATGTCTTTAATTCTCTTTGACACTCTTGTTCAAGCTGCATACTGTTTTTACCATTTCTCACACCACACCAATTTAAGGAAGATAATATGTTGAATGTTGTTTTGTTTAAAATACTACTATATGTTTTGGTTTGGAATCTTGCATTTTATTTATATATGTACGTGTGCACAAGAAAATTATAATTTTTTGTTTCAATACAATCAATCAATACCCACAGCCCCTTGTGTTTATGTGGGTTTTCTTCCTGGACATTTCTTACGGGCCACTTACTTGGGGATACATTCCATTAGTAAAATTGGCAAAGGTTCTCTGATATAATAAATATGTTTTGCTTCATTTAATGACAAAATCAGATTGAGCCCCCATCAGTATCAACACTACCCCTTCTGTATGAGTTTATTTCTTGCCCGAGTCTGCTACTTTTCACCACGGGCATACCAAGTTTTTAGGTGTAGATGGTTTTGATAGGGCAGCACCCCAAAATTTTAGATGTCCGCGAACTGTCCGCAGACTTCTAAAAAATGCACAGGGCCCTGCTTCATTTAATTGTCACTTCTAATTTTAGATTGTGAAAGGCGGCTCTGAAAGGAGCCTTTTTTTGGATTTTTGTTGTTTTATATTTTTTTGGATTTTTTTTCACACAACACAGTAGGAGAGATGGGGAAAGGAGGGTAAGTCGGGGACAACAACCACGGGCATAAGAAAGGGCAGGTAGAGAGAGGAAGATGTAGGGTGGGCCTTACTTTGGTTGTGGGCAGGTCTTCTTGTACTACTTGACCACAGTCTCGAAAGCACTTCGAAGTCTCTCCCCCTGCAAAGTACTGCGTCGCAGTACATACAAAAAACTGTGACCCTCGAAAGGTAAGGGTCATCAGCATCATAGATGGCCTGCGAGGCAGCTGGAGGAATGCACTGTCCCACAGGAGTGTCTCTTGTGGTGACAGGAGCAGAAACAGAGGATGTGGTGGAGGAACTCAACCTACTAAGTTGATCACAAGGTACAACTTTGCGAATGGCCCCACCGTGGAATGACCTTAGGTGTCGCTTCATAGATGTCATACCAAAGCTGTACGAACCAGGCCTCCCATGACTCAGCACCATTTTGCACTGGTTGCAGGTGACCTTGTTGGCACATGCTTTTGGTACGTCACCTTGAATGGTAAATTACCGCCAACCCAAGACTCACGGCGAGTGCTGGTAGTAGGGACTTACAGACTTACACTATCTCCTCCTCTTCATCCTCTTCATCCTCCTCCTCTACATCCTCACGCCTGTTCCCCTTTTCAGGCCCTTGGGGAGGTATTGGTGGTGGAGGGGGTTGGGGGTGTTGCTGAGACAGATGTAGAACCAGCTGGAGCAGCAAGCATTGATGCCATCAGGTCTGATGGAAAGCAGCAGCAAGAGCAGCAAAATACCAGCCAAAGTAGATAATGCTTTGTCAGATAGCCAAAAGCACAATGAGGATGAGCTCTGGGGTATGGCCTTTTATAGGGCTGCGGGTGCATGCTTTGCAGAAACCCGCGCTGTCCGTGGACAGATCAAACACCCCAAAAAGGCTCAGAAAGTTCCAAAAAGTATGTAGAAAGTCAGGGCCATTGTCTGGGACATGTGCTATGGTGATTTTTTATTATAAAATACTTTGGATTGCCTGAAAAAGTACTTTTTTAAATGTTTGGGGACCCGGACAGTGTCCGCAATTCAGGACACATGCTCAGCGTGGATGCGGTCACATGATGACGTCAGGAACATGTCCGCGAAGGGAACGGGTGTCCGCAGGACACGAAATGAACGGGTAACGGCTGTGAGCCTGCACATAGGTGTTCTATGGACAGTGTTCGGGTCCTGAAACAAATTAAAAGTGTGACACAAGTGAGACGGACAGTTATGGACAGGCGCGATGTTCGTAGGATTTATGGGTGTGGTGCGCATGTGCGTAGATGTTCTACAGGCAGTGCGTACAGGCATAGTGTCCTTAGAACGCCCCCATTTTGGTTAATAACGGACAACGCGCATGTTCTTAGAACAGTTTCAAATTGCCTGCGGACATTACAGACAGGTTTAGTGTCGTTAGGACATCCCCATTTTGGTTAAGTGGGGACATTCAGGACACTGAGTGGGTTCTGAGAACAGTTCCATCTTTCTTGCGGACAGTACGGATGGGGGAACGGCTGCACGCATGCGTGCTGGTGTTCTACAGACAGTGTTCGGGTCCTGAAACTAATTAAAAGTGCAACACAAGTGAGACGGATAGTTACGGACAGGCGCGATGTTCGTAGGACTTATGGGTGTGGTGCGCATGTGCGTAGAGGTTCTACAGGCAGTGTGGACAGGCATAGTGTCCTTAGAATGCCCCCATTTTGGTTAATTACGGACAACCCGGACACCGCACATGTTCTTAGAACAGTTTCAACTTGCCTGCGGACATTACGGACAGGTTTAGTGTCCTTAGGACACCCCCATTTTGGTTAATTGCAGACATTCAGGACACCGAGTGTGTTCTGAGAACAGTTCCATCTTGCTTGCGGACAGTTCGGACAGGTATAGTGTCCTTAGGACACCTCCATTTTGGTTCATTACGGACAACCCGGACCCCGCGCATGTTCTTCGAACAGTTTCAACTTGACTGCAGACATTACGGACAGGTTTAGTGTTCTTAGGACACACCCATTTTGGTTAATTATGGACATTCCAGACACCCGTGCTGTCCGCGGACATCTTAACTGACTTTTTTTTTTAAATAAGACACAAAGGACTGAATTAAAACACATCTAATTTTTTTTATTATATACAGATATACAATTTATGCAAGAGAGGGGGAAGTAGAAACTGACACAAACACAGGGGAATTGGGGGTTTGGAGAGGATGGATGGGAGGAGATAAAGGTATTGAAGTCTCATCGTAACGTTTTTCTTGGTAGGGAAGGTTTGGGGATATTTGACTGGGACATGTAGAGGGGGAACAGGTACATGTGGGACAATGATATTTCATTTTTTCTTTTATGTGGTCCTCCACAAAATGTTTCAAAACATTGAAATTTTCCATTAGCATGTCAATTTTTTCTTCCATGCGTTGCAGAGTATGTTCTCATGTGTCTTTAGGTGTATTATTCTCAATGTTTGTATGGTCTGTGAAAAAAAAACGTTAAGTAAACAAAGTTATGATTATTAGTTTGGTTATATAGAGAAGTGTCTACCATTAGTATCACTATCTTTAGTCATTTCCTCACGTGGAACATTTTCCTCAAGCCATTCCAAAGTACTGACCATTTCTGTGCAAAAATATTTATATATTACTTTAAGTGTATCTAATACAGAAAGTTTAGAAATATATAAGAAAAATGAAGTTCACTTACTAGCTTCTGGTAAATTGTGTTCTTACTATTGTGTACGTCTGCTGTTGATCCTAGGTGTGCAGTTTCTGTGAGGTAATTATGTTGGAGACATATCTTTTTTGTTTTGGTATATTCCATTTGAGTACATATGGTATTTAAATTGATGGTTGATGTGTTACACATATAGGTTCAACTTCTTATTTATTATTACATATAATGTGTTTAAATGCTGCTTTTTGAACTTGTGCAGTGTTTATATGACTTGATAGAACAATTTAAGACATCCCCTGAGTTTTTGGATAGTGTTGCTGCTGTCCGCGTCCGTCCGCGGACATACGCACAGTCAGTGGACATCAAAATCACTAGCTGGGGGTTCAGTATGTTCTATGTTACATCTATATAAATTCAGGGAATCCTAGTAAACATCTATCAAATTCACAATATGAATATGTATATTCAATAAAACAACATGTGATAAATAAAGGTTATGGTCCAGTTGTGCTACTAAAAACCTATGACATTCAGTGAAAAAACTTTGTTAAAGGGACATTATGGTTAAGTTGCGCTACTAAAAACCTATGAAATTTCTGTAAAAAAAACTTTGTTAAACGGACGTTATGGTTCCAAGTAAAAACGAAAAACCCCTGAAATTCGGCAGTTATGGTAAGCTAAGCAACCCTAACTCGCGCCACCACCGTGCACTTCTAAGACTAACACCCAGGACATCAAAGATGACATCACAAATGTCATTGATGACATCACCGATGACAGCACATGTGCATTTACTTTTCATGAAAGGTCTGCACAAGGGATTCTTATAATATTGACAAAAAAGTGTCAAGGATCATTGGAATAGATGTCATGAGCTATGTAGTGCATTAAGCAATGTTTTGATATAAATAGCCATGTATTATGAAGTTCTTTACAGTATAATAAGCTACTCATGTATAAACATAAGCATTGTGTGCAGCATACATGATGGAGGTGCAATATTCATAATCTTCCCATGTTGAATAGTGAAATGATAAATGCTTTTTTATTAGAGTTTTGTGTACTGTGCAACATGTAGTAAGTAGCTAATGAAACCCACTTACTATATAATTTCATTATTACATACAAAACACAAACACACAACAACACATACAAATATGAGTATATACGGGGAAAGTGAAGTATGCAAAAAAGCAGCAGTAGAACTAAAAAGTGTTTGTAACCTAACTGATTATCTTTATGCACAGACATGATTGTTCTGCTTCAAACCTACTTCTTCCCTATGTACAAATTTCACATGATGTGACTGCACCCTAAAGAAAGTAACGCAAATACAAATATGAGTACATTCAGAGAAAGTACAGTAATAAAAAAACAGCAGAACAATAAGAAAGTGTTGATAACCTTACTGATTATCTTCATACACAAAAAGCATTGCTATTTTTTTAAGTGTGTATTTTTCCTATGTATATGTTTCATATGCTGTGAGTGGACCCTAAGTGAATTATTGTAAGAACATATTTGAAGTATAAGTCTACAAATATAGTACTTTTTGATTTCTTTCTTCCTAACTATTACTGTCTAAGATATATCACTAAAGGAAAAAACAGCGAGTCATACATGTGATGTTATTGGTGATGTCATCAATGACATATGTGATGTCATCTTTGATGTCCTGGCTGTTAGTCTTAGCAATGCATGGTGGTGGTGTGAGTTATGGTTGCTTAGCTTACCATAACTGCCAAATTTCAGGGGGTTTTGGTTTTACTTGGAACCATAACGTCCCTTTAAGAACGTTTTTTTACTGAATTTCATAGGTTTTTAGTAGCGCAATTTAACCATAACGTCCCTTTAAAAAACATTTTTACTAAATATATATATATATACACTGTAAAGCAAATAATATGTTGCACATACAAAATTTACCTTTAGCACTAGGAATGCCAAAATAAGGTGGACAGAACATAAATCTAATATAAGCACACATCAATTGCATTCACCAGTTGCACAACATTTTGATATGGCTCAAAATACTATAGCACAAATGAGATTCATCATTTTAGAACATTTGAAATGTCCAAAAAGAGGATGTGACCTAATGAATTTACTTCATCACAAAGAAATATTCTGGGTAGAGTGTGTTGAATCGTTTAATCCTAGAGGCATGGATTTGGAATTTTATCTCTCATGCTTCTTGTGATTTTCGGGAGGGGAGTTGGGACAAGTTAACACACAAAGATGAATTTATAAAGTGATATGATATGGACTGAAAATAACTGTATTTAGACTTGTTGATTATTGTTGGTAAAATTACAGTACTATGTTGTGTAAATAGTGACCATTCAATTTACAAACATGAGGAGCTACTGCATTTGATATATGGTTATTATTGATCTGGTTTTTTGAAATGAGTGAAATCACTTACAGAACTGTGTGTATTAGATGAACGGATCATCAATGTAGCTGGTGTTAAATAAATTATTGAATGACCTTGCTAACATCATACAAGACTTAGTGAACTTAGTTTCATCTTTCCAAACTGGTTATGTGTTTACATGATGGATTCCAGAAACAATGAACATACATCCATAGTGACAGCCACTAGGCTTTAATTAAATAGTTTTCAGTATATTTAAATATTAACACAATATTTGGAAGACCTTGTTAATATTTATTGAAATATAAGCAGTTGCTCTTCGATCAGGCAATGCGATGGATGATTGAAAGTTTAAATAATTAAACACATGCAAAGATGGCCGCCGTCACCAATATGTGAACTGTAAAAATGCCTCTCACGTGACACTAGCAGTCACTTGAACGAGTAAAGTGAAAAAGTGAAAACATTTACTTTTTTTTTTTCTTCTCGATCCTGTAAACATTACAAATGTCAGTTTACAATCAGTAATGTATGTGAATATGGCTGTCATCATTAACTAGATACTGACAGCAATGTGAATGTAGCACATCTCATGTGACACTGAGAATCACGGGAAGGGATGCATGAGCAATACAACTCCGACGCAATATGGGATTTCAGTTTTCAACCGGTTCCCGTACCTTGTACCATGTGCTCGCTAACTCGATTAGACGTGAGTTTAACTAGCATCAAAATGGCATTTAGACATCTTTGGAAATTACAAGTTAGTGTTACTTTGTCTGGGAGCGAGTGAAGTGAGAGTTAGTGTGACCTCGGCTTACCTCATGGGCCCCTGTCTGTTCCTGCCAGGTGCAATGTTACATAGAAATAGATGTGTTTTTCTAAGCAATACACATCCTGATTCATGGAATTCTTTGCGCGTTAAACGGAGATTTGCGCGCTATTCTGCCTGAAAATCCCCATACCACAAACAGGGATTTTCAGCCAGAATGGCGCGCAAATCTGCATCTTACGCGCAGATGATTCCATGAACCAGGCTGACAATTGTTACTTGGCTGTTTGCTGATCTATGACATCTGCAACATTGCCAACTTGGAGGAAGATGGACGGACGGTATTGGGACCAATGGCCTGGCATCCCCTTATGGAGCAGGTGACCTATGTGTAGGGTCTCACCAACCAGCAGCGTGGGTTTCGACGGTATGTGATGATGTCACTGATGATGCCTTGCACCTTCTTAATGTACTGCTCATGCAGATTTTTGGCAAAGCATTCCGTGGCAGCAGAGTCCTTTGAAGTTCTTTTTTCCTTTTGTATGGAAATAAAACTTGTTATCCTTGCAAGACCTTTTTCGCTAGTGTGTTGTATTTTTCCAGGTGTGAGCGTCTACGGAGCTGGCCTGCAGGTTTTGGAATACAAATAAAGTCTTTTTAAAGTGATGCATTGAATAATTACCATCTTGTCTAAATCGAAGCATATATATATTATTTTTTTTTAATTCTTTTCCTTAACTTTTTCGCCATACATAGCAGGGAGTAATATCTCCCGATTACAGTATGGAATGTTGGGTGCATCTCATGTCCACAGTGCTTTTATACATCGCCTTTTATTCTGTCAGCTTTTCGGGGGTTATCGTGAGCTCAGTTCGCGACAGGGTCTGATTTCCCCAAAACTTCTGGGTCTGTCTAAATCGAAGCATATTTAAACGGTCTATTCTGTCCTCACCCGTGCGTGCTCTGGTGAGAGATGAAGCTGCTTAGCACTATGGGTGGGTGAAATTACCACCAGCGGAATGGAACTGTCAAAACTCACCAAAGTTCACCAAAATTCCATTCCGTCGCTAGGCGGTTTTCTACCTCTCCATTCACATCTTTTGGTGTTTCTTTGTTCAGAAATTTCATTTTTCCCTGCCATTTTCTTGAGTCTAAGAACACGAAATTTCATTTCTCGAAAACGAATTTTTGAAAAACTAAATGTTGGTGGGAAACTGCCAATTAAGCTCGGCAGAAGAATTTGGCAGAACAGGTGAATTTTGCTTCGAATATTACCACACAGAACGAAATGGAGCCATTTCTCCCACCCTTGCTTAGCACTTATGGAAATCACTGTAACTAAAGAAGGACTATTTATTTGAGTTTTAAAAGGTACCAGTCATGTGCACAGTCTTTTTCTAGCGCTTCTAAAGCAAAGTGAAGAGCACAGAATAGGTCAGTTATTCGCAGGTTTTAGAAACATTTTTTATCACTTAACTGTGTCGGAAAATGCAAGAACAAAGGTGGGGGCTGGGCACGCAAAATGACACACAGGAAGAAGCATACTGTTCCATGGTTTAGAGACAGTAGCCTATTTGTGCGTATTCGTACTATACATTTCATGTAATCAAGCGGTTGTTCCTCCGCAGTCAGGTAGTGCCTGTTTTTTTAAAGTTAACACGGCAGTGGGCTTACTGAAAAGGGCACCGTGAGTCAGTCAGCGCGCATTAACCAGGAATTAACAAGGGAACAAGGGATGATCTCAAAGCGGCCTATCGAAGCACTGCGCCATCCATCAGATGCCTTCCTGCCTGAGTGGCAAAAACATCACAGAATTTTGTGACTTAACATAATTTTTCTTCCAGACAATATGTAATTAATCATCCTCTTGCCCTTTCTTGGAGAGATAGCGCGCCAAATGAAATTACATGCTCGTTAGAGCAATTAGGTCAGATGAAAGCTTCTTACTTATTCAATCACGCGCCTCGGTGCATAGCGGGCTTTAGAGCCAAGGCTGCCGCGTGAGCTTGGGTATGCGGCTAGGCACCTTTGCTGGCCCCAATGGCCGCCAATAGCTTGATCCCATTATAATGTGGGCTTTCATACACAACCCTTTTCCCATGCTAGCTCCTAAACTACAGTGTTGTAATCCACCAGGGAATACAATATTGTGATTGCCCAAGATACAAAACAAGCGGGCACGTCTTGCTTAGTCCTGCTCAAGAATCTACCTGTATCTGTGCTTTTCTTCTTCTCAGAGGAGTCGCTAGGCGGGACTGGGGGGCTATAGCCGCAGACAGAAGCTCAGGGGCTACAACCAAAAGGCCAGCTAGCTCCGAGTCCTGACTTTAGCGTAGCCTCAGATCTTTTCCAGACCTTGCAAAACTCTGCTCCTTGTGTATGTTTTTCTTCATCGGTACGTTTTATGCTGAGCATTTCATCACGTTTTCTTAATACTGAAATTCAAAATATAATACATGTTTTGAAGTTTACGGATTTAAAAATCCATTTATGATCAACCCGTTTTAGTAAGTAATGTCTTGGGGCACAGCAGGGTCTGACTGGGGCAAATTATTGCCACGGGCACCAATCAAAAAGTGTCCCACAGCCACAAATGGCAATGTGTTTCTTTTGTGACAGACTGTTAGAACCATTCCAAAGGGCACATTTTTTGTGACATTTGTTGCAATTTGTGAATTTTAAAAAATATGTGTTGGATTCCACTGACCAACATGACTAGTTGTATACTTAAGTAACTCCTCAATCTGGCCCACATTGGGCCAAAACCGGGCCCACTTTGACCCCAAAAACTTGCCCACACTAGCATGTTTGGTCTGCACTTCGGCCATTGTCCTTTTGCTCCGCTGGGCAGCCTGAGTCTGCGGGTCAGATCTTAGACTGTAGATTCTGATGGTGGCAACAGTCGGATGCGTATTGTTAGACCCGCCAAACTCTAGGCAAAGTTCACTCATTCTTATTTTGCTGACGATATTTGATGAAATTCGCCCACAAGGTCTACTTTTTGCATTCTGAATATGCTAGCAATGGGAACCGGTACTGCAGGCAGCGTTTGAACCACTGATTGCATTTAAAATTATGCCAGACTCACAACTATGGCCTTAAACTTAAACATCCAGATGCCACTAAAGTGCGTGTGACTTCAAGGTGAACAAAAAGGTTTCTAAGAAAAAGTTTCTTATTATTTAAATAAACTGTATGCTACTCTTTTTGTGGGCATTTAGTTATTTCCCATTTGCAACCGCCCCTTCCCCCCACCCTTCACGGACCCACACATTTCAGTCATGCCCCTGGGAATGATCCCTTTTGCTGGTCAGCCTCCAGACTGTGTCTGCCTAATGTTACGTATTCCTGCGTATTCTTATCCTAAACATACATCGGTGAGTGAGCAAGCATACTTTTGTGTGAATTGCATAAAATCACTTTTGCAAACAGGTGTAACATTGGAGTAAGTTTCTATTTTCGTAAGTGCACATCTCACTAACCCCACAGAAAAGCTTTTGACAAACAGCCTATGAAGTATTAATGTATGTATGTACGAGTGAATGCTCAATTAATGAATAACCAGCATGTATTGCCCCATATACAAACAGGTTGCAAGTAGGCAGCCGGTGCCCAACTTGGGCAAGGTTATGAATGTGAGTGGATGCCAGGTGGGAAAGGGACTGTGAGTGTCGAATAACACCAGATCTGGAAAGAGATGCAGAGATGCTCACGCAAAACTACCTGAAGAGAATACAGAAGCTTAGCGCGTCGCTTCCAGACAGCTAGGCCAATCAACCAATCTAATAAAAAATTCCCCCCTCTGCATACACCTCTCACACTATAAACAAACACATCCACAAGCCTACAACACAACAATCCGCACAAACTTCACTACACTGCAACAACAAAACAAACCACACATAGACCCACACAACAACACACAACGGCTACCGACCGTAAAACACCCCAAGCCCAGCCAATGGACTTCCGAGCCAAGGCCGCCAACAGCACGACTGCTCTCTTGCACTTTTCCTGCCTGTTCCCACTAACTCACCTCCCACCTCCTCCCTGCTAGGGGACCACTCCGGTGGTGATAGTGCGTGGTACAAATATCCTTTAATTAACATTGCTGCATTGTACCAGGCAACAAAAAGCAGGTCCAGCCTCCCTGGGCATATTGACAGTGGTCCAGGTGCTGCATGTTTCTGTGGCTGATTGTGTTCACTTGTGATAGATTTCACTACACCTGTCCTTCATTTCCACCTGCTTTTTCATGCCTGTCATTTCTTATGGCATTCCATGTGTTATTTCTCCTGGTACCGATAGTCAGAATTATGTGGTGAATATAGCATCTGGTATTTGCCACTCTCTCTGTACTATGTTGTGTGGGTGTGGCAAAGCATGTTTACCACAATGATTATTTTCTGATGCTTTGTGTCTGGTATTTTTTAATACAGTGATTTGCGTTCACATGCAGCTAAATGTGCCATACCTGGAATTTCTCACCTGGAATCTAGATCTTGTTTGCTGGAGAAATAACAAGGACATCACTTCCTGTAATGTCATCAGAGGTCAATGGTCATGTGAGGTCATTTCCCCTACCCCTGGCATTTTTTGTGAAATGACGTCCCTGCATGCAGCTAACTCAGATCATCAGAAGCATACTATACAATATCATGGCATGTATTATTTAAGGTTTGCAGAAAAAGGACTATTACTTCTTTGAATCAGACAGCCATGTGGAACCTGTAGGAAAAGAATGCTCTGAATTTTAACTAAGGCTCCGAATTTCAACAAAATTAAAAACAGATCACATTTGTGAAAATAAGTCTGAGCCAAAAGTGTGAGGCTATGGAATGAACCTGGTGTGTCAGTATTCTGAATGCACAAAGCACATGCCAGCTAAAAGGCATAACAGCTGATGTTACCATGATACACCACACTACAGTTATGGACTGAGTGAATGAAAAATAAAACCAGCATGTATTAATTCTACTAATACCTCTAAACTCTAACATATTTACTTTCTAATATTCAGGGCAGCTCAGTTCATGGCTTTTGGTGCAATTTAATTAACTGAATGTGATGGCAAACACAGTTGTGCAAGCTTAATTGGAAGTGCAGGAAAATAAACATGAAGAATTAGATTTGTTTTGCAGTGAATACGTGACAAGTTGAAGATGTGGAATGTGGAGAGCCGCGTTGTTCAAAGTAGCCATATTTTTCAATTTCTGACCAGGAAAACAGAGTAGAGTTATGTAACTCTTTTCATCCATTGCTGTCTTTCTAAAATCCAGGCTGATCACGTGTTTTTTAATGGAACACTTTAGTTGGTTTGCAAAAGGGAGTTGGTTCTGATGCGCACATGACATCACTTCCTAAGGCGATATCTTCGTACACTTTAGGTAGGCAAGCATACATTCATAGGATGTGACAGACAGAGGGTTTAAAAGAGCTGTCAGGCAGAAGGCTGGGACTCTGTCTCTGGCGCTCTCTCTTGCTGGCTCTCGGACGGTGTGTTTCATTCGCTTGACGAGTGGGAAATAAACCAGATAAAGAAATTCTCCAGTCCATGTGGAGGGGGTCCTAGCTTTGCTGTCCGGTGGCACATTCAACCAATTGTGTTTTTATTTTGGTGCGTTCTAGAAAAATTGAGGTCGGAGGTGACTGAATATTTTTTTATAAAAAGAATTAACCAACATGGACATTTCATTTTCACATACTGTTCAAAGTAACTGTTATATTTCAAGGGTTTTTGTTAAATGCATGTTACTAATGGTGGCTGCTTAGAAAAGCGCACCCACGTTCTTAATTTCATGTGTTTTGACCTCATGTAATGAGATTCAGAGGTAACAGAAGGTGGCTGGCAAGCTCAGTGCCAAATTTTAAGGTTAGTTTTAGCAGAACTATTGGCATCTAACGCAAGAGAATGTTTTAAGCCTGGGAAAAAAACTATTTACCATGGAGGAACCTTGCTGATGAAATGTGTGTTCATTTATTTTCATTTTGAATCCTAAGGCATGTCATGCAAAGATAACTTTGTACATTGCATATGTCTTTACATTTCATGAGTTCTAATCTCTTATAAACATAGAAGAAAGAAACAATTTAGCCTAATTCTACTTATTATGCATTCTGGTTCCTTGTGTTAGTATTTAGACAGCTGTGAAGCAGGTGGTGGTGCATTTTACCAAATTCAAAATAAAAACTGATCACTGTGAATTGGGTCCATCTCAGTGGCTCACTACATAAATGACAGCATTCAGGTGTCCTGGTAAATGTATTCTTGATTATCGCCAAATTGGTATTATAGATACAATACCGCATGTTGATGAAATTGTGATTTAGGGTGCACCAGGTCAGCTCTTGGCTTACTGTTTATGACCCCGGTATATGAATAATATTAGGCAGTCCTGTATATTTATGGCTCACCAAAACACCACAAAATTCCTCAACAAGCTAACCAAAATACCGCAAAATACCCCTGACAAGTCCCTCCCAAACATAGGTCTCCCTGCAAAGCAGGTCCAGCAATGTTTCCCAATTTGGAAAACTTTTGTAGGTACGTTGGCTTCCCTGATTCCTGAAAAAATATAACCGAAGAATTTAGGTTTTGTCTGAAAATATGCACAATTCCTATTATAGAGGGTTAATCCCTGCCCTGGAATCATTGAAACCCCCTGGCCAATCTGTCTATATGTTCACTGACTGAAGCAGCATAGATGACAATGTCATAACTTACAATGAACACGCCTGGTAGGCCTTATGGCATACCCTTCATTGTGTGCTGAAAAACCTCAGCTGCAAGGACATACCAAAGCTCAGCCTTTTACACCTAAACAAGGCAACACTGGAGGAGAATGTGGTGATATATCTCCACTGCAGCAGAGTGGAGCAAAGGTACCTGATGGTATCCAGATTTTACAATTTGGACATACAATCATTGCCACATGAATATCTTCTATAGTGTCATTAATTTGGGTGTTGGGGTGTCTGAACACATCCTAACAGCTTCTGGTTGTTTTGATTTGGCTCCCAATACCGATTTCCCATGTTTATGACTGTGCCTTCCTCTTCCAACTTCTCTAGCTCACTCACCACCTTTTTGCCTAAGTCTAAAGGCACCTTAACGTGACACAATGCCACTGGTTGTATGGTTGGGTAAATGTACAAACTCACATATTGATATTTTAGGCACCCTAAACATTCAAAATATCCTTTGTTTGTCTTTCCTTGAATATATGCCAAATGTGAAATGCATCGATTTCAGGGATTCAATGGCATGCAAGCAATACGAGTTGTTTACGTCCATTGTCCTTATAGAATTGTGTTTATCTAAGCTTATTTTCATGACAGAATGTAGTAAAACAGACAACCTCCAATAGCAAAAGCAATGAGTCTTCATAGGTAAAGAGGCACGATTTTTGTCTCTCAATTAGAGCTCTTGTTGTTTTTCCATTACATTGACTGATGCCCCTGAATCAATAAGAACGGGAATGTGCATCATGTTTGTTCTCATCCTCCATCGATTTGCTAGAAGTAACACTAAATATAACTTTAAAATAAAGAATACCTCTTCTATCACTTATGCCCCACTGGCAGTGGTGGCTGGTGAATTATTTATTTGGGGGGCTATACACATTTGCTATGAATGTGCTAAGAGTAGCAAGGGAGTTCCATCCATCCACAGGGAAATCTGAGGTTCTTCCATGAAAATGTTTTCAAATATTAGGTTAAAATCATTCATTTAACAGCGCATTTTCTATAAAATGTAAGATCAAATGTCACACAGTTTAAAATCGGGTTTGTAGAGTAGAACATTGAAAGCATCCAGAAGATTCCAGGTCACCAGAGGTACACAGTAGAATTTTTCCATGCATTTTATAATGCCTTTGCCCATAATAGATGGCAGTAAATCACCAGTGTAAGAAAATACACAAGTATATTTTTCCCATCATGCCAGCAATTTAACTGTAAGAAAACATGTCCATAAAATGTAGGCCTGTATCACCACGTCAAAACTTTTATGTTGCCTTCGCCCCTAATCCCAGTAGAAATGCCATGCCATTGGATGAAAACGTATCCATTCTGGCAGAACTAATGTAGACTAGTTTCCTCATGTAATAAAACTCATCATGTTAGCTTTGTGTATCATGTCAATAAAAATGCCATACCACTGTAAGAAAACGTGTCCATGTTGGCAGCACGAAGTAGCCCAGTAGCCCAATGTAAGAAGACTCATCACGTTCACAAAAGGCTCTAGAAGCCATAGCACTCCTAACAGAATGTGCGCCAAAAAGGGTTAAATCTATGCCTGCCCACTGCATAACTTCTCTCACCCATCTAGCAATTGTCGCTGTAGCTATAGCATGATGTGGCTTCCTACGCGCAATTAGCAATTGGGTGATGCCTTGCGGCCTGACAAGCCCTGTTGCGGTCTCATAGTCTTTAATGCATTGCGCTACACATAGTTTTTTATTTTTGGGGAAATAGGGATAGGAAATCACTTTGGAGTCGGATTTCGTACTTTGTACAATCGTAAACGCAATTCCTTCAGGATAGAAAATCTTCCTGTCTATCTCTAATGCTTTTACATCTGAAACTCTCTGGCATGCTGTCAGACAGAGCAACATCGCCAATTTCCCTGCCTGACAGCTGAGATCTGGATAGTTGACTGTTTTCTGGCCATCTCGTAAACAACTGTAGTACGTTACGGACGTCCCATAGAGAAGAGTATTTGGGTTCCGGTGGCCTCTTCAGTCTAATTCCTCTCAGTAGTCTGTGCACCGCCGGGTGTTCTCCTACTGGATATCCTTCCAACTTATCATGTCCTGCGGATAGCGCAGATCTATAAACTCTCAAAGTCCTATAAGCACAGCCTTCGAGAAATTTGTTTGCTAGGAAGTTAAGGACATGTACTACAGGTGCTGAAACGGGATCCAACTGATATTCCGCCGCTACTGCTATCTGATGCTGAAGGCAATAGTGCCAGAAATCTTTCGCTAGCTCTGCAAGCATTTTTGATCTGGTGCCGCCCAGTTTGTTTATGTATCGTACTGCTGAGACGTTGTCCATCTTCAGCAGCACTGAGCACTTGACTCTGCCCTTGGTGAAAGTCTGCACCGCGAACGAACCCGCTAGAAGTTCGAGGCAGTTTATGTGCAGTTGTAACTCATTCTCTGACCATTTCCCCCCGGTCTCTATCTGACCATATCTCGCTCCCCATCCTGCTCTGCTCGCTTCGGATTATATTATGAGTTTTGGTACGTCGCCGAAGATGGCGCGACCGTTCCAGGCTTCCATGTTTTGCAGCCACCAATGAAGCTCTGAGACTGCTTCGGTGTCCAAATTTATCAGTTGATGGTAACCCAGACCTCCTTGCAAGTGTCTAATCTTGAGCCTCGGCAGGACTCTGTAATGTAGGGGGCATGGGGAAGATGGCCTGAATGGAAGCTGCAAGAAGCCCTACTATCCTGGCTAGGTATCGTAGCGAGATGGTCTTGTTTGCTAGGGCTGCCTTGTTTTCCTTCTTTATCGCCCTCACTTTCTGGTTCGGGAGTTCCAGAGTTGCTTTTACTGTGTCTATGGTGAACCCCAGGAACTCTACTCTTTGAGCTGGCTGTAGTTGTGACTTGTTGAGGTTCACCAGAAAACCCAGAGAAGATAGTAAGGTGAAAACCCAACGTACATCGTTTACTAGGGAGCATTTGTTCTGGTTCATGATCAGAATATCGTCTAGATAAATTATGATCCGAATACCTCTTTCTCTTCATCAATTTGGTAAGGGCCATGGGGCTCAGGCGAGACGGAAAGGAAGGCATTTGAAGCGCCACACTTCCCTGTTCCAGCGGAAACGAAGGTACCTGCGGTGAGCTTCTGCTATGGGTACTGTAAGATAAGCATCTTTCAGATCTAGACGTGCTAGCCAATCTCCTTCGTGCAACAGGTCTCTGAGAAGATGGATTCCCTCCATCTTGAAGTGATTGTACTTTAGCCATTCGTTTAGGTTTTTTAGGTTGATTACTGGACGGATCTTTTCTTTCCTGTGCACGAGGAACATATTACTTATAAACCCCGGGGAAGACTGCGTCTCGCGCTCTATCGCATCTTTCAGGAGAAGCTTCACTAGCTCGCTCTAAAGAAGCACTGCTTCCTGCACTGATAGGCGTATTGCTTGCGGCTCTTGGCATTGAAAGGGGTCGCCTAGAAAATCTATGCGCAAGCCTGCTACAGCATTTAAAACCCAAGCATCGCTGGATAATGCGTGCCAAGCGTTCAGAAACTGTAGGGTCCTGCCCCCCACTTGCACATTCGAGGTACTCACCATCAGTGGCACCTGCATGTTTGTAGGCTCCTCTTTGTCTGTGACCTCTCGGGAATTCCATTCTGGAGGGGAAGAAAGCGTCCTGCTGTCTTCCCTCCCAATATTGAGCTCTGTGTCCTTGGGGCCTGTGATGAAAGGAATACCGACTGGACGCTCGGCCCCTTTGGCTTCCGGTCCCAGCAAAAACGCATCCGGGAAAGAATTCTTTTAATGGCGCTCTGGGCTTTCTCGAGGGCTGAAAAAGTTCCCACAAATTGCGACATTTCCTTTGCAAAAGATTCACCAAACAGCAGGCCTTTTGCTCCTTGACCCGCTTCATACGACGATAAGTCACTTAGTTTTGAGTCAATTTTCAGGTGCACTCCTCTTCTCCTCTCGGAAGAGAGGGCGCAGTTGGCGTTACCCAAGAAACACATGTCTCTTTGCACCCAGTTTGCTAGGACCAGAGGATCAATGGGGGTACCCGTGTCCTTGGCTTTCTCAGCCAGATCCATTATTTTTCTTAGCGGGCCTGCTAGATCAAGGACCTTGTCCTGGCACCCTCTCCACGCTCTATCCACTCCTTTTCTGATATCTTTGGTAGTTTTTGTTACAAAGGTAACCATCTTTGGCTCTAGATCAGGGGTTTCTGATAATTTGTCAGGGATATCTGGGTGGGGACATTCCGATCTCAAGCGCGATCTTACTTCTGTATCGAGTAGTTTGCGTGTATGTTGCGCCATGTATAGTGCCACTTTCGGGGAGGGTACCCAATCGGTGGATTTCGGGTGCCTAATAGCTTCTGGATCGAACATATCGTTTGTGTCTTCATCCTGATCGAGGATTTCTTCATCCGCTGCGGTGTGCCCTTGAGGGTCATCTTCCTCCCCTCCTTCATCATCGGGCGAGTAGCCCTCGTCTATGTCCCCTAAACTATTCACCCCTGGAGCAGGGGGTCTAGGCTGGTATTCTGCCGATTTTGCCAGGAAGGCCTTTATTAATCTTGCGACGGGGTCGTCTGCCTTGTGGGGGTCCTGGTCCACCCTCCTTTCCTTGCTCGGCGGGGTTAAAGAGTCCTTGCTCTTCTGAGCCTTACACCCCTGTTCAACCCCACTATGAGGGTGCCAAGTCGACGGGCCTTTGCCTGAGCTAAGCGCCCTCTTTTTTCTAGGGGATTTTTGCTCTTTCTGTAATATCCATGCTTCAAGCATGTCTAGTCTCTGAGCAATGGTTTGCACTCCCTCTGAAACTGCTAGTGATAGGGATTCCCCCAATACCCTTTTAAAGCTGAGAGACAGCTCAGTTTCCTGCTGAGAGGGTTCCTCCTCCCACTCTTCTTCAGTGTATTCAGGAGTTGTGGAATGCTCCCCTTCAGAATGGGCCATAATGTCCTTTTGTTAGCAAAGCTAACGTTCTTTTGGTCGACTGAAAGCTTAGGCCCACTGAATGAGGCAGCTGTAAAGCTGCAGTCCTTCAGGAGACACGTTAATTGAGGTCTTTTTTTTTCTTTGCAGCGGTAGCTGTATTTGCACGTGCACCGTTTCAGGAATTCAGTAATATATAAATTCCTATATGTTTTTTTTTTCCGCCTCCACAGCCTCCCGAACTTCGGGTTGAGCTTGATCGCTGTGCGGCTCTTCCGAGCCGCTTTTAGAACGGAATTGGAGCGGGCGCGAGGGCGCCGCTCATCAGAAATGAATACAAGGGTCATAAATATAGAAGAGAAAGAATTTATACTTATTATTTAAAATCTCTTTTTTTAAAAAATATATACGCTGCGCAGATAACATTCTCAAGACAATATCTCACAGACATTATAAGCGAAAATAAACTCTAAAGAGGTACGTTTATAATTGAGAACATAAATCACTTGTCTCAAGTGTTGGCAGCAAAAAGAAAGAGGAAGGAACCTCGTGCTGGTAGTCCTTATAGGAAGGGCAGACTCCGTATTGGCAGAGGAAGGACTACTGTTTACCAGGAGGCTCATGGGACTTGTAGGAGATCTGTAGAGAGCCTCTAGAAGGAAAGTCAAACTTTTAAAACTAAAGATTTCTTTTCTAAAAGCAAAAGAAACATAGTTTTGAAAAAGTTTATTAAGTTTTGAATTGCTGTGTTGGTGGCAAATTAAAGAGTTAAGCATATTGCTCGCCTCCTTGTCTTTAATAGAATCAAGACTGACCAGTGCAGCTAGCATGGGCAATCTTCACTGTTTTGTATAAAGCTAATAAAAGTTTTTATTATAAGTAACTAAAGATGACATATTTGATCATTTTGGTAATGAAGTCTGTCTCTGACTTTAGGTCTTGATCCTTTTTTTTGTCGTCCTAAAGTTGATCTGTGATATTTTTCAATTGCCTGTTTTCACGCTTATGTATAATAGTGTAGCCCTCATACAAATTTTCATAAGTATGGATAACTTATATTATATTGATATATAGAATTTATTTTAAGGTCACAGATATGGCAACACATGTTTAAACCTTACACTATCTTTTTCAAGTCAATGGTTGTTCAACTATCCTTGCATTGATAAACATTTGAATTTAAAACAAACAATTGACAGGGTAATTAATAGATTTCAGCGCAGGGGCAGCGCACGCGAGCAGTGCAGAGAGCTAGCGTGCGCCAGCCGTGTGTGCTAAACAGCATTCTGGCGCACTGCATATTCATGGAATATCCAAGCCATTTTGAGCGCTGGCACAGAGAACATCCCGCAGCGCCAGTTACGCCCCCAAGAACACACCTTGCGCAAGGATAAGGCATTGAAATCCCCAATGCAGTGCAAAGGGCCGGGCTAACCCAGCACCAGTTCACAGGGCTGGGACAGTGAATTTGGGGGGTGCGGGGAGATTCAGATGCGACAGGCCTTGGGGAGCGGGGTATGTGTATTCCAGGGGTGCGCATGGAGAATCACACGCGATCGGCCTTGTGTGAGCGGGGTACGTATATTACGGAGGTGCGCATATAGAATCACATGCGATAGGGCTTGTGCGAGCGGGGTACGTGTATTTCGGGGGTGCGCATGGAGAATCACACGCGATAGGCCTTGTGCAAGCGGGGTACGCGTATTTCGGGGGTGCGCATGAAGAATCACACGCGATAGGCCTTGGGGAGTGGGGTACATGTATTCCAGGGGTGCGCGGGGAGTATCACAGACGATAGGCCTTGTGCGAGCGGGGTATGTGTATTTCAGGGGTGCACGTGGAGAATCACATGTGATAGGGCTTGTGCGAGTGGGGTACGTGTATTTCGGGGGTGCACATGGGGAATCACACGTGCTAGGCCTTGTGCGAGTGGGGTACGTGTATTTCGGGGGTGCGCATGGAGAATCACACGCGATAGACCTTGGGGAGCGGGGTACGTGTATTTCGGGGGTGTGCGTGGAGAATCACACGCGATAGGCCTTTTGCGAGCGGAGTACATATATTTTGGGGTGCACATGGAGAATCACACGTGATAGACCTTGGGGAGCGGGGTACGTGTATTTCGGGGGTGTGCGTGGAGAATCACACGCGATAGGCCTTTTGCGAGCGGGGTACGTGAATTTCGGGGGTACGCATGGAGAATCACACGTGATAGGGCTTGTGCGAGCGGGGTATGTGTATTTCGGGGGTGCGTGTGGCGAATCACACGCGATAGGCCTTGGAGAGCGGGTACGTGTATTCTGAGGGGTGCGCATGGAGAATCACACGTGATAGGCCTTGTGCGAGCTGGGTATGTGTATTTTGGGGGTGCGCATGGAGAATCACACGTGATAGGCCTTGTGTGAGCGTGGTACATGTATTTCGTGGGCTGTGCGGGAGTTTAACACATGTTTTCGCTGCCACAGGAGGGGTACATGTATTCCTGGTGTGCATCAACGTGAATTGGCAGTGTGTGTCCTCCCAGGTGTGCCCTCTCCCCCTCCCCAGGCCCTGCAGGCAGTCCACAACACAGGGGACTACCCTGTAACCCATGTCCATCCCCCGCAGGCAGCCCATCCACCCTGGCCATGCCCCCCAGCCAGCCCACATGTCACCATGCACAAGTGAGCACCGACACATGTCCCCCTGCACCCCACCCACCCAGCAGTGACAGGCACCTGCCAGCAGGCCCCGACCCATGTCCCCCCACACACTCACCAACCCAGCAGTGACAGGCACCTGCCAGCAGGCCCTGACTCATGTCCCCCCACCCACTCACCCACCCAGCAGTGACAGGCACCTGCCAGCAGGCCCCGACTCATGTCCCCCCACCCACTCACCCACCCAGCAGTGACAGGCACCTGCCAGCAGGCCCCGACTCATGTCCCCTCACCCACTCACCCACCCAGCAGTGACAGGCACCTGCCAGCAGGCCCCGACTCATATCCCCGCCACATGTCATGACGATCCACAATCATGGGCCTTATGGCCATGCAAATGACACCCCACGTCACCCCAGTCCAAACACACAACCAGGTATTACATCCAGCCACAATGAAATCCCCATGACATGACATATCCCAAATGGAAAGTATGTACATCAACACATTTCCGTCACACCCACACAGTGGGTCCATGTGATTGAGAAAACACACATCGTGACATGCATGAAACCAAAGAGAGAATACCAGACATTGAAGTAGGAAATAAAAATGTATTGAACACAAAAGCAAGGGAATGAAATGAAACACAAAAAAATGGAATTAAATAATGAAAATCTGTACAAAATATAAACCAAAAATGCATGAAAGCAAATTCCAAATCAATCCAAAAGCACGTGTCCAAAGTGTCAGTCCGGCAAAACAAATCCAAAAACAAGAAAAAACCATTGATCCATGGAAAAAAAAATAAGAAGCCAAATCCATTGTCGAACTATTTACAAAGTACAAATATAGGGTCCATGTGCCCAATCTTTCAAATGAAACCTATAAAAAAAAAACACCTAATGAAGAACTATATACAAAAACGTGGGGCATTGTCCAAGCGTCCCAAAATAAATAAAAACAGAAAGGAAACCTAATACTAACTATATACAATGGCGGCGGGCAAGTCCTATGGCTCAATCTGTGATGTCCCGGGCCAAGGCATCATCGAACTCCATGTCGATGTCCTGGAGGCGGGCCTCTTCCCTGGCCCTGAGGTCTTGCAGGGATGCAGTCATGGCCTGTTCCAACTCCATGCGAGTTGCCTCGAGGCACTCAGCCCGCCTCAACTGCCGGCGCATGGAGAACTCCGCCCTGACCATGGTGAGCCGCGCCTCATCTGCCCGACGCCGCTCCGCATATATTCGCTGGCCCAACCGCTGCCACACGGAAGACACTCCCATTCCGGGGACCTCCTGCCCTCGGCCGATACCTGCCCCTCTGATGTTGATGGCCTCGAGCCATCATCGCTCCCACCTTGAGCCTGCTGCTGCTGTCCATGTGCCCTGCCCGATGATGCCGGCACATCCTCCATCTGCTGGTCTCCAGTTGGTGGGGTGTCCATCCCTGCTGAACCACCGACTCCCGACTGTGGCAGGGATGGGAGCTCCACCAAGCTGGCTGCGTTGGTCAGGCCAGGTCCACAGAGGGCCTTGGTGGAATCTGGGCCGGAAGACGTCATGGAGAACGACTGGTCCATAGTCTCCACAGAGGAGGTGAGGGCTGCCAGAGTGCTCGACATATGTAGGAACCCCCCGACCAGGGCCCCTCCCAACTGTGCCACGTTTCCACGCAGCTCTTCGTGATGGCATGCGTGGTCCCCCAGGAAGCACGCATGTTATCACGAATGACACGCATGTGCAACGCAACACCAATCAGGATGGAAGCCATATGGTCAGGGGTCTGCTCATCCGCAGGTAGTGGAGTGCCAGATGACGTGGGCCTCCCCCCTACCTGCGGACGGGCCTGAGATGGGGCATCTCTGCTAGTGCATGGTGGTGCAGTCACAGGGTCAAGGACAGTGACATGCACAGGCCCCTCTGCGGCGACCTGTGCTGCCTCCTGTCCCTGGCCCTGGACTGCACCACATGCACCAGTGGTACTACCCCCACCAGGCCCCATATGCGGCTCAGTAGCGGCCTCCTCCTCCTCTGTGTAGACCACCAACCTGGATGGCTCTGCACCGTCTTCTGCCATTGCAAGCCCCAGTGGGGGCTCACACGGCCCTTCCGCTGTGGCCGCAGTGGCAGACGCGGCACCAGTCCCCTCGCTCCCAGATGATGGCAATTCCTGGGAGGGTGGCTGGGCCTTGCGTCACCGGCCGGTGGAGGCATCCCCGCCGCTCTGCTCCACAGCGCCGTCTCCGCCCTCTTCTTCACTCAACGCTATGTAGAGGGAGACATAGAACACAAGCATCAGGGTACCGTACAATAGTCCCCTAGACAGGAAGCAATAACACATTAGTGGCACTGTCAAACGTCACTTCCCTCCTGTCCCTCCACAACACATGGGTCAGTGCCGGCAACAGACATGCAGAAACAGGCAAGGCGCATGAAATCAACATTAGCATCCATGTACAAGTGCCTCTATTGACAGAAATGTTGGCTTCAAACTCACATGCATCATGGCTCATACTGATCGCATGCATACACATCACCGGAGGGTCATGCATCAGGGCTTGTACACCACAGACACAGTGGATACAAGGATCACTAGACTGCATAAGTGAATCAACACATCGTCACGGAAATGCATCCATGGCATTTCAAAGTCACACACACGCTACTCAGACACACAGACATGTACACCATACATGTACATGAGAGCACCACCCATCTCTCACACCCCTACCATGTCCAAGAACAGAGACAGGCATGCATTCATGTGTGCATTCCACATGCTGCTCTCCATGTTGCATTGGAACACATGCACCATCCATGTGGTTCACGCATGACTGGTCTCACATGCATTACCATGATGTCCCTGCACACACACATCCATACATGGCCTATGTCACACATACAGGCAATTAGCTGACTACCAGCACACTACAACATGCCCTGTTTTACACAGCAATGCATGGCCACTTACCGCTCAACTCCAGATGGGTCTGCCTCTGAAGGATCTGGACGTGGAGCGCTGGGCTTATGCGTTCCAGGACCCTCATATGGATGTTGGTCAGGCTGACCCGGCACCCCTCTGCATCCTCTGCCTTCAAGAGGCTCCGGGCCTTGTTGAGGGTCCTGGACCTGAAGTCCTCCCAGCGCTTCTGGACGTGTTTGATTTCGCGGGTTGCCACCCCCTCCGTAATTGATGGCAACCACTATGTCCTCCCAGATCCTCTCCCATCCTTCCTTGTTGGCGCACAGTGGTGTAAAGAGGGTATTATAATGCCCCAGAACTTGCTCCACCAGGGTACCAACTTCCTTATCGGTGAAGCTGGTAGCCCTCTGCCTCTCTGGCTGGGGGTCGCCAGTGGTCTCAGATGGTGTTTGCCCTCACATGGCGACCCCCGAGGCAGGTGTGGGTGGGCATCTGGGTCCTGGGGCTGGGCTTTGGAGCGATGGTATCCCAGTCGAGAGTCTTCTGTTCCAGCAGGGGTGGACACAGAAACTGGACCCCTGCAGATGGCTGACGTGCAGGCACCAAATAGCAGGGCACATGGGCAGCAGGCAGGCAGCAGCAGATGGCAGGTGGGAGCGTGCTCGGGGATGTGGGGGGCAGGAAAATGGCCTTTTGGGCAGGAGCATGGTCTTCTGTGTGTTGTTGCGTGGCCAGCTTGATATGGAGTGATTTGGCAGGTGAAAAAATGAGGAAAGGCCCTTAGTGCGTGAGCACGTCTGTGACGTAACATGCACGGGTGTTTCCCTCAACACGGGTGCATAGTCAATCAGCATGTGATAAAACAACACGTCAGCGCGTGATTTGAGGAAGGCCCTTAGCGCGTAAGCATGTCTGTGACGTGACGCACAAGGGCGTTGCCCTCACCACGGGTGCATGTTCATTGTACACATGCAGTAACTGCACGTCTGTGTGTCACTGCGTGCAATTGAAGGAAAGGGCCTTAGTGCATACGTGCCTAAGTGACGTTGCACGTGTGGGCTGGCTCAAAAGGCATGCGCATGACGTTATTTTCTCGTACATGCTTTTTGTGTAGAGCGAGCAGGTGATTCTTGTACTTCTTGTCGGTTCACTCGCAATTACTTCACAACGGTTCCAGTTCGTACTCCCTGTTTACTCAGACAGCGTTCAATTCTTCTTTTGGCGGGGGTGTTGCCAATGCGCACATGCGCCTCTTTTTCATGTTCTTTTTCCAGGCAGACGGTGAGTCGCGCACGTATTTTCCAACTGTGGTCGCCCGGTGTGTCGCGTACCCCTTCAGAGGTCATTGTAGGCTGCGTGTATCACGCGTACGCTTATTTTTGTGTTTCTGGGTGCCACAGCATAGTGCGGGTTCATTTTTCCACGCACATGGTCTACCAGGGGTTGCGTGCATGTTTAATATTGTTTTCGGGGTGCCTGCGTGTTGCATGACCCATCATCTTTCCCCAGGGGTCACAGACAGCCTTGCTAGAACACTAGGATACGAATTCCATCTAGTACCCTACCCATTTCACCCCAATTGCCCAGGAAAATTGTTATCTGCAACTCTCCACACGCACAAGAACATCAGTGCCATGGTTGGAAGGCAACCAAGCTGTAAGGGAGGCAAAGGTGGCCGAGCGCAAAGAGGTGTGCGCGGTAGGGGATGTGGCCAGGATGTGCAGGGTGCCCCAAGAGGCCAGTGTGTGGAGGACCAATTGGGGACACCTATACAACCCCCCAATTGTTGGGGGAAATGTAGCTGACACCATCCCAGCTCAGCCCTTGTTAAACTGGCCCATATTGTCAACTGAACTGGCACAGGATGACTCCCAGGCTGACTTCCGTGTCACCAAGTCTAAGCCACATGTGGCGGTGAAAGTTGCTGTCACCAGGCCACGTGGATCTGGGGCAGCAATGTCATCTGCTGCCCCAAATAGCCAGGGTGAGGAGGCTGCAGGGGCAGCTGCAGCTCAATCCACCCCAGCTCTGAGTCTCCCAACCGGGACAGTGTCGGTCCAACTCCATCACACCGAGGTTGGTCCTGCCAACATCACCCTGCAGCCAATGCCGGCAGTGAGACCTTTGGTCATTGTGCCTTTGGAAAATTCCAGTGCCCAGTCCACCTGCGCTTCTGCCCCTACCAACCAGAGTGGCATAAGCCACTCAGGGTCCACACCACCTTCCAAGAAGAAGAAGAAGGGTGCTCTTGCAGTACAGGCTGGGACCCCAGACACGGCTACACACTCCGGCACGCCAAGGAAGCCTAGTTTCAATGACGCCAAACTAATTGCACTTGTGGCCTATGTGTTGGCACCTAGCTGCGAAACGGTGGTTACTGCAGGGTGCAAGACTACAGCTGCTCAACGTAGGGCCCACTGGCAGACCATTGCAGACCGCATTAGTTCCCTTGGATTCGTGAAGCGCACAGCTGATGATTGCTCTAAGCGGTGGAATTACCTGAAACGCAGAGCAAAGAACAAGCTGGCTTCCAATCATGCATCTACTCTAGTGACTGGCGGTGGGTCTCCACCAGAGGACGACCAACTCACTGAACATGAGTCTGTGGCTGGAGGCTCTATCGCAGAGGATCAGATACGAGGCGTGGGAGACCCACCAGATCTTGAAGCATTGTCGGGTGAGTGCCCATGCATGTGTGTGCAATCCATGTGTATGTTGCTTGGGTGATGTGTTCTGATTGAGTGCCAGGTGAGGCTGTGTACTCATGACCGGTATGGGTCACCCATGTGGTCCCTCCAAACCATACCCCGGCCTTATGTTTGGGTATAACAGTATCCCTCCTGACCACAGTTCCCAATTTGCACCAGATTACTGCAGTTGCCCTTCAACTGTCATCTTGCAACAACATTGTTCAAAATGTTTTCCTGTTCATTCAGCCTGATTGTTTTAATCCTTGCCATTTTTGTCACTCATTTTTTTGCCGTACTGCCACAAATGAAACATACTTCTGTCATAGATTGCACCCCACAATGGCCCACATTTATTACCTTGTTATGGGAATGATTTAACCATTCAGGCTGAGTAATGGCCTGCACAGAATCATTTTTGGACCCTGTTTGAATGTTGAACATGACTGTTTTCTACTGTCATGTTGAAGTGACCAGCCATTGATGTATCCATTTGCCTGCCATCACTGCATCAGTGAACACTGCATTTGTTGCAGTGTGTGGCACATGTGTGTTTTGTCACACTATTTTGCATGTTTTATCTCATGATGTCCATCTCACATGGATGGGTGACTGTACTTATTTCCTACCATATGGCTGTACTTGTCAAATGTACCATGGCTATGCTACGTGCCATCTGTGTGCTGGCATGTGTCATGTATGTGTATTGGACATGCCACTCACAGGCTAATGTGTGATGCCAGTGCTATCCAGCATGCAGCACATGTGTTGCTTTTCCATCTTGGAGTCCTCAGTGTCTGCTTTTTGCCCCTCCCCTTCCAACTCTTTGACAGTGCATGCATGCCAAAATTATTGTCATGTGGGACATGGGTAATTTATGTACTGGATCTCTGCCTCGTCAGGCCTATGTGTGTGTGCTATGGTGCTCATTCCTGTTTCCATTTGTTATCTTTCATGTTTTTGCAGGTGATGAGGCACTTGATGCTGTTGAGGAGGAGGAGATGTTGCAGACCCAGGAGGAATCACAACCACAACCGGGAACCACTGGAGGACGTGGGGTGGTGGTGGGTAAAAACCCATTTGTCCTACAGACCATGCTGTCCACGGGTGTCTCTGGTTACACCTCCGGAGACCTCCATGAATCAGGTGCTGAATCGGACATTGAGACATATGTGCCGTCACAGGTGAGTGTTTCTGGCAGGGATGCTCTTCTGTCCAACCCACCTGCACCGGGGGTAGACCCCTCGATGGAGATTTCAGTGTTAGAAAGTCTGCCTGTGGTGGTTACGGATGCAGGGTCACACTCCACAATATTTGCTCCTGTTCCTGGGCTAGCAGGTCAAAGGAGGAATGCAGTCCTGCAGCCTCAGACAGTGCCAGCACAGCAAGGTGCACATCGCCTTGCCCCAAACAGGTGTGGTGCCCGCCAACGTGGTGGCCGTGCGCCACCAGGCAATACTGTGTGGGAGAACTCCATGTACAGTATATCAGCAGAACAGGGGGCATTGTGTGAAATGATGGCTCAGGCAATGGATAGGGTGGCAACTTCCATTCTCCCCCCTGAAAGGCAGATGGAGCTCCAGCAGTAGGCAACAGACTCCATTTGCCACTCACACAGGGAGGACATGTTGGTGTCTAACAGGGACCGACGGGCTGGACTGGAGACTCTGCGCACAGCCATATCTGTAGAGTCACAGGCCCTCAGGGCAGCCCTCAGGTTAGAACACAGCTCCCTCAGATGTACACTTGGTGAACTTGAGGTGTCCCGGAGTACAAGGGCAGAACAGCAGCTGGAGCAGCTGACACGTACACTGTCAGCTGAGCTCCAGGCAACCCGTCAGGAGATCCAGGCATCACGCGAGGCCATGCAGGCAGAAATGCGTGCTACCCGCGATTTGCTGCAAGGGGATCTCCGTACCATTATCCTCCAGAATCAAACCTTCCACACCCGCATGCTTGCTGCCATGGAGGACCATACCAGGGCTTCGCGTGGTCTGCCTCCCATATCATGGCCACCTCCTGATGTAGCAGCAGAGGGTGATGACAGCGACGACAGTTCTCCCACTGTAGCGTAGCCGTGCTGGCCATGAGCCCATGGAGGTATTATTTTTCTCTCAACATCCACGCATGTGGGTGTTGGGGTGCACCCTGTACCTCATCCCTCCTGGGTGCCCCTCCCCCCGGTCCACACATGGGCATTTCTGATTTTTTTCTTTTTACAGTGTGTTGCTTTGTTGCTTTGTGTGGCTCCTATAGGCATCCACTGTGTATTCCTGCTGGGCACATGCAGGCTTGTCCTGTCTTTGGGTTAGATGCTTGGGTTCCTGACACACACACCCTGACACACACACCCCTCCTGCTTCCCCTTTCCATGGGCTTGCAAAGGGTGTGACCAAGTGACAGTAACTTACACAATGACATTGGGCTCCCATGAGTTGTGTGGCCAGTCTGTAGTCAAAACTGTGTGTACATCCCTAGTGGGGATTGTTGTTCGATTCTCAACTGCATGGTGGATTGATATTTGCTTGTACAACCATGTCTTTATTCTTTTATACATGTAGCTTTTTCATGTCTTAACAAGCCCATCTCCTTTGCAGATGCAGTTCATGTTGTATGCAGTACACTGACACATTTGCCTGACAGCAACACTTAGTCAGGTTGTGACACTTGCAGTACTTTATTTTTTTGCTGTCATATATTGCCACTGTTTCATCCTGTACTGATGCTTTGTGTTGCTGGTAAGCATTTGTTCATGTGTGCTGTTTCTTATTGATTACTAAGAGCATATTGCCTGTGGCCTATTTACATTAGGGACAGTGCACTTTGTGACACTTATGTCAAGTGTTGTGCATTCATTTGGTTGCTTTCACATTGCATGCCATGCCATGGTGTGTTGGGTAGCTGAGATGGGGAGGGGTTGGGTGACATGGCACTATTTCGATGTGGTATTTTGCAAGGGGGTAGTCATTCATGCTGCATGAATATGTGTCTTTTTGTGACACAACATTGGGTGTCTTTAAGTAGCTAGGGATGCACACAATGTAACACTTCCAGGTGAACAATTTCAGGCTGGTATGGTTGTGACAGTTGACTGTCTTGTCATCATCATTGATTGTAAGCTGGTATGTGCCAGGGCTGTGTGCACTCTGCAGGGGTGGGATTTCAGGTGAAGTAATTTGCTACCAGCTGGGTACGGGCTGCCTCACCACGTGCCCTTTCACCTCCTATGCGCAGCAGCCGTGCATGTGGTTGGGGATGTGGGGGCACCACCATGTCCACCGGCACGCCCCGGCGGGTTTCAACGTTGTGCAGGACACATGCTGCCACTATGATCCTGCACACTACTGGGGGCGCATATAGCAGCGGCCCACCAGAGCGGTCAAGGGAGCGAAAGCGTGATTTAAGCACTCCGAATGTGCGCTCCACTATGCCCCGGGTTGCAATATGGGCTGTGTTGTATTTTACCTTGGGTGGTGTGGTGGGGTTCCGAATTGGTGTCATCATGTCGGTGCTCAGAGGGTAGGCACTGTCCCCTGGGTAGGTGATGATGGCTATCATTAGTGGGGTTTTCACATTACTCAGTATCTGACATGCATGCATGTGCAGAGACATTTATACTCACCAATCAGCCATGTGTCGCCATGCCGCCCAGCTTCCAGGTCCCGGTTTAGGGGTGACATTCTGAAAATGAAACTATCATGGCTTGACTCTGGATAGTTGGCATATAATGAAGTGCTGATTCCCTTGGCATCACATACTACCTGCACGTTCATTGAATGCCAGTGCTTGCGGTTTCGATATATGTGCTCAGTGGGCCTGGGAGGACGTAGAGCCACATGGGTGCAATCAATGGCACCTAGCACTTTGGGGAAGTGTGCCACCCCATAAAAGTCCTGGACCACGGCCTGCCTTTCTGCAGGTGTTCTGGGCAGGTATATGTGCCTGCGGACTGAGGGGTGTGCAGTCATGATGGCCAACACCTGGGGTAGGCAGCGTGACTGCATGGCCTGTGACACAACCCCACTATGGCACTTGTCCGCTGAAATGAACCAGTAGCCACGAAGTGCAGTACATTGAGCACCTTTTCCAAGGGGCTCAGTGCTTGCGAGCACAGGGTGGGTGATGTGAGGTCCTCCTTCCACTCACTCACCAGGTCTAGGATTATGTGTGGTGGAAACCTGTACCTCCCATACACCTGGTCATCATACATCCCAGAAAGGCTGGTCCTGGGTAATAAAATGTGGGGCCTGGCTATCCTCCTCCTCCTCCTGCGGTGTCCCACAACCACTGCTGTGAGGAATGGTGTATTCATCGTAGCGTCTGAGCTTGTTTGTTGTTTGCGCGCACTTTTATGGTGCGCGGGGCCGCTTATGCCTGCTTCCTGCTGGCGTACGTGTTTCCGGATTAGCGCGTCTTTTTTGGCGCACACCTTTCCCCTGTTCGATTCCATGAATACGTGTTGTTGGCACGTGTGTGGGCGTTGCAAGCATTTACCTCCTGTACTTCCCCCGTAACGCCCACATTTTCACGCGTTGTTCCCCATTCTGTGTGTTACGCCCCGTGTTCCGCCCACTTTTCTTGTGTGCGCTGCGCTATGTGCACATACCCTGTGCGCGTAGCGCATGCCATTTAATGATGTGTGCGCCCGCGTGCGCCACCCACGATTTTAGCGCACATCCCAGGATTTACACACGCACTGAATTCCATGAATCGATGTGCGCAGCTTTGACACGTGCGCGCTGCGATTTTCACGCTTGCGCTGCAATTTTCACGCTTGCGCTCCCCTTTTCAACGCACATTTATTCCATGAATCGGCCCGTGAGACTTTACATTGTTAATAGAAATTAACTTATGAATTATGGAAACATCATACAGCATTGACACATTTCACTAGAATTGGGAGATATGAATAAAGAAGGAGGGATAAGAAAAATAAAAAGGAAACATGATATATAAGCAAGCCATAATTCGAAAGTGCTTAGGGAAGCTACAGTCCATTAATTTAGATGTTGTTATGAATTAAGAATTCTCTGAAATTGTCTTGCCACAGTTATCTGTATCAAGACAGAAGTATATCATAATTCATTAATTACGGTATCAGTAACAAAGCCCAATTTCATACAATTAAAAGGAAAAAAAGAAAGATAAAACTTGCTGCAATTATTACATAGCTATTTTCCCAACTCTGAAGGATTAAAACTTAAATACATTGGTGAGATTGCATCTGTGGTTCAATTTTAGTTTACGATCATGAACTTGTTACAATTTTTGCCTTTCAGTCATAAAAATGTTTAAAATTGTCTCAACTAAATCCATCATTACTTTCTGCACTTTTACTAATCTTAGGTATCTTTCTCGAATTCGCCAGATTTTTTTTACATATAGAGATAAATTCCAGGCTATGGCTGGCAAACATGCATTCAATAAGTAATACAGTACAGACCTATACTAAGACAAGCCTCTTCCTATGAACAATGGTAACAGGCTGGACAATAAAAAAGGAAGCGTGCTATATATTCAAGTCCAGCATGAATGACACATAGGACATTTAGCTTCAAAGGCCCAGCATGAACTCTGGGTTTGAACCTCACCTACCTCGAGAGAGCTAAAACACACACTTGTAATAGGTGCTCTTTGGTACTTCCAGTTTGACCAAACAAGGTATTCCTTTATGTTGTTTGACGATATTCTCAATTTGTGGGTTTCATTAGCTCTTCTGTCTCTCTGGTGTCGCTTACCCACTCTGTTAGTCTTTTTATGAGGAGGCGACACCTGCCTTTTTCTAATACAGATAAGGGTTCTTTAAGAATACTACAGGCATTCACTTTCCCCAACGTTTTCTTTACATTTTCTAGCCAACCTATTTTGTTAGCACCCCTTTTCCCCAATTGATCATTTAATCGTTTCTATGTGAGTACCACCTTTTGTTTAGACCATACACACAACCAGAGCCTACAGGGTTCCAGGACCAGTTGGTCTCCTAAAAAAGCCCAGCCTTGCTCTCTATGGGAGGCAACATTTGGCACAGACATAGGTAAGCCCAGCAGTGATTTTACGAACTTGATGCCCTCTTTTTGCAACATACACGAATATCCATACCCCCAAATTGCTGCACAATATTTGATTGCCCCTATAATGCGGGAAATATACACTTGTTCCACAATACAAAGCAGCTGTTGCTTATGCTGCGTCATAAATCTATAGAAACAGCCAATTGATTGTTTCATCACAGGGACCTGTTTCTGTACATGAGCCAGCCCAGTGAACTTCTCGTTGAAACGTACTCCAAGACAGCCAAATTGGGTCACTCTTGGAATAACCAGTCCATCACACCATATCTTCGGGAACTCGCATGCTCTTTCCTTCCCTAAACACACCATTACTGCTGATTTGGTGGTGTTCACATGAAGGTCCAGATGTTTCATATAGGTGGAGAATTTATTTACCAATATCTGCTCTAGGAGTCTGTGCAATGAATACTGTATCATCCACATAAATTAGTGCTTGGATTAACATGTTGTATATTCTTGGAACATCAGTTTTACATTCCAATAGGAACTATGCAATTTATTAATATACAGGGAGAAAAGCAGGGGTGCCAAAACACACTCCTGTCTTACCTCCGATTTTATGGAGAACCAGGCTGTACAATGGCCCTCACTATCAGAATGGATGCATGCCTCATTATCCTTGTGTAGGGCTTCCATGTTGTCCAATATAACAGCTGGACAATCATAGAAACTGAGCACCTCCAGGGGTTTAGTCATTTCTGTGCAAACTGAGCCTTGATGTTTGAGGCAGGTATTTAACTCAGTGAGCTACCTTGCCAGGTGGCTTTTCTTTCATTTTATTTTTGAGCCACCCACTTGTAGCTCTTTTGGAGAAATAGCATTACTGTGAAACTGCCCTAGAGTTGGTCAATGAGGGTGGGGTACCAGACTTCCTGGCTGTGGATCTTCTTTAGTGAGCTATGGCCTTGAAATAGGTGTGCACATGCCATGAAGCCAGTCCTACCCCATCTCGCCTACTATTTTAGAGGCTCGTGAGTGGTGAGTTGTCAGGCACAGCCAGGTCTGTGAGAGGGTTTTTCTAAGTCCACCAAGTAGCAGCCTGGTATATCTCATGCTGGCCTTTAGGGCCCATCGGATGCAATAATACCACTCTCTGTGCCTGAAAAATTAATCCGAATAGGTCAAAAATGAAACACTTGAAAGTTCAAGGACTTTCTAAAACCATTTCAAATAACTCTATTTTCGTGAGGCTGGATTTCCCTGCCCTTTTAGCCGCCAGAACACGACATCAGACTGAGTGATGTTTAAATTTCATATGATGCATTGTGTAAGAAAGGGTAGACTAGAAATTAAGATCCTTTTAGGTATTGTTTCCAATCTTTTAAAAACCCTGCCACTCTGAAAGTAAATGAGGTCAGCTTCTGAAATGTGCTACTCGTGTATGATGGGTTTGTACTCTAAGGATCTTTGCCATGCAGTAATTTTAATGGCATTACATTTGCCTTATGAAACGCACTTCATATGTAATTGCACTTGCTGCTGTTACAAGCAAAGTGTTTTACATTAATTTTCCAAAACATTCATTTTCATGAATTCACCTACATGTATGAGGAGTGAGGAACGACTGGACTACTGGGCATAAAAGAGGCTTATCAAGAGCACGATGGTCAATGGAAGTCCCTGCCAACCGAGTAACAGTGAACAGGGGCAACTTTTCAATTTCCCTGTTGACGGAAACCCTGCCTTTCATATTTACCTATGTGACTTCAGTATTGACCAAAGATAAATGGGCCTCATTATGAGTTTGGTGGTAATTTGGCAGTACATCCACTGAATTACCGCCAAACCTTTTACTGTTACCACCAATTGGTCCTGTGGAGTTACCATAGGATGACGAGTGGTGGTAGGGCAGTATAATTTCCCATTATTGGAGTCCATAGGATGCCATGAGGATTTTTGGCACGTTTAGGGCCTCATCACAAGTTGAGCGGTGAGGCAAAAATACGGTGGTAATAGCATTACTGCTGCATTACCAGACCGTCCAATCACGAGTTTAGAGAAAATTGGAGGGTTTCTGGCCATTTTTGCCGCAATTACTGTGGTGAAAATTCCCCAGTGAGTCGTACAGACTAAAAATAGTAAAAGTAATACCGCTGGACCAAAAGGTGGTAACAGTAATTGCATTGGGTGGTATCCCAGTGGATTTACCGCCGGCATACCACCCAAACCATGGCCCTTAGTGTCGGTGGAATTACCTTTCATTCAAAAATAGTTAGATTTACTGGAAGGTTATTCCACCAGCAGTAAATCCACCTAAATTATAATTTTGCGTTGTAGGAAAAACGGCAGAAATTATTTTACTGCCACTTTTTTCCCACATCTTCCCTTCCATTCTCGTCATCACCCCACCATTCACCTTTGATGGCTGCACCAGCTAGTAACTTCACCCTTGTCACTGCAGACCTCCTCCAGGTACCACAAAGACTCACCATTGAGCTGCCATTACTGTACTGTATCCATTAATCATCAGGTAGACTCATCTTCTGTCTCCCATTACTGTTTCCCTGCGGCCATCTTGCCTGCCGGACCACAACAAAGATTATTTTCAACAACAAAAATACCATAGCAGGCGTGATTCTGGGCTGGAAGTAGTGTTGATGGGGGGCCTACCTGGCTAGGCCTAAACAGTCACGCTAACAGGCTATTACCACTGCGGTAAGCCCCCCTTGCCACCGTTAATGCCTAACAAAGACACGTTCTCCACTGATTGACCAATCCAGATGTTTTGAACTAGGACTCTTAACTGGTGAGATAGACTACTTATCACAACTCTGCTTCAAGTGATTAAAGACAGTTCAATCAGCCAATCAGATACTGGCTCTCACCGTTTCTTCTGCTGTTAGTTAGCTAATTTCAACTGACCTTTACTTAATATTGGTTAGCTCTTCATTAAGCAAAAGCAGATTATTTAAACTCGTTTAAAGATGGTGGGTTTTCCAGTCGAGCATGTTTTAATAGTATCACCAAATGTTCCAAAGCCAATTGCCATTTGACAAATTACCGTTGCTCTCGTTCAAAGACCTCAACTTTGGCCGAGGACCCATAACTTCGATGGTGGTGAAATATTGTATAGTACTGATTTGTAGAATTCTGAATAATGTTGTAGTAATTTAGATTGGCACTTTAAACCATTTGTCATCATATATAGCATGGTAACTATGCCTACCTACTTTTTTCAGTGTAGCAAAAGCTGATTTCAATTTCTGACTCCACCCTCAGTCTGTAGAAAAAAGTACGGTCTTGACATTATTTCTTTGGAACAAAATAAGTTCCTAGAACCAATAGGTGCTCCCAAACAAATCCAACAGGTTAGGAGAAAAGGGTCTATTCAATTGGTGCATGAAGCAGCGGAGAATCTAGACAATGAAATTGAAGTATCTAAGATGGTACAGCAACAGAAGGAAATGCTAGAAAGAATATGGAATGTTCTTTCATATGGAGCAGGGGACAAAGGTCTCACACGGCTGTGTCTTAATGAGTCTATTTTTTCACATACTAGTTTATTTGTAGCATTTTCAACGCCTCATACACATGTTTTAAGGTGAAATAGTGCCCTCCAGATAGTTTCTCAAGGGAACTTTGTGAGCTTTTCTGACCGATGTGATGATTCCTCCTAAAACAAAATTGCTCGCAAAATGGTGCTCCCGGAGCTGAGACAGCAAGCATGCTACCCAATGTGCTATAAATGGTAGTGAAATGTAGCTCAAACCAACCTCACTGCAGTCTTACAACTGCGTAGACTCCACTGCACCTTCAATACTGTATAAAACTTGTATTACACAACTGCAATAGCCAAGTCTGCAAACAAAAACAGAGCTCTCTTTCAGGCTATGAATCACTGCTCCAATCCACTCCCAGAACCGCCTGATTCCACAATCAGTGCCATCAATTCAATGCAAAAACAAATGTCATTATCTATAAAATCTCACAAATCAGGGTGTATATTGACAACAGCATCTACAATCCATCCTTTCCCCCAAGGACAATTCATTGAATGCCCACAATACAGGCCCATGTTGGCCATTGAAGTCACCAACATATCCTCAAACCCACCACATATGAGGATGATGCCCTCACTGCCTCTGCCATCAAATCAATGCAGAGACAAGCTTTCTGGGTTCACTTTCAAATTTTCAAAGCATTGCTCTCACAAGGAACCTTTCCTTTGTTTCTCAAAACAGGCTTAATGTATACGTTCCTTTAAAAGAGCATCTTGATACATGCAGACTCAAAAACATTCACCCAATCTCCTTCCAATTTTGTATTTTATTTATTTATTGGGTATTTATAAAAAGCCTATAAAACAAATGGCGTTTCAAGGCACCACAAGATAAAAAGGGGGTGTAGACAGGGAAAAAAAACAACAATAACGGTCCTACTAGGTCTTGTGTCAATTGCATCTACTAGAACAATATAGATTGCTATGGGATTATGCATCTGGTTTTGGATCCAGCACCTACACAGGAAATATATAGTTTTTAGATGATGCATTTCTCTTCATCGACAAAGGCGATTATTGACTTTTGGTCCATCATGACTTCTCTGCAGTATATGACTTTGTTGGTGGGAAGCAAGTGCAACGCAACAAACGTGTAGGGAAGTACAAGCTGCAGAGGTTTTATTAGTTATAGGACAAAATGACCGCACCAAAAGTTCTGACGGTGAAAAAAGTCAAATAAATGCATACCACCAAAGGTTCAAACACCAAAAGTTCGAACCTTTGGTGGTAGGCATTTTAGGTAGGTAAAAAACAGAAAAGAATGGGGGGGGCCGCGGGGGTGTCCTGCGCAACACACTGCTCACCATATTATACAGTATAGTGAGCGGGGTTGTGGGGGACACCCCGCAGCATACCCGACAAAAGAAAAAAAGAAACAGGTGCTGCGGTGGTGTCCCCCGCAACACCCCGCTCACTGTACTAAATAGTATAGTGATCAGGGGTTGCAGGGGAAACCCCTGCAGCTGCCCGAAAAATAAAAAGAAGGACCCTGCGGCTACCGGTTCCCGATCACGGAAGTGAAAGGGAACTGGCTCTGCAGGGATGCAGCGCATCTTAAAAGGTAAGTAGGGTGTGCGTGGGGGTATGTTGGGGGTGTGTTGTGAGTGTTGGTGGGGGTCTAGGTTTGTAGGGTTTTGAAATGTATGTTCGCATTGGGAAATGTACAAACATTTTGTGATGCGTACATTTCCCATGCAAACTTTTCCGTCGCTGACTTTTCCGCGACAGAAAAAATCACGTAGATCCATGGAGATTTGATCATTTTTAGTGCCAGTGTTTCTGTCATTCATCGCAGCTTTTCAGGTCCTCTTCAAATGGGATTTAGTTTTGCTTCAGGTTATATTTGCCACATTTTAGAGAGCACCAAGCTACCCATCACGTGGTGGAATGATGGGCAGCAATGATATTTTTACTGGTCTCTATTACCATAAGGGCCTCTGGCCACATCAGCCAGAGTTATGCCATTTTGAACTAGGCCCTGTTAGAGTAGATTTCTGTAATTCAGGGTACTTGGCCTCAATTCTGAGCATCCGTCTTTCCATTTAATGAAACCTTATTCCTGCTTCCCCCAGACGAGTGTTCAGTATGCCAAGTTCCTTGGAGCAAGGTTGAGGTGTAGCACACATATTAGTTATTGTTGCAGGGCATAGCTGTTCTCAGGAAGCCTTTAGTGAAATGTAGAATAACGGTCTGTGTTCTTGACGATAGATAAAATGCAATAGTTGTAAAGGACATATTTTGGTGTGAACAAAGCCTTGGGTGAAGGCATTGCCAAAGCTTCAAAACTAGATTGTGGTCATACTTCCCTCTAGGAGTGCTTGGACAGCCGGGTCTGAATTAGAATGGCTTGGTAGCAAGAATGTAAGAAATTTATTTCCAAGGAGGGGAGCCTCAGCTATGTTCTTTATGAAGCCACCTGGTTCCCAAGAGATGGAGGAAGGATAGCTCAGGGGCAACGTGTTTATCTTGGAAGCAGGACAAAGCAGTGCAACAGAGGTTTGAATCCTGATCCTGTGCTTAGAAACCAATCCTGATATTAAAGCACATTATAAATGAACAATAATAATTATTATAATTATAGCCAGAAGAATGTGTGCTAGGGATAGCAACATATTTCAAAAGGTGTTGTATAGCAAACTGTTACAAGGCCTGAAAACTGCCTGGGATTGCCAAGTTGGCTGAGCTCCTGGGAGAGGACGTGCTGTGTCTAATTTGTTGACTTCACTGTTCACACCCACTATATGATTGGGTCGTTTCAGTGGGACTGCATATAAGAAGTTACATGAACTTTCCTTGACCAATTAGGGTGTAGAGGAGGACCCAAGTACCCCTACTTCAAACCGACCCGCCCATATAACCTTTCTGTTGGAAACCAGATTATGAGACATACACAGAGCAGTTGAACAGACAAAGAGCAGAGTATGTGCAGTACCTATGAAAGTACCAATACCATAGAAGATTTGGAAGGCAAGGTACCCATTGAGAAATTCTGACCTACATACAAGAAAATATGATGGCCATTCCTGAAGAAGCAGAGCAAATGAAGGGCAAAGATGGATGGTGACGTCACACAGAATTGAGCTGATGTCTGTAGAAGAGATGCAGAGACCAGCCAATGGAGATATTCTATAAGGCATTAAGAAAATATCAAGGATAAGTGAGATTTTGGGATCAAGGTGAAGAAGCTTATGCCACAGAAATCGATGAAGATAACAAGTCATTTTACATGTGTACAGATGCAAAAGCAATGCAAGCAGACAAAGTAATCCTGAGGCTAGCTTTATAGTGAATAGATTGTGGCAAGTGCCTATATATATATATATATATATATATATATATATATATATATATATATATATATATATATATGCATATGGGCGAGTAAAAGATGGATGTTTCCACTACGCATTATAAGCAGCGATGGACATTAGCAAGAAGGCCTTATTTCAGTGTGTTGCAGTTAAAAAGCAAATTGAATTACAAAATATTACAAAATGAATCCCAGCAGAAGGAGTTGGATGAGCCAAGAAGCCAAGGTCTTATCAAAATGGAATGAACTGACATTGGATACAATCTATGTGAAAGAACAGAAACTCCTGTCCAGAAGTCTTGAGCAAAACAAAATATGTCAGAGGACTATCAGAAAATAGTATTTTAATACATAAAAAGGCTTGATTCCATAGTCTCTTGTCACGTGGAAGGGTGTAGTTGGAAGAACGAGGTGGTCACAACTACGCATGAGGGCAGCATGTGCCCACACTCCTTAAAATTTCTCAGAGCACAAACTCAAGGCCAGGCTTTAAAGCCCTAATTGACACTGGACCATTGAGGTGACGATGGATTGATTTGCTAATTGGTGGGAAGCTAATGTTAAGACGAGCTTACCCGCACCTGGATGTTCAGTCTGCAAGCTGCTAGACGTAGGTGGAAAAGTACTGACGGGGGTTAGAAGCCAACCAATTGCAGAGGACCGCGTAATTAAGGGTCCTATAGTTTGTGTAGCCAATGGGATGTTGTGCATTTAGTGACGTTTGTAGTGGCCATTTTAAGGGGAGGGCTTAGTTGCTCCAACTGATGTTAAATACCCTATCACTCTCCTTCATGATTCTATACTGATATGGAACTTATGCTTAGATATTCACTTAGAGCCTATCACTTCCCTCGGTAGGTTTTTGTAGTTTGCCACGTAGGATGGTAATGGTAATGACACGTCACTGATGATCATTCTGGCTAATATAACCTCAGTTTTTTTGTAAGATTTGTTGAGTAAGAGGATCGAGCGAGTGCTGATGTTCGTTGTACTCCCTGTTTTAGATAGTTGATATTTAAACAGATTTCCTTTTGCCAAACTACCTGAGTCATTTTGATTATTGATGTATGAATAAAATCTGCATCCCTATCCATCGCAAGGGTAATTGCTTCTCATCAAAGGGGCTGGAATATCCAGTTCAAGGGAAGGCCATTTTAATAAATGTTACATGAATACATTTAGCCAATCAGGATGAAGTATTTTCTGCTTATTGCACAGTTAGGTCATTTATAGGGAGCTCTACTTAAAATGGTTATGGGTGATGTACTAACAAATGGGGGGACTACTAATGTATGTTGTGTTTAGCTGTCTTTATAGGTGGGAGCCAATAGGGAACATGGGATAAGCATGTACTTGATATTTGCAATGTATTGTAATTTTGAGTTTTTTGTCCTTATACTGCAACTCAATGTGGGTGGATCGAGAGTGTTTTCAGCACCGCAGAGTTGACTCACCCTCCTGGCCGTAATTTGCATGCATTAAAGCTGTTTTTTCTTGAAAATGTTGCACTCCATTATTGCTTCCTTGGATTGATATTTCAGATCGGTTTGTGGGCCTACCGAACAACATTAACCCCACAACCCTACACACACTTCTTCCTGAATGTATGAGGTTTGCATACTCCATCTCAGCTGGCTTGCCGCCTACCCGTCAGACAGAAACCATCTGGTCAGATATGGAAATTCAGATGGCTGCAACCCCCAGCCATGTGCAATGTCCCTTAAGTATCCCGTCTGGTCACTGGATATCATGAAGCACCACATTAACATTTAAGAGTAGGTAGTCATAGTGGGGTGTTCAGAGGAAGCCAAAAGTGATACCACTGCTACTACTTCAATGATGTACTGGTGGACATAGTGGACATAGTAGAGCGTGACAAAATGCTAGGCAATTATTATGTGAATAAATTGCACCTGCCAAGATACTTGAAATATATAATAATGCACATTAGTACCTGGCGACGGTCATTGAGCTTGTAAAGCGCAAGCTCATTGGCCCTCGCCTGGGCCTTACCTGCCAAAGAAGGCTCTGAGCCTCCGCTGCGTCCGGAGTCCTTTCTGCAACTGGCAGCGAAGGAAAGGGAGAAGACTGGAGTCCTTTCCATGGCAGCCATTATTTTTTGTTAACTTTTATCTTGCATTGGTTATAAGGGCCAACATGGAAATGGAGAAGACACTACGTCTAGTCCGTTCTTCCTGATCCCTGGTGGCCATTTATTTTGCTTTTTTTTTCTCGAGTCGAGAAACGGTTGCAGTGCCATTTCTCGACTGAGAAAAATTGCAATTAATACCTGGTACAACGTGTCAGGGTACTAATGGCAATATGACCCTTGGAGGGGGGCCATTACTGGTTGGGTAATGCCCCCGGTGCTCTGTTAAAGCACTTGCTTCGCTCAGGCTTCTAATTATGGCCCTTAGGGAATTACCTGACCGGTAATGGCTCCCCTCCTCGGGCCATATGGCCTAAATGATGCACAATAAAAATGCTTCCTTTATCAACAACCTACTGCTTTAGCAATTTCAGTTGTTCACTCAGGGACTCCTGTGTGCAGCTTTTCAACATATGGTTGCAAGACTGAACAAACACAGAGTCCCGGGGTCTTGGGTGTCCCGGATTGAACACTGCAATGCTCCGTAGGTGATGTCACTGCCACCCATCCACACTGACCTCCTCCACACCACCAAGCTCGTTAGTCTCCAGAAAAGCCTTGAGGAAAAGTCCATGAGTAATTAAACTGCACCGCTTCCCCTATTGACTGCCTCTGAGTTGACCAGCTTAGGGGCGGACCCATCAAGTCAGGGGAGGAGGAGTCATCCATATTACAGAGCCTCTAAGAGCTCTACTCAAGAACCACATTATCTCTTTAAATCAATATGTTTCCGCATTGACAATATATTTCATTTGAAATGTTTCATCTTTTCTCGGAGGACGATCACATACATAAAACTATGCATACAAAAGTGGAACCTTTGCTCCTCGGCCAGCAATCACTTATACACCACCGTAGCAATTCACACAGCACCCTGAACCCAACACATAAAACTAAATATGTTACAGTGTTACTCATATCATGTCAAAAATTGTCATTTGGTTGAAATCACAATTTATAGTGTCGTGCAATATCCTTCCTCTGCAATGCAGTGTCCTGTTTACCATGTATGTTTAGACTACTGCCTCCTGCCGAACACCCACACAAGTCCATGACACTGGCAGTTAGGCATCATAGAAATATCACATAACGTACCCTAACACAACATACAACGCTGCCCTTCACGAAAATCCTCTCTGTCTTTCCTACTGTATTGCAACATGTATGCTGATTGTGATATGGCATGCTAACGCTTGTGCATGTGTGTTGAGGGTGGCCCATTTGAGAGCAGTACATTATTCACCCGCGTAGCATGTGGGTGTCCATTTATGGTGATCTTCCCCTCATGGTACATTGGCACTGAGGTATTGGGATCGGCCGGGCGCCATGGGCATTGCATGTAAGGAAACCAAGCGATTTGGGGTGACACACATGGGTGTAATTTTAGGGGTCAAGGGTGTTTGCCCCCCCACAACTTTTGTGGCACACTATTTTGTCCCACACATTTGGCAGTGGCTGTTAGGCAGAATCACATGCAGTACCCTTTGGGAACACTACAAACAATTAAGACTACAAGTGTCAGTACAATTTCACCTTTAGTACAAGCCTATACTACACAGCAATGTGATAGCAGTGGCTGAGCAACCAGACTTATTTCAAGTGTTGAGTGAGCAGTAGAACAAGTTACACAAAGGACCAACAAATACAGTGATTCAAACAAACACTTACTCAAGGTTCCTTGGTAAAAGAATATACATTTATTTACACAGTCATTTGGAAAACATTCCACTAGAAAAAGCAGCTCAATATCAAAATCTAATACACTACAATACACAACCAATCAGTTTCTGAACAAGTTCAGCTCCCCTGAAGTGGAAGCAAAATGGCACTTCAGTTTATTTAAAAAGGGGTAAGAAGAAAAGGTTATAAGAATCAACAGCACAAATACTTTAATAGGCAGGGCAAAGGGTTTCAGTTCACTAAAACCAGCAATTCAATTCAATAGGCCTGGGCCAAAGTCAATGGTTCAGAGACTTGTATAGGATAGCACAGTTCTGGTAGTAAACAGTTAAGTCTTTGCCATGGATCTTAGAAGAATTTGGTCAGACGAAAAGTTAGACGTTGGTTTAGGGAAGGACAAGCCTTCAAAGTCGGGAGAGTTCTGCACCGCACTTGCACTGTACCTTGTAAGTGAAGAAAAGCTGTAGCTGAGGCAGTTGTTCCTGCAGATCTCGCTGTTCCTGAGCTTCAGTCGTGGGGACAAGAAGGAGAACGTCGGGAGGTTCCTGCACTGCCAGGGAAGAGGCCACAAGCTTGGCAAAATGTTGGTTTAAGGTGTGAGTGCCTTAAAGACCACCAACTGGTATCCTTCCCACAGGCTATTCGGTTTTCAACAGAACTCTGGGGAAAATTCGACCAGTATGGGGACGGTGTCCAGGCGGATTACGAGTTGGTTGTTCCCACCAAACTCAAGGGAAGAAGTTAACCTTGAAGGGCTTCTCTGTCGATGTAGTTTCAGGCAATTCGGACCTGCAGCAGGGCTTCACCGGTGGACCAGGAGTTGCAGCAGTCGTCTTCCTTCAGCTCGTCTTCGTTTCTTTCGTTCCAGTGGTCGCCTCTGCTTTCCAAGTGCCAGAGACCTGATTTTATAAAGTTTTCCCCCATTCATTGCAGCCTGGCTGTCACTCACACAGCAGGCTGGCTGTCGGTGCCGGACAGCCAGCTGGCCAATCACACCGGAGTGCATTCAGGTCTCCCAGGAGACTAAGCACAGGGAGTTTCGGGCACCTCCCTCACATCCTGTCCACCCCAGACACTCAGCGACCAGAGGAGGGCTTCAGCACTGAAGCCCGCCAAAGGCCAAAAGTTCAAAGTCCCAAAATATAGCAAAAGAGCTGGAGGGCACTAAGGTAGAGGGAATTTAGCACTTGTGTGAGAATTCTCCCTAACACTCGCCCCTCCCCAAAACTAAGGGACAGGAGGATCTAATCCCCACCAGGATGGATCTCCTGTTGCAAGTCGGTTAAATGGCCTGCTGAGTACACCAGCAACCATTTGTAACCCCTGCCATGATACTTTTTAGCAGTGGTTTTCATTTGTAAGCTCTGTGACCTACAGACCTGTTGTGGTACATCTCTCTTTTTTAAGGTATAGAGGATCTGATCTAACAGTAACTCAGAAGTTATGACACCCTCTGAACCTACAATAGGCTTTTCCAAGGGATCCTTAGAAAGGAATCCCTTAGATCTAGAGGGGCCTCCATAGTTCCTCGCCACCTCTCTCAAAAGAGCAGGTTGGGTCTCAGGTATCTTGGGTGGAGGAGCTGTGGTCAAGCAAGTTACACACTTCCACTTCCTATGAGATATGGTTTTACCCGGCTTAGGAGTTTCCCTCCTTACACTAGGATTTACACTGGAGTCTTCAGTAGAAGATCCAGCAGCCTTAAGGTGTTTAGCCTTAGACCCATTTTTTTCTGGTTTTCCACCAGCTTTGGAAATAACCAGTTCTCACAGGCCTAGAGTGGGGTCCAATGTGTCTATCCACCTCTTCCTCAGAAACAGGGAGGTTCAAAGTTTTTAAAATTGGATGGGCAATGATGGAGCTTGGTTGGGGCTCCCATTTCCCTACTATAATAGCTTCAGATTTGCGTTGGTTAGAGGTCACTTTACTAAGCCAAGGGCTTATAGTGGGGGTCTCTGTAGAGGTTCCCACAGGTTCAGAGTGGTCTCTTAAAGTTGCCTCTCTAGCCAATTTGGTTTGGTTCTGTTTTCTCTCACTGGGAGGCCTGGGGATACTGGATACTACTCCTAGTGTTTTTAAATCATTCCCCAACAGGACTCTCCCTGGCACCTCATTCTGGACACTGACAGGAATCCTCACTGTCATATTATTACACTGAATGAGAGCTGGTAGAATTGGGACCAACTGGACAGGGCCTCCAGAAAATTTAGTGGGACCTTGGGTGCCTTAGCAACATCCTCAGGCTTGAAAAAGCTTTCATCCACTGCTGTTCTGCTGGCCCCAGTGTCTCTCATGGCAGGAGTATCCTGGCCATTGACAAGAACACTGTCCATATAATACCATCTAGAGCTCTCTGGAATGGAGTTGTACACATCCATATTCTGTTTCTTACCCAGACCATGCACCCTAACGATACAATGGCCTGAAGACCCAAGGGTGTTTCAGCAAATAGTTGAAAGTGGGCATTAGCCATTTGTACTTCTTCCTCTGGGGAGAAGGCTAAGGAGGCAGTGTTGACACCTGCAGGTTTACCCTTGCATCTGGGATCTCCATTCACATGGTCAGTTGACCCACAAACATAGCATTTACCAAATGCTCTCTGCAATGGGGGTTTCTGCTGACCTCCCTCTGGTTGGGCACCAGAGGATTCACAACCCTATTTGGTTTCCCATGTGGCTTACCCTGGTTATGTTTGGGGGCCTCTTCTGGTTGGATGGACTTAGAGCTATCTGCAGTCTCACCTTTGTGCTGCTTCCCCTCATCGTTTTTGTGAGTTGCCCCACAATCCTTATGAGTGGCCTTGTTGGCTACCCATGAGTCAGCTGCTTTAGCTAAGTTTTTGGGATCAATCTCATTTGAGTCAGCCAAATGCTGTGTCAGCTCATGTGAGCAGGCATCATAAATAGTTTCCAACATAAACAGATTTTACATACCTTCATAAGTGTTAACTCTGTAACCCTTAACCCAACAATCTAGGTTTTTCAAACATTCACCCACCCAGGTAGCCCAAGAGATGCCATCATGCTTTTTGAGGGTTCCAAACCTCGTAAGATACTGGGAAGGGGTATTCCCAAGCCTAGCTATTAAAGCTAGTTTCACACTTTCATACTCCTTTCTGTGTATTTCCCCCATCTCCCTTACCACATCAGTTGCAACAGGGGTAGCCTAATGTCTTGAATCCCATGGTTATATTCAAAAGCAGCCAACCAATCCAAAATATCAAGCCTAACCTCATAAATACTTACTGCATCTTCGGGCATGCGAGGCCTCTTAGGACTGGGAGACCTAGAAGACTCTGGGAGAGAACCAGTTTCAAGAGACAACTTTTTCATTTCAGGTGCATAATTCAACTCCATTTCTCTGAGCTTAGGTTCTTGATGTTTGCTTTCAGTTTGGGCTTGGATTCTTTTAAACTCCAGTTCTAGTCTCATTCTTTCCAGAGAGACAAATTCAGGACTTAGGGCCTCATTACACGGACGGCGGTAAGGGTTAACGGCCATCGTTAATGGCAACGGTGACCGTTAACCCTTAACGCCGTACTACGAGGTTCCTTAGCGGGTTGGTGCTCTAACGCCTGCTTTTTGCAGGCGTTAAAAACCAACCCGCTAAGGGACCTCGGAGCTAATTACGGCACCGCAAAATTGCGGTGCCGTAATTAGCGCCTTCCCCATTCCCATAAAGCCCTATGGGGCAGAAATGGGAATGGGGAAGGGCAATGGCGGAAGGGGGATTTACCGCCCCACCGACCTTGGAATGGGGCGGTAAATCCCCTTACCGCCAAGGCGGTGCCAGTAATTTACCGGCATGGTCCAGGGTGCTAATAGCACTCTGGATCACCGCCTTCCGTGTAATGAGGCCCTTAGTGTTGAACCTCATGGGATCCCTGTGGTCAACGATTGAGGCCTATGAACAGGTACAGGTAAAACAGGGCCTACATTTTGACACTCTTCTGCCTAATCTAACTCATCCATAACATTTGAGTTACCCTCTGAAACATTATCATCCTCATCAACATTTTCCACATTTGCTGCAGGGGTAGGTGTTTCATACCCACTCCTCAGACTTTGGTCTTCCAACAACTTTTCTATCAGTTCAACTTTTTTGCCTTTTACAGTGAGATTCCTAGCTTTACACATTTCTCTCAATTGATCAACTGTTGAAGTGACTCGGGTATCCTGTCTGTAGCTATCCATTTCAGACATGATAAAACAATTTGTTCTCTAGTGGTGCTTAGCATTTTGAAGGTTATTTGAACAAAGGTAAGAGTAGCACTCTAAATGTAACAACTATACTTTTATCCTCACCACTGTACACCAATGTTAGGCAGACTCATATGCAGTACCCTTTGGGAACACTACACGCAATTAAGACTACAAGTGTCAGTACAATTTCACCTTTAGTACAAGCCTGTACTACACAGTAATGTAGTAGCAGTGGCAGAGTAGCCAGACTTATTTCAAGAGTAAAGTGAGCAGTACAACAGGTTACACAAAGAACCAGCAATTACAGTGATTCAAACAAACTTACTCAAGGTTTCTTGGTAAAAGAATATACATTTATTTACACAGTCATTTGGAAAATATTCCACTAGCAAAAGCAGCTCAATCTAATACATTACAATACACAACCAATCAGTTTCTGAACAAGTTCAGCTCCCCTGAAGTGGGAGCAAAATGGCACATCAGTTACTTTAAAAAGGGGTAAAAAGACAAGGTTATAAGAATCAACAGCACAAACACTTTGATAGGCAGGGCAAAGGGTTTCAGTTCACTACAACCAGCAATTCAATTCAATAGGCCTCGGCCAAAATCAATGGTTCAGAGTCTTGTACAGGATATCACAGTTCTGGTAGTAAACGGTTAAGTCTTTGCCACGGATCTTAGAAGAATTTGGTCAGACGAAAAGTTAGATGTTGGTTTAGGGAAGGACAAGGCTTCAAAGTCGGGAAAGTTTCACAAACTTCCACCGCTGTCGAACGAATTTCTGCACCGCATTTGCACAGTACCTTGTAAGTGAAGAAAAGCTGTAGCTGAGGGAGTTGTTCCTGGCAGTTCCTGCAGATCTTGCGCTTCCTGAGCTTCAGTCGTGGAGACAAGAAGGACGTCGGGAGGTTCCTGAACTGGCCAGAGAAGAGGCCACAAGCTTGGCAAAACGTCGGTTTATGGTGTGAGTGCCTTAAAGACCACGAACTGGTATCCTTCCCATTGGCTATCCAGTTTTCAACAGCCCTCAGGGGAAAATTTGACCAGTATGGGGACGGTGTCCAGGCGGCTTACGAGTTGGTTGTTCCCACCAAACTCAAGGGAAGAAGTTAACCTTGAAGGGCTTCTCTGACGAAGGAGTTTCAGTCAATCCGGACCTGCAGCAGGGCTTCACCGGTGGACCAGGAGTTGCAGCAGTCGTCTTCCTTCAGCTCGTCTTCGTTTCTTTCGTTCCAGTGGTCGCCTCTGCTTTCCAAGTGCCAGAGACCAGTTTCGGGCACCTTCCTCACATCCTGTCCACCCCAGACACTCAGGCATCAGAGGAGGGCCTCTGCACTGAAGCCGCCAAAGGCCAATGAACAAAGGGACCGACCAAACCTGGTTCGGCACGCAGAGACAAACACAAGAAGAACCTTTCTAAAAAGAAATGGCGAAAAAAGTTGACCGGAGTCTGTTTTTACAGATAGGTCTGGGGGCCATATTGGAAAACATGGCTGATCCGATTTTTAGCTACCAGTGTTCGCGGTCGGGAACAATCATGGTAGTTTGTTTAAAACCACTGCCACCAGCCATTTCAAATGGGAAAGGGTAACATTTGTCTGTTACATCAGTGTTTAGACTCAGGGGAAGCTAGACAACCCCTCCAGCACTCTATAGGAAAATAGTGTGTGCTGGGTTTGTACATTTAAAAAGACTAGTAACGTCAATTTAACTTTACATGCTCTGGGAGACAGTTGTCAGTCCCAGAGAAGTTATTTAAACCTTGGGGAGTCTGAAAGACACCCCTGTGCCACTGCACTGAGGGTGCTGTGTGACACACAGAAAAAGATGATGCCTATGCAGTTGTTTTAAAACTCCACATCCAAAGAACACAAAAGTAAAACACATTGAAAATGAAAAGTTCAAAGCCCTTTCCAAAATATAGCAAAAGAGCTGGAGGGCTCTAAGGTAGAGGGAATTTAGCACTTGTGTGAGAATTCTCCCTAACAGGGTCCCCTTTCACTTAGATGTCATGCACCCCACTAACATTTTCAGCAGTTACTCCACTCAAGACACAGAGGACCAAAGTGGCAGTGGAGGGTGCAGCAGGCATGATTCTGGCAAGAGCGATAGACATCGTTCATAAAGTGTGGAATAAACTAGGTGAAGCCTGATCTGAGGTAATGCATAGATCAGAAACGTCATTTGGGTGTTGCCAGGGGTCACAATTGGGACCTCTGAGGTTTACCTTGCTATCCCTCTAATCCCCCTTGCTACCCCTAAAAAAGAAATAAAAAACAAATATTTTTCTTTTTTTTTAATGGATGCTTGTGGGCTGTGGTCAGCGCCATGTGACTCTTTGTTTCTGGAGTGGCTGGCATTCTTGTTCAGGCCTTTTAGAAATACAGGAGGTTCCACAAGTGTTTCACTTTCAGCATTGACCTTAAATAAGAAAGAATAGAAATAACAAATAATGTGTATTTCTGGAATTCTATACAATAATTGCTAGACTCATTAAATGTTTATTTCAGGCACAGGGGGAGTCACTGATTTAGTCTATTCTTAAACACCTCAAATTCACAATGCAGACAAAAATTTCCTGAAAGAATTTAGAGTAGAATAAGCATCCATTTTGGGCTATGTATTTTGCTTTTTGCAAGTTGCAGTTATAGCATGTTTTTCCTGCCATTGGGCCTCATTACACGGACGGCGGTAAGGGTTAACGGTCACCGTTAATGGCAACGGTGACCGTTAACCTTACCGCAGTACTACGAGGTCCCTTTGCGGGTTGGAGGATTTAACGCCTGCTTCTTGCAGGCGTTAAAATCCAACCCGCTAAGGGACCTCGGAGCTAATTACGGCACCGCAAAATTGCGGTGGCGTAATTAGCGCCTTCCCCATTTCCATAGAGCCCTATGGGGCAGAAATGGGAATGGGGAAGGGCAATGGCGGAAAGGGGATTTACCGCCCCTCCAACTTGGAAAGGGGCGGTAAATCCCCTTTCCGCCAAGGCGGTGCCGGTATTTTACTGGCATGAGCCATGGCGCTAATAGCGCCATGGCTCACCGCCTACCGTGTAATGAGGCCCATTGTCTCTGTTATGATCATCACAAGACATTCCATCTCAGTGTCCTCGGTCACTTAACAAAATCCTTGAGCCTAAAAGCTTTTGTACAGTGTAGAAATATTTAACAATGGCTTATCAAGTGGCTATTGATTTCATTGTGCCACAAGCAATGCTTTATTTCAATGTGTCTATCTTTCCCATCTCCCTGGCATGCTGTTCAGGATGTTTGTTTGCACGTATGAGGTAATGAGTGACCAGAGTATGGGATGTCGTGTGAGTGCACTGCTTTCCCTATTTTGCCAACCTCAGAAGCCTGAAAAGTAGATCCATTCAAGCTTGACATGCGGCCAACTTTGCACCAGACCTGCAGATGAACTGGCCTGCTGTTAAATCTCAGATGCCAGTTTAATGGTATCCACTACAGAGTGTAATTTGGTTTCTAACTTTGAGAAAATTCAGACAAGTTATTGCTCATATTACTGTAGCCGGTTGGATAGCTCAGTTGGTTGAGCGCTCGTTTCTGCAATGTATGTGTGTAAGCTGGAGGTTCAAAGTTCGGATCAAAAGGTCAACTCAGTCTTTCATCCTTCTGTCATCGATAAATGAGTACCAACACTGGTTGGGGGATATTGTATGGGGGACATTGGGCCTCATTACGAGTATGGAGGTAGCCATGCCGCTTTTAGTGGCATGGCTACCCCCATACCGGGTACCCGGTCCGGGTTCCTGGAATGGGGAAATACCGTTTCTGACCTTTGAGGGCCCGGTAATTCCCTATACCTGGAACCCAGACCCAGTACATCCCCATTTCCATTTGAGCCCTGATAGGGCTCAATGGGAATGGGGAGGATGCTAACAATGGGCCAGTTAATGACGTACCTGTTGTTAGCATCTTTGTCTGCCAGCGGGTCCTGCTAAGGACGCCTGTTTTTACCAGATGTCCTTAGCGGGACCCGCAAGCAGACCTCGTAATGAGGCGGCAGAGGGTTAATGGCGCTGGCAGCTCTATCGGTGCCGTTAACCCTCTACCCCACTCCTTGTAATGAGGCCCATTGTATGTATATTTGTTCTATATAAAGCGCTTAAGTCGAAGTGCTATATAATAACACATCATTATCATTTGGCCTTGGATGTCTGCATGCATTCACAGTAATTTGGTAATATGGGCCTATACACATTTATATTAATGATACATATGGTGGTCCATTCGTGTATGAAATGTATATCTCATTAGTGATATCGTAACCCTATTTTTCGTAGTGTACTTAGGAACAATGCTCTGCGATGCCACTTCCTGTTTGGTCAAGGGGTGAAAGGTCATGTTTAATCGCTTCCCGTGATGTCGCTTCAGGATGGGTCAAATGACAGCACTTCCAGTGATTTCATCAGAGGTCAAGCGTCGTGTGAGGTCACTTCTGCTACCCCTGGCATTTTGGTGAAATGACGTCCCTGCCACAGATAGGAATCGTAGAACAGTAGGTGCTGTGGGTAAAACAGAATAAAATGGGGAAAGGAAATGAGCGGCACCTCAAGGTACTGTGATAAATAAAATAAAAGTGAAAAACAATTTTGAGGACATGCTAAACGGAGAGGAAAAGAAAAACAATCAAATTAGGTAGAAACATTAAATTGACAGTGCATATTTGTGGGCAGTGATGGGAAACAGAGGCAGCTTGTTGACAAATTTGAGAGCCCAAAAGATCCTAGTGACGCATAAAGGGATCCCCTGAAAATAATAGGAGTGAGAGAAAAGGAGAAAACTGAAAACACGAGGGTTCTATTAAACTCCACGTTACTACAGTCAATCCATCCCTCGGTAGAAGTGTCTTCATTAGGGCTCAGGAGGAAAGTATGATTGTAAAAATCGAACAATTATTAGGAGCAGGGGTCAAGTCCTAAAAAAAGGAGGAGGGCAATCATTAACATACCAATTGAATGTGGCATCACCAGAAATTAGCATATCAAGGTGCCCTCTGAAAAAGTGGGGGACTCCGTCCAACCGTGAGTACCCTTGACTTGAGCCCTGCTATGACGTACATACATAGGGGCCCCCAGCAAGAAGATACACTATCTGCTACACTATGGGGGTCATTTTGCAACGGGTGGTGTATGTAATGTACTCATAATGCTTTGCTACCTTCATTTAATCATTCAATGCTCCAGCCCATTTTCTTCCCGTTTCAAGGCAGAGGATGGGCCCAAAACAGAGTTTGCATCTCTGCAGTGCTTTTCTCTTCTGTCTTGGAAGAGAACATTATTTCACATATGCATGAAGCAGGCAGATTCCATAGAAATCCATTTGCAAACACCACTTGCAAACCTTAATTTGCAAGCAGCAGTTACTGTTTTTACAACGCAGAGAGTAAACCTGAAGAGTAAAGGTGATTCGCCTAGTTTTACTCTTCAGTTTTACACATTGGGCCTCATAACGACCCAGTCGGAAGACCATTGTGCTATTAGCACCATGGTCCATGCCGGTAAGTTACTGACTCCGCCATGGAGAAAGGGGGAATTACCACCCCATTACAAGGTTGGTGGCAGTAATTCCCCCTTCCTCCATGGCCCTTCCCCATTCCCATTTTTGCCCCATTGGGCTCAATGGGAATGGGGAAGGCGTTAAGTACGGTACCGCAAATTGCGGTACCATACTTAGCACCAAGGTCCCTTTGTGGGTCCCTACTTTAACGGTTGGTCTACACCAGCCGTTAAGGTCGGGTCCCGCAAAGGGACCTCGTAATTAGGTGCTAATAGGTTAACGGCACCGCAGCCATTTACGGCGCCGTTAACCCATTAGCGCCAGGGTCGTAATCAGGCCCATTGCCTTTTAAACGTTTACCGTCCCAGTCAGTCACTAAGTGGATCTTTTTCACATCTGGGGAATGGTGAATAAATATTGCCATTCCTTTTTTCCTGTTGGTAGAAGGGACAAAAACAGATGGCCTCATTACAAGTGTGGTGGTCTGGAAATAAGGGTGCCGGTAGCACTGTACCCAAACCCTTTCCGGACCACCACACAACAACTCTCTCTTCCTGTGCTGTTGCCTCCGGCAGGTCGGATCTACCGAGCACAACGCCCCTGGAGGCAGAATTGTCACGGAAGCACCGGCACCATTAGCAACGGTACTGGTGCCTCTGTGTCCCCAATCTCATGGGACTCCATTCGAATGGGGATTTACAATTTCCGCTGCTTGATATCCTGTGCCACCGGGACTTGAAACATCCCAGTGGCACCAGGATCTCAGGTGGCAGAAACAATGTTACGACTCTGGTGGCAACCTGCCGGTAACACCTGCGGGTTACCAACGGTAGTACCAGCGGGTTCCCGCCCGACTCGTAATGAGGCCACGGAGTCCCTGTTCCATTTAAGCTTCCTGGATTTAATATGCTGGGGGGGGCTGTAAGCATTGTAATATCACATTTGTCTCTTTTGGAATGAGAAATAGAGCATCCAATTACGCATGCTAGTAATGTACAGAGCGTGTGGGATGATTGCCATTGTAATGTAATGTAAGTGGTCTTGCATAGCACCCACCTGCCCCTATTGATGTCCTTGCTTCAATTTTATGGGTGGAAGGACATTATCACTCTGATACACGGGGAGGGGAGTCATGGGAACGAAATGGCGGGGAGTGTCTAGAGAAACATCTATGGGAATTGGTGTCTCTGGCATAATGATCAACACTTGCAAATTCTACACCCTATCGCCCTAAAATGGAGTTTGAGAGGTCAAGTAATGAAATAACTATAATAATAAGCAAAGCAATCAATCACGAATTTCACTAACGTGAAAACTAGATAGGCTTACAGGGGGCGACCCATGATGTCTGGCATGGGTCGTTTCCTTTAGATACTTCAATGCTTAGATCTATCAGACCGGAGAGAGTAGCAATCAGCAAGTCATCTGTATCTTGGGGTTGCGGGAATAATCGCCATGTCAGGGGGATTGTGCAGGTGCTGTGTTAATGTGATCTCGAGTTGGAGAGTTAATGAATATAGGAAAATGGATTGGGTCATCGTAGCATCTTGTCCTAAATCTGTAAGCACTGAGCATCAAAGTGGGACTCAGGAGGGTGTATTTAATGCTTGAAGACCTAAGCACTGATTACATTGCCTAGAAACTCTTTTGTCTTTGGAAGGTTTTGCAGAAGCCTTGATTGAGCCTTTGGCAGCATTCCTTTGGCAAGAGGCTTGGAGATGTTATGTCATTTGTCTAAACTGCAAAAGGTTTATTGAATTATGCCACCTGCTTTATGTGTTGGCCCAGGTTCTATATGCTGGCATAGGCTGTGTGCAGCCTTACCATGCCATCTCCACTGGATCAGCTCTGCTGCCCGTGATGTCAAGCTACCCCTGGTTGTGAAGGCGTGTCAGGTAGAAGTTCTGCAGTCCATGTGAGGGACCGCCACCTGACTGCCTGCTCCTCCGGGGGCCCTGGACAGCATCCTTCTGTGTATACCTGGCGTGAGATTCAAACACTGGCCATGCCCCCTTTTTGGTCCACCGACCGGCCATGGACTCCTTATTACAACAGTTCCTGGGCAAAGTGCAGCAAAGTGCAGCAAAGTCTGGGCGCAGCTGACTGCCGCTGTCTGCTGATGGACACTGCTTATACACTACTATATCCTTATTTTTCTACCTTTCACTATAATGTATACTATTTGTTCAGCTTATTTCTGTCCATCACGGCTGACAGCCCTGTTCACAGCACGCCCAGTTCTCCCAGTAGCCGGTACTCTTCTATACTCCATCTTAATGCTGATGATATCATTACTCTGATACTTGTCCCAGTCAGATTCTGGTTAATATGGTTTGTCCCATTCCTACACACTGACTTCCCATAGTCAATTCCCTCGTCTGCTTCCCATAACTATGATAATCTTGGTTACCCATCTTCTATTTCCCATTTCCTTTGCACTAATATTGCCATCTGGAGGGCTAGGTCCCTCACCAACAAATCGCATTCAATTCTTGATATGTTGCTGCGCTTCAATTTACATTTTATGTGTATTACGGAGACCTGGCTCTCTTCTTTTAATACTGCCATTCCTGCTTTTTTGTGCATGTCTGACACTGCCTTCACACATATGCCTCGTCCTTCTGGCCATGGTGGAGGCACTGGCATTCTTTACTGGGTGTCTTCAATTGTTCAGTCTTCTTCTCTTTCTCTGCCTACCTTTCCCTCCTTGGAATATTCTTTTTCTACTTTCACTAAGCCCTCTGCTGTGACTTTTCTTTTAATCTATCGTCCTCCTGGTCCTCTTACCACTTTCTGTGACAATATTGATGCAATACTTAGTGCTGTTTTACTCTGCTCTTATTCGTTTATATTGCTTGGTGATTTTAATATTCACCTATCCTTTACTCATACTTCTATTTGATTCTTAGCTATTCTTGATTCTTGCTGTCTCTCTGCTCTATCCACTCTTCCATCCCATAGTTCTGGCTCTTGTCTAGGTCTTATATTTACGTCATCCTTATCTACCTCTCTAGTATCTGTACATTTCGTCTACTCTTCTGACTATCATCTGCTTTTCTATTTTCTCTCCAATTCCATCTACTTCTTCGTCTTCCACTGTTCCTACAAATTTCCACTGCCATCTTTGTGCTTTTAATGTTCCCTTGTTCTTATTTTCCAGTATTTCTTTTCTCCCCTCTCATTCAGCTTTTCTTGCTCTTTCTATAGATGAGGCCACTTCTGTCTTCTTTTCTTTACATTTCTTGATGAACAGCATCCTGCATCCCCATTTTCTCCATCCCGGAAGCCCCCTCAGCCCTGGCTTACTCTCCAGCTTTGCTCAATGCAAAGAGCCCTTTGTAATCTCGAGAGACGTTGGTATAAGTCTCGTTCTGATGCTGATACTTTTTTCTTCTTACCACACTCTCTATGATGAATCACTTCTCTCTTCTAAGCGCTATTTCGCTGATCTCTGCAAGCTCAATTTTTCCATCCTCGATATTTCTTCCAAATGTGTCCTCATCTTCTTTCCCCATTTCCTGACCACTCTCTCAGGTCAAATTTGACCGCACTTGAGTTTTACACTTATTTTACTTCTAAAGTAAACACTCTGCGTGCAGCTATTGCTGTTACACCTTCTCTCCCTTTTCATCTTTCTTCTTCTTCTTCTTCTTCTTCTTCTTCTTCTTCTTCTTCTTCTTCTTCTTCTTCTTCTTCTTCTTCTTCTTCTTCGTTCCAATATCATTTCTTCATTTCCTACTTTTACTAATTCTGACATTTCCATGTTTCTTTTGTGGGCCCACCAAACTGCTTCACCTAATGACCCTGTACCATCCATTCTTATTTTGAAAATCACTAGTCTTTTTAATATCTCTCTTGTCACGTCTACTTTTTCTCTTCTTTTAAACATTATTTCATACTTTCTATTCTGAAAAAACCTTTAGCTCCATCACTACTTTCTAACTTTCATCCTATTTCCCTTCTTCCTTATCTCTCTAAGCTCTTAGAACATTTTGTTTACTCACAGGTTTCGTCATTTTTCATGTTGAATTCTGTTTTTCCTCACTTCCAGTCTGGATTCTGACCTCTTCACTCAACGGAAACTGCTCTTCTTTCTGTTTGTGATTCATTGCTCTCTGCTCGTTACTCTAAACACACTTTTATTCTCATACTTTTGGATATTTCTGCTGCTTTTAACACAGTGGATCATATATTACTTCTTCAGTCTCTTTCTTCTTTTGGTTTCTCTGGGTCTGTAATATCTTGGTTTCAGTCTTGTCTATCTAACCATACGTATTCGGTTTCATGGGCCAGAACCTGCTCTGATGCTTCTCCAATTTGTCACAGTGTTCCACAGGGTTCTGTTCTCAATCCTTTTCTTTTTTCTTTTTATACTTCCCCCTATTGCGTCTATCATTTTTTCCTTCGGGCTATCTCATCACTTCTATGCTGATGACACCCAACTTTTCTTGTCTTTTTGTCTTTTTCTTCTTTTACTCCTACTGTCTTTCTGCTATTCATCTCTATGCTATTGGATGTCAGATTAAATTCTTCTCTTTAATGCTTCCAAAACTGAAGTTCTTTTCTTTCCTGCCTCTACTATTTCTTCGCTGTCCCATCTGTAAAGACTGGAGCGGGTTATCTGTACTCCTGCTCTCTATATGGCAGAGGAGAGGCACAGAGGACCCCAGTCAAGATTCTCTATTTGGTAAAACCTGGGTGAGCAATCAGGGCCTGGCTCTCAGGAGGTGATGCGGGCTGGTCCTCAAGTACAGTGTAGTCCCCAAGCACCCACAAAGTAATGTCCACACACTATGTTAGTGAAAACACAGTTTTTATATAATTGAGGTTCACGGTTTATATACACAATCAAAATAACTCACTTTGTACTCAGTTAAACTACAATGGCAAATATATAGACAGTTCTACGTGGTAACACAATTACTATCAGATTTAACTAAAGTGCATCAACTGTACTTAGTTTAAATGTCACACAAATCAAGTAATAAAGAGAACCAACAATATACATTGGAGGAAAAGCAGTTGGTTAGAACAATATGCAGAATACTGGGTCCCTACCGACCAGACACGGTTCTGTGTGAGGATCCCCCCACCTGAGCAACCTGTAAATAAAGATATAAAACAAGCGCAGTCCATATATTGTTCACAGGAATCTTATTTCCTTCTAAATAGTTATACAACTCCAATGTACCTGGAATAGCAGAGTTCGACGTTGGGTCGTCGACGGATCATTCTTGAGAGGCTCCTTTTAAGTCAGGAGCCATGGATTATCGAGATGCCTCGAAGGAATGGTGAACAATGGCATTGAGGCAGCAGGTTCGGTCTTGCCGGAGCTCGGCGATGATCGGTCGTGGACGTCCTGCGAGGATGAGGCGTGCGGGGCACCTCGACAATGATAGTTAATTACCGCAAAGAGTCTATGAAGAACTTTGGCATAAAGGAAGTTGAGTCGTCCGGCATCTCTGCAGTCTTCATTTGCCGGGAAACCCACCGGCGGATGCTCCCCAGCATGTCGGCGGCCTTGATTTTCTCTGGTGGGATAAAGCGGTCGACGGTGCAGGCGAGAGCGTTCTTGGATTCAAAGTGTCTTAATCAGGTGGAGCGCTGTGGCTCCGGGCATCGGCGGCTGGGCGTCAAGCGGTTCCCGCTTCGGGCAACACAGCTCTGATGGGCCTCCAGCAGTTATATCAAACCTGCAAACCCTGGTCAACGACGGTGGACGGAATGTCAAGTGCTTCTCTTTGATTTCCTCAGTGGTCCCTGTCTGCGGTCGGCAGCCTGTCAAGGGTCTGACTTGCAGGGAGCTTTGGCAAAGGTTAGCGGTGCACCATGGTCCCTCGTAGCTCCGGAAGAGGTCTCCTAACCAAGTCCTCTCTCGGGTCAGTCATCGATAAACTTGACAGCTATCGGATCGGGTCAAAGCAAATGCAGCAGCAAGTCTTCTTCTTCCAGCTGGGCTTCAAGGATAAGAATCAAGTATCAACTTCAGCTTCTGAATGATTTCTAGTAGTGAAGGGCCCCCAGATATACTGTTTGGACTCTCATTCCTTCTGCTGGGTAACACTCAGTCAACCAATCACTCAGAAGGTCATTCAGCAGGCAGGTAGCCAATCAGGCTCACTGGGCATACAGGCCATTCTCCTCCCTCTCAGACACTCACAACAAGGAATGTGTATTGGGACAAGTACCCAGCCATTCAGCACTACACACTGCATTTATCCCAGTTTTGGGCAGGGCTGTCTCAGTCTTTGTGTCACATACCAGAAACTAGACACCCTCAACAAGAAGTGCATATTGGTCATCCATTTACCCAGGTCTCACCCACAGGGTGTACCCACATCATACACTCACTGGGAAGGCTCCAGCCAGTCTGGCCTGGTCTTCCCCACAATACCATATAGGGAACGTCCACCGAACAGCCAGTCAGGGGGAAGGGACAGAGGCAGGTCTTCCCCGGACTTTGGGAAAACAAGGTAACAGGCAATAGAAAGCAAGAGGCCACAGGGGTCATCTTGTTTCCTATCTGGAATCAACGGATAGCAATGGCATGGCCTGGACAACCCCCGAATGGAGGATACTCAGTGCACCTGTCAAATTCAGCATGGAGCTGCCACCAGCCCATACCCTTCTCTGTGGGCCACATACAGGTGCCCAAACACATACACTAGGGTCACAGGGTGGTATCCCCCCCATTTTTGCCATAAGGGTATTTCAAGGGTCTGTACACCAAACCAAAAATAGGAAGAGCTGCACTGCCAGGAGTCCCACATGGACTCCTGGGCAGAAAATAGCACAGAACATACACGAAAAAGGACTACAGAACCAGGACAGGAAGGCCCTGTCCCTCCAATACATTTCCAGCATCACACCCTCCTTCTTTTGTCTTGCTTCTCCCATCTCGTCTTCCCATTTCACTCACTGACTGTAATCTCGGTTATCATCTTGACACTGATCTATCTTTTTCCCCACCTTATTTCTATTATGTCCCGCTCCTGTTGATCTAATTTATTTAATATTCGTAAGGTTAGGGCCTTTCTCACTTTCAGGGTGACTGAACTCTTGATATCTTCACTCATTTTTTCAATGTTATCTGTTGTTCTATGTTATTCTTTGGCCTCCTTGTTTTGCTCCTCTAAAGTCTATCTTAACCTCTTCAATTGGTCTTCTCTACTTGATTCTATTTCCTCCTCTTTATCATCTCTTGGATGGTTATCTTTCCATTTGCGACTTAAATTCAAATTCCTCTCTATTGTATTCAAATCTCTTCAAGGTCTTGCACCGATCTCTCTTGCATCCCTTGTCTCCTTTTATGTTCCCCTCAGGTTCTTTTTTCTCAATCTCTTTGTTTGTTATCTGTTCCTCATCCTCCTTGTATGCAATCACTCTTTTGTTTTTTCTCCCTTCTTGCTCCCTCTAACTGGAATGTTCTTCCTCTTTCTCTTCGCTCCATTGATTCTAATTCTGCATTTTGTACTGCTCTGAAGGGTTTTCTATTACAGGCTTTTCTGTATTATCTGTATTATTTTTTCCTTGAATTGCTTGTTTATTGTGTATATCTTCTATCATGCTTCAAACCCCTTTTGCACTGCATAGTGGTTCTGTACAGCGCCTTCTCGTAAGGCTCTATATAAATGATAAATAAATATCAATACACTTCGGCCATGTGCCATATGGGTGCCAGGGTAGAGAAAAGATGAGAAATCTAAAAACTGGGGCAGAAACCTTTGAAGGAAACCACAGTGCCATTGCCGTCTTTATCTTCAGGTGCTCTGTAGATGCACATGCTGTTTCCTCTGTTTATAATCTCCAGGTTGCCTCCTATGTTGCACACCATTCTAAAGCCAGCCTCAAGACACTGGGCCTCATTATGACTGGCTGCCACGAGAGTCATTTTTTTTCTGGTACCCGGGATGGGCAATTACCAGGGCATTACAGCTCCAGCGGACCCAGTAATTGCCCATTCCCGGGCACTGGCAAAAAAATGCTCCCCTTTCCCATTCGAGCCCCATAGGACTCAATGGGAATGGAGAGGCCGGATGCACTGGCACATTTCGTGAATGGTGCCAGTGCATTCGACATGGTCTGCTCGCGGCTGCCGGTTCGTCTGCCAGGTCATACCTGGTGGGCGAAAAGGCACCCGCGAGCAGACCTTGTCGTTTGTCGCTCTGGTAACAACAGTACTGGCAAGCTTACCAGTACCATTGTTAACAGACCAGCAACCTCATAATGAGGTCCACTGTATTTTTGTGGCTTAGTCTTAACACCCACTAAGACTTGTATACAGTGTTTATTCTGAACTTCGAACAGCTCCATACTTGACAGGATGGTGTCCATGTCTGTTTGGAATTTGAGCCATGCTGTTGCAGATCTGGTAAATTAAAAGTTTCAGTGAAGTGAGTTAAGCCATGAGTTCGGAGTTGCAGGGTTTCAGTTGGCTCTTTGTCAGTGAGGGATGTTGTTATGTTATGGACACTTAATACGCGCACATGAAACACCGAAGGCACCATGGCGCGGAAGGTCGGACTTCTGGTTAGCACCTTGCACTGGCTCGAGAAGCTATGTCTTTTTTGGCTGATTTGGGATTGCGTGTAATGTCTATCTACACTGAAGAGGATGGGCCACCAGAGTTGGTACCAATGGCATGGCTGCCTTGGGAGGGGCGGTTCGATTTTCAGCATAAAGATTAAAGCCAGTATTCAAAGATAGCTTACTGGATTAGATCTGATCTGGGAAAAAGATCAAGATGCCTTAAATCTAGGTGGTTTGACCAGTCGGTCCAGATTCCTACTCCTATGGCGGCATCTGTAGACCATCAGTTGGTGCATGGTCATATGTTTCCAGGCTGCACCACCTAACTGCCACCCATCCAGGGACAAGTCACAAATGACAGTCGTAAACAGGTATTGGAGAATGTCTCATCCAACCCAGAGTAGTGAGAGCAATACTAGACCTGGTGGACTGCAGAGAGATCCGTAGCATTCACATCCTGCCGTTGAAAGTATTATTAGAAGTGCGCAGGCAAGTGTCCTTGCTAGCTCCTGCAGGAGGAGGAGAGCTTGCAAGCACTAAGTGAGGGTTTCTCGCAGGCTCTTTATAACCTGCATAGAAAGGTGCTCTAAAGCAGGGTCAACACCCTAGTGCAGACTGCTTTTGAGATGGCATATGGCTTTAGACCAGCATGGAATTATATTGCCCCCTTCCATTTTATTATATCACCTTGCAGCACAGAGGGCAAAGGACTGTGCTGTGTGCTCTTAGTAGATGCTAATTAACAAGGAAGGTACAAGCAGGTAATCAGTATGACATGTAGCACTCCCTATGTACAGATTTGTGGTTGTTTTACCGCGGATGAACTGCTTGAGGGATAAATGACAGAAGATTATTTGTTCAAAATAATCTTCGGTTGTTTCTCCCCTGAACATTCCCGAAGTGCCCAAACCCCTAAACACACCTACCCACCCACACCCCTACCCACCATGCCAACACACCCTCACCCCCTTAATTACCTTCAATTCCATCTCGCTGGTCCCTGCGACGGCAGTTCCCTTTCACTTCTGTGATTGTGAATCGTGATGCAGGGTCCTTTCGTTTTTTTTTTCCTTTGGATCAGCTGCAGGGGTGACCATACTGTATAACATAGTGAGCAGGCTGTCGCCCCGCAACCCCCGCTCACAGTACAGTAAGCAGGGGTTGGGGGGACACTCATGCAGCCCTAAACCGAATCCAGATAACCTACCAAACCAAAAGTCAGAAAGAAGGTTGAACATTTGGTGGTGCCTTCTTTCAGACTTTTGGTTGGGTAGGTCATCTGGATTCGGTCATTTTGGCCAAAACCAATGTACATTAGTTCATCAATTAACATGGTGCGAGAGTGTAGGGTACTCAGAACCCCTAGTGAGCAGACAGTGTAATCCTTCTGGCGGCAAGGCACTTTAGTGGCGAGCTAAATCGGTGGCCATCTCTGCACTTCAGTGTGCAGTTACTGGGTAAGCAGCTGGTATCAGGATGAGGACAACGGTCAGCATGAAATGTGCAAGGGAAAGCTCCATTGACACAATCCAATTGAGGTAGGTTGCAAAAACATCTTTAATAGCAGCACAGCAAAGTGAAGAGCATACATCGACAAGACAGGTTACCACAAAAAAAATCCAATCCGGATATGCCCCTCCCAAACACAGCAGTTCTTATAGAGGTTTAGATACATTCAAGGTACTTTGCTCTCAAAGAGGCTAGACATGGGCAGAGATGGGCAGCATAGGAGTTCTGTCCCAGAAAAGATCCTTTACACCATTTGTGTTTTGTCTGGCACACTTAGCTCTGAGCCAGGGTGCGTCGGCTGGGGGTGAGACCTCTGGAAATCACTTCAAAGAGGGTGGACACTCTATAGGAAAATGCTGCCATAGGATTGTAATAGAAGGCTTGTAATTCTCCAATTCCGTGCTCGGATGTACCTTTAAATGAGGCGTGAATTCCCCACTCTGCTGATAACCTGTTGTGGCTGTGGCCAGTTCAACAACCCCTTAAATAGGGGAAAGCCACTTGATCAGTGGAGGGAGAAACGAAAGGCAGTTTAACTGTACCGACAATACATTACTAGCACATAGTAGCCTTCTAACCACACACAGAAATGTATTATAATTAAGAAGTCATTAAAAAGATTTCTTTTGGTCACCTTTCCTCTCTATCTTAAGTAATACTTTATACAAAATTCATACCATCAAAATTGGGAGTAAAACTGATGTAATGGCCTTTATTAAAAACTTGTAAAGAAAATGATGGCTAGGAGTACTGGGAGCGTGTAGGGTAGCATCTGACTTGGGGTCCAGAAATCGCTCAGCATTACTCCATAAACTGTCCTTTCCTGTTGGTGGAGGATAGTTTGCATGAGCGGAGTATTCTGAATGAAATACAGGTCTATGGTGTAAATACTTCACATCTCTTATGCTACGCGCATAATAAATATACAGGAAAGAAACATGTTAATTGGTAGACACCTCACTTTTCTAGGTGGAAGCTTTCAAGAGTACTCACCTATACGAGCTAGAGCCTGCACGTGTCACCAGGGATCAGCAGTGTCAATATGCTGTTGATATGGAGCACTTGCAAAATGTTAGACTTGTCTTACAATAACCCCTCTATTAGGCTATCTTATTTTTTACGTACTAAGGCAAGCCATTACTCATTGGCTGGGTGGGATGTGGCAATGAGCACAGCTTGTTGTGTAGAGCGCCATGTATATATAAATCAACACTTGTGTTCCCAGCGCGTCCGCTCCCGATGGCTGCCATGGAAAGGGAAAACGGACTCCGTTTTCCCTTTCCATGTCGATGGCCATTTTCTTTTTCTTTTTTTTTCTCCCGAAACACCGCAGCGCCGAAATGCTGCAGCGTTTCGGGACAAAAAAAAGCTTTTAGTGCCCCGGTCAAGCAATTTTTGCAGGCCGGGGTACTAATAGCAATAGAACCCGAGCGTCGGGGGCATTACCGTCCCAGGTAATGCCCCGGGGCATTCGGGGCATTACCGGGGCTTCGCTCGGGTCCTTACCTGTGGACCCCGGGGCATTACCTGGGACGGTAATGCCCCCGACGCTCGGGTTCTATTGCTTAAATAGACTCAATAGAGGAGTCCCTAAAATTCATACAGTCCATAAAATAAATACATAAAGAATTCATACAATCCATATAAAAAGCAATCTATCATAAACTTCATACAATTTCATAAGATCGATATCAGCCCCTCGAGACCCAGATAGGATCTCCTAGGACCATTAACTGTATTAGCTACAGGTAATGCAACACAGTTCTCCTTCATCTATACTGCCTTAGTCTTCCTCATTTATCTTTTCTCAACACAGGGAGAGGTCTTTCACATTCATTTACCATGTTTTTGTTAAAGAGGCACCCTACTTTTCCGTATTTTAACAATTGCTTCCAAATACTGAAAAGTGCAATGTGCATTGCTTTATGACCAAAGTTTAGGCAATAACGCCAAAATGAATCTGACTTGATGCAGTTAGGATCAGAAACATAGGCCCCCAACCTGCTGACATGTAAGTGGCTGTGTTGCCTGCATTCAGTAAGTACGTGTTGAGCTGTCTCCAGATGGTTAACAAGTCCACAGGAGTGACCGATCCTCGCCTCCTTAGGCATTTCTTGCTCCGGACCGAGGACCACCAAGACTGGCAATTTGCTGATCCTCAGAAGGAGCAAAAATCTGCACAGCTCAAGGGATGGGCACAGTAATTAGTAATAACTATCCCTGGGGAGCTTTATAGCTATGAATAAGTTGTTCCACAATACTATGGTAGCTAGTTAGCCTGGCTTAGCATGCGTAATTTTTGCACCAGTCCCATTGCTCGATTTTCTTGGATGTGTTTGTAGTTAAAACCTGCAGGTTTCCTTCCATCTGTGGTTTCAAGCCCACGTTAGTAAAATCCCCATATACCAGAGCAGGTAGTCTATCAGGTTTGGACAAGGGTAGTTTTTTGCCTAGTAGATTCAACAGAGGACAAATAGGTAACTTGCAGGACTTTATGTAAAATAGGCATCTTTTTTATGATTACCATTGAGGAGAGAGAAGTAAGACCCAGCTCAAGGCGTAACCTTTCCATTGGAGCCCTGGGCCCACGCCCTAGCATTTTCCGCCATAAACAGCCCTCCAGTGCCTTCAGCCATGAAAGATCCTTCATGCTGAGTGACTCGAAGCCAAAGAGTGGTGCAGTGCAAAACCACTGTTAAAGGTCAGGATGCCTTTGAGGCTCAAACCTGACGCTGCGTGGATGCATCGTCTTATAATGTTTAGTTAGAAAGAGACTTGTGCTTTCGTAACTCTTTCAGTTCTGCATACACAGTCTTAGTGGTGAATTCCACTCTGAGATGCCTCCAACTGTGCACTTGTTCAATCCCTTTCCCCTCAATAACCAGTGTGGGGATTGTCACAGGCTTGTATGAGAAATGCAATAGTTTAGTCTTATCAAAGTTCACCTCCAGATCATGTTCCAGGGCATATTTATGTAATACTCCCATAGCTCTTTTCAACCTTGCAATGATGTGGTCAAAGATACTGAGGTCATCAGCATAAGATAGACATGAGACAATGATCCCCATTATCTTGGGGGGGAGGGGGTATGAGCAGCGTTGAGTGCAATAGGGAGCGCTGAGAGATATATGATAAAGAGCACAGGGGCAAGGGCACAACCCTGTTTGACTACACAATTAGTACTGATCGGTGCAGATATCCGGCCCTCATTATCAAGTCTAATTTGGACAGAGGTATTCTCATGGAGGCCCATAATGGCTAATAGGAGGTCTCTCTGGCAATTCAACCACTTCATTTTTGTCCAAAGAGTACCCGTATTGACCATATCGAAGGCTGCTTTAAAGTCAATCATCACCACATAGAGACTTGGTTGACCTTTAGATTTAGCTGCTTTAGTCAAGGCGTATAACAGCCATAGGCATTGGGCAGTACCCAAGCCTGATGGGATACCATTTGGAAGTTACTGTGTAGATGACTAGATTCTACCCATGGTACTAATCTTTCCAACAGCAGTGACGCAAACAATTTTCCAGTTACATCCATCATAGGCAATGGCCTAAAGTTCTCAGGGCTTGTTCTAGGGTCCTTCTCATGGATAGGGACCAAAATTGACCTACGCCATGATACAGGGATCTGCCCTTCCCGACTCACTTTATTGAATAGGCAATACAATATTTCCCCCATAGGGTGGCATACTTTTTTAATAGGACATTCGGAAGTCCATTGGGCTCTAGAGTTCTTAAAGGTAGAGATTTTCATCCCAATTTCTTTATGTGATAGGTTGATGGCGAAAATCTACCCGATAAGGATTGGAGTTTTGTTGGTGCAGCAGGGTCATGGAAGTTTTTCCTAATGTAGTCAACCCACACATTTTCCCCAATTACACAAATCTCCTAAGAGGGTGAGTTGGTATTAAAACCTCTCAGCTGTTTCCAAAATGTACGTGAGTCGCCTTTGTTCACAATAGAGACTAAGTATTGCCACTGAGCCATTCTGCCTGAGGCTAACCAGTCCTTCACCCATCTACGGTATCCATTTTTGCCACTATAGTTTTGGCAGGGGTACTGTTTTGTTTCCTAATCATGTTAATTCACGTTTAAGTATTTTTTTGGACTCCTCCTATCATTCTATCAAAGCGATATTTCTTATTGCTACTCAACCTGGAGAAATTGCGTTTATATACCACTGAACATAGCATGGTAGCCTTAATTTTTCCTTCCTTCAATTCCATCCGTATTTAATCCTCTACAGAGAAGAGCCAATTTTCATTATTGAAAAGGAAAACATTTCCTGCTTTCTCAATGCTCTTGTCTGTCCAGCAGATTCTGCTGCCGGCAGGGTTTATTTCCAAATCCCCAACTGGCCCTTGATGTTGAAGGGTAGGTTTCCCTGCTATGTGAAGGGTAAGAATGGCGTCATCACTAAAACTTGTGTGGACAATATTCAGCGTTCTAACTTGAGGGATCGCCAGCTGATTACAGAACACATAGTCTAGGGTAGAAGACTTTTTGACAACTCTCCAAGTACTGTTGCCTGGGATATCACCCTTAACTCTTCCATTAAGAAGATAGCAATCCCAAATGTGCATAGAATCAACCCAAGAGTTGCCTTTACAATTACCTTTAGCCACAGAGTTAACCACAAACTTGCTTTTAACAGTGTCTGTTTCAATAATTTCATTAAGACAATTACATTGTGCATTCAGCTCACCCTCAACATATATTTGTATGGATTCATCCAAACTCTGGATATCGCCAATAACTCCAAGAACCACATCTATAGTGACATCAGTGGCCGCGGCCCAAGGGGGATTGTAAACATTGATGACATTAATAAACCCTGCCTCATCGTTTCTTCTTAAAATACAACCAATATATAGGGACAGTCTGATTTTGTCTGTATTCGTTTAGCCTTCAGATGGTTCTGCACCCCCACAGTAAGGCCTCCATAGGGACGGCCACAGGGACTTTCTTTGCCAGCAATTGGAAAATGTGAAAGCCATCGACCAAGCTTTAGTAAGTAGCCACACCTCCTGTAGCAAAACTCTTTATCAATATATTGATAGACCCCCCGAGTCTCAAGAAGATGTGTAAACCCTCTAGTGTTCCAAGTGCTTATGGCCAGATCTCAATTTCCGGATGTTAAACCATTGCTGCTATTAGATACTAGCCAATTGAGAATGCCCCAAATGTTGGATTTTAGGCAAGAGCTGGTGTTAGTCATGGTTCCAGTGTTCATTATAGTGGCGATTTTATCTTTAAGGGATTGAGTATCAGGCTGTTGTGTCGGTTCGATGACAATGACCACCTCAGTCACAACTAACCCATAGCTCAAGTCCACATAGCGGGCTCTATACATTCTGATCAGATGTGCAGTTTTGTTTGCAGCGCAATAGATTTTACTAAATTGGAACTTATGATCCTTAATTGGTTCCACAAATTCGAAGTCCTTGGTAACTAGGATCCTAAGCGGAAGAATTTTGCATGTCAAGGAGAGGAAGTCCGCTCTGTTAATCTGTGGATGAAGTTTAGGCTTACCGGGAGATTTTTTCTCATAGTGATAGAACGTGGGAGGTTATTAGATGCTAGTTCCAGAGTGTTATCAGAGACCATATCTACATCGGTTCCAAGACTTGCTGGAGGAACCAGAGCATTTGTCACAACTTTAGAGCTATGTGTTTTTCGATTATTCAATGAAGTAGTAGATGTACTCAATGGGCCCACAATATTCTGAGTTTGGGTGTGCCTATCATTAGTTGGGCTCTGTTGGTTGTCATTCAACACCCAACCCATAGGTGAACCTGTCGGTCCAGTGGCTTTCTTTTTTTTTCTGTCACTCTTGTTTTTGTTCTTTTAGTTGGAGGGACATTTATAGAGGCCTCCTGTGTAGTGTCAACTGGTCCGGCTTGGGTAGGCTCCAAGTTTATTATCACAGCCTTACGGTTTAGTCTTTTCCTTTTTCTATGTTGTTTATGGGTCAAATAAATAATCGAGGATTCACTAGGGAGTTCAACCATCTCCTCTTCCTCAATCATAATAGGATCAACATTAGCCATAATACTTGTTTCACTCTTTGAAGCATTATAATGAGCTTGATTTTCAGTTGAATAAGGTGTTGCAGCAGCAATCAATTCATCCGTGGTCCTAACATCCTCAACCTCAGGAACACTACGGCTAGTCAAAACAGTAACCTCCCCCAAGATCTACCGACACAAGTTCAATAGAACTTTCATGGCATACTGCAGTACAGAGATTTGAGTGTAAACCGTGCATTGCTGATCCAAGATAGCAATGGAGGACCCATGTGTGGGTCCCTCCGCAGTTGGACACATATTGGGTGAAGCTGTGATTCTTTGTCTTCCGTCTTCCAATGCTACTATCTCAGGGATCTCCAGTGTAGTCAAATTACCATCCTCCCCAGTTGTGTGGCCCTATTGGTCAAAAGAAAATGGTTGTTATCCATCGCAGAGAATGAAGTATCAGAGTTAGAGGAGTTACTTGTTCTGCTGTGCAAGTGCTCATTACCTGGTGACTGGAGGGGTACAGATGGTGTTGATAAAGGAGGGTCGATAGTGCCAGTAATACCATCTCTATTCAATTTTCCTCTAGGTGAGCTGGTTACACGTGCTCTGGAGGTATTTCCCTTAGATCCTTTTGCTCGGTTTCGAGCACCCGAGCCTACCCGTGCTTTGGCACAAGAAGGCTTTTTAGTTTGTTTCTGGTTGTTTGATCTTAATCCCATTTCCCCCGGCTTTTTTAAAGTCCAGAATAGGGGCAGGATACCAATTTCAGGGGATAAAGGGTGATTAGTGATGATACTGGAGTAGTTGAATGGTTCTCACTCAGATACAGATTCTCACAACCGGGCAGCACGTGGCCAGATGATGATAGGTGCGAGTCAATCTTTCATGGGGCAATTGCACGTGGGGGCTGTGCATTCCAGGTCCTTGTGATATAGTAGAATTTGTGGCAAACAGTAACAATATGCAGACACCACAATCAGAGGTGATAAACCAGGTTGCACCGGACTATGACTCTTAGTACAATTCAAGAGATCCACATTTCTAGAAACACACTATTGTAAGGTAGAAAAAGAAGTCTAGAAGGTAGAGAGTATTATGGGGAATACTAGTGAAGTTCAGCGATTATCGCTCGAGTGCAGGTTCGTAATACAAGGGCCAACACGTGGCCAGATGATAGTGGATGTGAGTAAGAATTTCATTGCACAGTTGAAAAAAAACAGGTTGCACCGGGCTATGCACTCTCAGTACAATACAATCTGAAAGAGCCACACTCCCGGAAACTAACTGGGAAAAATGAGAATATGCAGATTGGGGACTTACTTGCAGGGTAATCCAAGGGTGCAGGCCAGCCTCTTTTCCTTTGCATCTGGGGAGCAGGTGTAAGTGGATCTAGGTCACCTGGCCTAAGACCCGCCCACCTGGTGCCTTCCTGCTTGCCGCTCTTTTTCACCATTTAGCAAGCCCTGCCCACCTGGTGCCTTCCTTCTTGCCGCTCTTTCTCTACTTAAGGAGCCCTCCAGCCTCTTTACCTTTGCAGCTGGTGAGCAGGTGTAAGTGGATCTAGGTCACCTGGCCTAAGCACCACCCACCTTATTAGCCCTGCCTCTTCCTTCCTGCTCTTAACTCTTAGGTCAAGGGCGTCTCCGCCCGGGCATTCAAAGCGAAGGGCAGTCAAAGAAAAGGGCAATTCCTGTTTGGACCTGTTTGGACCAGGATCATCTAGGACCCGAACCCCTGCTAAGACAGCAGGTAAGCATGCACCAACATGTGTTGACACCCTCTGTCGCCACAGGCCATCCCCACCCTCTCTGGTCCCCCTGTCTTGTTCACTTGTGCCCCCCCCCTTCCCGCACATAGGAGTCTGTCCTGATACCTTCTGGTTTCACCATCACCGTCTTGTGGCCAATGCTGGATTTTACTTTTATGGACTTCATTGATTCACGGTGCATTACCCTTTCTCAACTCTCAGGCTGGACTTCCCTTGCATCTTGTACTCATGGTGACCCTGAATCATGCTGTTCCCATCTTTATCTTGTATCCTGGCTTGCAACATTGTGTGTTACTACTGACTTCTGCAATTGTATTCGCTCTCCCCTCTTGCTTCTCCTCTCTTTTTGACTGCTTACACTCTGTTTTCTCCCCCCCTCTCCCTTTTCCTATCTCCTCATCTCCTCCTCTTACTTTCTCCAATGAGCTTACTCTATCAGAATTGTCCCTGGACCTAGTATGATAGCAACGTCGTCTGTCGCTCCCCCTTTCTCTTACTGTTCCTCCCCCTCCCTCCAGCACTATCTGAAACGTTGTCAGGCCTAGTACGATAGTCGTTTGTTTTGTTTTTCCCCTCCCTTTCTGCACCCCTCTCCCTCACCTTTTGTTTTTCTACGGCTCTACCAGAAATGTTGTCTGGCTTAGTACGGTAGTCGCCTTTCTGTTTCCATTTCCTTCCCATGCTCCCCTCCCTTCCTTATCTATGTCTTAGCTCTTGCACTATCTGAAATGTTGTCAGGCCGAGTACGATAGTTAATTTCACATCCTTACTGTTCATGGCCTGTAACAATGTAATTGTATTTTCCCTTGTTTCCTCCCTTGCCTTGAAGCACTTTGAAACACATTGTGTATAGGCGCTATATAAATAAACTATCATATCATATCATACCTCACACTTCCGCTCCATCAAAAGTCCGGGAGCTTAAAGTCTGCCCTCCTCGACCACTCATCCCAAATATTTGATTTTCTGCCTGTGGCTCCAGGCTCTCCAGTGCTACTGCGCAAACTGTGTTGACTGCGGGTAACTCTCGCAACAACTCTGCTACGCTCTGCTTGGAGCCTAGATTATGTATCGGTCTCCTCCTTATTCACAGTCAGTTGGGTGGCAAGAACATAGAAAAAACACTGGCGACTGCGGGTAACTCTCACAGCAACTCCGCTATGCTCTGCTTAGAGCCTAGGTTATGTAGCAGTCTCATCGTCCTTCACAGTCAGCTGAGCGGCAATAACATAGAAAAAACCCTGGTGACTGCGTTGAATGTGGGTAACTCTCGCAACAACTCCCCTCCGCTCCGCTTGGAGCCTAGGTTGTGTAGCGGTCTCCTCCTCCTTCGCAGTCAGTTGGGTGGGAAGAACATAGAAAAAACACTGGCTACTGCGTTGACTGTGGGTAACTCAAGCAATAACTCCCGGAGAGTTTATAGTATCTACATGAAGTAATCAGCAGCATGACAACAGTAAAAGCAAGTCTGTCAGCCGGCAAACCTGGTGGCAAATCAGTATTTGACATTGAGGGGACATACAAGAGTAATCCATGAGTGTGAATTGAAGGGATGGAACAAAAACAGGGAATGATGGAGTGAGCTGGATAGGACTAGAAGGACCATGTACAAAGCAAGTTCAAACCGAAAGTTGTATGTTTTTCTTGATAAGTGTATTGTCATGTATTGTCTTGGGGCAGCCAAACCAGGCAAAACCCATCTTGCATATTGAGAAGAATATTGGTTCTGATATTTGGCATTCCTGCAAGATCTCACCAGAACCTGAACGCAGGTCAAAATCTCAAACAACTCACCAACATGCAACATGCAGAAGCAGGCCAATCTGAAATCCTTCGCATCACACAGACGTTTGGTGTGCCAGTCAGAGCCCCCAATTCTCTAGGGATGTTTGGTGGGCTGATAAAAGGAGCAGTTCATTTTCTGGTTCTCTGTGTGTTGTACTTGGCAGTTTTTGGGAAGAACAAGTCATATCCCCACAGGGAGAGCAGAAGCGCTTCTACTTTAGATCCAAATGCATTTAGTGTGTGTCTTTTTGACATTTCATTACCTTTTTGGGATATATTGTGAATTTTGCTTTTTGTTGTGAAGTTCCTTAAAGTAGGACTCCCAATTTGAGACACCCTTTGTGAAGCCTTTACTAATTGTTTATTTATGACTCTCTTTCCCATAACCTCCCTTCCTTCCTTGTGAAAAAGAAAAAAAGAAATGCTTTGTGAAAACCACTTGCGATTGTGTGTTTTTAGCCAATTTTCCTTAACTTTTCCTCTTCCATTCTAAAAAGGAAAAGAAGGGAAAAGGGATCTCTTTTTGAATCTGTTAGTGATTTTCATTCATTGATTACTTTCATTTTCCCATCCCATAAATAGAAAAAGAGAATCCGCTATGAACGCCGAAGCAGATTATGAAAACCTATTCCTTAGTAATTAGGAGCATCTCCTAGTCAGATGAGGTGGAATGTCAGTAGTTGGAAGAGGAAAAGTCACACATGTAGGTCCAGCAGGCAGTGAAACACAAGAAGGCAGGATTGGAGGGCCAGTAGGACAGGGAAGACGAAGAGGCCGAGATGGATGGGAATAAGGAGGCAAACATTAAGAGGCAGAATGTGAGTGGCATCAGGAGGGGGAACATGAAGAGGAGGATGGGGGTGGAACAGTCAGTAGGCTGTTGCCTGGCGCAACCTCCCTCTGTAAGAGTCCTGCATCTATTATCCAACAGCCTAGTCTCTTTCTCCTCAGTGCCTCACTACGTTCTCTCATGTATGGGACCATCTCATGTTCCCCTCCTCATCATAATCCTTATGTCTCGCCAGCACCTCCTTGATGCTCCCTCCCCTCCATATAAATATGTCAAACTTCTCCCGTGAGGATGGTGCTTGGTTGAATGGGTTCAGTCATGCACAGATTTGCCACAGTGCATTGAACTGGTTAAACCATCTTCCTGGGTGTCTCTCTCTGTGTTCATGATATCTTGGCCCATGTCTTCATCAGCCACAGATACAAGCCTTTCTAGAGGCTGCCTGCCATCTTGGACTGACAAAATCCCTATGTATGAAAGAAGCCAGTGGTGAAGGAGCACAGTGTTCTGCACACTCCCTCTTCTCTCTCCCTTGTCGCACCGTAGTCACGTGCAGTTAGTCAGCTGACCTGAATATGCCAAAGTCCGTTTTTGTGGATCCTCACTTTTTCAATCAATGTCCAAAGTGTCTTTTAGTGGTGGTCCCCTGCTTTCAATCTGCGGCATGGAAGAGGTAGCCAGCAGATCTTCGCCACTTTGAACATGAGTACAGCATCACGCAGCTTGTGCTGGCGCTGAGCCCCCTTTGTGATCCCACCATCCAAGCAATCAACAGTCAAGGAACTTCATAACAGGAGCCACAAAGGGCCTGATGCCTGTGCCAGGTCCACTATCTGTGTTTCAGCCTCTTTCTGACACCACTATGATTTACATCGAGGTGGGGACATGCATACCCAGAAAAGCTGGCAGATGCTTACCACTGAAGGAAGGTATCTTGGAAGCTGCTGAGGTGCATGCCATGTGGTCTTTAAAGGCTTCTTCATTCCATTACTTAATGGTGTTACACTTAAACATTGTAATTGTGCCTAATCCTTCAAAGCAACCCTTATTGCACCCAGGCACACTCCTCCTGCAGAGCTTGCACACAGCTGTGCGTTCTCCTACCTGTGTCTTCTCCCTGAAACGAGGGAAGAACTCACACATGCCGGAGCTCCCCATTGTAGACATTAGTGAGGCAGTTCCCTGTCCTTTGTCCCGTCCTTTCACCTGCTGTTCCCCCTCCACAAGAGGGGAGCCACCAGCATCAGCTCAGTAAGCCTCCTCCTCTTATGGCTATGACTCCTTATTGTGCCCCTCTTCTTCCTGCCTCACAACTGTGTCCCTGCCTCCCTCTATGTGTCCTGCATCTGCATCATGTTACACCTTCTGCTTCCTCTCCATCTGTGCCTTTTTGTGTTACCCCACCTGCTGCTACCCCATCTCTTCATCCTTGTGATCCACATACTACTGCCCCTCCATCTCTGCCCCATGTGTTCTACCGCATGCTGCCTCCCACATGAGCTCTCTCATGTTCCTTCCACTCTTGCCATTAATCTACCTCTTGGTGGTCCCCTTCCAGCTGCCCTTCACCTATGCCTTCTTGTGTTTCACTATCTACTGCCACACCATGCATGTCCTTGGAGATCCACATTCTGCTGCCTCTCCACCTCTGCCTTCTTATGCTCCACTGCTTGCCCCTGCGTGTCCTCCTATACCTAATCCACATCCGCGTCATTGTCTTAGATCTCCTGCTACCTCCCAGAATTAGCCTCTCACTTCAACAGCCCCTCCAATGCTGCACACCTCCACATGCCCCACGGGAACCACATCTTTCAGAAGACACACCGCCATCACTGCTTCCCACATCAGTGGAAGGAGATTCCCCATAAACTACATGCTAGCATTGTTTAACTGTCCCCTTTAGACCACATCCCCATGCTATTCCTTTCCATTGTATTGCAGCTCTCTCAAGAGCAAGACTATCGCATCTAAATCCTGAGATGGTAGTCCACCACAGTCTCAATGGTGTGTCCATGCTCTCCGAGCAAATCTGCAGAAATATCGAAATTCTCATCAGAAGTCAAAATGATTTCAACATTTATTTTTTTATCCATGATAATTTGCACGAGTGAGACTCAGGAATCACAGAAGCGTTTTTTTTTCTTTAATTGGGAGGAAAAAGGTTAAGGGAAAGAGTTTTTTTAAAAAAAATTACACATGGTCTCAAATTGTTTTTTTTCTTCAGTTGAAATGAGAAGAGTAATTGTTTAAAAAAAATCACAAAGGGTGCAGGGACGTTATTTGGGGGGTCACAGCTGCACCCCCCTGCTGTCTCTCTTGCTACCCCTTGCCAAATAAAAGCAAAGTTTTTTTTCAAAACTGTCTGTGGGCGGCCCTCGTTCCCTTTGGTGCTTTTTTCATCACCAATGTCACTTCTTGCACTCCTGCTGGAATCCACCTGGGTCCAATACCACCCATAATGCAGTCTTGGACCCCTACACCCAACTTGTACTTGTTCTCCTTGCCTACCTGATCCCGGGATTGCACCCTTCTTTGTTCGTTTGCACTACTGCTCCTCTAGCAGATGGCCTTAAATGACTTGATTGCATGTTTAATGTTTGCACCCCTCCTGCAGCTTAGGCCCTCCACTCACCACCCCCTTTCACAGCACTTTGAAGCCGTTCATGCTGAATGTTGGTGCAGTGCAAAACACCTGCATTGATAATTGGTCCATTTGTGCTGCAAGCTACATCTCTCTTCTAGAGTAAGAACATCAAATGATCAATTCCCTGCTTTATCAGCATTACGTGATGCACCACAAAAGATGTCTGGAATATTGTGCCAGGCCTCCACAGTACGGCTATGGCTCTGCTGCCACTTTGAGGTTTCCCATCAGCTGGTCATGGTTTTTGAAGAGACCACACTTCTGGAAGAAGGACTTCTTTTCTTCCATTCCCAATATCGACCTACAAGTCCCCATCATGCAGGGCACTGTTGGGGTAAATCACATGATCACACAACATGTGACCAATTAGCGACAGGTGGCTTGGAGAAAGTTGATGTGGTGGGACTGGGGAACTAATAGTAATTTTTCTTGAGTTGAGAAACAGCGCTGTGACTGTTTCTCGACTCGAGAAAAAAATTAAATAAATGGCCATCAGGGATCGGGGAGAAGGGACAGCATGTAGTCCCTTCTCCCTTTCCATGCCAGCCATTTAAAAAAAAATTGAAAAAAAATAAACAAACAAAATGGCCACCATGGAACAGGAGATGGGACTAAATGTAGTCCCTTCTCCCGTTCCATGGCAGCCTCACTGGAAAAATAAAGGGAACTGCGAGGGACACGTGCTGTGTTCCTCATCAGGTAGGTTTTTCCTGGCTGGGTAAGGTCTCACTGATGGCCAATCAGATTGATTGTTACAATCTGATTGACCCTCGCCGGGTACTGATATGTTATGCACCTCAATAGATGTCTGGAATATTGTGCCAGGCCTTCACAGCATAGCTATGGCGTTGCTGCCATTTTGAGGTTTCCTATCAGCTGGTCATGGTTTTTGAGGAGACCACACTTCTGGTAGAACGACATCTTTTCTGCCTTTCTCAGTATGGACCACCAAGTCCCCATCATGCAGGGCACTGTTGGGGGAAATCACATCATCACATGGCATGTGATGAATTAGCAGCTGTGACTGAGGGACGGTTGATGTGGTGGGACTAGGAAATGGGCGAGAAGGGGGAAGAGGCACCGAGGCATCATGATAGACAATCATAATCATAATATTTTTTGTCCAATTTCAGTTGCTGTTGGAAAAAGCTAATCTATAATAAAATCAAAGAATGCAAAGGACATTGCAATTAGCCCAAGGAATGAGCCCTCCATTTGGGTGTGCCGGTTTAACTGTTGACTTTTAAATGTGGCAATATCACATCCTACCCACCCGCAAGATGCCCCTTCCCCACCTGCACCCTCTCCCACTGATTTCTATGATAAACAGAAGTAGTTCACCCCCCCAAACCTTCCCTTTCCCCACCCGCACCCTTCCCAGCACAACACACACCAAATCCGCACACATATGCTCTCAAAACCACACTGTCAAGACTTGATGGTCGTGTAGGCGATGATACCTCTGTCCCCAAGTTCCACTTGAGCAAACAATCAATATACTGCTCAAGCAGCCCTTGAGGCCACAGGTGGTGAATGTCGTCAGCCGGAACCAGGAATGCCGGAAGATGTTCCCCCGACCACTGTAAGGCAAACACGCGGGTTAGATAACAAATACACCCTGTGCACAATCCTAAATGTTTATCTACAAGGGAGATTACCCTGAGTGGTTGTCTGGAATGTTGATGTAGGGTGTTTGTCTGAGGGGGCCGGCAGGGTTGACGACAAGGTAGCAGCCTGGCAATGCACTTGAAGGATGGAATCACCACCTGATACGGAACCTGGTACTGTGAGTCAAACAATATGGCACGTGATCCAGAGAGCAGAGTTCAAACCAAAGGGTAATCCAATTGCAGTCCAGGAGAAAAGCCAAGGTCGTGTCCAGGGGGAGCGGTTCAAGACAAGGTACCAAACAAGGGAAATCCAAGAAGCAGTCCGTAGGAGTAGCCGAGGTCAAAGCCAGAAAGAAGCAGGTCCAAGCGAGGTACAAAAAGGGGAAGCGGGTCGGAATCCGAGGGCAAAATCCAAGATCAAGGAAAGCAGCGTCTGTAGTCCAACCAAGGCCAGCTGTGAAGCGCAGATGGGAGTTCGCGCGTCGCTTTTGAACGCACGCTCCAGTGATCATGTGGCTCACACACGTGATTGGCGCACACGCGATTGGACGCGTGGAGGAAGAACGTCCAAGCGCCGGCAGCGGAGACGCGGAATGCCCGTGGCGCGTCTCCACAGCAACCGCCAATGCAGGAATGGAGAGCGAGGCATAAACCAGCGCCACTGAGTTCGGCCAGCCCCTTGTCGGCAAACTTGAAGGTGACGATGTGTAATGGTGCGTGTGGAGACTTGCTGTGCTCTATGTCTCTGCCGTGTATTGATGGAATTACGGGGTGCAACAGGAGGGCTTGTGGATGTGGATGGGGGCGTGACAGAGCCCCCCCTCAAAGGCCCACGACCCTGTGGGCTTGAAGGGTACTCCCTGTGGAACCGAGCCACCAACAACGGAGCATGGACGTCAGGAGACGGGACCCACGACCGTTCCTCAGGACCATAGCCCAACCAGTCTACCAGGTACTGCAACTGCCCTCTAACAATCCAGGACCCCAAAATAGCGCTAACTTCATAATCCTCCTGTTTGCATGGGTTCACCAGCACCATCTGGGGAAGAGGGCAAGGGTTTTACAGAAAGGCCTGACTCCATCCGGCGTTCAGACTTCCGAGCGTCTACCTGTAGGGGTAGGTCTACCAGATCAGAATAGGTGTCAGGAAGGGAAGGAAAAACAGAAAGGGCGTCCTTCATAGCGTTACATAAACCTTTGTAGAACACCACGGCTTTCTTGTTTTCTGGCCATGAGGTGTCAGCTGACAACTGGTTGAAGTGTGTGATGTATTCTATCAAGGATTGTCTGCCTTGGGATAGCTCTAGTAATTCCAGGTCCCGGGACTGGGCTTTATACCTGGTGTCAAATATTTTGGCCAACTCACTCACCAGGAGGTCGAAATCATAAAGGGCTGGGTGATCGTTTTCAAGGAAAGGATTAGCCCAAGTAGCGGCAACCCCGGACAGATGGGAAAGCAGAAAAGCGGCCTTTGTGGTGGAATCATGAAAGACTAAGGGCCGACAAAGGAAATGAAGCTTACACTGATTGATAAAGGTACGGTATTTTCTGGGGTCCCCCTGGAACTTCTCAGGGGATGCCAAAGGAAACTGAGTGGGCAATACCACGGGAGCAGGTGGCGTGAGGGGTGCAGAGGGGCCCGGGGTTGGTGGTGCCGGATCCCCAAATTTGGCATCTGGCGGTAAAGGGTTGCGGTTGATCTGGATGCTGTCTAAGCGATGATGAATCGCGGTTGCGGCAGCCGCCACTTCCGTTCTAAGGGATGCAACCGCTTGCATTAGAGCGGCCACGGGATCCCCGGCAGCGGGTTCCATCACCTGAACGACCAGAAGGGCTTCACAGTCTGTCAAGACTTGATGGTCATGTAGGCGATGATACCTCTGTCCCCAAGTTCCACTTGAGCAAACAATCAATATACTGATCAAGCAGCCCTTGAGGCCACAGGTGGTGAATGTCGTCAGCCGGAACCAGGAATGCCGGAAGATGTTCCCCCGACCACTGTAAGGCAAACACGCGGGTTAGATAACAAATACACCCTGTGCACAATCCTAAATGTTTATCTACAAGGGAGCTTACCCTGAGTGGTTGTCTGGAATGTTGATGTAGGGTGTTTGTCTGAGGGGGCCGGCAGGGTTGATGACAAGGTAGCAGCCTGGCAATGCACTTGAAGGATGGAATCACCACCTGATACGGAACCTGGTACTGTGAGTCAAACAATATGGCACGTGATCCAGAGAGCAGAGTTCAAACCAAAGGGTAATCCAATTGCAGTCCAGGAGAAAAGCCAAGGTCGTGTCCAGGGGGAGCGGTTCAAGACAAGGTACCAAACAAGGGAAATCCAAGAAGCAGTAGCCAGAGGTCAAAGCCAGAAAGAAGCAGGTCCAAGCGAGGTACAAAAAGGGGAAGCGGGTCGGAATCCGAGGGCAAAATCCAAGATCAAGGAAAGCAGCGTCCGTAGTCCAACCAAGATCAGCTGTGAAGCGCGGATGGGAGTTCGCGCGTCGCTTTTGAACGCACGCTCCAGTGATCACGTGGCTCACACACGTGATTGGCGCACACGCGATTGGACGCGTGGAGGAAGAACGTCCAAGCGCCGGCAGCGGAGACGCGGAATGCCCGTGGCGCGTCTCCACAGCAACCGCCAATGCAGGAATGGAGAGCGAGTCATAAACCAGCGCCGCTGAGTTCGGCCAGCCCCTTGTCGGCAAACTTGAAGGTGACGATGTGTAATGGTGCATGTGGAGACTTGCTGTGCTCTATGTCTCTGCCGTGTATTGATGGAATTACGGGGTGCAACAGGAGGGCTTGTGGATGTGGATGGGGGCGTGACAGAGCCCCCCCTCAAAGGCCCACAACCCTGTGGGCTTGAAGGGTACTCCCTGTGGAACCGAGCCACCAACAACGGAGCATGGACGTCAGGAGACGGGACCCACGACCGTTCCTCAGGACCATAGCCCAACCAGTCTACCAGGTACTGCAACTGCCCTCTAACAATCCAGGACCCCAAAATAGCGCTAACTTCATAATCCTCCTGTTTGCATGGGTTCACCAGCACCATCTGGGGAAGAGGGCAAGGGTTTTACAGAAAGGCCTGACTCCATCCGGCGTTCAGACTTCCGAGCGTCTACCTGTAGGGGTAGGTCTACCAGATCAGAATAGGTGTCAGGAAGGGAAGGAACAACAGAAAGGGCGTCCTTCATAGCGTTACATAAACCTTTGTAGAACACCACAGCTTTCTTGTTTTCGGGCCATGAGGTTTCAGCTGACAACTGGTTGAAGTGTGTGATGTATTCTATCAAGGATTTTCTGCCTTGGGATAGCTCTAGTAATTCCAGGTCCCGGGACTGGGCTTTATACCTGGTGTCAAATATTTTGGCCAACTCACTCACCAGGAGGTCGAAATCATAAAGGGCTGGGTGATCGTTTTCAAGGAAAGGATTAGCCCAAGTAGCGGCAACCCCGGACAGATGGGAAAGCAGAAAAGCGGCCTTTGTGGTGGAATCATGAAAGACTAAGGGCCGACAAAGGAAATGAAGCTTACACTGATTGATAAAGGTACAGTATTTTCTGGGGTCCCCCTGGAACTTCTCAGGGGATGCCAAAGGAAACTGAGTGGGCAATACCACGGGAGCAGGTGGCGTGAGGGGTGCAGAGGGGCCCGGGGTTGGTGGTGCCGGATCCCCAAATTCGGCATCTGGCAGTAAAGGGTTGCGGTTGATCTGGAAGCTGTCTAAGCGATGATGAATCGCGGTTGTGGCAGCCGCCACTTCCATTCTAAGGGATGCAACCGCTTGCATTAGAGCGGCCACGGGATCCCCGGCAGCGGGTTCCATCGCCTGAACGACCAGAAGGGCTTCACAGTCTGTCAAGACTTGATGGTCGTGTAGGCGATGATACCTCTGTCCCCAAGTTCCACTTGAGCAAACAATCAATATACTGCTCAAGCAGCCCTTGAGGCCACAGGTGGTGAATGTCGTCAGCCGGAACCAGGAATGCCGGAAGATGTTCCCCCGACCACTGTAAGGCAAACACGCGGGTTAGATAACAAATACACCCTGTGCACAATCCTAAATGTTTATCTACAAGGGAGCTTACCCTGAGTGGTTGTCTGGAATGTTGATGTAGGGTGTTTGTCTGAGGGGGCCGGCAGGGTTGACGACAAGGTAGCAGCCTGGCAATGCACTTGAAGGATGGAATCACCACCTGATACGGAACCTGGTACTGTGAGTCAAACAATATGGCACGTGATCCAGAGAGCAGAGTTCAAACCAAAGGGTAATCCAATTGCAGTCCAGGAGAAAAGCCAAGGTCGTGTCCAGGGGGAGCGGTTCAAGACAAGGGACCAAACAAGGGAAATCCAAGAAGCAGTAGCCAGAGGTCAAAGCCAGAAAGAAGCAGGTCCAAGTGAGGTACAAAAAGGGGAAGCGGGTCGGAATCCGAGGGCAAAATCCAAGATCAAGGAAAGCAGCGTCCGTAGTCCAACCAAGATCAGCTGTGAAGCGCGGATGGGAGTTCGCGCGTCGCTTTTGAACGCTCGCTCCAGTGATCACGTGGCTCACACACGTGATTGGCGCACACGCGATTGGACGCGTGGAGGAAGAACATCCAAGCGCCAGCAGCGGAGACGCGGAATGCCCGTGGCGCGTCTCCACGGCAACCGCCAATGCAGGAATGGAGAGCGAGGCATAAACCAGCGCCGCTGAGTTCGGCCAGCCCCTTGTCGGCAAACTTGAAGGTGAGGATGTGTAATGGTGCGTGTGGAGACTTGCTGTGCTCTATGTCTCTGCCGTGTATTGATGGAATTACGGGGTGCAACAGGAGGGCTTGTGGATGTGGATGGGGGCGTGACACACACACACAGACACTCACCTGACAGCCTGTCAGCCCCTTTGCGCACTCGTGTGCATCAAGGGCTGACAGACCGATTTAGAATGACTGCTTTGTGCAGTCATTCCAAATCAATCTTTTTATATTTCGGTCCATTTCGGTCTCTTTCAGTCCAGTAAAAACTATGTTTTTAATTAGGACCGAGAAATCATTGTACTATCCAACTCTTTGCTCAGTTTTTCAAAACAAAGATTTGGGCATTAGAGATCCTATCACGAAGTGGCAATATTGCATTTGCTGTTATTACACCTCCTAATTGCACAATGAGCTTCTTGCAAGTCCGGCCTTGTGATGCGTTGTACATATTCTTTCTGCAGACCGCTCAAATTAACCTGACCAAAAAGCACACAACAAGACACACTCACACTGTGTGAAATTGTCACAGTACAACCCACTGCCAAAATTCAATTTATTGGGCCAAGGCTTAATGAGATTTTGTAGAGCCATAAAGCTTCCAAAGAATTATCTGTGGAATAACAACCTGTCCATTAGGGGCAGGAATGTACTAAAAAGGTGTAAGGGCCATTGAAAAGCCACATCTCCTTTCCACAATGCAAGTGTAACGGGAAAGAGCACCAAGTGACCCTATTTTTCGCAGGGTAACCCGGCTGTTGACTGCTGATTCGATAAATGGAAAATATTCACGCGTTGGCTGTGCCCAATAGTCACCACCTATAATAGCAGGCAAATGCCAGACTCCATTTCTCTTTGGGCAGAAACTGAGTTTGCAGGCTGTAAAAAGCTTTTTTAAAACTGTTTTTGTTCTAGGCATATATTGATCTCAATGTGTCTCACTATATTGGTTGGTCATACAATGTTTTTCGTTCCAGCAGCAATAGTTTGTCACTGGCCGGTTGACAGTGCTTTATTGCCTTACAGTTCTTGCACTATATACACAGATATTAACGTTACAAATGGTGATACATTCTTGTATAACATGTATATAATATAACATTGATATTTTAACCATATTTTTCTTAGTGTGTTGGAACAATGCTATGTGATGCCACTTCCTGTTTTGTTAAGGGGTTCAAAGATCATGTGGCATCACTTCCCATGATGTCAATTAGGGGTGGGGTCAAATGTAATCACTTTTTATGATCTTATCATAGGTCAAGGGTGGTGCAATGTCACTTCCGCTACTCCAGGAATTTTGCTGAAATGACGTGCCTGACAGCGTTGGAGCATTTTCTGAAGGGGTTCTAACAAAGGGTTTAAAAAAGTGTTTCCTTTTTATCTCTTAAGGTTGAAAGTTGGAAGGGCAAGTGAAAAGAATTAAAAACACAGTCCGTAAGGGCTTCTCCAAGAGGAAGTAAGACTTTAAGTTACTTCACAAAACAAGTACAATAAGTAATCAAATGTCACAAAAAGTATTCCATTGGTGTTTAGGAAGACGATGCATTGCAAGCAAGCTTGCCAAAGTGCAAAATGGCAAACTAGGCTACAGTATGAGCTTTCCTGGTGTTGATCAGACTTTCCCCCTCTCTAACAGATCCACAGTGAACCAAATAGTCAGATGTGCCTTTCAAATGGCCACCAAACCTTCCTAGCAACACTAAGGCCCTGATTGGCCCATTGAATCTTTCTGGAAGTTTTCTTAGTTAATATTTGCCTGCCAAACCTGAAACCGCTTGCTGAAGCTGAACGCAACTTGAGGGGCGACTTCGGAATGCTGGATAATCTTGTGAGAGCTTGTAAAAACACTGCAAAAACGATGCAGTTCCACTCAAGTTTTCAGATGAAGGCACTTCGCCCAGTATATATTAATTTCACCAAAAAAGGATGGATATATACACAATAATCAGTATCAATGATTGTCCTAGGTTTGAAATCTCTGCAACCACAGACTAACAAAGCAAGGTGTTTCATTCCACAAATGAAATAAAAACACCTTCCCCTCCCCCACTGTATTTAATTCCCTTCTGCACTTGCACGTTCCGAATACACACAAGGCATACCATAGTAGGTTTGTTCTTCCCGTCACCCGCTGTATTTAATTGGTTTATGTATTTTAATTGTTTCTCATCCTTTGACCCCTCCCTGTTGCCCTTTGGGTGCTTTGAAACAGTGTCTACTTCCTGTATAAGCACCTAACAAGCAAAAAATAAATAAATAAAATAAAAAAATTGTTCCAGCGGATTTTTCAAGAATTCATCTTGAAGAAGTTGATGCATACAGTTTGTCTTTCTTCTAAACAGAATGCATGTACGCAAAATAATACTGATAACGTCTGCAAAATAAGTATGATTCCATTGTTTAAGATTTCAGAAAGAATGTGCATTCTGTTTTCATAACAAAAAACTTTCTTCAGAAACCTCTCACAGATCATTTTCCAGAAGTCTTGTTATAAATTTGGAAGCCATAAAAGAGATGGCTTTAATCAATTTATCTGATTTCTGTTTCACATCAGCGATTGATTGCAGCAGCTTTGCTGGACAGCTTCTGTAATTGGCTGCAGAAATCAGATCACGTCCAATCTTGCCTGCTGACACATTTTCCTCCACGCAGTTTAGCTTTTACATGTAGTGCCACGTGAAATGTCTGGGCACCCAAAATATTCCTGAAAACTCCACCTTCTATTTATCATTGTCCACAGGTAGGCTGTCACACAGTGGCAGAAAGTCAACTTTCAAACTAGCGGGCGTACATATGTTTCCTGAGTTGGCGCAAGGGAGCCAAGTGGTCAAAACTGCAAGCTACCTTATTTATTATTTAAAAAAAGCATTTTTAAAAAGGTCTCCAAATCGTGCATATCACAGCAAAATGGGGGAAAATGCAATGAAAAGCTATTGCCTTTATTGCCAGTTCAGTAGAGGGTGGAGGATACATACCGGTTCTCCAGATGCCAGATAAAAAGATAACGCAAAAGCGTATTGCAGCATTGCATCGTGCACAGTGCTTGCCATGGACATTTTCGGACGAAACGAGTCGTGCCCTATGCTGCATTTCACTAGTTTGTGTTGAGCCATCTCCTACACAACTATTTCTCTTTTCCCTTTTGTCTACATGCCGAAAAGAAAAATAATTGTATATTCTCTCTCCATAGTGAAGCACCAGATGCAAATTGTTCTGTCCAATGAGTGAGGTTTATGGCCAACATGTTGCATTATATCTACTGTCATATCCTGCAGCATTGTATGAGAATGCCCTCCTAAAGGAGGGGCCTGGCAGTGACTGGAATACTGTGCTCGGCTTTTCATTGTATGTGCATCGTAATCAGAGCATTGGTAGAGTAGATGTTTGAACACTCAACTATGATAAGGAGTGCAGCCATGTGAGGTGGGTTCAAACCTCACCGCCAGCGCTCTTCTTTTCTTCATCTGTACTTGCTTTAGCAGTGAGTTGCTACTTGAATATATATAAAAAATACAAAAACATTGCAGATGCTTAAGATGGAATAATGGAGTTTAATAAATGAAAGACTGTTTCATATATAAATGTTATACATATTATGTTATGTTATATTTCTATATACACACATTCTTCAACATCTCTACTTCCTGGGAGGAGGGCTGGATCCCGTCCCTGCCCACACTGCCTTCGTCATGTCGTTCGGAGATGCTGACTAACACTGATGATAGGGTAAGGCTGAGTGTGTAGGCGGAAGCATTAGTAGCCTACTCGGAATACCTGTGTTACCCCCTGCGATCCGATAAGTATCCTGCAGCAGCGACCTCTAACCTGTTGCTTTTTCTATGTTTCAACCGTGTAGAAACACGTGTGCTGTAAATAAGATAGCCGTCGCCCTGCGTTGTTTACTCGTTTCCTGGCAACACTTCCCTTTGACCCGCTGATCCTGATTGGCCTCTGCAATTTACTTGGTTGTTCCGGAATCACCGGAAGGCGATAGCCAGCCCTGGTCACTGAAGGTCTGATACTAAAGGCTAATCGTCTGACTGTGTCTGTCTGTGGAAGTCTGTGCCGTGGCTACCCCCTTAACAACTCACAGAGTAGCTTCCCCACAAGGGATATCTTGCTTTGAACACCGCCACCAGTCCCATTCGAGGAGGGGGCCGATTGAGGCGTTTACTCCAGAACAATGACCTGTAATCGCTAAACACTTAAAGCCTCTCCAAATCTATGACTATGGGATTGCCTTTACTCCAAGGAGATTAGTCTGCCACGCACATCTGACATTTATTTTAGAGACCAGAAAATTGTGAACTATGCATATCACCTATGTGTATATACCTTGACCTACACTTGTTATATGCTAGAGTGTTTATGCCGACAATTGCCTTATACGTGTTATTGTTAACATGATTGCGACTTTTGTTAACATAATCAGTACACATTGCCTACCGCCCCTGTTATGGAATCCGATACAGGCACTTTACGTGGCTTGGTATTATTATGTACTGTAGAAGGCTGTTGTGTTTAGCTTATTAATGAGTATCAGATAACATGTGCTCCTCTCTACTAGCCTGGTAGGCGTTCTGATCTCTCCTTGCACTTGAACTGACATTTACATGCTCCGTGGCACTAGCCCTAACTCATCTCTACATATACCTGCCTCAATCCTTGGTGTGTATTCTAGGGCCCTCCTAACACAGCCTATAGCAAGCTAAACATATGGCTAATTGCACTACCTATAAATCTATACCTGACTGTATTGTGTTGCCCGACATAAGCTGTATTGCCAATATTGATCGTAATTACCACTAAGCTAACCTTGGTGCCTAAAATGTATGGTGAAGTCTATATTATCTTATTATAACTGTTCCACGTATAGTACTTTTCGTCCTATATGTACTTGTATAATCATAGTCTCTCTTGGCATATGACCCATAGAGGTTACTAGTAACCGGCTGTTTATGACCGAGTCTGCTACATACTGCAAATAGTTACTGTTCATTTGCCGACACCTTTGTACCACTAGCTATTCAGACTATCAGGGACCCAGCCTACTAGGGTCCCTAGGGCTCACGGCACAGCTTCCATCCTGTTCATTGACTGCCGCTTTCCCATGTATAGCTGCCCTACTCTCCTATATTATGCATGCCTCCAGTAGCCCTACAGTTATCCTTCTGTTCACCTTAGTATAAGCTTACTACTATGCTATAGCAATCGATTCCTCTCAGTCTGAGCTGAAACTCGCAACTATGACTATGACTTCCTCTACACTACGGGGGATCAAACGCACTAAATCTCTCCCACCCCTGAAGCAGAGCCTACCACATACAACCATTAGAACTACTACATTCCTACTAGAATTCAATCTAGATATAAAGCTCCATAATACTGACCCCGCTATCCTTACTGACTCAGTAGATATCATAACTCCTAGCCAATGGATCAACCTTTATGCCACAAAACCAACACCTAACCAACCCTGCTCCATTGGAGTCAGAAACGGCAGGATTAGACTTGCCAGATACTTCTCCTTACAGACTAAACCTCTAGCTAAATCTAGTCCTCCCCTGGTGCCAAACAACCTAACACCTAATACTAAACACAAAAATAAAACTAGAGGTAACCGAAGGAAGTATGGTCCCAACCCTTCTCACACTACTAGCTCCTACATCAAAGGTGCCTTAATAAATGCCAGGTATATGGTTGCCCATGCCATAGAAATAGCTGACATAATTAATACTGGTGAATTAGACTTCCTAGCTATATTCGAGATGTGGCTTCACGCCACAGCAGGACCGTCTCTGTTACTGGCCATACCTGACACTTATACTATTGTGAGAGCAGATAGAGTAACCTTGAGGGGATGTGGCATTGCCTTCATTGCAAAGACAAACCTAGGGCTCAAAGTATCCACCTCCCCATTGTTAAGTTTTGTGAATTACTTACGGTCAAACTAACGACTACCAACTCAAGTACACTAACTGTCCACTTAATTTACAGACCTCCGGGTGCCATTAAGTCCTTCGATGAAGACCTCACTGCAATACTCTTAGCAAACACCAAACTTACCTCACAAATATTATTGTTAGGCGACTTCAGCCTGGGTTTCCACAATCCCAACGACCAACGTGCAGGGGCATTGTCTACTACCTTACTGAACTCGGTCTCACGCAAAGAGTCAATCAACCTACCCACGACAAAGGCAGAACATTAGATTGGGTAGCAGATATCAACTGCGAGACCATAATCACATCTGTCGAACCTCAGACATGGACAGACCATTATTTACTATCTTTCACTATGCTTGCCAAGCGATTGGCAACCAAGACTAACCCGATAGCTCCGCCTCAAATCTCTAGGAACAAACAGAACATCACAGCAGATAAGTTACTGCCCCTCTAGCTTCCTACCTTGAATTCCTCACCAGATACCTCAGACCCAGCCTTAGTAGTAGATATATACAACTCAACCATGACACAAGCGCTAGAAACCATCATCCCACTCAAAATGTGAAAAGGTAAACCTAGTGCCCACCTAAACTCATGGTTCACACCTCAGCTAAAAGCCAAAGAGAATGTTACGCTCACCTGATTCCCACGGGGGCGTCGATCTGGACTGGCCCGCTGTTGCTTCCACCAGAGTAACACGTAGAGCCGAGATGACAGACTGGACAGACCCACTTAGCTTCGTTTGTTGGACTTGTACAAATATCTTTCTGCAATGGAGAAAGGGAATTAACCTCCCGTAATCTGAGCGTTAACCCGCCTTCCCACTCCCCTTGTCTGCCCACAGAACACTCCTGAAGTTCCCTCTTAATCTCACCTGAAGATTTGGAAAGATGAGCTCTCCATCCTGCGTCGAGCGCAGGGGCACGTAGACGACCAGTTACTTCACTGGCGTGTAGGAATTGGTGATTTCCAGTATTGACTCTAAGTCCAATTGTTCGTAAGAGTTCAAAAGTCTGATCTTCACTCTGCCAGATTCCTTGCAGGTTGCGGATTTAAACCACCAGAAGAGTTCCAAGTGGCAATTGGTAAGATCCTGGTAAGTCTATTGTGGTTCTCCCCTTTGGGGCCGGGGTACAGCGATGATGCAGAATTAACTGCGCCAACCCGAAATGAGGTGAGTACCCCCTGTGGTAAATCAGGTAAGTCTTTGGAGTTAGGTTGTATTGTTCTTGTTTTTTCCCCTTAGGGGCCGGGGTGCGGCGGTGATGCGGAATTGACTGCGCCGACCCGAGATGAGGTGAGTACCCCCCTGTGGTAATCAGGTAAGTCTTTGGGGGTGATTTGTATTGTCCTTGTTTTTCCCTTAGGGGCCGGGGTGCGGCGGTGATGCGGAATTGACTGCGCCGACCCGAGATGAGGTGGGTACCCCCCTATGGTAAATCAGGTAAGTCTTTGGGGGTGGTTTATATTGCCCTTGCTCACCTATCTGTTCTTGTCTCCCCCAGGTGTTGAAGAACGGCCTGGAGATGCTGGATTCGCGATGGAGTAAAGGAATGCAGCCTCGGTTGGTGAGTTCAGCGCGGCTCTGCGAGGTGCGTGGCAATGCACCTGAGAAGGCTTCTCTCTTCCAGATCGACGATGTGCTGGATCAAGGATTCAGGTAAGGGTTTTGTTCTGACCTCTTCTCCTTCTCCTTTTCTTGTTCCAGGTGTTCCAGGGCTGAAGCGGGCGTGGCTGAAAACTGGAGCTGCTGAAGACACGGTGAGCGTTACGCTGCAGCAAGCAGAATAACGCGAAGCACGTGTGGCTGTCCGGGTGTGGCTTAAATAGCCTTGGAAGAAGTCTCAGGTAAGTATTCTTCCACAGTCCCACCCAAGAGGAAAGGAGTCCCTGAGGTAAAGTAGTCCCTTTAAGCCTCATTTGGCTTGTGGCTTCGTGCAGCATGGTCTGCATCAGGTAGGTATGCAGCATGGTCTACAACAGGTAAGATTTCTGTAATGAGCCTGACGCCCATGGGGCCAGGACTGACTTTATTCTTATGAGCCTGGCGCCATAGGCGCCAGGACTGTAGCCAAAGAGCCCCTAACTGGGGTTTTTGGGCATGCTTCAAGTGGCATGATGCCTGCTTCTGGGGTTGCTGGGCCTGGTCTGGCTTTCCGGGGGCAGGCATTGTGACAGAGAACAAACACAACTTGAACAAAATGTCCACTAAATATAAAGTGGAAATGTTACTAACCAAACACGAAACCTATAATGATAGGATCAACAAAGCCAGTTCCCGCACCAAGGGACTCTTTGTGATCCTGAGGGAAATGCAATCCACAATCTACCCTTAGGATTCGTGCACAAAGGATAAAGTATCGTGCACTAACATCCAAAATGCACTATCCAATAAAATTGCCACCCACCAAAATAAAATTGCAGCAAAAAGGCTCAACCTCACTAAACTAGATACCCACTGCAGACCCCACAAATACTCTCCCAAACCCTTGCAGGATTTTAAATTCTCCCAAGTCACTACCCAAGAGGTGGAAACGATCATTGTGTCGCTCAAGCCATCAAGATGCCAGGGAGATATTTGCCCAGCCCATATAATTAAAGAAGCTGCCAGAGACCTGGCTCTATTCATTACCAAACGAATAAATGCCTCATTTCGAACCTCTAGTGTCCCCACCAACCTAAAGGATGCATGGGCTCTACCACTGCTAAAGAAATCATCACTGGACCCAACCACACCAGTTAATTACCACTGTCCTGTTCATACTTAAAATAATAGACAAAGCTCCATATCTCCAGATTCAATTGTATCTGGAGACTCATAATCTTCTAGGACTAAGGCAATCTGGTTTCAGACCACTTCATGGTGCATAAACTGCTCTGGTAGATTTGAAAATGCAAATTGATCAACTTAAAGATAACAAGCAATGCGCTCTATTACTTCTACTAGATCTATCAACCGCTTTTGGTTTGGTGGATCTCAAAGTGCTCTGTAAACACCTGTCCACTGCTTCCCACTTCTCCCAAGAAGCCACCAATTGGATTCAATCCTTCCTTAATAACAGCTCAGTGAGAGTCTTCTCTCCCTCGGCCGCTGCTGATCCATCTCACATTGCATGTGGTGGACCGCAAGGCTCCTGCGATTCACCCACTATGTATAATATATTTACAAAGCCTTTGTTCGATGACTTAGATTATCTGGGTGTCACCTACACTAATTATACAGATGACACCCAGATACTCTTACCCCTCTCTGCCTACTACGATACAGACTTGGGCCTATTCAACAAAATATATCTAATCATTCAGGCATGGATGGCAGCCCATGGCCTGTGTCTGAATAAAGACAAGACGGAGATCTTGATCCTAGCAGCCCCGGCTAACCTCAACAAACTTGGCAACCAATACACATCCTTCAATATTGATGGTATTGTCATCAAAGACGCCAAGGAGACAAACACCTTAGGCTTGTACCTGGATTCAGCCTTGAACTTGGGCAAACAGGCTAATGCCACGGCCTCTGTGACAGCATATACATCCAAGTTGATACATGCGTGCAAACCCTTCTTAACCACCAAGAGTTGCATCACACTAGCGAGAGCCTTAATTCTCTCTAAACTTGATTATTGTAATGCCCTCTATGTAGGAGCTAGCAAACACATCATGAACAAACTACAAATACTACAAAATAATGCACCCAGAACAGCATTAAGCATTTCAAGGAGACAACACATCTCTGAGGCCAGGAGAAAGTACAACTGGCTTTCTATCAAGGATAGGATTCAGTTCAAAATAGTTTCCAGCACCCATAAATGTCTAAATAATGCCACCCTGCAATACTTAAGAGAAGAAATTGTCAACACGTCCCACAAGGACTGCAACCTCCCGCTGCATCGTAGTTTCAGATTTAGGGCCTGATTACGACCCTGGCGTTGACCATAAAAGGTGTCGGCGCCGTTAAACCCTTAACGCCTGATTATGAGGTCCCTTTGCAGGACCTAGGGTGCTGCAAAGGGACCTCGGTGCTAATTACGGTACCGCAATTTGCGGTACCGTAATTAGCGCCTTCCCCAGTCCCATTGAGCCCTATGGGGAAGGGCCATGGTAAAATGGGGAAATACTGCCCCGCCAACCTTGGAATGGGGCGGTATTTCCCCATTTCAGCATGGCGGACTCGTTACAACACCGGCACCAACCATGGTGCTAATAGCGCCATGGTTTAGCGCCGGGGTTGTAATGAGGGCCTTAAACTGAAAAAGGCTGGTGGCAATAGTTTTCCTGTTCAGGCCGCCCAATATTGGAACTCGCTCCCTCTTCACCTGCGAACTCACCCGACCTTCCAAAGCTTTAGGAAAAACTCTAAAAGCTGGCTAGTTATGAATGACATTTGATTTCCATCAAGTCATCCACTACTTTCGATTTCATATCTGTTTTGATTATTGCAATACTTTCTTTTTGTTTGCACCATATATGAGACCTGCTTTATTTTTGTACATAATGTTTGCAACTATTTTTGTGTGTAACCGTAACCTTGAAATTTCTTGCAACGCGCCCAGATGCCAACAGGTTTGGTGCTCTATGCAAATCAATAAACAAACAAACAAACAAACACACAATTTAAAATATGTAGCCTTTGAGTAACTAAATCATTGTTTTCACTAAATTGCCAGTGTCACAATGAAGTGTAATTTCCGAAAAATGCTATTTGTTATACTGATGCATGAGTAACTGAGTGAATGACAGAGTGAGATTAGTGTCACAGAAGTGATGATGCATATAACCCTAGCCCTGTCTGCTTTGCAATAGTTCTCTGTGCGTCACTTCATCCTGGATAGCTGCTGAATGGATGTCCGATGGGTGATCTCTGTTACTTAATAATGCAACTGGATTCCCCTAACCTGTAACTGAAGTATACGGCAAGAATAAAGTACACCTTGATTTCCACTGAGACTGGCTCCAATATAACACATGGACTACGCTCTGATTGTGTCTGGATGCGTGTGTCAGGATGTTATCTAATTTTTTCATTGCATCTCTTTCCTTTCTTAGGTTGTTTGGCTTTCATCACCAAAGATTCCTCCCAAAAGGTCCTCTTCCATTTTTGTCGACATAACTGCCACTAAACATTAGGCTGATAAAATGCATTCCACTTTATATTACTTTTGTTCTGTTTGGCAAAAACTTTCAGTGATATAATAAACCATACCAGCGATACAGGTTTTCGACACTCAGGAACTGTAGTCGTATGAAAGAAGTCATTTTGGGACTCCTGGTGTCCTTTCCTACATCTTCTTTTGCTTCATAGCCATGTATCCCTTGCCTGTTGACTAGGAACCTAATGTCATATTTTAATACATAATATCGGGTCTATTATAGCTTTCACCTCCCCGTTCAGGCCATGAGGGCCTCGATGAGGGGAGGCTGGACAACGGGCGTGATGCGGCTCAACGGCACTGGCAATGGAGATAAAGTGGCAGTCTCATGGTCGAGAGACACAGATGGCCGTGGAGAACAGGGGCACTTGACAGCAGATTCCACATCTATTCGCACCATCTGATTGGCCAGACACACCCCAATGGGTGTCCATATATAGTATTTCTCAAAGTACGTATGCAAAGTTCAATACACACTGTCCCACAGATAAACAAGCTGCATCATAGTTTTCAGTGATTAGTGGATAGAATTGACTTTCTCATTTCCTTCTAGACACAATGGAGCTCATACATAGCGCTCAAACACAAGTGTTTCAGAGCATGACGAGGCAAGGGAGGCGACAAGGGGAGAACAAAACAATGATCTTACTAGGCCCCGTGACAATGAGAACGCCTAAGTGCATGGGAAAGGGAAGAGGGGAAAAGTGCATGGAAGGGGGGAGAAGTGGAAAGTGCGGTGCAGAGGAGAAACAGATAAATAATAATAAATACATGAAATAAATAAATAATAAGGGCAATAAACAGTGGTAGTACAGCCAGCAAGTGGCAAGTGCTGTGTTTACGGCAGCAGACTGGGTAAGTCTGATAAGTGCAGAAAGAAGAAAGGGGGTGGGGGACTGTATGGGTACAGATACAGACCACAGTGCAAGGGCTACCCATTTTGTTTGTGGTACTGTTCATTTGTATGTACTTTTATAGCGGAACTGAGTGGCGGTAATGTACAAATGCAGATGATGCCAGAACACTAAAACTAGGCAGGGGTTCTACTGCTCTCTATCGAGTCTTCAGACTGCTGGGTAGATGGTAGGGTGGCTTAGAAACACCCACAAATATGAAGAATTTGTTCTCCAAGAGCAGTGCTTTAGTTACACTTCTCATTAGGCCACCTGCTTCCCAAGAGATATGGAGTCTTGGCTAGAAGACTGTATGCCGGAGACAGCTACCTGTTTCAGTGACATCATTGCAAAAGGTCTGTTACAGCTTGAAGGGCTATAAAGCCTAAGAATGGGGTAGTTGCCAAATGACCAGTTCCATGTTTCAAGTTTGTTGCCACTTTTTCTGCTGATTATGCAATTAGGGCATCTGCACGAGGATGCACTCACCACGTCATTAGGATTTTACTAAGCAATAAAATATGAATGTATGTTGTGTTTAGGTACTCATATAAGTGGGAGCCAATGGGGATGAAGGAATTATAATATACCTGATATTTTGAATTATATGTTAATCTTGTGTTTTTTTCCTTTAATTCTGTAACTGAATGTGGACGGGTCGGATTTTCAGTTTTTCCGTTCCATGCAGCTGACTGACTCTAACAGACGTTTAATTGCATGCATTAAAGCTGTATTCCTAGCAACCCGTGCCTCTCCATATTGTTGACTTGGATCGATTTTTTAAATCTTAACCGCGTTTTGTAACTGAGGTTTCTGTCGCTCCCTTCCACTGTGCCATTGAGATACCGCTGTATTTTTGCGCTGGCATAGATTTTTATGCCGGGTCAAATGTAAGAGATTCCTATGGCATCCAGCAGGTTTTGCACCACCATTCTTTTCACAATGGAAAATTAAAATAACGCTTTCCGAGATCATGAATTATCTATCACATCAGAGCCATTCCACTACCATGCTCAAGCCACAAGCCAACTATCACGCATAGTGACGGTTGGCAGGTTTTCACACCGGGTGTAATATAGGAACTTCAAAGAGTTTTCATCACAAGATTGTATCATTTTGATGGAAGAATATTGTGTTACTTTTGACTCAATCGCTAATAAATAAGAAATCAAAAACAGTTATTTGCTACATAATTCACATCTTCCAACTAGTTGTGATTAAAAGAAAACCTCTTAAGATGTACATTTGAAACCCAACATGATCATACATACTGCAACCGACCAATCAACAATCTGTGCTACAACCTACCAAACACCTGAATGAACACCAGTCATCCTCATTCTGATGTTGGCAATGCAGTAAAACAAAAAACTGACTGTACATCCATTGCCATCCCTTTTTTTGGTGGTAACTGACTCACTGCACTTTTATTTGACTACCAAATTCAGAAAATGGAGGTAAAGTGGAGGAGGCATCTTAAGCACGTGGCCAAAAAAAAGAAGGGTTTATTGTGGCACAATTACTGCTCACGGTAAATCCTCCAAAATCCCCATGCAGTCCTATGCACTCCAAAAATAGGGACTTACTCTGTTATTACCCCACTCAAAATTTGGGGATAAATGCACCATACCTAGTTTGGGTAATGGTAACCAAGATGGAGTTTTTCCACTGGAAATTTCATCAAACTCATAATGAGATCTACTGAGGGCCTGATTCTGAGCTTGTGCTGAATATGCAGAGGAATGCCGGAATTCTCCCCTCCAGTTTCCAGCACCATCATTCTGAGATGGGTGGATATATTGGAGGGGAAATGCGCTTTCCAGAAGCAAAAGCTGATAAAATCACACATTGTGGGCGTAACAAGCAGTGTAACAAGTCCAGTGGCATTACAAGCATTTCTCAAAAGACTGCCACTTTGCTAATTTAAGAAAGTTTTCTAAAACTTTCATTAAACTAGAAATATGGTGATGCAGTCAGAGAGATGCTATGTTCACAATGGGAAAAAGTGTGCTCTGGAGTTTAGCGGCATTTCCCAGGGTACCGTTAATGAATGCCTCTTTTGGCTGATGCAGGAAGGTGTTCTGGCCACTGAATACATCCTTGAAAGCCCCTTACATGTGAGGTGGTTTGCAAGGCTGTTTCCATGCCGTAAATCATGGCTTTGCAAGAGTGGCACACTTCCGATATTGCCGCCACTCCCGTATTACAGCAGAATGCATTTCTTCATGGAAATGTGTCCGTCAACTCAGACACAGCACTTTTCTTTTTTTTTTAAAACTTTTTTTAACTTGCACAGACATAACTCAGTTCCTGACGGACAATTAACTATTTATCCACTTTTACATTTACAGTTATCGGGATTGTACAGATACATTATTATGGTATTATCAGTCCACATCTCCCGCACATCTATCGGCCAAGTATTGTCTGTATCTGACCCATATTGCTCTGGGGTGGCTGTAACTGGATAATAGGCCGGCATACACCTCCTCGTGGTCAATGGCCCAAGTCATATCTTTTTCCCAGTCGGCTGCCATTGGTGGGTCTCTACTTTTCCAGTGCATCAATATTGCCCTTTTGGCTATAACCAAACTGAGGCTGAGCAGTTTACGCCATGTTGGATTCATTTTGCTAGTTGTGCCTAGCATACATATGCCCGGGTCCTACACTATTGGTTGATCTGCCATTGTATTTTATGCATTACACACATCTGACCAGAACCCAGATAGCCGCGTGCTTGCCCACAGCATATGTAACAAACCCGCCTCCTCACTCCCAAGCCTGGGGCATTAACCGTCTGCTGTAGGATATATGGTTTTGATCCTGGCCGCTGTGTAGTAAGTTCTATGGAGAACCTTATAGTGTATGAGGCGATATCTCGTGTTTTGTGAAACATTTCTGGTCAACGCACACTGTTTGGCCCAATGCTGTTCGGTGATGGTGTAGCCCAGATCAAGTTCCCACTTCTCCTTATAGTCTAGGGGTAAAGGCACTTTAATTGAATGTTCATTTTTGTACAATAGTGAGATAGAGGTTTTAGAGCTGTTAGCGATGAACAAGTAACCCAAGCCTTGATGTACCTGTGGTTCAGCAGGAAATGTGGCCCATCCCTCAGCCATGGCCGAGCGCAGCGGCAAGTATTGTAGTTTCTGAAATGAGTTTCCGCCTATTGCCTCCCAGCTAAGAAAGAGTATATCGACAAATAGATCTCCGAACCAGAGTATTCCCTTCTCTTTCCAATGTGTAGCTAGAGTCTTATCCTGGGTGGGAGGGAGGTAGTGGGCCTCCCATAGCGGCATGTTCGGGTGATACAAGACCTCGTGTGGTGAGGGACCGGACATTCTAGCCCAGGCAGTGAACGTCACCAATTTTGGGTTGATCGTGTTGTCGTGTCTGACTCTAGCGGCTGCCACCTTTTGTAGAAGTTTCAAAGGGCCCAGTGTGTGTGTTTCAATTGGTGAGTGTGGAGCCTGTAGGTTTCCCTCTATCCAGTATACGGCATAGTCGGCCTGCGCTGCAATATAGTACAGTTCAAAATCTGGGGCGGAGAGCCGCCCTGAGGGTACGTACGCGTAGGCCTGCTCCAGGCCACTCTGGGTTGCCCATTCCAGACAAATGTTGTGCAGGCCCCTTGTATTCTAGAAAAGAATGTTCTGCCGACCAAACCGACACAGCACTTTTCCATTATAACACCCACCTGAGAAGCAGGCCCTCAAGAGTTGGGAAAGTTACCTAGTTCTGACCAACTTCGTTAATTGCATCACTTTGGGTGCCATAGCCCAGCAAATGGTAATCTGCGATGGAGTCTATTGCGCGCAATGTGCACAGCCTTGACAGTTGTCCGTACCATGTGGGTCTGCAAGTAGTGCATAACAAGGGTATTACGCAGTTCGCAAAACACAATGGAGAAATGATCCCTGCATGAAGGCAAGCACCAAGTGCAGAAGACGCTTGAGTGTCTTCACAGCACCAACTAGTATATCAGTAATATGAAATGTGACGTATAATTCTGACAGTGCTAATAGCAATATGCTACACGTAGGACATGTCAGGGTTTTCAAAGAAATAAGACTTAATTGTGGTGCTGCTGTTTTCAGAGCTGCAAATTCGCAAATGAAAGCACATCAATCCAATATTTTTCAGCACTTTTGATGCAACTGTCCAGACACGCATATCTACAATATGTAAATTTATATTCACTCTCCGAGACCTCCTGCCTATGTACACATTGTCATTATTACCTCTGAGCTGCTTATGCATTCGCCATTCCAGTCAATGTACACAAATCGAGCTGCTACAAGACGCCATAACTGAAACAAATTGGAAATACGCACTTAAGATCGGGGTCTTCCGGGATTTACGAATGAATGGGAGGTGCAGCCACCATAGCATTTTGCTCATTAATAATAATCTGAGGGATTCGGAAGGGATGCTTGGGAAGATAATTTGGCAGCTAAATAATGAAATTCAGAAATGCAGCGCTATTCAAAACGCCACGCTCGAAGAAAAGACAAGCAAAACCCCATTAGCTCCTCGGGGGTCTACTATGCAATTCAAATGACCCGACACGATTCAGCTTCCGCGCCACTGTGGCTGTGACGATCACGAATGCCCACTCACCGCCATTTCAGGTTTATCTTATTAGAGACTGCAATTTCTCAAGCAAACACGAGCAAGATGTTTCATCGAGTGCTATCGCTGAAAGTCCACAATCTGGACTCTCCAATCATCGTTTAAATATGTTGAGCACACCGACCAAATATGGAAACTTTTAGCATCTCGGGTTCAGCTGCTGCCATAGATGTTTTAGAAGTGCACCGGCCTCGGTAACGCATATTATGGCGTGACAGGAAGTGGAATAAAATGGCGTACTCACTGTTATTGATCTCTGACCATGGCTTGCCCTGCCATCTCTAGTGCAGCTGATGCGTGCTGCAAAAGCCAAATTTCACACACAAACACACACAAAAAAGAGTATTACAACCCTGGCGTTAAGTGGTTAACGGCACCGTAAAAACTTGTACGCCTTCTTCCCTCCATCAGCAAAGATTCCTTTCATAGAAGTCTCTACCGTCTCCATACAGCATTCTCTTCCAAAAACACTGTCTCATTGCCCTTCTTTTCCTCTCAATCTTTGCCTCCTACGCCTCCTCACAACTCCTCTAGTTTGCATTCCATTTGCTACCCTTCTTCCCACCCTTCCTCTCACAACTATAACAATGTTTTGTCACTGACAAACCCTCAATGTGGGCATCTGGAACAAACGCTTGCTCAAAAAGGCTCACTGTGCTCTCGACATTTGTTCCCTCCTTCATCTACACTTCCTATGTTTTGCAAAAACTTGGCTTTCTCCTTCCAATAGTGCCATTCCGTCTCTGCTCTCCTTCTCTCACTCTTTCCTTCTATACACCCTCGCCCATCTGGCTGTGGCAGAGGTGTGGTTATCTTATCTTCTGTACCCCCAACTAAACTCTTCCCAAACTTCTTTTACCAATATGTTCGTATTATGAATATCACTAGCCTATCTATTCCTCACTGATACTGCTTGCGTTCTTGGTGATATATCGCCCTCCTAAGCGTGTATCCTCATTCTGTGACGATCTTGATTTACTTCTTTCCTTCCCTCTCCCACCTGACCACCCACTGTTTCTAATAGGTGTTTTCACTCTTCATCTTTCGCCATCCCACTCGTCTGTTCTTTTAATTCCTATTCTAGAGGAATATTCCTAAACCCAAATCCCCACTCTCTCTGACCACATCTCCGGTTCCTCGTTGGACCTAATTTGTTCTACCATCTGTATCTTTTCCACAATATCTGCCCTCCCTCTTCTTCTTCTCTCATCACTTTCTCTTAACTTTCCCATTCTCCCTCCCTCATTCTCCGCCTCCTGTGCCCCCTTCCTCCTTGAATACTTTCTGTTGTGATCTTAGAACACTTGATACCTTCTCGTTCTCATCTGCCCTCACCTCTCTCTTCCCATCTCTTGATGCATTCTCATTTCTTTCAGCTGACTCTGCCTCTTTACTTCTCTCTGACAGCTTGGTGAACACCCTTGATCTTCTTCATCCTTCCACATCCTTTTGACCTTCACATAAACCATCCCGACCCTGGATGACTCCTTCCCTTCGTGCAGCTTTTCGTGTTCTTTGACAAGCTGAACTATGCCAGTTCAAGTCCAGGGCTGCTAATGATCTTGATATTATGTCTTCTTTTCACTCAATTTATGATTCCTTACTACTCTTCACAAAACAATATGCAAACACTATCTTTGACTCTCCCTCTTCTCATGCCCATCAGCTATTCCTTAAACTAAGCCACATTCTAGCTCTTTCCCCTTGGGTTCCTGCCTCGCTCTCATCGCTTTCAGACACAAATTCTACAGACTCTTTTTGTTCTACAGTCAATCTTCTTTGGTCTATAATTCCACCAGTCATCTCTCCTTGTTCCTCTACTGCTGTATTCACCTACCATTCCACATTCTGCACAGATTACCTCTTTTTTTCCTCTTTCCAACTCTGACATTTCCGCTGTTCTTGCTAAAGCTCATCCCACCACTGGCCCTGGTGATGCCTTGCTTTCCTCCTTATCCTATCAATCTGTCCTACCATTCTTAATATCTTACTGTCTTCTTTAACTTGTCACTCTCCTCCGCTACATTTCCCACCTCCTTTAAAAATGCTTCAATTCTTCCCATTCATAAAAAACATACATTCAATCCCTCTCTTTCTCCAGTTTCTGTCCCATCTCCCTCTTACCCCTCTTATCTAAACTATTGGAACAAGTTGTGCATAGCCAAGTTTCTTCTTTTCAAAAGGCACTCTCTTCTTCCCCCTTTGGTCTCTGAGTCTTTCCTTTACTTATCCTTCTTTCAACTTCATTTATCCTGGATTCAAATGCGGACCACTTATCATCAAGCATTTGTATTTTAGCAGTAGTGGCTTTCATGAAGGGTTTGAGGGATTTTATTTCCATCAGGATTGTGTGCATGTCTGGATCCTGGGTATCTTCTTTAGTTGTGGGAGAGTCGCTTTTCTGACATTTGGGGGCATTATTGATGGATGGTTATGCCAATTATTTTGATTGCAACTTCTTTGAAGTCATATTTAGACGAGATGTGCTGCACCAAATAGAAGGAAAGGCTTTAGTATGGTTAATGAGGATTCCTTCTGATATTTGAGCTCGGAACTCAATAGTATGCCTCTATTACCAATGCTTCCACTCTTACAGAGATCTCATAAGGTAAAAGCAACCTACTATCCCGTGATTTCCTGAGGGAATTAGAGACAGTCTTTAATATACAGCAGTTGCATTGGCCATCCATTATAGTTAAGGCATCACTAGCTTTGGATTAATGTTGCCACTCACACATACGTGTTCTTATAGTCAGAGTAGTCTCTTTTTAATATACGATCCAAAAATAATATTTCTTGTATCCAATTAAAATGTTCATGAATTTTATATTGCCTCGAGTGTATTCGCACATTGAATAGATAGCCAGGTTATACCAGGTTCGTTGTTGAAATATCCATTTAGGTTATTATACAGAGGAGCTTATTATCTTTATTGAAGAATAAACATTATTTAAGACGTGCTCTTCCGACATTTATACATTCTTAAAAATGTTTTGGGTAAATAATATGAGAGCATATTGCTGTCTGGGATGGCATTATTTTCCAATTTCACATACATAACCATCTTAAATGTTAGAATAATGTATGTTTTCCAGATTAAACTGCTCAACGTATCTTCAAAATGTCTTTAACTTGAATCTTGCTTCCGTATGAGAAGCTGGCCTTTGTTTAGAGAGAAACGTGCTTCCATATGTGAGTTGCGCCTCCCTCTTCTGCACGCTGCACAGCTGACTAGACGTTAAGGCCACTTGCACAGCGCGAACACAGTGATTTTCAGGCTGAGCCTCCAGGGTACTTTACAAACGCGGACATGCACATACCCAGCCTTCCCAAAGCACTGCAGCTGTTTTTGTAAAGAACGTTGAATAAAAAAGAAGACTTTCAGAGCATATAAGAGGTAAGGAAAGGTTATAAATGAAAGCCAAGATGGGAGCTCGGGAATTAGGCTGCCATCAGTACGGCGCTTGGCCACCCTGCGGTCTACTCATTCTTTTCTAAACTGTCCTCTCTTCTCCTTGACCTATTCAGCGCATTCAACACTGTTGAGCTTATTATTCTGCTCTACGCTCTCTCTTATCCTGGTGTACAGGGTCCTGTAATTAAATGTTTCCACTCTTACCTTTCTGATGACACATTTCTTGGCTCCTGGGCTGACCAATCCTCCCTGGTCCTCGTGCTTTCTCATGGTGCACCTCAAGGCTCTGTTTTTGGCCCTCTCCTATTCTTTTATTTAACTACAGCTCTCCTATGGGGTCCTTTATTTCTTCATTTGGTTTGTCCTACCCTCTTTATTCAGATGATTCACAGGTTATTCTATCCTTTTCATCCTTCTTGTACTCTATACACTCATGCCTCTCAGCTTGCTTACTTTCCATCCAAACTTGGATATATTTTCACTATCTGAATCTGAACCCTTCAAAATCTGAAGTTCTTTTGTTCCCTGCTTCTACTAATCCCCCATCTCCTCCTACCCTATCTGTTTCACTTCCACCCTCTTCACTCTCCATTCCTGCCTCAGCTCTCAATTTAGGTTTCATTTTGTACCCTTCTCTCTCCTTTTCGCTTAACATCTCTGTCATTTCTTGTTCTTGCTGATTTCATCTATATAACATCCATAATGCCTGATGGTTGCTAACTTTTCATGGAGTACAACTAACGGATAGTACCAGATCTGGACACTAAAATACACTTCAAAAGTTATCAGCATCTCAGCGCTGCACTTCTAATTTTCTCCTCTGCCTCTCATTCAAACAAGAGAAAGGGTGTCCATTGCACTTTACCTTAAACAAACTCACCCACATGCTACCTCTCCTGCATTTCCTTACCTACCTCCTGCATGCTACCTGCTCATCCTTTCTCCCACTCCATCTGAACCTGCTCCCTCTGACCTTCTAACCACAGGAGAAGAGTCCAGAACCCCAGGCATAGGCACAATGTGCAATATCCATGTGGACAAGCCTCCCCTTCAATACCACGTATGAACATTGCATTCCTGACTTACAAGAAAGTATCTAGGAATGACATGGGGTGATTGGGGACTGTAGGTACATGTAATAAGGAAATGCTTTTCCGTATTCTGAATTTCAACAAGGGTAGCTCCACATTTCATCATCAACATTTTAGTAAAGGTTTGAATTGTAACTAGGGCCAAGGGTGTGAGACTCAGGTGTGAGGCTCAAACTGTGCCTAGTAGATGTCAGTATTGTAATGCATAAAGCATATGCTAGCTAATTTGAATTTCACCGTGCACAACAGGTTTTTATCCTTTGCACCACACCACGGTTATGGACTAAATGCAATGAAAAATAAAATTAACACGTTAATCTTACTAACATCCCAGAACCCACTAACCTATTCCCTTACTAACATTCAATGCAATTTAGTCAATTGCTTATGAATGCAAAACATTGGTGCATTGAGATAAAGTGGGCTATTTCAAAAAATGTAAAGGCATATGAACTGTGCAAAGTTAACATTTATACAGAAAATGTAGAATTAGATTTGTTTTGCGGTGAATAAATGGCATGGTTTAGATGTGAGTTGATTTATTTAAACTGGCTCCATTGTTCATTTGTAGGGAAGGAGGAAATTGCGCCAGATGAATGTAACATTTTCCTACAGTGCTGCAGCTTGAATCTCCGTCAAAGGCACAAAGGAAATCCTGTGCTATCTAATGGGCTGGTTTGAAATAAAGGGAGGTGGTTTGAATGACACTTTTTAGAAAAGGCTTGCACCAGAAAAGGCTGGGTCATTGACTCACTCACTGGCTTGGGAGAAGAAAGACTGGTAGAGGGCTGGTTCTTGGGCAGACTCCCTCTCTGGTTGACTTTGGGAGCAGAAAGTCTTGCTCGTTCATTCCAGGTGAAAAGGGACTAGACATGATGAGAATTCCCCTGTCCTGTCCAGTAGACGGAAAAGGGGGAATATCGCCAGCTGAAGCAGTGAAGGGCTATCCTGACCTTTGTTGTCCGAGAATGCATTGACCCCAACAGATCTGGGTAATGATGCAGTAATTGAGGTGTGTACTAAGTGAATGATTCATGCTAGATAAGGCACAGTGAGCAAATCATTTCGTTTTTAGATGGTGCATAATAACATTTTAAACATGTATGTAAAACTGTGTTCATATTTCTCCAAGTTTTGCTGCAATAAAACTCAGAGGGCCTCATTACGACCCTGGAGGTACGGAGTGAACGGCGCCGTAAAAGGTGCTGGCGCCATTCACTCCGTACCGCCGCATTACGAGTTCCCTTCGCGGGACACGATAAGCACGCCTGGGCAAACCAGGCGTGCTTACCGGGTCCCGCGAGGGGAAGAGGGAGCAAACAACGGGCCATCTCGTAATGGGGCTGAAATGGCAATGGGGAAGAACCGTATCTGGGTCCTTGGAGGGAGGAATTACTGGGCCTTCGAACTCAGAATGGGCCGGTAAGTCCTCATTCCGAGGACCCGGACCCCAACGCGATTTCGGCAGCAGCCATGCCGCCAATAGCGGCATAGTTACCGCCGAACTCGTAATGAGGGCCCGAATTACAGAAGCTGTGCCCCACCAATTTTTGTTCTGAAGTTCAAGGACAGTGTTGGCAGAACCCTGGGCATTATCGCAAATAGAATGTTTTGAAATCCATTGCAGGGAAGACTTCGCTTAGGTTTGAATTGCAGCGTGGATGTACATGCCATTCTGTGGAACTTGCATATTTCTTGTTTCTGATAAAGAATAACAATTCGAAAAGGTGACTTAGCCTCAGTGTACTTATTCTGTACTCAGCTAAATTTGGTTGGTATGCAGAGAAAGCAAAGCATGCAGTGAAAAAATCAAAGCAAAGTTAGTCACTGTAAATTGTTTTACTCTGAGAGACTCTGAATTAATGTTTCGTGTTTCATTTGCATTGTAAATGAATTCTGAGATGCAAGCCACAAGGGCATAACATGGTATTGTAAATAAGATACCACAGGAGTGGATGGGTTCATTGTTTAGAGTGTACTAAATCCAGTATTTGATTATCGTTAGTGATTCCGGTAAAAAAATATTATTAGGCAGTGTTCTGTAATTAGGCTCACCACTATGCCAAACATACCACTATACCACTATGCCACAAAAAACATGACATACAAAAAAATATAGCCCAAAAAGATCTCTAACAGGACTAATGATTAAAAGTGATATAGGCACCTGCAATTACAGGGATTTTTATTTTAAACTGCAGTTTGTTGTTTTTATTTAATATGAAGATGGACATGTAGATGGTCTATTGGGTCATTATACCTAGATGTGCTGATGCCATTGCAAAATACCATGTACTTTGCTAGAATGCTTTCTGCCCAAGGTGAGGTACCAGGATGTATGATGTAGCTTAAAATACAAAAAAGGTTTTGTTAAAACCGATAATTCTGGTTATAGATGCATACAGGGGAAGTGAATATGAGGACATGTAAGCACAGAAACATAGTATTCGATGGAAAAATGTGGCTATAAAGCTATGAATGAAAGACTCCATATTTAATTGCAAGATTTAAGTAATGAAATCCAAGGCTTTGAAACAAAGTAGGGGTATGATTGAATTGCAACATTGTGCAGCATCAGTTTATCTTTACCTGCTTTCCTTGGAGGAAGGGACGAGGCTAGCACTTTGCCAGACACACACCTGAGAAAGGACAGAGTGGAGGTGCTCTCTGAGGTGGTGCAGCAGACTTTGTTTTTCCTCTAAACACACCCATTCATCCACTGTAACAAGCAGCAGAGCAGCAGAAAGTGGCAGCACCTATTTTGGAGAAGTGTCTACTGACACCTACGCTGAAGCAGACTGCATCTAAGATGGCACCCAATGTGCACTTTTGATAGGCACAGGAGTAGAAACCCTCCTTTTGAAGCCCATTGTTTTTAATGTGTTGGAGGTGTGATGAAGTCACCTGACTTGCTCTGCAAAATAAGGATGGGTTACTAAGGAGACCGGATACCGCCGCATGCTACATGAGGCAGAATCATGCGGTGGTGTGGGGAGGATCCCCTAGTTCATTCCACCCTGTCCCGTGAGCTTGGCATGGACTTGTCACAAAGGCCAAACTGACAGCACTGGCCCATCAAGAGTCCAACTGCAGACCCTACTGGGGAGAGCAGCACTATTTAAGATGATGGCACTACCTAGATTCCTGTACATACTCCAAAATGCCCCGTTACACATCCCCAGATGGGAGTTTCACAAAATCGACAGAATCCACCGGAAACTCCTGTGGAACAATGGACACCCGAGAATAGCGCTCCACATCCTGCAGCGCTCCATTTGGGAGGGAGGCATAGGATTGCCGCGTATACAGACGTACTATTGGGCGAGTCAGATGGCAGTAATAAACGACCTATTACACGGCAACCCCTCGCTACCTCACGTTAAATCTGATACCCTGGATGGAGCGAGCATAACCCCACTAGAGTCCCTATACCAGAAAACTAATATCAACACCACCAAAACAATGGCTGCTCACCGGGCATTAATCTGGGCAGAGGCGAATAAAGACATAAACTGGGAAGGGAAAACCACACCGGTAAAGCCACTGTGGGTAAATAAACACATCCCTGAGCTGGACAGGCTCCCAAAATGGCGGAACTGGATAACTGCGGGAATAACAAAAGTGGGGGATGTGATTCGGGACGGGGGAATTGTGCCATTTGAGAGGTTGGTGGAGGAGTTCAACCTCCCTGTCACTGACCGATACCGGCATATGCAATTAAGTCATGCCCTACAGCGGTACTTGCCTGACCTGCGGGACATGGCAGACTGCACCCCCATAGAGAGGAACCTGGTCCTAGATAGCATAGACGCCAAAATCACCTCGGTGATGTATAATGTTCTCACCTCGTTTGCCACACCGGAGCTATCAAGTCTAAAATCTAAATGGGAAAGGGATGTGGGAGAAATACTGCCTGAAGACTGGATAACAATCCTAATGTACCCGAGGTAAACTGCCATTTCGGCCAGATTACGCCTTGTCCAGCTCAAAATCCTGCATAGAGTCTACTATCCAATGGTCGCACTGTACCGATGGGGTAAAACCACAGACCCGAATTGCCTGCACTGCCACCAGGAAGAGGGCACCTTTTTCCGCATTATATGGGGCTGTCCGCACATCACGCTATACTGGCAACGCTGCTGCGACACACTTAGTAAGGTACTGGGTCGGACTGTGCCCAGAGATCCGAAATTGATGTTGCTGGGTGTCGAGGACGAGGGTGAGATGTCTCGCACTGATAAGCTACTGTTTGCAACCACCACGGCACTGATCAAGTGCAACATTGCCAAGCTATGGGGTTCCGATGTAACCCCTGAGCATGCACAATGGATAGATGATGTAGATGCATGCATTGCGATGGAGCGAAGAGTATATGCGGCCAGAGGATGTCCTGGGAAAGCGGGGAAAATATGGGAAAAGTGGGAGAACGCACAATAAGACTATTGTACGACACAGGCCGGTGGCCAGAATGTAATTGCAATGCAAGAGTGTACAAGTAATTGTTAACATATCCTTAAGTTGTTGAAAGACGGACCTTATTTTCTTTTGTGATGTTATTGGTTGTTGGACCCCTTCAGGGTCATTGTTCCTTTTTGTGTATTATGCAATAACATCAATAAAAGTGTTTAATAAAAAAAAAAGAGTCCAACTGCATTCTCTGCAATGGTCAGAAGACATGTGATTGGCAAGAAATGCAAAACTGGACACATAGAAAAGAGAAATCCAAGCATCTGCTTACCTCATCAAGGAGCATGCGCCCTGTGTCCGAACAAGCATGTTTGCGAGTGTAGAGAGTCATGATCCTGGAAATTCAGCATACATGCCAGACCAAAATGACATCCTTTATGCAGGATAGTCCGAATATGATATGAACAGCAGATTAATATGTATGCACTGATGCAAATCGGGTCCTTATAACTATGGGCATAGAATAATTATATACCGAAATCTCACAGAAAGAATCACTCAGATTAGAGGCAGACAAACCATGTGAAATTCGTCCTCCAGTTGCCTCCATGCAGTGTGTATATTGGTGTATGTGCATAGCTCTAAAAGAGAATGGGCCTCATTCCGAGTACGGCGCTAACCAATGGCGCTATTAACGCCTTGGTTGACGCCGTACCCGGACCGGCAGCGCCTTGGTGGTTGGCGGAATTACCGCCCCATTCCAAGGTTGGCGGGGCGGTATTTCCCCAATCCCTATTTACCCTTCCCCATTCCCATTCTTGCCCCATAGGGCATAATGGGAGTGGGGAAGGCGTCAATTACGCCACCGTAAATTACGGTGGCGTAATTAACATCAAGGTCCCTTAGCGCCATGGTATTTAACGCCTGCTAAAAGCAGGTGTTAAAAGCACCATGGCGCTAAGGGAACTCGGAGTATGGCGGTAAGGGATTACCGCCACCGCTCTCGTTAGCGGTGGCCGCTATCCCTTACCGCCATACTCGGAATGAGGCCCAATGATTTTGAATGCAATAGCAAACTGTATCATAAAATTGGTAAGACTTCTATGGCAGCCGCAGTTGCTCCTAAAATAGTAAATCTCTATGTTTAGGTGTTTGAGGAAATGGTATTGTGCTGTGTTACCAATCCATTCAGCCATATGTTTATATAGATGATGTGTTTTTTCTTGTCTGCTACTGCAATCAGAAGACAGCACAGAGTTCCACTTAATAGAAAAACGTCCAGAATTTACATTTTAAATTTACGTCAGTGATTGAGAAACAAGAGATACATTTTCTATATCTCAACATATATAAATCAGGAGATTGGCTTAATTATAGACCTTTCAAAGAACCAAGCGATACAAATTCTTTGGTCCGTTTTGACTCCTTTCACACTAAATCTGTGAAGGATAACGTCCACTATGGCCAATTCCTTCGGCTAAACAAAACAGTACAGATAATGTATATTTGAGACAAGCAGAAATATTGAAAGGCATTAACAAGGGAAGTTAGTAAGACAAGTCAAGAAAAGAGCAGGAAATAATCACTGAAAGGCCATCTTAGAACGGTTCCATGTAATAATGGCGCCATAAGCAGGTATACAATGATGCCAAGCGTCGAAAGCATACACTCCACAATGCCTATACAAGTAAGGTTCATCATATTAAAACAGTGGGGCACGCTCGGTAGTGTGGATAGCAGTTTTGATCCGCCCACGTTTGCATTTAAACATAGCCCCTCTATTCCAGATGTATTTGTTTGAAGTGACAGATAACGGGCCGCCACAAGCCTACGAGCAACTAGGAATATCCAGGAATGACAGGGTTTATAAGATGTGAAAGAATATGAGCCATGTGGTAAATGTAGTGTGTAAGTTTATTAGTAAGCCCCCTACCACAGGACTTAGAAAGGTGTGGAAGCAGAGTGTTTTTACCAATTGTAAGACTACTATGATCATAAATGTGATATTGTGGCCCTGTAAAAAGATATACATCGAAACCCCACAAGGAAAGCAAAAGCCTGAATTTGTGAAAAACACAGCTGCATCAGAAATCAAGTTGCAATAGCTCCATTCCAATAGTGCAACATTTTATTGAACAGAACCACGAAGAACATTATTGACAAAATGATTTGTGCTAAATAAATTTCGAAATCATAGCACCAAGGTTGTGGAACTAATGATTTCCCATATGGAGCTGAAATTAATCTATTTTAGTAAAAGTAATTATGTGGGATTGAATGATTCAGTATAATGGAATGGCTCTTGAACATCTACCCCAGGTTTTGTACAATTAGCCAGACAAGCAGGATTACAAGTCAGGGGTATTGGGTTAAAAGAAAGAAGGTAAAGACTCTGAGGCCCATTCATGGAATGGAATTTATTTTGCAGAAAATACGCTACGTGTGCCCAATCTGCGCACGCAACTCTGTCAATTCATGGAATCGAATGCACAGCACTTTTCCTGAACTTTTGTGGATTTCGTGCTGGCCTGGCATGCCTGTGCAATCCGTCGAGGGCCTTGCACGAGACTCCGACCAGAGGGTGAACGTGGCCTGCAAAGAGGGCTGGGAAGGGGGCGGAACACCTGAAATGGGGAATAACGTTTAAAGAAGTGGGCATTCCGAGGGACGGCCTGCAGGCAGTCCCACTCACGGCCAATATTGTGCAGCAAGAGACGTATTCATGGAATCGATCACGCAATGTCGCAGCTGGGAGATGCTCACGCAAGTGCTTCATAGGATCCGCACTCGAAGGCTTGCTGAAGTACACGTAGGATTTCCAGCATGCAGGTGGGATCGTATGTCGTATTTCAGGGTGCGTGTACTCAATCAGGGTTCCGATGTAATGTAGTGGTGGGTGTAAGCTGTATAGCGGGGTGCAGGAACGTTTTACGTGGGTTCGTACACACATTTTCAGAGTTGTTGCCGAGTTACTATGCTTCATACACATGTTATCAGTGTGCCGGATACAGTTATGGGGGACCCCACACAGGCTCCCCAAGTCACTGGACTGCTTACGGGGTACACCACGCATTTTTATTTATTTATTTATTTATTTGCATTTTTAAAGCGCACAAACTGCCCTCGGGCATCGAGGCGCTGTTACAGAATACTCACTTGACATAGGTACAATGTTGAAGATGCAGTTAAAAGATTGGTTACAGACATTGCACGTTTTCCAGGGAAACAGTAGGGCAAGTGCACGTTTACTTGAATAAGGTGGTTGTCAGAGCCTTTCTGAAGGCCGTGAGGGAGGTTTCAGATCTCAATTTAGGTGGCAGCGAGTCCCAGGATTTTGGTGGTAGTACTTCAAAACTCGACCCACCAGCTTTGGTTCTGTTGAAGGCAGGAATTAAGAGTTGGTGTGTGTACATGTCACGTTTTGGTCTGAGTGTCTGCACTTGTTGTATTCGTTCTGTTAGGTAGGTGAGAGCAGATTGGGATAGGCATCTATGGGTGCTGGTGAGCGTCTTGAACAAGATGCACTCTTTGACAGGGAGCCAGTGGGCATTTTTTCTTGCTTGGGAAATGTGCTCCCTCTGGGGATACTGAGAGCTGCCCTCTGCGCATTGTTCTGTGTAATTTGTAATCTGTTGATGTTTTTGGCAGAGGTGCCCATTAGGCGGACGTTGCAATAGTCCAACTTTGCACCTATAGTGGCCCTCGTGATGTTGAGGCAGTTTTCAGTGGAGAGGTGGGGTTTTACAGCATTGATAATTTTAGTTGTGAGTGCTGCTGCAGAGGAGCTACAGCTTCCTTGTCTATCAATGGACAAGGTCGAGTCTAGGTAAACCCCCAGAGTTTTTACAGAAGAGGAGACTGTGATTACAGTGTTCTCTATTTTTAAGTTGCAGTATTTGCTGTATAATTTAACTGGTTTCAATGGTGTGATAGATATACCACTTTCTTCAGGGCCACAGCACTCATATGGTGCTGCCACAAAAAGACAAATGGAGAGTAATGGCTGTACACCGCACCTGTACATGAAAGGAACCACTGAAACCGGAAGGCCTGTTTTAGACCTCTTAAAAACAAAGGACGATTTGTGTAGTCCAGAGGTTGTCACCTTTGAATAGTACACACCTGTGTGAGAGAGATCTGAAACTCTGGTAACGTCAACATATAACTTTTTTGTTTGGGACATCATGAAATTGAATGTATATACTAATGTGAGTTTTCCATTTTTAAACTTTTTATAGAAGCCTACACAGGGAAAAGAATAAATAATTATAGTTCATTTGATAGGCTTGATGAACACAATTGGGCAAGGTTGTGCTTTTTAGATGTGATCAAAATAATAGGTATTGTGCCAAGATAGGTATAGGGCAAGTCTCTTTTCTATCCCCCAACCATAGATAAGCGGCTCATTAGCGTTATCTATGGTGAGTCACCATACTAGGGAACAGGTGGAATGCTAGAGGGCAAGCGGTTACACGAAGGGTAACTTTAAATAGTTAAAGAAAATAATCAGTGACCTGCCACTGTTTGTGTGGAAAAATACTGGGTGTGTTGTTAGGGATAATACCCATCACTGTTTCTGATTGTTGAATTAATCAGTAGATTTTCTTGGGTTGGAGCATCTGTCTATCAGCTTCATTACGAGTTAGGTGGTAAGTGGTAACATTGGCGATAACTGAGTTACTGCCAATTTGACCGCTACGCCAAATTATGAGGTTGGGTTTTGAGTGGGGAATTTACCTCCAGGGTAACCCTGGAGGTAAATCTTCCCACTCAATGCAGAAAAATCGCTAACGCTGCAAAAGAAAGCCCCATTGGGTCCAATGGACCCAAAATAAGTATCACACTGCCACCACCACTTGTAATCAGGCAGAAATTCTGCCTGATCAAGTGGCAGCAGCATTCATTCCTTAGGGCAATTTTCTTGGTGGATTTAACGCCAAATTTCTGCCCAACTCGTAATGAGGCCCATAGTGTTCTCCTTTAGATGTCAAGAAGATCATTGAAGAGGAACATGCCATGGGTGGATCTGTGGCCATCATAGTAACGGTGTGTGAGAAACCATGCACTCATTGGTTGGTGGCCCTTAGATATTCAATGACAAAGGTCTCCATCCTACACCACTAATAACAGTGATTCATTTTGACCCACAGTAATGAGGTTTTACATGTGCAGTTTTAGGTAGCAACTCTTTTGCCTCAGGACTAATCTCCCTGCATACTGGGAGGAGAGAAATATGTCAGGCTCTTTATAGATGGAATGCCAGATGAGTGCAGATTGAGTTTATGGTGCAATGAGTTACTTCAGCACATGCAGTAATGGCTATGGTCTGTATTCACAAAGAATCAACGTGTACAGATGGGTGTGAAGTGTGGCATTAAATAGATATAGGCAAAGTTGAATGAACTGTTAAGTAGGACACATTCAATGCAAGTTGATCTCGGCCCTCTACCTTTTGTCAGAAGTGGAAGTAAGCTCATCTGAGTGACTTCTGGCAGACACTATATCTCTATGCTCTTCTCATGGCACACTCATCGGTGCCTCTCCCGTGACTCCTCTCATCGCTTATCGCAGCCAGTGGATTAAAGGTGAACTCCACACAATCGCTCGTCATGCATTTGTGTAATGAGGTGAAGCGTGTGACCCCACAATTCCTGCATGTTTCCAAATGACTAAATGCAAGATTTTCTTGGCATTTTCTTTCAAGACAATACGACCAGGACAGCAGACATCTCAAGGTCAGACTTCAGAACGCACCAGGAAAATGGGGGCAATGTGGAAGTCTGCAAGGGAAATGGGAGGGGACATTTGAATGCGCTATTGAAGATATATTAGGCCAAGTCATTTCCCATCATTACCCATGGTGCAGGGATTATAGGGTGGTCAGGAAGAGACCAACTGCAAAAGGTCCAGAATTCATCTTTTGGAAGTCGGTTATGTATTCCATAGTCCACATCGACGCATCAACAATGTACTATGCCTTTATTTACAGGTATATTAGCCTCGAAATCTCGGGAGCCGGCTGGTGCATCCGTTTGGACTGACAATCAGGCATGTCTCACTGAAATGACTGTAAGAAATGTCACACTGCAAAGCATAGGAGAAACAAAAATCATTGGCTCGGTTCAGTGTCGAAGCATTTCAAAGCTGCTTTACTGCCCCAGAGGCTATACACGCTCATGTAAAATGTATAGTAAAGTTCACATTTGTAAAAGTTTAAAGTGAGCCGCGGGAGGTCAATGAGCTTTGTGAACACACACTCCCCCATCGCTGCTATGTCTGCCTGTCTCGCCTCTCTTTATTGAAGTCATTCTGTTGACTGAAAACTCGATTCAAAGGGGAGGCAGTGGAGGGAGGTTGTCCGCATGTGTGACAATGCATCCTTAAAATAATGTATTTTTCCTTTTTTGCCCATTCTGTAAAGGCATTAGGGGAACTAATCTCGGTTTCCATTATTGCGAGTAGTAGATTTATGCAATGCAGGCCAGGCTTTAGTGTCCCTGTACATGCCTATCATTTGGCACACGTGTATGCTGTGGAGTTATTGTTCGAAGCGGCAGTAACTAAGAGGAGAGTTCCTCCAGTTAGGGGAAAATGCCTTTGGCATATGCTTGATTTAAATAATGTGTATTACATTCCATTTTAAATTAATGTTTGTATTCGATTAATTGTAGGTCCTTGCTTGATCATTTTTTACTTACGGGTGTAATTGTAATGTATATTTTGGACGTTGTATTTTTGTGTTGTTTTGATGCAGCAATAGAATAATCAATATTAAGAAAAAAGCATGACTTGATGTGATGTGTTAGATAGCCAGTGCTTAGTTCACTGCGTCTGGCTGAGACTTTCTGGCCTCCTGACAGTGGTCTTTCATCCCATTACTGGTGGCCTCCCTCGGTCCTTACTTCCTTTTCTGAAACATAGGCAAAGGGACTTTGAGGTGTTTGATGTAACTGGACTACAATCAGTCTAGCCCCCACCCTGGTGGCATTTGCTCGTTGGATAAAGCTGTCATGTTCTTCTTCCTCCCTAAATAAATTGCATTCCTTCTGGTCTTCTTTGGAAGAGAGCAGTCTTCTTGCTGTGTCTCAGCAACAGTGTGCAGGCAGTGTCATTCAATGCCTTATTGTTTCCCTTCCACAGTATTATTTTTTTGTTACTTTGTAATGTTCCAAATATAGTCTTCTTTTGGGTCCGTTTGTTCTGAGCATGGCCATCACTCCCTTAGTTTTGTTTTGCGCAGCCGTAGATATTATCTGGGAGGGTTTAGAAGGCACATCATCTGTGAATGTTCTCCATGTGAAAGGGACTTAGAATGCAAAATGTCCCATATTATGACCTTGAGAGCCCAAGGATTGGAAAAGGACTTTAATTCCCCAAAATACACACCGTCACTGCTGTACCTCATTTGCCCACCCCCCCTCTGCTCCTGGAGCTGTATCATCTGGTGCTTGCTGTGGTTTCTATTCCCTGTCCGCCCCGCCACTGCGTTTCTCAAATACTCCTGCCCTGCCTTTGCCTATCACCCCAACTCCCACAGCCAAGCTTGGTTTCCTGCACCTTCCATGAAATACGGAGCCTCAAGGGCTCCTCACCAATGCCTCTGCCTGTCTGTCTCACGCCGGGGCTGGGTCCGAACGTTGACCCTGCTCTTTTCTTGATAAAAACATGGGCAGGAGGAGGGGCTAAGAGTGTCTCCTGACCCCTCACCCTTTTCCTCCAACATGATGGGGGGTCATTACAAGGTTGGAGGTAGCCATGGTGCTATTAGCGCCATGGCTACCCCCTTACCGCATACCGGGTCCGGGTTCCCTGAATGGGGAATTACCGGGTCATTCCAACCTTGGAGGACCCGGTATTTCCCCATTCAGGGAACCCACCCCCATTCACATTCGAACCCCCATAGGGCTCAATTGGAATGGGGACCATGCTAACAACAGGCCTGTTAATAACGGGCCCGTTGTTAGCATGCTGGTCCTTTAGCGGCTCCCACTAAGGGCTCCTGGTAAAACCAGCCACCCTTAGCGGGACCCATTGCCACCAACCTCGGAATGAGGCCCGATGACATTGGAGGAAGATGGAGGAACCCCAAGCGAAAATCACTTCTCAGGTAAGTTTTGAAATTTAAAAAAAAAGTTATGTATGTGTGTGAGAGAGATATTTTATTTTTAAAGTGTGCGTGCGTGCCAGAGTATATCTGTGTGACTGAAGTGTTCTGGTAAGTACTGTGTGTATGATTGAGAGAGACTGCATCAGTGGGTGACTGGTTGTGTGCATGTGTCTCTGAACGTGTGTATATGCATGGGTGAAATGTTCTGGACCAGCAACTGTGTGAATGGCACTTAGCAGGACATTTAGTCCGGCAGATGCACCTATTCACATATGTATGTATACAGGAATGAGTGAGCATGTGTCCTGCTGGGTGCCGTGTGAATGATTCAAACACAAGGCACCCATTAGATCCCTTATTCAGGCAGATACACCTATTTATATATACATGCACACAAGCAGTCACCCCCCTCACCCCCCCCACAGCTTCTCTCAATCCATTCAGTGGTTGAGAGAAATTGCATGTATAAAGGAGTGTGTGTATCTGTGTGAGTAAAGTGTTCTGTTGGGTTGTGCATGATTGAGAGAGGCTCTATAGGCCATGACTGTGTGTGTGCATGTGTCTATGTGAATGTGTGTAGATGTGTGAGTGAAATGTTCTACTGGCTGCTGTGTAAATGAATCATTCACACAACGTCCATCAGAACACTTATTCAGGCAGTGATTGTGAGAAGCTGTAATGGGGCTGTCAAGATTAGTCAGGCGAGTACAAAGGCAGCGAATATGGCAAGGGAAATGTGCACCCAGGAACTACGATTCAGGTATGCTAGAACCCAGGAGTGCAAATAGAGTGTGACATCAAAACCAATATATGAAAAGGGATGTGGGGTAAGCACCTGACCGCGAGGAAAGCCGGCAAGCGCCTTACCCCCAATTGCTGTTACAGGTACTGACAGCGCTAAACCCACGTGGAGGACAAGCAATGACAGGATCTGTGTACTAACACTCTTGATGGTATTACATAAGGGAACTTAAGAACTGTACTCACGAGGACGAGATAAACCTCTTGAATGTCAGCTAGCCCACGAATCCTGTTGAAGAAACTGGGACCCCGAAAGGCTAGAACAGCAATGGAAGGAAAACTAAATACCTAAGTGGGAATAGTGTTTACAAAATAGTGAGGAAAACATAAGCATTCACACAGGAGCTAGCTACTACCGCACACTACACCTAATAAACAAAGGGAAAATAAATGCAGAAGTGCAGTGGAAAACATGGAATGGATCCTCTAGAAAGTAAGGATCAGGAGCAGGGAAAAAACGAAATAACCTATGCAAACTTCTCCCTACCCCTCCAAGGAAAAGACAGGAAACTAAACTAAGAGGAAGGCTAAGGCAAATGGGTAACAGCAGCAAAGGACAGAGTCAAAGAAATATAGAACACAGACAAACTGGGCTGCATCTAAAAGGGGAAAGCACTGAGAATTGCTGCCTGCAAACAGAGGACGACAAAAAGGGAAATCAAGGGAGCAGAAATCAATTAGCGCATGAATCCGAAATTCAGGGCGGAGGAAACAAGAAAACAGGAACAAGGAAGTAGGTACAAAGGCAAAGAACCAGGAACCAGGGACTAGTCAAAAACAGGAACACTGCAAACGATGACCAGCGCTGGACTGAAGTGAGACTGAGGCTTTTAAAGCTGTTTAACGAGCACACGCCTCAGGTGTGCTGACTGCTGCACCTGCAGCCACAGGTGTTGCCTATCCTCCACCCAACCTTGTCCTGCAAGGGTGGAGGTGGAGCAGTGGGCCAGGCATTCTGGGAAGCACAGTCATTTGGTTAAAGAAGCATGCTGGCTGCCAAAAACCTGGAATGGATCCGGAAGGGAAGTAGTTTGGAAAATAGGGATTTAGCGCTCCCAATTCATTACAGCACTGTGGCATTAGGTTCGGAGGAAATGTCCAGCAAGGAATAAGCCCCAAAACATGCCCCCAAGTGGCGGGAACGGGAGCGAAGGGAGCGAGTCGTGACAGTATACCCCCTCCTACGGCCCTCTTCGGGTGCCCGCCACCCGTACGAGACTTCTTCTTTCCATGATGGGAGTGCTTTTTCTTTGGAGGTGGCACTGATGGAAATGGTGGCTTGTGGGCAAAGGCAGTTGGGCTTCCATGATAGGAGTGTGTTGTCTTTGGAGGTGATACTGATGTAAACGGTGACTTCTGGTGAGGAAGAGACTCATGGTTCGAAGAAAGGCATGAAGAACTTGCAGGACCTGGAGCAGAGTTGGAAGGTCCAGGAAGCTCAGTCACTGGGAGTGGACCCTTGTAAGTCTTTGAGGAGGGAGGCAGGCTGGTGCAACTTGCCTTAGACGATGGTAGAAGTTCTGTTAGCCTTTCCGCCGAGAGCGGACATGCGGGAGGTGAGGAAGTTGCTGGCTTCAGGAAATGTTCATGTTCAGCCATTAGAGAAGGTGGCGGCTGAGGTAGAGGTTCAGATCTTTTTCTGTCATCCATCTGGGAAAAGGCTTGTGGTTGAAAATGATTAAGGTTTGACTGCACATATTCTACGCCTTGGATGCCTGGAAGTCCCATGGGTTGTACGAGGCTGGTACTCCTGGTGACAGTCGTGTAGCCACTTTGTTGCACGTTGGATACAACAGCAGGGACGTTTGGCATACTGATAGGAGTGATAGACACAGTACTTGGTATTTCAGGCACACTCGCAGAAGGAGCAATAACAGACACATCTTGAACTGCAGCAGTCATTCCCTTCCTTTGGCTACTAGCACCCAACTGGTGCTTCTTGGCGGAATTCTGTTGCACAAGTTCTGTAGGTAATACGCCGGTCTGCACCACCCCCTGTGCACACCCAGGTGAGTGGTTCTGACTCACCACTTGGTCCAGCTTGATGACTCTGAAGCGGGAGCTGGCAAAAGTCTCAAACTCTGATGCTGCATTTTTAGGAGGCTCTGATGCTAAAGTGAAGCAGTTGGGAGAATCGTCTTGTGGAAAAGGCAGGCATTCTGGTGCTCCTCCTGAAGCAAAAGAAAGGCAATCTAAACGTTCATCGACAGTAAATGTTTGGGATTCAGGAGGACTGTCTGGAGCAGTAGAAAATATAGCAGGATCTGATGGTGTAGACAGGTATACCTCTGATGTTGGAAGCGAAGCTAAGCAGGATACCGGTGTATCATGAACTGAAGGCAAACCAGCAATAAACTCTGGAACTGAAGACATGCACATATGATGGACTACCGGAGGCTCTCTGGCTGAAGGATGATCGTCTGGATGAGTCACTGTAGCTGAAGACAGGCAGGCCAGAGGAAACTTTGAAGCTGAAGGCATGCGAGTTGGAGTCATCTCGGTAGCTGAATCCAAACATGTCAGGGTCTTTGGGACTAACCCCGTGCATGGTGGAGGCTCTTGATTAAATGGCAGACATGGCAGCGGTTCATTGATTGAAGACACGTGTACCAAAGATGACTGCAGGGCTGTGGATTGGATCATAGAAGAGTCAATGGTTGTAGGAGGACACACAGAAGTCTCAGAAGTTGATAGACACATTAGTGGCTCAGGAATGGAGGGCACCTTTAGGGCATTAGACTCCTTGGCTCCAGTAACCAAGGACTGAACTGTACCCTTGCAGTCCTTTTCTTTAGTGGGTGACACAGAGTCTCTTTCTTTGTGGAAGTCAAAATCAACCAGTGGAATCACCATAGTAAAGTCTCTGTTAATCAGAGACTTTACTATGGTCTCTGTCAATTGTCCATTCCTCTGTCTTAGCTTCTGAAAGAGGCAGATTAACAATCAACAGTTCAGGAATCGCCTGCTGGTCTTTTGGTTCTGTATACTGTGGAATGAGTTCATCAGAACATGAAATCTGTACTGTCTCTGACTGTTCGTATTGATCAGAATTGGCAGAAGGAAGAGTGAACCCAGAGGTAAGATCGTCTTCCACATCAGCTTTAACATCTACTTCAGTCTCAGCAGCTGTATCAAGAGCAGGACCTAAGCCTACTGTAGTGACTGAATCTGTGTATGCCACCTTTGTGTATTGTGTTTGGAGATCAGAAGCTTGTATGTGTGCTAGCTCAGAATTATGACAGACTGCTACACAGGAAACTTTAGGTAAAGGAGTGGCTTGTAAATCTTCAGCTAACTGCAATCCCTGACAATCAGCAGAACAATTGTTAGAAACTGTGCCCAGATTGAGCGCTGTGCTAGAAGAAAGACTTTCACTTCCAATAGATCTAACATATTGGCAATTATCATGGTTTACCAAAGTCTCTGCACTCAGGGGCTGAACTGTGTTCACTTTATCAACATCAATGGATAAAGTCTGAGGTGTATTCAGGAATGCGTGCAAGATCTTATTCTCCTCTTGTAAAGAAATGAATTCTTGTGTTAACTCCTCAAGCTTAGCTCTTAGCATGCCCTGCATTAACTGTACATCACTATCAGTAGGCACAGGGGGAGGCATAGTGGCATCAGGGCTGGATCCTGCACTAGCAATCTGGATGTGCACCGATTGTGCATTCTCCTCAACTGCTTTCAGGTTCTGAGATTTATACTTTCTCATACTAACTTGGTCTGTGTTACCCTTAAGCAATCTATTGACCTTAGACCTCTTGACATTAGGGACTACCGTATGTACTTGTGCAAAGAAGTATTTGGACTGAGGGTAGAAAACTGAAGTTATGCAAGGAACCCCTCCATTCGTTATGTTTGTACCATGAAACTGTTCTATCTGAGGTGAAGCACAACTGGAATCATGGGGTTCAACAACAGAGGTACTCTTGTATAATAAGTCTAACAGTGTGTTGTTTTCTGCGGCTAAGGCTTGCGCTGACATAGAATCGGGATCAGAACAAAAGATCGAACTAGGATCAGGCAATGTAGGATGTGCCATCCTATGGGAAAAATACTTTGCTCGTAAATGCCCATTCGTGACAAGGAGTTCATTGGAGTCAGGACTAGTGATTTGATTGTCACAGGTAAATGTAGGGGAAGCTTTCTGTACAAGCTTGTTAGAGGCCTTGCTGCCTTTCTTTCTTAAACTTGCCATATTCAATGGGAATTTTGGGCTGGTCATACTGTCAAGATTAGTCAGGCGAGTACAAAGGCAGCGAATATGGCAAGGGAAATGTGCACCCAGGAACTACGATTCAGGTATGCTAGAACCCAGGAGTGCAAATAGAGTGTGACATCAAAACCAATATATGAAAAGGGATGTGGGGTAAGCACCTGACCGCGAGGAAAGCCGGCAAGCGCCTTACCCCCAATTGCTGTTACAGGTACTGACAGCGCTAAACCCACGTGGAGGGCAAGCAATGACAGGATCTGTGTACTAACACTCTTGATGGTATTACATAAGGGAACTTAAGAACTGTACTCACGAGGACGAGATAAACCTCTTGAATGTCAGCTAGCCCACGAATCCTGTTGAAGAAACTGGGACCCCGAAAGGCTAGAACAGCAATGGAAGGAAAACTAAATACCTAAGTGGGAATAGTGTTTACAAAATAGTGAGGAAAACATAAGCATTCACACAGGAGCTAGCTACTACCGCACACTACACCTAATAAACAAAGGGATAATAAATGCAGAAGTGCAGTGGAAAACATGGAATGGATCCTCTAGAAAGTAAGGATCAGGAGCAGGGAAAAAACGAAATAACCTATGCAAACTTCTCCCTACCCCTCCAAGGAAAAGACAGGAAACTAAACTAAGAGGAAGGCTAAGGCAAATGGGTAACAGCAGCAAAGGACAGAGTCAAAGAAATATAGAACACAGACAAACTGGGCTGCATCTAAAAGGGGAAAGCACTGAGAATTGCTGCCTGCAAACAGAGGACGACAAAAAGGGAAATCAAGGGAGCAGAAATCAATTAGCGCATGAATCCGAAATTCAGGGCGGAGGAAACAAGAAAACAGGAACAAGGAAGTAGGTACAAAGGCAAAGAACCAGGAACCAGGGACTAGTCAAAAACAGGAACACTGCAAACGATGACCAGCGCTGGACTGAAGTGAGACTGAGGCTTTTAAAGCTGTTTAACGAGCACACGCCTCAGGTGTGCTGACTGCTGCACCTGCAGCCACAGGTGTTGCCTATCCTCCACCCAACCTTGTCCTGCAAGGGTGGAGGTGGAGCAGTGGGCCAGGCATTCTGGGAAGCACAGTCATTTGGTTAAAGAAGCATGCTGGCTGCCAAAAACCTGGAATGGATCCGGAAGGGAAGTAGTTTGGAAAATAGGGATTTAGCGCTCCCAATTCATTACAGCACTGTGGCATTAGGTTCGGAGGAAATGTCCAGCAAGGAATAAGCCCCAAAACATGCCCCCAAGTGGCGGGAACGGGAGCGAAGGGAGCGAGTCGTGACAGGGGCGTGACTGTTTCTTGGCATGTGTACATGAATGTATATATCTGCGTGAGTGAAGTGTTCTGGTGGGTATCATGTGAATATTTGAGAATGTCTGTATGGGTGCGGGACTGCCTGTGTTCAGGTGCATGTGTATATGACTGTGTGTGTGGGCTCCAGTTTAAAGGGGGCATTGGTGCAGGTCACTACCAAGGTAAGAACACATGTTCTTACTGACTGCTAGCAAGAATATATGTTATGACCTTGGAATTGCCTTGCATCAATGCCCCCTCCTAGTCCACACAAACAAATCCATATAGACAAACACATGCACTCAAGCACTCACACACACAACACACCTTCTCAGTCATTTATACAACACCCACCAGAACACTTCACTCACACAGATACTAACAATCATCTGTGTGAGTGACGTTTTCTGGTGTGTGTGGTGTGAAAGATTGAGAGAGGATGTATGGGTGCATGACAACGTGTGTGCATGTGCATACGTATGTGTGGGCTCAGGCTTGGAGGGGGCATTGGTGCAGGGAAATACCAAGGTAAGAAAACACGTTCTTGCTGGCTGCATGCAATGCACGTAGTCTGCAAGAACATGTTTTCTTACTATGACATGACATTCTTTTACTGGACATCTATGATAAAGTAAGCTTGATGAGTGCTATTATGTGGCTAGACTGGCATATTTTTGTGAAGCCAGTCTAGCTATAATTTCTTACTGTGGCATGGCGTTTTTATAACTGGGTATCCATGGTAAAGCAAACATTGTAAATGTTATAATGTGCATAGAATGGTTTACTTTGCTGAAGCCAATGCCCATTTATTTTTTTGTTTTTAATTTTGGCATTATAGTATTTTCTTACAAGGAGATACTGGCATTATGCACAAAGCAATGCTTGCATTATGCAGAAAACAAACATGTCCATTCTTAGATGCTAATACCGGAATATATTTGTACAGCATGCATGGAAATGTATCGTCACATCCAGCGTGAACATGTTTTTTGTACTGACATGTATTGTTGGGGAAGGCATCATGAAAATGCATTGGGAAATAATCCCATGCACTGTTGGAGACGTCCATCTATTGGATTTTTCCATGAGTTACCCAAGAAAACTAATTGCAAGCTGTCTGGCTTTTTACCCAATTTTTCACAAACTGTGCTCTGTGTAAGGCACCATTATAAAAAATATTTTCGCAGGGGGGAGAGCTCCCCAAACTCCCCTTGGTTGATTCGGGCTTCCTCACTGCACTCGGTCACTCACACAGATTTCTGGAAAATATTTACACCCCCCAATCAAAATATTCACAAGCTCCCATTACCTCTAATTAACCACAATTGCACAGGAGAAACTAGCAGACAGTTTTGTGTCTGCATCTTTTCAAAGGAACACTCCAATAACTAACACATTCTCACGCAGAGCAATAACCGTGCAATGCAACTCCATCCTGAAGGATTAGCACATGATGTCCATCTCTGAGTGAGAAAACTGAATTATGTCCGTTGTGATTAGTATTAATATCTGCACAGATACGCCCGACCCATATTGACATTGTGTTGCCATTTCTTGCAGCTGCTCTCACGCAGACACATTCCACAATGCTCATTTGCAATGGTGGCTGCCATCCCTGATGTCCTTGTTGCTTCTATGGACACACAACGAAAGTCCACATTGATTCACCCCATGAAGAGGTGACAGGCATGAACAACAACTGCTTGGATTACCATGCCTTACACCGCTTATAGTGATATGGCAGGTGAATGCCTTCGTAGGAGCCTGATATGCATATAGGTAGCCGTTGATTGTGCTCTTTCTCTTGGATGTTCTGAACTAACATGCATGATACTTCTGCATTAATATATTAACCTTTTGGCAATGTGCAACAAGTCATTAGAGTGTAGCCCTGCAGCATGTATGTCCCACCAGGCTTCCTTCCAGGGTTGCCTTGTGGTATATACATTTCAGAATGCTGCCGGCACAGGAAATGCCTTGGATAAACCCCTGTTTGTCGTGTTTCCTGGGTCTTCCTCAGTGTGAATTGGGCAATGGAATTAGGCAATTGTGTGGAGCACAATAAATTAAAAGTCAAACATCAGTATGCCCTGTGATGAAATGACTACTCCCGAGCAGGAGAATAAGGATGTGTTCTGACTTGAGTGTCGTGTAGACCGATGAGTCCTCTGTCCCCAAGTGACGCACAGGGGAACTTAATAGAAACCCGCTGTGCGACCTTTGAGGCCACAGGTGGGAGATGTCTTCCCAGATCCACGGAGCCTCTGGAACACCGATGCTGCTGTCGAGAAGGAACGGGGTTAAGTACCAGGCAATCACAGCACAGTCAGATAAACAAAAGGATCTAAAATGTCTTACCTATCTGGTGTAAGGGTAACCCAGGTAACCTAGTAGAGAGGTTCGAGACTCAGATGATGCGGCGGTCCCTGGAATGGTAGAACCGCAGGTTAGCGTGGAAGAAGGGTTAGCCACCTGTAGGCGAGAGGGCTTGACTTGAATCCCAAGAAGGGAAAGGTCGTAGAAGTCCAGCAAGGTAACCAGGGATGATCCAAAGGCAAGTCGAGGTGAAGTCCAAAATCCGGCAACAGGTCAACAGTTCCGAGCAAAGGTACAAAAGGAGAGTCCGAGGGAGTCCGAGGTAGAGTTCCGTGATCAAGATAGCAAGGAGCAAGTAGTAACGCCAAACAGGGACTGAAGCCAGCTGAGAAGCAATGAGTGTTCTGTCTCTCAGACCTTTATACTGTGTGTCTGGGAGTCATGTGACGTCTCTGGATCATGTGACGTCCAACAAGGACACGTGACTCTGGATCACGTGACCGACGTGGTGACGTAACACCGCCCCTTCTGCTATACGCTCTCCAAGGCAATTGCCAATGCAGAAAGGGTTGCAATCGAGCCCGTACACCAAAGCCGGTACGGGGTTTTCGGTTCTTTGGGTTAACCGAATCACCTGAGCCTGGAACCGTGGGAGGGGATGGTGGAGAATTGTGAGCAGTGTTCTGATGTGTAGTGAACGTAGTGAACTGGTGTGCAGAGGATCGTCTAACATAGCCCCCCCCAACGGCCCACGACCCCGTGGGCAGGACGGATGATCCTTATGGAAGCGGGCCACCAGCCGAGGGGCGTTCAGATCCAAGGCGGAAACCCATGAACGCTCCTCCGGGCCGTAACCCTTCCAATCCACCAGATATTGGAGCCTATCCCTAAACCATCGGGACCCTAAAATGGCCGACACCTCAAAGACATCAGGAGAGGACAGGGACACCGGTGCAACAAGGGTACGAAGGCGGACAGAATCGGGGCAAGGCTTGAGGAGGGAGACATGGAATACAGGATGGATACGCCAAGAACTAGGAAGCACTAGACGAAAAGCCACCGGATTCACTACCTGTGAGACTACATACGGGCCGACAAAACGAGGTAGCAGTTTCCGGCAACCCACTAGGCGAAGGTGACATGAAGACAACCAGACCCTAGAACCCACCACCAGAGGGGGAGCAGCCAGACGTTTGCCATCCACACGGGCCTTCATGGCAGTCTTCGCTTCCGTGAGATGCACCACAGTACTAGCATGTACAGCAGACAGATCCCTAAGACACGTCGCGGCCGCAGGATTCGAAGAACTAGAAGCATCAGGGACTGGCAAGACCTTGGGATGTTGGCCGTAGAGGGCGTAGAAAGGAGAATAACCTGTAGCTGAATGAGCCGCGTTATTGTACGCGAACTCAGCAAGCCGCAAAACGGCCAACCAGGAGGTCTGATGTTGCAATATAAGGCAGCAAAGATACTGCTCCATAGATTGATTCGTCCTTTCGGTCTGCCCATCGGTCTCAGGATGATATGCCGAAGAATACCTGGTATCAATGCCCAACAATTTAGTCAACGACCTCCAAAACCGAGAGGTGAACTGTGATCCTCGATCGGATATAATGACCGAAGGGAGGCCGAATAACATGAACACATGTTCAAAAAACAAGTCCGCCAAGACCGGGGCCGAAGGAATACCTTTACAAGGGACAAAACGAGCCATTTTTGTAAATGTGTCCACCACTACCCAGATGGAGTCAAAGCCTCGTGACTTGGGGAGATCGGTAACGAAATCCATAGTCAGTGTATGCCAAGGCCTGGGAGGAACTGGAAGCGGAAGTAGCAACCCAACCGGTCGGCCTCTCCGATGTTTAGCCTGAGCACACACTGCACATGAATTGACATAGCAGTCTACATCGCGCTTCATAGAGGGCCACCAACACCAGCGCTTGAGAAGATCTAAAGTGCGCGCTTGACCGGGATGGGCATTAAAAGGGGCATCATGAGACCACTCAAGGGCCAGATTACGAGCGTCAGGTGTGGGAAGGAATAGACGTTCATGTACGAAAGGCAACCCATCAGAATACACGGGGTCCCATTCTCGCAACTGGTCGGAATGATTGTTAGTCCAGGATCGGACCGAGTCTAATAATGAAAATGAAGGTGTACAAAGACAAATCACATGACTCTTTCCGAGAACAGTGTCAGGAAAGGTTGGCAACTCGACCCCCCCTGGGGAACGTGACAAGGCGTCTGCTTTTCCATGTGCAGTGCCAGGACGATGCATAATACGAAAATCAAAAGAGGAAAAGAAAAGATGCCATCGGACCTGTCTGCTATTAATGCACTTCAATGAGGCCAGATCCTGTAAATTCCGGTGATCTGAGTATACAGTGATGGGATGTTTGGCCCCCAGAAGATGATGGCGCCAAACACGAAAGGCATCCATGACAGCCAAGAGTTCTTTCTCCGTAACAGTGTAATGAGTCTCAGTACTGGAGAACTTACGGGAATGGTATGCCACTGGGTGTAATTTGCCTGTTGTAGGACACGTTTGTGACAATACCGCACCGAGAGCAAAAGAAGAGGCATCTGCCTCTACTATGAACGGAAGATCAGGATTGGGGTGCTGGAGTACCGGTGCGGTAGTGAAAGCAGTTTTCAGAGCCTCAAAAGCCTCCTGATGTTCCCCATGCCAATGATAGGGTACCTGAGGACTAGTCAGAGCCGTGAGCGGCGCAACAATTGTGGAAAAAGAAGAAATGAAACGTCTATAAAAGTTGGCGAATCCCAAAAAGGCCTGCAAGGACTTGAGTGTTTGAGGTACTGGCCAATCTAATACTGCTTTGACCTTAGATTCGTTCATGGATAACGCCCCAGGGGTGATGTGGAAACCCAGAAACTCAACAGAAGTTTTATGGAACTGACATTTCTCAGGTTTGGCAAATAAGGAATGTTCTCTCAAACGGGATAGTACTTCTCGAACATGCTTTACATGGTCATCAAGATCACGAGAAAAGATTAAGATGTCGTCCAAGTACACAACCATGTAAACGTCCAGAATATCCCTGAATATGTCATTCATGAATCGTTGGAATGTGGCTGGGGCATTACATAGGCCAAAAGGCATGAATAAATATTCGTACAAGCCGTAACGAGTACAGAAAGCCGTTTTCCACTCGTCTCCCTCGCGAACGCGTACTAAATTGTATGCGCCACGTAGGTCAAGCTTGGTGAAAACGGAAGCATGAGTTAAATGGTCCAGAAGTGGGGTGATTAACGGGATTGGATATCTATCCTTTTTTGTGATAGCGTTAAGACGTCGATAATCCACACAAGGGCGTAAATCCCCCTCCTTCTTGGGTACAAAGAATATGGGACTTGCTGCTGGTGAAGTGGAGGGACGGATGTGTCCTAAACGTAAGGCGTTCTGTACATACTCTTTCAATGATTGTTCCTCCGAAGGGGACAAAGAATAGATCCTGCCCGAAGGGATAGTGGAATCAGGAAGTATTTCGATGGGGCAGTCATATGGTCTATGTGGAGGAAGTACCTCGGAAGAGCCCCGATCGAAAACCGATTCGAATGCTTTGTACTCAGGCGGAATCCCAGACACCAACCCCCCAACAGTATGTGAATGAACAATCTCTGGATCATCAACAGTGAGTTGAGCTAAAGCTCCCAAGGCCCGAGAAGGTGTGTCAGAGGCTTGATGGACCGGGAGACAATAATTCTGACAGACTTCGGACTCGAAGAGTACAGTGCCTGACTGCCAATTGATCAGTGGGTTATGTTCACGTAACCATGGAATTCCTAGTATGATACCGAATTGGGGTGTGGTAATTAAATCAAAACATAAGGTTTCTGTGTGTGTTTCTTGTATGTTCAACAAGAGGGGTGCAGTTTGGTGTCTAACAGGACCAGAAACCAATGCAGAGCCGTCTACGGCTTGGACATGTTCCGGTCGTGTTTTTACCACTAAAGGTAGGTTGAGGGAATGGGCCAAGTCAATATCTATGTAATTACCAGTGGCACCTGAATCAATGATGATATTGACTGCATGAAGAAGGCCTGTAGAGGGACATAGAGTAGCCTTTACAGAGACGGGTTGGACACGAGCAAAGGCAAGAGAGGTACCCGGAGATGATGACGGGACACTCAACCTGTTCTCCGGATCTAAGGTCGAGCCATCCGAAAAACCTGGCTCTTCTTGGGACGTCGAGGACACTCTTTCACAATATGTCCAGTGGTGCCACAATAAAAGCATGCATTGTCCACCCTTCTACGTTCCCTCTCTGATGTTGTGATAGGACTACGTAAACCTCCCACTTGCATAGGTTCTTCTGTACTGGAAGCAGGAGAACTAGCAAGAGCAGGATGGGAAGAGACCCCCAATTCAGCTCTACGCTCTGATCGTCGTGCATCTACCTGCAAGACGAGATCAACCAATTCCTGATACTGAGTAGGCATAGAAGGGATCACTGATAAAGCATCTTTCATGGTGTTACTCAACCCCCTATAAAAGACCACCGCCCGCTTGTTTTCTGGCCATGATGTTTCTGCAACTAGCTGATTGAAACGGGTGATGTATTCTATCAAAGTCCTTCTACCCTGAGTCAGTTCTAAAAACTCCAAATCCCTAGACTGCGCCTTGTGTCGAGTATCGAATACTCGAGACATTTCTAGAACCAATAAATCAAAGTCGTAAAGGACTGGGCTTTTATTCTCTAGCAGGGGATTAGCCCAAGCGGCAGCCGTTCCGGCTAAATGGGAGAGGGCGAAGGCGGCTTTAGTAGTGGAAGTAGGAAAAGCCAAAGGTCTGCATAAGAAGTGTAACTTGCACTGATTAACAAAGGTTCTGAACTTCTTGGGGTCACCTTGATAGCGTTCCGGAGCAGCCAGGGGGGAAGGAGATGGGAGGATCATTGGAGTTGGGACTGTAGCAGTAGCCAAGGGAGGGGGTGTAGTGAAGGAGCTGGCATCTCCAAACTCAGGGTCTGCAGGAAGGGAATGCTGAACACTCTGTATGGAATCCAACCTTTGGTGGATCACTGTGTTCGCGGCTGCCATATCTGCCCTTAATGCTGTAATTGCCTGGACTAAAGCAGCTATGGGTTCTTCCGTGGATCCCTGCATCGTCAAACATGACTATACGGCTTCTCAGTCTGTTCTGACTTGAGTCTCGTGTAGACCGATGAGTCCTCTGTCCCCAAGTGACGCACAGGGGAACTTAATAGAAACCCGCTGTGCGACCTTTGAGGCCACAGGTGGGAGATGTCTTCCCAGATCCACGGAGCCTCTGGAACACCGATGCTGCTGTCGAGAAGGAACGGGGTTAAGTACCAGGCAATCACAGCACAGTCAGATAAACAAAAGGATCTAAAATGTCTTACCTATCTGGTGTAAGGGTAACCCAGGTAACCTAGTAGAGAGGTTCGAGACTCAGATGATGCGGCGGTCCCTGGAATGGTAGAACCGCAGGTTAGCGTGGAAGAAGGGTTAGTCACCTGTAGGCGAGAGGGCTTGACTTGAATCCCAAGAAGGGAAAGGTCGTAGAAGTCCAGCAAGGTAACCAGGGATGATCCAAAGGCAAGTCGAGGTGAAGTCCAAAATCCGGCAACAGGTCAACAGTTCCGAGCAAAGGTACAAAAGGAGAGTCCGAGGGAGTCCGAGGTAGAGTTCCGTGATCAAGATAGCAAGGAGCAAGTAGTAACGCCAAACAGGGACTGAAGCCAGCTGAGAAGCAATGAGTGTTCTGTCTCTCAGACCTTTATACTGTGTGTCTGGGAGTCATGTGACGTCTCTGGATCATGTGACGTCCAACAAGGACACGTGACTCTGGATCACGTGACCGACGTGGTGACGTAACACCGCCCCTTCTGCTATACGCTCTCCAAGGCAATTGCCAATGCAGAAAGGGTTGCAATCGAGCCCGTACACCAAAGCCGGTACGGGGTTTTCGGTTCTTTGGGTTAACCGAATCACCTGAGCCTGGAACCGTGGGAGGGGATGGTGGAGAATTGTGAGCAGTGTTCTGATGTGTAGTGAACGTAGTGAACTGGTGTGCAGAGGATCGTCTAACAGGATGCTCGTTGGCTAGACCACATATCAACCCTCACACCTTTTCAAAACAACAGTTGTGCCAATATTAAACAGTCACAGGTAAAAGATATACTCCAGTCACCTTTTGTGGTGACGTGCTATTCTCTTAAGAGGGTTGTGAATGGGTTAACAGGAGCAACCCAAACAGCAATAGTACAACAGTTAAAAATAAAACAATGTCCAATCAAGTCACCAATATGCAATAAAAACTATACTTTGGGCACTTATCAGCACGCAGAACTCCTTCCGTCGATTCATGGAATGGACTTTGCGTGCATTTCCGGGACCTTACGGGGACTCTGCGCAGGTCTGTCACCTCTTTGCGTGCAGTTTGGCGCCCTGCTCGAGACTCCATGCAAAGTGTGTCAGAACCACACGAAGGTCCTTATGGATACAATGGAAAAAGCATCACCCAGTTACACTCAGAAGATACCAAGATGGTACATTTTTTGTTCCGTTCCTCCAACTCCAGTGCAGCGGTCTAGTTCTTTCCAAGATGGTGACCGCCATCTACCCAAATCTACTTAGTTCCTTCTGAACTTCGGGTAGGTGCGTCGCTACTTGCTACGCTCCTATTTTTCCTTCTCTACTTACCCTGCCTTCTCCGTTACATCCTCCTTTCTTTCCTCAGCGCCCCTCAGAGTGCTACCCTGCTTCTTTCTTCCACGGAACTCCGGTGCCGTCCCACTCCTGTCTGGCTCATTCCTACTTTTTCCGCTTGCAACCACTGCGGATTCTTATCTCGGAAGGAGTCCATTTCCTTCTCTTTTGTTGCTGTTTGCAGCCGCCGCAGATTATACTCACGGAAGGATTCCGTCTCCGCTTCTTTGTTGCTGCTTGCAGCCGCTGCGGATTATACTCATGGAAGGATTCCATCTTACCTTCAACTCCACAGAAAAACACTGGACACTGTGAAGTCATCTCTGTGGCAGGTTTTCTTCCCCTGAGGGTTTCCCGTGGATGCCGCCCTCCGGTCTCTGTGAGTCCAATCATTGGCCTCTCTAGTGACTGGAGGGAGACATACCAACTTCTTCGAACAAAGGCAAACTCCATATTGTAAGAAGCTACATGAGTAACTTCGATACTATCTAGTATTGTGATAGACAGCGACGCCAAAGAAGATGGATCAGCAAATACAACAGCTGATATCCACGGTTCAAACATTGAATACTGAGATGCAAACTTTAAAACATGAAAACCAACTGTTACAACAGTTGGTCACCTCACGTTCCGAAATACCACCTGGACCATTACCCATGGAAAAATTTGGTGGAAATCCCAAGAACCTCAAGGAATATCCTGTACGGTTCAGTTTTCTCTCAAGCCCACATTTTTTCCCACAGAGAGAGCTAAGGTTAACTATATGATATCAAACATGTCTGGGAATGCTCTGGCATGGGCAACGCCCCTGGTCACAACCAAACATCAGCTGATGGATTCACTCACTGGGTTCACCAATAGTGTACAAGCAATGTTTGGTAGACGAGAGTTAGTGGACACTGCCCAAGAACAGTTACTGGATATATGTCAAGGCAACACAGAGATTCTCTCTTTCATTACACAATTCAAACAATTAGCGGCAGAAACTACATGGTCTGACAATGCCCTAATTACTATATTTCAGAGAAACCTTTGTGACGAATTTAAGGATGAAATTTCTCGTGTTCCAAGACCCCCTAACCTTGCTGAAATGATCTTGCTTGTACTCCAGATGGATTACCGCTTTCAGGAGAGAAACAATGAGAAACGCAAATCTTGGAACCGTCCGGCACAGAGGCCACGTCGCCCTGATAGATCTTCATGTGGTTTAGAAGATGGAGAACCTATGCAATTGGGAGCATTTAGAGGTCCACTGACGCCGGAAGAAAGACTTAGAGGCAAAACGCTGGGTCTTTGCATGTATTGCGGTTCAGATAAACATACTATAGCAGAGTGCAATATGATTCCCCCGAGACGCTCGGGAAACGCCAATACCCACCCATGAAAGGGACCATGAGCGGGTATCATGCAAGGAGTTCCCTAGATTGTCTTCCCACCTCTCAGAACATGATGGTACTCCCGGTTACTTTAGTATTTCATGACAAAAGTCTTCCCGGGATACCGGCTCTTATTGATTGCGGGGCTGCAGGTCTTTTTATGGATGCTGAATGGGCTACTCATAATTCCATTCCCAGGAGAACCAAGGAGGTGGCCGTTCCCGTCGAAGGAGTAGATGGAAGACCACTACTATCTGGTCCTATAAAAGAGAACATGGAGGAAGTCATCCTAAAAATCAACTCCCATAAAGAAAAGATTGCTTTTGACCTGATTAAGGCAGCACATTATCCTCTCATTCTTGGACTTCCCTGGTTAGTCAAACATAATCCCTTCATAAACTGGACTGCAGGTACTCTCTTTTTGGGTTCTGAACATTGTTTGACAAACTGCCTTCACGAAGGAGCTATAGGCTTGTTCACTTCCTCTTCTAAAGACAGTACTCCTTCTGACACGTCGGTGGTATCCAATCTCAACCTGTTACCAGAATGTTATCTGGAATACCAAGACGTATTTTCTAACAAAGAATTCAAAGAACTTCCACCTCTTCATCAAGATGATTGTTCCATAGACCTAATTCCTGAGGCACAAGTGCCATTTGGGAGAATGTATACTCTCTCTGGACCAGAAAAGGAGGCGCTGAAAGACTACCTTCAAGCAAATCTTCGGCATGGACTTATTACTGAATCCAAGAGCCCTGCAGGAGCTTCCTTGTCTTTATCACACAGAAGGAAAGGAAGGAATTAAGGCCATTTATTGACTATAGGGGGCTGAACAAGGTCACTTGCAAAGATTGCTACCCTCTTCCATTAATCCAGGACATTTTAGAAGCTGTCAGAGGTGCTACCATATTCACCAAATTGGACCTACGAGGGGCATATCATCTTATTAGAATTAAACATGAAGATGAATGGAAAACCGCCTTTCGTACACCATTTGGACATTACGAGTATCGCAAAATACTCGTAATTTGGACTAGCAAATGCTCCTTCTGTCTTTCAACGCTTTGTTGACCACATATTCTCGGATATTTTGTTACATTCTCTCATAGTCTATCTTGATGATATACTCATATTTTCAAAGAATCCCCACGAACATGTTAAACATGTGGCAGAGGTTTTGAGGAGATTGCAGAAGAATCATCTCTTTGCCAAACTTGAAAAGTGTTCTTTCCATCAATCCAGTATCCCTTACTTGGGTTTCATCCTTTCTTCAGAAGGAGCTGCAATGGATCCCAGAAAGGTTAAGGCTATCATTGATTGGAAACCCCCGCATAATATCAAAGAAATACAAAGATTTCTGGGATTTTCAAATTTTTACCGGAAATTCATCCCAAGATTCTCTGCAGTGATCAAACCTTTCACGACTTTATTGCAAAAAGGGAAAACATTTTGTTGCAACCCAGACGCACAACATGCCTTTGAGGCCCTCAAAATCACCTTTTCTACAGCCCCTATCCTAAGGTTACCAGACCAAAGCAAACCGTTCATACTGGAGACAGATGCTTCATTTTCAGCAATCGGAGGAGTGCTTAAACAAACATCACCTAATGGTACGGAACACCCTGTTGCGTACATGTCAAAAACCCTCACTTCAGCCGAATGTAATTATACAGTACTGGAAAAGGAGCTTTTGGCCATGAAGAGAGCATGTTTAGAATGGAGACATCTATTATCAGGAGCTCGATACCCCATTCTAGTCAGAACAGACCACCAAAACTTAAAGTCTCCCCAAAACTTTGAGACGGTAATTCATAGAATTTCGCACAAAAGTGGCGCGCGCGGCTGGCGCACAGTGTCCCTGTGCGATACACTGCGCCAGCCGCGTGCGATAAAATCCATTTCATCGCACAGCGTATTCATGGATTTTAGCCTCCAAAACCAGCCGTGGCGAAGAGTGGCGCAGCGACCCTGCAGCAGCGCCAGTTACGCCCCCAAGAACGCCCTCGCGCAAGGAAAAGCCATCAAAATCCCCAATTCATCGCAAATGTCTGCGCTAACCCTGGACCAGTTCACAGGGCTGCCAAACAGCAAACGCCAAGCGGGGAACGTGTATTTCAGGGGTGCGCGGGAAGTTTCACACGCAAATTCAGCAGGGTACGTGTATTTCAGGGGTGCGCGGGAAGTTTCACACGCGATTCCATCAGGGTACGTGTATTTCAGGGGTGCGCGGGAAGTTCTACACGTGAATGTCCTGTGTACGTGTATTTCGGGGTGCGCGGGAAGTTTCACACGCAAATTCAGCAGGGTACGTGTATTTCAGGGGTGCACGGGAAGTTCCACACGTGATTGTCCTGGGTACGTGTATTCCTGGGGTGCACTGGAAGTTTCACACGCAAATTCAGCAGGGTACGTGTATTTCAGGGGTGCGCGGGAAGTTTCACACGCGATTCCATCAGGGTACGTGTATTTCAGGGGTGCGCGGGAAGTTCCACACGCGAATGTCCTGTGTACGTGTATTCCTGGGGTGTGCGGGAAGTTTCACACGCAAATTCAGCAGGGTACGTGTATTTCAGGAGTGCTCGGGAAGTTTCACACGCGATTCCATCAGGGTACGTGTATTTCAGGGGTGCGCAGGAAGTTCCACACGCGATTGTCCTGGGTACGTGTATTCCTGGGGTGTGCGGGAAGTTTCACACGCGAATTCAGCAGGGTACGTGTATTTCAGGGTGCGCGGGAAGTTTCACACGCGAATTCAGCAGGGTACGTGTATTTCAGGGGTGCGCGGGAAGTTCCACTCGCGAATGTCCTGTGTACGTGTATTTCGGGGTGCGCGGGAAGTCTCACACGTGATTTCTTTGGACTAGCAAATGCTCCTTCTGTCTTTCAACGCTTTGTTGACCACATATTCTCGGATATTTTGTTACATTCTCTCATAGTCTATCTTGATGATATACTCATATTTTCAAAGAATCCCCACGAACATGTTAAACATGTGGCAGAGGTTTTGAGGAGATTGCAGAAGAATCATCTCTTTGCCAAACTTGAAAAGTGTTCTTTCCATCAATCCAGTATCCCTTACTTGGGTTTCATCCTTTCTTCAGAAGGAGCTGCAATGGATCCCAGAAAGGTTAAGGCTATCATTGATTGGAAACCCCCGCATAATATCAAAGAAATACAAAGATTTCTGGGATTTTCAAATTTTTACCGGAAATTCATCCCAAGATTCTCTGCAGTGATCAAACCTTTCACGACTTTATTGCAAAAAGGGAAAACATTTTGTTGCAACCCAGACGCACAACATGCCTTTGAGGCCCTCAAAATCACCTTTTCTACAACCCCTATCCTAAGTTTACCAGACCAAAGCAAACCGTTCATACTGGAGGCAGATGCTTCGTTTTCAGCAATCGGAGGAGTGCTTAAACAAACATCACCTAATGGTACGGAACACCCTGTTGCGTACATGTCAAAAACCCTCACTTCAGCCGAATGTAATTATACAGTACTGGAAAAGGAGCTTTTGGCCATGAAGAGAGCATGTTTAGAATGGAGACATCTATTATTAGGAGCTCGATACCCCATTCTAGTCAGAACAGACCACCAAAACTTAAAGTCTCCCCAAAACTTTGAGACGGTAATTCATAGAATTTCACACAAAAGTGGTGCGCGCGGCTGGCGCACAGTGTCCCCTTGCGATACACTGCGCCAGCCGCATGCAATAAAATCCATTTCATCGGACAGCGTATTCATGGATTTTAGCCTCCAAAACCAGCCGTGGCAAAGAGTGGCGCAGCGACCCTGCAGCAGCGCCAGTTACACCCCCAAGAACGCCCTCGCGCAAGGAAAAGCCATCAAAATCCCCAATTCATCGCAAATGTCTGTGCTAACCCTGGACCAGTTCACAGGGCTACCAAACAGCAAACGCCAAGCGGGGAACGTGTATTTCAGGGGTGCGCGGGAAGTTTCACACGCAAATTCAGCAGGGTACGTGTATTTCAGGGGTGCACTGGAAGTTTGACACGCAAATTCAGCAGGGTACGTGTACTTCAGGGGTGCGCGGGAAGTTTCACACGCAAATTCAGCAGGGTACGTGTATTTCAGGGGTGCGCGGGAAGTTCCACACGCGAATGTCCTGGGTACGTGTATTCCTGGGGTGTGCGGGAAGTTTCACACGCAAATTCAGCAGGGTACGTGTATTTCAGGGGTGCGCGGGAAGTTTCACACGCGATTCCATCAGGGTACGTGTATTTCAGGGGTGCGCAGGAAGTTCCACACGCGATTGTCCTGGGTACGTGTATTCCTGGGGTGTGCGGGAAGTTTCACAGGCGAATTCAGCAGGGTACGTGTATTTCAGGGGTGCGCGGGAAGTTCCACACGTGATTGTCCTGGGTCCGTGTATTCCTGGGGTGTGCGGGAAGTTTCACACGCGAATTCAGCACGGTACGTGTATTTCAGGGATGCGCGGGAAGTTCCACACGCGATTGTCCTGGGTA